>NC_071505.1:345647074-346878493 GCF_027887155.1 Malaclemys terrapin pileata | reverse complement strand
CTTCCTGCAGCACAAAGCTGAGCTTGACAAGAAAACGAGCAAACTGTACAAACAAGCAGGCAGCTCATTTAGAATTTGAATGTTGAACATTCTTAAAGTTCTCATGTTTATTATGTTTCTATCCACTGAGAACCTCAGAATTTCAGGCACTGACTCTCAAAACCTGAAATAATGAATTCGACCGAGGTTTTTAACACTCTTCTCCTTCAAGAAAAGAAGTGGGAGGTACTTAAAAGACAATGTTATTTACATTCATTGCGACACATGGGATGCAGATGTATATTTGCTAACAAGCATTACTGTGTCCTATCAGGTTCTCACCCTTACGTTTCCACCCAGAGCCAGCTGGCTGGAATCAGTACAACCTGCTACAATTTCAGAGCCCCCACACAAAAGGTGAGGGGACAGCAGAGCCAGGAGCATGTAAAACTAGGGTGACCAGACATCCCGATATTATTGGTACCATCCTGATATTAGTGGCTGTGTTTTAATAGGCGCCTATTACACCCCATTACTCCTGGCTCATCCCAATTTTTCACACTTGCTATTTGGTCACCCTATGTGAAACTATCCCCTCAGGGAAATTGTTCTTTGAAAGGGGTATTAGGCTTGCATGAGTGGTTCACACAAGTCTGGAAAACTAGCTTGCAGCAGCAAAGGTCAACTACATAAATATTCAATAAAGGTAAGAGACGTATACTGCTCAGAGAACTTAACGGAACCCCCAGTGATTCCTAAAGCAAGCCTGGGCACAAATTCAGACTACCTCATAACGAACCGATATATTTCCCAAGGTGGAAAACACGCTACACAAGGGATGGACCCAAAATTCAAGCAGACATACATCCAAAGCAACCCCATGGACACTACTTCATATTTATAAAATAACCAAATCACATGCATGGCTCATTTACAAATGGATGTACAATACAATCTCTTCAGAAACTTCCTGTAGCTTCTCCATAGGTTCTACCACCTATTCTAGAGAAGGGAACTTCACCCTGTTACTTTCTATCCCCATCCCAACAAACTGCTCCCGTTCCACTGCAGAAAAACCTATCTCTCAAACCCGACACTCAGAGTTCCACATTCAGCCTCTGAATCTGCTCACCCACAGGTGCACCCGGGCCTGACATCCCAATATAATGCACTGAGATGCCATCTGTCCTTCTTAATTCAGGGGCCAAATCCTAGTTTTAAGAAGATAGTCAAAAAGCGACACTTGCAGAAGCCTTCAGTGCCACATTTCTACCCTAGTGACCAAGATTCAACTCCTACAGAAAGCTTAACAGTCACCACGGTGCACCACGTTCCACAAGAGGCCCTATGATTTGAAGCCAGAGGACTCTCCGTGTTCACACGGGTAACAAATGGAGCAGTGCTCATGGAAAGACTGAGATACCCAAGGATCAGAGTCAGCTGTTACAGAATGGGTGAAAATGGAGGAGAAGAACGCAGGAGCTGATTAAAATTAAAATATAAAACTTCTTTTAAACCCTTAAAACCTTGCCAAATATCACACATTGTCTTCCACATACTCTCTGGCTGTTTGGAGAGCCAAGCAAGTATTCAAATCAGTTAAAACAAAAAGGTAACTTGCCTCATATTCTCTTCTCATGGTCAAGATGTTAATAGCTCAGCCAAATGAGCTGGTCTTGCTGGAGAAAGGAGAACCACCCACAATTCACTCTAATGAACTGGAGTTCATTCCAGGATTGTTGCAGGAAATAACCTTATTCCACACAGACTAGCCCAGGCTTCACGCTTGTTCCTGAACTACACAGGACTTCATTTCTCCAGCATCTAGCTTTGTTTTTACAGTATAGCTGACTAATGAAGCAATTCTGCAGGTTTTTCAGTGCAAATAAACGTGGTGCAATTTTAGAACCTCTATTTTAAAGAAGTTCTGCACCAGCTGCAGTCGAGCCTCAAAAGGGTAACTTCTCCACTAGATCTAGGCTTTATGAGCTATAAAGAGGATATGTGCTACTGCCGTCATTTTAATTAGCCCAGCCTCAGAGTTGGAACTGCAAGAGGCACAGAGACAGCCTCAGGGTAAGTGTCCTTATTTAAAAAATAATTCCCGATGGAATGACGCTGTAATGTTGTGCTCTTCCGCAATGAAACGTGCAAACAGCTCTTGAAACAGAATCATTTAGACCATCTCATCACCTGACAATAGCGATCACCCCTCTGCTGCCCCTGCAATCTTTGCCCAAGCGCTAACGTGCCCAGAGGCAGATCTGTCTCTTGCCCAGAGAAGTAAAGGCTGTGGCCACTTAGGCCTGGTCCACACTAACCCCCCACTTCGAACTAAGATACGCAACTTCAGCTACGTGAATAACGTAGCTGAAGTCGAAGTACCTTAGTTCGAACTTACCACGGGTCCAGACGCGGCAGGCAGGCTCCCCCGTCGACTCCGCGTATTCCTCTCGCCGAGCAGGAGTACCGGTGTCGACGGCGAGCACTTCCGGAATCGATCCGGGATCGATTGCTTACCGCCGGACCCGGAGGTAAGTATAGACCTACCCTTAGCAAGGAATGAAGGCACTGCACCCAGGGATTTTATGTAACCTGCCGCCTACACACAAACCGAATGGGCAAGAGTGGAACACAGAACAGAGGACCCTGTATCTTCCCTATGCACCATTTCGCTAGTAGACCACATAATTTTCAGGCTAACCATGTGGTCTACTTTATTCTATACAGGTTCTTATACAGTGTTCATCACCAAAGTACCTTCCAGTAATGCATTAAGTGACGTGACTAACATCTGTCACATGTTCATTCTCTCATCCTCTTCCTGGGGGAAAGGTGTGTGCAGAGGTTCATTTTGATTTGAGTATATATTTTAAATAATGTGACTTTAAGAGCAACTCAGTGCCAGAGAGGGGCAAGGGGATCACTGGTATCAGGTAATGAATTTCAGGTGGCCTTACCAATTCAGTGTACCCCAACTCACTATGATTATAATCTGTAGCTAAAAGGTGTAATGCAATATGTCATTGGAGAACTAATAATTCACTGATCATTAATATTTCTGCAGTATGTATGCACAGACTGTGCACAGAGAGTTATGAATATGTGCTAGAATTATATTCTTAAAATGTGTTTGGCAAACAATGCATAAGCACAGTCTACCTTAGACAAAGAAATGCGTATTTGTTTTTCTAACCAGCCCAGTCATCAGGCAGAGATAAGGAAGGTCTATTTACATAAGACAGCAGAGCTGAACCTCAGGTGATAAGCAACTGAGTCAACTAACTGTATACTGTATTATAAATAGGGCCCTACCAAATTCATGTTCATTTTGGTCAATTTCACGGTCATAGGATTTTAAAAATCATAAATTTCATTATTTCAGATATTTAAATTTGAAATTTCATGGTGTGGTAACTGTAGGGGTCCTGACAAAAGAGGGAGGGCAGGGGTTTGCAAGGTTATTTTTAGGGTGACCAGATGTCCCGACAAAATCGGGACTGTCCCAATATTTAACCGTTTGTCCTGCGTCCCAATCAATGTATGATCAGGATGCCATTTGTCCCAATATTCAGGTAAGGAGGCGAGCAGGAGCGAGGCGCTTACCCTGTGGGTGCTCCGGGTCTGGAGCACCCACAGGAAAAAACTGCAGCCAAGCTCCCCACTACTCGCCTCCTTCTCCCCTCCTCCCCCCAGCACGCCGCGTCCCCGCTCTTCCCCCCCCTCGCAGCACTTCCTGCCACCTAAACAGCTGTTTAGCGGTGCTTAGCACTTTCCAGGACGGAGGGGGGAGGAGCAGGTACACGGCATGCTCAGGGGAGGAGGCGGAGAAGAGGCAGGGCGGGGGCTGGGACTTGAGGAAAGGGGGTGGAATGGGGGCGGAGCGAGGGTGGAAAGAGGTGGGGGGTGGGCAAGCACCCACCCGGCAGAGAGGAAGTCAGAGGTGAGTGGTGGGCAGGGGGGGGGGTGAAGAGGCAAGAGGCGGGTAGGCGGCGAGGCAAGTGGTGGGTGGGGGACTGAGGAGGGACACAGCAAGCCAGGAGCAGGCCAGGGGATGGGGGGGGCAAGTGGGGAGAGGACGGGACCTGGGGCAGAATGGGGGCGGAGCCTGGGAAGAGCGGGGGTGGACTGTGGGTGGGACTGTTGGCATCCCAGTGTGTCCCGATATTTTAGTGTGGTGATCTGGTCACCCTAGTTATTGTAGGGGGGTTGGGGTATTGCCACCCTTACTTCTGCACCACCTTCAGAGCTGGGCAGTCAGAGAATGGCAGCTGTTGGCCAGAAACCCGGCTTGGAAGGCAGCACTGCCACCACCAGCAGCACAGAAATAAGGATGGCATGGGATAGTATTGCTACCCTTACTTCTAGGCAGCAACCACTCTCCAGCCACCCAGCTCTGAAGGTAGTGCTGAAGTAAGGGTGGCAATACCACCGCACCTCAACAATAACCTTGCAAACCCCCTCCTCCCCTGCATCCCCGTTTGGGTTGGGACTCCCAGTTTGAGAAACGCTGGTCTCCCCTGTGAAATCTGTATAGTACAGGGTAAAAGAATACAAAAGACCAGGTTTGACGGTCCATTTGGTAGGGCCCTAATTATAACAGTGTATTAAGGGAGGGCTTTTATGAAAGCCTGTGACACATTAGTGAGTAATATAATTGTGAACTGTATGTGTTAACACTACATAAGGAATTATGGATAATTATTAATATTATGCTTTACAGTCTGATCAAACAAAGGGAGAAACAAGTTTCTCCCAGACAGGAGGGAACATCACAGCTGCCTACCTGTCTCCAATGAAATTAAGCAAAACCAAAAACAATGGAAGCCCCATTTAAATTCAAATCAGCAGGGGATAAGAAGCCCACAAGAAAGAAAACAGTAGCATGAGGTCACCCTGCCTCTTGAAACAAGGTCACTGAATTTTGGAAGATAGAAGCAGAGACAGAAGCCATATTTGGCATCCATCATTAGACAGACACAAGGGAACCGTTCTCTTGCAAGCAGAAAAGGACGGATCCTTCAGTTAAGGCAGGGTAGAAGTGCTGAAGTCTCTGGTAGCTGAATATAGGTGAGAAACCTATTTAGGCAAAGATCTTTCACCTAGGAAGACAGGAGAAGCCAACATCTTGTACTTCTGTGGAA
The DNA here is from genome assembly GCF_027887155.1 of Malaclemys terrapin pileata. Classification (NCBI taxonomy): domain Eukaryota; kingdom Metazoa; phylum Chordata; order Testudines; family Emydidae; genus Malaclemys; species Malaclemys terrapin. Next base: position 346,873,370 of record NC_071505.1, on the reverse strand, counting down.
GGTCCTGACTGAAGGAATGTCCGCTGTGGCTGGGAAGAAGTCAGACTGGTGAGAGAAACTATCTTGAACAAAGTCTGTACTTTGCTAGATTAAGTTTTAGACACGTGTTTTCACTTATTTGCTTGTAACCATCTCTACTTTTATTTTTCACTTGGCATCATTTGACCTATGTTCTATTGTTAATCATTTTGTTTTATTCTACTATGAACCAACCCAGTTAATATGTTTGAAGGGCAGAATATATTTACCCCAATTAAGTTAAAAAGCACAATACAGCTTATATCTCCATAAGGGAGAAACAAAGCCTATTATTTCTCTGAGCTATTCAAGAGAGGACAGGACACGCCATTTGGGGAAACTCGGAACACGGCGTGTGCTGGTGTCACCTTGCTGGTTGTAACCAAGGGTGGTGGAAGTCAGAATGGGGCTGTAGCCACACTACTGGGGTCAGAGCTGCTGAACCAGGGCTGTCTAGCACAAAGACACTCAGGTGTGACCTGCAGGCTTGTAGGTTGGCTGTAAGCATCCCAGGCTGGGAGCTACAGCAGCAAAGCATTGTAAGGCACCCTGGGTTAAGTGGTGACACAACCCCCTTCTGGTCTGGAAACAGCGATAAATTCACACACACACACACACACACACACACAGAGCTATATCTTTATGTTAGAGAAGGCACGGTCAAACAAACGTGCCTTCCACAAGTGGTGAGTTCTGTGTTGGTCCTTAGCTCCTGTGGGAGTTCATTCCTCAGTCTTGGAGAGTGAGAGCTCAGGTCACTCCTTAAACTGTTTTATACACGACAGGATATCACACAGCCCAACCCTACTCCTAAAGCTAGAAAAATGTACTACAAAGAACAATCGTACACTGGTAGGGAGTTGGACTTGATCATATAACAGTTCATGGCCTAGAGGAAGTTCTTGTGTAGAAGAGGGGCTCAGGACACCTGGATTCAATTACTGGCTCTGGACAAGTCATTTAGTCTTTCAATGCTTCAGTTCCCCATCTGTACAATGGGAAAAATAGCCCTGCCCTGCCTCACAGAGGTGTTGTGAAGATCTATACATTACAAAGTAGAACCCCAGAGTTATAAATTGACCGGTCAACAACACACCTCATTTGGAACCGGAAGTACGCAATCAGGCAGCAGCAGACACACACACACACACACACACAGTACAGTGCTGCATTAAATGTACACTACTAAATAAATAAAGGGAAAGTTTAAAAAGATTTGACAAGGTAAGGAAACTGTTTCTGTGCTTGTTTCATTTTAATTAAGATGGTTAAAAACAATATTTTTCTTCTGCACAGTAAAGTTTCAAAGCTGTATTAAGTCAGTGTTTAGTTGTAACCTTTTGAAAAAACTAGAATGTTTTGTTCAGCGTGACAAACGTTTCAGAGTTACAAACAACTGCACTGGAGCAAGGATTATGAACCCAGGTCTCCCTCCCCTTTAGGTGAGTACCCTAACCACAGGCTATAGGGTCCTGTTGAAGCTGTTGCACTTTGTATAAATTATTATTCATTGGCACAGGGACTTGAACCGTTAGTCTCCACACCCCAAACAAGTGCCCTAACTACCAGGCTAGAGAGTGAGTCAGTGAGTCTTTCCCTCTCACTCTCTCTATGACTATCCAAGTATGTTACACAAACTGGAACAGCTTCAACAGGAGAAATGGAGAGATCGTTTGCTCGCATTTAAATAAATAAAATAAAATAAAAAGAGTTAAAAGTGGCCTGAAACTAAACATTTCATTTGACCCAAACCAAATTTTTTATCCACTTTTTGATTTGCCAAAAATTCAGAACAATCTGGGGTTTGGTTCAGGTCAATTTTTTTTTTTTTTTTTTTAGATTCTTCAGAACTGCCAGCAAACCAAAAAAAAACCCAGTTATTCACCCTGCCCTAGCTATAAATACCTAAGATAGATACTACTTCCCTACCCACGAGGATTTTGTGAGGGTAAGTCCCTAAGTACTTGTGAAAGGGTCAGATACTATGATGATGGGGACTATATAACTATCTAAATGGATTCCAGCTCCAATTTCTACAGTTCTCAAAACATCGTTGGCTCCAGGATAAATCCTTTTTCCATTTCTGAATAAGCCAAAGACAGTGCTGTCCATTCAGGTTTCCATGCAAGGCTCCTCACATTTTCAGATAAGATTCTTAAAAATGCTCTAAGGAAGCAGTAATGGTCTCTTCAGTAACGTGTTCAATGGACAATGCCAAAACTGTAATGACAGTCTCAATTCTACAGAGGGTCAAGTCACATTAAATCAGTCAAGTCGAGAGCATTTTACCAGGTAAGTCACCCGATTTAACCTTGACGCACTGGCAGTGGGCATTACCCAGTACTGTCAGCACTTCCGCCCTGGCAAACAGACTAAGGGTCAAACAACAGAGAACTTTTCCCAACCACTCATTCCACCTTTCACTAAAATTCTCCCATGTTACCCAGTCAAATGCCATTAGCATTTGCAGCTCATGCCTCTCATTAAGGTGCCTGTCAGGCAACTGATTCATCACCACCAGAACTGACTGAAGCCATAAGCAGAAGGCACAATGTCAAAAATCCTTGCTGATCTAGAAGAGCACCTACTAAAAGCAGCTTTCAATACTTTCTCACTTATTATGCAAGTTTCCTCAGAATTGTGGCAGAGAAGAGGATGCAGTAATTATTACACAGAGCTCCAGCAGAAAGGCAGAGGTCCCATGAGGCTGGATTGGGAACAGAATGATCATACACATGTATGTGGCCACTGGCCTGTATTTTTTAATTTGATTCCCATCCACCAGCCAAGCAGTGAAATGGGGCTGAATGAAGTCTTTCCAACACTTTACATCTTGAACTAGCTTAATGAACTCATTTATCTTTAAACCTTTTTGTTCTCGGTCATTCTTCACCATATCTACCCAATCCTCGGTCTTCCTCTATTTGCAGTCCCTTGCACTCTGCTATGCATCTCCATGTATAGTATCCTTTCCGGTCCATTCTTGACATCTCTCTCTTTAATCTTCTGTAACATTTTTATTTCTTGCCCTTTTTTCTTATGACATCATATTTTATTTTCTGCAGTCTTAAATCTCTCAGTACTCCCCTCAGACAGTTCATTTCTGCACTCAGTCACTTATGTTCATCAGCTTTCCTCATACTCCAACATTCCAACCCGTGCAGCAGTATCAGCGTGACCACCGTCCCATAGACACAGATTTTCATTTTTATCAAAATGTCTTTAACCTTCCAGATCTTACAGAATTTTCCAAATGCAACAGCGGTTAGAGAGTCTTCTTTTTATGTTACCTTCAAATTCCCATTCTTCAATTCTAGTCCTTCAATATACAAAAACTTTTCAACTTGTTCTAGTTCTGTGTGTCTGACTTTCATCTTTGCATTTTCCTCTCGTCTGCCAGTTGCCATAGTTGTGACTTTGTGCTGATCTTCTGTCCTAATGTTCTGCTTTCCGGGTTTACCTTTTCAGTTACTTTTTGTAACTCCTTCTTAACATCCAATCTTGATTTAAAAATTGAATCCGCAAGAAGCCTTTGTAAAATTGTCATAATGACTAATTATTTTCACTGTTAAAAATTTTCATCTTATTTCCAGTCTGAATTTGTCTCACTTCAAATTCCAGCCATTGGATCGTGTTATACCTTTGTCTGCTAGACTAAAAAGCCAGTTATTAAATATTTGTTCCCATGTAGGTACTTTTAGTCTGGAATCGTCACCCCTTAACCTTCTCTTTTAGCTCATTGAGTCTGTCACTTTAGGGCATGTTTTCTCATCCTTAAATCATGCTTGCAGCTCTTCTTTGAGCCCTTCCCAATTTATCAACATTCTTCTTGAATTGTAGACACCAGAAATGGACACAGTATTCCAGGGGCAGTTGAACCAGTACCAAATACAAAGATAAAATAACCTGTCCACGCCTATTTAAGATTACTCTGTTGATGCATCCAAGGATCGCTTAATCCTTTTGGCCACAGGGTCACACCAGGAGCTCACGTTCAGCTGATTATCCACCATGACTTTCAAATCTTTTTCTGAGTCAGAATTCTGCACCCTGTAAATATGGCCTATGTTCTTTGTTCCTAGATGTACGTTTACATTTAGCTGTATTAAAACACGTATTGTTTGCTTGTGCCCAGTTTATGGGAACCATACATTCTCAAGACTTGCCATAACCTTTTCTACCAAATGCTATCAAAAGCCTGTCGGAAGTCTATAAAGTTGATTTAACGGGTTTAGTTGTGTTCAGACAAAGCCACAAGTATAAAACAACTTGGAAACACCCCCACTGAAAACAGTGGCACCTCCTAGACTAAGAACATAGGATCTAAGAGATGTCCAAATCACCCATGTCATGAGAGGAGCTGATGATTGCTGGACTGACCACTGCCTGGGGAGGTCAGTCACGTCCATCAGGATTGCACCGAAATATAGAAAGCAATACAATATCCAAATCACACAGAGGGCAATACAACATCCAAAGACTTCAATCCTCAGTGCACCAAGAGAGCTTCCAAACACTCCTCAGTGAAAAACTGACCATACGCACACCTGGAAACAACACCACAAACTGACCATATGCACACCTGGAAACAACAACACAAGTGTCGAAAAAGACTGGGAAGCCTTAAAACAGACCATACATGAGGCTTGCAAAGAATCCATCAGCCTTGCTACCCACTCTCATCAAGACTGGTTTGACAACAACAATGAGATTACAGCCCTTTTGGGCCAGAAGAGAAAAGCTTTCTGCAACTGGCAAAACCAACCACTATCCAGTCAGAAGCAGAGCTCTTTCCATCGGCTCAAAACTGAAGTTCAAAGGAGGATCCGAGAAATCAAAAACAAATGGTGGGAGGACAAAGCAAAAGAAATCCGAACATTCGCTGACAGACATGATATGTGGAGCTTTTTCTGTGAGACAAAGACCTTGTATGGACCAAGCTCACCTGGCCTCACACCTCTGAGATCCAAACACGGTAGTGCCCTTTTTAAAGATAACAAATCCATCAAAGAGTGCTGGAAGGAACACTACCAAAAGCTTCTAAATCGAGAATCGACTGTGACTGACGACACCACTGCACCCAATCTGGGAAACTCTTGCCAAACCACCAACACCTGAGGAGGTCTACAAAGCAATTAAACAAACGAAGAACAATAAAGCACCAGGTCCTGATGGCATACCAGCTGAAGTACTGAAAGCGGAGGGAGAAACACTGACTAACAAGCTTCACTTGCTGCTCCTCAAAATCTGGTGCACTGAAGAAATCTCTGCTGTCTCATGTAATGCTAACATTGTCATCATTTTCAAAAAAGGAGACAGGGCCGACTGGGGCAATTATCGAGGTATTGCCCTTCTCTCCATCGCTGGGGAGATCCTTGCTAGAATCTTACCGAATCGCCTGCTCCCTCTTGCAGAGAAAGTACTTCCAGAGTACCAGCGTGGCTTCAGACCATCACAAGGCACCACCAACATGATTTTCACAGCCAGGCAGATCCAGGAAAAATTTCGAGAACATCACCTGGAGCTGTATATGGCCTTTATCAATCTGACCAAAGCCTTCGATTCTGTCAATTGTGAGGCTCTGTGGAAAATCATGTCAAAGTTTGGCTGCCCAAGCAAATTTATCACCATTGTAAGACTCCTCCATGACCAGATGACTGCCTCCATCCTCTGCAATGGTTCTACCTCTAAGCCCTTTGTCATCCAAACTGGCGTAAAACAAGGCTGTGTACTGGCACCCACCCTTTTCTCCATTTTCTTAGCAGCTATGAAAACATTAATCCAAGACCGTCTACCACAGGGCACTGGCATCCAATATCGGACTGACAGCCACCTCTTCAACCTCTCTCGTCTCCATGCCAGAACTAAAGTAATATCGGCAACAATAGCTTAACTCCAGTACGCAGACGATTGTGCTGTAGTTGCACACTTAAAGGAGGAGCTACAGACAGCCTTTAATTGCTTCTCTGAAGCTTACAAAAGCCTAGGGTTAACTCTGAACAACAGCAAAACAAAAGTTCTCCACCAGCCAGCGCCCGGTCAATCATCAGACCCAGCAAGGAAGATCTACATTTTCCAGTTCTTCTTTGTCAATTTAGAATACTTTGCCTGTCTTGGCAGCCATCTCTCACAGATGACAGACACAGATGTCGAGATTCAGCATAGAATCCACTGCGCCAGTCTTGCCCTTGGCAGACTGTCTCGCCAGGTGTTTAGCAATCACATCATCAGAACACATACTAGACTTTTGGTTTATAAAGCGGTGGTAATCCCAACTCTCCTCTATGGCTGAGAGACTTGGGTGACCTACAGAAAACACCTGAAAAACCTGTAATGTCAGCACCAGCACTTTCTTCGGACGATCCTCAACATAAAGTGGGAGGATCATCGCACTAATGTCAGTGTCCTCACAGAGGCCAACATCTTCAGTGTTGAAGCCCTGATTATCCAGCACTAGCTGAGGTGGAGCAGGCACCGTGTGCGCATGCCTGATGTACGCTTACCAAAACAACTGCTGTACGCCCATCTCACCAAAGGAGAAAGGAACTGGGGAGGCCAAAAGAAACGCTTTTTAAAAACATCCTCAAGATAAATATCAAGAGATGTGGCATCGACACCACACACTGGGAGACAGCAGCCCAGGATAGGGATAACTGGTGAAGACTTGTCAGAGAGGGAACGTCCACTTTTGAGAAAATTCGCCTTGCCCTGGTCACAGAAAAACGCCAGAAAAGAAAGGACGGACAATTGTCACTCAGCAATTGTAGCCCAACCCTGTCTTCCAACACCACCTGCAACATCTGCCAACGACCCTGTGGCTCAAAGATCGGACTCCTCAGTCACCAAAGAACCCATGAAAAATAAAACCTATGAGGGACCTCAAGGGATCGCCAATGATGTACTTGCCTGTCTTATCACAAATAACTGATCTATTTTACTTCATCCTGGTTTAAATCCAGCCTGTTCCTCTGCAATGCCGTTTCCACGTACTTCTTCATTCTCCTCCGCAACATCTTGGTGAATACATTTCCTAGAACACTCAAATAAGCTAATTCCTCACTATTTACTGCATTTACTCTTATCCCCTTTTTAATAAATCGGTACTATTATTGCTTTCCCCCATTCGCTCAGCACTTACTCTTCCTTGTAAATCTTGTTAAACAGCTTGTGCATCAACTTTACTGTGAGTACTTTGCCTGTTTGCAACAGCTGTGCAGTCATGTTGTCACCTCCTGGCACATTTTCCTATTTCAAAACTTTCTATCTTTACTACTTCTAAGAATTCCCATATCTGCTTTCCGTTGTTTGTCTTGGAGAGCTTCTCCAAGACCATTCCACCTACTGTGTTCTGCACACTGTACAGCTCTTCAAAATACTCGTTCCATTTTCATTGCTTGTTCATCGTCAATTACTTTGCCTGTGCTTGTCTTTCACTGTTGATATCTTCAACTCACATGTCCCACTCAGTTCTTATCTTGCACTACAACCTGTGCCATTTCGCATATTCTTTTGCTTCTTTACATTATTAACTTATCTTTGCTTTCCGCTTTATCTCAAGGGCCTGTGTACTCTACAGTAAACTGAATCTACATTCTGCAGCAAGATTCCTGGATTCTGTGGCACCCTCGTGTGACAGATGAAGTTTTGCAGCAGCTTCATTTAAATTTAAATGTGGAGGGGGGGGTAATTGAATATAAAAATGAACCAGTTCAGTAGTACCTCAGCTAGTCTGGTTTTATATTAACTCAATGTATTTTATTCCCACATTTTCAATATGCCAAAGATTTTTCCATTGACAATGCATAGCTGTACACACTGCCAAGCCACTTAGTGCGCAGAAACTGCGCAGTTAAAAAACCACCCCGACGAGAGGCGTACAGCTTTCTGCGCTGGGGCTACAGCGCCGCAGTGCCAGTGTAGACACGCTGGTCAATTACAGCGCTGTGATTGGCCTCCGGGAGGTGTCCCCCGATGCCTGTTCTCGCCTCTCTGGTCATCAATTTGACCTTTACTGCCCTGCCCTCAGGTGAACAACCATGAGCCCCACCCCTTAGATTCCTTTGCAATTTTGAAAGTCCCCTTCCTGTTTGCTTGGTGATGCGTGCAGTGGTCTCAGCGCATCTTTCCAGGTGACCATGCCTGCTCCATGCACCAGGCGATCCCCATTTGGAGCAATGCCGAGCTGCTGGACCTCATCAGCATTTGGGGAGAGGAGGCCGTCCAGTCCCAGCTGCACTCCAGCCGTAGGAATTATACCACCTACGGACAGATTTCACAATGCATGACAGAAAGGGGCCATGACCGGGACAGACTGCAGTGCAGGGTCAAAGTGAAGGAGCTGTGGAATGCCTACCACAAGGCACAGGAGGCAAACAACCGCTACGGTGCTGTGCCCAAGGGGCTGCCGGTTCTACAAAGAGCTGGATGTGATACTCGGTGGCGACCCTACCTCCACTGCGAAGGCTATTGTGGATACTTTGGTGGCTCGCATGCCAGTTCACAGTGGACCAAGCCAGGAAGAGGAAATCTTGGACAAGTATATGGAGGGGGAGGGGGACCCAGAGGCAGAGAATGACCCAGAGGTCAGAGATGCATGCAGCCAGGACTTCTTCTCTACTACAGAGGAGGTTAGCCAGTCGCAACTGTCGGAGCTTGGCAAAGCACAAACAGGAGAGGAGGCCCCTGGCAAGTGGCTTTGATTTTGGGAATCGCTGAAGCAAGTTGTTGGGGGCAGGAGGGTTGCAGAAAGCAGGCTTGTGTCTGTAGGATGCGCGTACCACCATATATCTAGTCTGAACAGCAGAACGGGGTGTTGATTGACTCCCTCACTTCACGGGAATCTGCCTCAGAGATCTCTACGAAACTCTCATGGGGATACTGGGCAAACCGCTGCCGCAGGTTTTTTGGCAAAGCTACTTGGTTTCTTGCACCATTAAGGGTAACTTTCCCACGCCATTCTGCCATCACTGGGGGCGTGGGGGGGGGGGGAAAACATTGCTGCACACAGGCGAGCTGCATAACGGCCAGGGTGGAAGCTGTAGTCTTGAAGAAGATCCTCCCTTGATTCCCTGCTCAACCTCAGCAGCAAGATATCTTCCATAATGAACACAGCCTGTGGAAAATGTGGGGACAGGAATGAGATTATAAGGCCCCACTACAGTACTGGCTGTCCCCAAGAATCTCATGTCCTAGTTACTACACGTGACAAGATCAATGTCGAACTCCTCTTGCCTTTGTAGTTTAAGGAATAACTCCACTGCCACTCAGGACACGTTAGTGAGACCGAGCAGCATATTGGTCAACAGTGCAGGATCCATTCCTGCAGACTGAAGAGGCAGAGTGCGCAGTACACAAACCGTTGAAAAATGGCGCCAAATGCGGACGGAAGCATAGGGATTGCTGGGATACGAAGCAATGCATCATGGGTAATTGGGACAGGATCCAAGATAGCCCGCGATCTCCTCCGCCTTCCCACAACTCTTAGCAGATGAAGAGGAAGAGGTGCTCTGTGGGATAGCTGCCCAGAGTGCCCGAATACCGACGCAAGTGCCGCAAGTGTGAACACTCCATTGCGCAGGCAGCTGACAGTGTGAACACACAACAGCGGTTTCCCTTCAGCGCTCTCTGAGCGGCGATGTAACTGCCAGCGAATTAACTCTGCCAGTGTAGACATACCCTTACAAGCTACTGGGGAGAAGCTGGAGGTTGTGGCAGCTGGGCAGGGAAAAGAGGGGCTTCTGGCATCAGAGGAGGAGGGGGGACAGTTCAGAATTGTGGAACAACGTATTAGGTGGATGTTTCTGAAAAAATTGCATTTGTTTAGTCTGGAGAAGAGAAGACTTGGGGGATGACACACGCAAGATAACTTTTTATGTACTTAAAGAACTGTTTTTACAAGGAGGAGAGTGAAAAATTGTTCTCCTTAACTTCTGAGGATACAACAGAAGCGAAGGGCTTAAATTGCAGCAAAGGAGGTTTAGGTTGGACATTAGGAAAAACTTCCTGTCAGCGTGGTTAAGCGCTGGAACAAATTGCCTAGGGAGGTTGTGGAATCTCCATCACTGGGGGGTTTTAAGAATAAGTTAGATAAACACCCGTCAAGAGGTCTAGTTCTTACCTAGTCCTGTCTTGAGTGCAAGTGACTGGACTATGACCTCTCAAGGTGCCTTCCAGTCCTACACTTTTCTGATTCTGCTAAAATGATCAGTTAGCAATGTTGATATTTAACTTAGCATCTTTAGGTTTTATAATCAATACACCATTCAGGTGTTCACAACTTTCTGAAGTATTGCTTCAGACTGTCCATACACACAGTTTGCAGTGGTTTACACTCAATTAATGTTTTCAAGGCTCTCTTTGCAACCATGAGAGAACTAGAAACAAATTTATTCTTTTTAAATCAAAGATTACGGAGCACACTTCATCAGCTACAGATGGATTCACCAGAAAACTCAGCACCACAGAATCACAAAATACACAGGGTACTAACTATGATGATTTTCATATAACATGCAAGTGGCAAGGATCAAAAACTTTTCTTTCCGATCCCAAAAGACTGAGTCAAAACTTGTACTCACATACTCTTGTTCACAGGGAACTGAAGGAAATAACAGTTATTTTGTTACAGACTAGATACTTCTGAATTTTACATGGCACTTAGGTTCCAAGGGAAAAGGGGCCTTAGAGATATCTAGGATAAACAGTTCTAGACCGGTGCTTTAGAAACATGGAGTGGTCCTGACAACATGCTTTCAAGCTGCTCCTCTGGCATCCTATTCATTTTTACTGTGTGTATTTTGGTAGCACTTGGGAGCTCCAGTCAAGAATCAAGGCCTCATTGTGCTAAGTCGTCTACAGACAAGCAATAAAGACGACTGTCCCTTCCCCCAAGAGCTTATAGTCCAGGTGTCAGACAGGACACAACAGGTGGACAAAACAGACAAACGGGATGAGAGAATGAGATAACAAAACAAAGTTAAGCAGAAAAATAGAAGTCTCAGCTCACTATTTGCCTAATCAATAGATAGAGCAGCAAATTGTTCCAACAGCTTGAAAACAACAGTTAAGTGGAGCCACACAAAAAGACTGCTTAGACTTTGGAGTAGGACCCCAAGAAAGTGTAGTTAATTCTTCAGGGGAGCTCCTATTCAAGCACATTCCCATGACACTCCTGGAGTTGGGGAAATAAGGGAGGACTTTTTCAATGTATTTTCTTCCATTTACTCTCAAATGCAGTGGAGTGTGACTCATGCAGAGGACAATACATCAAGTAACTGCTATAGTGTGGAAGCAGCCAAGGAGCAAAACCCCCCAGCCCACCTCAAAAACATTTATCCTACTGCAATGCAATCAGGCACTGGGATCTTTCCTTTCAACACATCCCCGCCAGCGAGAGAAAGCTTTACAACACTGGTCAAGTGATTTCCAGGCCACAGCCAGCAAGTTTTCAAGGAAATGTAGAGAAATGGGGGAAGCAAAGTGTAAGTCAGCAATTGCAGTTTAGCTACTCAGTTAGTGCAAGAACTACTAGATGCTGTACTTTCTGAATGCTGTGTACCACAGCTGTTCTCCAATAATGTTAACAGGAGCAAGGATCTTTACTTTATTTGGGCCATGCCATAAGGAGGAACAAACGGATTCCCTTCATACAAGGCATCCCACCAAGGTCCGGCATTTCTCCCAGCAGAAACAGGAAGGCATAGCCTTTTCCTTACTCATAGTATGGACACAAGTCAGAATAAGGTACAGGAAAGCAGGCGCACAGGCACCTGTTATTAACATGAAGACAGAAACAGAAGATGAATTTAAGTCAAAGTGAAGAGGCTGCCCACTTTTCATTGCTGGTCATTTGCAGACAATACAAAAATTGGTGGATGGGTAAACAATCACTCGTCTGGCTTGGTAAAATAGACTCATTTGAACTACAGGTCTGATCAGACTGAACCTTTAGGCCTGACCCAGACCTAAGTCCACCCCAACCCAACCAGGTCACATCATTTTTCAAACCAACTCCAAACCTTCACCCTTCTCCCTGAATCTGAGTTGATACCGTTGCTGCCTCCTGCCCATGGGGTCAGCAGGGTAGCATACACCGGCAGTTGCACACACACTGCTCCTGCCATTCGCTGCCCCCTGCTACACTGCATATGCGCAGTGGCATACTCGCTCCACACCATGCACCTATGCAGCGGGGGGCAATGGACATCAGGAGCAGGGCATACAGCTGTCAGCCACTGCCATGCAGACCCCATGGGCAGGAGAAGGAGAGTCGACTTGATCTGACCTGATGTTGAGAGGGTCTGGTTCTTTTCCCACCCAATCCAGACCCGACACTTGTAGTCAGGGTCCCACTCGGGTTCAGGTCAGGTCACAGGGCTCTAATCTGAACAAAAGATATTTCAATACAACCAAATGCAAGGTCACATGTCTCGGAACAAAGAATGCGGGTCACCCTTACGAGACAGGGGACTGTATCCTGGAATGCAGGAACACTGAAGAGGACTTCGGAGTAAAGGTACATAACCAGTTAAACATGAGCTCCCAGTGCAATGCTATAGCTAAGAGGGTTAAATGCAATATTTGAATGTATAAGCAGGGGAATATCAAGTAGGAGTAGGGAGATGGTATGACCTCTTTGTACTGTATTAGCGAGACCATTACGGGAATACCGTGTCCAGTTCTGGTGTCCACACTTCATAAAGAATGTTGAAAAGAGCTACAAGAACAATATGAAGTCTAGAAAATATGCCTTACAGTGAGAGACTTACAAAGCTCAATCTATTCAGTTTATCCAAGAGAAGAATTAGAGGTGACTTGATTATGTTCTACAAGTACCTACATGGGGAAGAGTTTTCTGATAGTAGAGCACTTTAAAATCTAGCAGATAAAGGCCTAACAAAATCCAGTGGCTGGAAGCTGAAGCCAGACAAATTCAGACTAGAAATAAGGTGAGAATTTTGACCATGAGGGTAATTAATCATTAGAACAACTGACGTAGGGACGTTTGAAGGCTTGACATCATGACTGGATGTCTTACTAAAGCTTCTGTTCTGGCTCAAACAGAAGTTATGGGCTTGATGCAGAGATTACTAGGTGAGGGTGTTTGGCCTTCGTTATGCAGGAAGTCAGACTGGAGATGACCATATTGGTCCCTTCGTGCCTTCAAAAAATCTATCCACTATACAGCACCGCCAACTCGTTTCTCGTAAGTGACCAGACAACTAGCCTCTCAAGCACTACCAACCTTAGCTAGACTTGAACCAGACACCTAGATGTGAAAAGGCTAATCATTATCTCATTTTTCAAAGAGAGCAGATGCCCATGAAGACAATTGTTTACAAGCTGAACAGAGTCTGAAGCATGGTTTTCCCAGAGACCGAGTTACACTTCACACACACAATTACCAGTTCTAAATTCAGGGCTAAACAGCCTAGAAATCCCTATCCAGTATAAAGCATGTAATTTACCTGGGCATGAACATTAATCTAGACCTCTGAAAGCAGGAAGAGCCTAATCAGCAACCACTGTTCCAACACCCACACCTCTGCTTTCTGGGGAAACTGCTTTCCTGCTGCTTCTGAGAATCTCATTACCTTCTAAAGAGATGACAAGTGACCACTGCAATCAATTTTTTTAAATATTAAAAACAGGCCACATCAAAAAAAGGTTTTGAAGTGAGGCACAATTGTCTAGTAGTCCTAAATTGTTTGCATCTATTTAATGATAACGGTAATGTATAGTCATGCATCCAACTAACAGGATTCATATTGACTGTTCCTAGAGGACTGCATGAGGCAGAAAGTGATATGCGATGTATGAGAGCCTTCTGCACTTAAATACAGCTACTGTAGTAACTACGACAACTAAAAAGCAAATGTTAAAAACTATCTTAAAGAGCCTTTTTGCTATGGGCCTTTTGAACCGAGTGTGGCATGCACAATAAAACCTTCAACGATTATCCAACAAAGGAACGCACACAGAGTAGTTAAATGCCATGAGTTACTGGCCTCAGGAGTGAATACCTCTGTTATGCATCAACATGTGTCTATGCAGCCCAGTCAGATCTCGTTTTTCTCTATGCTGATTTCTGAACTGTAATCACTATGGTACTCTTTCTAGGTCCCACATGTGTTAATCTGAAGTTATTTTTATCAAAAAAACAAATGGAAATTGTATATAGACTAGACGTGAACAGACAGGAGTACACACAGTGAACAGGAACCCCTTAGAAGGGAAAGCCTGCTTGCAGGTAATCTACACCAGAGACTGAGTACCTCACAGGGTTCTCCTCTCCCGCACTGCACTTGATTGCTTCTCATTTAGAGGTAAAAGCAACTTAGAAGTTGAATCACCAGGGCTGCCACATTTCTGCAAGGCCTTCAAAAATTACCCCACTTGAAGGCACCTCACTGGAGGCACAAACCCTGTTTCAAAAGAACTGCAGAGATCCTGTTTCCTTTCCGAAGTACCAGGTTCATGTTCGCTCTCTCACCTCAGGACTCAAGAGTTTGACACTGTTAGTAACAGCCAGTTTTAAAACCAAGTAAAATTATTGGTTACTAACACAAGTGAAATTTACCATAACAGTATTAAAATTAACAAACACCCACACACTACTCAACACTCATAAATCAGCCATTCCTCCGTTTATTCCAGGGACCCTTATCTTCACGCCTTAACTGATGAAGTATTTCTTATTTGGAAACCTGCATTCATGAATTTTCTGATCAGGTTCAAACCATTTCTGAATGCAAGTAATGCTTTTGGGTACCTCCAGCTATAGGATCCACCCAGATGCTGATGACACTGCTGGATAGGATGCTTTCAAGAGGGAAGTTATGTTTGGGCTGTTAAAAGCTGGCCTGCACCCAACCTGAGAGCATTTTTGCAACAACTTTTTCTGCTATGTAAATCAACTATATTTTTGTCTCCCGGTGCTCATAGGATACCCTTCTATTTTCTTGTGTGCACATTTGAATTCAGTGCTGGTGAAAGGTGCAGGACTGACAGCCCTGAATACTGAAGGCCACTGTTTATCTACAGATAGTGACAGTAAAAGCAGCAACAGCACAAATTTCTCTACTATACCTCAATCCTGACATACAGGGACAATTACTCAGAGTGGAGGTGTATCAGTCCAAAAAATGACCTATTCCTCTACTAAGACTATCAAGCTGTCAGCAAAGGAGTCAAGTGCTTATGCAAGTGCAACATTTGTCTACTGGGAACCAGACTGAGACAGACAGATTTGGGGGCGGCTAGGGGGAAACGGGTCTAGACAGCAAAAATTCAGCTGTCATACTTTCATTCTCTTGCTCCCTGCCAAGACATGATCAAATGCTTATTTCCCCGAGAATGTCAATAGGGCAATATTGAAAAAAATATTTTTAGACTTGTGATTTTAATATGCGAAGTATGCAATTTCTACTTTTTATCTTCCCCCCTTATATTTTGGGACAGTGCTCTTTGCATTCATTGGCGAGGTGGCGTTAAAACAAAAAACAACCAAAAACTACATTAAATCTGAAATTTCCAAAACAGATGAAGTCAGTATCCACAATAAACAGTGAAATAATCCGCAGTTGGAGAATAGTTGGCATCCGTTTTGAAATAAACAAATTGTTGTTTAGTCATCTTAAACCTCTCTGAAAGCAATGGGCTGCAGAGAAAGTGCCAGGTGCCACCCTGACTCCGACACATCAGTTGAATCTAACTCACGAGCAGGATTCTCAAAACTGATGAACGTTTTTCCACCAACAGGGTCTGCACTATCCTAGCGTTCTATATTCTTGAGGACATCCCTTACTGAAGAAGCTGAAAACTTTAATTTAACATTCTAAGTTTCGCCATGTGACAAACCAATCCCGTGCAATGTATTATCTTCTGTCAAAGAACTAATCAAAGCTAACAGCATATAGGCCCTACCTGTGACTACCAACAAGTTTCACAGAGCAGTAAGTTTGCTCTAATGTTTTCCTCGTCGCTGGGAAGGAGGGGAAATAAAAATAGTCCATTTCTGAAGCCTTTTCCTTACCTGCAATTGCAGTTTCATCCAAAAGGGTACCTGGGGGCCTCTCCCCCTGTCCTTGGTGCAGAAGAAAACCACACAGGATCCACACTGCTACTCTTGACCACACATCCATTTCTGTGTAATATTACGGCCTTTATCCCTTTGTATGTCAGCTCCTCCTCAGCATCAGTCCCCAATGGATATGTTCAAGTTTCTTAGTTCACTCTGCACCTTTATATCCCAAAATGGTGTAGGAAGTAAAGTGTCTGATATCCCAGGAGCGGTACCCGATTAAATCCAAAGGCTATAGAAGTAAAGGATGGAGATACTTTGAGGTTCTTTTCCCCCCCTCCAGCATAAGCTGAAATTTTGCCCTAAGTCTATGGTTTCTCCCAAAAACCAGCCTCACAATTAAATTTATCTCCAAATAAAACAATTTTTAAATTAGTCTCCCTAGCCCTGAAGAAAGTTCTCTCAAGTCTTGTATTTTTAAAGACTAGTTAAGATAAAAATATCTAACATTTTTGGTATTAAAAAGTAAAAAAAATTTCATGAATGATTTACCAGCAGCGTCTCTAGGGCTCAAAATGCTGCAGCATCCAAGTTTTAACTATTCGCAGTCAAGCACAGCTTCAACCCACTTGCAGATTCCAAACCGTTTAGCAAGACTAAAATAAACCAAACTTGTTTAAAATGATTTTTTTTTTGGTCAACTAAGTGTCTATGCATGTGACAACTTAACGCTTTAATTTAAATTTCAAATAACATGCATTTTAATCAGATACCTTTAAAGAGCAAGATATTTACAAAGACACTAATGCACATTCTTTTAGAGATGCAGAGAAGAATTTTTAAAAACCCAGAATTAAATAAAGCCCCACAGGCCACAATCCTCTATTACAGTACAAAATATAAAAAACATGCCAAACAGGGACACCTTATTCAGCTGGAGACTAACAGACCTGGACTCTGCCAGGTATCAGGTAACCTAGCCCTTTCTTTGCTTCTTGCTAGCACTGCCTTAAAAAAAAAAATGTGGTAGAACACCCATTATCCATTCCTCTATTCCCACCTCAGCAGCACAAAACTGCAGTAGTTTTACCACCTGAAATAGTTTTTTCTTGTCTGCTCTCTCCTAGGGTTAGTATCTTTACCCAGGGCACATTTCTCAGTTTAATCCAAAAAGTCTCATTTAATCCAAATTTTGGTTTTCACTCAGTTTTGATCAAGATTTCTTTTTATGCACTTCAGCAAATCTCAGTTTATCGCTGGGATTTCCAGATCACTTTATCAGCAACTCTTCTTTGACTCAAAAAATTGCCAGAATCTCTCTTCGTTTGGCCCAATTTA
This sequence comes from Malaclemys terrapin pileata, assembly GCF_027887155.1. Taxonomy (NCBI): domain Eukaryota; kingdom Metazoa; phylum Chordata; order Testudines; family Emydidae; genus Malaclemys; species Malaclemys terrapin. Next base: position 346,855,993 of record NC_071505.1, on the reverse strand, counting down.
TTTCCACCACAGCTCTCTTTCTAGAGTTGAGGGATGATCTATCCCAGGCCTGTTGGATACGATAGGCTACGTAAGGATTTTTTTTCTTTTATCCCAGTTTAAATCAACAGCATCCGTTCAATCATGGATTTTCCCAAGAGAGTATGTCCGAGCAGAACATAACAAATCCCAGCAGCAATCAGGATGGCTCTCACTCCTCAGACCTAGCGCCTATCAACTGCAGGCTTCTCCCGGGACAGTCTGCTCATCCAGTAGGCCTGGCTTCTCCCAGGATTAGTCCTCCTTGCTCCTGGAGCAGCTCTCGTGCGGCAGGCCTGGGGTGTCCTGGGACAGGTCCAGATCGTTAATGCTGGTTCTAGTCCTTTCTGCTCAGAACCCCTATCCCACCCCCCGCAGCCCTAACAATTCCTCCCAGGCTTGCCCTTCCCCCACATACTAGTGGTCTCACCCAGGCCAACTCTTAACCCCTTTTCCCCCTCACCAATAGTCTCACCCACACTAACTAACCTCCCCCTATCCCCTCAGCAATGGTCTCACCCAGGCTAACCTTTAACCTCTCCCCCTTCCCTGAGGAATGGTTTCCCCCCAGACTAACCCTTAACCTCTCCCTCTTTTCCCCCCTCAACAATGGTCTCACCCACACTAACCTTTAACCTCCCCTTTCCCCCCCTCAGCAATGGTCTCACCCACACTAACCCTTAACCCGCCCCCCCTCCGCAATAGTCTCACTCAGGCTAACCCATGACCCCTCTTTCTTGAGCAATGGTTTCCCCCAGGGCTAGCCCTTCCCCGCCTCCCCCCCAACAAGAATGGTTTCACCCAGTCCACCCCTTGACCCCTAGTAATGGTTTCTCCCAGGCCGGGCCAGCCTTCCCCCCCTCTGCAATGGTCTCTCCCGGGCAGCCCTCTCAGCACCGTCGCTCCCCCGCGCCCGGTAGTATCTCCCGAGGCCCCTCCCCCGGCAGAGGTGTCTCCCCTCGGGCGGACCCCCCGTCCCCGGTGGCCGGTTACCCCGCTCTCGCCGCCCAGCTCCGGAGCGGGCTGAAGCGCTGCCGCCGCCGCCGCCGCACGCTCGGACACTGACAGCGGAGGCGCCAACCGCCGCGCCGCCAAACGGGGCGGGGCAGGAACCAGGAGGGGCCCCGCCCCTTCCCGCTGGCAGCCAATAGACTGCGGCCGCCTGGCCCCGCCCCCTGGCGGGCTCCGCGCTGCCCCGCAGCGGCCTCTGGCGGCGAAGGGCGGGAGCTGCAGGCGGCGCTTCAGAGCAGGGCGGCAGAGCGCGCGAGCTAAGCAGGCTCCGGCGGGGCCGGCGCTTGGAGGGGAGACGGCGGCTGCCCCGAGGGGGCGGGCGAGGCTGGGTGTTGCTGGGGGAGGGGTGCGCCCGTAGCCTGGCAACGGGAGGCCGGTTGTGTCTCCTGGAGACCCCCAGAGAGCAGGGGGCCCTGGCACGGGAAGCGCCGAGGTGCTGAACCCCGAGCGTCCGCCCAGGGGGAGACACAGACCCCCCCAAAGCCTCTGCCCCGGACAGCCAGTGCAGGCAGGCGCTGGGCCCGGGGCGCCCTGCTCCGGGCTGGTTCCCCTCCCCGGACGGCCAACAGAGCCTGGGGATCCGGAAACATTCCCGAGCAGAAAGATCTCGGGGGGTGACGATCTCGGGAGGTGACCCCGATGCTCAAAAACCGGGGACTAGACGCAGGGGCTCTCACAACAACCGTGCTGGTGGCCGCGGGGTGTGGCCACCATCTCTTGCTGACAATTTTTCCTAAAGTAGGTCATTAACTTTAGGAAAAAAAAACAAGTAAATCTGCACATACACGTGTCCATATCATTGTCATTTATTTATGGAGGATTTTATTTATTTATTTTGCAGACTCAATAATAAAAATAAGGTACAGTTGTCTCTATTCTTTACTGGCCCGAAACAGAATAGAAACGCCAATCAGGGACTTTGCACGGTCTTGTCTTTTTTCTTGGTGTTTCTTTTGCCTCTTCTGTTGCTTTTTTTAAAGACTTGCTAGAGACTAAATCTGCTGTGAAAAGGGATATTAACAAACATACGAATGTCACTTTTCACAGCAGACTTACTCAGCCCTGGCAAACCTGGCTACAAATTAAGCCCTGGATGGGGAGCTGGGTACAGTGGCGATGGGGCACCGGGGGAGGCAGCGAGGGCTAAGGTGATGGGGGTGTGAGACTGGGGCCAAAGCCCGCCACCGCACGGCCAGGGAATGGAGCCTAAAGCCCCATGGCTGGAGCCTGCCACCCATCACCAAAGGGCTGAACCCCGACCCCAGGAAGGTGAGGAACTCACGGGCTGCCTACTCCTCCAGCTTTTGTGTCTCCAGAGGGGGGCAGGGTCTAACCACTACTGAAACCCCCCTTCTGCCCCCCATCACAGCCCAGGCAGCTGTGGCCACAAGAAAAGCCCCTGGTGGCCACATGCAGCCATAGTGGCCGTATTTGAGAAACGCTGAGCTCCATTCTCAGGGCCCTGCAACAGCTCCAACACTGGAAGGGGTTCCCCTCTCTTTGCGTGAAAGGGGGATTTCTTTCCCTAGTATCTCTAAATATGCGTAGCATAGAGAAGTTACAGAAAACTAACAGCGGATTCCTCTGGCCCAGCTATGTTATTAGCAGATATAAAGGTGTTAGTAGTAGATCACAACATCTTTCCATATCACAAACGGAGAATGGCATTGAGCAGGGCATACTGAGATGAAAGCAAAAGTGCAGCGAGTCTCCCAGTCTCCTGGGATGGGCTGAAACCCCATCATCTGCTAGAGAAGGAGAAAAAACCCAATCAGAGACATGCCCTCCCTGTAGGGAGATTACCTGGCAGATTGTCTCCCGGCCAGAGGGGGCAGAGCTAGTGATGAGCCATTAGTCACGCAGGCCTTATGAGCAGCCTGAGGGAACTCCGTGGGGAGAGAGGAGGCAGGAATCTCCTGCAGGGGAAGGCCCAGCAGTTTGGGACTGACAGAGCCACTGGAGTAGAGCTAACTCCTGTTGTGAACCCCTAGAACAAGGGGCCAGGTGTTGGGGCCAGAGTTCTGGATGTGAGACCCATAGGGAGGAGGGTAGGCACCTGTTGGGGTGGCTTGGGCTAGGGCCTGCAGGGAGCAGGGAGATCCCTAAGGGAAGCTGCCAGAGCCCCTGGGGAAGGGAGGTAGTGGGGGAATCCTGCTGGGGAGAAAGCAAGACATGGGAAGCTCTGGAAAGGCCAAGAAGCGAGAACTTCAGGGACCCCCCAAGAGAGGCAGAAGAACTACCAGGGTGGGTATCTGTCCTGGGCTTTCAGTTGGGCCTTGTGCTACCACGGAAGGGGTTTGAACATTCTGGTGACTTGGCCAGAGGGCCGGGCCACAGAATAGCCAATCACATTTGTGCCACAAGATGATGGAATAGTGGGTTTGATAATATAAGCATGGCATTTGGCACCGTCTTAGGGCCTGACCTAATAAAGAATTTCAGGTATGGAGCCATTGCCAACTCATGGCATGTTGGCTGGGGCTGTCATTCTAACAACGTTGTCACAATCAGCAAATAACATTGTTCTACAGCTGGATGCGTAAGAGATATAGTCTTGGTTTTCCTCCAACATGACCATACAATTGGCGTAAGAACACATTTTGAGTGTCAGTCTGCCTTTGGCTGAACTTAATCACATTTCTCTTTTTTCTTTCAGATGCTACTACGGCTGTGTGAAAGCTGCTTGGTGATTGGTGAGAATGCTAACTGTTTGCAGTAGCGAAAGATATTCGATTACTATTGGCTATTACTGGTGCTCCAAATGTGTCAAAAAGATGCAATCTCCGGGAGACAGGTCCATGAGCAGAGACATCCCATTCCTCTACCGACGGGGGCAAGTGTGTGCTTTGTCAGGAGGACCCAGGTGCAGAGTTGACTAATCCAGCAGAATCAAAACGAGAGCATGTTAGATCTGGCTATCAAACTCCAGCAATTTAAAAGGACCAAACTGCAAAGAGCTGAGAAAGCTGTGGACCACCCTGAGGAACTGCTGAGGAAATACACACATTTCAGCAACCAACACAAAGGACCTCCAAGAAAAGAAGCATGCTTTATTTGTGAAACAAACATGCCATCAGAAGACCTCCATGAAGCTTCTATCCTGGGCATTGATAGTCAAGTGTGCACTGCAGCTGCAAGACCAGTGCTTGCTTGCAAAACTAAGTGCAGGGGACTTAGTGGCCCAAAAGGCAAAGTGTCATGCAAGTTGTTTGGTGTCTCTCTACAACAAAGTCAGGGAGAAGAAAACTGAGCAAAGCAACACAGAGAAGATGTCGCACGGGATTGCCTTTGCTGAACTGATAGCATACATTGAAGAGACAAAACTAAAGACTGGAACCACATCTTCATTCAAATTAGCAGACCTCACCAGGCTCTATACAGCTAGACTAGAACAGCTGGGGGTGACAGTCACAGCACTGATCTAAAATCACACACCCTTTCACACATTCCAGATCTCCAAGCAGGCAAAGAAAGACACAATGTGCTCCTTGCCTTCAACCAGGATACTGGCATGCCCTCCGAAAAGCATGTGAGGAAGACTGTGACGAAGATGCACTTCACCTGTCCCAAACAGCAAAAATTATTTGAACGGACATGTGCCAAATGAAAACACAGTTTATAAGAACCTAAGAACATAAGAACGGCCGTACTGGGCCAGACCAAAGGTCCATCCAGCCCAGTATCCTGTCTTCCGACAGCAGCCAATGCCAGGTGCCCCAGAGGGAGTGAACCTAACAGGTAATGATCAAGTGATCTCTCTCCTGCCGTCCATCACCACCCCCTGACAAACAGAGGCTAGGGACACCATTCCTTACCCTAATAGCCATTAATGGACTTAACCTCCATGAATTTATTCAGTTATTTTTTAAACCCTGTTGTAGTCGTAGCCTTCACAACCTCCTCAAGCAAGGAGTTCCACAAGTTGCCTGTGCGTTGTGTGAAGAAGAACTTCCTTTTATTTATTTTAAACCTGCTGCCCATTAATTTAATTTGGTGGCCCCTAGTTCTCTGGATCATTTAACCCAGGAGGCCAAGTAAAATCTGTGCCTGAATCAGTATTGGCTCTGATGTCCATGATATTGGATGGTCCAAACATTAAAACTCACTCAGAGCAAGTTTCCATTCATCCAGCTACTCTTATTTTGGCACAGTACAGTTGCAATATGACAGCAATATCCGTTGCCGTGAAGGAACAGAAAGTTTGCACCACAACAAAGCTTGAGAAACATCTTCACCAATCTACACTGGTTTGACACATGCACAGACGTAAAAAAATGAGCTAGTAGCTACCGTCTTTAAACTTAGATTGTCCATCTCCTACGGCAGTGTTGGCCATCTCTGCCAGCACGGCGAACAGTGCATGCCAACACTTCGAGGATGAGAATATATCTGTCTTCTAAAGCTTCCCGGTAGTCTGTTCACTGCTGTGGCTGCAGACCACAATCCCAGCTCCACCACAGCAACGGACTCCTTCCACAGAACTGGGATCTCACTTTTTCAGCATCCCAGTACTCAAGTGGGAGCTGTCTGTGGAATTCCCATCTTGGACTGTGAGGCTGCAGCACCAGTGGAGGAGACACTATGGTCACTTCCTGAATCTTACACAATTGTCCCTCCACTGATCGTGAAGAAAACCAGCGCTCCCATCCCACCGCAAATGCTGAAATCAAGACTGACTGCCCGCTGATTACCCAAGCCCTGCAAGGAGAATGCAGGTGGCTTGAACAATTAAGGCAAGCAGCAAGTCTGGATACCTTAAATGGAGATCAAGCCATTTTCGGGGCAGCTTACCTGGCCAGCACGCAGCCAGAGCCAGACTCCGCCCGAGCTTCTTCCCTTCTTTCCAGATGACTCCATGTCTGTGGCAATGATTCATCCCACCCTGGATGTGATAAGGAACGCTGTACACCACCTAACCCACGCCAGGTGCCAGTGATCACTATGGATCAACCCCTTTTCATTATTAGTGGTAAATATGCCCAATGGCCTGTGATGGAACACTAGATAGGGTGGGATCTGAGTTACTACAGAGAATTCTTTCCTGGGTGTCTGGCTGGCGAGTGTTTCCCACATGCTCAGGGTTTAGCTGATCGCCATATTTGGGGTCGGGAAGGAATTTTCCTCCAGGGCAGATTGGCAGAGGCCCTGGGGGGTTTTCGCCTTCTTCTGCAGCGTGGGGCACGGGTCACTTGCTGGAGGATTCTCTGCACCTTGAAGTCTTTAAACCACAAGTTGAGAACTTCAGTAGCTCAGACATAGGTCAGGGGTTTATTACAGGAGTGGGTGGGAGGGATTCTGTGGCCTGCGTTGTGCAGGAGGTCAGACTAGAAGATCATAATGGTCCCTTCTGACCTTAAAGTCTATGAGTCTATAACCAAACTGATGTAGCCTGCTGGGTACGGAGAGGACAAATCTGTCATGCTGGGTGGTCTTCATCTGGAAATGGCAAGTCTGAAGCTGATTGGAGACTGGCTAGAAGATAGTGGATGGACGGAAGCCCTTGCTCAGGTCCAAGTGGCCTCCCCAGTGCTTCATTTGTAATGAAAGAGGTGCCCAGGCTCAAGCAATGATGTGCTGGGGCTCAAGCAATTTTTTTACATTCATAACAGCTGCAGCAAGTCCGGAGGTACTGGGGCTATGAACTGCCAAGCCCACAGGTGCCGGGACTCATCCCTGGCACAAATTAAACACGAGTCTCATGGCACACGTACTAGGTGTGCTGAGCAAGTAACTGCCAGCAGTCTGTATATCTTTCTCCAAATGGCACACACCTGTGTACCCAAGGTCTGAGGGAAGATGAGGCCCCCATGGGACAGGATAAATGGTGGGACCAATGAAAACTAAAAAACAGTGTTCCATTTCTGGCATACCACACTTCAACTGGAGCTTCTTATATTGACCTATGTGCCATCAATCCACCAGGCAAACTTTGCTCTCTGCGTTGAGTGCGTTGGAAAGCTATCACCCTGGTTCTTTCATTAGATCATACGGAGTATGCTCGTTGGGCACCTGTTCGCCTCTGAGACATGGCAAGCCCTTGCACAGTGCATCCAGACACAGCTAGAGTTCCTAAAGGGGAATGTAATGGCGTGAGACTCACCCCTGCGGCGCCTCCTGCTGGCGTCCTGGGAATTAGCTCTTTTTCAAGTCTTGGAGCGCCCTCTGCAGGCCAACGTCTTGCGGCCGCTGGGCCCCCGTGTCCCTTTCCACTGGGGTTCTGCCCCTTGCACTATCCCCACAGTCTCGGTGGGTCTCCCCTCCCCGGGGAACCCCCACCCTCCTATCCCCACCTTGCCTCAGTCTTGGCTACTGCCAGTCCCCATCTAGCCCGTTCACTGGGGCAGACTGCAGTAGGATTGCCACTCATCACTGGCAAGGAGGGTTTGGACCTGCTGCTTCTGCCTACTGCTTTGGGCTGCTCCCTGCAACCCCAGTACCTATTCGGCCTTCCACTAGGCCGCAGCCTGGGGGTTTCCAGGCCGGAGCTCCCCAGGCCTTCCCCCAGCCCTGCTCCAGCTCAGGTATCTTGGTACGCTCCTAGCAGCCAGGTCCCTCCCTCTCAACAGACTAGAGAGTGAGTCTTTCTACTCCTAGCTTCCCTGGCCTTTATAGGGCCAGCTGGATCTGTTTGGGGCGTGGCACCAGCTGCAGCTGCTTCCCCAATCAGCCTGGGAGCTACTTATTCCAGCAACAGCCCTCTCCCAGGGCTGGAGCAGGTAACCACCCCGCTACAGGGAACTTCACAGTGTGTGTATCATGGCATGTTTTCTTTGTAGTCGTGCTTGACCAAGCTCGTGAGCAAAATAACGCCATACTCAAAGAAGATGGTGGAACTGTTGGCATAACGCAAAGTCCAGAGGCCCTTCGGTGCTGGATGATAGCGGGACCGGAGGTGGCCAGGTTGTTAGGAGAATTTGAAGCTGCAGTGGAGGAAGGAACCACGTGAGAAGGGTCTAACACAAAGCACCATGAGCAGGTGAAAGGTGCGCAGACTTCTTTTGCATGACATGTCAAGGCACTTATTGAGGCAATAGAAGTCTTGGGCAGCGCCGTCTCATAAGAGAGTATCAACTTAGTTAAGCTGGACACCAAAGACAATGTTGACCCTGCTGTGATTGTCTCTGTGAGGGAGGTTGAGCAGATCGGGCAGCAGCAGTACACTACCTTTGTCACCGAGATTGCAAGACAAAACCAAGCCGTTATAACAGAGCCCATCAAGCGAAATAAACTCCCCTTGTTCAGCAGACCTCCTGCAAGGGAGATCTCCAAGAACAAAAGTCTGCCCTCCTTCTTGAAAACTGGTGGGGAAAGGGGGCCATGCCGTGGGGGATCCCAGCCCACGGACTGTGGCCACCCTTTCAATGCACCAAACCAGGGCTGAGTGCAGGGGCCGGAGGAGAGGGCCAGGGTGCTGAGTATCAGAGGGAGGGTGATGCGAAGACTGGATGCGGTGGGCCCGGAAGTGACCCTGGTTCCACCCAGGGTCCAGAGGCCAGGGCAGTGGCGTGGGAGTCAGGACCCCTGGATTCTAATCTCGCTCTGCTGATGCCCTGTTGTGGGACCTTAGGCAAGCCCCTTCCCTTCTCGACAGGACGTCTGCTTGAATCCCCTCTTATGCTGTGTCTGTTCTGTCCCTTTCCATATCAGCAGTTCAGAGCAGGGGCTGCCTCGTGCTGTGTTAATCCTCACACTCCCCGCCTTCCTCCTCCTCTACCCCCATTCTCTCTCTCCTTCCTCCCCTGAAATCATCCCCCAAATCCTACCTCTCCTCCACCCACTTTCTCTTCCTCCTCTGGGCATGCCCATTCTCGCTGCTCCTCCAGGGTCCCCCGACCCCTCTTCCCCAACGTCTGTCTGAAACTGACCCCCATCAGCCCCCTTGCTGTCAGCTGACATTCCCGCCTCTGCCCTCGGGGTGCTCCAGTCTCCCTCTCTGCTCTGCCTCTTCCAGACCAGCCTCCCCCTGACAGCTCCCCATCTGCACCCTGCTTCCCTTCTCCACGTCCGCTACCACCTCACCAGCCGCCTTCTCTTCACCCCTCTTCTTCCTGCCTTGCCTTCCCCAAGGCTACCCCCCACCTTGTGCCAGTCCTCCCACAAATCGACCCCTCATCAGTCCTGCCCCAGTCCTTGGCTAACTTCTGCTCCTTCTGCAGCTCCAGGGGCTCTTCACCCCACCTCTCCCAGCTCTGGGGAGCCTGCAGCGGGGTCCCCTCTGCCCCTCACTAGGCCGGGTGTTGCATTGATGGCAGGAGCAGAGGAATTGTCCTGTCCCCATGGCTCCCAGGGGCAGAGCGACCCTGAGCTACCGGGCTCTTTCTGCTCCTCCTCACTCCCTCTTGTCAGGAGGGTGTCGTGTCGCTGAAGGGAGGCCTGGCCTGTTTTCATCCCTCCCCAAGACTTGCTGGGGCCCCGAAGACATCTTGGGAGCTACGTGCTTTCTGACCATCCCTGTGTGCTGAGACGGGGCCTTGGGCACTGATATAAGGGGACACCGCCTGCTCCCACTGGCCTCCCAGAGTCGCCGGGAGCTGCAGCACGCAGAAGGGCGAGGGGACCAGGTGGGCACCCCCCGTGTCCCCGCGCTCACGGCAAGGGCAGTCATCCACCATGGCGATGGTGGGGCCCCATGGTAACCATGGCAATGACTGACACCAGCGTAGGGCTGCCCCCTCTGTGCCCCCCACCGCAGCCACTGCTCCCAGGGCCCAGCAGTCAGAAAGGGCCTGCCCCACTGAACTACAATCCCTGCTCCTGGAGAGAAGCTACCTCGGCACAAGTCTCAGTGTGGTGGGAGGGCGGAAGGGGCAGAGGCCAGGAGCCCCAGAGGAGCTGGGAACAGCGAGGAGCGGGTCCACATGCTCAGGGACACTCCTGCCAAGCCCAAGGATACAGCTGCCCCCCCCCAGAGACAGGCATCAGTGCACCTCCGGCAGGGTCTGAGCTCTATAGAGTCCTGGAGGGTAAGGACAAGACGTTAAAGTCACTGGAAGGAAGAGACGGTGGAGGGATTGAAGGAATGGGGGATATCAGTAGACAAGGACAATGGTCTTGGCATCTGCTTTTGTACGGACTGGAGCGGGCAGGGCCACCCAGAGGATTTAGGGGGCCTGGGGCAAAGCAATTTTGGGGGCCCCTTCCATAAAAAAAAGTTGCAATACCATAGAATACTACATTCTCATGGGGGCCCCTGTGGGGCCCGGAGCCTGGGGCAAATTGCCCCACTTGCCCCCCCCCCCCCCAGGCGGTCCTGGGAGCGGGCACCTGCGGGTGCTGGGGAACTAAGAGGAGGAAGAGGCAGGCCGCAGGTCAGGAGATAATGGGGGACCGGACAAGAGTTGTAAGCGCATGGGCAGAGAGAACAGGCGGGAGGAGTTGCCAGGGATGTCCAGGTTACAGGCCTGAGTGACAGGGGGGAGGGTGCTGCCGCACACAGAGTGAGCGAGCAAAGACAGGTCCGGAGGATCAGGCATTCCAGTGCTCTGGACGGGGGCGCTTTTCCCAACCTGTAAAACACATGGAAAAAAATGCCCGTGAACACATGGCCTCCAGGCAGCCCTGACAGAAGCCCCGGCCTCAGTTTCCCTCTTGATTTCTCAGTTAGACTCAGTGCAACCTCTGGAGAATTCAGCTAGCTGTTTTAGTGGGGTAAATTGATTACCAAACATCCCACTACCATAAACGAGAATCCGCCCACCACAGTTCAACCAGTACGTTCGTCCCAACAGTCCTACACCACATACAGCTCTGGCATTTGTCACCCCGCCCCAGCTTGGCTCCCAGGCGCGGCTCCTGCGGTTCTCACCCCGCCCCAGCTCGGCTCTGGTGGCTGTCACCACACCTCACCCCAGCCCCTCTAGCTGGTGTGTTTCTCCACCCTATTTCCTTCCCGGTTAGGGTTCCATCTCTTGCCTGGAGCCTCTCCATCATTCCCCAGCCCTCTCGCTCAGGGATCCAGCAGCCATCTCCCTCTGCTGGTCTTGCCCTTCAGCCCTCTCTGGCCTGGGAAAGTTTGTAGGTGACCCCCTACCTTCCGCTTTTACCAGCCTGGTCTGGCCCTACTGCTCACCCAGGGAATTCTCATCCCCTTCCTCCTCCAGGGCTAGCCCCACCCTGGCGCTCTCAACCTAGTGCTGCTCTTCCTCTGAGCTCGCTTTGCTCTCAGGTCTCTGGACACTCGTCCTTTCTAAACTCTCTCTTACTTGGTGATGGGTCTCATTAGCGCTTTGTCTGCCTTAGCCACACCCCAGGAAGTTCCAGAAAGACTTTGATCCTGCCTTTGCTTATCTCTAATATTTTCCATACGATCCTTCCAAGTGAGCTTGCTATCAGATATCACACCTAAAACGGTGACACTTTTAACGATACTTATTTGCTGTCCATGTAGATACAATTTATAATCTTTGTGAATTTTCCTTTTGGGGACTATCATTCCCTTAGTTGTGTCAACTGAGATTTTAAAGCCTCCCATGTTTCACCACTCTATATCCTTCTGTGATATGTGCTGGGCAAAGGGTTGCAGATTCAGTCCTCTGTCACATCCACTCCTCATTGGGGGAACAAATTAGAGCGGGCTGGAGATAACCTGGCCCTAATTGGGGGGGGGGGAGAGGGCGCAGACAGCTGCCACCTAATTAGCCTGGGGCTGCATAAAAGTCTGAGGGAAAGGCAGCCAGGGGAGAGCAGGAGGAAGGGGGAAAGGCAGGGAATGGAAGCAGGGAGGTAGCTCTCGCCTCCTGCCCGCAGACAGTGAAGGGTTACTTGTCCATGGTGAAACAATGGTGGGAAGAAGCCTGAGAATAGAGTGCACCAGTGGTTACAAAACCCAAGGTCTCAGAGTGACTTTGTGAGCTTAGCAGAGGCAGAAGCCAAGGGGGTCCTTCCGCACCCTGATACACCTTCCTTAGAGCTTCATTTACTCTTTTAGCAGCTGGTGCAGGGTTTCTGGGTTTTCCCCACATGGCGGCTGCCAGCGATCAGAGCGATGCCTTGTCACGGAGTCACCGGGCAATGCTCTGGAACTACTCCCTACGAAGCCAGGCAGGACTCTGTGGGAGCCTCCTCTCTCTGAGCAGACTGTCTCCAGGGCAAGAAGCTTACACAGCTTCGACCTTCCTGGGTCTGACCTCGGAGCATTCAGCATCCCCTTCTCACACCGTGCGCTTCCCCCAGTGAGTCCGCGCAGGCGGGGCTCCCGGGGAAACCAGAGGGCCCTGCATCCCAACTCCGCAGTCAGATGTGACTCGCAGCCAGCCAGTAAAACAGAAGGTTTATTAGGCGACAGGAACACAGTCCAAAACAGAGCTTATAGGTACAGAAACCTGACCCCTAAGTCAGGTCCATCTTGGGGTCAGGGAGGCCAGACCCCAGGCCTGGGCCTCCCTCTCTTTCCTCAGCCAGCTCCAAACTGAAACTCTCCAGCCCCTCCTCTCTGGCCTTTGTCTCTTTTCCAGGCCAGGAAGTCACCTAATCGCTTTGTTCTCCAACACCTTCAATTGGCACCTTGCAGGGGAGAAAGACCCCAAAATCGGGACTCTCCCTATAAAATCGGGACATCTGGTCCCCCTATTTTCACTTAAGAGGCCAGCTGACCTGTTGCGCGTCCCCACGTCTCGCACACTCGCTCACACGCACACCCCTCCTGTGTCCAGCACTGGCCCTCCGCTGCCTGCCTGTTCAGTTATGCATGATCTAGGTAAGGTCCCTCCCAGCTGCAAGGTTGGGATCTGCGGGGCCCTAGGGCAAGTTGGAGTATGCAGGGCATGTCCCAGGCCACTCTGCCACCACAGCATCCCCCTAGGCAGCACCAGGCTGGTTCAATCAGTTAAAAGACTTACAAACGCACGCACGCCTCTGGGCTAAGCCCGTTTGCGTTCTCAAGAAGGCTATAAAAAGCATCTGAGAATGGCAGGCGTGCATGTGGGTGGGGGGAGTGTGAAGCAGGATCTCCACCTTAGCCTGAACTAGGACACTGCAGCCATGGCTGACATACGAGGAAAGGCTCCGTCTGCTCTTCTTGGGATGTTCAGACCATGCAGGGCCAAGGCAGGGCTGTGCGGGACCCAGAACACAGAGGAGCCCAGGCTGGTCCACTGTACAAAGAGGGCCTCAGCGCCACACGCACGGTGCCTGCAAGCTTCTATGCCTGTTGGTATGAGCCGACCCAGATCCATTGTCCAAACCTCCCGTGGAGGGGTGACGTGTGTCAGCCCCGGGGATGTATCAGAATCCATGCAGCCGCTCCTCCACCACACTGGCTCCTGCTGGGGACAGGAGGGAGGACTTCTTAGTGTCCCTGGTGGCCTTGGCTAGCGCATGGCCCATTGACCCGAGCACTGCGCTGCAGACAGCATCTGGGCCGACGGGGAAGGTGAGGTTCACTGAAGACACGATGCCTAAGACTCTGGTTTGTAGGGAATAATGGATGGTATGCCAAGGCTGCCTGCATTAGCAGGGACTGACTTCGATGAGCCAGGAGGTCCCTTCCCATCCTGTGTCTCATGGTCCTGTCGCTATAAACTGTGACAAAGTGGGAATGTTCTTAATGCAGGCCTGCACAACATGCGGCCCAAGTGGGCTCACTGTGCAGCCTGCGGGGGGTGAGTAGACAAGCGGCAGGTGAGGGAGGGGGGCTGAGTAGACGAGCAGGTGGGCAGTGGCAGGGAATGAGGAGGCGAGCCGGGCGGGTGGAGGGCTGAGGAGGCGAGTGGGCGGGCAGTGGCAAGGGGGGCAGGTGAGCCGGTGGCGGAGGGGGAGCTGGGGAGGCAAGTGGGCGGGGGGTAAGTAGGTGAGCCAGAGGGATTGGGGGGCTGCGGAGGCGAGCGGGCAGGCAGTGGCGGGGGCAGGTGAGCCGGCGAGCTGGAGGGGTGGGGGGCTGAGGAGGTGAGTGAGCCAGCAGTGGCGGGGGGGTGAGTAGGCGAGCCGGGGGAGGGGGGCTGAGGAGGCGAGCGGCAAGTCGGTGGCTGACCTGATCTACTGATCTGGTCTGGCTCCCATCCCCTCTCCCAGGGCCGGCTCCAGGCACCAGCAAAACAAGCAGGTGCTTGGGGCGGCACATTTCTACGGGCGGCATTCTGGCGCCGGCCATCATAGGTGCCGACTCCGGGGCATGGGGAAAAAGTGCCCCCGCCGCCCCAGCTCGCCTCCACTCCACCTCCGCCTGCTCCCCTGAGCGCGCTGCCGCTGCTCCTCTTCTCCCCCATCCCTCCCAGGCTTGCCACGCACTAAACCACTATTTCGCACAGCAAGGCTGGGAGGGAGGAGAAGCCAAGTGGCAGGGCCCTCGGGGGAGGTGGCAGAGGTGAGCTGGAGCAGGGAGCAGTTCCTCTACCCCCGTTACTTCCTGCCCCCCCCACCCTAGCTCAACTCTGCTCCGCCTGCTCCCCTGAACGCGCCGCTGCTCCACTTCTCCCCCCTCCTTCACCTGAGAGGAAGGGAGGAAAAGCGGAGCGGCGGCATGCCCGGGGAGCAGGTGGTGCGGAGGTGAGCTAGGGCGGGAGGTCACGGGGGGCCCGCAGGAAGCAATGGGGCGGGGGGGAGAAATGGGGCACGCCAGGGAGGAGGCAGTGCTGGGGATTTGGGGAAGGGGTTTGGAAGGGGTAGAGTTGTGGTGGGGCCGGGGGCAGAGGGGCACGAAAAAGAAAGGGGAGGCGGCCAAAAAATTTTTTGTTTGGGGCAGCTAAACTCCTAGAGTCGGCCCTACCCTCTCCAAGAGTTGTAGCTGTCTGGAGGTGCCTGCCTTCTACGCCTTCCTCATTCACACCTCATTCATTCAACAGGGCAATTGATTACAAAGTGGGGGGAAGATCTTATTCTACTTCTAGCAAAAGGACATTTTTCTTTTACCTTAATTATACTACCTTAGGGGCCTGCTATAACATATTACCAAGGTTCAATACTGATGTTTCGGTGGGGCGGCGCTGGGGAAGGAGGGTTTGTTTCCGCGGGGCAGGCGGTGCTGGGGGAGGGGGTTGTGTTTCGGGAGGGCTGGGTTGCGCTGGGGGGGGGGTTTGACGGCGCTCGGGGGTTTCGGCCCTCAGCTGTTTTCTTTGGAGTAATATGGCCCTCGCCTGTTGTGCAGGCCTGTTCTTAATGTGTTCTTTGAATACTGAGTGGGGAGTATTGACCTGGGAAGGTTGCAGGGGAGATTTGCTGGGACTGTCTGCATTGGGGGATGGGAGACTTTCCTTGAGGGCGGATACCTGAGCACGTAACAGGAGAACCCAGGAGGGGGGTGGAGGCCAGGTAACACCTCTGCCCGGGAAACTGGACAAAGGCTGGGGGAGGAGCGGGGGGGAGGAAGAGTGAGACAGCTGAAGGGAGTTTCACTTTGGAGCTGGCTGGGACAATGGAGGGGAGCCAAGATGGGCTCTGGCCTCCCAACAGGGCTCTGGCCTCCCTTCCCTCCCCCAAGATGGACCTAACTGGGGGGATCCTGTTGTCTGTAGCTGCAAGACGTGTCTTGGACTGTGTTCCTGTCATCTAAACAAACCTTCTGTTTTACTGGGTGGCTGAGAGTCATGGTGAATCGCAGGAAGCCGGGGGTGTAGGGCCTTGTGTCCCCCCCCACTCCATGACATAAACCCTTGCAAGGAGTGGCCCATGCATACTGCAGCCCAAACGCATTCCCGGCTCCAGTACTTGCCTGGTAACTAATCTGAACTTTGCCGTGAACACTTCAACAAGAGCAAGAAACGGCCCCACGCCCCCAGAGACTGTCCCATCAGCACCCCCCCCAGCACAACCAACAGCCCCCCTGCACCTCTTGAGTCTTCCTTCCTCACTCAGCATTTATGGGGGCATGGCACCTTCTGGCCTCTGGGTGGCAGCAGCCTCCCTGCGCTGGGGGCGCCTGCTCTGGGTAAAGAAGCCCGAGCTGCTGAAGTTCCCCCAGGAATAAATTTGACCCGGAGCCGACAGCTGTTTGCAGGCTACAGGAGAGCCTGGTGCAGGAGTGTGTCTGTCACAGGGGAGCCGAGCGTTTATATAATAACATCCGGATACTCCCCCGCCAAACCGTTTGGTTCATAACCTTTCCCTGAGCCCTGCGGCCTGTCGCCAGGCTCCTCTGACTGTACACTGCTCACCGGCTGGCCTGACCTCCTCCGCCCCACCTGGGAGTGGCGTGGAGTGTCTAGGGCTGTGGCTGGTATTTCCAAAGGGCTCCCCACAGCCCTGCGAAACTTTTCAGGGGCTTGCAAATGAAGAAAGGTTGGAAACCGGTGCCCTACGGGATAGTGGGCTTCCCATTGGTTAATAGTGTGGGGAAGGAAGAGCTCACTGGTTTGAGCATTGGCCTGCTAAACCCAGAGTTGTGAGTTCAATCCTTGAAGGAGCCACTTAGGAATCTAGGGCAAAGATCAGTACTTGGTCGTGCTAGTGAAGGCAGGGGGCTGGACTTGATGACCTTTTGGGGTCCCTTCCAGTTCTAGGAGATAGGTATATCTCCATATATTATTATTATAAGAGACTAGCCAGACACACAGAGAGACTTCTGCAGAAGCGGACAGAGCAGATAGCAGGCTGCACTGGTACCTACTGAGGCCCCGTTGGCTCCCCGGGGATGTCAGGGCATTGGGTTATAACGTGGTGCTGCTTGGGACCAGGCCGCAAACCCGAGGCTGGCTGCTGGCTGGCAACCCTCTCCGGTTCCCTTAGGCGCTTCTCCGCCGCCCATCACTGCAGCGTCTGGGCACTTCCCTTGTGCGTGATCTGCCCACTGTCCCGCTGCCAGGCTGGAGGAGCCCTGGGGCGGGCTAGAGCCTGGACGGCTGAACAGAAGGTGGCAGACCCAGGGTGCAGCCTCCCCCCAGTTTGGGGGTCCCTCTTTGTGGGTGTAGCACGACCTGCCAGGGCAAGGCTGACGGTGGGGCAGGGCTGGGATCTGGTTGGGGAAGGAGGAATTGGCGGGGGGAAGGGCCGTGCGCTCACACCGGGGAGAGGACTGGAGCAAAGTTGGCCTCAGCAGAGAGAGCTCCGGGGTAGAGAGGAAGGGAAGTAAGAGCCGGGGAGCAGAAACTTCCTTGTTCACGCTCTCTGGTGCCTTGCTCTGCAGACTTCCTCTGGCCTCAGTCACTTCCTTCTGCACCGGGAGCGAGCAGCAGCAGCGAGCAGCAGCGGCGGCCGCCCCCAGCCGAGAAACACCCGGCTCAGCGCGCACCCCCCGCCGCCCCGAGATATGAGCCACGGTGAGTCCTGCCTCCCCGGCCTTCTGGGAGAGGGGTCGGGGCGCGCCCCCTTAGCCCGGCGGCCGCCGCCCCCCAGCTGTGCCGGGCGCCTCTGGAGGGCGGGTCCCCTCGGATCGGGGTGGGGAGCTGTGCAGTGCGCTTCTGGAGAGTGGGGGTCCCTCGGGGTGGGTGCAGTTGTGCAGTGCGCTTCTGGAGATTGGGGGTCCCTCGGGGTGGGTGCAGTTGTGCAGTGCCCCTCTGGGGCGGGGATCTCTCGGGGTGGGTGCAGTTGTGCAGTGCGCCTCTGGGGCGGGGATCTCTCGGGGTGGGTGCAGTTGTGCAGTGCCCCTCTGGGGCGGGGATCTCTCGGGGTGGGTGCAGTTGTGCAGTGCGCCTCTGGGGCGGGGATCTCTCGGGGTGGGTGCAGTTGTGCAGTGCCCCTCTGGGGCGGGGATCTCTCGGGGTGGGTGCAGTTGTGCAGTGCCCCTCTGGGGCGGGGATCTCTCGGGGTGGGTGCAGCTGCTCGCTGTCCTCTGGAGGGCGGGTCCCCTCGGAGCGGGCTGGGTGGGGTGTGATGCGTGTCTGGCCAGGACGCTTCCCGGGACCAGCCTGCAGGCAGCAAAGCGGGAGCAGGAGAGAGCCTGGGGGCGAAGCAGGGGTCGGGCTGTGGGGCTGGAGTGACGGGGTGGGGGGAGGAGGAAGAGTTTTCACCAAAGGCGCCTGCCACTGACAACAGCTGCTGCTGGGTCTGTCTGTGAAGGAGGCTGGGCAGGGCTGAGATGGGCTGGGCGAGGCTGAGCCGGGCAGAGCCGAGCTGAGCTGGGCTGGGCTGTACCGTACCGGGAGAGGCTGAGCCGGGCTGAGATGGGCAGAGCCGGGCTGAGATGGGCTGGGTCAGGCAAGGCTGAGCTGGGCTGGGCTGGGCTGTACTGGGAGAGGCTGAGCCGGGCTGGGCCATACGAGGCTGAGATGGGCAGAGCCGGGCTGTGCCGTGCCGTGCCGAGTGAGGCTGGGCTGCACTCTGAAAAGATGCAACTCCAGGAGGAAAATGGTGACGCAGGTGCCCCCGTCTGTGCCACTGCCTCCTCCAGGGGAGCCAGGTGCATGCAGCCGGGGCAGACTGGCTGGCTCTGTTTTGTCTGGGAGAGAAGGTCTGGCCTGAGAACACAGCCTGCCCTGTGCCCTCCCCCACAAGCCTGGCACTCGCCTCCCTCCCCGGCCCTCCTCTGAGCTAGGCTTGGCTTTGGCCCAGAACAAGTAGGAGTTTCCCTTGTGTCCCTTGTTGTTAGGTCGGTCTGTGCTGTGCTACAGGGAGCTGGGCTGGCTCGTTCTGTGCCAGGCTAAACCGAGCCTGGCCCCGGGGTTCTCCATCTGAGCTGTCCCGTGCCAAGCTCAGCTGGGCTGGGCCCTTCTCCTCGAGCAGGCAGCATGTTACAGTCAGAAAGTCATCAGCGTTTGCTGATGGGCTCCTCCTGGGTGTCTCATTGTCTCGGGGAGGGGGTGCATTGGGTTGGATCACAGCCTGGGTTTTGTTCAGCGTGAGGGAGGGGAAGAGAAGATCCCCTCCCAAGGCTGGGAGTGGATTTTCGTCTTCATTTTCTCAGAGTTCTGCTCTAGGGATTACTGTGGGGAAGTTCCCTGGCCTGGGCTATACACATGGGTCCCTTCTGGCCCTGGAGCCAATGACTCTGTGTCTATCCCTGCCCTACCACTAGTGTCTTTGCCCTCACAATCCCAGGCGAGCTGAGACCATGTGAACTGGGCTGAGATGCCCTCTGTGGGCTCTGCTGCCTTTTCATTAGCTCACATCATTTTGTGTGTTACTAAAAGGCTAAGAATGAACCTAAGAGGTTTGCAGCCTCCCATTTTCTTAGGGATACAAGTGGGCATCAGACTGCAGTGACTCAGGCCTGAGCGAGAATGGACGGGGCTGCTAGCAATTTGAGCAGGGGCAGTTCCCAGAGTATGCCTGAGTGGATGTATCCATAGGGTCAGATTTCCTGGGCTGACATCACCAGTGTCATTGGCTGCCAGTGGTGGCGATTAGACCTGAAGTCAGGGAGGAGGGTGCTGGAAAGCTGAGCTCATCAGGATGGTGTGGGGGAGACGGCCCTGCCTGGAGAATGCAGACCTCCCTTAGAATGAGAAACAGCCTTAAATAGTGTAACAAAGCCAGGGCCACCCCAATTTCATGGTTGGCACCGTTCTATGCAGCATGGCTGCTTGGAACTTTGTGGCACCAGCATGGATAGACATGAGATTCTCTGGCTTCCAAAGCACAGATCCCTGCCTTTTTAGCTAAAGGGGAATCTCCATTAGCCATTTGCTGTATAGGGCACATGACACACAGTTTAGAAGTTCTGATTCTGTCCAGCAGAGGGCAATGATGTGCCTGCTCATACGCACACGCCATTGCATCGCAATATATTTAAGGCCTGTTGCATATTTTTCCAGACACACTAAGCCTTGTCAATTGTATTTTTGCACAATGCATTTTAAGTTGTTGATGCTGCAGAAGAAATAGACCGATTCCCAAGGACTTGGGTGAGTAATTGGCTTTTGACAGCTAGGTCACTGGTTCGAATCCAGCAGGGATCAAGCGGGATGGGTGAGAGTGAAGGTGAATCGGAGGAGAGCTGGAGTCAGGCAGGAGGGAAGAGATGAGAGGCGGTGGTTCACCTTGCCCAGTAGCCTGTCTCCGACGGTGCTAGAGCTTTAGGAGGAGCGAATGGAACAGAGCTGAAAGAAGGTGGAGGCAGCTCAAGGAAAATGTGAGACCAGACCGTTCCCACCGAATGTGAGCATGTGCTCTAACCCCAATGCAATCTCTCCTCTAAGTGGGGGGGTTTGTTGCAGTGACTGTTTGGTTGTTAAGGAAGTCGCTCACTGTCCAAGTGTCTGTGCAATACTATGGAATGAGGTTTCCTCTGGGTTCTCCTTGTTACTGTATGGTTACAATTATTTCATCTCTTTGGAGGGCACGGGAGGGCCCCCTCCCTTCCCTTCCTCGGGCAGCCAGGGGCCGGTGTGTCATAATTAGAAGCGTTCCAATGTATGAACAGCGTTGATTATCATACTGGTACTTCACACTTCGGAGCTGCTTTCTGTGTTCAAAGCCGTGCACACTCATGAGTAGCTCTGAGAATGAGAAGCAGAGGCTTCTCTGGTGTATGGAATGACCGTCCCACCTTGCATCCCAAGGAGTTTACAAACACAAATGAGTGAAACCTCCCGGCCCCCCAGGTGAGGAAGGGAGCTATTATCCCTCTGGCATTACTGGTTAAGAGTCTTTACATTGCTGTAATGTCTAGCAGCCCCGGTCAGGATGGGGGCCCCCTCGTGTGAAGACATAGACCCTGCCCCAAAACCAATGAGATGTCCTTGTGGCACCTTAGACACTAACAAATTTATTTGGGCATAAGCTTTCATGGGCTAGAACCCACTTCACTACTGTATGTTCCACTCCAAGCATCTGATGAAGTGGGTTTTAGCCCACGAAAGCTTATGCCCAAGTAAATTTGTTCGTCTTTAAGGTGCCACAAGGATTCCTCGTTGTTTTTCCTGATACAGACTAACACGGCTACCACTCTGGACCCTGCCCCAGTGCTGTCAACACTTAAGAGTTTGCTTAACTTGAAATATGGAAGTCCCATGGAACTACACATTTCACTAACGTGAAGCGTGCGGATAACTATTTGCAGGATTGGCCCTTATAAGTCTTAAACTATTTCAAATTGCTTTTATTTCTCTCGCTATACATATACATTTTCCTATTTTGTGCACAATTAACACTAGAATTTCATCGGTTTTAAACCCTTGACTTTGTCCCTTTTTCATGATTTTTAAGCTCAGCCTTCTTGCTATTAACTTATTTCTAAGCCTGACCTTCCTTTTTTAGCTATTCTTGGCCTTTTCGGTTTCACTCTCCCCTTTGTTTAGTTTTGAACGCTGGCTGTGTCACTTTCTGTCTTTTTTTATACTGAATTCTAGCCTTACAGAAGCTTGTCTCACCTTTTTCTAAAGCTGAACCCTTTGCCTTCCGCTACTTTTTTTGGTTAACCCTTTGATTCTTTTTTTTTTTTTAACAAAAAATATTTCACTCTTGCTAGTTAGATACTACAGTGATGGGCATTATACAAAACGTGATAGTAGACTGAAAGATAAAGCCGATGACAAATAGGATGTTAGTTCACAGATCTGTAGATTTTTAAGGCCAGAAGGGACCATTCTGATCAGCTAGTCTGACTTCCTGCATATCACAGGCCAGAGAAACTCACCCATTCCTGCTTTGTGCCCGATAACGGGGTGGGGGAGGGGAACTAGGCCAGATCTTTTAGAGAGGCATCCAGTCGCCACTGAGTTGCAGCTAAAGGTGCTTGGAGGACTTTATCGAAGCAGACAGGAAGAAAGTGACAGGGTGGGTAGCTGTGAGACACACAGGCTGTAAAGGTGATGGATTTGGTCATTAGCAATAGCTGGGGATGTGGAGACCAGAAGATCAATTCAGTGACATGGCTCTTGGGTCCACGTGTAGCAGATTTCAGGAGACCTTTAGAGAGGCTTCTGGCATGTGCAGGAAGGAGCCTATGTTACCAGTGACCATAAGGAGATGTACGAGAGAGGTCCTGGAAGCTAGCTTTAGATTGCTGGGAAGACTGGTATGTCTAGGGCAGGCATGGTAGCTGGGGAGGAAAGGTGAGGAAAGGTAGCAGCTGATAAAAATAAATGAAGAAATTAGTCAAGAAGAGCCTATATCCTCCAAGCCACAGCAGTATCCTTCCGAAAACGGAGCTTCTTTCTGTTGTCTGCATGCGGGCTGGAGCAGGTGGCATGTTAGATGGGGGTTGGGAGGGCTAAGGTGGCGTTCAGGGAGAACCCAGCCAAAGACATCAAAACAAATCACAAGGTGTTCTTTGAATGGATCAGAAGCAGGAAACACAGGAGAAAAGCAATCACTCTGCTGGGCGCGAGTCCTTTTTCACCCTCAATTTCAAATCAGTAGCAAAATCCCTAGTGGACTTGGTGGAGTCTCTATCATGTCTCTCTTTTTCGGGGTTAATTAATTAATGGAGATATCCTATCTCCTAGAACTGGAAGGGACCTTGAAAGGTCATCAAGTCCAGCCCCCCCTGCCTTCACTAGCAGGACCAAGTACTGATTTTGCCCCAGCTCCCTAAGTGGCCCCCTTAAGGACTGAACTCACAACCCTGGGTTTAGCAGGCCAATGCTCAAACCACTTAGCTATCCCTCCCCCCAATTCCAAGTGGTTCAATTCCGTTTGGCAGGGCTTAGGGGCTTCAACCTGGTGACTGTTATTCGAATGATGGAGAGGCTTTTCCAAAGAGGAAGGAGGTTTGGCAGTGTCTCCTGAAGACAGTCAGTCTCTGGGTTCTCCTGAGCTCCTCTGGACAATTGTTCTACAGGCAATATCCCCTGGACTGAGAATGTTTGACCCCAGCGCTCATGCGCTTTGTGATCTGCATTGTCCAGAGGAGTGCAGCCGTGGTGGTGGGTCACAGATCAAAATTCAGTCTTTGATGTAGCAGGGACTTGAGCTATTAATTGCTTTAAATTAGGGCCAAGTCCTTAAACTGGCCTCGGAAGCCGACCGGAGGCACTTGAGCATGGGTCTGAGGCAGAAAGAGGGTGTTTTGAGGAGTCAAACAGGGCTCTGAGCTTTCTCGCCCTTTTGATGAATCGGGTCTGCATACCTTCAATGGAAGGTGGAGGCAGCATCTCTTGGGCAGCCGGTCTCCTTTCTGACCAGCAGCACTTCAGCTCTCTAGCACAGCTGGAGCGGGAGGACTGGAGCCACTGGGAAGCTGGGCGAGCTAGCAGTACCTTGGGGTTCCCTTGTCACAGGCTGGAAAGGCCCAGTGGTAGGACCATGAAGATCTTATCTGTGTCCATGGCCACAAGGAGGTCACCTTTTAGTGCCCCTAGATCTCTCTGGAGGCATCCGGGATGCTGACTGATGTCACCTGTTGGTGGAGCGTGGTGGTTCCTACTTTCTCCATGGTCGTGCCCATGACTGAGCGGTTGGAGAGGGGATGGTCAGGTCCACAGGGTTGAGTTCTGGCTCCTTGAAGATGGGGAGTGCTGTTGCATTTTTTAAGGGGTTTTGTAGACATGCTGCTCTGAAGGAGGCACTCTTTCCATTAGAAGTGGGTATAGCTGTTCTTTACTAGATGAAGCACTGGACTGATCCCGTATGGCAAGTCCTATGTTTCTTCTAGGGTGGAAGAGAGCCTAGAAGTCCTGGCTCCCTGTCCTCTGCTCCAGCCACTAGCCCATACCCCCTCCCAGAACCTATAGTAGAACCCAGGCATCCTAGCTGTCAGACACCTTTTCTTCCCCTCCCATGGGGATACAGGCGGCTTCCAGTGATTACAGGTACTTTTCATAGAATCGTAGAATATCAGGGTTGGAAGGGACCTCATCTAGTCCAACCCCCTGCTCAAAGGGGGACCAATCCCCAGACAGATTTTTACCCCAGTTCCCTAAATGGCCCCCTCAAGGATTGAACTCACAACCCTGGGTTTAGCAGGCCAATGCTCAAACCACTGAGATATCCCTCCCCCTTTTGGGGTTGGGGTGTGGGTGGGTGTGTCTCTCTTCAGAAAAGGATTGGAATGGGGGAGGCGGCGCAGAGATCAGTTTATTTCCTGCTCCAATGGGCCCATAAATACAGTGTGTTCAACACCTAACACAACGGGGCCCCGACCATGGTGGGGACAGCTAGGTGCCCACAGCAGGACAAATATTTCATGTTACTGCAGCCCAAGGGGAGAGACCCAGGCTACCCCTTCGTGGGCTGACAGGTGTCCAAAGGCAGCTCTTACATGGACGCAGTCCTTTGCAAAAGGCTGGAAGCTTTTCAAGCCAGCCCCCCGCACCTCTCCCCAGGCCAGGCCACTGGGAGCTGGGCTCTTGCTAGGGCTGGTAAGCTAAGCAGTCTTGTACCTGGGAGCTACAGGGATGTGTTTTCACCCAGGTTCCCAGGGCTGGGGGGATGCTGGCGGAGTCCTGGGGGAACGTGAGGCGTGGGCCCAAGCCGCAGTGCTGTGCACTAACCATCCGAGGGGCGGAGAGTCCCAGGCCTCAGCCCAGGGACTCGGGGGCAGGGGGCTTCTCTGCAGGGGTTAGTGGAAGGACTCAGGACGGGGGGGGGGCGGGAAACACGGTGGCAGGCCCCATTCAGGAGGGGGCCAGGCTCTGTTGGTGTGGCCCAGCATTCAGCAGCTGGCCCATTTTCCCTCCTCTGGGTGGAAAACCCCCGCCCGGGCGGAGTTCTCGGCAGGGGCTGGGGGTGGATTTTGCGTCTGAAAAGCAGAGAGAGGGTTTTGCTTCCCTTTTCTGCAGAGTGCGAGATGAGTTGTTTTCCCTTCCTGGTGGGGGGGGGGGGGGGGCTATGAATCACCCGCCAGCCTGCCGGGGTGTCCTGGCCCAGCTTCCTCGTGCTGAAGCAGCCTCAGATGAGGATCGTTGCTGGGCAGAGGGAGGTGCAGTGGGGTGTTTTACTCCCCCCCCAGCCCCACCCAATCCTGCTGCCCCAGCAAGGCCGCGTGGGCAGCCTGATGACTCCTCCGTCGCTAGGGCCGGGGATGGACCCATCAGGGCTGGGGTGACACGGGTGGGGGCAACAGAGGAGGCAAGGCAGTGCGAGGGGGCCTGGGTGGTGATGGGGGCAGCATGTCTATTGGGCATCTGTGGCCGGACTCTGGGGAGAGCAGTGGGTGTGGGTGTGGTGCCGGCGGGGGATGGGGGCTGTGCGTGTGTGTGAGAAGGGAGGACTGTGTGTGTGGTGGGGATGAGGGCTGGGTGTGGGAGTGGGGACTGTGTACAGGAGGGCAGTGTGGGGTGGGGGCTGTGTATGGTGAAGGCTGTGGGGTGGGCTGGGGTGGGCTGTGTACAGGAGGAGGGCAGGGTGTGGGTGTGAGTGTGGGCTGGGTGTGGTGTGGGGCACTGGGGGGTGGGTGTACAGGAGGGCGGTGTGAGGGTGGGGGCTGTGTGTGGTGAAGGCTGTGGGGTGTGTGTGGGCTGTGTACAGGAGGAGGGCAGTGTGTGGGGTGTGGGTGTGAGTGTGGGCTGGGTGTGGTGTGGGGCACTGGGGGGTGTTCAGGAAGGCAGTGTGTGGGGGTTGTGGGTTTGGACAGTGTGTGTGGGGTGTGGGCAGTGTGTGTATGGGGGTGTACACTGCCCTCCTTCTGTACACAGCCCCCACCCCACACAGCCCTCCTATACACCCCCACCCAGCCCTAACGATGGGCTACGTGAGAGCCCAGAGAAGTCCGCGGATTGGCCGTGCCACCCTGCTTGGGCAGCAGGATTGCATGGGGGATGTGTGGCGGTGTGTGGGGCAGTGTGTGTGGGGGTGTGCAGGAGGGCAATGTGGGGGTGTTTGGGACAGTGTGTGGGGGTGTACAGGAGGGCAGGGTGTGTGGGGTGGGGGCATACAGAAGGGCAGTATGGGGATGTGGGACTGTGTGGGGGTGGACAGTAGGGCTGTGCGTGTGGGGCAGTATGTGCGGCGGGGGGGTGCGGCAGTGTGTGTGGGGCACACGCAGAAGCAGGGCAGCGCTGGTATCTCAGTCGCCAGCGGGCGCGTGGGGAGGGGCGGGCTGGGTTCCTGGGGCGAGGTTTGTTTACTTCCTGTCGCTAGTTCAGGCCTGCAGATATCGTGTGCGTCAGGGCCTGGGGCACTCGCACTCCCCCCGCCCCGCATGTGGCCGGGACTGGAGCCCTCCGTCCTTTCGACGGGCTGTGGCAGGAAGGATCCTTCCAAAGGCTGCGCGGCAGATCCCCCCAAATCCCTCCCCAGCAGGCTCCAGCCCCCCATCCCCTCGCCCTTGGGCCAGCCGCCGAGCTGCCTCGCTCCCATGCAGGCTGGGCTGGTGCAGGGTGGAAGAGGGGGGCTGTGATGCTCCTGTGGGACAGGGCCTGGTCGCTCTCCAGGACGAGCCAGGCCT
The DNA here is from genome assembly GCF_027887155.1 of Malaclemys terrapin pileata. Lineage (NCBI taxonomy): Eukaryota > Metazoa > Chordata > Testudines > Emydidae > Malaclemys > Malaclemys terrapin. Next base: position 346,829,829 of record NC_071505.1, on the reverse strand, counting down.
GCCCTGGGTAACAGGATCAGCCAGGCAAAGCTCCCCCACCCTGCCCTGCAGTCTCCTGGGGGGTAATGCCCCACATCCACCCTTCTCTGGCCACTCTGGGGTTCATGTCTTCTGAGGCAGAGGCTTCCAAACATGGCCACTGATTTTAGCCCCTAAGTTTCTGGGCGCCGATGAAGCCAACGGGCACAGCGGGTGCTCGGCACCGCCAGGAGCCAGGCTCAAGTTGGGCACCCAAACAATGATAACGTTGGACTGGAAGGGCTCTCTGGGGCATTGTCCCCAGCTCCCGGCTATCCCAGGCAGCCCTGGCATATCGTCTCCTTCACAAACTTGTCACGCTCCACCCTAAAGCCCCTTAGGTTGCTTGTCCCTCTCTGCTCTACTGGGAGGCTGTTGCAGGGTTAGAAACCTTCTCCTTCCCAGCCTCCACTTTTCCTGGCCACTCTCTCCCCATTTGTTCTTGTGCCAACATTGTCCTTTAGCTTCAATAGCTCGTCTCCTTCCCTGGGGTTCACCCTGGGGTGTATTTACAGAGCAATCCGATCCCCGCTCAGCCTGCCTTTCGCCAGGCTAAACCAGCCAAGCTCCCTGTCTCCTCCTAAGCCAGGCCCTCCGTTGTCCTGCCCGTCCAAGCAGCCCTTCTCTGCACCTGTTCCAGCCCGAATTCTTCTTTCTTCCACATGGGTGACCAGCGCTGAGTGCAGCATTCCTGATACGGTCTTACCAGTGCCTTGGACAGACTGAGACCCACCCACCCAGCTCACAGAGACACCAATCTTTGTTTTGGGGGGCTGCTTCTGCACAGGCCAAGGGGATTGGAGTCCCTGGGCCAGTTGGTTTCTCAGCTCTCTCACCCTCCCAGCCCTGATGCATCGTGAGGGCATTACGAGCGTGGCGTGTGGATGTGAGGCATCACCAGAAGTATGGTAACTTCCCATGAGCCATGCAGAGCGAAGGGACTTAGCTGGCCCCAGCACGGTAGCAGAGGAGAATCTCGCAATCTGTGATTTATTTATCCTCAATGCACCCCTGAGGCGGGGCAGGGCCGTTAGCCCTGTGGTACAGAAGGGGAACTGAGGCACAGCAAGGCTAAGTGACTCACCCAAGGGCACATGCAGAGTCAATGGCAGGTCTCCCACGTCCCAGGCTGGTGTCCTTAGCACCGGACCATTCTCTGCGCTGCTATATAGCGTGCTCTCGATTTCAGAGCGGCCTTGAGTTTCTCCCCTTCCCAGCATGCTGGCGATGCTCACGTGGGGATGCATGCGTACCCTGGCTACAGAGAGGTGATCCAATGGCTGATTAGCCGGTCACCACTGGCCTTGGCTCTGGGGTGCAAGGTGGGGTCATGCTACCTAGAAGAGAGGGAAGTGGGTGGAAGGGAGAATATAGCGGCCCTCAGGTTGAAAAGATGAGTGAATTCTTGAGGGTCCCAACTCGAGTGGGCTCCAATCACCTCCTGGCCCTGAGATGGAGCCCACCCTCAGCGAGCTGGCACTGCTCTGCATCAGGGCAGAAGTAAAGCATCAGCCGCCGGGGTCAGGAAGAAGCTTCCCCACCAGGCATGTTATTGCAAGAGGGTCCACTGAGTCTGGGTGTGGTCCCAGCCCCTGCCGGTGACAGGACACCAGCCCGATGGGACGATGAGTCTGATCTGGCTTGGCAGCTGTTCAATCCCTCCTAGTGAGGGAGACTCCGTGCCGACAGGCCCCATGGCAATCACTCAGGACACCTTGTGGGCTCAGTCCAGAGCAGGGAATGCAGGTGTGGAGGGGGCCCCGAGGGAATGGGCTGAGGCTGAACTGAACAGAGGAAAATTGAGGTTGAACTGAGATCTGCCTGGTACTGAGATCTGTTCAGCTGCAGAACAGCGTCCAGGGGATGGGATGGAAACCTTGACGCTAGAGGCATTCGGAGCTGGGTTTGCCCGAAGCCCAGAGAACATAGCTGGGTGATGAGCTTTCACTGGCTTAGTAGGACTTTTCCAAGCCCACTGTCTGTGATCTGATGGATTATACCTACAGAAACCAGCGGGGCTCTGGGGAAGTTCGAGTCTAGTTCCTAGAACGTCCAAGTGCCCTTGTTTCTTTGCCAGGATTGAGGGTTAACGTGCTGAAAGGCAGGGGCAGGGTCTTGGGAGATGAAATCTGCCCAGCTGCTCTTTCCAGTGTCAGGCAGGGAGAACAGACCCCTCCTTGTGACGGATCCTCATTCAGGGCCGGTGCATCTTACTGCTCTCCTCTTCCTGCGGTAGAGTCAGGGGAGGCAGAGAGAGGGAGCCTGGGTGGGGGCCATCCCAGAACGGTTGTGTTTTTACATTCATAACGATGCAACAAGCCCAGAGGTGCCGGGGCCCGGAACCGCCAGGCCCAGAGGTGCCGGGGCCCAGAACCGCCAGGCCCAGAGGTGCCGGGGCCCGGAACCGCCAGGCCCAGAGGCGGCGCTGGGAGAACGTCTAGGGACGGGCAGGGCTGTTGTCACAGTCAGCCTGCATAGCCTTCAAGAAGCCACATGAGACTTAGAGCTGCCGGCTCGGTCTCTGGCTCCCTGCGTTAGCTTTGGTCTGTCAATAGCAGCCAACAAAGGCATCTGCCTTTGGACGGGGAATCGATACTTGAGCAGATCAGAAACCAAGATTTGAATGCAAATAGGAAGAGCCGCCCTAGGAAATACGGGCCACAGAAGCAGAATCGTTTCTGCCTAGAAAGCGTTTGCATGACGGTGGAGTGGTTGTTAGGAAATGGACGACAATAGCCAGCTCTCGGGCAGGAAGGAGCCTTCCAGGGAACAGCCGCCAGCCTGGCGGGTAGTCAGGAACCTTGGGCTACAGCCTCAGCCCTGCCAGTGACTAGCTGTATAATCTTGGGCAACCCACTTTGTTCCGATGCCTCAGTTTCCCCCTCTGCCGGATGGAGATAGTGAGCCTGAGACTTTAATCGATGTCTGTGAAGCCCTTTGGGATCATAAAGTCTTAGGCCCTGCTCCTGCAATCAAGTCGCCTGGGCAGGATCAGGGCCTAGCACTTTGCAGGGCAGGAGCCCAGACGCCACGGTGATGGGCGTGGGGTAAGCACCTGGATCTCTATGGGGGTTAGACTATATTGTGTGTATGTTGACACCACCCTGAGGCCAACTCTGCAAAGCTGTCCCAGCCTTTCCCAACCCCCCTAGAAAATGCGGCCGCTTCTCCGCGCTGGGTGTGATGATGCCCGCGAACAGATGCTGCTGTCCTCTCCCGTTCCCAGGGAATGGCTCGCCCCAGCAGAGCAGAGTTGTGCAGAGCTGCGCAGGGAGAGGGGCTGGCGAATTCAGAGTGGGGTAGTCTCATAAGAGCCCTCCCCCCCCCCGTGTCCTGGCAGTGCAGAGCGGCTGCCCCCCCTCCCCCCAACAGAAGAAAGCTCTGCTGGGTGATCTGCCGGAGCACCGTGCTCTGGCTGCCCGTACGGACAGCCCCATGTTTTCCCACGCGGGTGTCCCCCAGAGCTGGTTAATCCCCCCTCCAATGGCGCATTCCCAGCGCCGTTCCCATCAGAGCGACTCAGCGAAGGCGAGGGGAAGACAGTTCAGCTGGCCTGCCCCTGTGCCAGGGCCAGACAGCCCCCGGGTTAGAAAACCTCTCTGGTGCGTTCTCTAACCCATCCGCTAATGGGATCACACCGCCTCCAGGTGGGGGCAGAATCGGGACTCCTGGCTTCAGTCCCGGCACAAGCCCCCTCTCATATGGCCGGATCCTGCGCCCGGTGAAGTCAGTGGGAGTCTGTGTAGCCCACTGGGCTTTGGAGCAGGTCCTTAATCTCTTCCGGGCCTCCACTCCCCCTCTGTAAAACGGTGACAGCAACATGGACCTTCCTCCCGTCACAGGGGGCGTGGGGGGTCCACCGGTGAATGTCTCTGCCCGCGTACCCAGCAATAGTACTCAGTACCACTCAGATACCATGGTGATGGGCACCGCTCCCGGAAGAACAGTGTTCCTCAAGCCCCTTCTGTCCAAGGAGCGCAGAGCAAATGAGCTAGCTCTGTGAGCTAGGCGCCATCACCATTATCTAGGTGGGGAAACTGAGGCAAGGCGGGGTGACTGCGGTTTGCACATTTCCAGAGTTTCAAAGCTTGGCAGGCCCCTCTCCCGCCCAGATCAGATTATCCACTCCCATTTCCCTGCCCTTCCTCCCCACCACCACCTCCTCCCACTTCCCTCAGCAGCCTCTTGGCAGGGCTCCTGCATCCGCCCTGCTGATCAGAGGGAGCGTCTCTGATGCTGGCCCAGCACCTCGTCCTGGGCAGCAGCAGTGGGGCTGCTGTCATTGGTTGCGGTGCAGCAAGTGGCCTGCTGGGCTTTCTGGAAGCAGGAGGGGGCAGAGCAGAAATTATACCAAACTGCTGGTTACAGCACAAACTGCCTCGTGTTGCAGCTGGGAAGGGAAGATGTAGGTGCCTGGGATCTTACTGGCAGCTTCTAATATTGGGGCCCAGTGCCCCGCGGTAGAGTTTTCTGGTGCTTTGCACACCAAGCAGCACTGGTGGAGTTAGAGGCGTGATTCTACAGCGGCTTAGCTCAGCTCTGTGCAGCTTTGTATGTGGACGTGCTGAAATCAGATCCAACCTGGCTTACGGCAGCTCAGCCTGTGGTGGGGTTGTAGGCACCAACTCAAGCCATAGAATCAACTTTAAACCATCACAGGTTTAAACCGGTGCAACTGCTGGGTGTAGACAAGCCCTTGTAGTTCACACCTGTGCTGCACCTGGTCCCCTGAAGTCCTGCTCAGCGTGCCCTCGGATCTGGGGAACACCTGCAATGGATGCTCTGGGAAAAGTCTCTTCACTTCCCAGGCCTGGCCAGGAGTTTGGAGGGGATGGTGGCAAGTTCTTCACCCTCAGCATTTCAACATCCTCTGGGGCCTGGTCCATTCAGCTCCGATTCCTGCAGCGGGGGATATATCTTGTGCCGTTAAATTCCAGATCTGGTCTCTTTCCTATCCCTCAGCCTCACGGGAGCAGTTTCCTGCTCTCCTTCAATACTCCTTGGATTAACCCCTCCAGTGCTGCAGTGTACAGCAGTGATTCCTGGTTGCTTTCTGAAGGATTATCCCTCTGGGGGAAGGGATAGCTCAGTGGTTTGAGCATTGGCCTCCTAAACCCAGGGTTGTGAGTTCAGTCCTTGTGGGGGCCACTTAGGGGTCTGGGGCAAGATTGGTCCTGCTAGTGAAAGCAGGGGGCTGGACTCAATGACCTTTAAATTTACAAGCTACCAAGACAAAGGGGTGTTTCTGTTTATTGAATTCATTGGGGGGGCACCAAGATGGTACACACCTGCCTTATCCCCGCTTCGCCCGCTCCAGCGGTAACCCCAGGCTCTGTATTACCTACTTCTGGCCCACCAGCTCCTTCCAGAAAGGTTTTGTTGCAGCAGCCATCGGGCCTTCTCGCCTGTCTGGCTCAGATTGAGAGGCAGTGTTGTCTAGTGGCCAGAGCAGGGCACCTGGGGCCTAGTCCTGCCACGGCCACCAACTCGTTGTGTGACTTTGGGCAGGTCAGATGAACCATCTGTTCCATGGCTATAATAATCCCCACCCCCATGTGAGTGCCCCCAGCTCCACCCACGTTCTGTGGGGCGGGAGAGGGGGCACCGTGCCCCCGAACGTCACCTGCAGAGGAAGCGAGTGTTTGGCTGGGAGCTGGGCTGTGACAGGGATTCACATGGCTGGTCTTTGATTCCATTTGTGGGAGGGCCAGCTGCTCCCTGCCTGCCAGCTGCTCCCCCCCACCGGCCCTGCATCTCCAGCAGTTCCCCTGGCTGGGAGGGGCTAGGCGGAGCAGAACCCAAGCCATCAGGTCACCTGGTTCCGGTGACCTCACAAGACCTGCGGGGAGAGGAGAGCGAGGACAAGAGGCGGCCCGGGACCCGGGGCTCTGTACGCAGCTGCACGAGCTGCTCTTGGCCCTCCCTGCTCTCGCCCCAGGGACAGACTCCCGGGTACCATTGATTGAATGAGAGCAGCAGGGTGGGACTATGATCTAAGCACGGCAACGCCTCTTCCTGGGTTCAGTTCCCAGCTCTGTCACAGGCTCACGGGGTGACCTTGGGCAAGTCACTTCCCCACCTCCGTGCCTCGGTTTCCCCACTTGTAAAACGGGGAATGATACTGTCATGAACTGGCTGGTGAGTGGATGCCACTGCCCTCTGCTGGCTGGAAACAGGGCTGCACAGCTGTGGCCTGGCCCCTCCACTGCTACCAGGCTCTCCTGTCGCTCGGGTGAGAGAGACCTGTGGGTTTGGACCAGGAGGCTCTGAAACTCCTCTCTCTAATTTAGCTTTCCCACAGTAGGCCCTTGTGTCTCACGTCTGTCTGTCCTTTACCCCCTTCCCCCCCCCTCGCTATGTCACCTGCAGACTGGGAAGGAGGAGAGATGGGTAGTTTTATGTCTGTTTTCAAACATTTAGGAGACGCTGGGATATTACAGAGCTGGGGGCTGTATAGATCCCAAAGACCAACTCCCCTGTCCCCGTGAAGCAGCCGTACTGTGCCGCATAGGATGTCCCAGCTGACCATGACGTTGTTCTGACGCGTAGTGGTTTGCCTGTTCAGAGCACTGTGCAAGCATTCCCTCATTACAGCCTCGGAAGCCAATGTGGGTGAGTATCGTAATCCCCATTTGGGGAAACTGAGGCAGGGGGCAAGGCCAAATCTTTCACACCTGGTGCGGCAAGTTAGGTCGCTAGCAAGGGGCCTGATGCACGGGTGCTGAACGCTCACTGGCCAGCTGCAGCTCTCTGTGGCTTTCATAGCATTCGGAGTGCTCCGGTTAGCTCAGGACTGGTAAGTGACCTCTGGCGTCCTTCGCTGGCTGTGCTCTGTGGGTCCTACCTCAAGACTTATTTTTCCTTAGCAAGGGAATGGTGCTTTTCTTCCTGGAAGCTCGCTAGGGCTGATCTGGTGGGGCAGACCTTGGAGTTCTCACAATGATCAGGTCAAATTAGGGATGTGAACTCCCTCTAATCCTGTCCCCCGCTCTCCGGGTGGGTTACGGGCTGGCGGCTCGTGCAGGGCTCGCCAGCTCCTCCCACACCCGTGTGCCATGGAGGCTTTGCTGCTGCAGCTGTCCCACACCAAAAGGGGACGGCCGGGGGGGGATTGTATCCCAGGACAGAGGAAGTCCAGTCAGGACACTGAGCTGTGGTGCACAAGGCTGCTACTCCGAGGGCCTCAGGAATGCAGCTAGGACAAGCTGGCGCCCTGCAGGGAGGAAGCACAGTCCAGGTGTGATAGACACTGATCAGGTTGCTACTGGGTTGACACTGCACTCTGGGAAACGAGACTTGCCAGCCGGATGCCTGTAGGGGCTGTGGGACAGCCCAAGCGAAGGGCCATTTGGAAAGTCCGTTAATGGAGCTGGAACTTTGCAAGGCGGCATGCATAGGAGGATGATTTCCCACTATGCAAATAGCTAGTGTTATGCAAATCAGTGTCATGCAAATCAGCTGGACATTGATGAAAGGCAGCAGATGGCACACTATGCAACACTCGACACCCGCGGTGCCTTTCCAGATCTGGGACTTTCTTTGGGGGAGGGATAGCTCAGTGGTTTGAGCGTTGGCCTGCTAAATCCAGGGTTGTGAGTTCAATCCTTGAGGGGGCCACTTAGGGATCTGGGGCAAAAATCTGTCTGGGGATTGGTCCTGCTTTGAGCAGGGGGTTGGACTAGATGACCTCCTGAGGTCCCTTCTGACCCTGATAGTCTATGATTCTACCACCGAACCCAGGTCAGCTCCTGATTAACCATCTGATCACGTCTGTTCAAAGAGGGCCTCATTTCACCTCTCAGAGTCAGTGGAAAAGTCCCAGTGACTTCACTGGGAGCTGATGGCAGTGCTGCGTTAGCACCACGCAGCGCGGCAGATCTCCTGAGTGGGTCCCAGAAGAGCAAAGTGGGAAGAGGGACTGCCAATACCCACTCCCCTGGGGTCTCTTCACCCTCCTACTGGTCCTTGGTCACTTTGTGAGGGTCCCCACAAAATACATAGAAGGTTGTTACAAGGAGAAGAATTGTTCTCCTTAACCTCTGAGGATAGGACAAGAAGCAATGGGCTTAAATTGCAGCAAGGGAGGTTTAGGTTGGACATTAGGAAAAACTTCCTGACTGTCAGGGTGGTTAAACACTGGAATAAACTGCCTAGGGAGGTTGTGGAATCTCCATCACTGGGGATTTTTAAGAGCAGGTTAGACAAACACCTGTCAGGGGTGGTCTAGACCATACTTAGGGTATGTCTACACTGGAAATGTAAGTCGACATGCTGTGAAATTGACAAGCCAGCCAACAGCCAGTGGGAGGGATGCAGTGTCTATACGGACACTGCGTTGCCCTAACGACACCAGCATACGCCCGATGCCTCTCGTGGAGGTGGAGTTATGATGTTGGTGTAGTAGGGCACTTCCATCGGTGGGAGGAAGGCTGTAGTGTAGACACTGACATAATCAGGCTGACGTCAGTTGCCTGACCTTGACCTAACTGCATAGTGTAGACCAGCCTTAAGTCCTGCCATGAGTGCAGGGGCCTGGCCCTCTCGAGGTCCCTTCTATCTTCTGGCTCCCCCAGGGCCTTCACTGCAGTTTCCACCTGGATCAGTGTCTGTTAACATGAAACCCTTCCCTGTGCTCCTCGCAGCTCCTGGATTTGGCCTCCACCTCCCTATGAGGTGTCATTATTCCCATTCCACAGAAGGGGACCTGGGAGAGCATAAGCCATTTGCCTAGGGGCACCGGGCCTGTGTGGCCCAGGCAGGAACTAAACCCAGTTCTCCTGATCCCAGCCTAGGGGCTCCAGCACAAGGCCACCCTTCCCCCCGTTCTGTCCGGCCTTGGAGCCGGCTGGCTGGGAGTCTCTAGTGCCCGGCTGCTGTGGTCCGTCCAGGCCTGGCCCGGCTGTGCAGTCTGGCTGGGCTGCTGTCATGACGGGGCTGCGGCCTGCCTGCCGTTGCACATGATGCGCGTTTGGCGGGAGTGTATTTTTAAATCCGCTCTGTGCGTCAAGGGAAATTGGCGTTCCCCTCCCCCGCCCCACCTGCTTCACTCAGCCCCACAAGCCTGCCGCGCCCCCTCCCCACAGCCGGCCCAGCCGCTCTGCTTCCTGCCGCCGATCACACAGGCGGCGCGCTCTCCCTGCAGTGCCCCACCGTGCCGGCCGGCTCCCCTCCCCGTGAGATATCTGCTCCCCCAGCCCTAGCTGGGTGAACAATCCCCCGTCGGGACTGTGGCAAAGGGCCTTGAGAAATCCTCTGCCAGACTGGGAGGTGGGGCTGGGCTGGGCCCGCTCTGCGTTTCCTGCTTTCACTGTACGCTGGGGTTTTCACTTGCAGAGCTTGCGCGCATGTGTCAGTTTCACCCCCAGCCCCGCGCCCTGTACTGTGTTCACCTCCGGGCGCCCTGTGTCGCAGGAACAGGGCGGTTTGGAGACAGGCGACTAGAAGCATTAGACTTCTAGGGAGAGTGCCTGTGTTTGGGCGTGGCCGCCCCATATGGCCCCCTTCTGCTCCAGCGTGGCACCGCTGGAACTCCCTGCCTCGGTGTCCCTCCCCCGAGGTGGGTCTCCTCGGCGAGCTGCACACAGGTCTGTGCTGGAGATGCGGCTTAGCCCTCCAGCCAAGTCATAAATGGACTTAGCCCCTTCTGGGGTGACCCAGGTCCAAACAAACAAAAGGTTCTTCCGCCCTTCTGGGGCTTCTCTTCGGGCGTCCCTCTGGGCCCCTTTCAGGGCTACCTTTGAGTCTGTTCCCTGCCCCAGTATAGCGCACTGGTCCTCAAGCTGGTCCCCTGGAGGACTTGGCCTCCTGCAGACCCTGGCTTGTGGCCTTCCATGGGAGCCAGCCAGCCTCCCCACTCCCTTTGGTTCCATACCCCCAGCGGATCTATCTCAGCTCTTTCATGATGCCCAGGTGACCCCTTTCTCCCCCGCCCCAGGCTGAGAAGCAACTGATTATGACACAGATGGGGCTGGCCCATCTCCCTTAAGGGGCCGGTCACTCGGACGTGCTGCCATGTGAAGAGACTGAAAAGTGTAGGGCTGTTTATTTTAGTGAGAAGACAGAATTAGAGCTGGTCAAAAAAAATTCACAGCAAGTGTCACAAAATTATTCCCCCCGCATAGTTGTGCACTAAAGGGTCTGAGTCTGACAATGAAAAACAAAACCTTCTCAGCACAAAATGTAGGTTTTTGGAAACCAAAACCTCAATTTTTCTACCGGGATCCAAAACGTTCTTGGTTTTGGTGAAGAAAGAAAGGGCACTCCACACCCACCCACCCCACAGAGAAAATTTCAACCCAAAGGAAATTCTTCCAAAGTTCCATTGATCAAAAAGCCATTTTTAATCAAAAAGTGTTCCAATGAAGAAATTTGGAACAACAGGAGACATAATGAAGGAATACAAAATTATGAATTGATAGAAAAGGGAGATAAGGTGAATAGATGTTCCCAGTCTCTTAACAGGATGAGAAGGGGACAGTCAATGAAACGGAAAAGGGACAAAATGAACGTTGATAAAAGGACAACACACAATGTACAAATACAACAAGGAGTCCGGTGGCACCTTAAAGACTAACGGATTTATTTGGGCATAAGCTTTCGTGGGTAAAAACCTCACTTCTTCAGCGGTCCAAATAAATCTGTTAGTCTTTAAGGTGCCACCGGACTCCTTGTTGTTTTTGTGGATACAGACTAACCCGGCTACCCCCTGATACTTGACATAATGTACAAATAGCCAGTGGAACTCATTGCCACAAGATATCACTAAGGCCAAGAGGTTAGCAGGGTTCAAAGGAAGACGGACTCAACCGGGGATTAAAAGGAAGCTTCCTCTGGGGGCACGTTATCCCACCTCTGCCTGCTGCAGTGTTTCTTTCACCCTCCCCTGATGCAGCTGGGGGATGCATGATGCTGGATTAGATGGACTCTTGGTTTGCCCCAGTTCATAGGATCCAGGCTTTGAGGTTTCAGGGTTCAACCCAGGTCCGAGCTAGAAATGGGCAGCCCTCAAAAGGCTTCCCAAAGCCAGGCTCTTCCCCCAAAGCGCGGCGACCTAGAAATGTTGCAAGAACCGGCTTTCACAGGGGACTTCCTGACGTCGAGGTGCCCTGAGAATTTTGGAGCATCCGTTCCCGATCAGAGCCAGGGAGAGCAGAGGTGTGCAGCAATCGAGAGAAATAAAGCAAGCGTGTCAGCCTTTGGGGGCAGGGACTCTCTTGTCCGGTTCCGTGTTTGTCCAGCACCTCGCGGAACAGGGTCCTGCTGTCGCAATACACACAGTAAATGTGGTGAGAATCAAGAGGGCTGTTTAAAGGCCTGACCTGACAGTGAGCCCAGATCCCCTACGCACCGCAGCAGTGGGACAAGGGGGAACAGAGAAAAAGCAGCAACTTAAAAGCCAGGATGTTCACCAGACCGACCAGCGCAGTCACTTCCATAGAGCTCAGGGCGCTAAAGTCTTCTCCAGCCCAGCCAATAGACTTTGTCCAAGCGCCCCCCTGCTCACAGACACTCTGGGTTTTCGCTCCCTGAGACAGCATCACCCGTGAGCGGTATCCGAACCTGCCTCATAAAGGCCCCTGACTCCGCCCCTTTCCCAGCATGCTTTGTTCAGAGGAGCTTGAGGTCCATGATCCATGGTGGCGCTAGCTAGTGCTACCCCAACATCCTGGCTCTGTCCTCCAGGTCAGAACAAACCTTCCGGCATCACGTCCTGGCCTCTTTCCCGGAAACCAGACGGCCCCAGCCGGGTAACAGTAGGGAAGAGAGGAGCAGGGAGCTGTACTTGTCTCTCAAGTCCCTCACAAACAGATGGGGAATCCAAGTGTGGTTCTAAAAGGCAGAGCCTTTTCTCCCTTGATGCTCCTTTCTGAACCCCAGGGATGGCTGGTTCTGTCGCAGATCTAGCTTGGTGGACGCAAGCCTATGGCCAGGAGGGGAGGGAAGAAGGGAGTCTGGTTCCTGGGTGTTTAGATCCTGGCTTTTCCCCCACACTTGGAAGCTAAACTTGTCTCTGCTATCCCTCAATGTCTCCCACAGCGGCTCTGTTTCCCTACCATCCCAGCCGTCTCTTCCAGCAGAGTGGGTGCAGGGAGACTGGGTGTCAGGCCGGGGTGGGTCAGGGTCCAAGCACTCTGAACCGCAGGGCTGTGAGGAGCTGGGATTTCAGTTTGGCCCATTACAGAGAGCGGCGCCATTGGCAAAACTGGGGGCTGGCTCCAGGGTTGATTGGGGTCTGGGGTTTTAATCTGACCCACAGGGAGTGTTGGTGGCGTCCAGCTGGGACTCAAAGCCCCAGACTCCCACACTGACATGCCTCTGTTCTTGTCCCTGTAGTCCTCCCTGAGAGAACACGGGGCCTTTGTTCAAGTAAGAGGTTAAGAGCCTACTACTGCTACCAGAGACCTCTTTGGCTCAATCGGAGAACCCTGCCCGTAGTCTTGCAGGCCTGGATTTGCGCCTCGCCGATGGCCCCAGTGCAGGGTCGTTCTGTCCCCAGGCCTGGGTCTGTGTGTTGCTGGCTGCCTGCCCCCGAGAGGCTGCTCCCCTCTCGTCTGTCCCATCGGCCTGGGGGCAGTTGGAAGTTCACTGTGGCAGCTACGTCCTGGCTCTTACCATGTTCCTGGGTCACGTTTCCCTATCGACTCGTCCCTTTGCAGTCCCGCTGGTGATTAAACCTAATCCGCATCCTGCTCAGGGCGACGCTGGAATAATGAATTCAGGGCAGCGAAGCCCGTTCCTGGGGGAGCGAGGATACACGTACTTTATTCAACGAGGATAAATAATGTTGGTTATATAAATAATACCAGGTGGGGTATTGGGGTAATGGGAAGTATTGTGGGGGGGCGCCCGCTACTCCTTGCTACCCCTTGGCGTGATCTTGCTGTGCCCTTCTCCCCAGAGATCCCAAAGCCATTAATGGGTTAAACCTCACAACCCCCCGTGAGGCAGGTACAGGATCACCCCCATTTTACAGATGTGAAAACTGAGGCCCACAGCAGGGAAGGGACTTGTCCACATTTACACAGAAGTCTGTTCTGTGGTGCTTATCTGGGCCTGTTGCACTGCTGGGAGGCTGGGCCGGGCTGTTACCCCATCGTGCTGACGGGGAACGAGTCGATGAAACGACTTGCCCACGTCACACAGGGAGTCAGCGGACCCTATGCAGCTGGATCCTACGCAGCTGTCTGGGGGCCGTTTCGGGGCGGGAGCTCCCTTGGGAATGCCAGTCCCACTGCAAGCCAACCGGCTCGTGCGCCGAAGCCCCCTGGGTGCTCCTGCCCCAGGTCTGTGCCGTGGCGTTCCTAAGGGAAGGCGTGAGGCGGTGCAGGCGAGTGGGGTTGGGAGGCGCTGGCGGGGTGCACCCCAGCTGTTTGTGCGCTGGAGCTTGCTGCGGAGGTGAGGAGCGCGTGGGGGTCGTGATGGCTGGGTGCTGGAGCATGCGACCGGGGTGAATAGGCCATGACTGCTGGAAAAGCACTCCAGCTGACTTGACTGAGCGGGAACCCGGTTTTCACCCAGGTGTTTCGATGTGTGTTACAGCGCCAGGAGTTACTGACCTCCCTAGCTATCCACCCCTCCACGCAGATCCAGCCCACCACTAGCCCCCTGCACAGCAATTCACTCCCATGCCCCCCCAGCTGTCTCCCCTACACCGCCAGATTGCCCCGGTCCCCCCACTGCCCTGCCCCCAGGCCTCAGTCTTGAAATGGGTATTTTTCAAAGCAGTTGCAGATAAATGTCTATAAGCGAAATGGGGTGGGAGTGGGGGTGGGGGGCGTGACGGGAGCATGGCTGCAGGGCCGGCTCCAGGCACCAGCAAACCAAGCAGGTGCTTGGGGCGGCACGTTTTCAGGGGCGGATTCCAGCCAGCCTTTTTTTGCGTGGGGTGGCAAAAGCCTAGAGCCGGCCCTGGCAGCAACAGCACATTGTGCATGGGGGGCGCCCTGGGGCCGCTGCGGTTCGCCAGGCAGGCTCCGGGCGGGGGACACTTGGGCTGGGGGGCCGCCCCGGGGGGCGCATGGATCCACCTGCAGGTGCTGCAGGGCGGCCGCCCCCCAGTGCCACAGCCGGGGCTGGGCGAAGCCGCCCAGGGACTGCGGCAGGGCGGCCAGGAGCGGCAGCAGCAGCAGGGCCATAGAGGGGACCAGTGCCAGGGGCGCTGCCGTGCGGGGCCCGCGTCCCGCTCTCCGGGGCTCCGCTCCCTCTGGGGCTGCCCTGCCCTGGCTCCTCAGCCCCCTGCCGGGCAGTCCCCTGGCTCTGCCCGCCCGGGTCCCAGCTGATCCTGGAGGCGGGAGCCCTGGCTGGAGGGACCCTGGGCTGAGGCGCGGCCCTGGAGCCTCGCTGCTTACCCCGACCCAGCCAGCGCTGGACTGGCTGGAGGCGAGGGGGGAGCAGGTGGAGTCAGCACTTGGGGGGAGCCCAGGGCTGGGGTGGGGGGCAGCCAAAAAATGTTTTGCTTGGGGCTGCAAAAAACCTAGAGCCGGCCCTGCACGGCTGTAGGGGGGTGATGGGAGGAGGTGGCACGTGAGCGGAGGGGGCGCAGTTCACACAGGAACTCCTGTCTAACAAGCTGCCTACAAAGTTACAAGCAATCGCCATGGGAGCCTTTACTCCTGTTACCAAGGTGCAGTCACCTCTGGGGTGGAACACAGCCGCAGTGCACAGGAAAACCAGGTCTCAGTTCAGGACAGGGGGTGGAGCAGAATAATATACCCAAGAGCAGCAGAACGGGGTATTTGGAGAGGCAGAATGCAGGGTTCACAACCCTGTCCTTGCATAAAGGGCCCTCTGCAATCAGGACGCTTGGCCTTACATCTCTGAAAGGGGGCATTGGCTTAGTACTGACTGGAGGGAAGAGCGCCCCCTGCCAGTTCTCCGACACACCGCCCCCCGCGTTTTCCTTGGATATCTTCCATCGGAGCCTTGGCCCCTTGGTAACTTGAACGATCCCACGAGATCGGAGCCTGGAAAACGGGCTGCGAGGCTGAGCAACAGGCCAGAGCAAGCACTTGCTTCCAAACCTTTGCCACCTTCTAACAGCAAGGAGATTGGAGCCTGTGCTGGGCCAGCCGCCTATCAGCCTTCTCCAGATCTGCTCGTGACGCTTCCTGGCCGGGCCCCCGTGCTCTGCCACCGCCTGATGAATGGGCATCTGTCTTCTCACTATCATTCCCAGTGGCATGTGATGGCAGTAGGCGATTATCTCCCTTCCGCCCTGGCCAGAATCTTATCAGCGCTAGCTACAGCTTCTGAGCGTGCCTAGTGATAATACCGCGTGTCTAGGGGGCAGGGCTGGGCGTTGTGGGGTCTGTTCCTGGAGCTCCCGCTCCCGCCTCCTGTAACGTCGACCATGCCAAACAGGGCTAATGAGACTTTTGTAAAGTGCTTTGAGCTCTATGGAGGGGAAAGTGTTTAAATTTTTTTTTTTTTTAATATCAGGGTTAGAAGGGACTTCAGGAGGTATCTAGTCCAACCTGCTCAAAGCAGGACCAACCCCCAGATAGATTTTTACCCCAGTTCCCTAAATGGCCCCCTCAAGGGTTGAACTCACAACTGCGGGTTTAGCAGGCCAATGCTCAACACAGGGTTGTGAGTTCAATCCTTGAGGGGGCGACTTGGGGTTCTAGAGCAAAATCAGTACTTGGTCTTGCTAGTGAAGGCAGGGGGCTGGACTCAATGACCTTTCAGGGCCCCTTCCAGTTCTAGGAGATAGGTATATATTATTACTTTGAGCTCTGGTCAAGTGAAAAATTTTCTTCAGGGCTGGGAAAGGGACTCCCAGCATCCCAGCTAAATGCAAGGTGGAATGGCGTTGATTAGCATAAGTAGTTAGCACATATTGGAAGGGCCCATTCAAGATAGAGTGGCCCGTTATCACCTCTGCAGTCACAGAACAAAAAGAACAAGGAGTCTGAAGTGAGGTTTTTACTCACGAAAGCTTATGCCCAAATCAATCTGTTAGTCTTTAAGGTGCCACCAGACTCCTTGTTGTTTTTGTAGATACAGACTAACACGGCTACCCCCTGATACTTGAGAACAAAAAGAGGGGGCGAGCGGGTTACAGATCCTTGTAATAAGCCACATATCCAATGTCTCTGCTCAGGCCATGAGTTTCCATGTCTAGCAGATTTCAGAGTAGCAGCCGTGTTAGTCTGTATCCACAAAAAGAACAGGAGTACTTGTGGCACCTTAGAGACTAACAAATTTATTAGAGCATAAGCTTTCGTGGACTACAGCCCACTTCTTCGGATGCATATGTCTAGCCGAGTTTAAGCTCCCAGGCTCTTCTTCTGAAAGTGCTGTGCAGGTTTCCTTTGAGGATGAGGACGGATATTTGCCCATCGCTGTAATGCAGCCACTTCTAGGGTGGAACGTGACAGCTGCTTAGCAGTGCACTGCCCCACACAACAGCTCTTCCAGGCCGGAAGGGAAGCAGATCCTATATTTAAGTGAAACTGCACAGAGAATGTAAGGGAGGCCGAATGCAATCACAGGCATTGGGATTTGGCCAGAGAAGCAGCGCTAACACAGTTATTACTGGTCATGAACATACAGGACATCCGGCATTGTCTTTTGTTATCTTCTGCTCTTTCCAGCTGTTTGGTGTAATACCCCACCTATTGTCGCCTGTCTGAGACTTAGATTACAAGCTCTCTGGGGAAAGAGACCATCTGTCTATGCAGCGCCTCGCACGATGGGGCCATGGCTCCTGACTGGGCACACCTAGGCACTCCCGCAACACACATCAATGACTTCAGTTGTGTGTCTCGTCTAAGCCCCGGCCCCTGTCTGTGCGCCCCTCCCCGTGGCATCAGAGTGCTGGTTCAGTCCTGACTCAGTCACCAGCAGGGCTTTCCCTGGAGGCCTCCTGTCCTAGCGAACACAAGGCGTCTGGAGACGCCAGCTGCTGGTGCAGATGGGACCTAAGCTGGCCCTGGTGTGAATGGAGCGAGGCCCAGGACGCTTGGGGCTGCCAATGGATGGAAGCGATGTGTGCTGGAAAGATGTGGGGCTGGGGCACCGGAACCGGGGTGGGGGGGTGGGGGACGGACATACCAGCTGTAAGGGCAAGACATGGGGAGAAAGGATGGAGAGGAGTGAGTGGGGGCGGGGCTTTGAGGGAAGAGACGGTGCGAAGGTGTGGCTCAGGGACAAGGGGTGGTGCAGGGGTGGGGGCTCGGGGAGAAGGGGTGGCGTGGGGGCAGGGGCTCGGGGAGAAGGGGCGGTATGAGGGTGTGGGCTCAGGGAGAAGGGGTGGCACTGGGGCTCAGGGGGAAGAGGCTGTGTGGGAGGGCAGGGGAGACACGGAGGGGGCAGGGTCACATTTCGGATGCCGGTGGCCACCCCCCACACACACACTTTTAGGGAGCTTCTGTCACCCTCGACTTGGTCGTGCCTCAGTGCGGGGGGGCGGACGAGATGACCTTCCAGCCCTACTTCGCTATGATTGTAGGTCTAAGTGGAGGACCCTGGGTGGGAGCAGGAGGCTGGTGAAATGGCAGCTGCACTTACTTGTCTTCCACTTGTCCCAGATTCTCGAGGCCGGAAGGTGCCCTTGTGATCACCTACCCCGAGCCCCCGGGCATAGCGCAGGCCAGAGCCCGTCCCCAGCACGTCCTGCACCGAGCACACTCTCATTGACTCTGTCTCCTCCCCCTCCAGGTTGCTGAAGTGGAGCCCAGGGAACGTGAGCCGGGATGCAGAGCATAAAGTGCGTGGTGGTGGGTGATGGGGCGGTGGGGAAGACCTGCCTCTTGATCTGCTACACCACCAATGCCTTCCCCAAGGAGTACATCCCCACCGTCTTCGACAACTACAGCGCCCAGAACACAGTGGACGGCAGGACTATTAACTTAAATCTGTGGGACACGGCAGGCCAGGAGGAGTACGACCGGCTCCGGACGCTTTCCTACCCCCAGACTAACGTCTTCATCATCTGCTTCTCCATAGCCAGCCCGTCCTCCTACGAGAACGTGAAACACAAGTGGTACCCGGAGGTCTGCCACCACTGCCCCAACGTGCCCATCCTCCTCGTGGGGACGAAGAAGGATCTGAGAAACAACCCCGACACCATAAAGAAGCTAAAGGAGCAGAACCAGATGCCCGTCACCACCCAGCAGGGGGTCAACCTCTCCAAGCAGATCCACGCCGTCAAGTACATGGAGTGCTCCGCCCTCAACCAGGAAGGCATCAAGGAGGTCTTCACGGAGGCCGTGCGAGCTGTCCTCAACCCTGCCCCAGTGAAACCTAAAAAGCCCTGCATCCTTTTGTGAAGAGGACTCCAGAAACCAAAGCGTGCAGCTGGGCTTGGTGGCCGCTTGGGGTGGGGGAGGGTGCCTTAGAACCCAGAGACGATCCTGCCCTTGTCCCTCTGCTCCCAGTGAAGCTAGTATGTACAGCCCTTCTCTCTCCAGATGCTTCCCAGCTGTCTGACCCAGGACACGGCAAGGGACATCCTGCCTCCATTGTACCCAGCATGCCCCAACCCCACTCCCCAAGCCTTGCATCCTTCCAGTGAAGGTGCGATTGGACAGCTGGATGCCACGAAACCAAGGCTGTTCTCGATAATAATAAACCACGTTTGCACTAATACGTAGATTGTCTTGGATCACATTTTTTGGGGGGAGGGGTAACCCTGATACGTCATTAGATGGTTTCCCCTCCCCTTTGATGTGACCCCAAGGTGTCCCTGGTCCCATCATGTTCTTGGGACCTGGGTACGTAGCTCACTTGGGGATGAATGGCTTCCACTTCTTGGTCAGCCATTCAGATGGCCACTAAAATGAAATCGCTGCACTGCAAACCCCTGTCCTGAGAAGCGAGTGCTCGGACGGCATCTGCAACCACTTGCGCCACCTCCTTGGCCTTTGGTCCTCCAAACCCATCAGTTACAGGGATGGAAGGAAACCAGGAACCTTGCTCAGTGCTAAAACACGCCCGCCCTCCAGGAGCGGTGGCTGCTTTGGTTGTTTGATGGGCCACTGAGCCATCCTGCACAGCCGACAGAACTGGAGTAATTGCTGAATTACAGGTTGAAGTTCATCAGCTGTCAAAGAAGCAAGTGCCTTGGGGTCCCTTTGTCACATTGAAGACCTGCTAGTGTTTCCACGGGATTGACTTTTGATTTGCCGGGCGAAGGAAACTATAGAAACTTTTTCTGATTGTCTTCTCCTGGCTTCCTCAACATTCCTTCTTCTCTGAGTCCCACACAGCCCTTCACTGATAGAGACCACCTGGCCACACGGCCTGTTTGGAAAGGCTACCCCTGCATGAAGATGCATTTGACAAATCCCACCTGTTTACAAAGAGAAGGCATTTGTGCTTACAGGGGGGGTGGGGCCTGTACTTCTGTTTTTTTTTCTATGGAGTTTTTGTGTTCTGAGATGGCCCCATTTGCAGAGACACATTTACAGAGCCGGAGGCTACGACCGCGCTGGCTACACACATCCTCTTCCACGGCTAGAATAAGGCGGCCTGCACCTCCCCACGCGGGTCACCTCTTTACAAAGAGCACCACGCTTTGCAGAGCACAGGTGCATTTTGCTGCTTGCATTGAGATCATGGACCGGTTCCTCCTCCCGCACCCAGCCACCTCTTTTAACAAGACCACGTGTCTTCTTCCTGGGGACCAGACCTGCCCAAACTGCTTCAGAAACTGCCTACTCTACTGGTCTCCTGCTTAATGAGCTACAGCCTAGTCACCTAGTGTTTATTTGAAACGGGCAGTGCTGTGAAGACCACGTGCCCAGCAGGGTGATCTTGAAGACTTCAGTGAAGGCCTTCAGGGAAGTGTCTCTCCTCCTTCTTGTCCTGTTTCCCTCAGCTGCCCTTTGACTCCTGCTGCATCACAGCACAGCTTGTCCCAACTGAAACCTCTGCACAGTACAGCCTGAATCATGGTGCTTGGTCCTGCCCTGCGGGCAGGGGACTGGACTAGAAGACCTTGCGAGGTCCCTTCCAGTCCTACCATCCTATGTTTCTATGATCATCTCGCTGCTCCACGTTCTGATTCAAGCTCAGCATTCAGACCTGGCCCCTTGTTCCAGCAGAGGCAAAGAATTGTCACCAAATGTCGCTAAAAGGAAAAGAGCCTCAGGGGGGTTGGAAGGGGGTTCAGTTTCATCCCACTGATATTAAATGGCATGGTAGCAAAAGGCAGAGTGGAGGTGATTTTCTTTTTTGGAGATTGCAACAGAACGCTGGGAAGAGGGAGCAGCTCGTGGGACAGCCTGGAACTCCCTGGGTCTCTCTAGGCACCCGGGTCTGTCTCCCCTCATCCCTCCCACCACATCTTTCTTGCCTTTGCAAGGCTCACAGCTGACTGCCTGACCAGGGCGGGTGGAGGGGGCAGTGCAGCTCGTTGGCCCCGGTGATGGCTGAATAAAGATGCAAGAAATTACTGGCCAGCAGCATGTCCCGTGAGATCCTGATCAGGAGGGCCTGGCCCCTTTAGTTAGTGAGGTCAGATAAGGAAGCTGAGACCAGTGGGAATGTCCTGCAATGGCAGGGAAGCACTATCAAAATGCAAGCGGTCTGCTCCCTCTTTCACCCGGGGTCAAGCAGCCGCTGTGAGCCGAGGGCTCCCGTCCTGCTAGGCTGCAGCCCTCTCCGTTGAATGCAGAGGAGAGGTTCTGGTGGAAGGGTGTTCATTGCACGTGCCACACGGAGAATTCGAGTGGTGCTGGCGGTGGGTTTCCACTAAATTTCTGCCCCCTTTCGTAGCGCGAAGTGGCGAATAATTAGCCCCATCCAGCTAACGCAGCACTGACGAGCATCCGGCGGGCTTAGCCAGCCTTGCCATCGATAGCGGCTGGAGGCCTGGGCGGTGTTATCTGTGCTGAGCCCGATTCAGCCATGGATGTCGATGACGTTCCAGCAGGGGTGGAGCTGGCACGATGGGCCGTTCTCCTTTCACTGCAGATTCCAGAGGCTGGGGCCCCTGGTTCAAATCCCTGGGCAGGTCTTCCCAGAAACCAGCGTTTGCTCTGAAACCATCTCAGTAAACGTCTTCCACCACGAAGGGTGAGGTGCTGCCGAGGAAACCTCCATCTCTCTCTCCAGGCAGACTGCTGGTGGGACCCAAAGACTTTGCGTGTGACCGCGATGAGTCAGCGCACAGGGCGATAACTTCAGAAGAGAAAGTAGCTCGTAACAGGTCAGCGCTGGGCTTAGAATGCCAGCCTTCTGCTCCACCCCTGGAGAACGCGCCCCCTAGGGTGACCACATGTCCTGATTTTATAGGGACTGTCCCGATATTCGGGGCTTCGACTTATATAGGTGCCTATTACCCCCACCCCGTCCCGATTTTTCACACTTGCTGTCTGGTCACCGTAGCGCCCCCTGAGCTAACGGAGAATCCAGGTTAGCAGGCTGAGCATCGGCGCTCGTGCGCTCCGTAGGCTGCAGCCTCTAGGGGGTGACATGGCCAAAGATGCTTGAGCAGGTCCCAGGCCGCCCAGCAGAGGGGCGATGGCAGGGCAGATACAATCCGCGCACCGCACAGCATATAAAGTAGCCGACAGGTCCCAGGAAATTAGCCCCAACAAGGTGGACATCGCCTCTGTGGGAGCTGCCTTTGCTGGCTAACATACCAGTGAGAAAGGCAAGTGCGAGCTTTGAGCTGACTCGCGAAAGCAATCTAACATATGGCGTATACAACCCAGCCGGCTGCAATTTCTGAGGGGGGGCTGGGAGCAAAGCCCCGTTCCAGTCCCAGCGCCCTCGCTGGTTTTCCCGCCGGCTCCCGCAATCCACTGCCACCTCTTTATTTCTGCTGACGTGTCTTTGAGGGCAATTCTGTCTCTGTTTTTAATACTTTTGTGAAACCGGAGCCTGGGTTGTAAACGAATCCCGCGTTGCACGGAGAAGAGAGTTGGGTCCTGTGGGATCTGCTTATTAAAAAGGAACTAGAAACAATAGGGACTTACTGCCAGGAGGTCCTCGCGGAGTTGCTTTAATAAATAGAATATGTCAAGGCTCCCTGTGTCTCCTGGGCTCTGCTTTCTAACCCTCCAGGCGGGGAGTGTCTCAGCAGCTGGGGAAGGGATGGCCCTGGCCTGGTCCTAACAGCTACTTGGATGAGACACAAGTGGACTGTCCAGTTTCTTGTGAGCTCTGTCCACGGCTCTGATGTCGCACCCATCCCCGGGGTATCGGAGCCCCCATTTAGATGATCATGATGGTCCCTTCTGACCTTAAAATCTATGAATCTCCCCAGGAGAGGCCTCTCCCCGTGTGTGGCTCCAGCCGTGAGATGGGCTGGGATACTCTTGCCTATGGTCCCTAGATCTGAGCAGCTGGGGCCAGGGCGATCTCAGGGGCGACCTCCCTGCCCTGGGATGTGCTGCCCCCGCTGCTCTGACAGCCACGTCCGGTGAGTGTGCAAGGCCCAGCGACCCTCTCCGGCCCCTGTCCATGGGGGTTTGCTGTCAGACCGGCCCTCGAGCCTATATTGGGCACAGTCTTTATGCTGACAGAGTTGCTGTGTTTCGGGGTCTGAGTGCTGTGTACAGGCCCACGGGGGTCTTGCAGCAAAACCTGTTCGCAAGGCCCTATCTCCAACACTTACAATGGGCCTGTGTCCCCGATCCTGTGGGGGGCTGAGCTCCCGTCGACGAAAGTGCAAAGGCAATTGTGCACGGAGGATGCTGGAGGCAGACAGACCCTGGCGTGCTTTTTATCCCAGGCTCTGCTGCCTGTGGTCCCCACACTGGCTCTCCCCCAGCCACAGCTGACTTCACCACAGGGCAGTGCCAGGCTGGCCCAACGGAGCCGCCGGCGAGTGGGATTACAATCAAGGCTGGGCAAGATTGGCATGGCCGCTACTGCCTGGCGGAGTGACCTTGGCCAAGTCCCTTAGCCCCTGTGAGTAACTCCTCCGCCAGCACAGGGCGTGGGAGGGTTAATTCCTCTCTGAAAGCGCAGTGAGGGGCGCCACAGTTACGGCTGGGGGTTCCCCTCGCTCCCTGGAGCTGCTCCGTGCTCCCCTCCCCCGCCAGAGGACGGAGCAGCCTTGGCTGGCTCTTTTCACACACAAGAATTTAATCCGTCCCAGCGCCGCTTGGAATGCCTGGCTCAGCCTTCCCCACCCCCCGCTCTGCTGGGATCCTGGAGCCGCTATGCAGGGGAGAGGGCCCCTGTGCCCCCCGCTCTGCTGGGATCCTGGAGCCGCTATGCAGGGGAGAGGGCCCCTGTGCCCCCCGCTCTGCTGGGATCCTGGAGCCGCAATGCAGGGGAGAGGGCCCCCTGTGCCCCCCGCTCTGCGGGGATCCTGGAGCCGCTATGCAGGGGAGAGGGCCCCCTGTGCCCCCCGCTCTGCGGGGATCCTGGAGCCGCTATGCAGGGGAGAGGGCCCCCTGTGCCCCCCGCTCTGCTGGGATCCTGGAGCTGCTATGCAGGGGAGAGGGCCCCTGTGCACCCCGCTCTGCTGGGATCCTGGAGCCGCTATGCAGGGGAGAGGGCCCCCGTCTGGGGGTGGCCGAGGCTGGGAGCTGGAGCCAGGAACCCCGGGGCCGAAGCCCTTAAAGAGCAGGGACTGCGGGGGAGCTTTCACCACATGAACCCCATTGAACTGAACGGGAGTTGGGAGGCTAGAATATATTGTGGTCCAGCCCCCCGTGCAGAGTGGGGGGGGCTGAGGCCCGGTTCTCTGCCCCAGAGCCTGGTGAAGGGAGCAGGGTTGGCTTCTGAGGCCCTGCTGCAGCCAGGCCAGGCTGAATTCACGCAGCAGGGCCCGATGTGTGAAGGGGTGGGAGGGGAGCCCGCCAAGGAAAACTCTTCCTCGGGTGCAGCGAGTGGGGATGGAGGAGGCAGGGCTGAGCCCAGGGCCAGGGGCACTCGCTGACTGAAAAACTGGAGCCCGGTCCCCTTGTACCTTTCCGAGGAGTGTTTCGGCTCAGGGCCCTGGCCTAAGGCCAGGCTAGGGTGTGACATGCTGCCTCCCCAAATACCCCCTGCAGGTTCCGCTGGGATTCTGTCCCTAGCTCTGCCACTGACTCCCCACGTGACCTTGGGTAAGTCACGTGCCTCAGTTTCTCCTTTTGCATAAAAATGGGTAGGCCAGTTATCTTCCACGCCCTGCTGGTGCTCACAGTGGGCCCAGCAGCCTCCTTTTACCCGATGGAAAACGGAGGCACAGAGAGGTGAAGGGCCAAATTTTGCAAAACTGACCCCAGTTTCGGGTGCCCAACTTTGGAGGCTGTGTCTCTAAGGCCCCGAGCACCCCAGCTCTCCCGGCCTGCAGTTGGGGGCAGAGGCCTCGGCACTGCTGGAGATCCATCCCGGAGGGGTGCTGCACGAACGGACGACGTGGGGCAGAGAAATAACTGGGTGCTCGCTGTATCGTCCTCGCTGCATCCTGTTCAAAAGGGCCCTGCTCCTCCCCAGAGGTGGCTGCGGGGCAGCCATGAGTTAAAGGCATTTCTGTACGGGATAAAAGGCACACTAGAAGCACCGCGGATACGGTGACCGTGTCCATCCTCCCATCAGCACAGCTGCAAAGACGAGGCACATCCCGGGTAGCCAACTTCAGTAGCCTCGGGCAACCCAGGCAAAGTGGTCAGCCCCACCCCCAATCCTGTCCCAGCAGCCCTGTCCCCCTGCACCCCAAAAGCAGTGGATCTGCAGCTGATCTCTAGGTGCCCCTGGGGGCTAGCGCCCGAGCACAGGATGAGGGGCCAGGACGCCTGGGTTCCGTTTACAGGCTCGCTGCAGGGCAATGGAGATTTCACTCCGACTCAGCGTCTCTCTCTGCCCGCCTGCCTCAGGGGCAGTGGTGACTGGAATCCCCGACGGCCGCCCTGAGGGCTGGGTGTCACTGCCTCTGGGGCTCCTCACCGCCGGCTCTGCACCCTGGCCAGAAGGGGGTGCTAGAGAGTGATGCTGAGCCTCAGCAGAGACCCCCCACACACACTCTGCTGCCCTCGGCCTGGGAATTTGGGGCCTGCCGAGCGAGTGCAGATATACTTCATCTGCCTGCCCCATGAATGCAACCCCCTGCATCTGCCTGCCTTGGGAACCCCCCCTTTGCCTGTCCTAGAGACCCCGCCCCTGCATCTGCCTGCCCCTGGCACCCCCTCATCTGCCTGCCTCGGGGACCCCCCCCCCCAGTGTCTTCCTGTCCCAGGAAACCCTCCCCGGCCCTGATATCTGCCTGCCCCAGCGAACCACCTCCAGTGTCTGCCTGCACCAGGGAATTCTTTCCCTGCATCTGCCTGCCCCAGCAAACCCTCCCCCTGACATCTGCCTGCCCCAGGGAATCCCCCCTCCTCATATCTGCCTGCCTCCAGGGAACCCACCCCCCTTTGTCTGTCTGCCCCAAGGAACCCCCCACTCTGCATCTGCCTGTCCCAGGCCCTTGCTGTCCTGTGACGCCAACATTAAGGAAGACTCAATCCCCACAGAAGAGAGACGCCTCCCAGGAGACACACATAACTGATGAGTCCATGAGAGTGCAGCAGAGCGGGGGCCTTGACTCGCCAGCAGCCCCCCCAAATGCTGGGCCGGGGGCACCCAGGCCCCAGATCCCCCATCCCATGCACACAGAGTCAGCGGCGAACTGGTCTAGGAATGACCTGCCCCAAATAAACAAACCAGCGCACGGCCGAGATGGAGCTCAGGCAACGCGTGTGGCTAGCAGCATTCGTGCCAGGCCCCTGGGGACTGGAGTGTGCCTGGCCTGGGCCCGGGCCTGACCCCTTCCTCCAACCTGTGGCTTTCCTGGGTTCCGGGAGCCCTATACACCCGCTGGCTAACGGGCTCGCCCTGTGAGCACAGAAAGCACCTAGACACGCCCCTTAGCAAGGAGCACTGGGCACCTTCAGCTGGTCCTGGTGCCCCTCAGCATCTCCTCTTGTGCCTGGGGTTGGTGGCCCACCCAGAGCACCAGGGCAGGTGTCACAGAGAGGTCCCCAGCACACAGGGCGCGGCCGGGGCACACCAATCCCGGGGCAGACGCAGGCACGTGGACCCTGCCACTGCAGGACCCAGCCCCTGAGGTGGGAACCAGTGGCATCTACTGGGCCCCAAGCCAGGAGGACCATGGCAAGGGCCACCGAGCCAGCGGCAGGCTGCAGGGCAGATGCCGGGTCAGGAAGGAACGTCTGCCCGTTGTCTGGCACTTATGCTGGGGGCTGCCGCAGAGTCGGAGCTGGCAGAGGCCGGTTCCCAGGCTCAGGGGCCTGTTCTGTTCTGGGTCAGCCTCTTCAACGAGGGGCTTGATTGCAGGGCTGCGCTAACGTGCCCCCTCAGCCAGGCCACGACCCCTTGGGGTCTGTCTCTGGCCCCAGCTAGGGGCGCCTCCCTCCCTCCCCTGGCGTCCCTCAGGCGGGAGACCCGGGGGCGGGAGGCACGTGCTGGCCCACGGCCTGGCATGGCCTGGAGCCAGCCGCCCCTCTTATCAGGGCTGCTTGGCAGTGCCTCTTCCTCCCACCTCCACAGAGATGCAAACGAGCCCTTTGTTTGCCGGCAGCCCAGCGGCCTGACTTCCTGGTGGAGGGACAGACCCAGAGCCGGCAACAGAACCCCATTGTTCCCCCTCCGCCTCCTCATTTCACTAGCAAATCCGCCTGCGGTTGGGGGGGCAGCTTGGCAGAGGGGAAAGGAAGGGGACACAGGCTGGGAGCACTGGGCCTTGCCCTGCTGAGAAGCTGAGCCTGGCGAACGAATACACCCCAC
This sequence comes from Malaclemys terrapin pileata, assembly GCF_027887155.1. Classification (NCBI taxonomy): domain Eukaryota; kingdom Metazoa; phylum Chordata; order Testudines; family Emydidae; genus Malaclemys; species Malaclemys terrapin. The sequence goes on along the minus strand of NC_071505.1, from coordinate 346,803,138 downwards.
TGAGCCAGGCGCGCACGTCTCCCACAGTGCAGGGCAGGAGTGGGACAGCTCAGTGGGGAAAGGGGAGAGCCCAGCCCTCAGGGGAGGGGAGAATGAGACTGGCTGGTTCTCAGTGCCTCCAGCCTGGACCTACCCGCTACGCTGCCTTCCTGCATGCTGCTGGGCTGGCATGGCCTCCCCAGGCCTCTAACAGGGTGGTCATGCACAGACTTGGCCATCCAGAGACCTGGGTTATAGTCCCAGCTCATCCTGTGACTTTGAGGCAGGTCATGTTCCTGCTATGTGCCTCAGTTTCCCCAGCTGTACAATGGGGATAATGATACTGCCCCCGCTGCTGGGGAGCTCTTTGAAACCACTGGATGCCAATTGTTATTATAAAAGAGCAAAGAGACCCCCATTCCTGCAGGGTGGATGCTTCCATCTTCCAACCTCTGTCCCGTCTATGTAGAAGCAGCAGTTTTAAAAATAGGTCGTTGTGTGGGAGGGGGAGTTCTACCTTGGGAACCCCTTGCGACTGTATGTACAGTTGGGATTAGGTTTTCCAATGTGCAGTACTTTGAATTTCATCTGCCATTTTGTTGCCCAGTCATCCAGTTTTGTGAGATCCCTTTGTAACTCTTCGCAATCTGCTTTGGACTTAACTAGCTTGGGTAATTTTGTATCATCTGCAAATTTTGCCACCTCTGTTCATACCCTTTTCCAGATAATTTAGGAATATGTTGACTATTCCTGGAATATGTTGACTGGGCCCTGTACAGACCCCTGGGGGACTCCGCTATTTACGTCTCTCCATTCTGAAAACTGACCATTTATTCCTACCCTTTATTTCCTATCTTTAAACCAGTCACTGACCTATGAGAGCACCTTCCCTCTTATCCCATGACAACTTACGTTGCTTAAGAGCCTTTGGTGAGGGACGTTGTCAGAGGCTTTCTGAAAGTCCAAGTACACTGTGTGCACTGGATCACCCTTGCCCGCATGCTTGTTGACCCCCTCAAAGAATTCTAGTAGAGTGGTGAGGCATGATTTCCCTTTACAAAAAACATGTTGACTGTTCCCCAACATATTGTGTTCATCTATGTGTCTGATCATTCTGTTCTTTACTATAGTTTCCACCAATTTGTCTGGTACTGAATTTAGGCTTACTAGTTTGTAATTGCCATGTTCGCCTCTGGAGTCTTTTTTCATATTTGAGTTCCTTCAGAACTCGGGTAAATTCCATCTGTCCCTGGTGACTTATTACTGTTTAATTTATCAGTTTGTTCCCAAACCTCCTCTATAGACACCTCAATCTGGGACAGTTCCTCAGATTTGTCACCTAAACAGAATGGCTCAGGTGTGGGAATCTCCCTCACATCCTCTGCAGTGAAGACCAATGCAAAAAATTCATTTAATGGCCTTGTCTTCCTTCACGGCTCCTTTAGCACCTCGCTCATCCAGTGGCCCCACTGATTCTTTGACAGGCTTCCTGCTTCTGGTGTACTTTAAAAAAAATTGCTGTTCGTTTTTGTCTTTTGGTAATTGCTTTTCAAATTCTTTTCTGGCCTGCCTAATTATATTTTTACACTTGCCAGAATTTATTCTCCTTTCTGTTTTGCTCAATGGGATTTGACTTCCACTTTTTAAAGGATGCCTTTTTGCCTCTAACCACCTCTTTTATTCTGTTGTTTAGCCATTGTGGCATTTTTTCATCCTCTTGCTGCTTTGGTTTATTTGAGGTTTACCGTTAGTTTGAGCCTCTAAAATGGTGTTTTTACATAGCTTCCATGCAGCTTGCAGGCATTTCACTCTTGTGACTCTTCCTTTTAATTTCTGTTTAACTGGCTTCCTCATATTTGTCTAATTCCCCTTTTTGAAGCTGCTGTGCTAGGTTTCTTTGGTATTTTCCCACCTATGAGGATGTTAAATTTAACGACACTATGGTTGCTATTATCAAGTGGTTCTGCTGTATTCCCCTCTTGGACCAGATCCTGTGCTCCACTTGGGGCTAAATCAAGAATTGCCTCTCCCCTTGTGGGTTCCAGAATGAGCTGCTCCAAGAAGCAGCCATTAGTGGTGTCTAGAAATCTCATTTCTGCATCCCGTCCTGAGATGACATGTACCCAGTCAATATGGAGATAGTTGAAATCCTCTAGTGCGTTTTCTGTTTTTGTAGCCTCTTTAATCTCCTTGATTATTTCACAATCACCATCACCATCCTGGTTAGGTGGTTGGTAGCATACACCTACTGCTGTATTCTTATTATTCAAGCATGGAATTTCTATACATAGCGATTCTATGGTACCGTTTGAGTCATTTCAGATTTTTACTGTATTTCACAGAATCATAGAATATCAGGGTTGGAAGGGACCTCAGGAGGTCATCTAGTCCAACCCCCTGCTCAAAGCAGGACCAATTCCCAACTAAATAATCCCAGCCAGGGCTTTGTCAAGCCTGACCTTAAAAACCTCTAAGGAAGCAGATTCCACCACCTCCCTAGGTAACCCATTCCAGTGCTTCACCACCCTCCTGGTGAAAAAGTTTTTCCTAATATCCAACCTAAACTTCCCCAAAGGACTCTCTGCTTTCTTTCCCACACAGTGCCACTCCACCACCAGCACAACCTGCTCTGTCATTCCTCTATATTTTGTACCCTTGTTAGTTTACAGAGGTTATTCTACCTATATTTGGCATTGGTGGGACCGCTGCTGGAATCCTGTGTCCAGTTCTTGTGCCCACAGTTCAAGAAGGATGGTGAGAAATTGGAGAGGGTTCAGAGAAGAGACACGAGAATGATTAAAGGCTTAGAAAACCTTGTGACGGGTTGGGTCACAGAGACCCCCTTGGGATTGCCACCTGATGTGCTGAGACAACCTCTGAGCCTGTTTTCCCTGCCAGCTTGGGACTTCAGAACCCTGCCTTGTTGAGCCGGACACGCTAGCCTGCTGCAAACACAGACCCAGGTCTGAACCCCAAAGCTGCAGGCTTAACTGAAAACAGCTTAAGAAGTGCTCCTGTCTCTAGCACCCAACACCCAACTTCCAATGGGCTCCAAACCCCAGATAAATCCATTTTATTCTGTATAAAGCATATACAGGGTAAACTCATAAATTGTCCGCCCTCTCTAACACTGATAGAGAGATATGCACAGCTGTTTGCGCCCCCAGGTATTAATCTCTTACTCTGGGTTAATTAATAAGCAAAAGTGATTTTATTAAATATAAATAGTAGGATTTAAGTGGTTCCAAGTAATAACAGACAGAACAAAGTAAGTTACCAAGCAAAATAAAATAAAACACCCAAGTCTAAGCCTAATACATTAAGAAACTGATTACAGACAAATCTCGCCCTCAGAGATGTTCCAATAAGCTTCTTTCACATACTAGACATCTTTCTAGTCTGGGCCCAGGGCCGGCTTTAGGCCGATTCAGCCGATTCGGCTGAATTGGGCCCCGCGCCAAGAGGGCCCCACGCTGCAGCTATCAACCCCGCCCCCAGCTCACTTCCCCGGCCCCTCCTCCCCTCCCCTGAACGCCCCGCCCCCTCCCCTGCTTCCCACGAATCAGAGATTCGCGGGAAGTCTGAAAAGAAGCAGGGGCGGACCAGCAGCACAAGGTAAGCTGGGGTGGGGGTGGGGGTGGGGGCGCGAGAAGGGCTCCGGGGAGGCGCGGCCCGTTCCCGCAGGCCCCAGCGGCTCTGGCCCGGCCCGGTCCCCGCGGTGCGGCTCGGGTTCCCCCCCCCCCCGCGGCGCGGGTCTCGTCCCCCGCGGCGCGGGTCTCCCCCCCCCCACGGCTCGGGTCCCCCCCGCGGCGCGGCTCGGGTCCCCCTCCCCGTCCCCCCTGCGGCGCGGCTCCCGTCCCGGGTCTCCCTCCGTCCCGCGGCGCGGCGCGGCTCCCTCCCCCATACCCCCTGCGGTGCGGCTCCCCCCCCCCGTCCCCTCCGCGGCGCGGCTCGGGTCCCCCGTCCCCTCCGCGGCGCGGGTGCCGTCCCGGGTCTCCCCCCGTCCCGTCCCGTGGCGCGGCTCCCCCCCCCGTCCCCCCCGCGGCACGGCTTGATTCCTGGGGGCGGGGCTTGCAGCAAGCCCCGCCCCCAGGAATCGGGCCCCGCTCTTGCTAAAGCCGGCCCTGTCTGGGCCCAATCCTTTCCCCTGGTACAGTCCTTGTTCCAGCTCAGGTGGTAACTAGGGGATTTCTCATGACTGCAGCCCATTTGTTCTTTGTTCCACCCCCTTATATAGCTATATAAGGAATCTTTTGTCTCTCTGGGTCCCCATCCCTCCTTCTAAATGGGAAAGCACCAGGTTTAAGATGGATTCTAGTACCAGGTGACATGGTCACATGTCCTGTGAGACTCCAAGCCTTCATTCTTCCTGGCCTGACTCACAGGAAGGCTTGCAAGTAAACAGAGCCATTTACAACCAATTGTCCTGGTTGATGGGAGCCATCCAGATTCCAAACCACCATTAATGGCCCACATTTTGCATAATTACAATAGGCCCTCAGAGTTATATTTCGTATTTCTAGTTTCAGATACAAGAATGAGACATTTATACAAATAGGATGACCACACTCAGTAGATTATAAGCTTTGTAATGATACCTTACAAGAGACCTTTTGCATGAAGCATTTTCCAGTGACATTATTTTCACACTCATTAGCATATTTTCATAAAATCATATGGAGTGCAACGTCACAAACCTGCCTCACAGTGATAGACTCAAGGAGCTCAGTCTATTTACCTTAACAAAGAGAAGGTTAAAGGGTGACTTGATCACAGTCTATAATACCTACAAGGGGAATAAATATTTAACAATGGTCTCTTCAATCTACCAGAGAAAGGTCTGACATGATCCAATGGCTGGAAGTTGAAGCTAGACACGTTCAGACTGGAAATAAGGTGTACATTTTTAACAGTGAGCGTAATTAACCACTGGAACAATTTACCCAGGGCCATGGTGGATTCTCCATCACTGGCCATTTTTAACTCAAGAGTGGCTGGTTTTCTGAACGCTCTGCTGAGGAATTGGGGAAGTTCTCTTTCCCCTGTTACACTGGCCATACACTGCTAGCAGCTAATGGAGATTCTCTGTTAGCTCAAGTGGCTGGAGTCTGGGTTTTGTAATAGCAAGATCGATGCCGGAAGTTGCTCTGGAGCTCTGAGACGACAGTCCCCATGACGTGGTGGCTGTCGATGGGTGTGTTACAATACTGAACTCACCTGGCCGGGTCAGTAGCGTCTCTGACTGGCCCTGGCCTGGAACACGGTGGTACCCTGCCTAGGAAGCATCTCAGGTTGTGGATCTCTGGCGCTGGGATGTATTTGGCCTGTGTGATCCCTGAATCCCGCAGGGCCAATGTAATGTGCAGAGGCCGGGCCGGGGGGGTCCCACATACTACGGTGATGGGTGGCAGTATAAGCATCCTACGGTAGGGGAGAGGGATCACGCCACAAGGAATTCAGACCCTTATTTCTCTTCTTGCTGCCACCATAGGCCGCCAGGGAGGGGAGGTTGGAGTCCCCAGGGCCCAGTCTCATGGAAAGTCCCAGCAGGCTCCAGGTGTGTGGGGGGGCTGCCAAGAGAGACCCATCAACCATGGCAGCAGGTGCAGGGTCCAGCGGCTCTGCAGCCGAGCGGTTCTGCCCGTGGGCGAACTCCACACACGCGTTCCTGACTGAGCGCAGCTGGCCGGGCGCCCCGGCCTCTCCCAGAGCCGCCCTTTTCCTCACACTGCGTAGCCCACTCACAGGCTGCGCTAGCCCACCGTGGGGCGCAGCGCGTCAGGTGGCCACACATGGCTGGGTGCCAGCGGCTCTGGGAGAGTAGTGTCAGGACGTGTGTGTGTGTGTCCGCACGCGCAGGGGGGTATCTGCAATTCAGGGTGCAGTGTGTGTGAGAAGGATCCCTTCCCCCATCCCCCCATGAGGGAATCCCAGGTGAGGTCCTTTTCTGAAGCCCCTTTTGGGTACGGGGGTTGCTGTGCTGAACCCAATGTCCCTCCAATGCCCGGGTGGGCAGGCCCATGCAGGCACAGAGCACGGGGCCAGTGCTGACCCTTTTTGGGCACTCCCAGTAGGCCAGAGAGCTGAAGTGAATTCTGGGTAACAGGCTGGAAGCTGGTGCCTCCCACTAGCCCCAGCTTCCAACCCCTAAGGCAAGAGGGCGGGGGGGGGGGGGCTGGTCCTGGCTCAGGGCTGAATCCTCCCCTGAATCCCCCTCTCCCCCGCTATCTCAACAGAGCCATATGAGAAACAAGGGTCTTGGCCTGTCCCTTCCCCCGTGCCTCCCTCGAGCTGGGGAGCGAGAGAGCCCATGGACACCAGGATGTGGCAGGTCTGAGGGACAGCCTGTCCGACACGAGACATGGAGCCCGCTGGGTACCTGAGCTGCCCATGGGTGGCCTGGCTGGCACGAGCCGTGCGGCAGCCGAGCAGTGAGTCAGGAGTGAATAATAATGATGCACATTGATCCCTGCAGGGACTTTCACAGGCCTCAGGATGCCTGGGTTCTATTCCTGGTCTAGTCACGCCCCCTCTCTAGGCCAAATTTTCTCCTCCCATCCTTTGCAGATTATAGGCACTTCAGAAGTGGCTCATTATGTGCACGTACAGCGCCTGGCGCAATGGGGCTCTGTGGCGCGACTGTGAGTGCCGACCTCAGGGCAGATTGTCAGAACAGGCCGGACCCCCCAAGCTGGCGGTGTGCTCTCTAATGAGATTTCACCAAGCCAGTAACAAATGTGAACTCCCAGACCCAGGGCTGCCCAGAGGATTCAGGGGGCCTGGGGCAAAGCGGGGGAGCGGACATAAAAAAAGACGCCACCCGCTGCGGCGCTTGTACTCACCGGGCGGCGCTTCGAGCCTTCGGCGGCGGCAGCGGCAGGTCCTTCACTCGCTCCGCGTCTTTGGCAGCACTGAAGGACCCACCGCCGAAGTGCCGCCAAAGACCCAGAGTGAGTGAAGGGTCTGCCGCCAAAGTGCCGATGACGACCCGGACCACCGCCGGGTGAGTAAAAATTAAAAAGGTGCCTCCAGCCAGGCAAAGGATTCTCAGCCAGGTCTTGTGGGGCCCCAGCGGGGCCGGGGTCTGGGGCAAATTGCCCCACTTGTCCCCCCCTCTGGGCGGCCCTGCCCGGACCACTGTAAAAAGTCTTACCATGGAGTCACAGCCAGTCCCCTTAGTCTCTCTTGCCCCCCAGACAAACTGGACTTAATTAAACCAAAAATCACACCCCATCGGGCTGCTCCCAGTCCCAAAAGACCAGTCACTGACCTCAGATCCTACACCAAAGACAACGCTGGCAGCCAATTCCATAGTAAACTAACTATTATAAGTAGCTAAGAAAAGGAAGTGGGAGTTATTAAGAGGTTAAAGCAGATAAAATATATGCACAGGTGAGACACAGTCTGTAACTCCAAAGAGTGGCAGTGATGCACAGGGGCGCTGGAACAAGGTTTATAAGTGGAGGTGCTGAGAGCCATTGAATCAAACTGTAAAGTCTGTATATGATGGAAACCACTTCAGGCCAGGGGATGCGGCAGCCCCCTCTCGTTCCAGCACCTGTGGATAAACTGCCAGTTTCCCAAAAGCCTTTTCAGGGTACCCAGATTGTCTCTGGGGCTCACCACTTTGCATCTGATACATTTCCCTGTAAGAGTCCCAACAGCCAGAGATGAAGGCTCTTTCTCTGAAGCCATACGTATATCTTCGTCTTACAGGAAACAGGTTGACAGGGTCACTACTCATGCTGGCTTTTCCTTTCATGCTGGAGAGTGAGGAATGCATTTTGAGTCTTTGACCTCTGATCATCACACGCAACGACCACTTGCTTTGAAATGAGCAATTTTCTATTACAGTTCTTCATTTGTATTCCGCATTTGCCTTTGTTCCCCTTTGATGGGTTATTTAGTTACAGGGGTATGCACAAAGTACATGTTTGCTACTCCATTATACCAGGATACAGGTAAGTCAGTGGTTCTCAAACTGGGGCTGCCACTTGTGTAGGGAAAGCCCCTGGCAGGCCGGGCCGGTTTGTTTACCTGCCATGTCTGCAGGTTCGGCCAATCATGGTTCCCACTGGCTGCAGTTTGCTGCTCCGGGCCAATGGGAGCTTCGGAAAGCAGCGGCCAGCACATCCCTCGGCCCGTGCCGCTTCCTGCAGCCCCCATTGGCCCAGAGCAGCAAACTGCAGCCAGTGGGAGCCGTGATTGGCCAATCCTGCGGATGGGGCAGGTAAAAAAACTGGGCCGACCCGCCAGGGACTTTCCCTACACAAGTGGTGGCCCCAGTTTGAGAACGAATGAGGTAAGTGAAAACAATGCCGGTAACATTCATTAGTTTTCATGAAGTTAAGAAACATAAGAATGGCCACACTGGGTCAGACCAAAGGTCCTAGCCCAATATCCTGTCTTCTGACAGTGGCCAATGCCAGGTGCCCCAGAGGGAATGAACAGAACAGGTAACACTGGTCTACAATTTTTGAGAAGTTGTCTGCTTCAGAGATAAAATGTGCTATTTATTATGTATTTTGATGTGCTGAATTCAAATATGACAATTAAAACAACTGATTGGCTACTGTTTCTAAGATATTTAAGTTTTTACATTTTATGTCTATGTATATTGTGTAGCTAGTAGAGTTTTAATCATAAATTGTAAACCTAGGTCTTTTCATGTGTTTACGGTTGCTTTACATGATAATATTTCACCTGTCCTGTTTATGTAACACTTTAAAAATCAGCAAAAGGGTTATATAAATAAAATTTATTATGAAACAAAAGGCAAAAAACTATTCTGTACATAGTTTAGTCCTATTCAGTGTCTACTTGGCGCTTCTTGGCTTGTCTCTTGTATTCATTAAATGGAGCATCTCTTGTCACTGTCCAGCAATAGTCTGCAAGCATTGATGGGCTCCATTTGCCCTGATAGCGTTTCTCCATTGTTGCAATGTCCTGGTGAAATCGCTCGCCGTGCTCGTCGCTCACTGCTCTGCAGTTCGGTGGAAAAAAATCTAGATGAGAGTGCAAAAAATGTATCTTTAGTGACATGTTGCAACCAAGGCTTTTGTATGCCTTGAGGAGGTTTTCCACCAACAACCTGTAGTTGTCTGCCTTGTTGTTTCCGAGAAAATTTATTGCCACTAACTGGAAGGCTTTCCATGCCGTCTTTTCCTTGCCACACAGTGCATGGTCAAACGCATCATCTCGAAGAAGTTCACAAATCTGAGGACCAACAAAGACACCTTCCTTTATCTTAGCTTCACTTAACCTTGGAAATTTTCCATGGAGGTACTTGAAAGCTGCTTGTGTTTTGTCAATGGCCTTGACAAAGTTCTTCATCAGACCCAGCTTGATGTGTAAGGGTGGTAACAAAATCTTCCTTGATTCAACAAGTGGTGGATGCTGAACACTTTTCCTCCCAGGCTCCAATGACTGTCGGAGTGGCCAATCTTTCTTGATGTAGTGGGAATCTCTTGCACGACTATCCCATTCGCAGAGAAAACAGCAGTACTTTGTGTATCCAGTCTGCAGACCAAGCAAGAGAGCAACAACCTTCAAATCGCCACAAAGCTGCCACTGATGTTGGTCATAGTTTATGTACCTCAAAAGTTGTTTCATGTTGTCATAGGTTTCCTTCATATGGACTGCATGACCAACTGGAATTGATGGCAAAACATTGCCATTATGCAGTAAAACAGCTTTAAGACTCATCTTCAATGAATCAATGAACAGTCTCCACTCATCTGGATCGTGAACGATGTTGAGGGCTGCCATCACACCATCGATGTTGTTGCAGGCTACAAGATCACCTTCCATGAAGAAGAATGGGACAAGATCCTTTTGATGGTCACGGAACATGGAAACCGTAACATCACCTGCCAGGAGATTCCACTGCTGTAGTCTAGAGCCCAACAGCTCTGCCTTACTCTTGGGTAGTTCCAAATCCCTGACAAGGTCATTCAGTTCACCCTGTGTTATGAGGTGTGGTTCAGAAGAGGAGGATGGGAGAAAATGTAGGTCCTGTGACATTGATGGTTCAGGACCAGAAGTTTCATCCTCTTCCTCTTCCTCGTCTGACTCAAGTGAGAATGATTCTGGTGCATCAGGAACCGGCAGTCCTTCTCCGTGGTGTACTGGGCGTATAGCTGATGGAATGTTTGGATAATGCACAGTCCCCTTTTTCTCCTTTGACACACCTTTCCCAACTGGAGGCACCATGCAGAAGTAACAATTGCTGGTATGATCTGTTGGCTCTCTCCAAATCATTGGCACTGCAAAAGGCATAGATTTCCTTTTCATGTTCAACCACTGGCGAAGATTTGTTGCACAAGTGTTGCAGCATATGTGTGGGGCCCCCCTCTTGTCCTGATCTCCAATTTTGCAGCCAAAATAAAGGTGATAGGCTTTCTTAACCATAGTGCTTATACTGCGCTTTTGTGATGCAAAAGTCACTTCACCACAAACATAGCAGAAGTTATCTGCACTGTTCACACAAGTACGAGGCATCTCCGCTCACTTTGGCTAAACAGAAATGTGTCCCTTTGCAAAATCAAACACTGACAAATAAGAGAGCACGACACTGTATGATTTCTAGAGCTGATATAGGGCAATTTGTTCAGCAGAGTGATGTAAGCTTTGTTATGATTGCATCATCCATGACTTCTAGGAATAACATGATGCAATTCATATCATGTATGATGCAATACCAGCTTCAGTCTGCATCATTCATTGTTTTGCCTAAAAAGCAAGTACTGTCCAAACCCAGTCATAGATTTATTCATAGATCCAGTCAAAGATGTATTTTAGTCATTTCTGGTTTAAATTGAGATCCCTTCCCTTTATAACTCACTTATCCTCTGCCATTCTCAAGTCAAGGGTCGTATATACTGACCCAATAGCATATCTTGAAAACTAGAGCCAATCAACAATTTTAAGCATCATTTTCGTTCTCAGTGACCCAGAATTAGTAAAGTTTGACTACATTTATTTCAGAAGGACCCATCCCCTGTCACCCATTCCCAGTCCTGGCTAAAAGCCATTGATGGACCTGTCCTCCATGAACTTTAGTTCGTTTTTGAACCCTGTTTTAGTCTTGGCCTTCACAACATCCTCTGGCAAAGAGTTCTGCAAGTCTCAACTGTGCGTTGTGTGAAGAAATACTTCCTTTTGTTTGTTTTAAACCTACTGCCTATTAATTTCATCAGGTGACCCCTAGTTCTTGTGTTATGAAAAGGAGTAAATAACACTTCCTTATTCGCTTTCTTCACACCAGTCATGATTTTATAGACCTCTATCATATCCCCCCCCTTAGCCGTCTCTTTTCCAAGTTGAAAAGTCCCAGTCTTATTAATCTCTCCTCAATCAGAAGCTGTTCCATGCCCCTAATCATTTTTATGGCCCTTTTCTGAACCTTTTCCAATTCCAATATAACTTTTTTGAGCTGGGGCGACCACATCTGCACGCAGTATTTAAGATGTGGGCATACCATGGATTTATATAGAGGCAATATGATATTTCCAGCTTATTTATATATGATTTCCCAGCGGGAAGCCGGGGGAGGCGCCAGGCCTATGTGACCCGCCAGAGTGCCAGGGGCTGTTGTGTGGGAATGACTGGTCTAGCAACTGGCCCATGAATCAGGAGAGCTGTGTGGTAGGCCTGGCATTCCCCCAGAGTTCCTGCATGGCCCAGGGCAAGTCATACTGGTGCTGTGCCTCAGTTTACCCTTCCATACAATGGGAGTAATAACACCCACCTCATGGACACGGAGGTTTGTAAAACTCTTAGGGCTCCTGTGAAGGCTGGCACTGTAGACGGGGAAAGTTTTATCCTCTACATTCCAGGAGAAGCAGTTCTTCCCACTGAGCAGCGGGTGGCAGCCGGCTTGTGTATTAACGGCATTATGGTGGCAAGGGTTGGGAAGAGCGAGGCAAGGCCCGGGGCCAAGTAGTGCAAGAGAGGACTCATCCTCCCTGCCCCCTGGACTGGGCTATGCAACTGTGTGAGCAGCCCCAGGCATCATGGGCTTGGTGGTGCCTGGCGTTACTCGGGAACAGCGATTCCTGAACAACGCCAGGGAGACATAACACCCAGCAGGGGAACTCTGAGTACACAGGGGTGTCTGCCAGCCTGGAGCTGACGGACAGGGAGCCAGATACATTATCTCAATCACTGGCTACAGAGCCATCAGTTTTGAAGGGCTGCAAGCCTGCAAGACCCCCCCGCTGACTCCCCCAGTGGCGTGACGGCAGCCGTTTGCCAGGGACCACTTGCGCCGGACAGGAGGCGCATTCACGTCCCCGGCCCTGGGAGCTGCCAGCTGCAGAGCCGGGAAAGGAATCCTGGGTCCGGCCCATCACCCCTTAGCGAATTCCCTCCCCGCCTTCCCAGGGGGGCTGTGTCCTGTAGCATAACCCCCAGCCCTGCTGCACCTTCCCCCTCTAGCTTCCCCTTCTCCCTGATTCACCACCCCTTTGCCGCCTGCCTTGTCCACCCGTGTGAGGCCAGGCTCAGCGTGTGGGTGGGCACTGGGGGCATGGGCTGGGGAGGCCGATGAGTTTCCAGCAGCGGGCCAGAGGGGTGGCAGCCCCCAGGGAAATCTGGAGCTTCCTGTCCCTGCAGCGGCAGGGATCCCCCTGCCCCATCCCTGCACGGTGCTCCCAGGGGGCCGGCCCCAGGCAGCTGGGGGCAGAGAGGGCAGTGGGGGCTTCCAAACCCCAAGGAGAGGAAAAGCCTAGAATGGCAAAGATGCAGGAGCAGAAAGCAGGCGCCTTGGACCACTCGCTGCTGATGCAGGCCCCAAGGTGCCACGTGTCCAGGTTTTCCCAGGCACGTACCTTTTCAGAGGTAGCTGGCCTGGGACATCTCTATTTACCGCACTGCAAACCTGGCCGGTGCGACCCGGGCGTGAGGACTCGTGATGCATTGTTAGCCTGGGTTTGCACTTGCGGAAGTCGGTTCTCGCTGACGCAGCCTCGCTGCACTGCTCAGCCCTTCTCAGGTGGGGCTCTGGCTTGAGCTGCGTCCACATGGCCCAAGGCCAGGGCTTGGCCCCGCGTCTCAGCGGGACTTGGACGCTGACCCTCCCCACCGTGGGTCCTAGGACCTGGCTCCTGAGTGCTGGCTGACCCGAGTCAGGCTGATGTGGTTGTGGAAGGAAGTGGTGCGTGGGATCAAACCGGAGTCAGCGCTGAGGATTAGTGCGCCGTGTAGACGTACCCGCAGGGTACACACTGCCAGCTGCCCAGGGCTATGGGCACAGGAGCTTCCCGGCTGGCCCATTTGTTTGTACCTCACAGGCGGCAGCCCCCCAATTCGGCCCAGGATCGGCACCGGCCCACAGGGACTGGCGGGGGCTCAGCCCATTGCGGGGGAGTAAGGGCTGGAAGTGCTGGGCCCCATTTGAGCTGGGGGAGGGGTCCCGTGTGAGGCCCGTCTCTGGGCAGCGGCTCCTGGTCCCACGCCCATGGCCCTGCCCGGCAGAGGGGGCAGCGGGGGGTGCACCCCAGGGGGAAGCGGCTTTGGCTGAGGCCTCCCCATTCTCCTGGATGTCCACCAAGGCCCCTGCAGAGGAAGTCCAGCCAAGCGGCGAGGACAATGGGCATTTGAGAAGGGCCAGGGATGCTGTGGGATAGAGATGCCTCTGTTCAGCCAGTAGGTCCCTGCTAGCTCGGGGTGCAGCGGGCTGGGCAGGGGCGGGGCACTTAGAGCAGGCGCGTACTGCCCCTGGAATGGTAGGGCTGGGCTGACAACAGCCTGGGGGAGGGGGGCAAGAAGGGAAGGGAGTGCAGGGCTGTCTGGGCAAGGAAGGGACAGGGGTGCAGGGGTGTCTGGGCTGGGAAGGGACGTGTGTGTGTGTGTGCAGGGGTGTGTGGGCCAGGAATGGACATGTGTGTGTGTGTGTGCAGGGGTGTGTGGGCCAGGAATGGATGTGTGTGAGTGTGTGTGCAGGGGTGTGTGGGCCAGGAATGGATGTGTGAGTGTGTGTGTGTGCAGGGGTGTGTGGGCCAGGAATGGACGTGTGAGTGTGTGTGCAGGGGTGTGTGGGCCAGGAATGGACGTGTGTGTGTGTGTGTGCAGGGATGTGTGGGCCAGGAATGGACATGTGTGTGTGTGTGTGCAGGGGTGTCTGGGCCAGGAAGAGACGGGGGTGTGTGTGCGCAGGGGTGTGTGGGCCAGGAATGGACGTGTGTGTGTGTGCGCAGGGGTGTGTGGGCCAGGAAGAGACGTGTGTGTGTGTGTGCAGGGGTGTGTGGGCCAGGAATGGATGTGTGAGTGTGTGTGTGTGCAGGGGTGTGTGGGCCAGGAAGAGACGTGTGTGTGTGTGCGCAGGGGTGTGTGGGCCAGGAATGGACGTGTGAGTGTGTGTGCAGGGGTGTGTGGGCCAGGAAAGGATGGGTGTGTGTGCGCACAGGGGTGTCTGGGCCAGGAAGGGACGGGTGTGTGTGTGCGTAGGGGTGTCTGAGTCAGGAAGGGACAGGGGTGTGTCCAGGGCTGTCTGGGCCAGGAATGGACATGTGTGTGTGTGCGCGCAGGCGTGTCTGGGCCAGGAAGGGACGGGTGTGTGTGCACGCAGGCGTGTCTGGGATGGGAAGGGACAGGGGTGTGTGTGTGTGCAGGCGTGTCTGGGACGGGAAGGGACAGGGGTGTGTGTGTGTGCAGGCATGTCTGGGCCAGGAAGGGACGGGTGTGTGTGTGCAGGCGTGTCTGGGACGGGAAGGGACGGGGTGTGTGTGTGTGCAGGGGTGTCTGGGACGGGAAGGGACAGGGGTGTGGGTGTGTGCAGGCGTGTCTGGGCCAGGAAGGGACGGGTGTGTGCGTGCAGGCGTGTCTGGGACGGGAAGGGACAGGGGTGTGTGTGTGTGTGCAGGCGTGTCTGGGACGGGAAGGGACAGGGGTGTGTGTGTGTGCAGGGGTGTGTGGGTAAGAAGGGACGAGTGTGTGTGTGGGTGTGTGCAGGCGTGTCTGGGACGGGAAGGGACAGGGGTGTGTGTGTGTGCAGGCGTGTCTGGGACGGGAAGGGACAGGGGTGTGTGTGTGTGTGCAGGCGTGTCTGGGACGGGAAGGGACAGGGGTGTGTGTGTGTGCAGGCGTGTCTGGGACGGGAAGGGACAGGGGTGTGTGTGTGTGCAGGGGTGTCTGGGTAAGAAGGGACAGGGGTGTGGGTGTGTGCAGGGGTGTCTGGGTAAGAAGGGATGGGGCACCTGAGCCCCAGTCTGAGCCAGGACTTGAACTGGCTCCCTTGGCTCCTAGTTCTTGCCCGCCCCGTGCCCCGCGCTGTCCTTCTGCCCCACAGGAAGGCGCTGAGCTTTGGATCCATCCCGCAGCCCAGGCCACAGGGCTCCTCGTGGGCGGGAGGTTCGCCCTCCCCTAGAGGAAATGTCCATGGTGGTGTGGATGGGGCTTTGCGTCCAGCCCAATGCCGCCCGGGCCCAGCCATCCCGTCACACCATGCAGGGATCCCTGCTCTCGGCTCTGCGCAATGAGGAACTGAGACAGGAACCTGGAAATGGAGAAATGACTGGCCCAGGGCGGCTGTGACAGGCCAACACTGCAAGCAAACCAGGCCGAACCCCTTCCTCTCCCCTGAAGTGGAAGCCATCCTAGTGCAGCGACCCCGCTGTGTGCCCGGGGGCTTGGCTCTGCACCAGGGAGCGGTGCTGGAAGGGGCAGCCGGAGTCAGCCGGAAGGAATTTAATGAGGCTGCTCGTAATGCTCTAGGCAGGCGTTTTCTGGACCCAAAAAGGACGGCTTTGTTCAAAACAGAAAAACAGCAAATCCCAGGAGCAGTGTGTTTTCCCAAGGGAACTGCTAGCCACAGTGGCGTTTCGCTTTCCTTCGTGTTACTCGGAAATGGGAACGGTAGTTCGTGTCCGACTCCCGTCTGCGGGAACCAGCCGTTCTGAGCCAAAATATAAAAAGTCACTTTGAAATGTCTCACGGGAAAATGTTGACTTCCTGACTGGATGGAGAAGTGACTCCCCTGCTCGTCCGGACGCAGGCGCCGGTACCATGCGGGTAGCCCCCCCCCGGAGGCAAAGCCCTCCTTGACCTCCACAGACCTCACCATGTTCTCACTGCTGCTGGTGTAACCCCACTCTGCTCCCCGGCAGCCCGTTTCCAGCCGCGTTACCAGGCCCGTCTCCACTGTGGAAACCCCTCCACCTCTCGCCTCTGCAGCAATGTGGTCACAGCCAGGCCAGCAGAGAACACACGGGCCGCAGCTGGTGCTTATCTGAGCAGAGTTCGAGGCCTGAGAGAGCAGGCTTGGGCTGCTGGAGCGTTGAGACCACTTCCCATCACACTGACCTCTCTGGTCTCTCTATCTGCACTCCCAGGTGTTGTCTCGGCTTATACTTAGCCCAGATCCTCAAACGTCAGCGACATTGCTCAGGCTAAGAAGAAAGCCAGTGCCAAGCTTCTTTCCAGGTTCCAGCTCCCTCAACGGACGTAGCCTGCTGCTGGTAGGTGGATTTCAGTGGAAGTTAGGAGCCGAAATACCTTTGAGAATCTGGGCGTGAGCTCTGTCAGGCAGGGACAGGCGGTGTTCTCTGCTTGTACAGCTCCTAACACAGTGGGGGCTTGGGTGGCATAATGCAGAGAAATAGCAGGGATGGGAAAGCCAACGGTGCCTGTCTACACTAGCGCTCCCACTTTTGCTATCCCAGTGGAGGAAAGGCCTGAGGGCAGAATTTGGCCTCATGAACATCTGAATATAGACTTCAGGCATCAGCCCAGGAGGGCAGTGACAGAACAGAATGCTTTCCCGTTTGATTTGATAGCTCGGAGACACGGCGGGTATGTCTACATGGCAAGTAAAAACCCACAGAACTGAACCTCCAAGCCCAAGTCTAGGAGTGAGGCTCATGGGAACGCACTAAAAATAGCCGCATAGACACTGGGGCTTGGGCTGGAGCCGGGGCTCTGAACCCGGGAGTGGGGTGAGCTTCACAGCCCGTGATCCAGCCCCAAAGGCCCGCACAGCTGTTTTTAGCACTGTAACGCGAGACCCACAAGCTGGAAGCTGTAGACCTGGGTTCAGACTGGCTCCCGCGGGTTTCTGCTCACTGTGGAGATGTACGCCCCGTACCTCCCGAACTACGGCGTACTGCTCGCTCTCAGTGGAGATGGCTAGTTCAGGGATAGAACCAGCCAGAACCACAAACAGGCTGTGCTCCGAACAGGTAACTTAGGTGCTTGCTACCTACAGCAGCGGTTTTCAACCTTTTTTCATTTGCGCACCCCTAACAAATTTCGAATGGAGGGCGGACCCCTTTGGAAATCTCAGACACAGTCTGCAGCCCCCCAGGCGTCCACGGACCACAGAGTCAGTGTCTGGGGATGTTCACAATGCCATATAAGTCATGCATGCCTGGGCAGGCTCTGACTGGAGCAGAGCTGGCTGGGAAAACTCTTTCCCAGCCCCTGACAATTTTCAAGATATTGAAAAATTTTCCCACTTGGATTCAGGAGAAAAAGTCAAAATCTGGAAAGTGTTGACAAGCTGGAAATCTAAAAACTTCATTTCAAAATGTTTCCCCGTGATTGAACAGATCTATTTACTAGAACTAGCTTAACTGTCAAAACAAAAAGTCATTTTGAGCCTGAAAATGGCAATTTGTCATTTCAAAAATGTCCAAAGGAAACGTTTTGACAATTTCAAAACTTGGACTTTTTTTTGAGTTGGAAAATTCATCAAAACGGAGGCAAAACTGCAAACAAGTTTCGGTTCTGACAAAGTGGCATCCCCTCCTCCCCCCGCCAAAGGAAAAAGCCTCATTCAGTGAGGGGGATTATGGGTAGGGTCTCCAGGATCTAGATTTTAGCAAGGATTTTGGAAAGTGACTCGTGGTTCTGAGTGTCCGACTGGGGATAGCTCAAGGGGGCCGGCTATCAAAAGATCAGTTTTGAAGATCTGAGTCCACACAGGCCATTCATAAGCCACACTGCTCATGGATCACCACAGCGCACGGATGGCCCAGCACTTGGAGGGAAGTTTTTCCCTGGACGCGTTGAGGCGTGGATCTGGGGGCACCAGCACCAGGCTGAGATAGGTGTGGTGGACGTTCCATAGGACAAGATGGAACAGATTCTAGTCTTGGTTACATCAGTGCGTGACTGGGCCAGGAGGGTTACAGGAGATACCTGCTACCTGTCTGGGCCGAGCAGACTCTCTCTGCAAGCTGCCGACTTGGAGAGTGGAAACTGGTCAGTGAATCAAACCCGCGAGATGTCACAGGACGATGATGTTAGACTGGCCCCACCCAAACTGACAAGTTTTATCAAGTGGAAACCAGGCAATTCCTGGAAAATTTCTTGCATCTTAGGGCAGTGAGGTCTAGTAGTTAGAACCAGAGCTCCTGGCTCTGCCATTAAGTGACTCTGGGCAAACCACCAAAACTTGCTGGGCCTCCATTTCCTGAAATGCAAAACAGGGATCTAGCTTATTTATTCTGCAGGGAGAACAAAGCTGACCTGTTGGACTGGAGCGGGGAGAAAACACACGGAGGAATAGCCAGCCCAAGGCAGTGCAGAAAAAGGGGCCAGGTCATGCTTCAGCAACCCCTCAAGGAGATGTCTGAGTGAAGAGGAACTGGAAGTTATGCCCTGGCCTCTGCTGTCAAGGTGCTGAGAATGAGCAACACTGTATGCCTTGCAAGGGGTTTCCCTCCAGTATTCTCAGCCTTTCCTTCCATCTTGTTCCCTAGCTTATTTATCATGCCTGCCACCATAGTACCCAGGGCTTTGATTCTACGGGTCACGGGCCATACACTCGGGATGCAGTTGACCTGGTAATATTTGCCTCACTGAGAGATTTAGCAGGCAAAATTATTCATGTTTGTAAAGCACTTGGAGATGACAGATCCATCGGGGAAAGGTCCCCGCACGCCCCCAAAGGAAGATGGGAACATGAGCCCAGGGGCAGGACTGGGCGGGTGGGAGGAGCCAAGAACATTGAAATAAATTGACAAAAATACTCAGCATTTTATTTCATCCTCCAAACCAATGAAAATATACATCCGGCAGTACCATGGCATAGAGTGTGCGTGATTCCCCACCCCAGTAGAATACAGGGTGATGGCATACAGTAACGGATGGTGCGCACGGCGGATTCCACTTGCAAGCAGCAGCGGCTGGCGAGAGAGGGCCGCGCCGGCAGCTCCAAAATACCCAGGAAAATCAGGAAGAGAGATTGCAATGATTAAAGCCAAAGAACCGAGCAGACTTTATCCCAACCCCAACCAGCCCTCGCAGCCCAAGGCAGCCTCACTCCTGGGAATGTTGCTTGGACATTCTTGTACTTGCCGCTCTCAAACACTGCGTTGGTCAGAGGGGGAGGCGGGGGGGGGGGGCTGACTTCTCCCCGATGAGTGACCGGGAGTCACCTGTAGGTTGCAGCTGATCTCCCCAGAAGGGCTCTGAAAGAGAGCTTGGCAGAGAGCAGAGGTAGGTGCCCCCTCAGATCTGCGAGAGGGTAACCTGGCCTTTCCTCACAGACCAGTCCCGGCTGTCTGATGGACCAGAGCTGCATTCCACCAGCGCTAGGAGCAGGAAAAGCGCCAGCTGAAGGCATCCAGCATCTCCTGACCTTCCCAGCTGGCTCCTAGACCATCCCGCATGTTCTGCTGCGGAGGGCCCAGGATGGCCTCTGCCTGGTTGCAGACACATCACCCAGGGTCCTTCCCTATTTTGGATGCCCTGTAACCCTGCCACGGGGCCTGTTCTCCGTACTCCACTCCCCCCCAACTCCATGCCAAAGAAAAAGGAGAATTCACAAGCACGGGGAGTGTTTCTAGGAAGAGTTTCCCACCTGCCGTTACTTATCAGCTGTGTCCCAAGGAAGCAGCTATCGCTGGATGATTGAATGGCCGTGTTCTGTTCTGGCTTTGGCCAAAGGGTCTTGGCTCGTAGGACCAAGAAGAAGGTGGTGCCTGATGCAGCACCCTGCTAGCTCTGCTCCGCCAGACATCCTGGGATGGGGGTTTATCCACCTCCCTTGCAAACCCCCTTGGGGCAGGCTCCTGTCATCTCAGTGAGTCTGCCCACCGGGCTCACCCCTCACCCACCCCACACGCGGCCATGTCAATGACTTGGCAGCCATTCCATCCCTTGCCCCTCCCCATTTTGCTCCCGGCCCTGGCTTCCTCTCCCCTTCACAACACAGGCAGGCTTCCTGCTCCGCCCTTCGATCCTCACGAGGCCTAAACCTACCCTCTGAGCCCGGCCCACTCCCTCTGTATCCTTCTCCCGGGTATTCCAGTGCCTTTCCCAGGCTGTCCCCCTCAGGCCTGGGAGCCCCTCCACGTGCCAGCCCTCCGCCCCATCCTGGCCCCCAACACATTTCTGACACAAAGGTCATTGGTGTTAATTCACCAGGCGATTAATCTTCTGCTTTGCTGCTGCGGGACGGCCGGCCAGCCGGTGCTCTGTATCCGAAGCACAGGGTCTGTTTAGGTTGGATGCAGAGTTCTTATGTTTTGGACAGCACCAGGCCATTGGCTCCCAAGAAGCCAACCAGCGATGGTGGACTCTACTCCAGCTCAGGGCAGTGGCTGGCAGAAAGGGCCAGGCTACGGGACACGGGGCCTTTAGGTGCTCAGACACTGCAGTGATGAGATTGGTAGGAATATCTATATCATACGTAACAGCTCTCGGTCCCTGGTCTGGGTCTGGCCCAGGCTGGTTGGGACTGAAAGTCACTGGTAGCCAATGGCTCTTTGGTGGGGCTCAGTGCAGATCTCCACACCACAAAATCCACCACACAACGCGCCCTTATTCAGAGACAGCAGACTAGGCCCATAGCCCAAACTCCCTCGGAGGGGGTCACCTGCAGGTCAGGGCCGAGGCACGTTGGCAGAGCAAGGGAGGGAGCAGGCCCTGGCATTGCTTGGCTTGGACCCCGGCTCGGGCGAGCAGGAGCATCTGGTCCCTGGGGCTCTCACTCCAGCCGCACTAAATTCACACCCGCCAAAGGAGTCAGAGCGACGCTACCCACAGCCTTTGCCGCCGGCACTGAGCCTGGGTCCGATGCAGCTGGGGAGATGGAACCACCAGAATCTCCCAACTGGCCCTTGCCTGCACATGGGGCACCTGCACTGAAACGGACACGACCTGGGATCTGGGACTGCCCCCTCTCCCCAAACCACGTGGAAACCTGCCTGGTAGCATCACTCAACAGCCCCACGAAAAGCTACCGCTGCCTGGAGGCGGGCACGCTAATGGAGGTGGAGCACTGCTCTACTCAACCCACCTGGAGAGACTTCGGGGCAGTCTCATAAGACAGGGGCTTGCCCGCGAAGGGTGGGCTCTCGTAGGTGCCGCCGGGGTGATGCGCTGTGCTTCCAACCTTCCAAAATAAGACCCTGTCCTCCGCCAAATCCAGGAAGCTACAGCAGTGCCCCTCCAGCTCCCCCTCGCTGATACTGTGCAAATCAGGAGCCGCTCCACTGAAGCCAGTGCAGCTACCCCGGTGTAGCAGGGAGACTACGGCCCTGTATATCCTGGGATTACAGCTCCTCTTCCAAGCAGCCAGCCGAGCTGCAGTGACCCAGGCGAGGATGGGACCCAGCTGTGCACAAGGAGACCAGTGACGGTCCTGGGAGGGTGGTCGAGGAGATACCCATCTGGCTGGGCTGGGCTGGGCTTCGCTCCTTCCCCCCTGGCTTCACCCTCTGTGGTCGTGCCTGCCAGCTGGAAGCACTGCGTCACCGAGAGAGGGGCCCAACCTGGAGCCCCACATTCCAACGGCACAAGTTCGGATCCAGACCCGGTCTCTGCAGCTCAGACCTGCCTCAAGCACTTGCTCACGCTGACGGTTCCTAGGAGCCAAGGGGCAAGATTTCCAAGAGGAACTAGTGATTGGGGAGCGGCATGGGGCACATCTTACTTTTTTGGGTGCTCAACCTGAGAGGCCTTAAAGGGGAACATCTCTCAGAAGCCAGGTGCTCTGCACTTTGGGCTTCTGGCCCATTGAAGGTTGAGCCCCCTCCCCCCCCAGTCACTAGTCCCACCTGTCATGGGGGCATATCCCCCCCATCCTTGGCCGCCCCAGGAATTGCTCAGGCGCTCTTAGTGTCCACTCTGTATAATTTATTCAAGTCCCCTCCACCAACACCCCCCCACTCCGCCTAAGCTCTACGACTCTCTTGCCTTCAGCCCCTGTTCAGCAGGGCCCTGGGAGGAAACCAAATCTCTCTTCCTTGGGATCGCCTTCAATCTAGGCACAGCTCTAGCCCCGTCTCCTGCCACCCCAACACGGCCTCCCTGCCTTTTATCCAAGTAATTCCCTATCTCAGCCCGCCTCCCAACCTGATTAGCTAATCCCTCCCTACCTCCTCAATTAGTTGTCACACTGGAAATGATCAGAGTGTTGGGTCACACTGGAAATGATCAGAGTGTTGGCCCATGTGTCGGGCCTCAGCTCTGTCACAGCACCTTTGGAGGCCTTGGCCAGGGATTGTGCAGGGTGAACAAAGCCGACCTGTTGGACTGGAGGGGGGAAAAAACACACGGAGGAATAGCCAGCCCAAGGCAGTGCAGAAAAAGGGACCAGGTCATGCTTCAGCAACCCCTCAAGGAAATGTCTGAGTGAAGGGGAACTCCTGTTCCAATCCCAGGGCCACAGCAAGGAATGTCCACTGTCAATCAGCACACGACTGTTACCCGTGGTGGTTAATGCCGAGAGTCTGGGGCTGCGGCCAGAGCCCTGGTGAGGCAGCAGGTGCGGGAAAGGTGCTGTGCTGAGCCGAGTGGGGCAGTAAGGAAGATCCGATCCCTGCATCAGTCGGCCTTGCAGAAGAAGGATTCCTAGCCACACAGACCAACATCTTACCCCGTCGACTCACCTGGGTCCTGCCCCCTCGGCTCCCACTCACTGCTCCTGTCCTGGCACTTGAGAGGAATGACAGATCCATGGAGAGGCTGCAGTGTTATTTGTGCGTAATCATCCCATTCCCCTACAATCCCCACCCTCTGGTATTTTTGGAGGCATTTTTAACAGGATCCTGGCTGCAGCAGCGCAAGCACAGGGAGGTCCTGGCGATGTCTCAACGAAGGACGCTTTTGGTTTCCTCTCGAGGCACATCACGGCCCTCCCTGCCCAGCGTCACTCCCAGGAGCCGGTAGCTCATCTGGCCCCAACACTCGCACCAACTGCAGGACTCCAGAGGCCGTCGGAAGCACGGGCAACGAGGCCACCCTAGAAACGTTTGTCTTCTGGCTGGGAGCTGACCACCAGCTCTTTGTTGCCGAAGTCCCACCAGGCGGTCATGTGGAAAGCCATGTTGGAAAGGACGACCAGGTACTCCAGGAAAGCGAAGATGGTATAGGCTAGGAGAGAAAGGGAGGAAACCCATCAGGTTAATGGAGGAAATGGGGCAGAGGAAAGGGAAGACCCGTGAATGCGAGCGAGACCACGTCTCTCTCAACGTATTAACTGAGCCTATGGCACTACGTAGACTGAAGCCCATTCCAGCCCAGCCCGGCGGGGTAGGACAGGAAGCCGTTACTTTCTGACGGCCAGTCTCTGATGGCGGATCTCTGTCCATAATCTAGCAGGCGTGCGTCTCCAGCACCACACCCACTGCAAAACCCAGCAATGCTGGCAGCCTTCCCAGAAAGCCAAGGCCTGAGTGGGAGCTGGAGGAGTCTGACTGTATCCAGAAGGGGTCAGCAGGCGGGGGCAGACGCACGCTAGCAGGGAAGCGAAGGGAAACCGGCCCCTGCTGCGTCTGCTCTTTGATTCAGGAGAAGGTTGTGATACGAGGCCCAGCGGCTGGGTCCTCAGGGACCTTACCTCCAGCCTCGCAGTACCAGTTGTGGTGGAAGTAGACGCACACGGCCAAGGAGAACGTGACGAGGTTAAAGAGAAAGAGCAGCAGCTTCCACTTGTAGGACTTGCGCTCCTGGAAGAGACCAGCAGGACAAGGTCTGACCCCCAGAAGCTGGGTTAGAGGAGTAGCCCCCTCCCCTTCCCATCCCACTCCCAGGAGTCTCAGCAGAGACCTTCCACACCCGGCCTGGACCTCCCAGCCCTGAGCCCGCAGAGGCGAGGTCCTGAGCCCCTGGAAATGGTCCGTGCCGCACGGTTCACACGGCAACCCCCCCACGGCCTCTCGGCAGAGCCCAGGCATGACAGCGCAGCTGGCACCCATTAGAACAGCGCCCCCACGTGGTGGCGACTAAGCTCCCATAAATGGCACAGAAAGCTGCCCGCACAAACAAGCAGAGCCACCCCCCTCGGCGCTGTGTCCCTGCTAATTCTCTGCCCTTTTCTCCAGCTGTGCACCCCTAGACTCTTGTAACAGTCACCATCCTACCCGGCAGAGATGGAGCCAACGCCACCAACCAGTTATCCTGCTGCCTTACAATGTACAATAAATACGATTTTCAAACAGGTGAAGAACAATTTTTTCCTGTGCTGCTCTGCCGGAAGCTGGAGCGCAGGGCTCTGTTTCACCTGCGATCGCTGATCCAGAAAGAGGGGCACTCTAGCAGCGAGCTAGGGTTAACACCAGCTCTGACACTGGCACATCGTGTAGCCTCGGGGAAGTCATTTAACCTCCCCGTGAAGTGGATATAATACTTATTTAATCAATGGGCGGGTGCATGTCTATGTGCAGGTCATTGGCCTCTGCAGGAAGGAATCAGGCTGCTCAACCATGTATCATAGGCCCTATACTGCCAACAGCTAAAATAGATTCTCCATTAGCTCCAGGGGTTGGTGCCTGTGCTTTTGGAGGGAGAGTTTGCGTGCCCCCGCGAAGTCGTGTGCCCACAGCATGCCTTGCAGTGAGGAGTGGAAATCCTGCTGGAGGTGCCCATGGATGTTACAATGCTCCCCCCCTGCTCCCACTTTGGTTACCAGCGCCCCCACTGCTGGAGCCTACCCCCCTGCAGGCGGCCCGGCTCCCTCGGCATTGAGCCCCAGCCAAGGTGCAGTGGGTTCACCAGAAGAAAGCAGGCTACTGCGGCTGCTCCTCCCCCGGAGCCGTGCCCCGCGCGCTTGCCACTGGGTAGGGGAGGAGGGGGAGGAAACCACACCAAGGAGCAGCGCTGGGGCGGGTGCAGAAGCGAAGGCATTTCACAAGCAGCACAAAGCGCTGGGGCGGACTCCTCCTTCCCACCCCTGAGGAAGGGGTGGGGCCACGGCTGCTCCATAGGGGGTCTGCACACATGCAGAATCTCCGGGGGGGGGGGGGGGGTCACAGCCTGACTGCTCCGCGGCCCTCTAGCTCCACTGGTAGCCTGCAGACCCAAGAAACTGGCCACGTTCCCAGAACACAGGGGTCCAGTCTGCCAGGCTCTGAAAGGTGCAGCCATGGGAAACGCGGGCAAGCGGGAGCAGCCCCAAGGTCCATCCTGGCCTTGCCAGTGTCAGCCCCAGACACCTCAGAGAGCCACGGACCTGCCTGTCCCCAGGGCACCTCTCAACCCCCCAAGAGGTGGAGGTGAGTTTAAGCCTGAAGCAGCCAGGTCAGGGGAACGCTGCCTCTCCTTGGGCAGTGAGAACTCCCCGCCCCACCCCACATTTCCCATCTTCCTCCCCACACCACTCCCCCCCCCCCACAAAGATCTAGCAGTAGCTCTCTCCTCCCTCTCATGCTGCCCACAGCCAACCGGGGGACACAGACCCAAGACACTGGGCAAAGGAAACAGGAGTCATGTCATATATGGAGATATACCTATCTCATAGAGCTGGAAGGGACCTTGAAAGGTCATTGAGTCCAGCCCCCTGCCTTCACTAGCAGGACCAAGTACTGATTTTGCCCCAGATCCCTAAGTGGCCCTCTCAAGGATTGAACTCACAACCCTGGGTTTAGCAGGCCAACGCTCAAACCACTGAGCTATCCTTCCCCTGAAGACATCACTTCAGCCTGCCCGCCCCCCGTAGCGCGGCTTTCCTGGCTCAGCCTTGCTGATGGACGAAGGCACGCCAGCAGCACGCAGCCCGGGCGGGGCATGGGATGGAGTCGGACTGGGCGCCGAGGAGGGGGCTGCTCGCACCTTTCAGAACCTGCCTCTGGACAGCCGTCACCGTGGGGGCCGGGGGGGCAGCGAGAGAAACCAGGCCGGCCAGGAAGCCTGTATCAGGGCAGTCGGAAAGGGGACACACACCGGAGCTACAGCTGCATTTTATTCCAGCTTCTCAGCAGTGGGAGGGGATTTTCCTCCTTTCTGAGGTTTCCAGCACGGCAGAAACTCCAAGCCATGGGGCCTGCTGAGAAGTAGGAACATTCAAATCACAGCATCAGAGTTTCCATGACCCCACCGAAAGTGCGGTAGGTGCTGCCAGCCGCTCTCAACACACAAACAGGTGACGCCGGGGAGAAAAACCCCCAGAGGAAGGATGGGCTTGTGGTTAATGCACCGGCTGGGGACTCAGGGGACCTGCGTTCAACCCCCTGCTCTGCCACAGACTTCCGGCGTGACTTTTGGCCTGTCACATTCTCTCTCAGTGACCCAGCTACTTAACGATTGTTCCTGGCCTCTCCCCTCTATTCAGACTGCTGGGGCTGTCTCTGACCGGTTCCCCATCGCTCTAGGGGAGGCTAAGATGTCACTAATTCTTGCATCATCCCCCCCGTGTAGTGTCCTGGTTTTACTAGACAAAAGAATCACGTGAAAGATACTGGGCCAAATATAAGCACCGCTAGAGCAGGGCTGAACCAGACTCTACTTCCTTGGCCCTCCCGTGAGTCCTTCCAAGAACGGAAGGCCCTCTGGGAGAAGTTCTGGAGCTTACCTAAGGCAGGTGGCAGAAATCCAGGTTGCCCCACTCTGGCTGGTGCCCATCCCTAACCAGTAGGTCGCACTACTTCCCAACCCCATACTCCACATCTGCTTGGTCCCCCCTCACCCCACGCCCAAGCCTGCTACTCGGGGGCGGAAGATGCTCTGAAATGGGGCTCAGGCTGCTCCCCATCATTGGGAACAAGAGCGAATCCTCCCCCCCCCGAGCAATCTCCAAATTCCCCCAAATCCGGGCCTATGGCAGGAGGATACATTCCCCTAGTGCAGAGGTGGGCAAAGTACAGCCTGCGGGACTGTCCTGCCCAGCCTCTGAGCCCCCAGCCCCTCCCCTGCAGCCATGCCACCGTGCGGGCAGTGCTCTGGGCGTGTGCAGGGCAGTGCGGCGGTGTGTCTGGCTCTGGCCGGGAGGCGCGGCTCCAGACATGCTGCTCTGAGTGGCATGGTAAGGGGGCCGGAGCTGGGGGGTTGGATATGGGGCAGGGGGCCCTGGGGGGCAGTCAGGGGCCAGAGAGCGGTTGGATGGGGCAGAGGTTCGGGCGGGGGCAGGGAACTGGGGGGATTGGATAGGGGGTGGGGTCCCAGGGGGCCTGGCAGGGGTGTGGATGGGGTCGGGGCAGTCAGGGGATGGGGAGTAGGGGGCAGGTTGGATGGGGGGTGGGGTCCGGGGGGGAGGTTGAGGGCGGGAGGGAGCGGTCAGGGGACAAGGAGCGGGGGGGTTGGATGAGTGGGGAGTTCTGAGGGGGAAAGACAGGGGACAGGGAGCGGGGGGGGTTGGATAGGGGGTGGGGTCCGGGGGGGGTTGGGGGTGGGAGGGAGCGGTCAGGGGACAAGGAGCGGGGGGGGGGGGTTGGATAGGGGGTGGGGTCCGGGGGGGTTGGGGGCGGAGGGAGCGGTCAGGGGACAAGGAGCGGGGGGGGTTGGATGAGTGGGGAGTTCTGAGGAGGGCAGACAGGGGGCGGCGGGCGGGAGGGGTCAGGTAGGGGGTGGGGACCAGGCTGTTTGGGAAGCACAGCCTTCCCGATCCGGCTCTCCATACAGTTGCGCACCCCGATGCCCTTGGGCCAAAAAGTTTGCCCCCCCCTGCCCTAGCGGCAGAGCTCCCAGCAGCAGGGCTGGGGAGGAGGATGGGATTTCATTTGAAATGAACTGTCGCAGAACAGGGGGTGGGGCCGGATCGCCTGAGTGCCAGGGCCACATGTGAAATAACAATGAGCCCTACAGGCAGCAAGCTATTACGTAAAACTTCACACAGGAAAAAGCGGCTCACAAACCACCTTGTTTTCATACAGGCCCCTCTGGCAGCGGAAACGTGACTTGTCTGTAGGCTAGCAGCAAGAACAAACAACTGAGGGCTCATTAACTCAGCAGCAGCTCGCAGCCCTTTGATCCCAAGCCCTGCAGCCTCTGCACTGCACAGGGACGGTGGCTCCACCCTTCCGCCCAGCAGAACCCAAATCTTTCCCCTTCGGGGATTTCTGCTTCTCAAGGCACGACACCGCTCAGAGCTAAAGGCCAGAGCTTAGACCTAAAAGGCCACTTGGTCTGTACCAAGGATCGGGGATGCTTCAGCGCTTGATCTCACAACAGCCGGGGAAAGAAGCACCAGCTGAGAAGTTTCTCTGGCCAGCAGAAGTTTCCATCACTGGGGCTTTAGCCAGGTGACTTCGCTAGCTCTGCAGCTAGGTCAGATCAAGTCTGGTCGGTACTTGGACGAGGGGCCCCCAAGAAATGCTCGGGTGCAGCAGGAAACGGTGACTATGAGTCAAGGGGTCTCCAAGTAACAAACCAGCCCCCAGCAGAGGGGAGGAAAGACCCGTGGCTGGCTGGAGAGGCCATTTTCCCAGAGGAGATATACACCCAGAATCCCGACCACCCTGCTGCCATTAAAGATCCCGGTGCATTTCCTGTAAGAGTTGGCAGCTTAGCTCCAACGTCCTGGTCAAACGGCAGCTCAGGTGATTCCATTCCGCCTCCCTACATTTCCTCCGTCGTTTCAATTAGACAAGTTAGCCTGCACTTCCCGTCCTATAGCCTGCCGTGTAGCATCGCCACGTCCCACCCCAGAAGCAGCTGCATTCTAGTGGGCGGGCAAGGGGGGCCCCAATCCCTACCTACACAGTCTGGGAAGCATTTAAGGATCTTTCTGGATGACAGGTGCATTTACTCCAACAGGAGGTACAAACTTCTTCCTCTACCTTGTAGAGACCTCACAGCATTCAGTCATTTGAATACCCCCACGAGAGCCGCTACGGACTGTAACAACGTCACACGCGGGCTCCTGAATCCCAGTGCTGGAGCTCAGCCAGCGGACACTCTTGCGGGCCGCCCGTCACTGACAGCTGGCATTGGGCACCATGCTGCTGAATGGCCCTGGGCTGGTCCAGACCAGCCTCGGCATTAGCAAATAACTCTGCCTCGGGCAGCACCATTGTAATTATCTGCTCGCCTCTGGGAGCCTGGCTCGGGCTGGGCCCAGCTCTGAGACTCACCATGTTTTCCGGGGGGGTGGGAGCGTGGAATCTGACTCAGATCCCTGGGACAGGGTCATTGTAGTGCACTTGGGTGTCACTAGATGCATAGAAGCAATTTGGGAAGAATGGATGGTCTTTTGGTTATCATGAGATCTAGGTTCAAGCCTTGGCTCTGCTCCAGTCTGCCTGGGAGACTCTGGACAAGTCCCTAAGGGTCTGTCTACACTGCATTGTACACCCAGGTCTGTGGGACCTGGGCTTGTGGACTAGGTGTGTCCAAGCCCATGCTTGAGCGTCCACACTGCACTGTAAACCCAGGTCTCACAGTTGTGCTAACGTCCACACCGCACTACTCGGAGTCGGGTCTGCAGCTCGGGCTGTGTCCACACTGCAAAGTGCCAAGGCTTGCACCCGAGTCAGAGCAGGACTTGGGCTTTGATCCACCCACGAGCAGGGTCCTAGGACTCGTTACTGCGCCACTGCGCACGTGCAGAATTTATGTTCCCTGCAGATTTCTTTGCTTTCCCGCAGAAAAATGACTTTCTGATGGTAAAGCAAAGGGAAGCCACAAGAGTGGTCATACGACCTTCCCCAGCAGTATGTTTTGGGTGCCCAGGGCAGCTGGCAGAGAGGTAAATCACCGTGGTGTATGGGGCAGGACTGGAGAAGATCTGGCTGGTGGCTCTTACCCTGCGCCAGGCTCAGCGGCTAGTCCCGGCTGGGCTGGAGAGGACGGAACTTCCTCTTCCCCTGCACGGCATCTGGGGCCGGGTCAGACCCATCCTGATTTCTCTCATGGCTGTAGGAAGCTCTGCAAACTCCCTCCACCCCTTGCGCTTCCTGCACCCGTCGCTCCTCAGCTGCAGGGGGAGGGATCCCTGTACAGGGAGCTGCTCCTCCATCCATCCAACCCCCTGTGCATCCAGACCCCCTCATATTCAGACCCTCCTGCCAAGCTTCACCCCCCCCGCACCAAGAACCCCCCCTCCAACGAGCCTCAACCAGCTGCGCATGGATTCCCACCCCACTGAGCCCCCCTCACCCAGCATCTGGAACCTCCCACTGAATCCCCCACACCCAGATCCCCCACACCCAGACCCCCCTGCCGAGCTCTATCCCCCCCAGACCCCCCCCCGCTGAATCCCAAACACTTTCACCTGCCCCCCCCTCGCAGAGTCCTATTACTGTTGCACCGAGAACTCCCCGACAAGCCTCTGTGCATCCAGATCCCACCCCGCACCCGGATCCCCCATGGAGCTGCCTGTACCCAGATTGCCCCACACAGAACCCTCTCAACCCACACCTGGATCCTCCCACACTAAGCCCCTCCACACTTGGATCCTGCCTTGCTAAGACTGCCTACCCGCACCTGACACAGAGGGGCAAGGCTCTGGGGTGTTTCTGGGCAGGCCCGGTCCTTGCGCTGTGTCAGGGTTGGGTGCAGCCTCACCGCTGAGTTTGTGTCTCCCACCTCTGTGCAGCCACCTCTCCCCAATGCCATGCTGGAGCCTCCACATTTATTTGCACATAAAATGTGCAGAATTATGCAGAATTTTATAATATTGTGCACAGAATTTTTAATTTTTTGGCGCAGGATTTTTAATGTTTTGGCACAGAACGCCCTCAGGAGTAACTGGTGTCCTGAGTGCTTGCTGACCTGAGTCAGACTGAAGCGTGTGTGGACAGAAGTGGGGCTTGGGCTCAAACCTGGCTTAGCGTGCAGTGCAGGCATGCTCAGTCTGTCTTGGCCTCACGTCCCCCATCAGTACACTGGCATCAGCAGCCCAGGCGTTGTGAGGACACATTTGTTAATGCCCGCGAGGTGCGCAGACAACACAGGGACGGTGCAATACGGCCCTGGAGGAATTTGGGTCTCTGGATCCCATTGGCCTGACCTCCTGTACCCACATTCACTGCAGAAGGCCAAAGCGTTTGCTGATGAGCCGCGTAAGATCCTGCCCTGGACGCGCTTTGTAAAATAACCGCCAGCCCTCAGGCGCTCAGCGTCCTGGGGGCTGGTTTGTTATAGTTTGAGATGAGAGCTTTGCGCTCCGATCACACCCTGCCTGCTCCACTCCCCCCTGGCTGCACGAAGACCGGGCCAAGGGGGCAGCTCTGATGCCGTCGCCTTGGGGGAACCGCTCCTCCGGGGATTTCGCTTGAGGAGCGGACAGGGACCCTGGCTGAGAGCACGGTCTAGAAGAGCGAGGGACAGAATGCGGACAGTGGGGGGGTCAGGGCTGCTGGGTGGATAAGCAGCCACTTGCAGGGAGGCACACAGAGGCTGAATGCTCCACCGGCATGGGTGGCATCAGCGGCACGCTCTCCTCACTTCCCGGAGCCGCAGGCTCTTCCCGGAGGACTCCGATGCTACTCAAGGAGCTCAGAGCCCGGCTGGCTTCAGCCTCTCCTAAAGGCTCAGCCCGCAGTGCTGGCTTCCCAGGAGCCAGCTCGAAACTGCAGGAAGTCGAACTTGCTCAGTCAGTCATTTCAGCTTCCTACTTTCCCCCCGGCGAGACGGCAGGGAGCGACGCCGGGCACTGGCCCCACGATGCCAGCTCACTGTCCCGAGCAGCTGCCCTCGTGCAGCGGCAGTGGGTACCCGAACGCGTGTCTGGGCCAGGAAACCACAGCCAAGTATATTTAGTCCAGCCGTTTGCACACCTCGAGCTGAGGCGTGTTTCCCATGCGCTCAGGAGTTAGTCAGCAGCAACAGAGCAGACAGCTTCCTCCCCTCACCCCAGAAAACCACAGCCCCATAGCCACGCAGCTCGATTCCAGCGAGCGCGAAGCCCCCCGGCTACCTGCCCCTCTGCACCAGGCTGGACAGGACAACGGGAAGCCCAGCGCCGCGTCGCTCCGACCTCCCCATGCCGGGGTCCTGGCGGCCCCTGTGTCAGCTCAATCCCCATCACACAGCTGCTCTTGCTCCAGCAAACCTTTGGGCCTTTAAACCAGCAGAGACCGTGCACCCCAGTGTGGGCTGCTCCCGTTTCACCTCTTAGCCATCCCAGAGCTCCTCAGCTCTCACCCTCCAGCCAAACTCTTCAAGGGACCCCCTAGAGCTCCGCCGGGAAACATTCCTCTCACGGGAATTGCAGGATCCTAGAGGCATTTGTCTGAGTGCTACACACTTCAGCTCTGTCTCCAGCTTGGTTTGCGTCTGCACTTTCTGCACCGGTTCCCATGTGGTGAACACGAGGACAAATACAGCTCCTGTGCTGAGAATTTCTGGGGGATATTTATAGCTGGCTCATCTCAGTGACCAGCAGCAACGCTGCGGGCTGCACTTGCTGTGTGCTGGCTGAAGGTATCATGGGGAGTGTTAGCACACCCACAAGTTTGGGTGACCCCGTCCATGGTTCTGATAAAGATTCACAGCTCCGCTAGGCCATAAGGGTGTGAACCGAGCGACCTTTTGTTTGCTTACTCCTATGTGAGGAGTACTATAAAAATGCCTGAGGAAGATTGATCCTGTGTATCTTGCCCCTTTCTGCTGAGCTCAGGGGACCCTAGAAATGCACTTTAAAGACTATAAATTCATCTCACACCCATTTCTCTACCTATAGATCTGGATGTACAGAGCAACTTCCGTCAAACAGAGCTTTTAGGAACTGCTTCACCCATCACTGAAATGCGGCCACCTCTGGGGTTGAGCTTGGTCGCTACTGAACAGCTGTGCAGCAACACTGCAGAACAGTAAGGGAATAAGATGACGAACGGAAAAAGCAGGAGTAAGTTTAGCTAGCCGGATGTCACTGCAGTTTGGCCAGGGCACCAGGGTTAACACACAGCAACTCTTGTGTTTTGGTTTTGTGTCTCTCTGATACAAGGCACCACCCCCATCACATTGATGCGCTAGATACCATCTGGAGGGCTCCTGGTCAGGGGATCTGCTGGAATCAGCGCCCAGATGGCGTGGCCGCAGCACAGCAAACGATGCATAGCAGAGTGGTCTTCCAGCTCCCCCTGAAGCTGCAACAGGCCTTGGCACAGAGTCCCGCTAACGGAGCCGGAATCAGACGATAAGTAGCCAGAAGTTCCTGGGAGGTTTCACAGCAGAAAGCGCAGAGCGTGGTGACGCCAGCTGCTGCGGAAGAGGGGAAATGTGTCTGCACGTGCAGAGAGACACACAAAATGAAACGAGCACGGCTGACTGCATTGCTGGGTCGCGCCTTAGGGGAAAGCCAGGCTAGGCAGGAGGGCTGCAGAGGACACATGCCGTGAAACTCGGGGAAGACTTGGGAAGATGCAAATGTTGGACCAGAACCCTGGGCAGTGGACAGATGGGGATGAATGGCTCCAAACTTGTCTGCTCCCCTGACCCCTCTGCCCTGGTCTCTCCTTTATTCAGCCTGTTCCCTATCTCCCTTGTTCTCTCTGCACTGCCCCCATGCCCGGCTTGCTCACTCTGTCCCTCCCCGCTGCGGAGCTTTCCTTGCTAGTTCACTCATTACTGGCTGCCTCGTAACTGGAAACGGAACTCTGGTGGTTGGAGTTTCTACTTCCCCATTACAACCTAGCTCCCCAGCGCCGTCCTGCCCTTGCTCAAAGACGGTTGCAACACGAGCAGTGATGAGCGCAACGCTTTTGCAAGACCTCAGACACACACGCATACATGCGAGCACCCACACACTGTTCAAACCCCTGCAGTACCAGGGGCATTGTACCCCCACAAATGCAAACCCCTGCAGAACCAGGGGGGCTATACCTCGCCTCCCCACACACACAGTGCAAACCCTAGCTAACCAGGGGGGCTATACCTCGCCCCCCCCCACACACACAGTGCAAACCCTAGCTAACCAGGGGTGCTGTACCTCCCCGCCCCCCACACAGTGCAAACCCCAGCATAACTAGGGGTGCTGTACCCCCCCCCCCCAACACACAGTGCAAAACCCAGCATAACCAGGGGTGCTGTACCTCACCCCCCACACACACACAGTGCAAACCCCAGCATAACCAGGGGTGCTGTA
This sequence comes from Malaclemys terrapin pileata, assembly GCF_027887155.1. Taxonomy (NCBI): domain Eukaryota; kingdom Metazoa; phylum Chordata; order Testudines; family Emydidae; genus Malaclemys; species Malaclemys terrapin. The sequence goes on along the minus strand of NC_071505.1, from coordinate 346,768,970 downwards.
CCTCACCCCCCCACACACACAGTGCAAACCCCAGCATAACCAGGGGTGCTGTACCTCACCCACGCCCACACAGTGCAAACCCCAGCATAACTAGGGGTGCTGTACCTCACCCATGCCCACACAGTGCAAACCCCAGCATAACCAGGGGTGCTGTACCTCACCCCCCACACACACACAGTGCAAACCCCAGCATAACCAGGGGTGCTGTACCTCACCCCCCCACACACACAGTGCAAACCCCAGCATAACCAGGGGTGCTGTACCTCACCCACGCCCACACAGTGCAAACCCCAGCATAACTAGGGGTGCTGTACCTCACCCATGCCCACACAGTGCAAACCCCAGCATAACCAGGGGTGCTGTACCTCACCCCCCCACACACACAGTGCAAACCCCAGCATAACCAGGGGTGCTGTACCTCACCCCCCCACACAGTGCAAACCCCAGCATAACCAGGGGTGCTGTACCTCACCCCCCCACACACACAGTGCAAACCCCAGCATAACCAGGGGTGCTGTACCTCACCCACGCCCACACAGTGCAAATCCCAGCATAACCAGGGGTGCTGTACCTCACCCACGCCCACACAGTGCAAACCCCAGCATAACCAGGGGTGCTGTACCTCACCCACACAGTGCAAACCCCAGCTAATCAGGGGTGCTGTACCTCACCCCCCCACACAGTGCAAACCCCAGCTAATCAGGGGTGCTGTACCTCACCCCCCCCACACAGTGCAAACCACAGCATAACCAGGGGTGTTGTACCTCGCCCCCCACCCCACACACAGTGCAAATCTCTGCATCACCAGGGGTGTTGTTACCCACTTGCACCAGCACTGAAATTGGCCCCCAGCACATGGGATACAGGACCTGGAAGAGACCCTACTGGCCATTCCTAACTCTGCTCCGCCCTTCGACGCCTCCCGTTCCTGTCCCCCACCCCAAGCATCCACGCACAACTCCAAGGAAATGCCTTTATTCAGTGCCAAGTCTCCCTCTTGTGCCTTTCAGCTGCAAGGAGGAGAATCACCGCTTGTCTGCCAGCCCTGCGCCCACTGAGTGACGTTTGGCGAAGGGGGCAGGCTCCAGGCGCTGCCCCGGGAATCTGACCCCAGAACCCCAGAACCTCGGTGCTTTCTGATCAGTCGCGGATTCCCCTGCGCTGGGAGGTGGCTTATGTTAAAATCCCATTCGGGGCTCTCGAAGGCAGCGAAGAGATGCGCCCCAAGAACCAATGGCTGGAAGTTAACATCAGGCAACTTCAAATGAGAAATAAGGCACCGACTTTTCATAGTCCGGGCAATTCGCCCTGGGAACAAAGTCCCCCGGGAAGGGGCGAAATCTCCATCTCACGCCTGTCTCTGGAAGATGAGTGAGCCGAACCCAAGCCCGCTGGGCGCAATGCCGGGGTAACTGGGTGAGATTCTATGGCCGACAGGGGGGTCAGACGGTAGCCCAGTGGATTCCCAAGCAAATGGTGCCTAGGAACTGGCTAATAACTAGAGCGGCCTGGGGCCGCTGCGCCCAGGAGGATTTCTAAGTGCAAGGGGGTGGGGCTGGGTGGGAATACTTCCTTGGAGTCCCAAATGGCCCTTCCCTCCTGCGGGGAGCTCTGCACCTTCCTCCTCCAACCATTGCTACTATCTGGTTCCTGCTCCCCTGCCCGGAGCTCTGTCCCCTGCAGCAGGCCCTCCTGACGCCCAGCCTGCTGCTCCGGCCCAGATCGCCGGTGGAGGCCAGAAGCCAGGGCAGAAACCCACCTCTGCAGCCCCTTGGGGTGGGGGAAGAGAAGCAGAGAGCCCGATGGTGGCCCCAAGTTTGCAGTGGGAGGGCAGCGCTGCCGTCAGGACGTGGGGCCACCTTCCTGGCACGAGGAGTTTGTCTGGGTTTTCCCCCCAGAAACTCCCACGGTCAGAATTTCCTACCAGGTCAGCAGCTGCTGCCCCAACTTCTCTCTAATCAGTGCTGAGACTGGCAGTTCCAGCCCCGGCGCGAACGGCACAGCCAGGAAGGGAGGAGGATGTGGCAACACCACGGCTGAGCTCTCCAGCCAAGCCGAGCCCTCCCGCCCCCTGCAAAATATCCTGCGTGTCGCAAGAGACGGGCCCAAGGCCCAGGTTCCAAGCCTTTGTCTGGTGCCGGCTCGGAAAGGCCAGCCGAGATTGGCAGAAAAATCCCAGCGTGCCCCCCCACCCCCACGCATGGCAGTGCCAGTAACAGCTCGGTCTAGGCTGCGTGCTGAACTGAACGCCCTGCTCCTGGGAGCCAGCCAAAGGAAGTGCCTGATGGCCTCTCCTTCCAGCGCGGCCCAAAGGACAGACCCCTGCCCCAGGACATCAGGCAGAGCATAGGCCGGCTGCATCCCAGCAGGAGCCCAAGGATACGATGCCACCTGCTAACCAACTCGTAGGACATGTCAGAGCATGAGTTTGATCCAATTCTGGCTGGGGAGATCTGCAGGTCCGGGAGGTTTTCTGGGATCCTGTTAGCTAAGCCTGGGGGGGCTCCTCCCATCAAAAACCAAGGTCATCCCAGGAAAACACACCAAGCAATAGACCAGAAACCCCACAAGATTCGCATTGCTTGGGCCAGACAGGGCTGTGTGAGACTGCGGATGGGCTTGCCAGTGTTGCAGCGCCCCCTGCTGGTCTTGGGTGGTTCTGCAGTGCCTGTCCTCAGTTTCCCTCCTCAATACACGAGGCAGGCTTGTCATCGAACAGCATCCTGTCTCGGGGACTGGATTGTTACCATCCTGCAACCGAAAAACAGGCTCTCTGCCCAGCCCCTCGCTGGGGGCACAGCTCCTCTTTCAGGAGGTCCCCAGCTCAACACTGCCTCTAGCCCCCTCCCGCCCGGCTCTCTCCCCTTTAGAACTGGGGGTTACCCAGTCCGCCCCCCTTTTTCTAACCTTCCAGGCTGCTCCTTGAAGGCTTACCAGCCTCTTTCTCTCAGAACCCAGGCAGCTAGCCTAGGCTCCTGGCCCTCAGTGCCCTGCTAAGTTCTCAGCTCTGTTTCCTAACTCCCTCCCCCCAAGCTGGTCAGTAAATCTGCCCGACCCTTTCAGCCCTAGGTCACCAGCCACAGGCAGGGCTGAGCCCCACTTTCCTCAAAGGGCCGGCCAGCCCGTGACCGAGACCGTCTCCCAGCCAGGGCTCTTTGCTGCACAAGGAGATCAGTGTAGTGACGAGGATGCCCGGTATAGAGCCGGCTGGAGGGTCCTGCCCAGGCTCCAGTAGCGCCCACCGCTACGCGCTCCAGTGTGAACGAAAACCCTGACCCGTTTAGTTCAGATACGTTTCATCGGAGAGAAAGACGGGTGTGACTAACCAGCTGCCGCTCCCCATGTCACAGCGCCACCTCCTGGCGCGCCACGTTAACGGCAGCCAGCTAGCACCAGGCGCGTATTGCTGGAAGAGAGAGTGGAAGAGAAGCGAGCATGTGTCCGGTGGTGAGCCCGGGAGACCGGCTGTCAGGAGATCTGGATTCAAACTCTGGCTCTGGGGGACCTTGGGCAAGTTGTTTAACCTCCCTGAGCCATCGCGTTCCTATCTGCTGAGCAGGGATAACGAGACGGTTCTACCTCGGAAGGAAGCTGCAACGCTGAAGCATCAGCATCTGCAAAATGCCTTGGGATGCTCCGGTGGGAAGGGGGCGGAGAAGGGCAGGAGAGACCTTTAAGCAAACTGAGCAGCCGCCCCCATGCATCCTCTCTGGCCCCGAGGTGTGACTCCAGCTTCCCCCAGTCCGCAGAACCGCTTCCCGGAAAGGGAGAGGAACTAGCGCCCGTGAGAGCAAGTCCCTGCTGGCAGCACACTCATCTGTAGGAGCGGCTCTCTAGATCCCTCTAACCGGAGGAACTGAAGCCAAAGGCTTTAGGTCTTTGTGGGAGGCCTCAAGCGCACCCTTCACAGGCTGTCTGCTAGATACTACGGTGATGGGCACGACAGGACAAAGATGTTCATGGACCACAAGCACAGCCGGGGCCTGAATGCAGACCAAGAGCATTTCTTTGTAAGGCTACATTTGCAGAAAGATCTGGGCAGGCACGGCCTCGCTGTGGCTTGGGGTGTCCCCAGAGGGTCTGGCCACTTGGGTGTTGCCAGAGGTCGTGGCAGAACCTCCGTTACTCGGACTGGAGATGGACAATTACTAAGACACCGCTGGGCTCTTAGGAATAAGGAGACACGAGTCTGAACGCCTTTGGTCCTGAGTTCTCCCCCCTAGAGGGGATGAGAGGTGTAAAAGAGAGGGGTAAATAAATAAATTGATGGAGATATCCCATCTCCTAGAACTGGAAGGGACCTTGAAAGGTCATTGAGTCCAGCCCCCTGCCTTCAGTAGCAGGACCAAGTACTGATTTTGCCCCAGATCCCCAAGTGGCCCCCTCAAGGATTGAACTCACAACCCTGGGTTTAGCAGGCCAATGCTCAAACCACTGAGCTATCCCTCCCCCCAGGTAGATGAGGGACAAGAGGGAAGGATCAGGAGTGGTGTAAGAACGCCATCATCCCCACTGCGCACACACACAGGGAGAGCAGCGTAAGCCACCTCCCACCAAGTTTCCTAATCTTCTCGGAAGGACCTAATGAAACGGCCGAGCGGGTGACTTGGCAGATTCAGGTTTCACAACGCGGGCTCTAGAGGAGGAGCCCTGCCAGGCGGGCACCGTCTCCTGCAGGCAGGGTTAACACCAGGCAACACCCGGGTTAGACCGGGGAGCGCCCGGATGAGATGTTACCTGGGGACGCTGAAAACCTGGGTTGAAATCCCAAACTATCGGCCAACAAAAGAGACGTTCGGCCACGGCTGGACGCCCCCCAGGCCCTGTGCATTCCTTTCCCCCATTATATTGCTACAAACTGGCCATAACACACTTCAACGCTTCATAAGAGTTTTGCTGCCATCTCGAGCAGAAAAAAAGCAGTATGTTCCCCAGCTTCAGTGACCGTACACTCTCACGCAAACCCTGGACAGAGCTGAATTCCTGGGCTCCTTCCCAGCTTGGGGAATTTTCCCCAAGGCTAAAAAGATCTCTCTCTGTCTCGTGTATTTTTTACCCCAGAAGCGAGCAGTGGTGTTTGTGACAGGGTCGATTTGTCATCACATTACAATCTGAAGCCTTTACCTCGGGGCACATGTTTTCTGTTATGGTTAAAAGTTATAACGTGCTCTAGATTCCGACACGCCGACGTTCAGGGACTCCCAACCACCGAATCAGAGAAACATAGGGCTGGCAGAGATCGTCTAGTCCAGTGATTCGCAACCTTTGTGGGCTCAGCAGTCATTTGTAAAATGGCCTGTCGCCACCCACTCAATAGCCACAGTGCAAAAAGTATCTGGCTTACTAAGTATTTTTCACCCACGATATAGAACGTACACATGAATGTAACACATACTGGATAAATACACCGTGCATACCGCAGCTCCTGTCCCATGAGGCTGTGCTCCCCGCTCTGGGCGTCACGACCTCTGGGGTTGCCGTGCCACTCAGCTTTGGCCCAGCCCCCCTGATAAGTGCCACTCGTCCATATTTGGTCCAGTTGGCCCTGCGTCATCATGATGGAGGGGTGGCTGGGCCAAACCTGAGTGGCGCCAGGACCCAGTGCACCTGGTTGCAATGCTCAGAGCGGGGAGCTGAGTCCTGCAGGACCAGAGCTGCAGGAGCCGCTGCTGGAGGGGGGCGAGGGGCTCTGCAACACCCCCCAGGGCCTCCCACGTGACCCTTTGACACACCCTGGTGACCCAGTTTTAAGTCATGACCCAGGGGTTGAGAAACCCTGATCTAGTCCATCCCCCAGCGTCGAGGCGGGATTAAGTATCCCTAGACCATCCCTGATAGACGGTACCGTCGGGCAACCTGCGGCCAACCCCAACTAACGGGAGCTTTAGTCTTCACTAGCTGGGGCTTTGTTCTTCGAGCACTCGCTTGAAATGAGTCACAGTCGTGTCGTTTGGAAAACCTCTCCCAATATGCAGGTGAGAGTCTGACAGAGGTGTCACAGGAGGAGGTGGCTCTTTCAGGGAGCTAGTTGGGTTTATTTCACCTGTGCGCAGTGAGCCCGCCTCCCAGGGGAGGGGGATAGGAGTCCAAGATCTGCTGAAGCTGTGCCCAATGTCCTTACGGGGGCCTGTGTACCGTGTGACAAGTGGCCACCTGAAGACCATGTGACTTGTCAACTCTCCATGGAGTCAAGGCACCATTTTCCATCTCAGACAGATGCTGGTTTCTAAGGCCTGGTCTACACTATGCGGTTAGGTTGACATAAGCTGCCTTGCATTGACCTAACTGTGGAAGTGTCTTCACTTAAGAATGGCCATATTAGGTCAGACCAAAAGTCCATCTAGCCCAGTATTTTGTCTTTCGACAGTGGCCAATGCCAGGTGCCCCAGAGGGAATGAACAGAACAGGTCATCATCAAGTGATCCATCCCCTGTTGCCCATTCCCAGCTTCTGGCAAACAGAGGCTAGGGATACCATCCCTGTCCATCTTGGCTAATAGCCATTGATGGACTTATCCTCCATGAACTTATCTAGTTCTTTTTTGAACCCTGTTATTGTCTTGGCCTTCACAACATCCTCTGGCAAGGAGCTCCACAGGTGACTGCATTGTGTGAAGAAATACTTCCCTTTGTTTGTTTTAATCTTGCTGCCTATTAACTTCATTGGGTGACCCCTAGTTCTTGTGTCATGTGAAGGGGTAAATAACACTTCCTTATACACTTTCTCCGCACCAGTCATGATTTTATAGACCTCTATCCTATCCGCCCTTAGCCGCCTTTTTCCAAGCTGAAAAGTCCCAGTCATATTAATCTCTCCTGCTGATGTAAGCGCCTCTCTATGCCAACTTAATAACCCCACTTCCCCAAGCAGCACAGAGTCATGGTGGATGTCATTAGGTCGACGCAGTGTCAGTGTAGACGTCGCGCTGCTTACAGCAACTGTTACTGGCTTTCAGGAGCTGTCCCACAATGCCTCACACTGACAGTACAACCGATACAAGCGCGACTGGTGAGGAGGCGCACCGTTGACACAAGGCGCCAAGCACGCAGACACGCAAGCGATTTAGTAACTGCGGTGGCTGTGTGCTGACGTACGTTAAGTCGACATAATTTTGTAGCGTGGACATGGCCTAACCTTTGTCAATTTCACAGCTGGGTGAAAGGGGCCAGACTGACAGCCCTGGAGCCCGAAGGCTTCTACTTTGCACCTGTAGTGCAAGCTTCTCCCGTGGTCAGCATGCCTCAGCCGGGACCCGCAGGGAGGGGCAGAATTCCTGGACACATCTCCGGGTCTCCCTGCCCCGCAGCTGGGGCTGCCAATGACAGGGCAATCTGTGAGCAGGATTTCTGGGATGGGGTGTGACGTTATGAGTATAATATAATATCTCATTGAAAGGTGACATGGGGCCAGAAAGAGTTAATTAACTCACAGACTGACCTGACCCATGGCCGAACTTTAGAGACTGGTTAGGAAGATATGTAAATGAATAGAGCTTTGAAATGCAGCCGGCATTGTTAGAGGTAGAAGGGGAGATGTTTGCTCAGGTCTTGTGATGTAAGCAGACAAGTCTTGTCTATTGCTATAGCTTTGATTCAAAGATCGAAAAAGGAGCATTAACATTTATGATGACACTTGAGTGAAATAGTATTATTGTCTATACGTCTCTTTGAAGGTCGTGATAGACTGCATATGAACTCTTTAATGGCCAAATTACACTATGCTAATTGCCAGGGTGTTTGACAGACAAAAGATTAAGCTTATTCTCTCAGGCCAAGAGGCTGCTGGAAAACGTATAAAAACCCTGGGACACTGTAGCGAGGCGGTCTGGTTCCCCGGCGCCCCGGAGAGGGACGAACCCCTCTGGATGCCAAAGTGGGCGGAGCCAGTGGAGCTTGCGCCCGCCCCCCAGAGGTCAGGGCGCAGGACAGGAAGTACAAAAGCCCAACCCCAGAGCTCACTAGAGCCCCGGCCGCTGGAGAAGCCAGGCCTAGCTCGCGGTGGGGAGACTCCTGCAGTCTGCGATCGACCCGAGGACTGGCCAGGCCAGCCGAGGCCTGATGCCGACCAGACCCCGGGAAAGCTGTTAAGCCTGCCTGTGGCAAGCTACCCAGAGGAGCTGCCAAGCCTGCCGCTCGCCGAGTACCCTGAGGAGCGCAGGGTGCTTGATTCCGTGGAGGACACCGACCAGACGCAGGTACCTCTAGAGGGGGAGGTAGGAAGTAGCCCGGGGGCAGCCGACCCTAGTCTGGCTGCAGCACACCCAGGGCAAATGTCAGTGTGTTGCGGTCAGGATCCCCACTGACACTGCAGCAGGCCATCTGCTGCTGTTAGGGCCCCGGGCTGGGATGCAGTGGAGTGGGTGGGCCTGCGTCCCCCCTGCCACCCAATGTGTGGGTGGCCATCTCCCCCTCTCCTCAGGCCCTTTCGAAGCCAGGGCCTGGGCCTCCTGAACTCATTTGTTTGCTCAGCCCCTGCATAAGGGCCTGAGCCATAGACTCTCGACAGCCCCGCCCTGACCCAGGGCCTGCGTTAAAACGGTTTGCTCAGCCCCTGCATAAGGACCTGAGCCAGAGACTCTTGACTGCCCCGCCCTGAACTAGGGTCTGGGTCTGCGGAATAGAGCTGTTTGTTGGTCTCTACCATTGCCACGGCGTGAAACCCTGTGGCCAGGGCAGTTCCCCGAAATAATCCAACGGACGTAGCGAGGCGGTCTGGGTTCCCGCCGCCCCGGAGAGGGACGAACCCGGCTGAATCCTTCTACAGACACCATCCTGTTTTATCTCAGATCTGTTTTGGGTTTCAAGAAGGGGAAACCTTAAGCCATAAGGATTGAGATCCCCAGTCACTGACTGGAGTCACCCTGAATATGGACATTGGACTATAACCCATGGACTATTTCTAAAAGGACTTTTGGCAAGTACAAGCTCACCTCTGCTATGTATCTGAACCTCAAGAATTGAATTCAAGTCTGTCTGTATATTGATCTTTTAACCAACACTCTCTCTCTTTTCTTTTTTAATAAATTTTAGTTTAGTTAACAAGAATTGACTATAGCGTGTATTTTGGGTAAGATCTAAGTTATAATTGGACCTGTGTGTGTGGCTGATCCTTTGGGGTTGGAAGAACCTTTTCTTTTATGTGATGAGATAAGATTTTCAGTAATCATCATCACATCTGACATGTGTCTGGGCGGAGGCCTGAGATTGGGCACTGTAAGGGAACTGCGTTGTTTGGATTTTTGAGTAACCAGTGAGGTACTACAGAAGCTGTTTTGTGCTGTCTCGGTGAATCTAATATCCACCAGCTTTTGGGGTTTGTCTGCCCCGTTCTGTTTGCAGTTCACCCTGATTGAGTGACCTCAGCTGGCTCCCAGGGGCAGCATTGTCACAAGGGGCATCTTTCCAGTGGGCACCAGAGGGAGAAGGGAAACAGGAAGATGACAGCAGGAGCTGGGGAGTTAGGGAGCACTGAGATCCAGAAATCCCTGGGAACGTACAAAGGCTGAGCCTAAAAAATAAAGAGCCTAAAAGCTGGAGCCCGCAGGCTAGTACTCAAACAACCCAACGCATGTTAAGCTATCAGCGTGCTGGAAACCAGCAGCCCTACTCTCTCCAGCGGAAGCAGGAGCCGGTCCGGTGCTTGGAGCAGGGGACTGAGAGTCAGGACTCCCATGTTCGATTTCTGACTTGCTATATGACAGAGGAGTCACTTTACCAATCTGTGCCTAGTGTACCAGCTAGGAAACTGGGACTAACCCCACTTTGCAGGGTGCTGAGAGGATTACAGAGGGACAGTAAATAGCTCGGAGATCTTGGAGGAAAGGCTTACAGCTGTGCTAAGTATTAGAATGTAAAACCAGTGTGGCTAATACTGCCCTCTGCTGGTGTGTATTAATAAAGAATTCCTTTCCAGTTTGCTTGCAAGACCAGATGTTTCACTCTTCCACAAAACACGAGCTCCCAGCCCGCAAGGCAACCAAGAAACCAGAGTCCAGATTCCAACGCAGGCGCTCCACCAACCTAGTGTACCGGGTTAGGGAAAGCAGTGTCACAAAAGAGGCCTTAACCAGCTACTTGGGGATTGGTCCTGCTTTGAGCAGGGGGTTGGACTAGATGACCTCCTGAGGTCCCTTCCAACCCTGATATTCTATGATTCTATGTTACTGGTTTTGGTTCCAACTCTAACTCCGGCACGTTTTAGGAGAAGCAAGTAGGAAATCAAAGCCTTCAGACCTGCCCGCGTGCAGAGAAATGCTCAATTCGTTTTGGTTAACTGGCCCATCACATGCTTTTCGGTCATCACTTTTCCCCTCGGTCTGTTTCACCCCCTAAAGTCGCGCCGACATCCTGCCCCGTCGTGGTGCTTTCATGCTCACGAGATACGTCTGTATCTCCACCCTCCACCCCCAGCTGCGTGCCCCCAGCCCACCCAAGAGAAGAGCAGTGACAATAGAGAAGGGAAGGTTACTGTACCTCGGGACTTACTGTGTGTTTCTTAGTCATCCGCCACAGAATGCAAGTCAGGAGCATGTGACCCAGGGCCGAGGTGATAAAGAGGATGAAGGAATTTTCGTGGATTGCTGCATTGACAAGACAACAGGTTTCCCGTTAATGCTGAGCATGGAAATAAGGCAAAGGGAGCTGCCTGAGGAATGCTGGGGAGGCCACGGCAAGAAGAAGGCAGCGTGCATTATAAGGCCCCTGCCGGGAGACTTGGAGGAGCTGGGTCAATACCGCCTAGTAGTGACCCAGGACCCAAAGCTCCGGGGCTCTATTCATGGTGCTGCCACTAACAAGCCAGGGAATCAGGGGCCAGCCATGCGAGGTCACTCCATTGCCTTTTTGGGGAGTGCTCGCAGTGTGCATAGAGGAGGAAGGAGAGCACCCCCCCGGGCTTAGAATGTCGTCAGTGGATACACGGGGGCGGGAACTAATCTGAGCACAGGCGTCTGTGACAGCACAGCTGAGTGGCCCCCATTCCTATGCAAAGGAGGCGGGGCAGGGAGGTTTGAGAAGGAGACTGCTTGGTGGTGTCATTGTCCCCATCTATACAGCAGGGCCAATGTCACTCCCCTCCTCGCAGGGGGAATGGGAGGCCATACCCGTGCATAAAGCACATTCACAGTCTGAACTGGAAGGTGCCAGATGAGGCCAAAGGGCCATTACTGGATGACTGTCGTGCATCTTTGCATTTAGCCTGACATGCTTTACAGACACGCAAGCCTGGAAAACAGGTCAGTGTCCTTATCTCCATTCTACATGTGGGGAAACTGAGGCACGGAGTCGTTAGGTCACTTCCACAGTGAGTCAGTGGCAGAACTAGGAAGAGAAGCCTGGACTCCGGGCTCCCAGCCCCTTGATCTAACCACCAGACAGACAATATAATATATATGGAGATCTACCTATCTCACAGAACTGGAAGGGACCCTGAGAGGTCATAGAGTCCAGCCCCCTGCCTTCACTAGCAGAACCAAATACTGATTTTGCCCCAGATCCCTAAGTGGCCCCCTCAGGGATTGAACTCACAACCCTGGGTTTAGGAGGCCAATGCTCAAACCACTGAGCCGTTATTATTCTGGTTAATAATAGCGAGACTCTCTTGGTCACTGACTGCACATAGATTCCGAGTCAGGACAGAGACGTAACCTTTGACCTCTTTAGAGGAACGTTGCCAATTCGGGCAGAGGAACTAAAGGCGTTCTCACCCCCATTAGCAAAGCCCGTGAGAATCTGGGTGTGTCATTTTAAAATAAATGGTTCAAATTAAGAAAAAAAAATCCCAACCCTTTCCCCACAAACTCATCCACCAAGCAGCATCCGCAGCCTTGCACTTACAAGCAACCCTACAATAACAAAATGAACATGGGTGTCTTATTTCAGGGTAAAAGAAGCCTGGCAGGGAGTGGTGATAAACAGCAACTTCATCGTGAAAAATAACCTTGGCGATCCCTTGCCAGAGACTGTCAAATGAAGCCTGTTTCCCTTTCAGTAGAAACAAGGGAGTTGGTCAATGCTATGGTCGTCAGTCCATAATAATGGGGCTGGGAGAACTGGTATGACCTGCAGTCTGTACCCGAACCTTGCTCACACATGCCAATATGCTCCCAGGACTTCCAGTCCAATACTCACAATGCACTCTGGGCCAAAGTTGCTGGGCAAGCCACAGAGGACGTAAGATTTGGGGGGGAATGTCTGGCCTGGGGTTCTACAGTGGATGGAGACAGACTGGGCCCTCGAGGGAATCTTTTAATGCGGTGGGCGAGTCTGTTCGGAAGGTTACTGGTGGCACGTTCAGCCCCATGGAAGCCTCAAGGAAGCAAATGCATCAATGCACTTTGGGGCACCAGAACCCATCTATGAGTCATTGAACTCATAAGAACAGAAGAACGGCCATACTGGGTCAGACCAAAGGTCCATCTAGCCCAGTATCATGTCTTCCGACAGTGGCCAGTGGATGTTGACAAACAGACACCGATCTGGGGACCAGTCCCATCCGGAGCCTCACAGCACCTGCCTGATTCACTGTGGTGTTACTCCAATTTAATGCCATTCTCCAACGGGTTATGCTGGTGAACGCCATTCCAGAAGGATGTTATCAATGAAAGAGAAGTCAGAAAAAAGCCTCAAGAATGATTCAAAGGTTAGAAACCCGGCCGCCTAGAACATAAGAATGGCCGTACTGGGTCAGACCAAAGGTCCATCCAGCCCAGTATCCTGTCTACTGACAGTGGCCAATGCCAGGTGTCCCAGAGGGAGTGAACCTAACAGGTAATGATCAAGTGATCTCTCTCCTGCCATCCATCTCCATCCTCTGACAAACAGATGCTAGGGACACCATTCCTTACCCACCCTGGCTAATAGCCATTAATGGACTTAACCTCCATGAATTTATCCAGTTCTCTTTTAAACCCTGTTGTAGTCCTAGACTTCACAACCTCCTCAGGCAAGGAGTTCCACAGATTGACTAAACTCTTTGGGGCACTTGCCAGTCCCAGTGCCTTGAGGACCAGATACTGGATTGGGAAGTCGAGGAGGGTGTTCTAGGGAACAGCACAGTTGACGTCAGAGTGGCTAGTCAGTTCTGCTCCTGCTTGCCCCAGGATAACCGCACATTAGTGAAGATCAGGGAGGGGAACATTCAGACCCATTCTCACTCCTTTATACCTTCTTTCTCAACCACGTTTCCCCAAACTTGGCAAATCCCCTGCTCCCCATTTCAGGAACTCGCCAGCTTGGAAGGTCTAAATCTAAATAGCTTCCTTCCCATCCTTGGAAGAGCCGCACAGCGAACAGGGCTAGCATGACAAGCCCTGTATCCAGTGACCAAGAGCTGCAGCAGAGCGAGCTTCCTCATCATCATCCACGTAATGCACATCACACTTGGCCTGGGCAGGGCACCTGTAGGGTTGCGAGGGGTGTTCAGTTTCCAGGGCCCACTCAGGCCATGGCCCTCTGCAGAGGCTTCCAGCAAGAGGGCCAAGTAACGCCTCCTTTTGGAGGTGGTTTGTTACCTGGGTCCTTTCCCACAATGCACTGCACTGAGATCCATCCAACCCATTTCAGATAGGCCGCCTAACAGCCATCAGGAGGTAACGACTTTTAGTCACTGCGACCTGGGGCTAGATTCAGACTTAGGACCTAGGGATGACATAAATAGGCTCATTGCAATATTTCAGCAGTTGGTTTGCAAATGCCAACTCATTACCCCTTATGCTGATCAATCTATCCTTACTCATATTTAGCTCACATGCTTTGATTTCCTTCCCCAGACCTGGAAAAGAGCTTTGTGTAGCTCAAAAGCTTGTATCTTCCACCAACAGGACATTAGAAAGGCCACACTGGGTCCATCTAGCCCAGTATCCTGTTTTCTGACAGTGGCCAAAGCCAGGTGCCCCAGAGGGAATGAACAGAAGAGGGAATCATCAAGTGATCCATCCCCTGTCACCTATTCCCAGAGTCTGGCAAACAGCGGTTAGGGACACCATCCCTGTCCATCTTGGATAACAGCCATCAATGGACCTTTCCTCCATGAACAGATCTAATTCTTTTTTGAACCCTGTTATAGTCTTGGCCTTCACAGCATCCTCTGGCAAAGAGTTCACAGGTAGACTGTGCATTGTGTGAAGTTGGTACAGTAAAAGCTATTACCTCAACTACTTTGTCCTTTTTGTATACTGGGACTAACCTGGCTACAACACTGCAAACAAATACATTGATGCGACAGACGGTGATTTCCCACAATATCCTGGACAAATCGTAGCAAATTAAGTTTAAATATCTTAGGAGTTCATCGTATTAAAAATGGGGAAATGTTTATGTCTTATTGGGAGATTGTGTGTAACATCTCTCGGGAGGAGACCTGACTAATGTAAACCCTGAGAAGTGTTATGAGCTTCAAAGGACTAATTGAAAATGATGTGAAGTTTGAAAGTTACATGGGTTTCCCAGGAACTCTCTAGGGGGAGGTGTTTGCAAACGAATTTCCCCTGGTTCTGCAGGAATGCAGCCTTCTGAATCTGCAACTGTTCTATGAGGACACATCAAAGACCCAAAGGGTATGCAGAAGTGACTCAGATTCCAGGGGGTGCTTGTTCGGCACTAACAGCTGTAAAGAACTTGTGAGCACAGAAAACCATCTTGATGCTTTGAAGGACGGACCACCTGCCAGAGCCCTTGCTGGAGCTGGGGTGATCTCTGGAGAGCTTATTAGCAAGTGGTCTGCCACGTTGGGGAATTCACAGCATAGGCAGGGAGCTGGAAATGCCCTGGTCAGGAGGGAGAGAGACGCAGGTCTCCACCCCAGAGGGGTGATGGCTGGGGAGCTGGAAGCCTGAGAGGGGATGCCCGTGCTGGATCACGAAGGGGGAAATACAGGTGAACCATGACAGCTGGCATTAAAAATGCCAAGTGCCTAGAATGGACGCGTCTGGGCCTGACTCAGTGAGGGGGTGAACAGGGGTGCCAGGCTAGCGCAGCAAGGGACAAGGCCCTGTAACTAGCACCAACCTGGCAACGAGTGGGTGCGCAGAACCAGAGTACCTGGCATACTGGCAGAGGGCATGTGTAGAAAGACAAGCGACAAGCTGAGAGACACTGAGAGCTTAAAAGGTACTACATCTCCCACCCTCCTGAGCTGTTTTTCCTGCACCCTGACGGGATGGCGTACCAGGACGCTGCCTTTTCACACACCCACTCCACGCCAAGCCAGGGCACAGGTTGCCCTGTTCTACCACTTGTACCTGCTGGGAAATCCTGGCCCCACTGGAAATGAACATGAAATGACCCATTGAGTTCAGTGGGGTGCGGGTTGCCTCCCTGACGTGTAATCATCACTGTTTTCCTCCCCACTCCACGGGATGTCTACGGCCAAGTGCCAACTGGCCACTGATCCTTCCTGGCAACTTCACCAGTCCCCAGCAAACTGAGGCTGGGACCTCATCACCACCAAGTCAAAGCACCAGAGACAGCTCCACCCGGATCTGACTCCCAGCAAGCCAGCTGCTCTCTGCCTCCCTGGCCCTGCTGCTGTGCCTGAGAGCCCAGGTTGCTGAGGGTCGCTGCATCATCGGAAAGTTGCCTGTACAGAAACGGCACCTTCTTCCCACATGCACTCAGTGAAACCCACTTTCCGTCCTCCTGCTTCCATTGCCATGCGCAGGCAGCTATGCCACAGTACGTCCCATTCCACTCTGGCTCACTCACTACCACAACTAGCTTCCAACCGCCGGCCACCTACACCTATTTGACCCAGTTGGAAGCAATGGGCCGTTTTCACTGGCGGAACTCCACTGAAGTCACCAGGAATGAACTGGGCCCACTGGGTTATCACAAGTGTAACTGAGGTCTGAATTTGACTTGCAGAATCTTTATGCCTGGAGCGAACATGCAAGTCAGAAAGAACTCAGCTTGTCTCTCCGATCCCAGGCTGGCAGCTAGAAAAACGGACACAAACAAATGCTAGACACACAAAGGCCCATCGTGCCATTCTTACAGGGTTGTCATTCAGACTAGAACAGCACTAGTCTGTCTCTACACCTGAAAATTAACCCACGCTAACCAAACCGAGTTACCCAACCGCAAACATTTTTACCCAGTTGCAAACAGATGGGAGAAGCGCATCTCCTAGCCCACCATGCACAGATACGCCCCCCCCCCCCCAAAATGGCCACATAGTTTGCTTTAACTAAAAATCAAGAACTTCACCATCCATAAGAACGGCCATACTGGGTCAGACCAAGGGTCCATCTAGCCCAGTATCCTGTCTTCCGACAGTGGCCAATGCCAGGTGCCCCAGAGGGAATGAACAGAACAGGTCATCATCAAGTGATCCATCCCCTATCGCCCATTCCCAGCTTCTGGCAAACAGAGGCTAGGGACACCATCCCTGCCCATCCTGGCTAATAGCCATTGATGGACCTATCCTCCATGAATTTATCTAGTTCTTTTTTGAATGCTGTTAGTCTTGGCCTTCACAACATCCTCTGGCAAAGAGTTCAACAGATTGACTGTGCATTGTGTGAAAAAATACTTCCTTTTGTTTGTTTTAAACCTGCTACCTATTAATTTCATTTGGTGACCCCTAGTTCTTGTGCTATGAGAAGGAGTAAATAATACTTCCTTATTTACTTTCTCTACCCCAGTCATGATTTTATAGACTTCAATCATATCCCTTTACTCGTCTTTTTTCCAAGCTGAAAAATCCAAGTCTTATTAATCTCTCCTCATACAGATGCTGTTTCATATGTCTAATAATTTTTGTTGCCCTTTTCTAAACCTTTTCCAATTCCAATATATCTTTTTTGAGATGGGGCGACCACATCTGCACGCAGTATTCAAGATGTGGGGGTACAATGGATTTATACAGAGGCAATATGATATATTCCGTCTTACTATCTATCCTTCTTAATGATTCCCAACATTCTGTTTGCTTTTTTGACTGCCGCTGCACACTGAGTGGATGTTTTCAGAGAACTATCCGCAATGACTCCAAGATCTCTTTCTTGAGTGGTAACAGCTAATTTAGATCCCATCCGTTTATTTGTATAGTTGGGATTATGTTTTCCCATATGCATTACTTTGCATTGAATGTCATCTGCCATTCTGTTGCTCAGTCACCCAGTTTTGAGAGATCCTTCTGTAGCTCTCCACAGTCTGCCTGGGACTTACCTATCTTGAGTAGTTTTGTATCATCCGCAAATTTTGCCACCTCACTGTTTACCCCTTTTTCCGGATCATTTATGAATATGTTGAACAGGACTAGGCTCAGTACAGATCCCAGGGGGACACCACTATTTACCTCTCTCCATTCTGAAAACTGACCATTTATTCCTACCCTTTGTTTCCTGCCTTTTAACCAGTTACCAAGCCGTGAGAGGACCTTCCTTGAGACGAAACACAGGAAATTATCGGAGATAAAGTTATAAGCAACTAAAGGAGGAGTTCAAATGGAAGCCAGACTCAACCCGAACTGTAGTGTTTCTTATTGCAATGGGGCAAAGCAGCAGAGAGGGACACACAGTCTGAGGGCCTGACTTTGAGTGAA
Organism: Malaclemys terrapin pileata; assembly: GCF_027887155.1. Taxonomy (NCBI): domain Eukaryota; kingdom Metazoa; phylum Chordata; order Testudines; family Emydidae; genus Malaclemys; species Malaclemys terrapin. The sequence continues at coordinate 346,751,429 of NC_071505.1, read as the reverse complement.
GGAGTCCTAAATTCCAATCCCAGCTCTAACACTGACTTCCTCTGTGATTTTGGCCATGTCGCGTCCCTACCATGAGGATCAATTAGTTAACGCTAGCTACATACAAATCCCAGGTACTTTTATTAATACAGGGACCATGGATTTTAATGGAACGTGTGTATTTGCATTGATTTTTCTCCTGAACTGATGATCCCAAAAATAGCACTAAAAAACCCCAACACCCCTGTAATTACGTGACTCACGACTGTGCAGAACCCCAGTTGTTATGACCCAGAGAATCCGCACAGGAGACTGTAGAAACCTACCATAGTTTTCCGAGGAAGACACGTATGTCAGCAAAAGGAGGGCGACGTTTTCGAGCACGTTGAGGGTGAAGTTGATGCGGCAGAGCCGTGGGTAGCGAGGGTGCGCGCAGTGACAGCTGTGGTAATGGTTCCAGTACGCGATGGCCACCAGGAAGCGGGGCGCGGAGTGGAGGCCAATGCAGAGACGCCACACGTAGCGCTGAGGGGTCTCGCCACCAATCGCGGCGCTGATGGAGGGGAGGTAATTGGGGACCTGGGAGAAAAAGGAGAGCTTGTTGAAGAGGCATTGGGATTTTGTATTAGAATAGGTCACATTTACAGCTCTCTAAGATGTCGGAGTGCTTAACAAGGGCAAGTTCTATCCCTAGCTCCCAGATCAGGAAATTGAGACACAGAGAAGGAGAGTAACTTGCTTAAGTTCACACAGCACCTATTGAGTTCCGGGGAAGCCAGGAATAAAACACAGAACTCCCGATGCCCAGGTCTCCTACTCTACTCGCTAGACAACTCTGCCGTTCTTTGAGAAATCACATCTGTAACAGAGTTTGCTCTCAGGGTCTAGTGGGTCCCTTTAAGTTCTCTACCAAGCTGCAGGCACATACACCGCAGTGAGTAGCTGTCGTTTCCTGGAAGTGGAACAGCAGAGACCAGATCACGCAGAAAAGGAATCCAAACAGCGGGCAACACACAGTCCCAACAGCCAGGGTGGTAAAGCGGAGCCGGAAGAGTATCCCATCTCGATCCAGAGGCAATGGCACCTCAAACATGTTGCTGGACCTGAAAGCAAGAAGCAACTATTTGAAGAATGTCCCTTCGACTACTGCAACATTCAGCTCCAAGAGCACTTCAGCGGGTAAAATGCATACAACTGTAATAGGTTGTTAGCCAAAACACATAGGTTGTTCTGTGACACTGAGCCAGAAAGGGTTAAGCAACCAGCTGGCTAAAGTGACCCAGATCAACCTTTAAGAACATATTAGAGAAGTACTGAAATGGTAAACAGGGCCATTTTTTGTAGATAATTATCAAAGCCATGTAGGTGGACTAAATCCTTTGAAATGCAAACTGATATTGTCAGAGAATTAGAAGTAAATACTAATTGTCTTTGTCCGAGTTAAACTGTTAGGAGTTTAACAGCGTGATCCAATTAGCACGTGGAAGCTAAACATCAGTTCCTGTCTGCAATATTTTGTTACTATACTCTATTGATACAGAGATCAAAAAGGAATATTAGCAATTACATGAAACATGGTGTAATATCACTGTCTTTATTTCTCTTTGAAGTTTGTAGCAAACTACCTATGAAACTTTGAATGGACAATTGCTTTATGCTAATCAATGAAACTAATTACCTATGTATACATAGGAAACAGAAAATGACTTCAAAGCAACAATGTATGTTACCTATTCTTCATCCAAGGAAGGTCCGCTGTATTATCTGCTGTCAAGAGGCTATCGTAACTTGCCAGAGATCTATAAAAGAACTCTAGGATCCTGTCCTCTCACATCTGCTTAAACTTTGTCAGGGGAAGTTCAAGCTGCAAGATTGAGGTCTTCAGGTACCCTGGACTGTCCCTGCAAAGTCTTATGGAAGGATCTGAACCAGTTCTATACACGTACTGCCTATTGGACTATAGACTATGGAATTAATTCTGGAAGAACTTTCTACAAAGGCAGCTCACCATCTCTACTATGAAACTGACCTAAGAACGTTACTCATATCTGTATGTATAATGATCTTTAACCACAATAACTTTCTTTTCTTTTTTAATAAATCTAAGTTTAGTTAATAAGAATTGGTTGTAAGAATGTATTTGGATAAGATCTGAAATATTCACTGACCTGCTGGGTAATGTGTCCGATCTCTTGGGATTGGTAGAACTTTATATATGGTGAAAAAGATTTTAAGTAATCCTTACTACATTTGACTTGGCTGTCTAGGTGGGAGTTCAGGGCGGAATTGCTTAAGGGGAACTGTATTTTTGGGCTTCTTGGTAACCAGTAAGGTAATATAGAAGCTGTTTTGTTACTGTCTGGGTAAATCTAATTATAGGAAGGACCACCACTTTTGGGGAATGCCTGCCCCATTCTTTGCAGTTTGCCCTGATGAAGCACTCTCGGTGAGGCCTCTTCAGGCATTATGGTCATATATACACACACTCTCCCCCCCGCCCCATATTAATAGGTATTATATGCATGATATTAATCTAATATGTATGCGTTGGGTAATCATGCTAAATTGTACTATGCCTATTCTTGCTCACACATGCTAAGGCATATATCTCCCAATGCCCCAGGACAAATACAGGGTGGCACTGGGCTTCGACAAATACAAGAACTGCCAAAAGCTAGATGTACAAGTGTTATGAACCAAAGAAGCAACGTGGTGCAAGGAAATAACATAAGAAATGTGAATGCTTTGCACTAGGGCGTATCTTCATGCCCCTTTATGTTTGGAACTTAATATTCAAAACCAAAGATGGGGAAGTACAGGGAGGCACCAAAGATGAAGCTGGCTAATTAAACGTGAAGTGACGTGAAGAGCGCTGTGACGTGTAAACAGCCATGCTATCAAAGATGGCTAGTTTAAGGGGGCTTTGGGAAGCACACCATCTGTATAAGGCGAACTGAACATGCCGTGAGAATTTGCTTCCTGGGAAGGACTGGTGTTGTATTAACTCTTTCTTTCCTATACTGTACTGTTTTGTCTTTAGCCAATGAATCTGGTTGGTTAACCAATCTGAGCTTGGTTATTTGTTCTCTCGGTCTCAGTGTTGAATGGCAAGTATAGTCAATTAGCTGGCTATACTGGTAGTAAATAAGGTATAAGTGATGGCTACAACTGACGGATTCTGGCAGCTCAGATCACCTCAGACTGGGCAGGTGGGCAAAGTCGCACAGGGGTCACTGGAAGAGCCTTTCACCCCTGGAATCCTGCATATACCCAGGCCTGGTCCTTAAATACAAACAATATGAACAATTGCTTGGATCTCCATACTCAGCGACTCATCGTTTAAGGCTCCCCTATGGCAGCTAGGGTGAGAAAGCTACACCTAGACTGATTCAGGTACAAGTTCCCCCTTCTAGGGCCAGCGCCAGGAAGGGATTGCAAATGGGTCATGCAAGCCTATGGCCTAAACCCAAGTGCTGCGCACCCATCATTCCCACTGAAGACAATGGGAGTTACAAATGCTCAGCTACTCTCTGGATCGGGTCCTGAGACTGCCGAGTAGGGGCCCTGAAAATAGTACGGCTGTCCCTACCTCACACCTTGTGCAACAGGGACAAACCTGCCACGAAGCCAATTACCACACGGGGTGTAATTCAGGGCAGGATTTAATAGCTGGCATCTGAACTGCGCTTTTTCCCCGCTAGTGTCTGCTTTAGGACATTAGCTCCTGGGGTCAGGGACAGCGTCTCCCTATTTATCTGCACTAAGCACGCAGCCGTGGCTCTATTAATGAAACACTGTTATTTATTTGGGCAATAATCTTACGGGAGTAGCATCTGCATTCTAAGAATTACACTTCTATAGATCAGCCTTCATCAGAGGCAACAGGAGAGGCAACAGGATTCAGGGCCGCCTGGGGGGGGCAAGTGGGGCAATTTGAGTTTTTCGGGGCCCCTGGAGTGGGATCCTTCACTTGCTCCGGGGACCCCGGAAAACTCTCACGGTGCCTGGGCCCCCAAAGCTTCTTCCACTCCGGGTCTTCGGCAGCAGTTCGGCAGCGGGGGGTCCTTCTGCTACAGGACTCGCCGCCGAAGTGCCCTGAAGACCCACGGCGGGGGGTCCTTCTGTCCCGGGACCCGCCACCGAAGTGCCGGGTCTTCAGCGGCAATTCGGCGGTGGGGGCCACCTGCCGCCGAAGACCCCAGGCCCCCTGAATCCTCTAGGCTGCCCTGATAGGATTACAGCATCAAAAATGATGGGTCAATGGTCAGTTTGGGCCACTAGGGCAGGGGCGGGCAAACTACGGCCGGGGGCCACATCTGGCCCTCTAGACGTTTTAATCCGGTCCTCGAGCTCCTGCTGGGGAGCGGGGTCTGGGGCTTGCCCTGCTCCGCATGGATCCTGGGAGCAGCGGCATGTCCCTCCCTCCGGCTCCTACCCGTAAGAGCAGCCAGGGGGCTCTGTACACTGCCCTCGCCCCAAGCACCGCCCCCACAGCTCCCATTGGCCGGGAACCGCAGCCAATGGGAGCTAAGTGGGCGGCGCCTACGGACAGGGCAATGCGCAGACCTGCCTGGCCACGCCTCTGCGTAGGAGCCAGAGATCGAACATGCTGCTGCTTCTGGGAGCTGCTTGAGGTACGCGCCACCTGGAGCCTGCACCCAACCCACCTCCCGAACCCCTTGGCCCTATACTGGAGCACCCTCAACCCCACCCCAGAGCCTGCACCCTCACCCCAGCCCCCAATTTCATGAGCATTCATGGCCCGCCATACAATTTCCATACCCAGATGTGGCCCTCGGGCCAAAAAGTTTGCCCACCCCTGCACTAAGGCCTTGTCTACACTTGCCTAAGCCATGCCTCCCTAGCTACACTGCTATTCATACCCATGCTAACTGGGCATGCAGGGTCTGTACTCTACACGCCATCCTAAGCATAGACCTCCCTTTAGAGGGAAGCAACTCGAACATAACAATACAGTCACAGAAGAGAAACTAATCTAGTCTATTCTAGTCTCCCCAGCCAATGCAGGATTGTTCTTCCCAGTTTATTCTAGCCAAATCTCCATCCTGACCAAAGCCACTAGACCTGCAGGTGAGGGAAAGTGTCTAAACTCAGCTCTTTCCTACTCTGGTAGGGAGGCTGAAGGTGACACAGCCACCCTGGCCTGTAACCCAGAGACAGGCAACTGGTCCCTGCTCACACAGCCACAGGCCACTGGGGTGGTCACCTCCTTTGTCAGCCCCTTCTTGTTAAAGACCAGGGTAGCCCGCAGTCTGCATTTTAAGCAAACATCCCCAGTTACTAGGAAGGAAGGATACCCATGAACACCCCTCCGTGGAAGCACCTTCCTCTGAGCTCCTGGGGTGCGGGACTGGCCGCCAGAGCTGAGAGAGACACAGCCTTTGCCTGGGCAAATATACCCTCAGGTTTCAATGTGCTGGGGGCCAGCTCCAAAATTCAGCCACACACCCACTGAGTTGTGCCAGAAGTTTGATCAGAGCCACAAACGCCCACCCCCCTCACCTGAAGCAGCTTTGGGGAGGAAGGTGGGGTCCCCAATCCTCCAGCCTGTGCTCTCCTAAAGGGCGCCCCCAAAGCTGCTGCCCAAGTTCTCCCACCTTAGCCAACCTGGGGCATGGAAATACAGAAACCCTCCTTCTAAGACACCAGCTCCTCCCTCCAACCCTATTGCTGCCCCAACCCCCTCCCCACTGCCTGCCCCAGCTCCTACCCACCCCCCCGCATCGCTCCATGCCCCAACCCTTGTCCCCCGGCTCCTGCCCCCCCCGCCTGTCCCCCCCTCCGGCTCCTGCCCCCCCCCCACGCCTGCCCCCCAACCCCTCCCCGGATCCGCCCCCGGGAGCTCCCCTCCTTCCCCCGCGCCCAAAGGTGCAGCGGCCTCCGGCAGGCTGAGACCGGCCGATTCAGCTCACGCAAAGGCCGGGCCCAGAGCCGGCTCCCTCCGTCGCTGCGGCCGCCGCCGCGGCTCCCACCCCGGTCCCCCCGCTGGCCCGGGCGGCGCGGCCTCATTCCCCGGCGCCCCGCGGGCTGCCCCGAGCCTCCGCTCACCTGTTTCCCCTTCCGCCCTTCTCCAGCCGGCTGCGGGACCGCCCCCCGCTCCGCCCCCGGGCCGCAGCTCCGCCTGCGCCGCTCCCCGCCTCCGTCCGCCCGTCCGTCTCCCCGCCCGGCGCCCGCTCGCCGCCAGCCTCCCTCCCTGCCCCACAGTGCCCCTGCACCGGCCCCGCAGCCCGACCTGGGCCTGCCCCACAGTGCCCCTGCTCCAGCCCCGCAGCCCGACCTGGGCCTGCCCCGTGCTGCCCACAGCCCTGGGGCTGCCCCACACTGCCCCAGCCCTCGCACCCCTGGGCCTGCGCCACGCTGCCCCCGCACCCTGGGGCCTGGCCCCACACTGCCCCTGCCTCCCTGCCCCCGCAGCCTGACCTGGGCCTGCCCCCTATTCCTGCAGCCCTGGGCCTGCCCCATGGTGCTGCAAGCCACAGCGGCCCTGCGGGTAGCAGTGACCCTTGGGGACAGAGTCGCTGGGGGAGGGTTGTGTGGCAGCAATGCCCCCTCCTGCCTGGGGCCTGGCAGGAAGCGGTGTGGGCTGGAAGCCTTCTGGCTACATTGTGGCTTCTTTCCACCAGCAAAGAATGGGGCCTTCTGCCTCCTTTGCTCTTCCCTCCCTCATCTGTTCCCCCGTCCACCACCTTGTGCTTTTCCTTTGCAGGGCCCTGCCAAATTCATGGCCATGAAAAACGTGTCATGGACCATGAAATCTGGTCTTTTGTGTGCTTTTACCCTATACAGATTTCACGGGGGAGACCACCGTTTCTCAAATTCGGGGCCCTGACCCAAAAGGAAGTTGCGGGGGAGGTTGCAAGGTTATTTTAGGGGGGTTGGGGTATTGCCACACTCGTTTCTGCACTGCCTTCAGAGCTGGGCAGCTGGAGAGCAGCGGCTGTTGGATGGGCCCCAGCTCTGAAGGCAGCACCCCCCCAGCAGCAGCACAGAAGTAAGGGTGGGAATATCATATCATGCAACCCTTACTTCTGCACTGCTGCTGCTGGTGGCTCTGCTTTCAGAGCTGGGATCCCGGCCAGCAGCTACCACTCTCCAGCTGCCCAGCTCTGAAGGCAGTGCCGCTGCCAACAGCAGCATAGAAGTGAGGGTAGCAGTACCGCAGCCCATAAGAACGGCCATACTGCGTCAGACCAAAAGTCCAACTAGCCCAGTGTCCTGTCTTCCGACAGTGGCCAATGCAGGTGCCCCAGAGGGAATGAACAGAACAGGTCATCATCAAGTGATTCACCCCTGTCACCCATTCCCAGCTTCTGGCAAACAGAGGCTAGGGACACCATCCCTGGCTAATAGCCATTGATGGACATATGCTCCACGAACTTATCTAGTTCTACAATAACCCTACAATAACCTTGCAGCCCCTTCACAACTCCCTTTTGGGTCAGGACCCCTACAATTACAATACTCTGAAATTTCAGATTTAATGGCTAAAATCATGAAATTTACGATTTTTAAAGTCCCATGACCATGAAATTGACTAAAATGGACCATGAATTTGGTAGGGCCTTATCCATTTGCCTTCCTTGGACTTAAGTTGGTTTTTAAATGGATTCCTTTAGATAGGTACAAATGGCAGTGTGGACGCGCTGAGTTTGGTTTAAGGCCTGGTCCATGCACAAGTTTTTCACTGGTTTCATTACGTGTGTGTGTGTGTGGGGGGGGGGGTGTTGTTATTTTCTAGCAAGAATTACATTGCAGTTATGCTGGTTTGAAGGTGTCTTATACAAGTATAGCTTATTCCCACAAACAGATCTGTTGTCTATTACCTGTACAGTGCTCATAATCTTTCAGAGTAGACTGGACATAATGCACAATGTGACCCCTCGCACCCAGAAACCCATCACATAACGATAACACCTAGATCTTATGTAGTGCTTTTCAAACAAAGTGCTTTACAAAGGAGGTTGGTATCAACATCCCCATTTTACAGATGGGAAAATTGAGGCATAGAGAGGGAAGTGATTCGTCCAAGGTCACCCAGCAGGCCAGTGGAAGAGCCAGGGATTGAACCTAGGTCTCCTGAGTCCTGTGGTATATTCATTAGGCCAGACTGCCTCATGGAGATATATTGTACATAGGTACCCAACAAGGTGTTAGTAAAAGGCCTGATGGATAAAAATAATCCGTCTTTATGCTATTAAAAATGTTGTCCAAGAGAATATAAACTATATGCTTTAGTGCCTACACCTACTAATACAATGTATTGTGTGCTTGGTAATGACATGTAATGAATTCATATTTCAAAAACTAAACCAGCTCTTGATTAAGAGAACTGCTTACCGATGCTCTGACTTTAGCAAAATCTCCAGCCATGTAGACAGGCACTGAATTCTTGGTGTCCCGTCCAAACTCTTCCCTCTTGCAACCTGTGACCCTCCCTCCAAGTTCCGTGCAAGTAGTAGTTCAAACAGAAAACTGGGTGTTGGGGCTGGAGGCTGATCCCAGGCTGTATCTGACTCACTATGTGAGAGCTAGAGCAGGCAACTTCTCTGCTCCACGTCTCAGTTCCCCGTCTAAGAAATAAGGTTAGTAATATCAAAGAAAGCAGTGTAAAATAAAGAGAAAAAAAGCTCTGTACTGCTTCATCTAACCTTCATGTGGTATATTATATTTATATTGCCTATCAAATTTTCTAATCTAGAAGGTCAAACTATATTGCCAGTCTAGTCTGATTTCAATGGAGTCACTCCTGTTAAAGTTAAATGTTCATAAAAGCTTGCAGGACAGGGTTCTTTAGATTCTCAGCTCCTTGGAACAGGGGCCCCATCTGCTTTTCGTAGAATCATAGAATATCAGGGTTGGAAGGGACCTCAGGAGGTCATCTAGTCCAACCCCCTGCTCAAAGCAGGACCAATCCCCAACTAAATCATCCCAGCCAGGGCTTTGTCAAGCTGGGCCTTAAAAACCTCTAAGGAAGGAGATTCCACCACCTTCCTAGGTAACCCATTCAAGTGCTTCACCACCCTCCTAGTGAAAAAGTTTTTCCTAATATCCAACCTAAACCTTCCCCACTGCAAATTGAGACCATTGCTCCTTGTTCTGTCATCTACCACCACTGAGAACAGTCTAGATCAGTGGTTCCCAAACTGGGGTTCGCAAAATGTTACAGGGGGTTCTCGGGGGAAAAACTCCCTAATGGCAGACAGAGCTGTCCCTAGGGACCCCAGGCAGCACAGGGCCTGCAGCCTGAAGCCCCTGAATGTCCAAGAACTAAGAAGATCAAAGCAAGTATTTCTATCACACTGAGGAGATTTAAACTTCAGGATTCCTTATAAGAAATGGAAAGGGAGGTGGATATTTTTTGCTGTTTTTAAAATTAAATAGACAGCTAGTATTGTTTTTAAAATTATTATGAACAAGTTTAAGCTTTGTTGTAACGAGCGTTGTTTGCCTAGACTGCCCGAGACCTGAATGCTTGTGTAGAAGGAACTCTTTGTGTAGGAGTTGTCTTCTTAAATACCTTCCTGCTGTTTAAACATCTGATACTCCTTGATGAAACATAGGAGCCTTGTCTTATAACAGGCTTATACAAAGTGATACAAGCTATGAAAGTGAGATCTTGGAAGAGTGTTGCCATTTTCATAATGTAATACAAATTCTGTAATGATTAATAATTAATAATAAATAGTGTGTAATAAGCATGCCATAAATACACATTTTATATCTCCAAGATCACTGCTTTTATAATTTATACTCGGGTAAAGGAGAAAATCCCTGGAAATATTCATTTTTAGGAGGGGGTTCGCGAGACTTGACATTTTATTGAAAGGGGTTCACACGTTGTTAAAGTTTGGGAACCACGGGTCTAGATCCATCCCTTTTCGTAGCGCACTGAGCAGACTGATGCTGCTTGCAAACCCATACAAGTGTCATTGTAGCCGTGTCGGTCCCAGGCTATCAGAGAGAACACGGCTAGGGCAGCCGGCTGCTGAGGGTGTGGGGCTGGCTGTGCGGTGGGGCAGGCCAGGCCAGGCCAGGTTTGCAATGGGGGGGCTGGTTTACTCGGGGGCACGTGGGGGAGCTGCTGGTTGCGTTACTCTGGGGGTCACCCACGTGGCTCAGGAGCCCCTCTTTTCCCCGCTGACCCGCCCAGGCTGTTGCCATGGGAACGCCGTGCTGCCTTCTGATTGGCGGCAGCAGGGTTAAGCCCCGCCCTTTAGAGAGGTGATTAAAGGACCCGGATGTTGGGAAGTCCCAGCCGCTGGAAAAAGACGGCTGCTGGTCCTTCACCCAACAGCAACCGCTCTTCTGTTGACCAATGAGAACTCGGCTCGCTCGTGACGTTCGAAACACCCGCCCGCCAATCAGCAGGAGGAGCCTGGCCGGAGGCGGGACCTGCCTCGCTTTCAAACGGCGGCAGCCAATAGACTGACGGAGCCGGGGCGAGGCGGGCCAATGGGGCGCGCGGGGAGGCGGCGCGCAGCGGGAGGTAGGAGCGCGAGCGGAGTGTGACGCAGTTTCCCCCCCTGTGAGGCGGCGGCGGGCGTCGTGGCGGTGCCGCTCGGTCTCGGCGCGGTCGAGTCGCTCCCTCGGCGGGGCCCGGGTCCTCGGTAAGGCGCGGGCGGGCGGGGCGGGCTCCGGGGCCGCGGACGGAGCCCGGCGCCCTTCTCCCGGCTCCGGCTCGGACCAGGCCGCCGCGCCCCTCGGGCCTCTTCCTGTGCCCGGCGCTGGTCTCCCTGGGGGACGCGGCGCTCCGAAGGCCTCCCGGGTGCTCTGCCTCTGCCGCGCGGGCGCTTCTCCCCCCAAGGCGGCGGGGGGATGCTGAGCCTCGGAGGGGGGGAGCGACCTGAGGCGGGTCGTGCTCCCCGGGGGGAGGGGAGAGCTGGGGGGGTAATGGGGGCGCGTCTCCCCCAGAACGGGGCGGGGGCTTGGGGTGTATATCGCGGGGGGGGCTCAAAGGGTGGCGTTGGCGGGTGTCTCCTGGGGTGAGGGTGGTGGCTTCCTCAGAGGGGGGTGGGGATGGGGTGTGTCGCCAGAGTGTGAGGTGTAGCGCTTGGGGGGGTGGGGGGGTGTCTCGTCAGCGTGGAGGGGGGGTGTATCGCTTGGGGGGGCGGGGGGGTGTCTCGTCAGCGTGGAGGGGGGTGTATCGCTTGGGGGGGCGGGGGGGTGTCTCGTCAGCGTGGAGGGGGGGTGTATCGCTTGGGGGGGGCGGTGGGGTGTCTCAGCAGCGTGGAGGGGGGGTGTATCGCTTGGGGGGGGCGGTGGGGTGTCTCGTCAGCGTGGAGGGGGGGTGTATCGCTTGGGGGGGGCGTGGGGTGTCTCGTCAGCGTGGAGGGGGGGTGTATCGCTTGGGGGGGGCGGTGGGGTGTCTCGTCAGCGTGGAGGGGGGGTGTATCGCTTGGGGGGGGCGGTGGGGTGTCTCAGCAGCGTGGAGGGGGGTGTATCGCTTGGGGGGGCGGTGGGGTGTCTCGTCAGCGTGGAGGGGGGTGTATCGCTTGGGGGGGGCGGTGGGGTGTCTCGTCAGCGTGGAGGGGGGGTGTATCGCTTGGGGGGGGCGGTGGGGTGTCTCGTCAGCGTGGAGGGGGGTGTATCGCTTGGGGGGGCGGTGGGGTGTCTCGTCAGCGTGGAGGGGGGTGTATCGCTTGGGGGGGGCGGTGGGGTGTCTCGTCAGCGTGGAGGGGGGGTGTATCGCTTGGGGGGGCGGTGGGGTGTCTCGTCAGCGTGGAGGGGGGGTGTATCGCTTGGGGGGGGCGGTGGGGTGTCTCGTCAGCGTGGAGGGGGGGTGTATCGCTTGGGGGGGGCGGTGGGGTGTCTCAGCAGCGTGGAGGGGGGGTGTATCGCTTGGGGGGGGCGGTGGGGTGTCTCAGCAGCGTGGAGGGGGGTGTATCGCTTGGGGGGGCGGTGGGGTGTCTCGTCAGCGTGGAGGGGGGGTGTATCGCTTGGGGGGGCGGTGGGGTGTCTCGTCAGCGTGGAGGGGGGTGTATCGCTTGGGGGGGGCGGGGGGGTGTCTCCTCAGAAGGTATCTGAGTTGTTGTGTTGTGGTTATTACAAGTCTTCTAGCATTACAAGTCTTCTAGCCTGTCTGGTGAAAGCAGCTTGAGTTCCCCAATCCTGGCGGCTGAAATGGTAATGGGATGGTAGCTATAGGGCTCCTCTCTCAACTTGTTGATGTTTTTTTTCAAGTCAATGAGGCTGGTTTAGCGGATATTAAGATCTGTTTGTGGGAGTGTTTGGCTCTGGTGAGGGGACTGGTCTCATATTTCAGATGCTACAATGATTATCGATGTTCTAGAGAGGAGTAATCGTAATTACATGTAGCCTTCAGGGAGAGTCCTGGTAATCACTTAAGCTTTGATTTGCTTGTTGCTGTACAAGGTACAAAAATTAAAATTTCTAGCGCAGAGTAACTTGCAGTGTAAAGCTACAGATGGGATGCAGTGGGATATAACTTTTCCTTCACATTAGCTACTCACTACTTATGAATGGCACCAGTTTTTAAATTAGAGAGAATGGTTACCTGGATGGGGTGGATTAATCTTGTGCATGTAAGAGAGGATTTGGTTAAGTTTGGGCACCAGAGTACTTTTAGGGGTGGATGGGAGACTCTGTCATCTCCAGCTCATCCAGAAGGAAGCTTGGTTTAAAAATGAAAATTGAGGTTGGTTGTATGTTAAACCAGTTGTGGGGGAAAGGAGCGGAGAGAAGTCCTTCGATTAGATAAACTCTAGGGATATCAGTAGTAGAGGAAGTTGCTCAACTGTACGTGATTTAGGGGCAAGCGAGAATTGGAAAGGCAAGTGTTGAGACCTCAAATGTCAATAGTTTACTGTAGGAAAGAGAAGTTAGGTTCTAGAAGTGGATGCAGCGCTATTGATTGTCAATGTCTGGGTGGCAGGAACTATGATAAAAATATACATCTCAGGTCAATGGAATGTAAGCATATTTTTATCACTATACATAGAATATAATATAGTGTGGGCGTACTACTAGCCTTTGGGATCTAAACCTCGATGGATAAGTTGGAACAGGCAAAAATCTGTTAACGTTGATTGACTTCAACTAAGTTTGGAGAAATTGGTTGACTGTCACTTAGAAACATGGTTGGAAGCCACACAGTTTTTTTTTTTATAAAGCTGTAAAAGATGATTGGTACAGATTGTTCTGGAGCAAAGGAATGGCTGTTACTCACTTAGATCTTGGTTTGAGGGCCTTGTCTATGCAAGGAGAATTTTTTGAAACAACCCTTCTTCCCCAATATCAGTTCAGCTCCATCAGTGTTTTATTGGTAACACCCTAGTGTAGATTGGCTGCTGCCACACTCAAGTACTTTGGCATCAAGCTACTCAGTAGGTAAGTTTGGGACAGTGCTTAAAACCCAGTGGCAGAAGCCAGTGGGCTATCTTCTATACTGAGTTGCTGATGCAGGAGTTAGCCATATTAGAAAGTTTTCCTAGTGGAGACATGGCCTTAGTAACCCTAATTATCATTCTTGTGGCATCATACCAAGCAATACTACTGGCATGCTAAGCTTCAGGAAGAGTTGTTTCAGGGAAGTGAGAAAGCTACAAGTCGAAAGGGAAAAGTTAGGAGGTTAAAATTGAATTGTCATTTAGGCTGCTTAGGAGCAATGTAATCGAAGAAGGAATCTCGAACTTCAGAACTAGGAAGTAAAGATGATACAGAAATTAATATATACAGGAAGGTATAAAAGTTTGGCCTAAATAAATAAAAATCCTTTGAAATGAAGAAAAATCAACTTTTGAAGTAAATTAAGCTAAACAAGAAAAAAGACTCTTATTCCGGAATCAGAGGGTCCATACATGGAGTTACTCTGGAATAGCTGTTCCAGTTTAAATAAACACCCTGCCTTAGGGCAGGTCTTCACTACAGGGGGGGTCAATTTAAGATACGCAAATTCAGCTACGTGAATAGCGTAGCTGAATTTGACGTATCGCAGCCAACTTACCCCGCTGTAGGGACGGCGGCAAAATCGACCTCTGTGGCTTCCCGTCGACGGCGCTTACTCCCACCTCCGCTGGTAGAGTAAGAGCGTCGATTCGGGGATCGATTGTCGCGTCCTGACGGGACGCGATAAATCGATCCCCGAGAGGTCGATTTCTACCCGCCGATTCAGGCGGGTAGTGTAGACGTAGCCTCATTCTCGAATAACTTTCATTTGTAGACAAGCTCTAAGAAGCCTGCCAAACTCAGTGAATCATTCCTTGTCTACACTAGAGTTTGCACTTTCAGTCTGCACCAGTTTTGGATAACTTTCCCACTACTCTCCTAAAGTGGTACTGGTGGCTGTCTGAAATCTAGAATGCATTGCTTCTGGAAACTCTTGGTTAGGTACCCATAAAGCACTGCAGTTGAGACAGTTTAAAATGGCAGTAATGAGAGTATGTAACAATTGAATTGCTTCTGAACAAGTCAGCATGGCTAGAGTGGACACACTGAACTGTTTAAACTGGTACCATTATAGAATCAGAATAATAGAAATGTAGGATTGGAAGTGACCTCGAGAGGTCATGAAGTCCATCTATCTGCTCTGAGGTGGGACCAAGTATGCCTAGACCATCCCTGATAGGTGTTAGTCCAGTCTGTTTCTTAAAAACCTCCAATGATGGGGATTCCACAACCTCCATTAGAAACCTATTCAGCAACTTAATTATTCTTATAGTTAGCTTTTTCTAATATCTAACCTAAATCTCCTTTCCTGTACATTAAGCCCATTATTACTTGTCCTTCCTTCAGTGGGCATGGAAAATGATTGCTAGTCCTAAAATATGTTAAGGATGGCTGTTATCAGGTCCCCCCTCTTCTTTTCTCAATACCAAACATGCCCAGTTTTTAAGCCTTTCCTCATTGGTCAGGTTTCTCTAAACCTTTTATCATTTTTATTGCTCTCCTCTGCACTCTCTCCAGTTTATACACACCTTTCTTAAAGTGTGGTGCCTGGAACTGGACACAGTACTCCAGCTGAGGCCTCACCAGTGTTGAATAGAGTTGGGCAGTTACTTCCTGTAGTCTGTTTGGGGTGTGTGTGTGTGTGCGCACTTTGTGTGTGCCCTGCTGGCTCTGCACAGATAGCTGTCCCAGCAGACCTCGATCGAACTTCCCAAAAAGACCACAGCCGTGGTTCTGCAGTGAAGGCACTTGGCCAAGTTTATTGTCAATGAAGCATGGTCCTAGCTGCCTGGATCATTGCCTACATTTGCACTAGCACATGTGTGCCTATGACAGTGTATGTGTCTCAGTGAATGGTAGGACTTTCCAGTCCCCCTTCGGTTGGACAAAGACACACCCTCTGTGACCCATTTTTTCATACACTGACACAGATAAGGTACGTATTGCCCCTCTGACACGGTTAGTTACCACCCATTACCTTGTACATGTTGATTTGATCAGAACATCTCTATCCATCACTCTCATCCTAACCTTATCTTTAAGAGGGGTCAACGTGTCCCTGTATCATCTTCAGGGAGTGTGTTTACACCATAACTTTGTTTCAAGGTGTTCTGGTCCTACTCTTCTGGAATGTGTTTACTTGAATACTTAGTGCCAAGAGTGCTTGTGTTTTTGAAACGCCAGACCTATTGTTGCCAAGTTCATGTAATGGACAGTGAACCTTCAAGCAAGCATCTGCTTTGTGACTGGGCAGGGCCTGACTCTTGCTCACTCTTTCTTTCAGCAAGTCTTGACTTTAGTTCAGGCCTAGCTTTTTTTTTTTTTTGTAACAGCATCGTAGCTGTGTAAGAAGAGTTCAGTTCTTTAGTGTAGGTATGGCCTTTCATCACAAGGGTGTAAAGGAGACAAGCAGAGGATAAGGAGACTACAGAGAAGCTAATATTGCTATGTATGTCGTCTTCATGCAGGATAATAGGAGGAGTGGGGGAAAACATGTCATCTGCAAAGAGTAACCAGGGGATAGGCAAAGGTGAGACTTTCAGAGTGTTTTTTTTTTTTAATGTTGGGGAGCAACTTAAGAACTTGGCTGGCAATAAATTGCTGTGGCTGGATGTTCATCATGGGAGAACTTTGAAGAAACTAAAGAAGGAAAAAAATGTTGAGCTGCTAACAGTTTATCATTAAATTATACCATACATTTGGCACTCTATCAACATGCTGACTCTGAATTGTTCTTTAGAAGACACCTGAGATAATAGGCATCTTTGAGGTGTGTCTTCACTAGGAAACATAAGAGACAAGGTAGGTGAAGTAATATCTTTTATTGGACCAACTTTTGTTGGAGTGAGAAGCTTTTGAGGTTACACAGAACTCTTCTTCAAGTTAAGCTTTGTGTAAGCTCAAAAGCTTGTCTTTCTCGCTAACAGAAGTTGGTACAATAAAAGATATATTGCCTCGCTCACTTTGTCTCTCCTGATATCCTGGGACCAACATGGATACAGTAACATTGCATACACACTAGGAAAGATGATCAGTGTTCTGCACCATTGTACACTTACTTACCAGTGTTGGAAGTCGTAGCACAGACAGGACATAAACATTTTTTATGACCGTGGTAAAAACACCTGCACCCTGTCTATGCAGCAGCCTTTCCAGTTGGTAGCGCTGGTGCAGAAAAACTATGTAATTTCTTATTGTGGATAAAGACCTTGACTGGTGAATCTACCATGTCTTTTTTTTTTTTTTTTTTAATCAAAAGGTTAAGGTTATGCTTAGAATAATCTGCTAAACATTATCTTGGTATTTGGGGTGCATCTGGGATTAGAGTAGCGTTACCCAGCATCTCAGTAAATAAAATACTAGGGATGACAAAGAAAAATCAGGCCTGTACCTGATAGTCTTTAAAGAACCAACTATGGTTGCAATTGTTAGGCTTTCCAAAGGCCCTTTCCATAATTCTTCAAAAGTAGTTAAGGAAATTCTGTAACAATGGCGTGAGTAGTAAATTCAAAAAGGTATCACAAAAGGAAGTCTGTCATGAACGTAATGTCTGTATGCTGCTTTTCCATTTCCTGTGTCTTGTTTGAGGTAGTCAACAAATAGAATACTTGGAGTAAGAATAGGGAGAGTCAGTTCTCATTATAGAAAGCTTTTTTTATTGGTTTGTTTAAGATGCCCACTTCAGTTAAGTTATGTATATCACCACAAAGACGTGTATTTGAATGTTGCTAGTTCTGGACCTTGCACCTGGGGAAATGGGGTGGAATAGGTGGTGGTCAAAATGTTGGATGAAGTCCTGGTGGAAATAGACTGTATGCCAGAATTCAGGTGAAGTTGTCAGAAGAGGTGAAAAAATATAGCTTATGCCTTGGTTATCACGGTGTACAGAACGTAAAAAAACAGAAAACTTAGCGGACATCTACCAATCCTAAGTAAGAAATTTATGAATGGGGCCAGGCACCACCATTGAAGTCCAAGGACAGCAGCCATGTCCTAGTAAAGTTCTGCCCTCTGCTGTCCTCAGATGCTAGGAAGGTGGGGATGGGGGTACTTCTGGAATTTCTGCCATAGTGCTTGGAGGGCTTTGGTTGATTGCATCAGCTTCTAGCTAGTAAGGGTCTGAAATTTGAACATCCCCTTCTCCTCCCAACTGCTTGAAAGGAGAATGAGGTCCCTCCTCATTCCCAAAGCCTCCTGGAAGCTCTAAGGAGAGTGATCTTTGTTCTTCTCCTTCCATAGCCTCTTTTTTTTGGGGTGGGGAGGGGAGTGTTCTCCTACCTTGTGAATAATTACAGTGCATGCCTCTGTTTCTGATGATTTGCCCAAGAAAGTCTGAAATTGTCATGATTTTACAGTTACTGCTGCCCATAGCGATCTAAATAGCACCAGCAAAACTGCCTATGGTGTCATTAATTCAGCAACCGAGGCACTAGAGATTTTTGTCTTTGGACCAAGGAGAATGATGTATTGGCTATTCTTGTTTCACATGTAGGGGGTTCTTGGTAACCATAATTAGACTAAAACTCTTTTGATGAAAGCTTAAATTCTACAGAAACTGATATCTTAGACTCATGGATGAAGCTACTTGGCTCATTTCAGGTTGCAAGTATAATGGACAGGAGCAGGGTCTATAAAGGTTTTAAGTGGAACTTTATATCTGTCTTGCATGACAGTCTGGTAACATTTTAACCCAATCAGCTTCTTCACTGACTTTTCAAAGACTGAAAGTTCCCATGATGTTGTTCAGGTTATGTGAGCGTTCTCTGATTCCCACTCCTTAATTGAATTCTGATTGTCCTGAAGAATGATTGTCGCATAAGGTAATGCAGGATTTCATCTTGGTTTGATGTATTTTGACTTGGGTACTCAAGTGTTCTGAACTTTAGTGCCACTGACTGTGGATGTAAAGAAGCTGAGAAGTTACATCCCAAAATTGGGTTTGGACGAATCACTGAATTATCTGATTTCTTTCCAGGTTTATGAAAACCTGATACATCTTGAAAATGTTTAACAAATCATTTGGAACTCCGTTTGGAGGCAGCGCTGGTGGCTTTGGGACTACTACAACATTTGGACAAAGTAAGTAATAGAGCTACCATTGTGTGGTGGTTTTTTTTTTTTTAATGAAGAAAAACTACTGGTAGTGGAAATGGTAGTTGGAAGTAATCTGCAAATTGGAACTGTAAACTGCAGATAAAGAGAAATGAATGGGGGTGGGAATTAGTTGGACATGATGGAATTTTGTATTTTTTAACTGACACATTAAACTGAACTGGATTCAAAAGTTGGTTTTCATGCACTAGCAAACAAAGTAAGTGGATGATATAATAGTTCTGTAATTTCATGTGTACTCAGCAAAGTGATCACTGGGTAGCTACAGTAGCAATTCTAATGGTGGGGGAAGTCCAATCTTCAAAGGCAGTTCCTTCATGTTGCGGTTGAGGTACATTAGGAAGACAGTGAAGGAGAAGGGCACACTGTTGCTGCCCATGGTGAAGAATCTTTGGAATCTGCTGAGCCTACCAACCAGGATGCAAAATAGTGCTATTATAAGCAGGACATGCTTATCCCTAATGGATTTCTAATGTTCTTGTACTGGCTTAATGGCTGATAAAATGCATTGCAGTGTTTCTAAATTTACATTAATAAGCTATATGTAGTGCTGCCTGTCAAATCTAGCTATTCAGTTAAGGAGTGAAAGTAATGCCAAATGTTAAAGTAAACAATGGAAATCTCTACAGTATGGAACAGGAATCTTTGTATTCCAACATAGATGACTGACACTAACCACTCTTGTAATACTTCATTTTTTCCAGAGTGCTGTAAAAATATTAAATTGCATCATTCAGGTAGAAAACTGAGACCGTGATTTGTTCATAGTCATGGAGTAGGGAAGGCTGGGAGTACAACAGGAGTACGTGGTTCCTGTGTGTATGTGCCCTTCTCATTATACATGTTGTTGTGGTTGTATAGATGCAGGCTTTGGTACCACCAGTGGAGGAGCCTTTGGAACATCAGCCTTTGGGTCAAACAATAACACAGGAAGCCTCTTTGGGAACACACAGACTAAACCAGGTATAGCTGAAGTTGCTCAGTAACCAGAATTCATCACTCTAACTTATTCACCCAGTATTGCTGAAAATATCTGTTTTAACTTTAATCCTGTTGTGTATTCTGGTTTCAGGAGGATTGTTTGGTTCAAGTACATTTAGCCAACCAGCCACCTCCTCCACAAGCACTGGCTTTGGGTTTGGAACATCAACTGGAACTTCCAACAGCTTGTTTGGGACTGCCAGCACTGGTGGAGGTCTCTTTTCATCCCAGAATAATGCCTTTGCTCAGAATAAACCGGCCGGGTTTGGAAGTGAGTAGAAACTACTGCATGCTTTCCAGCTCTGGTTTCTTGTTTTAAGTAAACATTGAAGGACAATGGTTAAACTAGCATGAAACACATGGTTGAACAAATGGTGCAGATTCATTGACAACTGTGCCTTCACTACCTTTTCCCTGAAGCTTTGCCAACAGTAGCATTTACTGAGATCCACAGTACTCAGAGGTGAACTGCTCTGCTGTTTATATAATCGGGAGCTAGGACTCTGGCACATGGATCTCAAATACATTGGCTAATATTACTGTTTGCAGCTTGTCCAGTTACAAGACTCGATCTTCCTATTGGATTCGTTTCATTTTAGTTTTTAATCCCTGCAACAGTGTTCTTTCTAGTATCGGGATAAATCACTATTCAATCCTCTGGCACTAGCATGTTAGAAACGCCTGTTATGAAACATATAGCAAAAGGCTTCCTTTACAGCACAACACAGCCCCTGCAGTTGCTGCCACAAACTCTTCTGAGCCAGAGGAGTTACTCCTCGCCCCTGCTTCCCCAAGGGACCAAGCTAATTCCTGAACTGCATGAGAATCACTTCCATTGCCTCTTGAATTAATCTTCTAGCGCACGAGCCGTTCACATAGCGCACAACTTCCCTAGTTGTGGTGCCAGGAGCAGAGTGAAACTGGCTAGGATTGTTACTCTTACGTTCTCCATTGCTTGGTAGTAGAATGTACTGAACACAGGCTTGATCTTCTGCTACAGAATATTGCTTCAGGGGAATGTAAATGTAGGGTTCCTGCATTGGTATGAATCCCCAGTAGCAATGTTTTTACTTATTCCACTGATGCTCCTTTAGTGCCTTATGAAAAGCTTTCACAGAATCTCTTGAAAGGTTCTAGAGCAGGTGTCAGCAACCTTTCAGAAGTGGTGTGCCGAGTCTTCTTTATTCATTCTAATTTAAGGTTTTGCGTGCCAATAATACATTTTAACGTTTTTAGAAGGTTTCTTTCTATAAGTCTATAATATATAACTAAACTATTGTTGTTTGTAAAGTAAATAAGGTTTTTAAAATGTTTAAGAAGCTTCATTTAAAATTAAACTAAAATGCAGAGTCCCCCAGACCGGTGGCCAGGACCCGGGCAGTGTGAGTGCCACTGAAAATCAGCTCGCGTGCTGCCTTTGGCACGCATGCCATAGGTTGCCTACCCCTGTTCTAGAGGATCAAGAAGCTTGTAGGTAATACAGGGAGTGTTAAATCAGGAACTTGGGGAGTTTTCCAAGCAGGAGATGGTCATCAGAGAAGCAGGATGAAATCTGTGCCAGACAAGATTAAACTTGAGACCTGTTTTCTTAATATCATGGTAGTATGTAGTTCTACATTATCTTGGATTAGTTTGTGAGACAGATACTTGATCCCACCTGTATTCATTGAGTCTAGCTGGTCTTTGCCACTGCCAGAGCATTGTTTGCATATAACTTAAGGCAGCTGTATCACAGTCTCCCACAAATATGCATTCTGTTTGACAGACAATATAGTCTCTTTCCCAAAGAGGTTAACCTAAGTTAGGATCTAACGTGAAGAAATAGTAGCACAATAATGGTTGGGGGTGCAATCTAAATAGCTAGACTAGGTCATATGGATGTCTTGGTCTGTTTTTACATCCTTAACAGCCGTTGATCTATAGGTTATATACATGACTGTCTCATGAAACCTATCCCAAGTTTGTCCTCAACCAACGAAGCTAAGTGGTATATGAAAGGAGGAGACAGAAGAAAAGCCTTTAAGCTTAAATGCACGGTTCTGAAACTTAACTCTGTCTCTCAAATCTCAGTACTCTAGTGTGGTTTGAATAAAATAATTGGGTTGTAGTTCTTTAAAAAAAAACAAACAAACAAAAAAAAACACACTTGGAAAATCTCAAATGACTTTCATTTTAGTATGGATTTTTTCTTATTTACAGACTTTGGAACAAGTACCAGCAGTGGAGGTCTCTTTGGAACCACTAACACTGCCTCCAACCCTTTCGGGGGTACATCTGGCTCTCTCTTTGGGCCAACTAGCTTTACTGCTGCTCCAACTGGGACTACCATTAAATTTAACGTAAGTGCTGTGTATTTTCTTACGGTCTAACTTCTGCTTACTGTAGGGAACTGTACATTCTGCTATTCTTTACTTTAAAATGTTGGCTTGCTAGGAACTGTGGAATAAAATAACTGATTCATACATAGGCAGTTGTAGAAGGCATGTGCGCTTCAGTAGAACTATTGCAGTGAAGGCAGCTTGTGCAAGCAGTTGTCCGGAAATAATTCACCAGCTTGCTTTGGTATGGGAAACCTAGATTAACTTCTCATCTAGACTTGTTAGAGCTGCATAGACCTAGAGCTTGTCTGAATTCTTGCCAAACAGACTTTATTACTAGCTGTCATTTAAAATAGAATTTTCAGAGTGCTGCCAAATGTTAAAATTCTATTGCAACTTTTTTATAATCAAGACTAAATTCTTACTAATAGCAGTGGAGACTAAGCTTTGTTGGTATGTTAGTGGTATGTTGTCCCCTTTGGAGTCAGTGCAGCTCTAGAAAGATTAATTGAAACACCAAGAATCTTTCTAGATTACTCTTTAGGTTGAGGCCCCTTTAAGAGATGTCTGGAATAAATGACTCTGAAGATTCTGTGGCAGTTGAGAAGTGAATGATGGTCCGAAAGAGGAGAAACTGCAAAAATGGGGTAATAGTGAAAGGTTTCAACCTCTGTCTGCCCTGGAGGGAAGCTGAGGATGCGGCGCATCCTGCCAAACACCCCTGTGACTGATCTTTACAAGCTTAGAGGGCTGAGAGTGCACACAACATACTGCAGCATCTTAATAGAAATGGAGACGTTTCACTGAAACCATCTCTCAGGAAATGATGAACTTCAAAGGAATGGACAGAATAGTGAGAACAAACTTGAGCATATGTGATCCTCCCTAGGATAGGGAGAAAGGTTGTTGGGGATAACTCTCAAAGGCTTTAGAGAACTATATCAGAAGTCTGGGGACATGTTGCCTTTAAAAATTACAAACTAAAAAGGCAAATTGCACTGAATTCTGAGAATTACTGGGGGGGAATTTACTGTGCTGACTGATGTTGAAGGCCACAGCTACACATAGCACTGTGCTGCACCATTCCGGTGCCTGTACTAAATTTAGGCTTTGTATTTAGGCAGTATGTATCTGGACAGTAAACATTTACACTTATAAAAACATAGGTGGATGTGAAACAAATTGAGTATCTAACTCTTTTCTTGCAGCCACCAACCGGCACAGATACTATGGTAAAATCTGGAGTTAGCACTAACATCAGCACTAAGCACCAGTGTATTACTGCTATGAAGGAGTATGAAAGCAAATCCCTAGAGGTCAGTCAAATCAAAGATTTAAACTTTTTTGCTTCCTCCCTCACTAAGCTTTGGTCTTATGACTTGTATGGTATATGAGCATCCTGACATTAGGTCCATACAGTACATTAAAATATTTAATCTTCGGTACCTGCATCATTTTAATGATGTTGTTCTTTGAAGGCTGTTACTTTTCTAAAGTGATATACCTGTGGCAGGCTGACATGTCATCCAGTAGAGCAATTCGCTTTTCATTTGCATCAGCTGGGCTTTTAAATGCTTAACATGGCATCCTCTACAGATCTGAAAATAACTCTTAGACTATCTTGGGATGAAAGGGAGAAACATTCCCTCTACGAGGAAGAATTGTTCTTTACAGTGAGAGGATAATTAGCATTTAGGGACTGTGGAGCTCTCTAGTAGTATTGTCTTCACTCTGAAAACTCTTCACGTGAAAGGCAAATTGTTTGTAAAACTTAAACAAGTCTCCTAGTCAAAAGGCCCTGTTAACTTTACAAGGTGGGTCATTATTTATTAAAAAAAAAAAAAAACCTTTCACAAGCTTAACATGAACTAGTGGGTGGACTTAAGGAAACCTACCATTAGAACTGGAATTAACTTAAGCATATAATATTATCGAAACCTGTAACATCTCTAAAGTGGCAATAAACTTTGAATGTACCCTCTGTATATGTTGGGATTTTTTTTTTGAGGGGGCGGCAGGTGTCCAATTTCTGAGCTTAGTGCATCTAAGAGCTACAACACAATTGATCAAACTTGGTTTGTCCCACATGGCATGACGATGTAAAGAAAACTGGTGGTTTTTTTGGTTAG
Source organism: Malaclemys terrapin pileata (assembly GCF_027887155.1). Taxonomy (NCBI): domain Eukaryota; kingdom Metazoa; phylum Chordata; order Testudines; family Emydidae; genus Malaclemys; species Malaclemys terrapin. Next base: position 346,727,485 of record NC_071505.1, on the reverse strand, counting down.
GAACTCCGTTTGGAAGATTACCAGGCAAACAGGAAAGGGCCCTCAAATCCAGCGGTAGCAGCTGCGGGGTTATTTGGATCCTCCACAGCTACATCCAGCGCAGCTACTGGACTGTTTGGCTCCTCCACCACTAATGCAGGTTTTTCATACGGACAGAATAAAACGGCTTTTGGAACCAGTAAGTGTTGACATAGCTGCTAGCTTTACTGTCACCATAGACCTTAGTACTTGAGAATTCAAGGCTACTTACCTTTTTCCCCACTTTGCTCTTAGGACAATTTACATTAGTAAACTCACTTTATACAACTAGATTATGACTGTTATCAAACTTTGGTTGTTAAACACTTGTTACACAAACCTTGCATCAGTTCCTGCACCAATGTAATGTCTTTCAACAAATATTGAGAGGGGATCTGACATTACAAGAAAGCTTACAGTCCTTGTGTGCTATTAACAAAAAAAATCATTGATAAATAGAACTCATTCATGATATTGGTAGTGTAATCAATCAAACACATGGGAGTGAAGTCTAGCTCAGTTCTGCCAACTAAATCAGGACAAAACCCCAATAGAAAATGTACTCAATACTTGCAGGAACTTCCTTCATTAGAGCAAAATTGGGATAACTTCTGCTACGTTAGATGAAAAAACCTAGCCTCCTGCTGCCCTCTTGGCACAAGCAGCATGTGTGTACCTCCATTGCAGGGGTCTGTTGACCAAAGAAAATAACTGAAAACCAAGTGGAGTAAACAATCTTGTTAAAAAATCAGTGCTAGCCCAAAACTGAAATGTGTTAGTGGGGAGAACAGCTCAAAAATAGATTAGATTGGTAACTAAGTTGCAATACAGAACTTGTGGTAACCTTTCCTTACATTCAGATGTGCAGTATTAGGGCAGACTTGTACAGGAACTCGTTACTTAATGTTGTAGTTCTGTTCCTGAAAAATGCGACTTTAAGCGAAGCGATGTTAAACAAATCTAATTTCCCCGTAAGAATTAATGTAAATGAAGGGGTTAGGTTCCAGGGAATTTTTTTTCAACAGACAAAAGGCTCGCGCTGTCTCTCTCTCCCCCCCCCCCCCCCCCTCTGTTTTAAACAATTTAATACTGGTACACAGTGATGATTGTGAAGTTTGGTTGAGGTGGCGGAGTCAGAGGGTGGGATATTTCCCAGGGAATACCTTACTGCTAAATGAACTAGCAATTGACTGAGCCTCAAGGGTTAACTCTCACAACACTCTACAAGGCAGCAGGAAAGGAGGGAGAGCAGACATAGAGACACACCCTGTGTGTGAGAGAAAAAAATATGCATTTCCTCTTTAAGTAGCTGACCCCAGGCTTAAGTACACTGCCTTGTTAATTAAATCAGCTTGCTGAGACCTGAGATGGCAGCTACTGCATACAAGCTCCCTCCCTCGTGTGTCCCCCTTGCTCTATGGAAGATGGGGTAAGCAGGGTGCAGGAGCAGGGGGGAGGGGAAGACACCCTGACATAGCACCCTTCTCCCCCCCCCCCCCACAGTATTTGTTTAATACTAGCACTGATGATCATAGGCAGGTTTAAAAAAAATCACATCTAACAGGGTACATGAACCATTAACTTTTTAAATTTTGGATACAGTATTCATGACTTTCCACATGCCACTGTTACTTGATTTTGAATGACTGGTTTGTGCATTTATCTTACTCGACTCCAGTGCCTCAATGTGACTCCGGGCTCTAAGTCTGTAATCTGTACTCTCATTTCCTTGCCAATGATAGGTACAACTGGCTTTGGAACAGGAACAGCCGGGAGCCTTTTTGGTCAGCAGCCTCAGCAGACTACCAGTCTGTTCAGCAAACCATTTGGCCAGGCCACCACAACGCAGAACACTGGCTTTTCTTTTGGGAACACCAGCACTCTTGGACAGCCAAATACAAACACGATGGTAAGAGGGTGAGAGCTAGTTGTATGTAAAGCTGTAAATCTTCTGTAATATAGGTTGGTGAAAATCTATTCCATTCCCTATCAAAGGGTTTATCATGGCTTCTGAGCATTCACTCTGATCTTCAGAGCTACTTATCTTGGCAATAGTCCAACAAAAGTGCTAGAACTGTTCTTTGGTGGAGTAGATACTGGTCCTTTTTCAAACAAGATTTATGTTTGCAGGGTTTATTTGGGGCAACCCAAGCCTCGCAGTCTGGAAGCCTTTTTGGAACAGCTGCCAACACAAATGCTGCCACTGGATTTGGAACGGGAACTGGAACTGGGCTCTTTGGACAAGCCAACACAGGATTTGGTGTTGGCGGTTCGGTATGTCTGTACCTTAGTAATGAAATTGACTAAAGTTGTAAAAACTTCATTATTTTTAGAGGCCTGCAGCAGGTTTCTGTGCATTAATGTCCCCCTGCAAAGTAGTATGATCTGAACTGTCAGGGTATTTCTAGTGACTTCATAAAATCACATTGCTTTTATAATTTCACTATAATCCCAGGGAACTAGAGCCTTAACTGTTATACTAAGGGTATAATAAAATATATAGAATGAACACAGGTCCCATGGAGGTGCTGAGAATATGTTATAGGAGCTGACCGGCAAATGGCTGGTACTGTCTAAACATGCTCAAGTTCTGGAGTATAGTCTCAAAAAGCACAAATGACAAAGGTGCCCGAGTAATTGACCTATAAAATAATTGGTAGTGAGTGTACACTTAGGGCTTGTCTTCACTACTCGGGAGATCAATGCTGCTGCAATCGATGCAGCGGGTGTCAATTTAGCGGGTCTTCCCTAGACTCGCTAAATCGATGGCAGAGCACTCTCCAGTCGACTCTGGTACTCCAGCTCCCCGAGAAGAGAAACGTAAGTTGACCGGAGAGCATCTCCCATCAATGCAGTGCAATGAAGTCAACCTAAGCTACGTCAACTCCAGCTACGTTGTTCATATACCTGGAGTAGCGTAAATTAGGTCGATTTACCCCGGTAGTGAAGACACGCCCTTAGATAAGACTAAAGTTGTTAGCAGAGCCAAACCGCTTCACGTCTGAGTATCTTTGTACTACATATGACACAAGGAATAAAAACCCTATACATGTGTGGAAACACTATTCTTATAAAAATCCTTAACTTCTAAAATCACTAGTTCACACATGAATTTAATTTTACATACTTTAATAAATTGGTAATGAACTTTGCTCTAGCATTTACATGCTAACACTTGACTTCAGGCCCTTGGGTTGCTAAATGAACCGAACTGTAGCAGGAGTAATAAAGAATCTTGAGTTCCTTAGCTCTACGCTTCTTCAGAGCATTTGTAGGTGCTCATAGTACTGTGATGGGCACATTATTTAAAATAAAAACTAATTCAACAGAATTTGACATTCTGTTGGTGAGTTGGATATTGAACACATTGATGCTGACTTTTTGTAATAGACTTGTTAAATTAGTTCAGCAATAGAATTCTTTTAATTCCATCTCACTGTAGCTGTTCCAGTCTTTTCCTGACAGCCAGCTAAACCAATGCCCAAGTTTTATACACAGATAATGGGCCACTGCTAATTTTGGATCAGGAGATTTTCCTTGGCAGCCTTAAATCTACCTTGTACATAGGTGCATCACAACTTCATTTCATAGTAAGTGTAACATGGATGTCAGAGTTTTAAAAGCATGTTGCTCTCCTTTCAGACCCTGTTTGGTAAGCCTGCTGGATTTGGAACCACCACGACCAGTGCTCCTTCGTTTGGTACAACTACTGGCAGCGGGCTCTTTGGTAACAAACCAACCCTGACTTTAGGAACCAATACAAACACTTCCAATTTTGGTACATATAAGAAAGTGGGATTGAGTCTCTTAAAGTTACACTGACTATACCACACACTAGGCTACTGAATCTTATACTAAATGATTGTGAATCTTAAAATGCTCAGGTAAGCTGTGCTTGGGGCATATTGCTGAAGGGGAAAGCTTGAGGGCTTGGACAGTGACTTGTTCCTCTTCCGGTTGTAAACTGATTTTGCCTTCTATTTGTATGGGAATTTCAGGTTCAGTACACTACTGTCTTCTTGCAGACTTTGTAGACAGTACTCTCTGAACCAGTTAAGAGGTAGATGGTTGAGTTTTAAAAAAAATGCACCATTACTTAATAGCCAATACCATGTGGTGTATATTAATTCAAACAACATAAAATGTATAGGTCGGAATGAGAATACAATGTACAAATTCTCCAAGAGGTTGTAAGGGTCAGGGTAAAACTTTTGTTTTGTTGCAGTATCTAACTACTTCATTTATAGCTGAACTAGTAACTTGTTAAATACTGGGCATTTCATTAATGTTGGCTCCAAAAGTAGGTGAAGTTGAGTGAATACGAGGGTTATTGTGTAAGATACCAAGTCAGTGATGTCGTTCTCATTTTAAGAAGTCCCATGAAATTTGTTATCTTTTGGTTTTACAGAGCTGAGACCAAAGAAGCTGCATGCTAAAATTGAGAGAAATTGTTGTTTTAGATCTACTGAAATGCTGATTTATGTTGGCATAAAATCGAAGTGTGAAATGTAATCCTCTCCCAAAAGAGAGGTTCAGGCGTCTGTCAAATGAGCTTTGACTGGACAGTCCAGCAGGCATGGGATGGATTTGTGCTAGTCAGGCTTAAAGGAGGGTTCTTTGTTCTGAGAAAAGGTCAATTTTAAGTCCTGTGTTCCAGCTTTTGTAGGGTCTGGTCTATACTACCCACCTGAATCGGTGGGTAGAAATCGACCTCTCGGGGATCGATTTATCGCGTCCCGTCAGGACGCGACAATCGATCCCTGAATCGGCGCTCTAACTCCACCAGCGGAGGTGGTAGTAAGCGCCGCCGACAAAAAGCGGCAGAAGTCGATTTTGCCGCCGTCCTCACAACGGAGTAAGTCGGCTGCGATACGTCGAATTCAGCTACGCTATTCACGTAGCTGAATTTGCGTATCTTAAATCGACTCCCTGCTGTAGTGTAGATGTACCCTCAAAGAGTAATTTGCTATCATTCTGTTTCTGGGCTGCTGCTAATCTTGGTGTTGAAGCACTTTTGTTCTCTGACGTGTATACTTTCAGTAGCAAACAATGTTGGCTGTAGCACGCTTCATTCTTAACTAATCTGTGATACTTGCATTGATGCAATTTGTAGGAGGATGGTACACCTCTATCCCGATATAACGCTGTCCTCGGGAGCAAAAAATCTTACCGCGTTCTAGGTGAAACCGCGTTATATCGAACTTGCCTTGATCCTCCGGAGTGCGCAGCTGTGCCCCCCTGGAGCACTGCTTTGCCACCTTATATCCTAATTCGTGTTATATTGGGTCGCGTTATACCAGGGTAGAGGTGTAGTTTGGTATTTTATTTCTGATGTTAATGCTGTTACTCTGACTCTGTTGCCCTTGCATGGACTAACCACCGCCTTTTTAATTGGATGGCTTCACATTCTTCAGTTTAACCGCTGATCTGCCTATTGTTAGATTTGGATTGCATTTGATTTAAATTAAAGAAATGGCATTGAACTGTGTACTCCTGTGTACTTGAGTTGTGAACTGCTTCCTCAGTAAGAATCAGAGGTGTGTGGTATAAACAGTGTAAAACGGGACTTGTTTTGTCCAGTGGGGTTGAAGAAACTTTAAAACCATCTTGTTCTGCTACCACATCTGGATCCTTTCTGGTTTTCAGTAAAATCTGAAATCTTGATATCTATAATTGAAACATACCTTGGAAGGCAATACTGTTCTGTAATAGTGTTTTTAGTTGTGCTTGAGTGGTGAATATCTATTACATTACTGTTAAAATCCTTTGCCATAGCTATCCTCTTTTGAGGAAACCTTAAGTGGCAAATGCCAAGCCTGCTCACTCTAAATATATTTTCTGAAACAAGACAACATAGATTTCACAGTCCTTCAAGTTTTTTCCTCATGTATTCATTTGTGTTCAATATTAAATATATAGACAACAGGATCTTTTCACGGAAGTTAATTTGCAGCTGCATATTCCCTACCTGATGATGTATGAAAAACTACTGTCAATCTGTAGGGCTGATTATCATCTTAGACTGTGGGTGGAAAATAAGCAAATGGAATTGCTTACAAACTTTTATGCAGTTGCTGTTTTTTAGGAGGGTGGGAGGGGGGTGCAGGATGCTGCAGCAAAGGAAATACAAACACCTATATGCAGAACTCTAAATACTCAAATGGCTGAGTCATCAGTTGGCTTATAAATCCTAGATTTACCTCTCCTCTTCTGGTAGGCAGGATTTTGTGCAGTGTTTGGTTAGTCTTCAACCATCCCATCTTTTGTAGAGAGGAGTACTAATACAGAAAAGTCATCTTGTTGTGGAGCTCTTCCAGATTACCCATTAGCTTTTGGCTATTTGTCCTTATTTACTTACACTTCAGTAAGAACTCAATTTTTTTTTTTTTAATGGCTGCTTGAAGGTATCTAATTGTGAAGACATGCTCTCACTTGGAGCACACTTGTCTTCCTACTGTGTCCTAGTTTGATTCTTTGCTCAGTGATGTCTGTCTTGCTGATGTACTGTCAAGCCTGCTTTTTCATTGGTGGTCTGTAATGATAATCCAGCCACTCTTCTCTCAGCCCAAACTTAGACCCTATCTAGATGTCACAGAAATGCTTTTAAAAACTCTAATGTGGCTTTAAAACACCTTTTCACCATCTGAAGGCCTTAAATTCTGTTTGAGCTCCAGAAACATCATGTGCTAATGTTGGCAAAGTTGTCCTTAGTCAGGTGATGCTTGTTCGCTTAGAATCCTTTGCAGAGGAAGTTGAATGTTAACTTAAAAGTGGTGCACTAATTCTTTGGTACTCCTAGGTTTTGGTGCGAGCACTGCTGGGAATAGTATCTTCGGAAATAAACCTGCAGCTGGAACTCTCGGCGCTGGACTTGGAACAGGATTTGGAACAGGTTAAAAAAAAAAGCCTCCAGGGGATGGTGTGTAATACTGTGGCATCCATAATTGGGATTTCTTTCTAACTGTAGTAACAGTTCAGGATCTGTAGTGGCAGGTATTGGGAAAGTCCAGAGACTGGACTGCCCCAGAGCAGAAAGAATGAAATTGAGTCTGCACTCTTTGAAATGCCTTTTTAGCACTCTGAGAGACATCTCTTCCTCCCTCTCCCCCCCCCCTTTCCCAGTTCATACACGACCTTGTGCAGTAGAAGATATTAATAGGTTATTGAGGGTTCACACAAGAATGTTATGCTGTCTAGTTAGCTACAAGTTTAAATTTCCAGTACATTGTGGTATCTAGTCCTTTAACATCTTTCAACTCTCTGGTTAGTGAGTGTTTGTTTATTCTGCTTAAACCCGATCTGTGTTGGAATTGGGTTTTCGGAATGTAAAGTGTTAAAATGGTAGGAGCTTACCAAGGGTTAATAGTTAACTGTGGTTCAGAGAATGTATAGGATTAGATTAATAATTTGCTCTAATAATGTGATCAGAACAGGAAAGTATTCCCTTGACTTGTAAGAATCCACAGATAACTTACAATAGGTGCGGTAAGACTTCTTTTTGCAGTTCAACAGATGATAGTTGAGGGAATTCTTAAATGTGTGGACTAAACTTAATTTGTCTGCAAGCGCGTAATGGAACCTTCTGTAAACTGCTGCTGTCCTCTGTGTAGCTCTTAGCGCAGGGCAGACTTCACTATTCGGAAACACCCAGCCTAAATTAGGTGGAACACTGGGAACAGGAGCATTTGGAGCACCTGGATTCAATACATCAACAGCCACCCTGGGCTTTGGAGCTCCCCAGCCTGCTGTGGGTAAGAGTGCAATTTACCAAGTTTAGTTACTTGAATCCAAGGTAGTGGAACAGTATCTGTTGCAGATCCTAGCCAAGATAATGGTGTGGCTGATACAGGACTCTACTTAGTAAAAAATTCAAAGAGCATAATATAATCAATCCAAATCAACATGGGGTTAGGGAAGATAGATCCTGTCAAATTAACTTTCTTTTTTAATGAGATGGCAGGTTTGGTTGTTAAAAGTAAGTGTTTGGTGGAATATACTTACCCTACAAAAGTCTATTTGATTTCATATTGCATGACATTTAAAAAATAAACAAAACCTAGAACAATAGGAAATTTAAATGGCAGACATAAGTGGATTAAAAACTGGCCACCTGATAAGTCTCAAAATGTAATTGTAAATGGGGAATCACTGAGTGGGTGTATTTTTAGTGGGGTTCTGCAGTGATTGGTCCTTGGCCCTATGCTGTTTAACTTTTATCAGAGGCCTGGAAAATCATCACTGATAAAGTTTGCAGATGGCCCAAATTGGGAGTGGTAAATAATGAAGAGGTCACTGATACAGAGCAATCTGGATTGCTTGGTAAGCTAGGAGCAAGCAAACTGCACGTTATAATGTGGCTAAATGTATACATCTAGGAACAAAGAATGTAGGTCATACTTAGGGTGACTCTGAAAAATTTGGGGGTCATGGTGGATAATCAGCTGAACAAGTGAATTTCAAGATAGTTGAACCTTCAGAAAAAGATCTTGCACCAACATTAATTAGACTTTGAAGGGACACCGCACGCTGGTATTGAAACTAACAAGTGCAGATAACCATTAAAAGGTTCTGCCAGGCCACATTAGGCTCCTGGCTAATCTGCACAACTCCCTTCATTTTAGCTTTGCACAGGGGAAACTGATTTGAACTTGGTAAATAATTCTGATATACAAGAAGGAATAGAATTCAGCTGGCTTTACAGGGCTGACAGAGGTAAAATGTACTGTCACTGAAGTCAGCAGATACAACTGTGAATACCCACAGGGAACAGATCTGGTAAAGAAGAGGCCACTTCTAAATGTGAGATGAGTCTGAGTGCTAAATACATGGTTAGAAAAGATTAATCTCTCCAACTTTATCTAGTATTGACAGACCCAAATGTTTCAGCCGCCCAACAAGCAGCCCTCCAGCAGCACTTCAACAGCTTGACCTACTCACCCTTTGGAGATTCTCCTCTCTTCAGAAACCCTATGTCAGACCCAAAGAAGAAAGAAGAGGTGAGAACTCAAATTCTTCAGAACACATTTTTTTGGATAAGATTGTGTTTGTTGTAACTTCTATATCTGGATTAGTTTTAATGAAGATACGAACATTTAGGGGCCCATTTTCCTAATATCCTAGTCTTTAGCCTGGCGTGTTGAGAAACTAAATGCTATGTAACTAAGGCTCCATGTTTGTCACAGATACCATGACTTTCCGTGACCACCATGACTTCTGCAGTAGCTCCATGCGGCTGTCCCAGGAGCTGCCTGAGTAGCTCGGGTAGTCCCCGGGTCAGTCGCACTGGCTGCTGCTGGGGCAATCTCAGGGTCCCCAACCAGAGCAGCAGGAGTTTGGGTGTGGGGGAGCTTGGGGTTGGGGCTGCTGCTTACCTGCGGGGGGCTCAGCTCCCCTGGCTCCACATGCTGCTTCTGCTGCAGCCAGGCACTGCCCCCAGAGCTCCCACTGGCTGTAGTTCCCAGCCACTGGGAGCTGCAGAACTGGGGCTTGGGGCAGAGCAGAGGCAGCATGTGGAGCTCGAGGGAGCTGGGTAAGGAGCCTGCCCCAGCACCCATGGTGCTTCCCTGGGTTGTGACCTCCCCCCGGGCTGTGCCTCCCTCCCCAGCACCTGCGGTGCTCCACTCTGACCCCAATGGACAGGTCATGGGCCCGTGAACTTTTGTTTACTGCCCGTGACATGTCCATGACTTTTACTAAACATACCCATGATTAAAATGTAGCCTTATATATAACACATACATTCTCACTATTTTATCTGCAACAGACAGCCGCTTGGGATACCTAATTGCATATATTGTGGTCATATATTAGACTTCTGTCTTCAGAGATGCCAAGCATCTGGCATTTCCAATGAGCTCTGTGGGTGTAGTAGATGCTCAGAATCTCTAAAAATCAGGCACTTGGATGATTCACAGTTATAGATTATAAATCCATGTGTGATCTCATTGCAATTTTTTTCCAAACGTTCTCATGTAAGATTCTGGCACTTACTTTACCAGCGTGGGGAAAACTCACTCTAAAGGAGCAGCAGTATTGCTGACATAGCTTACTAAGTAGGTCTGATTTTATTTCTTAAACAAGTGGTGGTAGTTTAAGCAAGCCACCTGCCAAAAGCACTAATCAGACCTCAAATTGAGCTAGCACTGTTGCTGCCAAATCAGTAGACGAACCAAGAATACAGGGTGAATGTCTATAGTTAACTTGTCTTACGTCACTTCTGAAGTCTTGTTTTTTAGTTTGTTCAGGGCAGAGGTTTTTTGTCCTGACAACAATACTGGTCTAACTTCTGTGAAAATAAACAAGAAAACGTTAATCCTGTTCAGACTTAAGTAGTTTGAAAATCTATTTTTTCGGCTACATGAGTTTTTCTTTGTCTCAGAGACTGAAACCAACTAATCCAGCAGCCCAGAAGGCCTTGACTACGCCAACCCATTACAAACTGACCCCGCGACCAGCAACCAGAGTGCGACCGAAAGCTTTGCAGACAGCAGGATCTTCCAAATCTCACCTCTTTGATGGGCTGGATGATGATGAGCCATCTCTATCCAATGGTGCATTCATGCCCAAGTTAGTTTTCTTTTCTCTGTTAGAAATGGCCTGTGTTCAGTAATAAAACATAGGCTTTAGAAAGCTTCCTGTTGTATGAGGTTGACCTTTCTATTTAATATTAGCCCTGGAAGTCCCTTCATCTCTCCTCTGAAGTGGTGTGGTGGTAAGGCCGACTCTGTGTTTTTAAAAAACATCCCCTCCCGACCCCCCCCCATCAATTGGAATAACAAACTGATACCTCATACCCCTCTTGTTACCATCTGCTGGCAAAGACTAACAAGACTTGGCAGCAGTTATGGCATTGTCATGACAGAATGCTAGCTAATGTGGCTTAAAGTTGGCTTAAATATTCTCCCACCCCCTGGAACTCTTGGGTCAAAAGTGTGGCTCTCGTGTGCTACAGATCACTGAGAACTGTTGCTTTGGTATATTTTAGGAAGAGCATCAAGAAGCTGGTTTTGAAAAACCTCAACAGCAGCAACTTGTTTTCTCCTGTCAGTCGTGAAGCTGAAGATCTGGAACCTCCATCCGAGTATCCAGAGAATGGAGAGCGGTATGTTTGTGTGACACAGCTGATTATGCCGCTAGGAAACAGTATTTAGTTAATACTTTCTCCTGAACAAATAAACCTACGAAAAAAGCTCTCTAGAATCTAAATCTATACAGTGCATAACCCTCTTGTTTAGAAATAAGCTCATAGCTATTTGTGGGATCCACTAAGTCGTCAGTAGCTTAACAGTACTATGAGAGCTGTTTATAGACATCTTTGCAATGCTGATGTCATGGCAGTAGTTATGTTTTAAATATCCAAATAAGAATATGCACTGATAATAGATTTTTGTCTGACTGATTTTTTTCCATCTAGTTGAGACTAAAATTCTTAATTGTAAAACAAGCTGTTTATAGAGGGACTTCAGGTTCTAGGAGGTTAACAGAGATGTTTAAGCAACAAAGATAATCAAGTTGTGGAACTGTGAATAAAATGTTGTTGTTTACCCTTTCCCTCAGTACAAAAACCAGTGGTCGCCCATTGGAATTAATAGGCAGCATGTTTAATACAGGAAATACTTTTTCACACAGCCCACAGTTGTCCTGTGGAGTATATTGCCACAGGAGATGTGATGGCCAAAAGTATAACTGGATTTAAAAAAAACTAGATAAGTTCACGGAGGATAGGTCTATCAATGGCTATTAGCCAAGATCAGGGATATAACCCCATGCTCTGGGCAACCCAAAACTTCTGACCGCCAGAAGCCGTGAGAGGAAGATGGGTGGATCTCTGTAAATTTATTCTTTTCTGTATGCTCTCTCTCTGAAGCTCTGGGTCTGGCCATTGTTGGAAGACAGGATACTGGGCTAGATGGACCACTCCTCTTACCCAGTATGACCTTTATGAACAGTACAGGCTTCCTCACCAGTGTATCAATTAGAGCTGGGCAGGAAACTGTTTCCCATCCCTGGAAAATTTCCAAGCTTTTGGGGGGAGGAGGGGGAAATTCCCATCCAGACCTGCAAATAGACAATCAAAAATGTTTGGGTCAGGTCTAAATATCCCATTTCAACAATTTCAAAACCCTTTTTTTCAAATCTTTTGAAACAAACTTGTCATAACTGACCCATTTCCACAAATAGTTTCAGGTTCAACAAATTATTCATTAGAAAATGCCAAACATCTTGTTAAATTCCCGATCAGCTCTAGTCTCCGTTCTCACCTGGAGTCACCACCTAGTAAGGATTAGGGAAATACACTAGCCATGTGCCCACTCAATCTATATTGCTGATGCTGCCAGTTGTGAACTAGGCAGCCCCACCCTAAGGTTAGCTTGATCCTTTGGGCAGCAAGACGTAATCAAGTCTAAACCCATTTTCCCAAAACTATGTAATATATGTTCCAGGCACTAATGTCTAGTGTTACATGTGGCAGTGTACCTCCACATAGCAGGAAGGATCTGGTGTGCCCTGTTATGAGATGAGAAACAAATATGTGTTGTAACACGGGCACAAGATTTCTTCAGAAATGAATGTGTTTGAATGGCTTCATTCTTTCTTTAGGTTCAACTTTCTATCCAGATCTGTTGATGAGAACCACAGACCGGAGGGTGAGCGAGAGGAAGAGGACGATCACCATGAAGTGACTAGATTTTACACTAACCCCATTGCCAAGCCCATCCCACAGACCCCAGAGAATGCAGTGCACAAACACCAGAATAACGTGGACGATACCATTGTGGCTCTGAATATGCGGGTTGCCTTGCGGAATGGCCTGGAAGGCAGCAGTGAAGATGCTTCATTTCATGATGAGTCACTGCAGGATGACCGAGACGAGGAGAATGAGAACGTATATAGTCTGCACCCAGCAGGTCAGATTCGCACTGCTGTCTGGTGCTGCTCTTTAGTTTTACTCCTTCCTGATCCTCCTCTTGCTTGTCATTTGACCCCCATCCTTTGCTTTTCTTTTCACGTATACTGCCCTTGAATAATTTCCAGCTTTCTCTCCACCAAATGCCATTCCTCAAAAAAACAAATCTTCCTACCTTCTCCTCTCCCTCTTACCCAAGATGTTCCATGTTTTCATCTTACCTTAGATAAGATACTCAGTGCATGGAATTTCTCACTGTAAAGTAATATGAACTTGACACTGTTGAGGTCTGTACTCTGGCTTCTGTTACTTTATTGTTTACTTACATTGTACTGATTCCCAACTTCTGTTTATGGCCCCTCAGCTGTCCTTCAGTTTTCTTGACAAATGATTAAGAACATTTCTGAAGTTAGTCTTGTCCTCATCTGTGTGCTCAATTATTTTCTACTGTAGGAATTGTTCTAACAAAAGCTGGCTACTACACCATCCCGTCTATGGAGGATCTAGCTAAACTTACCACTGACAGAGGAGAGTGCATTGTGACTGATTTCACTATAGGTCGTAAAGGTGAGGATAGAATCATTTTGGATATGTGTTCTCCTGCCACCAATTCTTTAGAGCTTTAAAGTCTGGGCTTTGTATTTCTTCATAGAATATCAGGGTTGGAAGGGACCTCAGGAGGTCATCTAGTCCAACCCCCTGCTCAAAGCAGGACCAATCCCCAGACACATTTTTACCCCAGTCCTCTAAATGGCCTCCTCAAGGATTGAACTCACAACCGTGGGTTTAGCAGGCCAATGCTCAAACCACTGAGCTATCCCTCCCCCCTATCATGAATGTAAAATCGCTACCTTGCTTGGGAAATTTATCATCCCTAGGTGACTAAAGCTTTATAAATGTTTTCAAATTGGCTGCACTCTCAAGCTGCATGAATTAGGCTACACAGTGAAACTAAAATCATAGCTTGTAAAATTCCAGCACCTGGTATCTGAAAAGAACAACACTTTCAATAGTTCTTCAGATACTGAGGGTAGCTTAGGTCCAAAACTTGGACTCGAACGGTCTAGCTCAGCTTTATTGGCCAACCTGAGTGCTATTCATGACTTGTTCACTTCTTGAACTTCAAACTGGATTTTTACAAATCATTATAATACCATGATTATTGGAGAATGGAAAGATTTGAATATTTAACATCTGACACTGTCCCTGGACGAAATCATAACTTTGTAATTCTCAATGAGTGTTTGGGAAAAGCTGATCACAGATGCAGTATGAGCGGCCAGGTTAGTACTACTATCAAAAACCTTATGACTATATAAAGGAATTGAATGTAAAACTAGTTTGGTTGTACAACTACTTGGGGTCAGTCTTGCTGTTGTATATGCACGTAGGGTATTGTGTGCAGTTCTAGTACTTTGAATTCAAGGAGACAAATTTAAAAATAGAGGATAGGACCACCCAGGAGGAGTGACCAACTTAAGTGGTCTAGAAAAGATACTTAAGGGCCCAAATTTATTACTTTGAGGGAGCAATGGCCAACAGACTGAAACTATCATCCTTTTAGAATGGAAAAAGATAATAGTAAAACTGCTCAATTACTTGTTGTCAGTGGAATGGAATAACAGGAGTTAGAATGGCAATTTAAGGATAGTTCAGGTAAGATGAACAAAATGTGAATACTTATATTGGAGAGTTTGCCAGTGCACTTCTCCAGGGTGGTATTACAGCATTTGCTATTGGAGCAGAAGTACAAGTTGTGTTTGGTTTACTTTCCAGGTTATGGATCAATTTACTTCGAAGGAGAGGTAAATCTAACTAACTTAAATCTGGATGAGATTGTGCACATCCGCAGGAAAGAAGTTATTGTCTATCCTGACGATGATCAGAAGCCACCTATTGGTGAAGGTTTAAATAGGTAATTCAAACTTTTTCATGTGCCCTCTTTGGGAGGGATGGGAGTAGCCTGGTAAATAGGTTTACCAAAATCTATCACCCTTATTGTCATCCATAAGTGTCTCTTTCTATTAGCTATCCCAGCAGCCTGCAAATCTAAACCCTTTTTTCAGGCATACATTCAGGTTATTAATCTTGGACAAAGCCTACTGGTCAGTGACAATAATGTTTCTGAACTAAAGCGTGGTACATGGCTTTTTCAGTGTTTGAGCCAATGCTTGTGGTTTGTTTTGAACTTGATGTAAACTTTTTTTGAATGCCTCGTTTCAAAGCTCAGTGATCTCATGCTCTTCCATGGTCTACATTTTAACAGACGAGCTGAAGTTACATTGGATGGAGTTTGGCCAACGGATAAAACATCTCGCTGCTTGATAAAGAGCCCAGAACGACTAGCAGATATCAATTATGAAGGCAGATTGGAGGCTGTATCTCGGAAGCAGGGAGCCCAGTTCAAAGAATACCGTTCAGAGACTGGTTCTTGGGTATTCAAGGTAATGTTCACGGTTACTCATTGCTGACTGCTCATAAACTGTGCATTACAGAAAGATCTGGGTGGAAGAGAAGTCAGAATCCCTGATTAAACCAATAGCTGTCAATGCTGTAATTCCAGTGCCTTTATTCAACAGGTTTTTTTATACTTGTTTAAGGTTTTAAAGTGCTCTTTCTGACCCATTTAACTCATGAATTGTAGTACTAAAGTTTTTCAAGTAATATACAGATCATTCTGATTGTAATAGTCACAATGTGCAAACTGTCCAAAATAACTCCCAGGTGATTCGTTAAGAACTGATCTCGCATATATGTGGTGTTTTGTACAAAGATTGAACTCCCTCAGAGTTCATGTATGCTTCAGTATGCAGTTACTCATTAGAATATTTAAAGGGAGACTTTCAGACCCAAGGGGCAGCTAAACACCCAGCTCCATACGAAGTCAGTAGTAGTTGTGCACCAACTCCCATCTGTGCCTTTGAAAAATCTTCCCCATGTCTGTATCCCTATTAGCAACACTTTGGCTTTTCTCATTGTACAGGTGGCTCACTTCTCTAAATACGGCTTGCAAGATTCTGATGAGGAAGAGGAGGAGCATCCTTCAAAAGTGGACGCAAAGAAGTTAAAAACTGCCCAAGTGCCACCCCAGGGGCAGCTGGTGCCCCAACAAATGGCTCTAAATGGCAAGCCAACGCCTCCATCTCAGGTAGAAAAAACAGTGACTTGAAGTTATCCATAAAATGAAGGAATAGCTATTTGCCCTAAGACAGAGCCGTTACTATTGCAAATGCCTTGGAGACAGAAGAACGCAAAGCATTTTTAGAACCGAGCTTACTCAAACTGGGGTGGTACTTCTGGTCTCCTACAGGATATTTGCAAGATCTATGTATACTTGGCGTGCTCTCCCTTGTCCTCACATCCTTTGTTTGAAATTAGCGTTTTTGTTGATGGTATCTTGAGTTTTTTTGGTAACCTGATCACTTCTACAAATCTGAGATCTAAACAAGGATATGGCGCATTTGCACTAACTGTGGAAGAAAACATGGTTTTGTTAATATTCTCAAATATGTGCAATAGAACTCTTGCCAGTCATGCTGCCTCCAGCACCTAAAAACAAATTGCTTTGTGCATTAGGTTTTTAGATTGTCTGTATCTTCAAACCTCATTTTGCATGCGAACTTGTATTCTGGTATTTTAAGAATGTACTCTACTTTATTAAAATAAGATCTAAAGTTTTTTTACAAGTTTGGCTATACAACTAATTTCTTAAAATGTATTGGAGTGGGGTGGGGTGCGGTGCAATTGTTGCATTCTGAAGTTTTTTGTACCAATTCATTATTGGGTCATAGTATATGTCAGGGGTCGGCAACCTTTCAGAAGTGGTGTGCCGAGTCTTCATTTATTCACTTTAATTTAAGGTTTTGCGTGCCAGTAATACATTAACGTTTTTAGAAGGTCTTTCTATAAGTCTATAATATATAACTAAACTGTTGTTGTTGTTGTATGTAAAGTAAATAAGGTTTTTAAAATGTTTAAGAAGCTTCATTTAAAATTAAACTAAAATGCAGAGTCCCCCAGACCGGTGGCCAGGACCCGGGCAGTGTGAGTGCCACTGAAAATCAGCTCGCGTGCTGCCTTCGGCATGCGTGCCATAGGTTGCCTACCCCTGGTATATGTATATACTTGCCTTCTAGGAAGATGGCATTTTATTCAATTCTTGGCACCAGCCTATGTAGCTACATCCTAAATGTTGACTGGTTACAAGCAATTTTCTGATTGAAATGAAAATGGAACACTTTTTCCACTTTCCCTATCTAACATTGGAAAAAACACTGCCGACAGTAAACTAAATTACCGTACATACTCATTCATAAGCCAGATATTTTTGGTAAAAAAGTGACACATCAAAGAGCAGGGGTTGGCTTATAAACGGGGAACAGCAAACCGTGGACACTGGGAGCTGAGGGGCCCTGTGCCTGTGAACGCTTCAGGTAAACAAAACATCCAGGCCTGCTAATGGCTTAACCTAATGGGCCAGGAGCCAAAGTTTGCCAACCCCTGAAATATAGGGTCGGCTTATCAACAGTTTTTGCTATTTTTACGTAACCATCTTGGGGGGGCGGGGATCAGGTTATAAACAAATGGGCTAATGAACAAGTATATACGGTAGATCTTTGTGTTAATGGAGAAGAAAAGCGTTTTATAATGGAGGTGTTCATGATAATTCTACAACCAAGCACTTATGTCAAAAAAAATTGTCAATACAAAGTAGGGCTCAAGTTGAATGCAGAATGTAAAGGCCTTGAGCAGGATTCTTGGTGTCCAATCCTGCAGTCCAGTCCTTGGTGTCCAACCTATTGCTATTTGTGTTGACGTAGAGGACTCAGTCGTATGCAGGAGAGCAGAATAAAAGGATGCCAATCCCTAGCTGCCAAATTGCATTTTTAAGGGAAAGGCTTTTGTTTCAGGTCGTAAGCAATTTCGATATTCCATTCATTGGTGAAGGCAGATCTCCAGGCTTGCAGTTCACTCAGGCATGAACAGTGAGCTTCTACTTGGCATGAAGCCAGTATGCATGGTGTGTTTTTCTGTAGGTCATGGAGGAATTGTCAGCATTGGCCAATGGTCAAGCTTTTAGTCAAGACACGGTAAATAGTTCTTTTGCCCCTGGTTCTCCTGCTGCGATTTTTGTGGATAAGGAGAGGCAGTGACCTTGCACAGCCTAGTGAAGAACAGAATGAGCCGCTTAGCAAGAAGTAACTGGCATCACATAGGCTGTGTGGGGGGAAGCCTTTTAAAGTGCACACTTACCTTCTGCTGACAATCCCTCCAATCTAGTCGTATTCCTTTTATGTGCTGGAGACCCTCAGAAAACTGAATTGGGAATGCTTTTCTGCCTAGGGAAGGTTAATATCAGGTCCCTGGAGAAGTGAACCATTCAGACTCTGCACTCTGTCAAAATGCAGGGTATTTGGCCCATGAGGGAAAGTTCTTTTCGCATCAGCCTCCCTAAGTATAACTAGCACTGATGGCTTTCAGGAGTCAGATGACAAACCAACTCTGCTTGTCATACAGGTAAGGAGGCACCAGAGGTAGGAGACGGGCAGAGATGCAGCAGTGCTGATAATCTGGGCACAGCCCCATATTATAGCTATCAATGGCACGTCTTGTGGGACTCCTGTCTTTAGGTAGCCAGGCTAAGCTTTTGTACTCTGCCCCAGTAAAAGGACCCTGAAGCAATGAAGGCTGCGATTTCACCTTCTGTCTTGGTTCAGTGGTCACTTAAGTGCAGTTTGTTCTGGTAAACCAAACTCCTGAAGCACTTACATTTCTGAAAAAACACTGAGCTGGACGACTAGAAAGGACTAGGGGTGTGTGTGTGTGTGTGTTCCTATTCCCTCCCCTCACCATCCCCAACAAAAACTCTCAAATGGGAAAAACAAGGAAATCTTCTGATTTTGTGAATGTTTACTTAACTGTTCTTGTGGCAAGTTATTTTTATGGGATAACTGTTATTGTGGGCTGCCCTTTTCTGTTAGGAGCCAAGATATGGTGTACCTTTTTGTATTTTGTATTGTTGCTGTAGGTTTGGATGTTGTAAGGGGCAAAAAGTTGTCCAGGCTTAATACAGAAACATCAGGAGACTATATAGTATGGATTTAAAACTCATCAAATGGTTGATGTGAAGAGCCAGGAAATACGATGCATTTATGGTTAAGGCAAAGGTTTAGAACGTAGACCTACGTTGTATTCCTAGTGCTGCCCCAGTCTTTGTGGTTCTATTTCTGAAATATTTTTTAGAATGAGTTTATATCTGTTCATTGGCCTTGAATAAAGTTTCTCAGTGTGATGGTCTGATTTTCAGGTTCTGGTTTGCAACAGTAAGTTGTGTTCTTTCTGGCTTGTGCATCATCGCAACTAAAAGATTCTGTACCTGAAATAAACTTCATCTGATGCACAAGAAGGAGCAGAATCTAACTCTCCCTTCCATTTAATGCATTGGTTCAACAATGCGAATGCAGTAAAGGAGTAAAATCATGTCAGGTCAACTGCTATGACTTGAAATGCACAGAGTAAGAATATGCAAGTCTTAGTAACTGGCTAATTCTGATTGCATCTTGTGTGCTTGGTATAGTGGCTCCTTCGCAGGGATGTTGAAGCTTAATTCTTCATTGTTTGTAAAGTGCTTTAAGGTCCACATATGGAAGGTGCTATGAATGGTACAAGGTAACTTACTTTACTAAAATCCCCAGCTTTTGGATGGGTCAGTGAAACTTGTGCTTTTGATCCTAAACATACTTAATTTTGCAAATCTTACTAGCATGCTGTAAATACCTGGTCATGATTACTGCTAGGAACTTCTTAATAAAAACAAAGTATGTGGCTGCCTGCTGTTACAACTTCAGTTTTCAGTGTGGTAGACATGTTAGTCTGTATCAGCAAAAACAACAAGGAGTCCTGGTGGCACCTTAGAGACTAACAAATTTATTTGGGCATAAGCTTTTGTGGGCTAAAACTCACTTCATCAGATGCATGAATGGAAAATACAGTAAGCAGTATATATATTATAGCCCATGAAAAGATGGGAGTTACCTTACCAAGTGGTGGGGGGTCAGTGCTAATGAGGCCAATTCAATCAAGGTAGACATCACTCATTCCCAATAGTTGACAAGAAGGTGAGAGTATCAACAGAAGGAAAATTACTTTTTGTAGTGACCCATCCACTCCCAGGCTTTATTCAGGCCTAATTTGATGGTGTCCAGTTTACAAATTAATTGCAGTTCTGCAGTTTCTCATTGAAGTCTGTTTTTTGAAGTTTTTGTTGTTGAAGAATTGCCACCTTTAAGTCTGTTATCGAGTTCCAGGGAGATTGGAGTGCTCTCCTAGTGGCTTTTGAATGTTACAATTCTTGATGTGTGATTTGTGTCCATTAATTCTTTTGCGCAGAGACTGTCCGGTTTGGCCAGTGTACATGGCAGAGGGGCATTGCTGGCACATGATGGCATATATCACATTGGTAGATGTGCAGGTGAACGATCCCCTGATGGTGTCGCTGATGTGGTTAGGTCTTATGATGGTGTCCCTTGAATAGATACGTGGACAGAATTGGCAATGGGGTTTGTTGCAGGGATTGGTTCCTGGGTTAGTATTTTTGTTGTGTGGTGTGTAGTTGCTGGTGAGTATTTGCTTCAGGTTGAGGGGCTGTCTCCCAAGGTCTGTGAGAGTGAGGGATCGTCCTTCTTCAGGATAGGTTGTAGATCCTTGATGAAGCGCTCCAGGATCTACAACCTATAGTCTAACTTGGAACCCAGAAATGAGCAGTGAATACTTCTCTCACTTGCAGGTGATTGTTGAAGCCATTGAATATTTTTGCTTTCTCTCTTAACTGACCCAGAATATGCTATCCTCTAACATGGTTTCCATGTCTTTGGTGTCTGCAGAGTCCAGAAGTGGAACAGCTGGGGAGGGTTGTGGAACTGGACAGTGATATGGCTGACATCACCCAGGAACCAGCTCAGGATTCAATACTAGAAGATAGCATTACAGAAGAGCCGGAACTGGTGCCTGCTTCAACGCACATTGCATCTTCACTTGGTATAAACCCCCATGTCTTACAGGTGAGCAACTTGCTCTTCCTGTAGTTATCTAAGTGATAGGCCCTGCTCTTGCTTTATCCATCTGCCCAATTTCTGACAAATCACTGTGGCTTGTCTTCAGATTTGAGCATATTATTTATATACAACTTTGAACATTACAATATATATTTCATCTACCATACCCAGGAATCTCAAAGAGCTTTACTGTATTAATCATTGGTAAAATGCTTTATGGGAGGAGGTTAAAAAGGTCTCTTCTGATTAAAACAGAAGAGTTCAATTAAGTACTGTGACGGCCTTTGTTGGTGTCCAGCCAGGACAGGCTATCACATACCTGCTCCTGTGAAAATCTGGATAATGTGACCACTAGTACACAGGACCACTATTTGCTGTCTCAGCTGAAAAATAGTGCTCAAGGTGCTATATGTGGGTGACTATTTATTTTAGCATTTTAATATTGGGTCAAAGGAAAACTAATACAACTCCCCCACTTGCAGTATTCAGTTACTACTTGGTTTTCCATTTGAGTACTGACCACCTAAACAAGGTCTGTGATAACACTGTATCAGCACCTAAGGTCGTATTGATCAGTATTGGATATTAAATAGGACACCACCATTGTAGTTTAGCAGGTGACTTAAATCGCTGGTTCCTCATAATAGATTGCTTTTAGTTCATTTTATAACCATCCCATCAGATAACTCATGATCTAATTTGAAATGTAAGTTTCAGTATGAATGGATCAGTGGTGGTTCATATGTAACTTTTAAAGGTGGCTTGTTTTTTTGGGAGACACTAGTTAGACCTGCTATCCACTGCTAATTTGTATCAAGGGGTTGTTGTGCTAGCATGCAGTCTTGTTCTATGATCATTTTAGATCATGAAAGCTTCCTTGCTCGCTGATGAAGAGGATGTAGACTTGATCCTGGATCATCACTTTGGCAAACAGCCTACAAAAATGGATACTTCTCAAGAGATCTGCTCTCCCAGGCTTCCAATTTCAGCATTGCAAGGACAGAAAAGACACTCCTCAGGTACTGTAAGGATCCATATGTCTGCACCAGGAGATACCCACAGACGTTAACTTTAAAATAGTTTGTCTGGGAAAAACCAACATTTAAAACTTGTTTTGGGCATGGGGTCTCTTGTGAATTATCCTAACCTTCTAGATACTGACTCTCTTTCAAGTCTGATCTCTAACAATGTTCAAACTGGGTCATTATTTAAATACCCATTTGAGAGCATTAGGATGGTATAAAGAGATTGGGTTTAATACTAATTAACTGCCAGTAAGGGTATTTTGCCATTAATTACACATGCAGCTCACTTTGACACGAGCAGGAATTGCGTGCGCATAACTGACCACTATGACCACAAGAGAAAACGTAGCTTGTATATTTAAGAAAGTTGCAATGTTGCCAACGTTAGCACTGCATGGTCCACTTAAATGAAGTGTGCTTAACTGGGGTGTCTCCATAAGGAGCCAATTTAAGTCCAGTGGTACTTAATAGCAATGCTTACTGTTTCCTGAGGCACCTTCAGGTGACTAAAGCCAGGTCTGTTCTAAATCTAAGGCCACACACATTTGTCTGGCACAGAGGGGCGTCTGTTCTTTCTCTGAGGTACTTAAAGGCCCTTGTTGGTGTAGTGCTTAGTTTGTACCATGGCTTGGACAATTGTGCCATTGCCTAGTATGTGACTGTTCCTGACCATACTTGTTGTCCCATTCATGCTACAGGCAGCTGTGTTAAAACCAGGCATGCCTAACTGTATAGTAAATGCTATCGATTACTAGCTGCTCTGAATAGTTTTTGTGGAATTTCAGAACATCTTAAATGACCTGTTAAATGCAGAGACCTTGAGTTTCCTTAAGTTCTCCAATCTTCCTTTCAGTTGGAGGGCTGCTGCAATCAAAACTTGCAAGTGTGTCTTTCCTCCAAAGTGCTTCTCTGCAAGATTTTCATGGACCAAGAACTTCCTCTTTAGGCAATCCTCCATCTGCAGCCTCTTGGTCTGGGCTTTCCCCACTACCCTCTGCATTCTCCATGCCCAGTGCAGCCCCAGAGGTGCAGCTGAAAACAGTGGGTGCCTGTAGGCAGCAGGGGCTAATACCTCTGGAAAAATCTGTCACTTACGGAAAAGGAAAACTCCTAATGGATATGGCACTCTTCATGGGACGCTCATTTCGTGTTGGTTGGGGACCCAATTGGACTCTTGTAAATAGTGGAGATAAACTGAGTGGGTCAAATGAGCCTGAGGATCTTTGCAATGACTCTATGGAATATGGATTCTTGCCAACTCCTGTTGCTCCTAAATCGTGAGTGTTAATCCATAAAACTAGTTCTCCCTTGCAGATATACTGGAGTATATAGAGAGCCATCTGTCCTTGTCTTTAAAGTGAACCTTGTTGAATCTTGTATTGGGTAAAAATTTATGGGCCTGTGATGTATAGGCGGTCAGACTAGATGGTCTAACAGCCCCTTCTGGCCTTAAGCACTATGAAGCTGTGAATAAATATGGGCCCATATCTTCCCCACTGAGTGCTGCTAGTGTGGGTTGACATTTAGTGTTGGGAATACTGGAGCATCTCCCCTTTAAATGAAACTTTCAAAGAGCTTCCTGTCTGCTGCTCCAGGGAGCTGCAGAATGTAGGTCAAACTTGCAATGGAGTACGCAGGGACATTAGGCTAGTGCTTCCTGATGATGTGTCCATAACTCTAGAAATGTTTTTATAGTACTTCTATAGTTTGGGTAGTTGTGTTCCAAATAAGGGATGGAATTCTAGGATCAGGTTTCTTCATGTCCCGTGATTCAAGCACACTGCCAGTTTCAGGATGTTTGCAGTTCATTCTGTAATCACAGCGTCTACAATTTGGCCCTTATCTGTTCCTGGGATTGAGTACCTATTGAATATATTGACATCCCATTCAGTTAGAGAAATGGGTTCTGGATTTATTATCCACCTGATGATCAGGAACAGGAGAGGGGTGTTTCTACATAAGAATTACTTTACACATCTGTTAGTCTTGTTAAGTATCTATATCTTTCCAATACTACTGTTATCTTCCCCAGACTTTCAGAATCTCCCTTCAAGGTTCGTATAGAGAAGCTGACCTTAGAACGAAGGAAGACAGACGGAGACCAGCAGTTATACCTCATCCCTCTGGAGATAAAGCTCAAACACAGCACTGTCCATGTAGACGAACGTTGTCCTCTCTTAGCAGCCAACCCAGGAGTGTCTGCCATCCATGACTATGCTGACTGGGTTAGAGACTTTTGTGGAGACGCAGCTGAAATAGAATGTGAGTATCAAGTTATATACATTGGGGGAGCGTAGAATCTAAGTGATAGAGCAGTTTAGTGCAAGTTCACTTCAAATAATTTTAGTGCAGCACAATCTGAATAAAATGAACGGAGAATTGGACATACAAAAACACAGAAAGGAGCAAAATGTTCTCGATCTTTCTCCAGGATAGTGTTTACTGTATTGACAGACATTTAAAATAGTCGACTGGTTGTGGCCACCTCGTTTGGTTTTATTAACTTTAAAATGGCTGGATCAGATGCATGCTGGGCTGATGCATTGTGGGGTGCTAATCAGCTGATTTAAATTTCAAAGTAAGTAAGTAGTCTGATCCCCTATGAATGTAGGACAGATATAGGACTGACACAGCCCCCTCTACAGCATTGTTCCAAATTCCTAGTATGTATGTCTCTCTTCTGTGACCACTTAATTTTTTGTTCTCCAGCTGTGGTGAAGTACTGGTGTTTGACATGGATGTTGTGTGAGGCAATCTGGGGCCACCTGAAGGAGTTAGAAGCCAGTTTGGAGGAGCCCAGTGAGTACATTGTAACCCTGGAGCGTAGGAAAGCCTTCTCCCGCTGGTTATCACAGACTGCAGCAGCACGAATTGAAGAGGAAGTCTCACTGTCCCAGCACGAGAACCACATAGAGGCTGTGTTCAGCTACCTTACTGGGAAGAGGATCAGTGAGGCTTGTAGGGTGGCACAGCAATCAGGTAAGAAGCTTACAACTCACAGCTGACTTTGGGATATACAGAGACTGCCGCACTTTTTTTTCCTCATTGTTACCAAGATCAATGCTAGATTCAGCCTTACTGCAGAAATTGCATGGTTATTGAGGGGCAAATCAGATGTTTCTACTGCAAATATTTTTTGGGGGACAGGAGAAGAAACCTTGGTCTCCCTCAGGATGGAATCTGGTACAGGGCATTTTACACTTCAAACTCTAATACCTAGGCTGAGGCTTGAGTGATTTCCTACTGAGGGGAACTGACTACTCAGTGTATTGATTTTTACTAGCTTAAGATGGACAGGAATAGCTTAGCCACTTTCTGCTGATTTATCTGGGGAACCTTACAGCTGTTACTTGTAACTCATATTTCAGTGTTATAATGTAAATCTGCTGTGTTCAGAGCTTGCTTTCTAGCCCACTAAATCTGCCTTGAACGTTGCTGTAGCAAAGCAACTGTAATTGGGCCAGTTCTTAGTTCTGTGTTGTGACAGTGTGTAGGTAGGAAGAGCACATGCTCTAGGAGCCATTTACTTCCACCATTCTCTAATTAACGGCTGTAATCTGTGTGACGTGTACACCAAAAACTTACTCTTTCCTTGATCAGTGCACATAGCAATGACTGCAAATATAACTGATTACGGTGGTTTGTGTTTTTACAAGCCATAATTTAAACTTCTAGGGCTGGGTATTGGTTTTTGAAGCACACTTGTTTGGCTCAAATGACTACTTCAGCTTTTAACAATACTGAACTTCTTCTTGCCTTCCTGGTTCTTTCTTGCGCTTATGGCTGATTCTGAAGGAAACCTAATTAGTCTAACTTTAATTTCCATACTTCTGACTTTAGAGTACAAGTTACCTCCATTTTTTTAAAATCCCCTTATTCACTTGTTTCGTACCATCCCACTGTGCTCAACAGTTATTGCATAAGGAACTATAAAACAACCTCACTTTCCAAGCCAACCAAACTGCATGTTGTAGGATTGTGGTCTGTGATGTCCCAGTAAACTCTGCTGACGTGCTGTTTTATTTCCTTCAGGAGATCACAGGCTTGCCCTTCTCCTCTCCCAGTTGGTAGGCAGCCAGCAGGTTCGAGAGCTCCTCACAATGCAATTAGTGGACTGGCATGGATTGCAGGCAGACTGCTTCATCCAGGAGGAGAGATTGCGCATCTTTGCTCTGCTGGCTGGGAAGCCCGTAAGTCTTGCTGACAATCTGTCACATCTGTATAATTGAAAGTTAGCTACTGCTAGATAGGAAAAATAAATGAGTGTCTTGTAGGCCAGGGGTTTCTCACCTTTTTCTGTGAGGCCCAATAGGCTATTAAAAACTCTATGGCCTGCCTGTGCCACAACTGTTTTTCGGCATATCCAGTAGATTAAAAGCCAGGGCCGGTATTAGGGGGTAGCAAGCAGGGGACCCCATGCCACAGGAGGTCCCACGAACCAAAGTTGCTCAGGCTTTCGCTTCATACCCATGCAGCAGGGTTTCCGTTTCACCTTCAGCCTCGCGTGGCAACCCTCGGCCACAGAGACTCCTAACGCTGGCCCTGCTCTCCGGTATATTTTGGCAGAACCCCTGAAACCTGCTTGAGCCCCCCCCCCCGGGGGCCTTGGACCCTTGGTTGAGAACTGCTGTTGTAGACTAGCTTTTGCTAAGTGAGGAGCACATGTCCTAGAGTCACTGTTAAGAGTATTATACTGACTTCCCAACACATGCAGTCCAATGGCATGTGTCCAGTCTCTAACTATTAAATACAAAGGGATTCATTTGGTCCCTTCCTAATGCATCCTTTCAGTGGTAAATGTTGTTCATATAATCTAGTCAGAGGCTACAAAACTAAGCATTGCTCATTCTCAGTGTAACATTTACTGCAAACCTGCTTTAACCCTTGCAATCTGTTGTTCAGGTGTGGCAGTTATCTGAGAGAAAAAGCATTAATGTGTGCTCACAGCTGGACTGGAAGCGTTCTATTGCTATCCACCTCTGGTATCTGCTTCCGCCAACGGCTTCTATTTCGAAGGCACTCAACATGTACGAGGCAGCATTCCAGGTATGTCATTACATGCCTTTTAAAAAAGGGAAACATGTCTCTTCCTTGCATTCCTGTCCAGGCATTGCAGCAAAGTAGGTGTTCTGTGTGCTCTTAAGAACATGGCTTATTGTTTAAAGGACAGCTTCTGTTTCTCATGGGGCTTGATTCAGGATTAATCAGCAAATTGTGGTGGTACAATCCTATCTTGACCAGAAATGGGTTAGCAGTTACAGCTAATTCCAAGAAAACTGAAAGTCCCATTTCATCACTCTTTGAACAAATATCTAAACCGAACTTCAGATGGCAATTTGTGAACAGTTGGTGCAAGCCTTTCAAACCCACGACAAACCTCTCGTGTTTTGAATATTTGTACTTAATTATATGCCGGGCATGTAGCAAAGTTTGGAGTCTGCCCAACCCTTTCCATTATAGGACCCTGTTTTCAGGTCCTGCTTATTACTTTGTTAAACTTTAAACTTCAGGCACAAATTTTGTGGTGGATGTCTGCCTCAGGCTGAAATTTTTGGAAAACGTACGCAAAATCAGTTCAGCTGTTTCTCAGGATGAGATTTGGGAAAAATACATTGATTTATTAAGCTCTTACTACTTTCATTGTAAGCACCTCCACGCTTTGGAGCAGGGACTTGAAATTTGGATTAAGGGTCACCCTGGTGTAAGGAATATGTCTTGTAACATCCTTGTGAAAATTTGGCCAGGTTATGAGCCTCTGAAAATTGACCTTCTCATGCAGACTTTGAGTTTGGCAGGTAGATTCTCTGATTCTATCTGTACTGAGCATACTCCATGGGCTGAACAGGCTTTTCCCAGCAGTCGGGCTGCAGTGGTACTGCACAGGGACTGAGAGCAGGGAGACTCTCCAGTGTGCTCAGTGCTCCACCTGCTGGTTCCTTGGCAGCAAGAAGGAACCCATCTGACTGAAATGCAGATGGGTGCAGAGACATCCGGAGGGCTGGCAAGTGGGAGACTAGGATGAGGAACCAGTTAGTAGGTGGTGGATGAGTGGTCCCAGGGGGTGGATTAGGCCAAGCACAAGCTGGAGGGGCTGAGGAAGATGGTTCTGTAATCACTAGAGTGTTCTCCCTGAGAACGTGAAGTAGAACCCTGGATTTCTGAATCTCTGCATTCCTCTGCTGTCAGCAAATAGCTGTGAAACCCAGGGGCAAAATGTTTCGGTTCTAGTGCCTGGCTCTCAGAGAATGACAGCCTGGCAGCTACTAAAGAGGCAGAAATCTCTGTTGTGCATTTACAGGTTCTAACCCTTGTAATGAACCATGTATGATGTTCCCTTTATGAAATTTTGTCTCTTAATTTGGTTTTTTTAAAAAAACCTAGGAAATTACACACACAGAAGGTACATTAAAAGAAAGTCTGCAAAGTCAAGCGCTCAAAAGTTAAGAAATGGTCATGCAATTTTAATTTAATTCTTGTCCATATGCATTATGATTAAGGCTGCAAGTTTGTCACGGAAGTCACAGATTCCATGACTTTCTGGGACCTCCGTGACTTCCGCAGCGGCCGTTACGGCCCAAGGGTTGCCTGAGCAGCTTGGGCAGCCCCATGGCCAGTCACTGCTGGGGCACTCGGGCCACTGCCCTCTTCCTTTCCCTTTTTCCCCAGCAGCAGCAGGAGTTTGGGTGCCTGTGAGAGGGGGCTCATGGTTGGGGGTTGAGGTGCAGGAGGGGGTTAGGGCTCTGGGCTGGGCTTACCTTGGGACGGGGGGGGCCTCCCCAGCAGTGGCGACATGTCTCTCCCATAGTTCCTAGCTCAGTGCGTTGCCTCTGCCCACAGGCATCGCCTCCGCAGCTCCTATTGACCAGACGCCATCCCCCAGCACCAGTGGGGGTCCCGGTCTTCTCCCCCCGAGCACCTGCAGGGCACCCTCCTCCCAGGTTTAGTCGGGTATATTTAGTACAAGTCATGAACAGGTCACCAGCCGTGAATTTTTGCTTACTGCCCGTGACCTGTCCATGACTTTTACTAAAATACCTGTGATTAAAACTAGTCTTAATTATCATAGTTTGATCATGTAATTAGACTCTTTTCAGTGCACAGGACGATGGATGGTGCTCTGGGGATGAATCAGGATTGTGTAGTGAAGGAAACTGTCTGTAGAATCCCTGCTTCTTAGTGAAGCTACAATAAGTGCCATAGAAAAACCCTTGAGGAAATCAGCTCTTTGTTCAGAGAATGGGTTTCAGTAGTGTTCAGCTAATAAGGCCTAGAGCAACATGAGGAAGATAAAACAAAATATTGGATTCTACCGAATGAGCATCATCCAGCTTGCATACTGACTGAGGAGGTGGTCCTGTGAGGAAAAAGTGTGATCGGGGAATTTCTGAATCCTAATGCATGTGCACAAGGGGGCCAAATGAAGGTTGCGGTGCAGCCTTAATTCTGGCACTTCCTAACTCTGGTGTGCTTGACTCTGTAGCCTTTTAAAAAATTTATCTTGTGTGTGTGCAACTTCCTAGCTTTTTAAAACAGCAAACTGAAAAAACATTCCGTTACAATGTAAAAGAGCCAGGTGACACTGCAAGGGTATTTTAAATAGGTGGAATACACCTCCCAGAGGTGGCTACTAAAGGCAAGCTAATGGCCTCTACACTGACAGTCTCCCATGTGGGTGTACTTTGCTGAAGCAGAAAGCATATCAGATTCATAATTCACAGGAGTTGAGGTTCTGAATGTGTGCTGTGTATGTAGCAGTGCTGTTCTATTTGGTTTGCTGTCACTAAGTGTAGTCTGTGGTACAATACTCTACAGAACACCCCGGAGTGTGAGAAATATGCCTGCTGTCCCCTGCCTCCCTACCTAGAGGATTCTGGCTGTGTACTTGAGGAAGATGACAGTACAAAGAGACCTCTGAGAGATGTCTGCTTTCACTTGTTAAAGCTCTACAGCGACAGGTAAATGGGAATCCGAACACCTAAAGAGCTGTTTATTGGATCCATCACTCTTGCTGTTCTGCAGATATAGAATTAATTAGTCATAGATGTCTCCTCTCACATGATCTGTCCCTAAATCCAAGATGTTGGAGGAAACACCACTGGGAGTGAATACTTCCCCACAGGTCTCTGGGGTTTGGCTACTCTCCTTTGCACCAAATTCCCTGCCTCCTGCAATGCAAACAGAAGTAGTTCAGTACTTCCACCTTACCCAGTTAAGATCCTAACATATATAGCTTTTTGGGGAAAAGCAGCAAGCAAAATTCTCAGACTCAAATTTCCAGGACTTTGTTCCCCAAATAAGACAACCGCCAAGTTACTGGTATTTGCAGAAAGAGTGGTACAGCCCGTCTGTGTCTGGGGGAGAAGTTGGTCCTGAAAAGAAATGAGGCATCAATTTAGCATCTCTTTGAATGTTAGTAAGACAGGCCACATAAGCTTTCTTTTGACAGTTTTGGAAAGGACATTTTATTTGATCAGAAGCTAGCAGCCCAGTATAGAAGGCTTGTCTGTAACTAGACTTGTTCTCCTGTAACTTCAGCTTGTGTTCTGAATGAGGGTGAAGTATTCTTAGCTTCTCATGTGCAGTTGCCTTCTTTTAAGCTGCTGATAAAAATAACACAGCAGGTGCATATTCCTCAGAGGAAACATGGCACTCTGGATGCAAACTCAAAGAAGCTTGATAGAGTATTAACTATTGAACTTGTGTTCAGATAGGACACTAACTTGCTTCCAGGGGCATTCAGTAAAGAAAACAAAGGAATTGTCAGGAACTAAGTATCACCAATACTTGGATTTGTTGTGGGCCCAATGAACTACTTGTCCACTTCTTGTTACTTACGTTCTGAATCCATCTCTCTGCAGATGCTATGATCTCAATCAGCTGCTTGACCCCAGAAGTATTACTTCCGACCCCTTGGACTACCGTCTTAGTTGGCACCTGTGGGAAGTACTTAGAGCCTTGAATTACACTCATCTATCAGAGCAGTGTCAAGGAGTGCTGAATGCCAGCTATGCTGCCCAGCTTGAAAGTGAAGGACTCTGGGAATGGGCCATTTTTGTACTGTTGCATACATCCAATACACAGTAAGTATAAGGCAGACTTCTCTTGCTACGTGCTTTGGAAGGAGTATTTGTCGTTGTGTACAGCATGGAGCACTTATCTACGGACGCTAGTGGCTTCTCGTGAGGTAATCAAAATGAAACTGCACAGTGATTGATCATAGTGCATCAGTTTTAAAATATGTGAGGATTGCAAAGTGCCACAAAATTTCCTAATCTAGGATGTCATCACTGCTAGTAAATGCTTAGCAGCATGGCATTTACAATTCCATACGATGCCCTTACAATTACAACTATGGTGCCCACAAGTTAACAAAATAACTTGTTCACTCACCTAGTTTGCCCAGTGCAGCCTGTCTTTTTTTTTCCTCTCTCTTTTAGACTGTAAATTCTTTGCAGCAGGATTACTTTGTTTTATATAGTGCTGAGAACATTGTTAGAGCTAAATAGTGATTGCTCCTCTGTGGGTTGAAACCTGGTCTTCTGGTGGGCATGAACCATAAAAACGGACTACAGCACTGCTTTGTAGAATGCTAATACTCTTAGATCTGACTTACTTGAAAGGATAAGGAGGTAGGAATACACAGATGACGTCATTAAAATGACATTTTTTAGGGGTGTAGTTTTTGTTCATGAATAAACTAGGTAGTGCCAATAGTTTCCTCATTTGAGGAGTGAAAAGAGTTGGATTAAATTTTGGCTGGTTACCAGGACTTGTGATTTCAGAACAGAGTTGTACAAAATATAATTGAGTGGGGTGTTTAAAGGGACAGAGTCAATTGGAAAATCACATGTCTGAAATGTGTAATTTTGCTAGAAAAAGGACAAGGTGGGAATATCTTTTATTGGACCAACTTCTGTTGGCAAAAGACAAGCTTTCAATCTTAGCTCTTCAGGTCTGAATAAGTTGTGTAACATCTAACATTATTGTAATTCATAAGTTAGCCAAAAATTGTTTTCAGTTTTAGTGTACAGTTAGTTTTGACCATGGTGAAAACCCCCCCTACAAACATCAGCAAGAGAAGGCGCACTTTAAAAGTAAAGTAAAATTGAAAAGGAATTTTAAAAATGATATTTCAAGGGTGTTCTTTCAAGTTTATTCTTTTCATACTGACCACTTAAAAATATAATTTGCATTTCAAGGAAATATTTGAGTCCTAAAATGTAGGTAGTCAAAGTGACAGAATACTTACTCATTAGTTTACCCTGTGTCCAAATCGTCTAACTTCAGTGACTGTTCCATAACTACTCTTAATACTGCAGAGCAGTGATACTCAGACCTCAGTGGTTCAGGAGCCAAATTGGAGATGAGCATTACCCAAAAGAGCCACCGTCGTGTGAATTCCTGGTTTCATTTGCTATTTTCTATTCTCACAGCAAAATGACTGAACAAATATTCCACAATTGGTTAATAACATAGTAAAAAGATCCTGATTGGTTGTTAATTAAATCACATAGTATTTTAATATCATTTGCTGCGAAGAGCCACAGGAGACACATTAAAGAGCCACTTGTGGCTCCTGAGCCAGTCTGAGTATCACTGTTGTAGAGCCAATCCAGTTATGGCCAAGTGAGCTGCGGGGTCTTCATCTGTCAGACCTGTTCCCTTAGTTCTCATTGAAGAATCTCTTTATTGCTAGAGATAGGCATTAGAGCACAGCTTGACACTCTTCAATGGGGTCTCCTCCCACTTTTTTTATGTTGGAATCTAGGCTTGTTGGCATTTTAGGGTCACACACTTATGGTGTCACCTTGATCCTTTATCACTTTTGCTAGTAGGTGTTAGGAGTACTGAACTCTCAAAACTGTCTGGCAACATCTAACTAACTTGTGTCATACTAACCATAAATGGATTAATCTATCTAAAACAGTGGCCCCCAAACTTTATTACCTCATGGCGCCCTCCCCCCCCAATCCCTGTCAGTGTTCCTTCCCTCCCCACTCTCCCAGGGGCCAGGAGTTGGGCTGCAGCTCTGGGAGAGGGGCATGTGGACAGAGGTAAGGGAGCCGAGGCTGGGGCCACTACCGGAGCCCGAGGGGCCAGGGCTGTGTGGCGTTCCCTCCCCAGCCCCAAATGTTCCTCTGCAACCCCCTTGGAGCCACACCCCACAGTTTGGGGACCCCCGGTCTAAAAAATGCCTTTTAAAATAGCTGCTTTCTGCTAGAACTCTATTCCAGGTAATGCCGCCCACTCACTTATCACTTCTTGACTTTGTTTAGACCACAGAATAGGATCATTCCTCTCAAAAGGCTTCAGTGTTAAGAACTGATATGCAAGGGAATATTATGTATGGCTAACGTGGATTGCTTCTTATGAATTTGGGAGTCATTACTTGCGCCATAGCTATAGGCCTCTTAATACTAATTACAGATATTACAAGTGACTGCTCACAAAATATGCCCATTCCTAGAGCTCTGATTTTTGAGGGTGAAACATGAAATGACCTGTTTGAATAGCTAGTTGCTGTCTGTTCCCATTAGCACACGTGAGAAAGCAGTGCGTGAATTCTTAAACCGCCACTGCGTGCTGTCGGAAACGCCAGAATCCTGGACAAAGGAGACTTTCCTGACACAAAAGCTCTGCATTCCACCAGAATGGATTCATGAAGCTAAGGCAGTTCGGGCAAGGATGGAGGGAGATAAGCATAAAGAGGCCCTCTACTTGTTCAAAGCTGGACACTGGAACCAGTGTCACAAACAGGTCATCAAGCACTTAGCCTCAGGTGAGATTATTTGTCTCCTAGCTTTGTCATGCGGGCTTCTGCACACTGAAAGATGTTGACAAATGTCATTGAATGTTCTGCAAGATGAGGGTCTGGGACAGCTCATTCCTGGTAAAAGGGCTTCTAACTAGCAGCAGTATGCCTGGGCAGTGGCTGTCAGTAATATTAAGTGGGTCTGTTGGCTGTATTAAAGTAAATCTGATGCTTGATACTCTGATATGGAAGTCCTCCGTATAAAACACAGCATGGGGTGATGCATATTGAACCTAATGTGCCCCAGCCCTGACTTGCAGGGATCACATCTGGAGTGAAGATAGTGGTCCTCATTCCCATTGGGCTCCTGGCCCCTCTGGTCACTCCTTTTTCTAGGAATTCAGCTGGTACAACAAATTCATGTCTTCGAGTGATTGCACATGTCCATTCCACTTCAGATGTGTGCATGCTCAGTGCACCAGAGTCCGAGATGTTTCTAATTTGTGGTACCCATCGGAGCAACACATGTGCCTTCAGCACACTTGTGCAACTGCCTTAAGGTGTAAAGGGGAGCGCTTCCCTGGATCCACCTTTGGCTTCTTCTTACTGCCTGTGGTCGGTAGCTGGACCATGTTGCCCTGTTTATCTATGCTTTCCCCTATCGGTGGTTTCCTGTGTATTTCTGTATAGTTAACTAGTGTGTTTTCTGGTTTAGAGCTACTTGTTCTTATACATAGTCTAGATTTTCTTTCTTTCTTGTCTTAGTTTTCTGGCATCGAGTCCCTCTTAGCACCGGTGTTGACACTCAGTACTGGGGCATGCCTCATTTCCCAGGCTTTAAGGCTTGTGTGGGTTGGGTGAGCCTCACGTCAAGTGTCTGAAATGTCTGGGTGATGGCCGTGTTTGAGACTGCTGCCAGAACTGTGTAGACTTCAAGCTGTGTACAGAAAAGGACAGGGAGGTGAGACTGCGCCACCTGCTTATTGGAAGCTGGCTTATTGTCCACCTTCTGAGCCTTTCTGCTCTGGGTGCAAAATGGAAGTACACTATCTCAGCTAGGAGTACCTCTCTGGATGTTGCTCCCCCCTTGGTCCCCGAGAAGATTGTTGGAGGGAAGGCACTGATCCCCTTCTCTGGCACTGAGGTAAAAGCACAAGAAATCCGGGGAGCACTATTCTTCTAAGTTGGGTAAATCAGATCTTGGCACCAGGAAACTTGATCTCCTGTTACTTACCAGCAGAGCAGTGGAATAGGCAGGTAGGTGACTCTCCCTGGTACTTGCCTCTGCCTCACCCCTGAAAAAGTTGACTCCAGCATTGGTTTCCAGGCCATTGATGTGGACTCTTACTGCAGTGCCAACATTCTCAGGGAAGCAACTGTCATACCCAGGTCTCAGGGTAATGTGGCAGCAAGAGACTTGCTTATGCTCCTGGTAGGGGATTCTCCAGGCATGCAAAAGGTAGGCCTACTGGTACTAGTCCCTCTCCACTCTCCTGCACACTTGCTGCCATGTTATTTCCAGGTAGGGGCAGAAGTTTGCAGTACTATTGATGATCAAGTCCTCTGAGCATTGCAACTCTTTCTTGTCCTATCCAGTCCAGGGTTAAGCCTAGTATGTTATGTCTCATGGAAGGGTAAGCTGCTGTTTGCCTGTCCTATTCATCTGCTCCTGAAAATACTGCACAAGCTCCAGCAGGACCAAGCACGCATAATTCTTATGGTACCAGCCTAGCGTCGTCAGCATTGGTTCTCCAGTCTGCTAAATGTCTGTCAGGAGTCCAGTACCACTGCCTCAGGAACCTGGCATAGTATCCCAGAACCATGGTCGGATGTTAGATCCCAACGCATGCACCCTTCATTTTACAGCATGGGTGCTCTGTGGTTAACTCCAAGAGTCTGAATGTTCTGTGGACATGGAAAACAGTCTTCTAAACATCCGGAAACTGTCTACTGGATATGCTTACCTGATGAAACAGAAGGATTTTTCCAGTTAGTCTCAGCAGATGGGTATTTTGCCAATCCTGGCTAACCAGCATATCCTGGATTATTTGCTTCACCTGAAGCATTAAGGCCTCTGTTCCCTACATTCCACCCACCAATAGATGGCAGATCAGAGATTTCTAACCCGATGATCATCAGATGCTTAAATGGCGTGGACAGGCTGAAGCCCCGCATAAAGGATCCCATCCGTCCACAGGACTTGAATTCGGTACTAGCTGCACTTGTGGAGCTACCTTTCGAGCCGGTGGCGACCCCTTCTTTCTTACATCTGTTTACGAAGGTAGCATTCTTGGTGGGCATTTTCTCCACTGGGAGGGTGGTGGATTTCTGTGCCCTGGTTGCTGACCCTCCATGTGTCCTTTTTTATAAGGACAAAAGTGTACTTGCATCCTCATCCCAAGTTCCTCACTAAAGTGTTTTTTTCCTCCTAAGTTTCACTTTAGTGAAGCCATATACTTACGAGAATGTGGCTTAGGAAAAAAGGAGGGTAAGAATGAAGAGAGCCTTCATAGTTTGGATGTCAGAAGGGCATTGGTGTTTTTACTTGGACAGAACTAGGTCTCTTAGAAGGTCTACACAGCTGTTTATTTCAGTTGTGCACATAAGTAAAGGCTTCCCAGTTTATTTGCAACTGATTTCATTGTGGATTTCATCCTGCATATGTCTGTGCTATGACAGTGCCAAAGTATCCCACCAGGAAGGGTGGTAGCTCACCCCAAAGAGCCCAATCAGCTCCCTCTGCTTTTTTGGCTCCGGTATCTATATGACATATTGGTAATGCTGCAACATGGTCGTCGTCGTATACTTTTACAAGACACTGTGCTATATCCCAGCAATCCAGGAATGATGCGAAATTTGGGTGAGTAGTTCAGTTGTTCAGGTAGACACTGAAACCCTTTTCCAGTCTCAACAGTTTATCACCTGAAATGGAATGGACCTTTTCAATCCCTTGAAGAAAAAACTGTTACTAACTACTTCTGTAACCATTCTTGAAGATGTCCACATGTCCATTCCATGATCCATCCACCTTCTCCTGTAAGTGTGCTAAAGGCACATGAGCTGCACCAAGCGGTACCGTCAAGAGAAAAACATTTCTGGCTCTGATGCACTAGGCATGCACACACCTGAAGTAGAATGGACCTGTGCAGCACATCTCAAAGAACAACAGCTATAGAAGAGGTAGCAAGTTTTTTGTGTGTGTTCTCTTCCCCCCCCCCTCCCCCCCATAGGAACCTGGAAACTAGGAGTAAGATTGAATTTACCATTACTAGTCCTTAAGCTACTCCCCCTTTGACTTTCTAATGTTGTTTAGCTGTTAGCCTTGATAGACACTTATCGGCCCTCAATCTTCCTATATTCATCCATGTATCCATCAGCTATACTGAAAGGTACCAGTTTAGAGCAAGAGGTTTCTTATCCAGTTGTCTTCTTCAGATGCTATTATTAATGAAAACTACAACTACCTAAAAGGATTCCTAGAAGATTTGTCCCCTCCAGAGCGAAGTACACTCATCCAGGACTGGGACACAGCGGGGCTGGTTTATTTGGACTACATCCGGGTCATCGAAATGCTCGACAGGATTCAGCAGGTAACTGTAAAAATTCTGGTTTTTTCAGTGTTCATATGAACAGAGTTTTTTATTTTTAAAATAGCTGCATGTTCACTGTTTAGTAAACGCTTAGATACTCCCTCACAGACATGGGCATGTCGGTTTTCTCTTGCATATATTTGGACACTTAGAAATATACTAGGGGTTTCACAGAATAAGTGGTCTCTGCCCTGAAGAAGTCTTAATTAAACATGACAGAATCAGGTGAGGGGAAGGGAAGGGAGAAAGGGTAATGTCGACAAAACCATGTGTTTACCAATGGGGCACCCACACATCTCGATGGTGCTGCTGCTTTACCTTTTCCTCCCTCTAGCTATCTAGCTATCTTTTTTGGCAAGCTAGACAACAGAAGTTAGTTTTCATCTGCTTCTTACATACATGCTGCAAAACTAAAACTACTTTGTGTTGATGGGTTCTTTGGCTTGGATTGCCACAGTCAAGAACTTCAGACTTTATATTCTCTGCTAAAATATTTGTTCTGATTCTTATTGGCATGGTAGCCTGGTACAGGAGGCCACAAAGAACCTACAAATTGTTCTTTTTAATTGAAGCCATTCTATTGTGTAATTGACTGTCTTGGGTTTGCTTTCAGCTGGATTGTTCTGCATATGAGTTGGAGAGGTTACATACCAAAGTGACGTCGCTATGCAACAGGATAGAACAGATACAGTGCCACAATGCCAAGGACCGATTGGCTCAGTCTGGTAAGGCTGTTTGTACAGTCATAGGTGTGTGTGGCAATGCACACAGGAAGATAGTCACGCTTCTCAAGGCAGGGATCTTACAACTAGGGTTGTAAAAGGTTAACCAGTAAGCATAGTCTTATTGGTTAACCGCCTTAACAGTTAACCCCCGTGCTGGCTGGAGGGGTGGCGCCTGTCTGGAGCAGCCCCAGCCTCAGCCGCTTAAATACTTAACCGTTTAAAGGACGTATTTTAATTGTTTAAATAGTTAACTTTTTAAATGGTATTTGCAGCTCAACTTAAACCTAACCTGACTAATACTGGCCATCACACCATAATGCCAGAATTTATGGCTGTGTTTTGCTTTGGCTTGCATTTCCTGCTGTAGGGCTGGAGCAGGTGATAAATGTTGCTGTCATGGCTGCTTTACATGTATCTGGCATTTTATTTTACTCTCAGTTTACTGTTCATCTGTGGCTAATTTGATAGGTGTGCTGTCCCAATGCCTGTCAGTATTAAGTCCTTGTAGGGCTCTAGAGACTCAAACAACCTGCATATAAAGCTACTAATACTGGTACAAAATAAATGGATAATTCTCAGTAACACTGAATGGAACCACTCAGCTGCCAGATTGTGGTAAATGACTGACCACCTTCTGTATCTGTAGTCATAGCCACGAAGGCGCTGCAGTACCCTGCATGCTACTTGCCACTTCTCTCCTCCTGCCTTTGGAGATTTGTCTTTGCACCCAGTTAACTAGGGCCATCAGCAACTAGCTGTCAATGGTAGGTTTCTTCAGCCTTGGGATTCTACCCACTTGCTGTCTAATTCAAGCAGCCACCTAGAGACGTAAGAGGTAGTCACAGAATTTAAGGCTAGAAGGGGACAACCAGATCATCTAGTCTGACCTGGCCACCAACCCCACCCAGCACCTGTACAGTAAACTCAACAACTGAAATGAGACCAAAGTATTACAGCCCGCAGGAGAACAGACTATTATGGGCTGCAGGGAGAGAATAAGAGGGACCTAGGTGCACCAGTGAGTGATTCCTGGAGTATTTTAATTGTAGAGCCACTTAAGTAGAATGCCACCACTCTGTCCAAAGGTATTAGCTCTCCAGAAGTGCCCTGAGCACCCAAGAATAGGTTAGGACTACATCTTCACTGAAGAAGGGTATTTTCTCTGGGATAACTAATGCGTGTTGGCTCTCCCACTGTGAAAACATAAAGCAGACAGGGCACTTTAGTTTTACAATGAGATCAAGTAGTAGAGGTCCCCTACAGCCTGGGGTATGGGGCTGACCTTGCCTAGCTAGTTTGCGGTAAACGCTACCAGTGCCTTGTTTCTCCACTCCAGATTTTACAGCGAGGTAATTTATCCAGCAATAGTTATCTTGCTGTAAAAAGATGGAAAAAACCCCAAACGTCTTTGTGTCGGTGAAGACAAAGCCTAGGTACACTAGTGGGAGCAGGCAGTATTGAAGAGATCAGTGATCAGAGCAGTGGAATGCTAAAGGAAGTATTTGATTGGACACAGAAGCTGCCTGACTCCAGATTTGGCCTTTGCACTGCTGTTTAAATTAACTCCTGATGGAGAGGAGGTTTTCAAATACTCAGCTTGTTAGACCTCCGCTACCTTCAGTCTTCAGGATTCTGTGTGGAAGGTGGCTAAATTCTCACTGATTCTCTGCTCACTTGCAGATATGGCCAAACGTGTTGCTAACCTGCTGCGGGTGGTCCTGAGCCTACAGCATTCTCCTGAACCTGCCTCTGACTCCACGCCCGATGTGCAGCGAGTCCCACTTCGCCTGCTTGCTCCCCACATTGGCCGGCTTCCCATGCCAGAGGACTATGCCTTGGAGGAGCTGCGCAGTCTCACACAGTCGTATCTACGAGAACTGACTGTGGTGACTCAGTGAGGCCTGCGTGCTTCTACAGACGGACTCTTTTTTATCATTTGTTGACCTTTACCCTTGTTTTTGGGGTAAACCTCCCCCTGACAGCAGTCTCTGTAGCCACATAGAGCTTTTCCGTAGAGGCGCAAAGTGGCTCCATGTGTGGGCTAATGCAGGAATTTTTGTAACCTGGAGGAGCAGAGTAAGACTTGGACCTCTTTGGTGAGCATCCTCAACTACATGACAGCTTTTCTAGAGCTAATAAAGCACTTCTTGCAGCACCCATCTGCAAGCCAGAGTGTACCTGTGGAGGAAAAGTGATAGTTTGTACGTTTGGTCCCTTGGCAGATATTTCCTAATCTCATTAGCTGCAGCACGGAGGACAGTGAAGCACGCTTCAGGACAATGATTCGGAGTGGACAGACTCAATCTAGCGGTGCTGTACCAGTTAAGCAGATGAACTGTTGGTGTCTGAACCAACTGGATGGCTTTTTAAACTGAGCTTTGTTTAATGGGTTTGTTCTGTGGGTGGGGGAGAGAGGATTGTAACTTCTCTAAAGCCAGGGTATAGAGAGTGGGGTTCTCCCTCTGTTTTAGTAGGGAGGATGGAAACCTGCAAATGTGTAAACCCCCTTCTTTTAAAAGGCAAGAAAGGAAGCTTCTCTGAGTCAGGCCAGAGGGAGCTGACACAAGAGTGCATGTGCCTTATGGTCTGTTCTGGCCTCTGAAGGAAACAGGCCCAATGTGAGTTTATCCGTGTGTAGTTTATTGCAAGCCTTCAATAAAACAAAGGAACTTTGTCTAGAAATGCTGGGTTTCATGAATCCAGGCCAGGTGCTTCTAACTGAAAGCAAACTCTGTGCTAGAACTAGAACGCTATCAAGGAGGTTGGCTCGCCTGAAAAGCAAATAGCCTGGTTATCGAAGGCTTTGGCATTTTAAATTGGCTCAAGGTTTTGTTTTTTTTATTATTATTATTAAAAGCAGCTGCATGTGAGGTGGCTCCCTGTGTAGATTCAGCTACACAGCATTTACTGCGCACTCTCACACATTGCATCAGGCCTGTTTTGCACTAAAGGAAGCGGCTGCTCAAATCAGTCCATGTGACAAATTGTTTTTAGCCCAGAACATGCTGTTTTGTTTGTGTTTGCTGTGTAGCTGGATTACATCATTGAACAGAAATGTCATCAAGCATAAGAACATCCTGCAAGTGAACAGCTGGTAACATCCAATTTACTCTAGTTTGTACAGTCTTCACTTTTACTGTGTTTAGAAACTGATTATTTTTGGAAAAATAAAGCTTGTCTATTGGTCTACTCTGTAATACTGCTGTCTGCCCACAGCCAGCCAATCATTGATAACGCTGGCAGACAATGAGGTTTAACCTGTTAGGTGCTTCTACAGATTGGCTCATCAAGGGTCTTTATGCATGTGGATTATGTAAAGGTTTTTATTAAAATTATAAATAAATGATCTAGATTATTTTCCTGTCTGTTTTTCTGAAAATACTTTCTAAAAAAATAAATAAAATGTTTATAGCATTCCAAAGTTTTCTTTGCTTTTTAAAAATGGATTGTTTTCCAGGCCGTTTCCAGCAAGAGATCTGAAATCAGTGCCTCCAGTTAAACACGTGTGACTTTCCCTACAAGTCCTGTGAGGAAAGTTTCCCAACTCCAAGGGGGTCATGGGAAGTATTTAGCGGTAGCAATCCTAAAGGCAGACTGGTGGAGCCAAACTGACCTCCTTTTTGGTGTGATTCAGAGCATTTACAAAGTACTGGTGTGTAGGTAAAGAATTTCTTCTCTTTATGGCATTAGGTTCCTGGTTTAATTTTGTTCTCAAAGTTCTCAGATCTCATTTTTGTGCGGAGTGCTTCTCTTTCCTCTTTTGTTATTAGTTTATCACCCTCCTAACTACTCTCATCTCTAATTTCTCTGTAATATACTTTCTATGTCGCTCATTTTCCTCTGGACTTTTTCTTTCTTCCATATCCTCTAGAAAATGACACAGTAGTCAAAGTATGGAATGCTGTTGACTTATAGACATTGTATTTTCCATTTGGCATTTCAGTTCCTCATGGGCTTTGTCTTGGTATGCAAATTTAGACCAGATCTCACTTGGTATATTAATGAGTACGCACTCGGGAGAACCAGTTGTCCCTCACAAGCCACAAACAATCAGTGGAGGGGTCTGTTTTCAAAATACCTGCTCACTGAGCTAGGTTTTAATAAAAATGTTGGTTATTTATCTACTCTCATCTCTTTTGGTCTTGACTCCTATATTAATTTCATGTGAGGTCTGTTTTTTTATATTCGGCACCAGCACTCCCATGGAGGTGGGGGAGAACAGGGTGTGTGTGGTGCATCATTTAATATTTGAATTGTCCCTAGCTTGCTTGCCAGAAGCGGGGAATGGATGTTTCTGTTTCCGCTGCCCCATGGCCACAGCCACTATAGGAGGATGTGACCTAGAAACCTTTCCGAGTCTGAGGTCCCCACCTCCTTCCCTTCTTTGGCCCATGCGGTCCTGTCGGCGCAACCCTCCCCAATCCACCTTTTCAAAATGGCATCTACTGTGAGCAAGCAACGTGTCCATCTCATGCCAAAGCCCCGACTACCAACCGTTCTCAGGCCCACATCATGAAAGGCACAAGCCCATGTACCTATTTTCCTTTCCCCTCTAGCTATCCTACCCAGTGAACTCTTCGCGCCCCCCCACTCCCATTTGCTACCTCAAAATAGTAGACAGCCTTATGGTGCTGCCCACAGCCCCTACCATTTCTTGACCCCCTCCCCAGTCTATGGCAGATTCAAATAAGGAAAGTGTTCTTGTGTGAAGTGCAAAAGTGGGTTTACAGGAAAAGAAGTTTGGTGTTCTCACTTTACAGGCAGTAGACGGACACTGAATGCCCGTAAAGCTATGAAGAGTACAACTCCCACTGGGGTATAAATGCCCTATAACACACATTTAGACTGGTCACAGTGCGTGCTTCATAGAATCATTGCAAAATCCTGTCCGTTTTTCTCTACGTGTTTAGCATATTTGCTGGGGAGATAAGGTTAAAATCTAAGGCTGAATAAAATGGCTGTTTTTGTTTGGCGAGTATGAGCACTGGCTGCATGGCTATCTCCCCGCACCCGGGATTGCTCTTGACT
Source organism: Malaclemys terrapin pileata (assembly GCF_027887155.1). Taxonomy (NCBI): domain Eukaryota; kingdom Metazoa; phylum Chordata; order Testudines; family Emydidae; genus Malaclemys; species Malaclemys terrapin. The sequence continues at coordinate 346,684,386 of NC_071505.1, read as the reverse complement.
CCCACTCCTGGAGCGACCCTGTTGGTGAATACACTTCCAAAGTTATCTCGATGGGCTGCCCTCTGCCTTTTTTTAAAATAAGATCATTCTCTGCCTTATAGTCACCCACCTCAGTGTAATGTCATTCAGAATCAGGACCGCCTTAAGGCGATGTAGAAGGGATTACTCGCTCAGTCTTGTCCCCCCGATTTATTCCTCTAAGCCCTCTGACATGGCGCCCTCCAAAGCCAGACCAGGTTGATAATTCCCCTCCCCAGACTGAGAACATATTTCATACACACCCCATTCCTCCAAGGCACAACTGCAAAAGCAAACAATGCACGCACCATTTAACCAGCTCTCAGGTTCCCCCTAGACTGAGCAGTATCTCAGGGAAATAGAGCCAGAAATGCATCTTTAAAAATTGCTGGCCCAGCCTCACTATAGTCTGAACACTTGTCATTGTTTTAATATCCCTCAGCTACAGAACCTGCACTGGCTTAGACCTTCCTCAATAGCTTAGTGGCTAGGAAAACGAAGGGGGAATAAATCGGAAAGTTCCTGGTGAAAGTTCACAAACATCATTAGAGTCCCAAACCACCACCCCTGAAAATGCAGAAAGGTGGAGACGGTGGTTGAGGACTGCGGGGATCGGACAGGGAGCTTTCCAGTGAGGGGGAGGGGAGGGATAGCTCAGTGGTTTGAGCATTGGCCTGCTAAACCTAGGGTTGTGAGTTCAATCCTTGAGGGGGCCACTTAGGGATCTGGGGCAAAATCAGTACTTGGTCCTGCTAGTGAAGGCAGGGGGGGCTGGACTCGATGACGTTTCAAGGTCCCTTCCAGTTCTAGGAGATGGGATATCTCCATTAATTTAAAAAAAAAAAATAATTAAGTGACCATGCTTTCCCTGGCAACAGACAGCGTGGAAAAGGGGAAAGGCAGAGCCCAAGTGCCACATTGCAGTGTGTTACTAATGAAGGCAGTGGGCAATGGGGTACTGCAAACCAACACCCAGCCGTGTACTGCAGCCCCTGGACAGTACAGGCTACTCGGAACAACCAGGGCTGGATTAATCTTTTGTGGGCCCCGGACTGTGGCCCCTCCCACCCCCCGCTCCACCTGCATGCTGCACCGAGGCCCTGCCCCCTCGGCCTCTTCCCCGAGGCTCCACTTGCAAGGGGGGAGGGGCAGAGAGGAGTGGGCAGGGCCTCCGGGAGTGTGGGGGGGGGGGGAAGAGAAGAGGCCAGAGGGGGGCAGGGCCTCGGGGCAGGGCCTCAGGGCAGGGGGCAGGCTGAGAAGGCGGGTGGGGTTATGGTCCAGGTGTCGGGGCTGTGGTCCATGGGCCGGGGCCCCTTCTGAGTGTGGGCACGGTGTCATAGGTTCCATTGTAAACAACAGCAGATGTTCCCCATCCTACCCTGCAACAGTGCTCCCAGGGGCCATTCCCTTTCCAGACCCCTGCTCAGGGTCCTGAGGACAGTGGTGCCTGCGTCCCTAACCCTTTTGAGCCCTCTATCACCCCTAGTAACTTCAAGCCTTGGCACTCAACACTAGAAGTCCCACAAACTAGAAGAATCCTAGAAATGTAGGGCTGGAAGGGACCTCGAGAGGTCATAGTCCAGCCCCCTGCACTGAGGCAGGGCCAAGTAAACCGAGACCAGCCCTGGCAGGTGTTTGTCCAGCCTGGTCTTAAACATCTCCAGTGACGGGGATTCCACAATCTCCATTGGAAGCCTGGTCCCATGTTTAACTGTCCTCCTAGGTAATATTTAGGAGAAGAAACTAACCAAATCTCCCTTGCTGCAGATTAAGCCTGTTACTACTTGTCCTACCTTCAGTGAACATGGAGAACAATTGATCACCTTACACTTCATAACAGCCCTTAACATATTTCAGGATTATTAGGTCCCCTCTCATCTTTTCTCAAGACCAGGGCCGGCTCTGGCTTTTTTGCTGCCCCAGGCAAAAAAGTCTCCTGCCACCCCCCCCCCCCCAACCCCCGGCGGGGAGGGCGCCGAGCCTGGCCGCGGCCCCGCTCTCCCCGTCCGGTCGGAGCACCGCCCCCCTCTAGGTGCCACCGCAAGCACGTGCTTGGAGGGCTGCTGCCTGGAGCCGGCCCTGCTCAAGACTAAACATGTCCAATTTTTAACGTTTTCCTCATTGATAAACATATAGAAAACCCGACCGTTGTTGCTTTTCTCTGGACTCTCTCCAATTTGTCCACATCTTTCCTAAAGCGAGGCACCCAAACCGGACACAGTACAGCAGCTGAGGCCTCACCAATGCTGAGTAGAACAGGACAATTGCTTCCTGCGTCTGTCTTACAACACTGTTAATGCACCCATCATCTTAGCCTTTTTTGCTACTTCAGGTTGTTGACTTTTTATTCATTTTGTGATCCACCATAACCTCCCGATCCTCTTCAGCAGTACTGCTGCTTAGCCAGTTATTCCCCATTTGATTTTTCCTTCCTAAGTGTAGTAGTTTATCACTTGTCCTTACTAAATTTCATCTTGTTCATTTCAGACCAATTCTCCAATTTGTCAAGATTTGTTCTGAATTCTAATCCTGTCCTTCAAAGCGCTTGCAACCCCTCCCAGCTTGATGTCATCCTCGTATTCTATAAGCAGATTCTCTGCTCCATTATCGAAGTCGTTAATGAAAACATTGAGTAGTACCAGACCCAGGACTGAGCCCTGCAGAATTCCAGGGGCAGAACAGAGATCTATACTGACCTGTGACTTTAAGCCCCGACACCCCTTGTTATGCCCTGTACTGCGCTGTTACACTTTGCTCTTTCCATGAAAGGGTTCTTTGCAGATAAATAACCTTTTTTTAAATGTATTGTTTTATTATTCAAAGTTGTTGCGTTTTCACTTAAGTTGAAGGTTCATTTGTTCATTACGTAATAGTTTAATAATAAAACCTTAAATTGCATTTGGGAGGAGGCAATGGTTCATTTTGCACAGAAAATAATTAAGTTCTTCTTCGAGTGCTTGCTCATATCCATTCCATTAGGTGTGCGCGCGCCGCGTGCACGATCGTCGGAAGATTTTCTACCCTAGCAACACCGGCGGGTCGGCTGTGGAGCCCCCTAGAGTGGCGCCTTCATGGCGCTGAATATATACCCCAGCCGACCCGGCGCCCCCTCAGTTCCTTCTTACCGCCCCTGACGGTCGTTGGAACTGTGGAGCGCGGCGTAGCTGTTCTCCACTCTCCCTAGCTTATCCAGTTATTCACAGTTATAGTTGTAGTTTTAGTAGTTTATAGTTATATAGTTGGTTATCCACTTGTTATAGTTGTTATATAGTTAAAAAAAGGGGGATTAAGGGGGTTGTCTCCCCCCTTTTTTTCCCGGCCGCGTGGTCGGGCTCATGCCCAAGGCTCCCGGCTTCAAGCAGTGCGCCTCCTGCGCTAAGCATATGCCAACGAGCGACCCGCACGACTCGTGTCTGAAGTGCCTGGGGGAGTCCCATCAAACAGATAAGTGCAAGATCTGTAAGGCCTTCAAACCGAGGACCAAGAAGGAGCGGGACTTTCGACTCCGGCAAATCCTTATGGAGGCAGCACTTAGCCCGGACGCTCCACCGGCGCGCCAGGCCCCGGCACCTAGCACCTCGGTGCGCAGTGCCCCAGCGGCACCGACCATGCCGACCACGGCAGACAAGCCTCCACGGCACCGGACCTCATCGGCACCGCACTCACAACAAGTGCCTCGGCACCGTTCATCATCCCCGGGACATAAAAAATCCCATAAGGCTGGGACCTCAGTGCCGAAGACGCCGGCTCCCCCGGTGCCGGGGGTAGAGCCGCGTCCACCTGTGGAGCACCGGAAACAGGTGCCTCCAGCACCGTCGACTCCGGCTCCAAGGCCGTTGAGTCCGGTGCGGACAGAGTCACCACCGAGACCGGCGGTGATACAGTGCCTCCCGTCGACACCGGAGACTTTCGCGACGGCGAGAGACTTGATCGCTCTCACGGAGCCGGCACCGCCACAACCACCGGCACCGTCGGCACCGTTGACTCGCACGGTCCAATCTAGGGGAAAACCTGCCTTGATGCGCCCTCCATCACAAGGGCTGGAACCGCGGCACCGATCCAGGTCCCGAAGCAGGTCCCCTCGCCGCTCGCAGTCCCGGCGCCGGATATCACCTCGGCACCGGTCGTACTCGCGGCCAAGATCATCGCGGCACCGCTCTACATCTCGGCACCGTTATGATCATCGGCACCGATCAACGTCGAGACGTAGCTCTCGGCACCGATACGATCGACGTTCGATTTCGAGAGGCCGCTCCCGGCACCGGGCCTACTCTAGGTCATCGTCTCGATCCAGGTCCGACTCCCGGCACCGGCGAGGCCATCGGTACCGATCGCGATCTCGGCACCGATCGCCGGCACCGCGTAGAGATGGAACATCTCTAGATCGGCACCGGACGACACCGTATCCCACGGGATTCGTCTCGGCGCAGTCGGCACCGCCATGGCCATCGAGATCGGTGTCTCGCTCCTCTGAGGACCTACCAAGATCGGCATACCCCCCTCAGGGGCAAGCCGGGGAACAAGATTTAGGCCATTGGCAAGAGGGAGCAGAGGACCCTGACCAGGGCCCATCTCACTGGTCGTTCTGGACCCCGTGGGCATACCACCAGGCGCAAGGGGCTCCAACAACCTCTCGCTCGGGTCACTCTGATACAAGGGCACCAGAGTCCACCATCTCTCGCCCTCCTCCAGGGGGCATGGAGGCCTCTGTATCCGCACCACCTGACGTCCCGGACCCAAGGGCAGGTGACGCTCCGACCCAGGAACAGGGAGACCAGGATCCTCCCCTGGATCCCTTACCACCAGAGGCATCCTCCTCTTCCTCTCCGGATGAGGCAGTGGCGGGCACGTCGTGCACAGGTCCACCCCCGATAGATCTTCGGGCTCATCAGGACCTGTTACGTAGGATGGCCCGTAACATGGACCTACAGACGGAGGAGATAGTGGAGGTGCAGGACCCCATTGTAAATATCCTCGCGGCGGATGTCCCATCAAGAGTGGCGTTGCCTCTGATCCGCACGATCCAGGCGAACGCAACTACGATATGGCAGACCCCTGCCTCTATCCCACCTACAGCGAGAGGGGTGGAAAGAAAGTACTTTGTCCCTTCCAAAGACTACGAGTACTTGTACACCCATCCCCAACCGTGTTCACTGGTGGTGTCATCAGTGAATGCAAGGGAGCGACACGGTCAACAAGCTGCAGCGCCCAAATCAAAGGAGGCTAAGCGACTCGATTTGTTTGGCCGTAAAGTTTATTCAGCTGGAGGGCTGCAACTTAGAGCGGCTAACCAGCAGGCGCTCCTGAGCCGCTATAACTTTAATTCCTGGAACTCTATGGGGAAGTTCAAGGAATTGGTTCCCCAAGAGTCCAGGGAAGAGTTTGGGGCCTTGGTTGAGGAAGGTAAGAAGGTGGCTCGGACCTCCTTACAGGCCTCCCTGGACATAGCGGACTCGGCCGCGAGAACCCTAGCCGCAGGTATCGCTATGCGCAGGACCTCCTGGCTCCAAGTTTCGGGTTTACCCCCTGAATTACAGCAGACCCTACAGGATTTGCCCTTTGAAGGACAGGGGTTGTTCTCGGAGAAGACGGACTCTCGATTGCAGAGCCTCAAGGACTCCAGGACAATTATGCGCTCTTTGGGGATGCATGTTGCGGGTCCCCAGCGCAGACCATTTAGACCCCAGCCTCAACGTTTTTACCCCCCTCCACCTCGTCAGAGACAGGACCCTGCCAGAAGGCGAGGGCGAGGTGGTAGGAGAAGATGGGTTGGCCCTCAACCCGGTCAGAACCAGGGGCCACCAAGACCACCTTCAGGTCCTAGACAGAACTTTTGAAGGTGCGGTCGAGGACGGCGCCCCAGTCATCCCCCAGGATCCAGCTCCCTCCTTTCGGGATCGCCTCTCCCACTTCCACCGTGCTTGGTCCATTATAACTTCAGACCGTTGGGTCCTCCGCACGGTGGAGAGGGGATACGCTATCCAGTTTTCTTCTATCCCCTCCTCCCACCCCCCTTCCCCGTCCCTCTTCAGGGACCCTTCTCACGAGCAACTTCTTACACAGGAGGTTTCTACACTCCTTGCCATGGGGGCCATAGAGGAGGTTCCGATAGAGTTAAGGGGCAGGGGATTTTATTCCCGTTACTTCCTGATCCCCAAGTCCAAGGGAGGTCTGCGGCCCATCTTGGACTTGCGCGGACTCAACAAATTCGTAGTAAAGTTGAAGTTCCGCATGGTCTCTTTGGGGGCCATTATCCCTTCCCTCGATCCTGGAGACTGGTTCGCCACCCTCGACATGAAAGACGCATACTTTCACATCTCAATTTACCCACCTCACAGACGCTTCCTGCGATTCGTGGTAAACATGGTGCACTACCAATTTACAGTCCTTCCCTTCGGCCTATCCTCGGCCCCAAGAGTGTTCACGAAATGTATGGCTGTCGTGGCAGCGTACCTTCGTCGGCAAGGGATACAGGTGTTCCCGTACCTAGACGACTGGCTGGTACGCGGTCGCACCAAGGAGCAAGTTCAAGCTCACGTCCACAGAATAGTGCACATATTCAACGAGTTGGGCATCCTACTCAACAAGGACAAATCCACTCTAGAACCTACCCAGAGAATAGAATTCATCGGCGCAGTTCTAGACTCCAGACGTGCACAAGCCATCCTGCCAGACAACCGCTTTGGCACCATCAAGAACCTCATTCAAGGGCTCAAGACCTTCCCAACTACCACGGTGAGGTCGTGCCTCACCCTGCTGGGTCACATGGCTTCCTGCACGTACGTAACCAGGCATGCCAGACTTCGGCTTCACCCACTTCAAACCTGGGTGTCATCAATATACCGTCCACATCGAGACAGCCTGAACATGGTGGTCACGGTCCCGAACTCGGTCCTGGCCTCCCTCACCTGGTGGCTAGATCGCAATGTGGTCTGCGAGGGGATGCCATTTCACGCCCCACAACCCTCTCTGCACCTGGTCACAGACGCGTCATCTCTGGGTTGGGGCGCCCATCTCAACGAACACCATACCCAGGGCCTGTGGACTGCACCCCAGTTAGCCCTGCACATCAATGTTCGGGAACTGATGGCGGTGCGCCTGGCGTGCCAGGCATTCCTCAATCTCCTACGTGGCCACTGTGTGTTAGTTCTCATCGACAACACCACGGCCATGTTTTACATCAACAAGCAAGGAGGAGCACGTTCGTCAATTCTATGCCAAGAGGCCATTCGCCTGTGGGACTTCTGCATCGCCCACTCAATCCATCTCACGGCATCGTTCCTCCCTGGAGTCCAGAACACTCTAGCGGACCGACTCAGCAGGTCCTTCCAGACGCACGAGTGGTCTATCCGTCCGGACATCATACATTCCATCTTCCAGAGGTGGGGGTTTCCCCAGATAGACCTGTTTGCATCTCGAGACAACAGGAAGTGCCATATGTTCTGCTCCCTACAGGGTCGAGCTCAGGGCTCCCTCTCGGATGCGTTTCTCCTTCCCTGGAAAGACCACCTGTTTTATGCCTTCCCTCCGTTTCCTCTGGTCCACAAGGTACTGCTCAAATTGCGCAGAGACCAGGCACAGGTAATTCTGGTCGCTCCAGCGTGGCCGAGACAACATTGGTACACCACACTGTTGGAACTCTCGGTTCAGACACCGATCCCGCTTCCGTTGTGTCCGGATCTCATCTCTCAGGACCACGGCCGGCTGCGTCACCCCGACCTGCAATCACTCCACCTCACGGCGTGGCTGCTCCATGGTTCACCCAGGCAGAGCAGCAATGCTCGTACTCTGTCCAACAGATTCTGCTGAGCAGTAGGAAGCCCTCAACATGCACCACGTACCTGGCCAAGTGGAAGCGGTTCTCCTGTTGGTGCGAACAACGAGCCATGTCCCCGTTGCAGGCACCCATTCCTCTCATTTTGGAATATCTCCTCTCCCTAAAACAGCAGGGGTTGGCGATATCTTCAATTAGAGTTCACCTGGCCGCTATATCGGCCTTTCACCCAGGGGAACTCGCGTCCTCGGTATTCTCTAACCCGATGGTCGTTAGATTCCTCAAGGGCTTAGACCGGATGTACCCACAACAACGTCAGCCCGTTCAGACGTGGGACCTCAACCTGGTTCTCTCCAAGCTCACAGGTCCTCCATTCGAGCCACTGGCCACCTGTTCACTTTTGTACCTATCCTGGAAGACAGCCTTCCTTGTAGCCATCACCTCAGCAAGGCGTGTTTCTGAACTCAGGGCGCTTACATCTGAGCCCCCTTACACAGTTTTTCACAAGGATAAAGTGCAGCTTCGTCCACATCCTGCCTTTCTCCCTAAGGTGGTTTCTCCTTTTCATATCAACCAGGACATCTTTCTCCCGGTCTTTCATCCTAAACCACATGCCACTCGCCAGGATCAACGTTTGCATTCCCTGGACATACGCAGGGCCCTGGCCTTCTATATTGACCGCACAAGGCACTTTAGAAAGACGACGCAACTCTTCGTCGCAGTGGCCGACCGAATGAAAGGCTCACTGGTCTCCTCACAACGCCTATCCTCCTGGATTACGTCTTGCATCCGGACTTGCTATGACCTGGCAGGTGTCTCAGCACCGCACCTCACCGCTCACTCCACGAGGGCCCAAGCTTCCTCGACTGCTTTCCTGGCACATGTTCCGATCCAGGACATTTGTAGAGCGGCGGTTTGGTCATCAGTCCACACATTTGCAGCTCACTATGCACTAGTGCAGCAGTCCAGAGACGATGCTGCTTTCGGATCAGCGGTTTTGCACACAGCAATGTCTCACTCCGACCCCACCACCTAAGTTGGGCTTGGGAGTCACCTAATGGAATGGATATGAGCAAGCACTCGAAGAAGAAAAGACGGTTACTCACCGTTGTAACTGTTGTTCTTCGAGATGTGTTGCTCATATCCATTCCAAACCCGCCCCCGTCCCCACTGTCGGAGTAGCCGGCAAGAAGGAACTGAGGGGGCGCCGGGTCGGCTGGGGTATATATTCAGCGCCATGAAGGCGCCACTCTAGGGGGCTCCACAGCCGACCCGCCGGTGTTGCTAGGGTAGAAAATCTTCCGACGATCGTGCACGCGGCGCGCGCACACCTAATGGAATGGATATGAGCAACACATCTCGAAGAACAACAGTTACAACGGTGAGTAACCGTCTTTTTTCACTAATGAGGGCAGAATGTTATGCTTTTCAAAATGGAGTCCTTTGTAATGCCAGACAAAACCAGACGTGGTTTTGTCTCGGTACCGGCCAGGAGACAAATCTTAGGAGAAAACAGGACTGTCCCACTTAATACTGTACAGATGGTCGGCCTACGTGCTGCTGGAGAAGCTGCTGCTGCTACACCCGCTCGATGATGTGGCAGGCGAAGTCGCAAGGCAAATTTTATCCAGATTTGGGGCTGAAATCCACCCAAGCAGCTTCTGTGTATTTGAAGTTTGTCAGCATAGTGGCATGGAGCATTGTTGGGTCCATGCTGGCCAACAACAGTTCAGAAATGGCGCTAGCCCACCCAGCCAGGAAGGATGAGGTGGAGACAAATGAATCATGGGCTTTTTCTTTTAAAAGAAATTGGAACTAGCCTGGTTTCTGCTAAGCATCCCACAATGCACGGCAAGGAAATCCCAGAATGTACACTGCTCGGCAACAAAGCAAAGGTGCATGGGATGCCCTCCAAGAATGCCTTGCCTTCAGTTCTCAGCACACTGTTGCCATGTGTACACTATGTGCGTTGACAGAGGGCGCACTGTCCCATGTGCACCCTATTGCTGCAGCTTGCATACTGTGCATTACCTGATGCACAGCAAAAAGCTCTGGATTAACCCTTCTACCCCATCTCTGTGTAGACAAACCCTAAGGCTATAATGCTGCTGTCCACCTTGTCCTGGAGGCTGCTCAAAGACGGGGCTAGATTAAGGCAATCTGGGGCCTAGGCAGATGACACAAGGCTCCCTAAACCTCCCCGTGACTTAAGCCTCCATGTCACTGTGTTCCTGCCACTCCAAGGCAGAGGGCAACGTCAGGGGTCTTTTGTGCCTCCCAGAGAGGCAGGGATAGCAGCCAGGGTCCCCATCCAGTACTTATCCCAGCCACAAAGGTCTGCTTGGAGGGGCCTGAACGTGCTGCATATCTGCTACAAATAACTGGCGGCGGGGGATGTTGGCAGGGAGCCCCATGTGCAATGGGCCTTGGAGTTAACACCCCATTAAGATGCATGTGTCAATTTGTGCACCTCTCAGAACTATTGTTTTAGGCTCTTTGCAGATGGCCTGAGTGTAACCGATGCAGTGACATGTTTCCAGGCTTTGGTGGTGGCTCTTCAGTGACCCATGGGAATCTAGCTGACTGTTTTGCTCCAGACGCTCGGAAGGATGTACAGAGTAGCTGTCAGCAGGGCATGGATGCCCTCTAGCTCTGCTCCCTTTCTAGAGAGGAAGGATGGCCTGGTGTTTAACCCTGGTCTCAAGTCCCAAGCTCGCCCCTTCATTTCTCAGCTTTGCTGCAGCTGTGTGACCTTGGGTAAATCATTTAGTCTTGTTGTGCCTCAATCCCTATCTCGCTCGGGGGCTGTGAGCCAAATTCTGTCTCTGCATTCAAGCTACCTAGTCATTCCATGACCGTGACTTCCCGGTTCTGCTGGAACTATGGAACCATCGGACGCTAGCAGACGCGAGTGCAAGGTCAGAACTTTCTCAGCCGCTGGATCCGGATGAGAGCAAGTGATCAATCTGAGAAGAGTGTGAACCTAGTTCGAAACCAAAACTCCTTCCAACTGGAGGGAGGTTGGAGGTGAGGAAGATGGCTGTTGTTTCTTTAATACTTGTAGGGCGGGTGATGGGTGCAGAAAATCAAGGTCACTAACTCTTGCCAGAACCAGCAATTTCAGTAGTGACCAAGCTTGCATGGGCCACGGAAGATGAACTACAGTGTCCCAAAGGGGTGCCTCCATCTGCTGACAGGGCAGTCTGGGTGAGTTCTGCACAGCTCGTACCCCTCCTTGTCTTATTTATGTGACTAGCTAGGACTCTGGTCTCGGGACATCTATTAGAAGCAATAATTACTTGAAAGGGAAGGTCCTTTTGTGAGTTTCTTTCCTTTGGAAAGAGGAAACCTTGAGGCACTGTGCTTATATCCCATTCACTCCCCTGGAGAGGAGAGCTCTGTTTATGTAACGGATAATTAAATGTGACACCTGTAACTGTTCCAAAGGCAACAAGAAAGTTAGGTCACTTAGTGACTTATCCTCTTTTTTTTTCATTATCTTAATTGACTTCATGCAAATCCACCTGCTGCTTTGGCTCCTGTGTAGTGGCGCAAAGGGGAAAAGTTGCAGGGACTTCAGGCTCAGGGATGAATAATTCACCACCTGTAAATAAAACCGTATCCTGCCTTAAAACTGATCAGCACTAGTGCTCATCGGCTGCTGCCTGGGATTAGCATATGAATGAAGCCAAGGAGATGTCAAGGGAGCTGCTCGGGGTGCTTTGAAATGGGCCCCTGGGCGAGACAGGGAGCTGCACCTGGTTACGGGAGGAGAATCTATTTGAGCGGAGCATCTTCATGTGCCCACTCACAACTTTGTGAAGAGCCTCTTCCAACAGCTCTAACTTCCTAGGCCTGCAAAGTGCAAGGGCTCTCTGCTGCACCTGGGGAGAAGGTGGAAGTGCCTAGTGTCGCATAGTATCCCTTGGACAGTTCTCTAAGCCTCCACCCTCTGCATTTTAGCCCACCATTAGGGATTGCTGCTTCTGCTGTCCACCAGCAGCGGAGAGAAGAAATTCACTCCAACTTGCTCCTTCCCGTAGCTTCCCCAGTCTGTTTCTCTTGGACTGCTAGCTTTTAGAGGCAGGCGCTGACATGTACAGGACAGGTTTCAGAGTAGCAGCCGTGTTATTCTGTATCCGCAAAAAGAACAGGAGGACTTGTGGCACCTTAGAGACTAACAAATTTATTAGAGCATAAGCTTTCGTGGACTACAGCCCACTCCATGAAAGCTTATGCTCTAATAAATTTGTTAGTCTCTAAGGTGCCACAAGTACAGGACAGAACACCATTTTGGCACCGAGATTACATACATTGGTTACTGCAAATGTGGTGCAGAGAGGAGAGGTCACCTTGTGGTGGAGACAGTGGCATGGGATTCTGGAGATGTGGCTTCAATTCCTGGCTCTGCCACACATGCTCTGTATCTCTGCGGGCCTCATGTGACAGGGCAATGCTACTTGTCCATCGCTCTATTCCATCCAAGTCTAAGCTATTTGGGGTTGGGGGGGTGTTTACAGCACCTAGCACAATGGGGCTCCGATATTGGACCACCCCAGAAGAGGCTCTGGTCAGATAATAGCCCCTGATCCCGTGCCATGTTTTAAATCCACAGGTCTTTCTGACTTGCACCCAAGAGTTTTAAAAGAGTTGGCTGAGGCGCTTGCTGGCCCACTTGATTTTCAGTAAGTCTTGGAGCACTGGGGAAGTTCCAGAAGACTGGAAGAATGCTAAGGTTGGGTCAGTTTTTAAAAAGGGTGACTGGAATGACTTGGGTAATTATACGCCTGTCGGCCTGACATCCATCCCGGGCAAGATAATGGAGCAGCTAATATGGGACTTGGTTGCTCAAGAATTAGAGGATAATGTTAATGCAAATCAAAATGGGTTTATGATAAATAGATCCTGTCAACCTAACCTGATACCTTTTTTTGATGAGATTACAAGTTAGATTCAAGTATTAGTGTTGAAGTCATATACTTGGTCTTCTGTAAGGCCTTTCACTTGGTACTGCACAACATTTCTGATTTAAAAAAAAAACTAGATGGATACAAAATGAGTATGGCACATGTTAAATGGATTAAAAGCTGACTGACTGATAAGTCTCAATGTAATTGTAAACTGGAAATCATCCCTGAACAGGTCTGTTTCTAGTGGAATCCTGCAGGGATCAATTCTTGGCCCTAAGCCATTAACATCTTTGTCAATGAGCTGGAAGAAGGCATAAAATCATCACTGATAAAGTTTGCAGATGATGCAAAAATTGAGCGAGTGGTAAATAATGAAGAGAACAGCTGCTAATTCAGAGCAATCTATATTGATTAGTAAGCTAGGTGCAAGCAAACAATATGCATTTTAATATGGTCAATGTCTACATCTGGGAACAAAGCATGCAGGCCATTTACATAATGGGGGACTCTATCCTGGGAAGCAGTGACTGAAAAAAGATGTGGGGCTGGTTGTGGTTAATCACCTAAACGTGAGCGCCCAGTATGAGTCTGGGGCCAAAAGAGCTAATGTGATCCTGGGATGCATCACCTGGGGAATCTCAAGTAGGAGCAGAGAGGTTATTTTCCCTCTGTATTTGACACTGGTGAGACCGCTGCTGGAATCCTGTGTACAGTTCTGGTGCCCACAACTGGACCATTGACAAATTGGAGAAGGTTCAGAGAAGAGCTATGAGAATGATTAAAGGATTTGAAAACCTGCCTTTATAGAGATTGACTTAAGGAGCTCAATCTATTTATCTTAACAAAGAGACAGTTAAAGGGTGACTTAATTGTTGTCAGATGCTACTGTGTGGTGCTCTTTCTCCTATGTTGATATCACTCGGCTGCGTGCATCTGTTCCCTCTGTGTGCTGCCCCAGCTTTGTGCAAATAGCTGACACAGCAAACCCGACGAGAATCCCCAATAACCACAGAGTCTAGTAAGATGCAAAGTCACGTCGACTAGGTTTATTGCGACCTTGGACACAATTGCAGTTCCCTGTAGATTACTTAGTCTACCGGGCATACTATGAGAAAGTGCCTCTTGGCAAGGAACCGGCTCAGTGGCTGGACTTTCCACTGCCCCCATGGCCGGACAAAGAGATCCACTTAGGGATGCATTCTTATACACAGATACAAACAAGTTACACATCACTCCTGACGTATTGAGGTGCAACCCCTCTACGTAGCAAGGTACAACCCCTCTACGTAGCAAGGTGCCGCCTCTCACCTTGTACAGATTGGTTTGATCAAAACAACTCTATCCATCATTTTACCCTTTTGCCCCTGTCATTGGGATGGGTCGGCCTGTTCCATGTTATCTGTGGAATGTTCCGGTATAGTGTATGTTCTGATATCTGGTGTCCAGTACCTGTTAGGTATGTCTCTTTTTGCAGCATCAGCCCTTTCCTTGCCAGCTTCTGTGAGCAGGGCCTGCCTCTGGCTCACAGCTTAACTTTGCTTTATGTTAGCCAAGTCTTGACCATTACTTTAGTTCAGGCCTTAGGCCTCATACTGGGCCTCTGATACCAAGGTTTATCTCTCAGGGCCTCCTCTTACTACTTACTTACTTATACACAGTGTATAAGTCCACAGTGCATGGGGAACAAATATTTCATAGGCTCTTCAGTCTAGCAGAGAGAGGTCTAATACGATCCAATGGCTGGAAGCTGAAGCTAGAGAAATTCAGGTTGGAAATAAGGGGTGAATTTTTAAGTGAGTAATTAGCCATTAGAGCAATTTTCCCAAGGTTCTTGGTGGATTCTCCATCACTGACAATTTTCGCATCAAGATTGGATGTTTTTTCTGAAACCTCGGCTCTAGGAATTATTCTGTGGCAGGTCTCTGACCTGTGCTATACAGGTGGTCAGGTAGGATGATCACAGGGTCTTCTGGCTTTGGAATCTAGCACTCTCTCCCTGCTATGACCATTTATCTCCATTGGGAAATCCAGCATTTATTCCCCAGGGTTTTTGAGACACCAGCTGTGTTAGCAGCTCATCCACCATCTGAACTGTGACGCTAGGTGGTGGGGTTGTGCCAGCCACTGAAGTCAGCTTCACAGTCTCTCCTTTTAAAGTAGTCAACCATCTTGTAAAACTCAGGGGGCGGCTGGTTGTTTCTCCTGTTACATTTGTTGTGTTAAGGACTCTTCAAAAAGGTGGTGGTAAGAAACGGATAAATAAGATAAATGTCCCACGAACAGCAGAGGGCAAACGTACCATGCCTGCAGGTCTGGGAGTGCCAGGAGACATGCCTGGCTCTGAAAGGTGAGATGTAATTGTTTCTGATACAGTGCCTTCTGGCTTTGAAGGATCTCAAGGCACATTGCTGGTACCAGTGAAATGCCTGCTTGTGGTTAACTATGATACTTATTATATTATGGTAGCACCTAGAGGCCACAGCTGGGAGCAGGCTCTGTTGGACAAGGCACAATATAGGGGTATGGAACACCTGCCATATGCCACAAGATTAATAAGACTGGGACTTTTCAGGTTGGAAAAGAGACGACTAAGGGCGGGATATGATAGAGGTCTATAAAATCATGACTGGTGTGGAGAAAGTAAATAAAGAAGTGTTATTTACTCCTTCTCATAACACAAGTACTAGGGGTCACCCAATGAAATTAATAGGCAGCAGGTTTAAAACAAACATAATGAAGTATTTCTTCACACAACTCACAGTCAACCTGTGGAACTCTTTGCCAGAGGATGTGGTGAAGGCCAAGACTCTAACAGGGTTTTAAAAAAAAGAACTAGATAAATTTATGGAGGATAGGTCCATTGATGACTATTGGCCAGGATGGGCAGGGATGGTGTCCCTGGCCTCTGGTTGTTTGCCAGAAGCTGGGAATGGGTGACGGGATGGATCACTTGATGATTACCTGTTCTGTTTATTCCTTCTGGGGCACCTGGCATTGGCCACTGTTGGAAGACAGGACACTGGGCTAGCTGGACTTTTTCTCTGACCTAGTATGGCGGTTCTTATGTTCTTAAGCACATAATAAGAGACAGTCCATATCTCAAAGAGAAGACCGGAAAGGGAGGTGTTATCCCTACTTCACACACAGGCTCGGAGATTGCAACTTGCCCAACGCTGTGCAGAGTCTGTGGTAGAGTTGGGATTAGAACCAAGAACTTCTGAAGGCTTCGCTGCTGTCTTAGCCACCAGCCTCGCTTCCTCTTTAACCACCCATGATGATGCTGTGCAGCAGTGGGGGAGCGTGAGAGCTGACTGTTCAGATATTGATCTTGGTGAGGGTGTTAAGAGTTTTTATTTCCTTGCTAAATAAAACTCTGCTGCTATTAGTTCTCTTCAGCATGGGCTGTTTGCAAAATCAAGCAAAGGTGTTATAGCGCCACCCACTGTTCTATGCTGAAGATTTCCTGTCTGTTTCTTTTTCACCGATTATAGCACAAAACATAAGAACGACCATACTGGGTCAGACCAGTGGTCCATCTAGCCCAGTATCCTGCCTCCTGCCAGTGCCAAATGCTTCAGAGGGAATGGCAATCGTCGAGTGATCAGTCCCCGGCGTCCAGTCCCAACTTCTGGCAGTTGGAAGTTTAGGGACACCCAATTTATGGACCTATTCTCCATGAATTTATATCATTCTTTTTTGAACCCAGTTACAGTTTTGGCCTTCATAACATCCCCTGGCAATGAGTTCCACAGGTTGACTGTGCGTTGTGTGAAGAAATACTTCATTATGTTTTAAACATGCTATCTATTCATTTAGTCAGGTAACCCTCACATGGTATGTCAGTGGTTCTCAACCAGGGTACGCATACCCCTGGATGTATGCAGGGGTCTTCCAGGGGGTATATCAACGCATCTAGATATTTGCCTACTTTTACAACAGGCTACAGAAAAAGCACTGGCGAAGTCAGTACAAACTAAAATTTCCTACAATGACTCGTTTATACTGCTCTATAGACGATACACTGAAATGTAAGTACAGGTTGAACCTCTCTAATCCAGCACTCCCTGATCTGGCAACATCTGTGATCCGGCAGAGGCGCCCACTCCGCGGGTGCTCCGGGGGTGGAGCATGCACGGGGAAAAATTAGTGGGTGCGGAGCATCCACTGGTGCCAAGCTCCCCTCTCCCCTCGCTCGAGTTCACCTGTCTTCATACTTAGACTTGTTCATTCTGACAACTTTCAGCTGCTTCACTTCCTGTGTTCTAGTTAACTGGAACTCTTTCGTGTGTGTTCTTCACTTGGATTTTACCAGTTTCTTTCCTAGCCTCTCTATTAGGCTAGAGTTCCCTCTTTATAAATTCATCCCTAAGGGATGTGTCTGTCCAAACCGTGTGCTCCTCTGCACCTCTTGGCTTCCCTAAATCTCCATCAAGAGGCAATGAGCTTCCTCCTGCGTTGACGTCACCCATTAGGCGAACTAACCACAGCTCTTTGTACAAACCCCCCACCAGGCGATGAGAATACCTCAGTGATTCTTGAAGAGGAGAGAGGATGGCATTACAGCCAGACTCCCCCGAGCTTGCAGCCGGCTGCCAGCACATGCAAGGATTCTGCATTCACGGCTCGAGCAACTGAGCTGCTCCCTTGTTCCTGTTTGGGATACAATTTGGCAGATCGGGTTTTCCCTGCAGTGTCCCGAATGAAGCCAGTGTCTGACATGTCACCCTGAGCCCTGCACCTGTGTGCTCCAGTGTTCCAAGGGTTCTTCTCCAAGGCACGCTTTGGATAGCAGCGGGAACGCAAGGATGGATCTGAATTCCTGCCTCCTCTCTCTGGGCTTCCTGGGGATCTGTGTGTCGCCAGGTGAGAATCCGGAAGCTTGTTTGTTTGTTCGTAAACACTCAGAAGAACATCCTCATTTTAGGCAATCCAGCTTTCGCTGCCCAGCGGTTGGCTCTGTCTTGCTTGCAGGCATTTAATAGTAGCAGCTGGGAAGCTGGCACAGTGCAGCTGCTCGGTGGCCGGGAGGCTAGTCTGAGGCATCTGCTCCGTAAGTAAATAATGTCCATGCAACTTGCCACCTGTTTCGGAAATGTATCTTGGTGTGTCTCCCTATCCTAACGACAGCTAGCTTACGCTCCTCTGAGCAAACCCCGCGCTGCACGTTCCCTGAGGAGGTTGGTTTTATTCAATGTACCATCTCAGTGTAGGATTTGGTGAGTTTTACGCTCTTGGTTTTGCCAGGAACTGCAGCCCCTCAAATGGGCTTGAGTCGGGGTAAACTGCCCTAGGCCAGCTCCCTTCCCATGCTGCTGGGCAGGATGAGAACATGGACCGTGAGGGAGGTGATGGGGTTTGCAGCCTTTCGCCTCCAGGCGGCCCAGGACTTGGGAGACCCTGGCTTAATTCCCTGCTCTGCCACAGACTTCCTTGCGTGACCCTGGCGAGTCACTTGGCCTTGCTTTCTGCCTCAGTTTCCCATCTGTAAAAGGGAATCCTAGAACTTCCCTGCCTCATGGGGGGGGGTCGGGCTCTCAGACCAATGTATCAAGAACAGTTGAGATGACAGGGCAGGCGGGGCTGAGCCATGATTTCGTTAGATAAATGAACTAATTAAATGCATGCCCTAATGCATTGGTCCCATGCACAATGCGGTCAGGCCTGGCAGTACTGGGCTATGTATTCATGCTGTGTTCGGTTGGCTGTTCTGGGCTCTGCATTCTGTTGAATGGATGCCTTGGACTCTTACCTCTGCAAGCCCACCATTGCAATCAGCTAAATTGCAATTCAATCAGCTGTGTGAAAAGCACCTGCATTTGGAAAGGTGCCTCGTTCGTAACTGGAATGGGTGCGTCTTGATCTGTAAGCGAACCTTGCGAGATGTCAATAGTCGCGCCTGCTAGCGAAATGGGATCCTGGTCATTAAACTTTCAAACACAAGCAAGGCCAGAGCCCCGCACAGCGTCCTCCATGCGGGAGCTGAAGCCAAGAGGCAGAAGGACGAGGCACCGAATTGTGCCCTGACCTCAGAATTGGGGTGAGACCCTCTCACCTTGCCCTGGGCACTGTCATTCAGCTTCCCTCCCATTGACTTAGGAGCCCGATCCCAGCTTTGCGTGCAGTGTCACCCCCACTAAGATCTCTTCTTGGCCAGCGATCTGCTGAAAGGGGAGGAGTTGCTCCCTTCTTTAAAATCCCCCCCATGCCACTGACAGTGGGGTTCATGTAATGCTTCTGCCAGCGTCCCTCTGCCTGCCAGAGGAGACTCACCCCCTTGTGGGAGGGGCACGGGACACGCACAGTCTGAAGAGCAAATCTTGTTGCCTTGGGAATGTGCCGGTTTGCGGCTGTCACTAACTGTGTCCCGGGGAGGCGCCTGCTCGTAGTGGATTGCTGGCCGCCGTGCTGTCCTCTCAGTGGGTTTGCCTTGCAGGAGCCTTGACCGAGATCAGGGCCGCATTGTGCTCGGTGCTGCACGTGCACAGACTTAGACACGGCCCCTGCCCGGCAGTGCTTCCAATCAAAGGGGTGGGGGAGAGGGAGTGTGGCTATTCCCATGGTGTAGGTGGGGAGCGCGGTCTCACGCTCAGTCTGTGGCAGAACTGGGAACTCAACTCAGATCTCCTGAGCACTGGGCCAGAGGGTTCACCCCCACAACCAGCCATCCCCTTGGGTGTAGTTTTCAGGAACGAAGGACGAATAGCTCCTGTATGTGGCACTTCACATAAGATGTTTCTGAAGTGTGTAAAAATATGGTCGTATCCTTTTAAATAGAGGGTGAGCCTTCTCAATGTGGTGCTCACCATGCTCTACAGCTTAGAGGCCACCAGAAACTAGGCAGAGCAGTGCTCTGTGGGTAATGAGGCCAGACCGGGGCGCCAGAACAGGGGGGCCATGATCTATCTTTGAGCGATGGGGGTGGGGGGGGCCGAGAGGAACAAGCAGGGGCTTGGGGTCCTGGGGGGGAAGAGCTGGTGAGATGCTGGGCGGGGCCTTGGGGACAAGGGGCAGGATTCAGGCACCGGTGCGGGGGCCCCCTGACTTTTAGGGACCTTCTGCCATTCCTGGGCCAGAGGTGTGTGTGTGTGTGTGAGGGAGCGGGGGGCATTAGCAAACATGGTTACTGGGGCCCCGGCTGTGTGGTTTCTTCATATTTTTGCATAAGCCGAAAAAGACCCAACAGTGTCTTTGTTAAATGAGGCTGCATCTCTGCTGGGTCGAGAGACGGTTTCTACTCAAAGGGGAAAGCAGGAATAGCTCGTCCCAGCCTCATGTCTGCAGTAAATGTGCCCTCGGGACATGGGATTAATCCCAACGGCAAGGGGACGACGCGTGTGGGAAGCCACGCTGACGTCTCGGCCGCCCCGCACCGTCTGCGTCGCCCCACTCTGCCGCGGTAGGGTCCAGTGCTGTTGACAGGAATAACGAGCTCATGTCATGCAGCAGTGGAGTAGAGCTGCAAAGTGTTAGTCATGTTTATGACAGTTGTGCCTAGGGACCAGCCAAGAATGGGGACCCAGTGTGCCAGGCCCTGCCCCAGAGAACTAAGAATCTAAATAAACCAGACAGATGGAGGGTTGGGAGGGGGTAGACCCATAAGCAGAGGGAACAATGCGATGGCAGCAAACAGCATTTAGTTTCCTCACTTTTCTAGGTGGGCTTAGTTGGGGGTGGGAGGGAACTAAATGGAAGGGGAAGCGGCAGGGCAGGGGAGAAGTGGGTACATGTTCTTCAGTTGTTAGACTGATGCCTAATGTGCAGAAGCAATGTTTTGCATGGGGGGCATTTGTTCGGTCATTTAATCTTTGGAGTCTATTTAACCAATGGGACAAATACAGAGCTTGAGAATGGCGCCGGGAGGGAGGGAGAGCTCAGTGGATTGAGCATTGGCCTGCTAAACCTAGGGTTGTGAGTTCAATCCTTGAGGGGGCCATTTAGGGAACTGGGGCAAAAATCTGTTTGGGGATTGGTCCTGCTTTGAGCAGGGGGTGGGACTAGATGACCTCCTGAGGTCCCTGCTATTCTATGAATAATGAGAAGTCCAAAATTAATGCCCAAGCTGAAGGCAGCTTGGAAATGTGCATTCATCTGCTCCGTGTGAGAGGCACAGCTAGGACTGCACCAAAAACCGTCTGATCAACCCCCGAAATAGCTGCCAATCTGCATGTCCATGTGGCCACTGCCAAGGACGGTTGGGAGACTGGTTTTGTGTTCTGAAATCCACGTAGAAAACTAAGGCTACAGCGCTCTCGGGATTGTTTCTGGAATCCCTGGGTGCAATTGGCAGGTAATGTATTGGGTGCATGTCTGTTTCAAAGTGGCAGCCCTACTGCCATTCAGAGTTGGGCTGCTAGCGATGGGAAAGGGAGGCCTCTGTATCTCTTATCTAGGGGGCTAGTGAGTTTTGCCTGCCTTTGCAGAGGGCATTGGGATCTACAGGTGAGAAGCACTGTACAGAAGCTTATCGGAGCTCCCAGGACCAGCCGCGGGCCTTCGGCAGCAGAGCCGGCCTTGCCCTGGAATGAAAGTTGGGATTAGGTCTAAGCAGAAGGGTCCAAGAGCCCTACCTGGCCTCAGCCCTGCAAGCTGGTCAGCACGCGGCGCTGGCTCTGGTCTCCTGCACGTGTCCGGTGGGAGGCTCAGGGCAGCAGCAAGGTTCTGCGGGCCGTGGCTGCCTGAAAGCCGGGAAGGTGCCCGCAGAGCGGGGGCTTGGGCCAGCGATCCCCTCTCGCTCCCGGCATGCAGGGCTGGGGCCCTGCTTGCTGGGAGGCTGCACTTCTCCCTCGTTACCGGAGCAGCTCTTTGTCACCTCTGTGCCGTAGGAATCAGAGCCCTGGGGAGCTGGGCTCGCTTCTCCTGAGCCTGGCCTGCTTCTGCTCCAGGCTGCCTTGCTGGGTCTGAATGCCACGGGCCATTCGTGGTCACTGGCCCCAGCATTCCCAGGTCACTGCTGTGAATCTGGTGTATCTCTCTTCTGCTGAAACAGCCTCGCCTGCCCGGGAGAGGGGATCTAGTTCTTCTGTGGGAGAAGCATGATTCCCCCCCATCCCCTAGGTCAGGGATCCAAATGGCTGCCTCCCCCAAGGCCCTGGCAGCTCTGAGTCAGCGAAGTGGAGAAGGGGGTTGTCACATGGGCTTGAGTCTGGGTAAACTGCCCTGCTCCACCTCCCAGTGAGGGAGGTGATGGGGTTTGCAGCCTTTCACTTCCAGGCGGCCCAGGACTTGGGAGAGCCGGGCTCCATTCCCTGCTCTGACACAGACTTCCTGTGTGACCCTGGGTGAGTCACTTGGCCTTGCTCTGTGCCTCAGTTTCCCATCTGTAAAAGGGGAATCCTAGAACTTCCCTGCCTCACAGGGGTGTTGGGGCTCTCAGATCAATGTGTTGAGGACAGGATAGGCGGAGCTGAGCCATGATTTCATTAGATAAATGATCCTGTTTCCATGCACAACACATTAGAGCCTGGCAGTTCCTTTGGGTTGGTTGGTCTGGGCTCTGTATTCACACTGGCAGGTGTGCCCCCAGTCCAGGGCTGTGAATACCTGGGTTCACCGGTGTTTCATAATGCGGCTCCTGGACTTTAACCAAGCAAGGCCAGGAGCCTGAGAACAACAGACAGTATGGAAGGGTCACATGATGCAACAGCAGAAACTCTTTCCCCTGGGGGTCGCTCCAACCTCCTGCTTCCCAACTGGTGCCATTCAATTGTGGGGTGTACCTGCGAGCTGCGGTTCTTCGAGCTGAACCTCCTATTTTCTGCCCTGCTTTCAGATATTCCTGTTTCACTTCTCTGTCCTCGCTGCTGCCGGCAACTCCTACCAACTTACCAGGATTGGTGTCTGTCTTTAGCATGCAGCTCATTAAATAAGATCAAACGTAGAGCCAGTCCTGGTGCCAGACCTCCCCACAACATGGTACATTGCCATGTAGCATCTAGGGTCCCGTAGCCCGTTTTTAGTGCGCCTGACGGCGTTCTTGTCTGTTTAAAAAATACATGGAAATGAATTCGGCTTTTGAAAGTACTTTGTGTCGAGCGCTTTGCTGTAACTCAGGTACATTGGGCTGGGGTAGGTACCTGCAGCTCCAAGGACTTCAACCTCGCTATGCCAGCCGAGGAATATTGCTCATTATCTCTACCATGCTCCTTAAATCCAGTCATTTTCTCTGAAGCATTTGTGTGTCTGGCAAGATTAATCCTCAGTGTTTTTTTTGCTCCCGGGCCTGTTCTCTTCTGGCCAGTTAGTGATTTCTCCTCTTGGTAAGATTTCCATTATTTTACTAGGGATAGAGGCAAAGGTGCCAACTCCCCAGTTCCTGGGGGATGGTCGACCCCTGCTCCGCCCCAGGGCCCACCCCCACTCCGCTTCCTGCCCCTGCTCCTCCCTCTTCTCCCCCAGTGCCTCCTGCATGCTGCTGAACAGCTGATCACAGCAGGCAGGGAGGGATGGGGAGGAGCTGATCGGCAGGGCTGCCAGTGGGTGCTAAGCACCCACAATTTTTTTTCTGTGGGTGCTCCAGCCCCGGCGCACCCACAGAGTTGGCGCCTATGGATAGAAGCTAGATCGACATGATGGTCATTGACCAGATCACTCCGTTCTACTTTCTGCGGTGTTGGTACACCCTTTCTCTCCTCTAGTCTCAGGAATTGTAATGTTGTGGGCTACAATCCAGACCAGTGAGAGGCCGTGTCACCGCCTGCCCTGTGACCCTGAGTACCTTAGCGTGCTCTGCTGCTGTAACGCCCCGTCTGGCCGCTCTCTGCCAGGAGACAAGCACGCACTGTGTGATGAACAGTCCTGATTCAGCAACTTGGACTGCAGCAGCCTTCTTGTCCATTCAGCCACACTCTGGTCTCCACCAGCCTTGGTTACTACTAGCCATGTGGCCCCAACACCCTCCTAGGCCTGAATCTCCCCCAGACTGTCTGCCCTGAAATGTCCAGCCTTCTCCTGGATCGTTCAAAAAGACAAAAGCCCGGTGGCTCATTGCTTTGACTGGAGTTAATAATCACTACACTTGCTAGTGACTAAGACTTAACAAAACTACAGTCTGGCTTCGAGGTAAGAAGCTACCACAGCTTCCAGTGAGGTGGCTGGGCCACTCCTTGGTCAGGATCTTCAACGAAGTCCAAAGTGCTCAGTTCCTTTGTCGTCTTAGGCGAAAGATCCCTCGCGGTACTGTGCCCCTCTTTTGTGTAGTCCCGTGAACTTCTGAAATGTTCCCGTCTCAAAGTTCCTTGCCCTTGGCGTGAGGAACGGTGCCAGGGCATCTGATGGAGAAGATTCCAGGGCAGTTTCTTCCCTGCTGGTGCTTTCTACAAAGCAAACTCGTCAGTCCCTGCAGCCTCTGTTATGCCAACGACTGGCCTCACTTGTGATTGCCAATGGTCTGTGATTGCACCTGGAGGGAGCCATCAGCTTTTCCTTTGTCTGGAAAACCCTGTTTCCCCTCTCCCTAGACTTGTCTAGTTCAAATACATCATAGTCCCATATTTCCTTCACATTTGTACAGTCCTCTGGGTGTTCACCGTACGTAGACCACGCCGGACTAGTAATGACCAGTGCGGTGTTGGTTTTCCAATGAAAAAACCTGTTGTATACAGATGGCTATAAGCGAGTTGGGGGGCACTGAACTGGTCAGGCCAGCTGAAACTCACTACCGGTTACCCGCGAGCCCCTTGCCTCAGGCCCAGCAATGCTCTTAGGCTCACAGTGATCACTGCTCTGCCCCACAGATATACCCTCGTTGGCAGTAGCTCTGCGTGTTCTCAGCTGTGCAGTTAGCTCAGGGATTTGCATGGATTCTACGCAGCTCCGCTGCCCTTTGCTTCCCCTTTCCCCTCCAGCTTTGCCATGTGTCTTTTTTTTATCTATTGATTTAGGCTGCTCGGGGGCTCAGGGAAAATTCGCCTACAAGCTGCTCCATGACTTGTTTGCCAACTACTCCAATGCTCTGCGACCGGTGGAGGACACAGACCGGGCGCTGAATGTGACCCTGCAGATCACCCTGTCCCAGATCATCGACATGGTACGTCTGGGAAATGCATTCCTTACCCGCGCAAGCCATGCGAGACATGTCACCCGCTGGGAGACGGAGCCCTCGCTCTGGGGGTTGCAGGACAAACAATCCAGATGAGGGCTGAGAAGGTTCTTCCGAATAGTCACTGGGTGTTTTGCAGCTAGGCTCCAAGTGCACCCCTTGGCCCAGGATCTGCTCCAACACAGGGATGCAAAGACCCTTCCCACTAGCCCAGCAACAGTGTCCTAATCCCAAAGTGAGGGCTAACAGGAATTAGTAACGTGGCTGCAATGGCATCAGGGTCCCATCCAGCCCAAAGAGGAACTGACCTGTGATCCCCTGATGTTGTAGGTTTTCGAACATAGTCTGACTCCAAGCCCCAATCCTGCACAGTCCCATGGATTTCCCTGGCATTCTCACCCGTCACCATTGGCAAGGCCAGGGTCCGAGTCCCTTGTGAGGGTGGCTTCATGCTGTTAAGTGTATGGCAAATGCACTGCCCTACACACTGGGTGTTAGTGTCAAACCTTCTGCTGTTACTCAGCTTCCATCTTTTTCCTCCCTTCCCAGAGGTGGCTGCATTTCACACACACCTCTCCTTGTTCCAGGACGAGAGGAACCAGGTCCTGACTGCCTATCTGTGGATCCGGCAGGTGTGGGTGGACGCCTACCTGACCTGGGATAAGGACGATTACGATGGGATTGACACCATCCGCATACCTAGTAGTTACGTATGGAGACCTGACATAGTCCTGTATAACAAGTAGGTCAGCGTGGTAGTGAACTGCACTGCTTTTGGAGATAGGGCTCCTGCGGCCTGGCAGGGGGATAGAACCAGGGACTCTCCAGCTCCATAAGCACAGGCCCCTGCCCCCTGAGCCAGCGGTGGCTCTCTGTTAGCTGGAGGGGAGGTTACTGAAGTGCCTTTTTACAGGCTGCAGCCCCCAGAGGGCGACAGGCTCACAGGTTCTATCCGGAAGAGGGGTTCCCGTGCGCAGGTTAACAGGCTGCAGAGCGTAGACATCCTGGGGCCGTGCGGAGACCGTGTAATTGCACCCCTTGTTACGGGCACCCCCGTGGCACGGTGAGCACAACAGCCTCTGCCTTGGGCTGTGGCCCTCTCAAAGGCTGCACAGATGTAGCGGGCAAAGATCTTCCTGGCACGTTCTGCCGCTCGCTGGCCTCATCTGCTTTGCTCTCATCCTGCACCTTCCCCAGTGTGGCTCTGGGAGCAGCCGGGCGAGCGGGATAGGCTCGCTGAGTGCCTGGGTACGGCTCAGTGGCCGCGCACACAGGCAGGTAAAGCCCATGCCTGCCGAGCAGAGCAGCTGAGCGCAGTGCGTGGCATCCCACGCTGAGCTTTAGCCCCGGAGTGGGAGGACAGAGGGAAGCGGTCCGAAGGCAGGTGTGTGGCTGTTAAAAGACTGGGCACCGCTGACTGGGAAGCCCAGAACTGGACCTGGCTTTTTCTTGTATCTGTTTGCAGAGTCCAGGTGACTTTTTTATTGGGGGGAGGGGCTCCTCAGAGCAAAAGTTTCATGACTCATTTGTTTAAAAACAAAATCAAGGCCCACAGGCCCCTGCTCCTGAGTGACCCTCTAATAACACCAAGCCAGCGAGTGACCAAGCGACCCTATGAAAACACACTTGTGTTGGCCACCGAGTGTTCACGAGGGACCCTACCGGACCAACCCAGCGAGCTACGTTTCGCATTCGTGAGCAGCCCTACAGGAACAAGTCCAGCAGAGCGGGGGAGGGGTTAGGTTAGCCGGGGCTGTGCAGTGTTGTCTCATGTATGTAAGGACCCCCCCCCCCGATCTATGTTCCCTGTCCCTCCAGCGCCGACGACCAGTTCACGGGATCCATGGAGACCAACGTGGTGATCCGCTACGACGGGCAGGTGATGTGGGACTCCCCTGCCATCACCAAGAGCTCCTGCAAGGTGGACGTCTCCTATTTCCCCTTCGACGGGCAGCAGTGCCGACTGACCTTCGGCTCGTGGACCTACAACGGCAATCAGATCGACCTCCTGAATGGGCTGGACACGGGCGACCTGACGGACTTCGTGGACAACGTGGAGTGGGAGGTGCTGGGCATGCCGGCCAAGAGGAACGTCATCATCTACGGCTGCTGCTCGGAGCCCTACCCTGACATCACCTACACGCTGCTCCTCAAGCGACGCGCCTCCTTCTACATCTTCAACCTGCTCCTGCCCTGCATCATGATCTCCTTCCTGGCCCCGCTGGGCTTCTACCTCCCAGCCGACTCCGGGGAGAAGGTCTCCTTGGGGGTGACGGTCCTGCTGGCGCTCACCGTCTTCCAGCTGCTGGTGGCAGAGAGCATGCCGCCCTCCGAGAACGTGCCGCTGATCGGTGAGTATCGGCCTCTGCCTGCAGCTGGATGGGCAACTGTGGAAGCCCTCTGTCCACTCTGCAGGTGCAGCATGCGACGCAGAACAGGTACGCTTTAAACCAGGTCACCATTCATGTGCTTCAGCCCCAAGATGCAAGGATCAGCTCTAGGTCCATTCCGGTCCTCAGCCTCTTTGCTATAACTGTCTGCAAGCGGCACGCTGCAGCCATGGTGTAATCCCAGCTTCCGTTCTAACTCCCCTTTCTTGCCTTACCTAGGGACCTGGGGCATTCTCCTTCACTTGCCGTCTTAAAGACCAGACTAGACATCTCTCTAGCAGATGGGTTGTAGCTCAATCAAGTTACGGGCTAGATACAGAAATTGAGTGAAGTCTCTGGCCTGTGTTCCGCAGATCAGATTGAATCATCTCAATGGTCCCTTCTGGCCTTGGAGTCTATGTATCTAACCAAACACGCACCTTTCCAGAGTAACTTTTCCATGCTTGGTCTCACCCCCAAAGATACATTTTTTGTTTTGAACTTGTGAGCCAAATCTGTTCAGGGTTGTTTTTTTCAGGGTTTTATTTGAGCAAGTGGAGAGAGGGTGGTCCCCTTTTCACCCCTGTGTTTCATTTAGAAATCTTGTGCTCAGAATACCTACATTAAAACCAAATGAAATTAGAAGCTTCAAACTTAGCTTGTTGGATAGATCTCATTGAGATCAAAGACTCAACCCTAGTTTGAGGCTCATATGTTTGAGCCTACTTGAAAGTGGACAATTTTTTAAATCTAAAATGGCATTTTTCAAGATGGTCTGATGTTTTGGGCGCTATTATTTATTTTTTGCACAAAGCTTTTGTTAAGGTTATTGCAGTTCAGGCTGAAATTACCCTTTTGAAATGCTCGTGACCTTACAAATTCTGCAGTGACTTTTCTATCTGATTTTTTTTTTTTTTTTTTTTTTAAATCTTGATCTCCAAAATGTTTGACATGGGTTTAAGGTTCTAAACTCTTGCTGCCGGCATGTGCATCCTGAATTGGGATGACCTAGACAACTGCAGATTTAAGGAGAGGTTGGTGTTTGAGACAGATAGGCAGCCCCCGTTAAGTTGGGCTGCAGGGCCGGTGCTACCATTAAGGCGAACTAGGCGGTTGCCTAGGGTGCCAAGATTTGGGGCTGCCAAAAAGCGGTGCCCCCAATTTTTTTTACGGCGTTCCTCTCCGAGCGCATGGTCGCCGCTCCACTTCTCCTGCCTCCCAGGCTTGCAGCGCCAATCAGCTGTTTGGCGCTGCAAGCCTGGGAGGAGAATTAGAGCGGGGGCGGCGTGCTGGGGAGGAGGCGGAGCAGAGGTGAGCTGGGGTGGGGAGGTGCCGCGGGGGGGGGAGCTACTGTGGCGGGGGGGCGCCTCAGGGCAGGGGGGGGCTGCTGTGGTGGGGGGGCGCCTCAGGGCGGAGGGGGGGCAGGGAGCTGCCGCAGGGCTGGTGGTGGAGGGGGGGGCGCAAGGTGGAAGTTTCGCCTAGGGCGCGAAACTTCCTTGCACTGGCCCTGTTGGGCAGGCTTCAGTAGGGGTTGGTTTAGGTGGGCTGCATATGGGAGATCTTGGCTAAAGCTTGGCTGTATTCTGTAGATTTCAGGAACACCGTAAAAAAAAAAAAAAAAAAAAAATCAAGCAAAGTCTGAAGGCTGCAGGCCAGATCCTGAGGTGCAGCTTGGTTGCTTTGCACCACACTGACACCAGAGTCTGGATCTAAAGCTGATGTTCCCAGCCGCTGAAGGACCATCCCTGTGCAAGGGGTTCTCCGATGGCCTAGAGGGTCCTACACCAGCCTCTTGTCTGCTGCTGGTGGAAGGGACTCCTCTGGAGGACAGAGGCCGTTCCTGGGACTATAACAACCTGCTGCTTCTTCATAGCTAGAGAAGTTGTTCTTTAGCTTATGTGTTAGGGGCTTGTGTTTTGCTGTTGAAGGTCCCCGCGTCCCATTCCCCTAGGTGAGCAGCAGTGGCTGGGCCTGCAGCCACGAGTCCGCCACTTCCTGGGTCAGTCACCGCGGGTCCCTCCTTCTTGTCTTCTAGGGAAGTATTACATCGCCACCATGACCATGATCACGGCCTCCACCGCACTGACCATATTCATCATGAACATTCACCACTGCGGCCCAGGAGCCAAGCCCGTGCCCAAGTGGGCCAAAAAGTTCATCCTGCAGTACATGGCCCGGCTATTCTTTGTCTACGAGGTGGGGGAGAGCTGCAAAAGTCCCAAACGGCAACTGGGCCACCTGCCCACGGTCCAGGTGGTGAGCGGCAGGGCCGCCAAGGAGGAGCAGAAAGCCCAGACAACGGAGGAGGACTCGGACGCGACGTGCCGGGAGAAGTCTCCGCAGCAGGAGTTGCTGCCACAGAAACTCAGCAGTCCCTCTGGCCAGCAGGACTGGAAAGAGACCGGGACACGTACGAACCTAGAGTGTGGCCGGGAGGGGGAGCAGCACCAAGTCTGTGGGAAGAGCCCGTGCCTTTGCCACCACAACAGCCTGATGAGGAACGTCGAGTACATCGCCAACTGCTTCCGGGACCAAAAGGCGGCTCAGAAACGGAGCGGTGAGTGGAAGAAAGTGGCCAAGGTCATGGATCGCATCTTCATGTGGATCTTCTTTATTATGGTCTTCTTCATGAGCATGCTCATTATGGCCAAAGCCATCTGAAGAGCCCTCGGCACGCAACGCCCGCTAGTTAGCTAGAACCTTTCCTCTCGCCCTGTTGGAGCTGCGGGTGCACACGGGTGGGTGGCCTGGGACGGTCCATCCTGGCGCTGCTGTGGAAACTGTTGCACGTGAGGTCTCACTAATAGCATGTTCTTCTAGTTCCGTAGAGATCTATTCTTTGGCAATCCTAGAACCCGTTTTCCCCCACGAGGGCGGCACATGTTACTGCTGCAGCCCCGTAGCTGGTTTGAAACGATCACCACCCCGTGGAGCGCCAGGGAGCTAAAGGGGAGGGGTGGCTAAGGTGGGGAGGGAGGGTCGGGAGTCAGGACTCTCGGGCCTGTTCCTTGGTTCTGGGAGAAGAGTTTTTGGGTAGTGGTTAGAGCAGGGGAGGAAACTGAGAGCTGGGACTTTTCGGTTCTGTTCCCAGTTCTGGGCAGAGACTGGGGCCTAGTGGATTGGAGTGGGGGAAGGGCTGGGAGCCAGGATTCCTGGGTTCTATCCCAGCTCTGGGAGGGTTTGGTAGGCTGTAGCTTGCACCCCAATGCAGTGTGTATCATTCTAACATGTTCAGTCACCTCTGCAAGAGCTCGGTGGGGGAGCGGGGCCTGGAATAAAGAGACCAAAATAAAATCTCTGGAACGTCTCCTGTGCATCGTTCTTGGGCTAGAAAGTCCAGCAGGGACCGTCTGTCGTGGCCCCCAAGCAATACCTGTGCACTCGAGGGCTTTGCCGTGGGGGCCCTGAAACCGTCACATACGCAGTCAGCCTGTCCAGCGGGGTGGAGAGAGCTAATGCCACTGGCAATGCAGCAAAGGATCCGGGTTGTGGCTGCTTCCAACCCATCGACTCAGGGTGGAGACTGACTTTCAGCTCTGCTCATTCCACCTTCCGTCCCTTTTGTCCCTTCTTTGAGCCCATGCCAGCCAGCGCTCTGACAGACACAGGCCTCTTCTCTGGGGCGAATGTTCCATGTAAACCCCCGTCAGCTTAATTATCTATTTCCCTGTTGCAAATGTGGCCGCTGATTCTGTGGCTGGATGGCCTATCCCCATTGCAATTCTCCAACCTGGGGTGCCTTTTACACTGCTCCGCTGGGAGAGCCACCACTCCTGGTCTGCTCACACCCAGCCTCCAGCATGCAAGTTACACTGTATGAGTGCTCTACCCAGCCTCTCATGAATTACACCAGCAAACTCCCAGACGTTCCCCCAGAAATGTATGTCTTCTACTGCCCAGCACCGCCTGGACAATCCCAGCTCAGCTAACGGCCATCATTTTATTAATGGAAAATGCTATGCACAAATCCTGTTATCGCAAAGGGAGTTCCCCAAGCACTCTAATCCAAACACACTGGTCTAGATAAAACACTAAAACAAACGTATTAACGACAGGACGAGAGATTTTAAGTGATAAAAGTCAGAACTGGTTACAAAAAAATAACTTCTTAGTTGCTTTTGATCTTTTCAGTGAATTCACAGCTAAGTCTCTCTCACCACTTCTTCCCACAGTCTTGCTGGCTGAGTCGTTCGATCAGGGTCTCTCCACAGACCCATGTTGCTCCTTTGTTCTTCAGGTGTTGTTGATGCCATGGGCAGAGGGAAAGGGGGAGAAGTTGGGATATCGGCGCTCTTTCTCTTGTAGTCCTTTCTCTTGCACAAGAAACACCTACAGCTGAGGTTGGGGAGACAGTCTGTGTGGACAGGAACCTCAAGCTGTTTCTTTGGCCAAATACAGACTTTTGCTCACACCCTCTCTCCTGCTGAAGTGGCCACGTAATCAGGTGACGGTCCATTTGATCTCGTTGACGCCTGCCTGAGGCATTGGCCAGCCTTTTGCCTCTGGGGCACTGGTTTGTGACTGATCTCCAGAATGGGTTGGGTCATGCCTCAGTAATAGCTGACAGTGGAATCTTCTAACTTTTACATACAACCTCGGTTGCCACACAATAACAATGAGCCGATCACGAGTTTTCAAATAATACCTCAGCAGACCTACTTTGCCCAAGGTTTATCGAAGGGGGGAAAGTAGGGGTACAGACAGTCACAATAGCATCCATGAGTCTGTAACTCCCCAAAGCAATGCACACCGTGAGTTACGCTGGGATCTCGACCTCCTTCGTAACAATCTTCCCTGTTTGTTCTCCTCCCCCTGGCCCGAGCTGGGCCAGGCCCCAAGAGCCATGGGGTTCTGGGGAGCAGGGTGGGAGGGGACCCCCGGGACAGGAGGGGATTTCTGTAATTCCTTGGAGGGTTAATCGGCTTAGCCTTTCCCCCTCAATTAATTAATAGAACTCATGCGACCAAATGGAAAATATCATTTTGCCTTCTTTATTAACTGCTGAGAGCCCACGGTGCTGCCCAGGAGTCAGAGGGAGCCCTTGGCTCTGGTCCCAGGGCATTGGCCCTTCCAGCTAATATCCCGTTAATGATCTTAGCTCCTCCTCTACCCCTTCCAGCCAAGGGGCTATCTACGTTCTCATATGCTCCCCGCACTGCAGTACGCCAGGCCCAACACCTCCTAACTTCCATTGGAATCCATGGGAGCCGAAAGACCTTTAAAGATCTCAACGCGCTTTGCAGAAGCAAATGGATTAATCTTCACAATGCCACTCGGCGGTTGGTGTTATTGTTCCCATGTTACAGTGGGGGAAACTGAAGCACAATAAGGTGAAACAACAGTTGGAGGTTTAGGGACTCCCGGACTATGGGGCTGTATTCCCAGGGTCACTCAGTGAGCCAGGCATAGAAGCTGGGTGTCTCGATTCCTGTCCTGGGCTGTAACCACTAGACAAATTCCCTCTGACAATCTGAGCGATAGGAACTAAGTGTGCATCCCTCCTGTGACCAGTTCAGCCAGCCAGCCCTGCTTCAGTCACGGCATGCTAAGGCCTTTCTTCTGCATCTGCATGGGTTACCAGACGGAAGACCGTTGGACCACGCGTCCCTCTTCATCTGCCGCTCGTGGGCTATGCGTGGGGGGTTCCGCGGCTCTTGGAGAATCCGCTGATGAGCACTGCAGGAACGGGGGTGGCTTGGCTCGCTGGACTGAGAGACCAGCGGCTAGGGCATATTTCCCAGTCCTGATCTGCTCACGATTGCCCTCTCCACTTAAGTGCCTTGCACAGGCATCTCCTTCTCATATTCCACCCCTCCGGAAACCTTGCGTGACATTCCCAGCGCGTCCTAGCCCCGGGGCACCTGGCTTGGATGCTTTGCTTTGTAGCCTGCGCTGCAGATTTGCACCTGAATAATTTAGCAGCAGGACTGTCTGGCTTCCTCTTGTTTGTACCCCTGCGGTGTTCTGCTTTGCTGCCTGGCTGTACGGTGAGCCCAGCAGCCAGGAGAACGGCCTAAGCACCTTGTGCCCGAGGAGATGATCCTGGGGGAGTTATAATAGCAGAGAGCTATTCTCCATGGCCTTGCACCACCTCTGGCCACCTTACCCCTGTGTAGTGGGGGCCAGATCCTGTGTCTCTTGTGAGACCTGGCACAGAAGGTGGCGCCCAGGAGGAAAGGATGGGGGCCTGTCCCAGGCCCAGTGCAGGTCAGAGCAGACCTGGGAGCTGTTCTACCATAGGGAAGCCTCCCGTGGCTGTCCGTGGGCTGTGCAGAGTCGTCTAGATGCTTTCTCTGCCCCAGGCAGGGCGGTAGCTGGGGCGGCAGGCTTAGCCCAGTGAGGGAGCGCAAAGAGGAGCCCAAGCCGAGTTCTCCCCTCCCACAGCTCAGCGGTAACGCTCCACACCCACTTGGATGAGCCTTTGGGGTCAGGCTTTCCGGAGCAGGGGCAACAGTGGTGGCCAGAGCTAGGGTTGGGCCTTGTCCACAGGGCCGCAGTGTTACTTTAACATGCCTGCACAGCTAAAGTAGCAACGCCCCCAGCCCAGGTATAAAAGGCTGCCCAGGGTGTGTCGGACCCTCGTGAGCGCCCTGTCCTGGCCACCCACTGGCAAGGCTGTGAAGGACCCAACCTCAGTGCTCTGGAGCCCCCGGGCGTGTGTTGAGTTTTCCAAGTCTCAGCAGGCTGCAGCACTGTTTCTGCCCTTGGCCTCTCGGGCACATTTCCTGGGCACTGACCCGGTCTGTTACCCGTCTCCGAAGTGAGCTCCTCAGCCCACCTGCCCAAGGCCCCAGGACCAGCACTGACCCCCAAAGATGCCCCAGTTACTTAACTCCACCCCAAAGGCGGGAAGCTTCTGGTTTACCGTTGTCTCTCAGGGGCACACAGCAGTTGTGGAGCAGTACATGTGTGTACACACTTCACACAGTGTAACACCTTTATGCTTTTTTATACTTAATCATGTAACGCACAGGAGCGTAGAGACCATACACAGCAATAAACATCCAACCCCCGAGTATCCCTCCCTCTCCATCTCCCCCTTCCCTTGGGAGTCCTTGGGGATCCATTTAGCCTCAGGCAGGAGGGAGGTCCCCTTCTCATGCAGACTGTTGCATTCTAACGGCTCTTCCAGCTCCCTTCCCACCTCCCCCCCAGGTGCTCCTTATCCAGCTTCTGTAACCTTGCTCGTGCCTGCCCCACGCTTCCTCTTCCTGGCTGGCCCCCATTCCTGTGGGTTTCATCATTTTAAACCCCTCCTGGTCAGCTGGTCTCTATTGTTCTCCTCTAAGGCGTTCCCCCCCACTCCCTACCGCAGTCACCTAAAAGCTGGTTTTCTAAGGATGCGGCTCACCCCGTGTTGCAGATGTTCCTACCTGAATGGGATTAAGTCCTAAGCACCTTCTTCTTGTATCTGCCTAGTGCATATGTGCTACGGGACCTGTCAGCAATGATCCACATGAACATTGGCCCTCATGACACAGCAAATTTTCACAAGACACCTTCACACCCAGGGCCGGTGCAAGGATATTTTGTGTCTTAGGTGAAACTTCCACCTTGCGCCCGCGCCCCCCAGCCCTGCTGCAGCTCCCCGCCCCTCCCCTGCCCTGAGGTGCCCCCCCCCGGCAGCTCCCCCCTGGGAGCCGTGTGGCAGCTCCCCACCCCAGCTCACCTCTGCTCCGCCTCCTCCCTGAGCACGCCGCCCCCGCTCTAATTCTCCCAAACAGCTGATTGTCGCTGCAAGCCTGGGAGGCGGGAGAAGTGAAGCGGCGATCACGTGCTCGGGGAGGGGGCGTAGGAACGCTGTAAAAAAAAAAATTGGGGGCACCGCTTTTTGGCGCCCCCAAATCTTGGCGCCCTAGGCAACCGCCTAGTTTGCCTAAATGGTAGCACCGGCCCTGTTCACACCAACAACCAGAATTCATATGTTGTACAGTTACAGCCCAGGCATAAGCCCTCTTAGACACCAGGGCTTTGGCTCAGCTATGTCAGCAAAAAAAATCCCCCCCCAATTGACACAGCTGTGTTGGTAAAACTGGGGCCTTAATCTGATGTATTTGAGTCTTCCTGCTCCAGTCACCTCTAGTCCTGATAGATCCATCAATGGCTATTAGCCAGGATGGGGAGGGATGGTGTCCCTAGCCTCTGTTTGCCAGAAGCTGGGAATGGGTGACAGGGATGGATCACTTGATGATGACCTGTTCTGTTCATTCCCTCTGGGGCACCCGGCACTGGCCACGGTTGGAAGACAGGGCACTGGGCTAGATGGACCATTGATCTGACCCAGTGTGGCCGTTCTTATGTTCAGTGCCACAGAGATATAGACGTTAGAGAGAGACAGGCTGTTAGTCTCCATCCATTCCATGCCCCCTCGAGGATTGCTCTGCGTATTCTCCAGGGCATGTCCAGTCTGATTTGAAATGTCCCCAGGAAAAGGGCTTTCACTCTTTCCCCAGGAGACTCTTCCACCGTCTCAGACATGGATGCAAGTTTCTCCTATTGAGCATAAATCTCACCTCTCCCTGCATTGCCCCTCCCATGCCTTGCAATTTATCTTTATTTATTGGAATAGTGCCTAGGGGCCCCAATCCATGACCAGGGCCCCATTGTGCTGGCCAGTGTGAGGAGGGGAAATGCCAAAACCATCTTGCTTTTGACAGGATGCAACAGATGGTTGAAATAGGTAGAGAACAGGGAGGACAAGGCAACTCTGAAAGGAGCAGGCGTTGCGTGGAAATTCTAACATCACAGTTTGCCATCCTCCTAGTGCTGCCTGATTGGCAGGGCATTATGATGGAGGCTAGCTGGAGGGGATCTGCAGGAGGACAAAGTGACGGCCTTATGGATTTATCTGGAGCGCTTGTTCTGTGCGTGGGACCCGACTGTGTAGATTCGGTTTCTATTGGCTCTGTGTCTCGTGCACAGTCTAGATCTCCGACGGCCTCCTTGCTTATCAGCTAGGCTTTCGCCGATGGGAGCAGCCCTGGAAATTTGATGACTGAGGGGAAGGAGGTGGGGATGCAGTGGCCCAGAGAGCTGAAAGCGAGCGTATTCTTGCAAAGGTGAATTTAATGCTGATGGAAGGCGCTGGATTGACAGAGCCCCGAAGACTGTTGCCCGCTGTATCTGCAGATCAGCTGCAGCCAGGTAGGTCTCTTCCTCCTGCCTGTGCCCAGCCCTGAGCAATAAGCATTGACTCCAGGGCCTGGTCTGGCTAGACGGAAGCTTCCCACCATCGGCGCTCTAGTGTAGACAAGGCGCAGTGGCCACCACCATTTTAACCGGGTCTAGACATGCTCTGGGGCAGATGATTTGGTCTGTCTATGAGCTTCGCTGGTGGGAGCATCTAGAAGAGATTTGGAGCTGCTTGGCAGTACCTGATGAATACTGTGCATCGACCTGGTGATCGGGGCCTTGCTGTATGAATATATATTGGTTTAGTTTACGAGGAGGCTGTCAGGAAAAACAAGCAGGAAGGGAACGAAGGGCTCGGGATCAGCCGTTTCTCAGCTAACACTGGAGGGCGGGTCAGAGACGAGGCCAGGACGGGAACGCAGAAGAGCTGACTAACTGCCGCAAGAATCAAAAGGAAAACTCGCTCTGGAGAGGGTGGAGACATTCAGGGGAGCCAGACTGAGACCCAGGCCCTGCTGGGGTATCTGAAGATAGGTTGGCTTTGGTTACCCTCTGGGGCTGGGAATTCATTAGAGTGCCGCCTGGGGCTTGGTCTAAGAGGGGGAGAATTGTGCTACCCCACCCTGAGACAGGGAAAGGCCTGCGGGGTCCACTCAGGGAGACCTGCAACGGGACAGAGGTGTGGCTGGCCCGGCGGTTGTGACTGGGTCAGCGGGGAATTCGGAAGGAAAGAGGCCAGTGCTACACCTGTGCTACCCCTTTGCCTCCAGTGGGCCCCAGACGAACCGAGGGCAGAGTTGGGCCTTCACAGTTCTGCTGCCAATGCCAATCCACGCCCATGTGTTCTCCCACCGCCAGGCTAACGGCAGCACGGGTGCTGTAACGGCAATGGGGGAATCCCCATTTTGGAGTTAATTACCCCTGTGCCACAGTGCAGGGTGTCAGCTGCCCGTGGTGTCCTGGCGTTCCTGGGCTGTGGGTGAGGCTGCTGTAGATAAAATGCCTTGTCCTGAGTCTGGCTGGCTCAAGCGGTCGGTAATGAGCTGTGGTGCCTTAAATCTCTAGGCCACTGTGTCACGGCCGGGGTGAGGGCAATCTAAACTACTGGGTGGACCTAGAGCCACGTCTCAGGACCAGAGCCCAGGGACCAGAAGCAGGGTGAAGAAGAGGCTCGTTCATATCAGCCAGCTGGGGATCCGCCTGGTTGCACAGACCACTTCCTTTCTAGGGTCCCCTTGTGACATTCTATACCTTGGCAAGGAGTTCCACAGGTTGACTGTGCGTTGTGTGAAGAAATACTTCCTTTTGTTTGTTTTAAACCTGCTGCCGATTAATTTCATTTGGTGACCCCTAGTTCTTGTGTTATGAGAAGTAGTAAACAACACTTCCTTAAGCTGTTGTGTGAAGGCTTTGCTGCACCAGGACCTGTTACGGACCCATTCAGGTGCTGGCAGACACTGCAGGTGCTGCAGTGTGTTCTGCTGAGGCAATGGGAAGCGGGGGAACCAGTAAGGGAAGGGTCAAAGCAGGGTGGGTACTGGTTTATATGCTTGTATGGTCTAGTGACCCCTGGAGGTCCCCCGCAGCATGACATTTCTGTGACTAGTCTATTCTTTATATTGCTGTTCCCTGGAATCAGGCCAAGCAATAACCACAAACAAAGGTCGAACTAAAGTATTACTGAGGGTTGATTTATTGCTCTCACATACATTCCATTTGCAGGCTCAGCAAAATGCGGAGGGCGGGACGTGTGGCCCAACTCAGCGACAACAGATGGACCGGAGCTGTATCCGAGTGGTATCCGCGAGAACAGAAACGGCCACGCGGTCGGCCTCCAAAGAGGTGGGATGATTTCCTAACAAGGAGATATGGACAAGCATGGCCCGAGGGAGAGCAGATTAGAAGACGTGTTGTGATCGGCTCAGTTTCAACTGATGAAGGACCAACAGTCTAGGCCGTCTACGCATTCCATTCATGCTGCAGGTGCGGATGTTGCTTTCGATCGTAGGTGACTGAGACTGGCCAGGTTCCAGCTGCCCAGAGATCGAACCGCTAGGCGACGAGAGTTCCTGAAGTCCCTTCGGGTCTGCTTGGTGGCCGAGGGAGGCTGGTTCAGCCCTGAGTTCTTGCTGTTGTAGGTTACGTCCCTCTCTGGCCGCTACAGTCCCATATACACCTTGATTCTCCTTACACGGTAATATTTCGGTTCAAGCCTTGCGATTGGTTTCTTCCACTCACACTAGCTCGCTCACTCCTTATATCGATTACATATTCATCAGCATGAATACAATTGGTGATAGAGCTTTAAGCAAGCCCCTCACCTCGGCGAGGATTTCCGCTGCTGTTTCTGGTTCAGACTGAAACTGTGCAAACCTCATTTTAAGAACCAGGTAGCTGGCATAACAGGAAGCTCTTGAAAGGGCAAATGCAGGGGGCATGGGCTGCCCCTCCTTCCCAGGTGCAGGAGCTGCTGCTGCCTGGGGGGGCCCACGCCATGGATGGGGGCCACGGCCAGCTACACCAGACTTCCTTATAAGTTTCCTTTTGTCCTTTCTCACATGTCAGGCCAGTTGCACCGCTGCCCCAAAACTGGCCCCTTCCATCATAAAGATCTCGCAGCTCTTGGCTTCACCTGCTCCGCACCCGGCCCGGGCTCCAGTGGGCGAGATCTCTGCCCTTCTGTGTACAAATTCAAGCAAATATTTGCTTCCCCCGTCCTGCCAGGCTTGGCGTTTGCATCAGAACCCTGGCCACATCCTGAGCCTGGGTCAGCCCCAGGGGGGAGCCCAAGGTGTTGGGGGACGATCTCAGCGTCCTGGTGGCCTGGATTTCGCTAACCCCAAGGGGGTGGAGGGGAGGAGCCCCAAGAATGGTCCTCATTAACCTGAGGGACTGTATCACTGATGGGGCAGGGGAAGTGAATTGTTACTCAGTGTCCTTGCACTGTTCTCACTTAGCCAGAGCTCCGTTGCCTTCGTCGGATCTACACCAGCTGAGGATCTGGCCCGTGTATGCAATGAAGTAAACTTTGGGTCCACTCCTGCTCCCGTTCCTATCAAAGGCAAAACTCCCGTCAGCTTCCCGGGAGCAGGATTAGGGTCTCCGACACACCAGAGCCAATGAACCCTCCTGGATTTGGGCGGTGACCTGATCTTTGCCCTCTGCAGATGCCAAGCCTTTGCTGACCTTTGCTTTCACCTCCAGCAGGGAGAGCTTCGGGATTGTGAAGTCATTTGAGCCTCACCGTGACAGGTCCCTGGAGAAGATGAGACAGAGGCTGATCCCCTCCCGCCGGTAAAGTCGTCATCCTGACACGCCCATGGCTGTCTGTCTGGTCGCTGATCTAGCCCATCCCACTACTCACCGGGGCAGGATACCTGCGTAGTGACACCCGCTGTGCAGGTAGCTCAATGCCCCCTGATCTTTAGGGTTTAGGATGCCGTGACTGTAGGTAGGAGCTGAGAGAGGATGGAGCAGGCACAGAGAGGCAGAGGAGGTGGAAGCTGCGGGGCAGAAGGCTCTTGCACTGGGAAGGGAGCAGCAGAGAAGTTGTCATAACGCGAGGAGTGGTTGTGTGGGGAGGAGGGTAACGAGACACCATGAATCGGACATGCTGGTCATGCCCTTACTACTGTGCATGGCCGTAGAGCCGGACGCAGCGTTCCTAGCACAGCTTTTACACGCTCATTTCACCGGCGGCTGCCTGTGCAGTAACTCCCCTCCGGTGTGTCATGTGCTGACCCCCCCGGTGAGTCTGGCCCTGGGGAACTGGAAGAGGTGGACGTAGGCTCACCCTGCACCAGCAGCCGTCACAGCCAGTTCAATCTGTGCGGCGCGACCAAAGGGAGCCGGCAGCAGTCGTGGCCCGTGCAAGGAGCCGTGCGCTCCCACGCTGCTCTAGCCAATGGGCCTGCGGGGCCAGATCTTCAGCTGGTGTACACGGGCACAGCTCCATGAACTGCCGTGCTGAGCGCTCTATCCATGGCTGTAGCGTTTGGCCTCTTGTCTACGCTTGTCGCATTGGCTGGGGGGAGGCGTTGTCCAGAGCCGATGCTCAGTCAATTGAACCCCTCGCCCTCCCCGAGCGGTTCTTCTCTCGCCGGGCGTCTCTTGCTCTGGCCCTTCGCTGTACCATCGCGGTGTGGCTGTTCCTGGTGACCTATTGCCCATGGGACTTCTGTGGGGTTTTCTACCTTCTCAGCGCAGAGGACGACTACACAACACCGGCTGTGCTGCTCACTGAGACGGGTAGGAAATGTTGGGGCTTGAGCCGGGTCCACCCTTGCTGCTGCACTTGGCCTGGGCTTTAAAGGTGTCCACAGCCCCGTCAGTGCAACAGACCTCCTGGGGCCTGGTGATCTCCAGCGGACAGCTCCTCAGCTGGGGCAGATCAGACAGAGCTGTGCTGAATTACCCCCACTGAGGAGCTGAGGGCACATTTCACAAGGATACAAATTAAGAGCCGGTCTTTCCCAGCTCCCAGCACGTAGCTGCAGTGACTTCTGTGACCAGCGTGCGGGTAGGGGGAGGTGTCCGTCCAGGTCACAGAAGACGGAGGGAGGCCTGCAGCACTAGGCGTTATTGAGATGCTGTAGGAATTCTGGGGCAGGTCTCTGGCCTGGGATGCAGGAGGCCAGACTAGATGATCACTTCTGGCGGTGGAATCTATGAATTGGGAGGACGTGACTGGGCTGCCTGCGATAGCAGGCATCTGGACTCGATAACCCAGCAGTCCTATGTTCTTACGAAGGGCTGCCCCATTTTCAGTTCTGGAGCAAGCCACCCTGGAGGATGGGAAGGGGGTGAGGGACACCCAAATAAATCCTGGTTGTCCGGGTGGAGCAGGTCTGCAGCGTGCCCCATTGAGTTCAAGGAATCACCCAGCATGGCCCTTAGGCTACACACATCCATTGCATGCTGGGAAGTATGCAATCTAGTGCGGATCTGTCCTTGCTTAGGAGGTAAGACAAGAAGTCCTGATTCTGGGGCCCTTCCCATCAATTCCTGAAATACCGGCTCCGCTTCTGGGCTGATCTTGGTCTTCCCAGGTCAGTGTCCACATGTACTAGTGAGCAGGTGCCATGGCAGTTTAGAAGAAGCTTTATTCCTACTGCTCCAGCGAGGTCTCAAAGACAGGAAGAACAGAAGAATGGCCAGACTGGATCAGACCAATGGTCCATCTAGCCCCGTATCCTGCCTCAGACAGTGGCCAATGCCAGGTGCTTCAGAGGAAATGAACAGAACAGGGAATTATGGAGTGACCCATCCCCTGTTGTCCACTCCCAGCTTCTGGCACTCAGAGGTTTAGGAACACCCGGAGCAGGGGGTTCGCATCCCTGATTATCTTGGCTAATCTTGGAGCTACATAGCTCCTGTCTGCTGGATATCTTGGCAGAGGAGGTGTGTTCATGTAAATACTTTGCTCCCCACCCCATCTAGCTGTCGGGGAGAGTTCATTCACTGGTTACACTTACTCTGTGTTTGTACAGTGCCTAGCACAATGAGGCCCTGACCCCGGTGGGACTTCTGGATGCTCCTGCAGTACAAACAATTAACAATAAACACAATAGTTCAATACAGTCAGGGCGTACGGATTTGAAATCCTAGCCAGCCAGCCAGCCATCCCCCTGCCTACACCCACCCAGGGACTAGGAGGAGATAGGTGCATAGCTCTGC
Source organism: Malaclemys terrapin pileata (assembly GCF_027887155.1). Classification (NCBI taxonomy): domain Eukaryota; kingdom Metazoa; phylum Chordata; order Testudines; family Emydidae; genus Malaclemys; species Malaclemys terrapin. Next base: position 346,642,470 of record NC_071505.1, on the reverse strand, counting down.
AGCACTGGGGTCTGTGGGCAATGCTAGGAAAACATGTCCTCTCTCCCTCACTGTCCTATGTGGCGAATTGGAGAAGACGCACGATACCTTGGCTTACATGTGAGTTGTTGCCCAACATTGCAAATGTCCCGGGTCAGAGCAGAGCCACTGATCTCCAGCAGGGAGGTAGATTTAGGGGATGTCTCTGTTGCTTTGTAAACCCGGGTCTCTGGGACCCAGGCTGTGGACTTGGTGTTTCCAAGCCAGTGCTTGAGCGTCCACGCTGCATTGTAAATCTGGCTTACAACTGCTGGGCTGGGTCTCACAGCCGTGCTAGTGTGTCCACACTACACTACGCAGGCCTCTGACTTGGGTCTGCGGCATCCACACTGCACAATGAGAGGGCATGGACTCAAGTCACAATGGGACTCAGGCTCTGACCCACCCCCTAGCAGGGTCCTAGTACATGGGTCCTGAGCATTTGCTAACCCGTCTCAGGCTGATTTGTGTGGGGACAGAACAGGGGCTTGGACTAAACCCGGAGTCAGAGGCCAGGCTTCGTGTGCAGTGTAGCCATACTCTGAAGGGTATGCTTCCCACGTGAAGCATGGGTGTGAGCAAGCTCCTCCCCCCCGGTTGTATGGACACACCGAGCATTGTGCTTCCTTCCTCCATAAAGCTCAGCTCCAGTCCAGCACCCACGGCACAGTGGGGTTGATGAGGGAAGTGTCCGGTTCCAGCTGTAAATCCCCCACTGCCCTGGTTTGTCACTCAGATGCCCTCATGTCAGCCAGAATCTCGTCTCACTGAATCTCAGACGGGAGTGAGGGGTCTGAAACGTTTTCAGATCTGCTGGTTCAATGCAGGACAGATGGCACCGGCTTGAGCCAGGGCAGGGTAAGCAGCTTGAGCACAAACTCCCCCCACTCAGTGTAGTCTCAGCAGTGAGCATATTGCACATTTATGTTGTGCGTTTCGTCTGACAGTGCTTCATCTCGGAGGTGCGACGCCACCTGCCACAACCCAGCAGTTCTCAGGATTGTGCCCTATAGAGACAGATCACCCCCAAATGCAGCTACTTCTGTGGCAGGAAACTTGCTGGTATTTCAGTCCTGGGTGCCCCACAGAGCTCTGCAGATGCACCTTGATCCTATTCACAGCTCCTCCAGGGCTGGGCTTCCTTATACCCACAGCTTGGCCAACGCACTTCACTCCTGGCCTACAGCCTCCCTTGCTGTTCCGGTCCCCTCCCTCTTTGCCCTCCCCTCCCCCAAACACACCCAGAACATCTCTGGAAATGCGGGCATCTCACTCCAGAGTCGATGCAGCCGTCACTCCAGCCCCGAGGTTTGGCTTAATCCTTCTCCATGTTGCCACCTGTTTGGAACAGCTTCTCCCCTCTCACTTCTCCTGGGTTCTTTATCTTGGCACCCTGTGCCTCCACCTAAGGGAAACCCCTCCCAGTGCCTGGGACACAAGGGGCGCTGTCGCTTGGGACAATATTTACTGCCAAATAATATAGTAGGAGTGTCGTCCAGTACACAGGGAAAGAAATAATTTTCACAATCTCCAAAGTAACAATACAGCAACTGGGGGAGCCTTATTAGGTCAGGGAACGAAGTATAAGGGATAAGGAAAGAATGTGAGTAGCTAAAATAATAAAATAGCAACAATACCTTAAACCCATAGGGCTTCTTGTTTACTAGTTGTAGCATGTCCGAATGCTTTCCCCCAAAATTATGCATGTTACACCTTTTCATAGGATTTACTGTCAGTACCAAATTCTTTGTTATAAGTTTTCCCATTAGCAACAAACATTGCATCATGAGATTTAGCAATAACACCAAATCTTTTATTACAGATAGGCGTTTCCAAGTATTTTTATTATACCATGCCTTCTGCTTGGACAGTTTGATTTGTTCAATACCCATTGGGTCTTTCAACTCCTCTCTGAACCTTAACATGTGTTTAGTTACTGGTTTTCCTTTCCCCTCAGGTTGGGTGCCTGGGAGCACAAATGCTAAATCATCCATTCTTTCCTGGGCATCCTCCCCCATGTGATCAGTGAGGAGCCATTCCTGTACTCCCACTATTCCTCCCCCAGTTTCCTGCTCTGGGCCCCCCTCTAGGACACATACCCCTATGCTCTCTAGAGTGGGAACTATCCCTGTTCATCTGTGAAGGGCTCACAGCTAACAGCCTGGACAGCTGTCTCAGTAGCAGGCTCCACACACCCCTCCCTTCCTGAGGTGGTGTTGCCTCCTGCTGCAGTGTTAAAGGAACCCACACCCACCTCCTCAGTGGTTTCTATGATTCCATCACCCTTTTCTGGGCTCCCCTCTGGGACACATCTCCCTATGCTCCCTAACATTGGGTTTGTCCCTTGTTTAGCAGCAACATGGACATTTTTCTCCCTGAGTCAGCACTCCCTTCAGCTGGTCTCAACCACCCCCACCCCTGGAGGCATGCAGTTTCCCACTGCTGCAGGGAAATCAAGGAGACTTTCTCTCTTTCCTTTACCAGTTCCTGAGTCATGTGTGTGGGGGGGAGTTAGAAAGGAAAGGGGGAGAAAAAGGAACCAAAATACATGGATGGTGTGTGTGAGAGAGAGAGAGAGAGAGAGATGGGACAAAATCCACTAGAACAGGGACTCCCTGCCTCTTCCATTCTGGGGATCACTTTCCAAGGTAGAGACTGTCAGGGTTTCTGCCCCCTGCAGTACCCGGCAGTCTCACTGGGTCTCCCCTCCCTGGGGAACCCCCAACCCCGTATCCGCACCTTGCCTCAGTCTTTGGCTACTGCCAGTCGCCATCTAGTCCCCGCTCACTGGGGCAGACTGCAGTGTAATTGCCACTCATCGTCAGCATGGAGGGTTTGGACCTGCTGCCTCTGCCTACCCTTGGGCTGCCCCTCTGCAACCCCAGTACCATTTCCGGCCTTTAACACGGCCTGCAGCCTGAGGGTTTCCAGGCTGGAGCTCCCCCAGCTCCTCTAGCCTTCCCCCAGCCCTGCTCCACTTTAGGTACTCTGCTCAGCTCCCAGGCAGCCAGGCCCTTCTCCCGCTAGAGGGAAAGTCCTCAGCTCCTGGCTTCTCTGGCCTTTATAAGGCCAGCTACGGTCTGACTGGGGCATGGCCCCAGCTGTGTCTGTCTTCCCCAATCAGTCGAGGCTTGCAGCTCTTACTAGCTGCAGCCCTTACACAGTCTCAGCTCTGTCCCAGGGCTGAATTCGAGCCGTTCAGGGCAGGAGTGGGTGACCACCCCGCTACACCCCCCCTCAAAACCCCCACCCCTAGGAGAAGGGGGGGACTCATGGCTTGGGTTCCCCAAAGTTGGCCCTCCAGGCTTGCACACTTCCTCTCTGAGGCCTCCCAGGCTTGGGCCATCTCCCAGACCTGGGCCTCAGCCTTCATCAGGCCACCTCCATGGCCTCTAGCCATGCCTGTAGGTCTGCGTCCTTCGGACCCTCCACCCCAAGGGTCTGCTCCGCAACCACCTGGGCCCCAGCATCTTGCCAGCCCCACTCAGTCTGGATTTCCTTATCGGAGATCGGCCCACTGACGGTCTGGGTCCTGTCCTCCTTCAGGGTCTCCTCCTCCTGGGCCCACAGGCAACTCCTCTGGTCCCCGCTCAGTTCCCCTAAGGGAGCAGTGCCTCCTAATATGGCCGGGTACCCAGCAACCATCCCGCCTCCATGCTGCCCGGGACTTCCCGTGTTTGGTTTGGGGTTCCGTCCCCTCACTGGGACTGATGTGAACCTTCAGCGCTGGGCCTGGGCATGTCCACTGCATGTGGCCCTGTTGCCCACAGGCCCAACAGGTCAGCGGCCGCCCAGGTGTCTTCACCCAGCGGACTGTCTTTGAGACCTGTCCTGCTCGGGCTGCGGCGACCTGCCCCCACCCCGATAGGGACAGTCCCGTCTCAAATGCCCCATCTTTCCACAGGTGTAGCATGCCCTGCACCTTGCCACAGGCCTCCTGGCCTTGGCACTCCGCTGCACACGGCCTCTGCGGTTCCTCTGGAACTCCTTTCGGAGGAGTAGTGCCAGGACCCGCTGTCCATCCACCAGCCAGCCCAATTGTTCATGGAGAGCCAGATGCACTGCCCATATTCCCTGCTAGGCCTCCTGGATCCCCTGTAGGTCATCAGCCCCCTTCCTCGGGGGTCTTGGCATAAAAGACCCCGGTGTAACCAGGATCTATCATCCCTTCTTGTCTCTCCAGTGTCCAGGCAATAGTCCTGCTGTCCCTCCTTGCCCCTTGTATCGGGGCAGGGCTGCCTATACCCACATTCTCCACCACGTGTGATGGTGTGGCGACTCACCCCTGTGGCGCCTCCTGTTGGTCACTCTGGGAATTAGCTCTTCAACCCAGGAGCGCTCTCTGCAGGCCGTGTCCCGCTTGCCGCCCGGCCCTGAGTGAGTCCCTCCTGGATGCCGGTGCCCCTTTCAGGCTGGGGTGCTGCCCCTTGCAGTACCCCGCAGTCTCACTGGGTCTCCCCTCTCCAGGGAACCCCCAACCCTCTATCCCCACCTCACCTCAGCCTTTGGCTACTGCCAGTCACCCTCTAGTCCCCGTTCACTGGGGCGGACTGCAGTATAATTGCCACTCTTCGGCAAGGAGGGTTTGGACAGGGTCTGGAGGCAGAGGCAGCCTACCCAACCCCAGTACCCTTTCTGGCCTTTAACAAGGCCTGCAGCCTGGGGTTCCAGGCTGGAGCTCCCCCAGCTCCTCTAACCTTCCCCCAGCCCTGCTCCACTTTAGGGACTTTCTCGGCAGCCAGGCCCTTCTCCCTCAAGCGCTAGAGGGAAAGACCTCAGCACCTGGCTTCCCTGGCCTTTATAAGGCCAGCTACGGTCTGACTGGGGCATGGCCCCAGCTGTAGCTGCCTTCCACAATCAGCCGAGGCTTGCAGCTCTTACTAGCTGCAGCCTTCACGCAGCCTCAGCTCTGTCCCAGGGCTGATTTCAGGCTGTTCAGGGCAGGAGTGTGTGATCATCCAGCTACATATACCAACCAATTGCCTTAGCAATGTGAGCACAGAGCAGACCCTTTGTCTTCAGGACGCTGAAATGAATCAGGTTTTTAAAAGAAGAACTTTATTATAAAGAAAAAATTAAAAGAATTACACCTGCAAAATCAGGATGGAAGGTAACTTTACGGGGTAATAAAAAGATTTAAAACAAAGAGCATTCCCTTCTGGGCTCAGCTTCACAGTTACAAAAACAGGAATAACACTATCTCAGTAGCATAGGAAAATTCACAAGCTAAGACAAAAGATAACCTAACACATTTCCTTGCCCTATTTATAATTTCTGTGGTATTAGCTGGATTATTCCAGGTATATTTTCAGGAGATGTTGGCTTCTGCCTCCATCCGGAGAGGGAACAACAAAAGAGAGCAACAAACAAAACCTTCCCGCCCCAGATTTCAAAGTATTTTCTTTCCTCTTTGGTCCTTCTGGTCAGGTGCCAATGAGGTGATTTGACCTGCTTAACCCCTTACAGGTAAAGCGATTCAGTACAGCTGCCAAGGAGGGATTTAATGCTACCTGTTCCTCTATATTTATGACAGAGACAAATCCTTTCCCTGACCCTAAACTGGCACAGCCTAGTTCAGGAAATATTTCCTTCAGGGATTCTGGCTGGATCAGTCTGGGAACTGGAGCACCATGGGAAACACTGAGGGCAGAGGAGAGTGGGCCACATTAGGGTGAAGAGAACATCTTGTGGACACCTCCCTGCAGGTTTGGGATCATCCAGCTCCACTCCCAGTCCACTCACAGTCCCTTAGCGTCCGTGCCCCAGCTTCAGGTTTGCTGTCACAGCCCTGCTCAAGCTCCCGCGTCTGGACACTAGCCAGGCAGCTGTGTTTGGGTCCCACATGCTGGACCCATGTGTTTTTGAGTTGGAGCAGGGTTCAGGCCCTCCTCTGGCTCTGGTTTTCTAGGCCCACTCTCGGGGTGCAGCTTCCATTCTAGTGCCTCCGTCTGGGAGCAGATGTAACGCTGACAGACCCCGGTCATCAGCGGGTGGGATAAAACCAGGGACCTCTAGAGCTTAGTGCATGAGCCTCTACCACATGAGCTAAAAGCCAAATGACTATTAGATAAGGCTGTAGAGAAGACTCATTTTTTCTCTCTCTCTACGTGGTCTCAGTGCCACTAGATGGGACAGAACACCACACCCAGGAGGTGTGTGGGGTATACAGAGACCTGCATGCCAAGTGCCAGGGCCCAGAGACTAGTTCTGGCTTGGCTCCCCCAGACTCTCCAATTGCTTCAACACACCCTGCCCAGAGCTCCCCCCTGGGCACACTCTGTTTCCAGTTTCTCTCTTTCTGGGACACAGGATCGTTAAAGCAAACAGCCCCAGGCCTTGCAAAAGGGGTTGCTAAATCAGTTCCTCTACTTTAGAGTGCACAAGAGATACCCAGATCCACTTAAACACAATACAACACCTGCACACCATTCCCTGCCTCAATGTCCTCATTGCCCTAGAGCGTTCTTTGGGATTTGGTCAGAGACCTCTAAGGTGTCCAGGAGCCATCTCCTGTAATTCCTGGCTTCTCCTCCAGCTGGAGTCTGTCTCTCAGCTGCAGCCAGAACTCTTCAACCAAAGAGTCCCCATCTGCTATCCTTGTGCCTCTCTCCTGCCCCAGCTTCTTCTGACTTAACCAGTCTCTGTGTTTTTAAAGGGCTGGACCAACCCCTCCTCTCTCTGTTCCCTCTTCTGGGGAGGTTCCATTCCTTCCAAGCCCACCCCTCAGCAGAGAAGCTGCAGAAAACTGGTTTTATCTAGAATGCAGTTACCCCTTTCTTCTGTCCGTCCTAACCTCTGGCCTCTGAGCACAAGAAGACTGAACGAAGAGCACAGTAAAAGCCCAAAGACATATGGATACAGATGGTTCATACAATCAAACATGAGTTAATAGGTGTGACACAGGGTCAGAAAGGGTTATGCAACTAGCAGGCTAATTGACCCAAATTCAACCTTTTCAAGACATGTTAGAGAAGTATATAAATGGTCACTGGGGCTATTCCTCATAAATAGCAACATACATGGGAAATGGACTGGAGCTTTGAAATGCAAACCTGTAGTGTTAGAGAATTCGAGGTAATACTAATTGTGTGTGTTTACTTATATCGTGTTAGATGTTAACCATGTAAACTCACCCTGACTGATGATACAAGCAGTCTTACAGATTCTTGAGGAACAGGCCACATCTGCTTTGCAGCCTGGGTTCCCCTCCCCAGTTCAAAGTCCTTTGTCTTCCTGAGCTTCTTGCAGGTGTTGAGTTGTGGGGGAGTGAAGACAAGGGATGATGTCACTCCCCATCTTTTATAGTTTCTTCCAGCTTGCCGGAAAGTCTGTGCATGTGACGTGGGGGGTCTTCCCCCATTGGCCAAACATTCTCCATTGTCTCCGTACTCCCTTTGAGGAGGCTTCCTTACACAGAGTTCCTGTGCTAGTGGATTCTTCCCTGGATGAGTGTTGACGACAGCAATTAACACTGTCTGGCTACTTCTTTGACATACCTGAAAGGCTGGTTTTGGGTGTTTCCAGCCTCACATCGCACTTGAGTGACTCACATATAGCAAGATTTCATAGCTTCACATACAATGAGAGTGCATACAACCCAAGGGGATATCAATGTTTAGCAGATTAAGACTTTTAGAATGATACCTTACAGGTGTAACCCTTCTGCCCATCTAAGTTGGCAGCAACAAGGGCCGGGTTCTGTATCTAGGGGTTCCGTTTCAATAACACAGTGCAAAACCGGCTTGAGCCCCCACCCAGTGACCTGGGACAATTACATACCACCCCCTGGGTGCCTCTAAGAGGCAATACTTCCCCTCTCGCAAGCACGGAGTCTGAGTGTAACAGAAAATGTTTAATAACATGAGGTAAACGACATCAGCATTAAATTGGAAAAAACACCACAACTAGAGTTCATAGACCAAACCATGAGCGAAGACCCACCCCAGCAAATTGGGCCGTGTCCTCTCCCGTTGGTTCTTGAAACCAGCGACCCAAGAATCACCAAAGTCCCAAAAGTCCGACAACCCCCCAAAGTCTCTGTCCCTGATCAGTGCAGCCCCAGAGTTCAAAAGGGGGGTGTGTGTGAGCAGGGTGTTAAGGGGCACCTTACGTGATCCGAGGCCAACCGGCTGCTTCTCCGTGGGGTTCCACCCAGCCTTCACCACGAACTGCTCCACTCCACCCGCAGTCCCACTCCTGCCGTCCCACAAACTGCTCTGGCAGCTGCTCCGCTCCGCTCACCGACCTGTGAGCCGTGCTGCTCCGCCCCGCTCCGCTCCGCTCACCGACCTGTGAGCCGTGCCGCTCCACTCCGCTCACCGACCTGTGAGCCGTGCCGCGCCGCTCCGCTCACCGACCTGTGAGCCGCTCCGCTCCGCTCTGCTCCAGCCGTCCCTTGGGCCGCTCCCACAAGTCTCTGTTCTGTTAGCTGCTCCTCCAGCCGCTCCACTCACCGACCTGTGAGTCGCTCAGCGCCACTCCAACCGTCCCACAAGGCTCCACTCTGCTAGCTGCTCTGCCAGCCGCTTAGCATTATAGCTTCAGGCTCCCCCACTAGTTAACACCGCCTCAGTGATTTCAGCTCTTTTGTGATTTCAGCTCATAGTAGGGGAGCCCCAGTGCTAGTGCACCACCGGCCCAAAGTGAATTCAGTTCAGCAGTCTGTAACTAGACTTCTAATAGAATCAAAAGTTAGCTCTGATATTCAACAGTGGAGAGAGGAGGTAGTGCAATTGGTGTTTCAACCCCTCAGAGAGGGCCCATACCATCAGGTACAAATACCTGTCCCCATCCTCTCTCAATTCACTGGGTTTTGTAACCCATGCCCCTTGACAAGCACATGCTACTTAGGTAATGGTGAATGACTCACTCAGTCCTTCTGTCATACACAGTTCCACTGGCCTTGATTCACAGAATCAGGGTAACAAAACTTTATTCTTCCTGCCCCAATAACAGAGAAACTGGGGATCCCACACCAGCCAAAGTAAGCACTTTGAGTTGCTGTTGTTTCATGCCAGGCGAGTGGGTGTGCCTATGCAAACAAGATCAGCCCCTGGAGTTCTTTTCCACACTCGCCATAATTCACCACCAGATGTCAGGGTAGAGCTCATCCTGACTCTGCTTACACAGGGAATATTTTGTACAAAACATATCATAATGACATCACCATGGTGAATACGGGGTGCTTTGGGGTGCAGAGTGTCAGAGGGGTGAACCAGAGCTTTACAGGGGGTGGGGAGGAGAGGAGTGAGTGAGGGGCGGGGCTTTGAGGGGAAGAGGCAGAGCCGGGGCAGAACCTGGGGGAAGAGGCAGAGCAGAGGGGTGGGGCCTGAGGCTTCCAGTTACCAGCAATTAGAAAGATGGCAACCCTATGAGTTGTATATAGGCAGATTCCCCAGTTTGTCACCCTGACACAGCACAGTAAGGTCAGGAAAGGGTTTAATGTCACTTTGATTGGCCAGTCAGTGATTGAGGGAGGAGGGCCCAGCACCATGTCACCAGCCAGCTCTCCATGGAGCTCGGTCTGAGAGTCAGAGTACCAGGAGAAAACTTGAGGTCCCTTTATGAGTAAAGGGCTGGAGCAGCCTATCCTGGATCTGTTGGGTCCTCACCCCGTAGATGATGGGGTTTAGCATGGGGGGCACCAGGAGGTACATGTTGGCCATGAGAACGTGGAAATGCAGGGCCACATTTTGCCCAAACCATTGCACGAGGGTGGAGAAGAGATGTGGAATGTAAAAGGTTAAGATGACACAGAGGTGGGAGCCACAGGTCCCAAAAGTCTTGAGCCGGGCCTCCTTTGTTGGGAGGCTGAAGATGGCCCTGAGGATCTGGGTATAGGACACGGCGATAAAAAACACATCCATACTGATCACGAAGAATGACACAGAGAGGGTGTAGTAACTACTGATGCTAATGTCAGTGCAGGCCAACTTCACCACAGCTATGTGCTCGCAGTATGTATGGGGAATTATGTTGGTTCTGCAATATGGCAACCTCCTTGCCAGAAAGGGATAGGGCAGTACGAGTATGATGCCACGCAGCACCATGGCCAGGCCAATTTTGGCCACCACAGGGTTTGTCAGGGTGGTGGAATGTCTCAGGGGTTCGCAGATGGCCAGGTAGCGATCAAAAGCCATGGCCACAAGGATCCCAGACTGCATCGCAGAGAAGCTGAGAATGAAGTACAGGTGGGTGAGGCAGGCACTGAAATCGATCTCCCTGGAATTGAACCAGAAGGTGCTCAGAATTTTGGGTAGGATGGACGTAGACAGGACTAGGTCGGTGATGGCCAACATACACAGGAAATAATACATGGGCCCATGGAGGCTCGGCTCCCTCTTCACGATGAACAGGATGGTGAAGTTCCCCAAGATGGCTATGGCGTACATGGCGCAGAAGGGGATGGAGATCCAGACATGGGCTGCCTCCAGGCCAGGAATGCCCAGCAGGATAAAGGTGGAGGAGTTGGTGAAGTCGGTTGAGTTGGAGTCTGACATGGTGTAGAGGAGAAGGTGTCCAATGTTGAGGCCCAACGGTGTCTCTTGCATGTACCGTACATTCGCCTGACTTCCTGTGTGTGCCCAGGATCTAGGGTAATGGTCGCAGGACAAACACCTGGATGGAGAGACAGTGTTAATATGAGACACTACTTGCACAACTGGAGGCTGTTCTAATGGATGAAACAGATTGGTTGCTCTTCACACACTGAATAATGACATTTTCATTATTCAATAAATGAATTATGAACAACTGACCCTACTAATGCCAATTCCATATTTTATGGTGCTCCCTGTCACAATAATTCCCACACATTGTGGGGTGGGAAACCTCAACAGGCACCAGGAGGAAACACGAATGGATACTGGTTTTCCCTTATTGTTCCATAGGCCTTGTCTACACTGCCACATTTTTTCACCAAAAGGCAGCTTTTGGTGAAGAAATAGTGGAGGTGTAAACACTACAAAGCCACTTTTGATGACGGAATGCCTCAGTTTCAGTGATGTAATAAAGGCACCTTGACAAGAGTTGTAAGGCTTTTTACACAAAAAATTTGTCTCCAAAGTGCCAGTGTAGACACTGTGATTGATTTCATCAGTGTAATTGGCCTCTGGAAGGCATCCCACAATGCCCATCATAAACACTCTGGTCAGAAATTTCATCTCTGCTGCCCTGCATCCAGGTAAATACTTTCTGCTCCTCCCCCTTTAAAGGCCCAGGAATTTTGAAATTCCCCTTCCTGTTTGCTCGGCGTGGAGTGTTCACATCACATCTTCCCAGGTGGCCATGGCAGCTCCATGCAGCAAGTGGTCTCCCACTTGGACCACTGTGGAACTGCTAGATCTGCTCAGTATTTGAGGAGAGAAGGCTGTGCAGTCCCAGCTGTGCTCCAGCTGTAGGAATTTCAATACCTATGGGAAGATTTCTTGCAGCTTGTGGGAAAATGGCTATGATTAGCATATGATGCAGTGCAGAGGAAAATGAAGGAGCTTAGGCATGAGTACCAGAAGGCAAGGGAGGCAAACGGTCGCTCTGGTGCTGCGCCCCAGACCTGCAATTTTTATAAGGTGTTGGACATTATCCTTGGCGGCGATCTGACTTCCACCGCCAAGAGCCCAGTGGCTACTTCGGTGGGGCTGGAGCCAACGGAAACTGGACCTAACCCAGAGGAGGAAGTCATCGATGAAGAGGTGGAGGCATTAGAAGATGTGGTGCCCATGCCAGAGTTGCACAGTGCTGCATCCAGTCAGGAGTTGTTCTCCACTCTGGAGGTGTCCAGCCAGTCTCAGCAGTCACAATGAGGTGAGCCAGAAGCAGGAGATAATGCCCCTGATAAGTAGTTTTGCTTTGTGAAGTGCAGAGGTGGGTGGAGGACAGAGAAATGTACAAGGATAGCTGTGTTTGTGTGTGCTGGGCAGTTCCCCGTGCAGCTAGGCAGTATGTCAGAACGGGGTGTTGATGCACACCGAGATTTCACTGGAATCCTCCAGAGAGATCTCTGGGAAACCTTCCTGCAGGTAGTCCGCAATCCTCTGCTGGAGGTTCCTTGGCAGAGCTTCTTTGTTCCTACCCCCATTGAAGGTCACTTTCTCCCACCATTCTGCAATTACTTGGGCAAGGACCAAAGCAGCACACAGGCGAGCAGTATAGGGACCGGGACGGAAACGGCAAGCATGTAGTAAATGCACCCTTGCTTCCTTGTTAACCCTCAGGAGAGAGAGAGATCTGCCACAATGACCCCCACCTGTGGAAAGCGGTGGGAAACTTTAGAGTGTTGTCCCCTGAGAAGTGCCCCCCGCAACTCCTTTTACATTGCTTTTCTCTATGCTCAACGTCCCCCGCCCCCTGGAACACTGATCATGGTTGTAGTGTTCACTGGCATGTGTGCTTGTCAAGGGTCAACGGGAAAGTGACTGGTGTGTTACCAGCAGTATATTTTGATGTAGCGTTTCAATGCTGTAGGTGTACTTACCAATAATGCTTCCGTTTATAGTTACTTGTGCTTCACCAGATATATCCTTGAAAGGAGGCATCACCTCCACTCCAGCCGAGTGTTTCTGCCGGATTAGAAAATGTCCAAGACCGAGCAAGGAAGATATGTTCTGGGAGGTGCTGCATTACTCTGCTGCAGACAAGACGGACTGCAGGCAGTGGAGGGAATGCGACAAGCAGGAAAGAAAAGAAAATGAGGCATACACTAGGGATGCAATGGAGAGGCTGATGAAAGTTTTGTAGGGGCAAACCAACACGCTGCATGCCCCAGATTGAGCAGATGGGTGCCCGCCCTCTCCTTCAGCACATTCAGAACTCTTTCCCATGTCCTCTCCAAACTCCACCTGCACATTCCTTTCCGATTTCTGGGACTTCTCACTCCACATCCGCAGACACCTTTTCAAATGAAAGCTGGACTTATGCTCAGCTGTGTGTGTGTGCATGGCGTTGTGGGTTTTTTGGCAATAAAAAGCAAACTTATTTGAATAATCAGCACTCTTTATTTGTTTCTGTGCAGATGGCAGCAGCAAAGAAGCAGGCAGTTTTATCATTTCCTTACATTGAACCCTGGGCCTGAACAATCAAACCTGTTTCCTACCCTACCAAAACTGGACTTCATTATGCATTACAATCCCAAGCATAGCAACAAACTTTACTCGTTCTCATTTACAAAGCATTCCCGCAAAGCCTTCCTGATTCGAATTGCCCCCCGTTGTGGCCCTCTAACAGCCTTGGTATCTGGCTGCTCAAAATCAGCAGCCAAGTGTTCTGTCTGAGCAGTGCACCACTGAGCAAACTTTTCACCCTTTCCTTCACAAATATTATACAACATGCAACACATGGCTATGACCATGGGAATATTTTCCTCACTGAGGTCTAACCTGTCATAAAGGCACCGCCAGGGCGCCTTTAATCTACCAAATGCACATTCCACGGTCATCCTGTCCCTACTCAGTCTATTGTTGAAATGCTTCTTGCTGCTATCCAGGTTTCCCACATACGGCTTCATGAGCCCTAGCATTGAGGGGTATGCCAGGTCTCCCAGGAGCACTATGGGCATTTTGACATCCCTTCTGGGGATCTTCAGGTCTGGAAAGAAATCCCTGCTTTTAGCTTTCTGTAAAGATCGGTGTTCCTAAAGATTTATGCGTCACACACTTTTCTGGACCACCTGCATTGATGTCACTGAAACACCCATGGTGATCCGCAAGAGCCTGCAACACCGTGGAGAAGTATCCCTTCGAACTCATATATTCCATCGCAAGGCATCCGGTGTCAAAATTGGAATATGCGTGCCATCTGTTGCCCCTCTACAGTTGGGGAAACCCATTTCTGGAAAGCCATCCACAATGTCACACACGATGCCAAGAGTCACGGTCTTGCGCAGCAGGATGTGATTAATAGCCCTGCACACTTGAGTTAATGCAGCCTCAACGGTCGACTTCCCAACCCCAAACTGAGTTGTGACCGACCAGTAGCAGCGTGGAGTCACCATCTTCCACACCGTGATTGCCATGCGCTTCTCCACAAAGAGCGCAGCTCTCATTTGCGTGTCCTTGTACCTCAGGGCTGGGGTGAGCTCAATACACCATTCCAGGAAGGTGGCTTTTCACACCCAAAAGTTCTGCAGCCACTGCTTGTCATCCCGGACCTGCATAACGATGCGATTCCACCACTCAGTGCTAGTTTCCCAAGCTCAAAAGCGACATTCCACCATGCTCCGCTGTTCCGTGAATGCCAAAATCAATCTAACTCTGCTGCTATCAACGTCAGACACCACATCAGGCAACTGTGACTCCCTTTGCCTTCACAACTTCAAGATTGATTCCAATGCCATTCGTGATGTGCTACTGACAGCTAGCAGAGCAGTGCAGGATCCATTCCAGCAGATAGAGGTGGTGGGCTGAGCAGAAAACAAGGGACGTTGAAAAATGCCGCAAACTGGAGACGGAAGCACATGAAATGCATGGGATATTGAGCCTGGAGCCATGATGTGCTGCTATCTGCTTTGCCTTCCCACAACACTTATCAGCACAAGATGGAGAGCTGAACTGTGGGATAGTTACCCACAGTGAATTGCTCTCACTGTCGCTGCAATGGCCCAACGTGTGGACGCGCTATGCCGAAAGAGAAAGACAGTGTGAACGTGCAACAACGATTTTCTTTAAAGGCTTTTGTTGACCAAACTTGCAGCGAAAAATTTTTGCCAAAGTACACATCGCCTTAATGCAATGAAACCCAGTCAAGAGAGTCCATGCTGTTAGTCTCTAAGGTGCCACAAGTACTCCTGTTCTTCTTTTCCCATTTACCTAGTTACTGAAAATCTGAGAGTGGGAAATAAAAACACCTTTGCCAAGACTTGGGCCAGGGGAAAAATCCCAACTAGAACACACCTCAGGGAAAAGACTTGGGTGTTACTGATAGCAGCCCCACGGAAACACCTGCTCATTTGCAGTAGTGGCCGCAACAAAGACAATGTTCTAGTGCTTAAGCAATGGGATGGAGAATAACCTGCTCTGGAGATGAGCTCAGTTTTGGTCACTCAGTCTCTATAAACGATATAGCAGATGGGTTTTCTGAGGCAGGCTATGAGAATGGGGGAGGCTGCCATATGCGGACAGACTGAAAAATCTGGGACTGTTTAGAAAAGAGACAAATAAGGGGGCATAGGATAGAGGAGAAGAAAATAAAAGAAAGGAACTGATTACATTGAAATGGAAAGAGAACAGCTCCCTACCAGTAATAGCTATCTATGGATACCTTTCAAAAGGGCTAATTCCCCAAAGCTGAGGCAAATTATCAGCAAAACTGGGAGGAAAAATTTAGACAGAAAAATGGGAATGAAAAACGGGAGTTCTTTAAGAAGATTTTATTAGAGAACTAAAGAGCCACGATTCCACAATCAAGAAAGTGGAGAACTTTGGTTAAAAACCCAGTTCAGTAGCAAAGCGAAGGGAGCAATTAAGAGGGGAAAAGCAACATATAACAAATGGGAAAAAGGGAAAATAATTGGCAAGCAATACAAACTGGAAGTTATGAAAATTGATACAGGACGTTACAGACATCGGGGGAAATCCATACTTTGCAGGGCTATGGAGAACAAAAAGGAGGTTATTAAGTATATTAAGAACAAAAGAAATCCTAGAAAAGGTAAAGGCCAATTCCTAGAGGGAGAAAGGAAACTTGTTAATGTTGCAGAAAAGTTAGATGTGTCCAAGAACTATTTTTGTTCTGCATTTGGAAAGAAGCAGTCTGAGGTACTCATATCACATGCGGAGATGAAACACTTTCCAGTCCATTAGCAGTCAAGGAGGATGTTAACCAGCATCTACAATAGAACCTTAGAGTTACAAACACCAGTTACAAACTGACCAATCAACCAGACATCTCATTCGGAACCAGAAGTAAGTAGTCAGGAAACAATGGAAAAGCTGATGTGGGATAAGTTTAAAAAAAAAAAAAGTCTAGGAGTATAATTAATGCCAGACAACAGCATTGTTTTTGGAAAACAGGGCTTGTCAAATAAATCTGATTTCATCCTTTCATGAGAGTACACCTTTGGTTCATCAAGGGAACCAAGCAGATGCAACAAACTTTGATTTCTCTGAAGCATTTCATTTAGTAGGGGAAACATTCAGTTAAAAAACGAACACTATACAATATCAGTAGAGCACATGTTAAATGGACTAAAAGCTGGCTAACTGACAGATCTCAGAAAGATGTTGTCAAAGGCCGAAGGGCCAAAGGGTAAATTTGCTAATGACCCAAAGCTTGGCAGAGTGGTTACAATGAGGTGGCCAGGGCAGGCATAACGATTGATCTGGAGCAGTTGTTGAGCTGGGCCCATGCAAACAAAATGTTTTAATACAGTCAAATACAAAGTGGTCCTGTCGGAACAGGGAATGCAGGACCGACCCCCAGGCTAGGGCAGGGTATTATGGAAAGCAGGGACCCTGACAAGGATTTAGGGGTTATTGTGGACAACCAACTCATTGTGAGCTCCCAGTGTGATGCTCCTGCCAAAATGGCTAATGCGAACCTTGGATGCATAAATGGGGGAGTGGTGAGTTGGAGCATGGGAAGGATTTTACCTCTGCACACGGCATTGATGAAACTGACTGCGCCAAGTTCTGGGGTCCACATTTCAAAAACGATGGTGAAAAATTGGAGAGGGTGCAGAAAAAAACTACAAATATGATTGGAGACCGGAGAAGATGGCTGACAGAGAGAGAAATTTAAAGAGCTTTATCTATTTATCTCATCAAAAAGACAATCAAGCAGAGACTTCCATGGGGAGAAAACCATGGGTACTAACGGGCTTTGTAATCTAGTTTAGAAAGGCAGAGGAAGACCCAACGACTGGAAGCTGAAGCCAGATAAATTCCAATTGGAAATAAGGGCCAAATGATTAGTACTCAGGGTGGTTAACCCCGTTGGGACAAACTACAAAGGGAAGTGGTGGATTCTCCAACTCCCCATGTCTGCAGATCCAGACTGGATGCATTTCTGGAAGATCTGCTTGAAGGCTTGTCTACACTTAAGCACTTTGCAGTGCCACTGTAGTGTTTTAAGTGTAGACATGACTTACATGGACAACAGGGGTTCTCCCGTCAGTGTAGGTAATTCACCTTCCCGAGAGGTGGTAGCAAGGTCGATAGAAGAATTGTTCCATTTACCACATTCTGTTTATATCGGGGTTGGGTTGATATAGTGACAGCTCTCAGGGGTGTGGATTCTTTTGCTGTTGGAAAAAAAGGAAATGCAATTTTGGGTTGTATTAACAGAGGCATAGTGCGTAAGTCATGGTAGGTGATAGTACCATTCTACTCAGCGCTGGTTAGGTCTCAGTTGGAGTGCTGTGTGCTTTCGTCACCGCTGTCTGGAAAAGATGTAGAGAAACTGGAAAGGATCCAGAGGTGAGCAAGAAAGATGATCCAAGGGGTGGAATTCAAACCATAGGAGTAAAGGCTGAAGGAACTGGGTATATTTAGTATGGAAAAGAGGAGATTAAGGAGGGATATGATAGCGGATGGAAGTATTTGAAAGGCTGCCATAAAAAAGATGGAGACAATTTGTTCTCTCTTGAGACAGAGGGCAGGACAAAAGACAATGGGTTCAAACTAGAGCAGAGCAGATTTAGATGAAATCTCAGGAAAAACTCCCTAAGTGTAAGAACAGGAGGACAATGGAACAGTCGCCTAGGCAGGTTGTGGAAGCTCCTTCACTGGAGATTTTCCAAAGGAGGCTGGAGCCATCTGTCCTGGATGGTTTAGACACAACAAACCCTGCATCTTGGCAGGGGTTAGACAAGCTGAGCCTTGCAGGTCCCTTCTCACCCTGTGGCTCTATGATTCTACAATGTAAAATCCTAGTATAGATCAGGTCTCAGTCAAACACAAGTTTTGGAGCTAGATACAGGGGTAACTGGGTTAAATTTAATGGCTTGTGTTATACAGGAGGTCAGACAGGATGATCTAATTGTCCCTTCTGATCTTAAACCCGATGAATCTATCAATAAAGAAAGTAGATCAAGCATTTATATTTTCTCTGTCTCATAACACATGAACATGGGAACATTCAATTACATTGAAAGTCTGAACATATAACATTGAGAAAAGAAAATTGTTTACATAATCCATATTTGGCCAATGGAACTCCTTGCCACAGGCAAAAAGCATAGCTGAATGGGAGTCACAAATGGATTGGCCATTGCAGGTGGTGCTGGTGGCTCCACCATTAGTTAAGGCTGTCAGACACCTTCAGTTAGGAGACCTCATTTTCGGTTGCTTATAAGTTTGCCAAACTTTAACTGTTTGGACTGAAATTTCCAACTTCTGGCTGAATTGGTTTTTGAAAGTTTCAGGCATAACAGTTCAGCCAACTTCTTAAATGAAGCCAGGAGAAAAGATGTCTTGCCCATGTTGAAAAATTCATATAATTATTCTAGTGAGGAGCCCTAGCACCTCCAGGTTTTCCATCAGAAAGTCAGGTGAGAGCTCCCCCGTTAACAGCCAGAGCCCTAAAGTTCAAGAGGAGGAGGTGAGAGTCCCTGTGCATTAACTCACACACATCTGGCTCCTGGGGTCTTTAATCAGTTCTTACTCCAAGGGGAGTTTTGCCTCAGTGGAGCCTCAGAATTTGGACTCGTATTGTCCATCTACTGAAACCTTTCATCCTGAAGGATCCCCTGTGCACTGAAATGCAGCCACCTCGGGGCTGGAGGCCATCAGCCAGAGGCAGAGCAAAGAGGGACATTTTGGCCAGTGATATTGGAGCAAACTCATCCCCTGTGGCAAGGGTCCTGGGCTGTTTAATGGCTGTGCAGAGCGGAAAGGACCACAGACCTATTCTCTATCCCATCATGCCCATGTTGCACTGGGTTTGTCGAGCAGGTGAGCTCCTCAGCAAGAGATGGGTACCTGTGAATTCTGAGAAAGACGTGTCTTCCCTGGGAATCCCCCGCAGGCAGCCGTTTCCCACACCTCTCTCAACCCAGCATCTGCAGCAGCATCCCACGCCGAGGGCCGACACAGGGGTGTGCACCGTTTATAATATAGCTGTGGGCAATCCCAGGGGGTTTCTCTCAACCTCTAGAGGGAAGCAGCATCTGAACGGAAACAGGCTGGAGACCGGAGACTCTCTAGCCAATGTCTCTCTTTCAATGTCTGTGCTTCTGTGTTCTTTATCCAGCTTTAGGAGTAAACAGTAATTAAGGAACTTTCCCAAAGGGAGATGAGAACTCTTGGGCTCTCCGCTGAGTCAGAGAGGAATTGGCTGCTCTGTGTATTTGTGTATTTTTAAAAAGTATAGTTGATTAGTAAGAAAACTAGGGATAATGCCCAGTGCTCCATATGGTCTGATACCCTGTAAATACCCAGTGTTAATGGGTAGATAGTAGACAGAGAGATCTGGAGAAAAGTGACTGAGGGGAGATACGAATACTTTCTGCAGGCACACGGGGCTATCGCTAAGGGATCAGAGATCAGTAATTCTCATCAGTAACTATCATACTGTTTAGCACCTTTCATAGAAGGATCTTCTAAACACCTAGCAAAGGAAAGTCACTATGAACATATCGTCATTATACTGATAGGTAAACTGAGGCAAAGGGAGATGTGACTTGGTGACAGTCACACAGAGATTGACAGATAGAACCCAGGAGTCCTGACTTCTCTGTGGTGCATGACAAGAAGGAATCTAGCAGGGCTCGTTAGTTAGGTGGTGTGACGGACTTGCCCAATATGCAACCTGGAATGGGGATTCCCTTGAGCCCTCTGGCATACCAATTTGGGCTCCCCCTCACACTGTGAGGCTGTGACAAGCTGCAGTCCAGTCCAAGTTTTGCACTTCCACAGCCATACACAGCGAGGAACGCACCCAGCTGCAGTTACATGAATGCTTTCACAAGGCACTCATGAACAAACAATAGAGAAGCTCCAGCCAATTGCTTCCCACCCCAGCTCCCCAGCCTAGGACCCCAGAGCTGTACCATCTTACCCTGGTCAGAAGCCTGATCAGTGTAAAATTATTACTCAGTCCACCCCCCCTCAATGTGGAGAGGACAATGCACCAGCCCCTGTTCCTGAGCAGGTTTCCCTTTTGCATTTCAAACAACACACTGTATTAGGTAAAAAAAATATAAAACTGATTTATTAACTACAGAAGGATAGATTTTAAGTGATTATAAGGAAAAAGGGTACAGATCAAGATAGATTTCCTAAGAAATAAAGCAAAATCACAATCTGAGTTATAGAAACTAGGCAGGATTTGAATCGCACAGTGTGTCACCCTGATGGTACAAACAGTCCACCTGCCTTCCATACACAGGCTAGAAATCCCTTCAGCCTGGGACCGAGTCCCCAGGTCGGTCCTTGCCCCGAAGTTGTGTCCAGGTGTTGAGCTTCATTTTCCCAAGCAAAAGCCCCCAGCACAGTTAGTGGAAAAGTACAGGCACAAATGGTATCCACTGTCACATGAGCTGGTCACACACTCGCATGCTTTCAGAACTTTAGGTACAAAAATGATACATGCATACAAAGGGGATAATCATATTCAGCAAATCATAACTTTTTCATTGATACCTTACATGACATATTTTGTACAAAATATGTCATAATCATATCACCATGGCAAATATGGTAGTGACAAGGTGTTGCTTTGGGGTGCAGAATGTCACACCTCCCCCTTAGTTTACTGCAGGAGTGCTAGTCACTGACCAATTCGGAGGCAGTGTGCCCAAGGCCTTCTGAAGGTTTAAAACATACAACACCCAAGTATTGCAAACGTTGTAGTGTTATCCACCTGTTCTTGCAAAGTTCTGTGTGCCTTCTCTGGGTCACTAGAAAACCTCTCTTTGAATCTGTGCAGCATTGGCAACCATTGTGATTTTCCAGCTGGTGATAACTCAATACAGATATTCATCAATGCCATGCAGTGGTGTGCCTCAGTTTCCCCTTCCACACAGCAGACCCAGTTTATTATTGTTTCCCTGCTGTGACAAGCTTTGAGCCCGTTTACAGGTGTTAGCTGTGAAGCAGTATCCCCATAGGGCTTCTTATTTGTAGCATGTCCGAAAGCTTTTCCCCAAAATCATGCATGTTACACCCTTTCATAGGATTTACCGTCAGTACCAAATTCTTTGTTATAAGTTTTACATTAGCAACAAACATTGCATCATGAGATTTAACAATAACACCAAATCTTTTATCACAGGTAGCTGCTTCCAATTATTTTTATTATACCACACCTTCTCCTTGAACAGTTTGATTTGTTCAATACTCATTGTGTCTTTCAACTCCTCCTGAACCTTAACATGTGTTTAGTTACTGGTTTTCTTTTCCCCTCAGGTTGGGTGCCTGGGAGCATCCTCCCCCATGTGATCAGTGAGGAGACATTCCTGTCCCCCCACTATTCCTCCCCCAGTTTCCTCCTCTGGGTCCCCCTGTAGGACACATACCCCTATGCTCTCTAGAGTGGGAACTATCCCTGTTCATCTGTGAAGGGCTCACAGCTAACAGCCTGGACAGCTGTCTCAGTAGCAGGCTCCACACCCCGCTCCCTTCCTGAGGTGGTGTTGCCTCCTGCTGCAGTGTTAAAGGAACCCACACCCACCTCCTCAGTGGTTTCTATGATTCCATCACCCTTTTCTGGGCTCCCCTCCAGAACACATCTCCCTTTGCTCCCTAACATTGGGTTTGTCCCTTGTTTAGCAGCAACATGGACATTTTTCTCCCTGAGTCAGCGCTCCCTTCAGCTGGTCTCAACCACCCCCACCCCTGGAAGCATGCAGTTTCCCACTGCTGCAGGGAAATCAAGGAGACTCTCTCTCTTTCCTTTACCAGTTCCTGGGACTTTCCCCTTTCCCTCTGAGGTCCCAGCAGAACGCTCCTTCTTGCTGCAGGCAGACACTTTAACAGCCTGAGCTACATGGAAGAAATCATTGCCAATTAGCATATCAATAGGGTTATCGTCTACTACCCCCACTGATCATACAGCTTCCAAACCCTCGGTTTCTATGTGCACGTTAGCCAAAGGTACAAGGATTTTGTAGCTGCCAAATAATAAAAGCTCTGACATTTGTCCTGTCAGTAGGTCACCTTGTTGCACTATATTCCTCCTAATGACAGACATTTCTGCCCCTTTATCTTCCCACTCAAGCAGTTTCCTGCCATTAATGCTGACAGGCTTTAAGTGCTTCATGCCTAGTTGTGCAGAGGCTACTTTAGCTAACCTAGTATGATACGTGATGGGTGCCTGAGGGGCTTCTGTGCTCAGAATTGCAGCATTCGCATGGGCTGCCTGCTTCCTCCGAGCACAGGGCGTTTATCCCTCCAGTGCTCAGTGGAATTACAATGATAGCACCTCCTGGACTCTTGTGTTTTCCTCAGTGTGCCCACTTCAGAACTTGCTGGTCTTTCACTGTAGCAATGTGTCCCCAGCAAGAAAGCTGCCAAAACTGACACAAGGCTGATGGGAGTGGTTGTGGGTTCAATATATCCTCACTTCTCATCTTGTGCTGCTGATCTCAATATGGAGAAGCGGCTGGAGACAACGAGCCTTGAAAACATCAGCCCAGAGTTCCTCAGCCCCCCACATTTTGCTTCCATCCGTTGGAGCTGGGGTACCCATTGCTCTATAGATCTGCAAGTTTCTACCAAGCCAGCAGCCAAGACATCTCCCCAAAGGCTGCGCTGTATGAACGGAGGACCCACATCTTTCAAGCAGCCTCCAGCCCTGTCCATGAAGCTGCCATCTGCCCAGCAATCCCTCCATAGAGGTTAATTCTGAGCTGGTTGCAGTTTGCAGTTTCCGGCTGCTTGATGGTGGTGGCCAGGGACTTTTTTTACCTGGATAAATAACCAGACTAATGCGCACTGCTTCGTGCCCAGCCAGATCAGTGCTCAGCTCATCTGAGATTCACAGTGATACACCTGCAATTGCCACTGAAGTGGATGGAACAACAGACCCTTGAGTGTTTGTAACTGGCACCTAGGGTGGGATGCTCATTAGAAGTGGCACAGAGAGGGAGGCGTGTGTTTGTGTGTGTGTGGGGAGCTAGAAAGGAAAGGGGGAGAAAAGGAACTAAAATGCATGGATGAGGAGAGAGAGAGAGAGATGGGATGAAATCAACTAGAACAGGGATTCTCTGCCTCTTCCATTCTGGGGAGCACTTTCCAATGTAGAGACTGTCAGGGTTTCTGCCCCATGCAGTACCCGGCAGTCTCACTTGGCCTCCCCTCCCCGGGGAACCCCCAACCCCCTATCTCCACCTCGCCTCAGATTTGGCTACTGCCAGTCACCATCTAGCCCCCACTCACTGGGGCAGACTGCAGTGTAATTGCCACTCATCGTCGGCAAGGAGGGTTTGGACCTGCTGCCTCTGCCTACCTGTGGGCTGCCCTCTGCAACCCCAGTACCCTTTCCGGCCTTTAACAAGGCCTGCAGCCTGGGGGTTTCCAGGCTGGAGCTCCCCCAGCTCCTCTAGCCTTCCCCCAGCCCTGCTCCACTTTAGGTACGCTTTCTTAGCAGCCAGGCCCTTCTCCCACTAGAGGGAGAGTCCTCAGCGCCCGGCTTCCCTGGCCTTCATAAGGCCAACTACGGTCTGACTGGGGCATGGCCCCAGCTGTAGCTGCCTTCCGCAATCAGCTGAGGTTTGCAGCTCTTACTAGCTGCAGCCCTCACGCAGCCTCAGCCCTGTCCCAGGGCTGATTTCAGGCTGTTCAGGGCAGGGGTGGGTGACCATCCCGCTACATATACCAACTAATTGCCTTAGCAATGTGAGCACAGAGCAGACCCTTTGTCTTCAGGACGCTGAAATGAATCAGGTTTTTAAAAGAAGAACTTTATTATAAAGAAAAAAGTAAAAGAATTACACCTGCAAAATCAGGATGGAAGGTAACTTTACAGGGTAAATAAAAAGATTTAAAACACAGAGGACTCCCCTCTGAGCTCAGCTTCACAGTTACAAAAACAGGAATAAAACTACCACTGTAGCATAGGAAAATTCAGAAACTAAAACAAAAGATAACCTAACACATTTCCTTGCCCTACTTATAATTTCTGTGGTATTAGCTGGATTATTCCAGGTATATTTTCAGGAGATATTTTACCTGCTTGGCTTCTCCCTCTGTCTGGAGGGAGAAGCAACAAACAAATCCTTCCCTGCCGAGATTTGAAAGTATCTTCGTTCCTCCTTCTGGTCAGGTGCCAAGTAGGTGATTTGAACTGCTGAACCCCTTACAGGTAAGGCAATCCAGTACAGCTGCCAAGGAGGGATTTTATGCTACCCTTCCTTCTATATTTATGACAGGTCCCCCAAATCACAGACGGTGCTGGACACTGGCTGTGATTTCTTCCTGGAGCTCTAGGAGAAAACAGATTTAATAAGACATACGCACCTCTAGACATACTACTGATTATATAAGAGCTAACAGTATTTCCCACATTTCTAGGATGATTTTAACCAGTTGATTCTGGGAAACTTTCACAGAAGAGTGCATCAGCCACTTTGTTAGGAGCTCCTGAAATGTGTTGTATTTCAAAATTAAAATCTTGGAGAGCTAAACTCCACTGAAGAATTTTTTTGTTATTTTCCTTGATGGTATGAGGCCACTTCAGCGCAGCATGGTCGGTCTGCAGGTGGAAACGCCGTCCCACAGTGTATGTGCGTAGCGTCTTCAGAGCGTACACACTGGTGTAACATTCCTTTTTTGTGATTGACCAGTGGCTTTCCCTTTCAGACAGTTTTTTGCTGAGAAACACGACAGGATGGAATTCTTGATCTGGTCCTTCCTGTATTAAAACTGCTCCCACACCATTCTCAGATGCATCTGTGATTACTAGAATAATAGAATCATAGAATATCAGGGTTGGAAGGGACCTCAAGAGGTCATGTAGTCCAACCCCCTGCTCAAAGAAGGACCAATTCCCAACTAAATCATCCCAGCCAGGGCTTTGTCAAGCCGGGCCTTAAAAACCTCCAAGGAAGGAGACTCCACCACCTCCCTAGGTAACGCATTCCAGTGCTTCACCACCCTCCTAGTGAAATAGTGTTTCCTAATATCCAACCTGGACCTCCCCCACTGCAACTTGAGACCATTGCTCCTTGTTCTGTCATCTGCCACCACTGAGAACAGCCGAGCTCCATCCTCTTTGGAATCCCCCCTTCAGGTAGTTGAAGGCTGCTATCAAATCCCCCCTCATTCTTCTCTTCTGGAGACTAAACAATCCCAGTTCCCTCAGCCTCTCCTCATAAGTCATGTGCTCCAGACCCCTAATCATTTTTGTTGCCCTCTGCTGGACTCTTTCCAATTTTTCCACATCCTTCTTGTAGAGTGGGGCCCAAAACTGGACACAGTATTCCAGATGAGGTCTCACCAATGTCGAATAAAGGGGAACGATCACGTTCCTAGATCTGCTGGCAATGCCCCTACTTATACAGCGCAAAATGCCATTAGCCTTCTTGGCAACAAGAGCACGCCGTTGACTCATATCCAGCTTCTCGTCCACTGTGACCCCTAGGTCCTTTTCTGCAGAATTGCTACCTAGCCATTCGGTCCCTAGTCTGTAGCAGTGCATGGGATTCTTCCGTCCTAAGTGCAGGACTCTGCACTTGTCCTTGTTGAACCTCATCAGGTTTTTTTTGGCCCAATCCTCTAATTTGTCTAGGTCCCTCTGTATCCGATCCCTACCCTCTAGTGTATCTACCACGCCTCCTAGTTTAGTGTCATCTGCAAACTTACTGAGAGTGCAGTCCACACCATCCTCCAGATCATTAATAAAGACATTAAACAAAACCAGCCCCAGGACTGACTCTTGGGGCACTCCGCTTGAAACCGGCTGCCAACTAGACATGGAGCCATTGATCACTACCCGTTGAGCTCAACGATCAAGCCAGCTTTCTATCCACCTTACAGTCCATTCATCCAGCCCATACTTCTTTAACTTGGCAGCAAGAATACTATGGGAGACCGTATCAAAAGCTTTGTTAAAGTCAAGGAATAACACATCCACTGCTTTCCCCTCATCCACAGAGCCTAACTAGAAATGGTTTGTTAAAGTTTGGGGCCCTTAGCACAGGATCAGACATGAGTGTTGCTTTATGCTCATTAAAGGCCTTTTGACGGTTGCCTGGAATTGTTCCCTTGATGCTGGAGACATCAGTTCCTCACTGGGGATTGTGGTCTTGGGCTTGGTCCCTCTGGAAGCGATGCAGGTGCTGGGGCTGTTTCCACTGACTGTGAACCGCTGTCCGTTGGTGCATTAGGTTGTATTTCAGGCTCCGACTGAACCTCTTGCACAGGTTTAGCTGCTGCTGCCAGTGCAGGCTCGGTGGCGCCCTCTGGCGTTGGAGTTGCAGACGGGGTTGCAAGTGCTGGATTCAGGGCTGGCAATGGTTCTGGTGCTGGTTGCTCTGCCAGCGCTGGTTTTGGGACTAGTTCTGGTTGGGTCTCTGGGACTGGATCCACTACGGCTGTTGTAGTTGTTGGCAGGGGATCCGGTTCCACCACCTCAGTCTGGGTCTTTGGCAACACAGATGGGGCCCTTGTAGAAGGCTCAGGAACAGGGATAGGTGTGAAGGCTTGCTTAGCCTGGCTGCGGGTGACCATTCCCCAGGGCTGGTGTAACCACTAGGCGAACTAGGCGTCCGCCTAGGGTGCCAAGATTTGGGAGTGCCAAAAAGTGGTGCCCCCAATTTTTTTTACACTATTGCTCCCAGCGGGGGGATGGGCCGCTTGCAGCCGCGTTAGCACTTACCTCTGTGGGCGTCCTCTGCAACCGCGGGCCCTGCCACCTCCCTCCGCCGTGTCCCACATCACTGCCCGCCCACGCCCCCACTGCCAGCCCGGAGCTGCCTCCTCCCCGAGCCCCCAGGCTACTGCATCGCTCCCTAGCCCGCTCCCTCCGTCTCTGGTAGTCCCGGACCCCCTGTCACAGCAGTGGCTGCTGCCCAAGGGCTGCCGGCTGCAGATCGGTGACATCAGCCCGCCTGCAGCTGGCCCTATTGACAGCAATGCAGCGGCGGGAGGGGAGGGCGGGAGTGGGGGAAAGGAAGAGGAGA
This sequence comes from Malaclemys terrapin pileata, assembly GCF_027887155.1. NCBI lineage: Eukaryota > Metazoa > Chordata > Testudines > Emydidae > Malaclemys > Malaclemys terrapin. Next base: position 346,615,400 of record NC_071505.1, on the reverse strand, counting down.
CCGTGGCCATCGGTCCACCTGCAGGGGTGGATCATGGCCCTGCCAGAGGATTCAGGGTTAAAAAGCTGCAAAAGTGTAACCATCCTCAGCATGTGCCACCTTCCAAGGCTCCATCCCTGCAGCCCTGTGGAGCAGGTAAAGAGAGCCCCATTTCTGGGGAAACTGAGGCAGAGAACAGGGACGTGACTTGCCCAAGGTCACCCGGGGAGTCATTGTCGGAGTCCTGCTTTGAACACAGGAGATCAAGGCTCCTAGTTCTGCGCTGGCTCAGACCATTAGACCAGAGGCCTTCAAGCCCTGAGTTCTGCACCTGCCCACACAAGGTATTAATCTGGGATTCAGGGGAAGCATACTGCAAGTTTTCAGTGACGAAACACGGCTGTCTCGAGCCCTTATGGCTACGAAAAATATCTTGCAAAGGTGATGGGCGTCTAGCCGACACAGTTCTGTCTGCCTGAGTCTGCAGCCAGCCTGGGACAACAGCTCTAGGAAACACAGCAGTAACTGTTAAGCCTAATTACAACACCATCAGAGCCAGATTTTCATGTAACATGGGTGACCAGTTGCGTGGTGCACAACCACTGCAAGTGTGCGAGCAACTCAGGTTAAGTGCAGCTGAACCCTGGGCAGGCTGCAGCACCCAAGAGATTTTTGTTCTTCCGCTGAATGACTGGAGATGCACCAGTAACTTTACTAGGTAGAAGTTTAGTGACCACATTAGGACCATGTCCTCCCCACTCCCAGCATTGGGCCACCTGCCCCTCATCATTCTCCTGATTGCTTGTATTGTTATTGATGGGAGATCTGCTGTGGATTGAGGGGTGTATATGGACCTGCCTTTGCAGGTTCAGTCCTGGCCCAGCATTCGAAATAAATTGCCCTGAGTTTCAGAAGTACTGAGAACCCTGGAGTTCCCACAGACATCGGGGGAACTGCAGGTGCTCAGCATCTCTGAAAATCAGGCCCAGAATGATACTGACGCCTCTGCCCTGGGCCAGAGCTCTCTGATTAAGGGGCTTCAGCAGCGATTGGCGTGGGGCAGAGTAAAGCAACCAGGACAGTCATGACGGAGGCTGGAACTCTGTCTTCGCCTCACACCTGTGGGGAAGACAGGCCTTCAGATACCCCCTCCTGCCTGCATTGCACTTTCCAGCCCAGGTGCAAGGAAACATTTCACACCTTAGCACTGGGAGGAGCTGAAGCCCAGAACGGGGAAGTAACTTGCCTGAAGTCGTCCAGTGAGTTGGTGCCAGGGTGGAGAATAGAAGCCAGATCCCGACTCCCTGGTCTGTGCTGTGATCCCCAAAACAGCCCTTTCCAGATCCATGTGGGGGGGGGGGGAAGGAGGGACTCTAGCCACGTGCAGGAGACCCAAGGCCATTTATTTTCATTAAATATGTAGACTAAATAATGAAATTAATAAATTTTCAAGCCGAGCGTGTATTAATTCTAATGAACAATGCCACATTATGCAGTATTCATTTTTGAAAGTTTATAATAAGCGATGCTCCAGGAGGAGGGGGCGGGGTGCAAGGTGGAAGTTTCGCTTAGGGTGCAAAATATCCTTGCACTGGCCCTGCCATTCCCACCCTCTTGGCTAGCTTTACATGGTTGGCCAAGTCTTCTCCCAGCAGCATGGGAATGGGATAATTGTCATAGACTGCAAAAGTCCACATTCCTGACCAGCCCTTGTACTGGACAGGCAACCTGGCTGTAGGCAAGGTTACAGAGTTTGACTTGAAGGGTTGAATCGTCACTTGGGCCTCTGGGTTGTTGAATTTGGAGTCCACTAGGGATTGGTGGATAGCTGACACCTGTGTTCCAGTGTCCCTCCACGCGATAACCTTCTTCCCGCCCACACTCACAGTTTCCCTTCGCTCTGAGGGTATCTGGGAGGCATCTGAGCCTGAGGACCTTTGGTGTGACCCCGGTGCAATGAACTGCAGTCTGTTAGGGTTATTGTGCAGTTGGCCTTCACATGCCCCAGCTCGTTACATTTAAAACATCACCCAGCTGACTGGTCACTGGGGCGAGGTGGGTTTCTGGAGAATGGTGTGGTGGGACGATAAGGTGCTTAGGGTTTTTCTTCAGGTGTAGGTGGGGCCATGGGCTGCTCCCGGTGGTAGGGTGTTGTCTCGGGTTGCCCCTTTTGATATCCAACTGCTACCAGCTTTTTTCTTTTTCGCCACCTCCACCCCTTTGGTTCCGATCTCCCCCACCTCGATTACAGTTTTGGGCTTCCGATCTAGGATGTACCTTTTTATTTCCTCAGGAACACCCTCTAAGAACTGCTCCATTTGCATTAGGAGAGACAGATCTTCCAGAGATTTAATGCTTGATCCTGATATCCAGGCATCCCAATTTTTTACAATGTGGTAGGTGTGTCAGGAAAATGCCACGTCTGGTTTCCAACTTAGGGCTCTGAACTGCTGATGGGCATGCTTGGGTGTTAGCCCCATTCTAATTTTGGCCTTTTTTTTTTTAAAGAGTTCATAATCGTTCATGTGTTTTTTAGGCATTTCAGCTGCCACCTTTGCTAAGGGTCCACCGAACTGCGGCATCACCTCAACCATATACTGGTCTATAGGGGTGTTGTACCCAAGGCAGGCTCTTTCGAAATTTTCTAAGAAGGCCTCTGTATCATCACTTACCTTGTATGTGGGGAATTTCTTGGAATGGGGAGCAATATCTGGAGAAGGACTGTTAGGGTTACCTGTGGGACCCAGCTTAACCCTTTCCAGCTCTAAGCACTTCAGCTGTAACTCCATCTCCAAGCGCTTCGCCTCTTTTCTCTCTTCCACCTCCAAGCGCTTCGCCTCCATTTCCGCCTCCAAGCGCTTTAATTCCATTTGTTTTTCATGCTCCCTTTCCCTTTCTTCTATCTGGCTTTTATGAAGTTCAAGTTTCTTTTGCACTTCACTATCACTCATTTTGCCCTATTATAGCCTAGCCCAAGAGCTAGAAAGAAAAGAAAAAACAGCTTGTGAATTCCGTTGCTGCAGTTTAACTACTTTGCCTTCAGGCAAAGAAAAAAAACTTCAGCTGCTCTCAGCAAAAAATAAAAATAAAAATGTGTCCCTTAAAAAAAAAACTCCCTGGTTTTCAAGCAGCCAAAAGGAAAAATGTGTCCTTTTAAAATCCTGAGGTCTGTGCTTCTGGTTCAAAATGATCCTACCGCTCTGCCACCATGTCAGGGTTCCCCTCCCCAGCACTCTGAACTCTGGAGTACAGATGTGGGGACCCGCATGAAAGACCCCCTAAGCTTAATTTTTAGCAGTTTAGGTTAAAACTTCCCCAAGGCACAAATTCCTTTCCTTGTCCTTGGACGGTATTTCTGCCACCACCAAGTGATTTACACAAAAATTCAAGGACGGGTCATTTGGAATCCCGATTCCTCAAAATATCCCCCCAAGCCCCTTCACTCCCTTTCTCGGGGAGGCTGGAGAATAAACTACCAACTAATTGCCTTAGCAATGTGAGCACAGACCAGACCCTTTGTCTTCAGGACACTGAAATGAATCAGGTTTTTAAAAGAAGAACTTTATTATAAAGAAAAAGTAAAAGAATCACACCTGCAAAAATCAGGATGGAAGGTAACTTTACAGGGTAATAAAAAGATTTAAAACAAAGAGGATTCCCCTCTGGGCTCAGCATCACAGTGACAAAAACAAGAATAAAACTACCTTTGTAGCATAGCAAAATTCATAAGCCAAAACAAAAGATAACCAAATGCATTTCCTTGCCCTACTTATAATTTCTATGGTTTTAGATGGATTATTCCAAGTATATTTTCAGGAGATGTTATACCTGCTTGGCTTCTGCCTCCATCCGGAGAGGGAACAACAAAAGAGAGCAACAAACAAATCCTTCCCACCCCAGATTTGAAAGTATCTTCTTTCCTCATTGCTCCTTCTGGTCAGGTGCCAACGAGGTTATTTGAACTGCTTAACCGCTTACAGGTAAGGCGATTCAGTACAGCTGCCAAGGAGGGATTTTATGCTACTCGTTCCTCTATATTTATGCCCTGACCCTAAACTGACACTACCTGTTTCAGGAAATATTTCCTTCAGGGATTCTGGCTGGATCAGTCTGGGAACTGGAGCACCATGGGAAACACTGAGGGCAGAGGAGAGTGGGCCACATTAGGGTGAAGAGAACATCTTGTGGACACCTCCCTGCAGGTTTGGGATCGCCCAGCTCCACTCCTGGTCCACTCACAGTCCCTTAGCATCCGTGCCCCAGCTTCAGGTTTGCTGTCACAGCCCTGCTCAAGCTCCCGCGTCTGGACACTAGCCAGGCAGCTGTGTTTGGGACCCACATGCTGAACCAATGTGTTTTTGAGTTGGAGCAGGGTTCAGGCCCTACTCTGGCTCTGGTTTTCTAGGCCTATTCTTGGGGTGCAGCTTCCATTCTAGTGCCTCCCTCTGGGAGCAGATGTAACACCGACAGACCCCGGTCATCAGCAGGCGGGATAGAACCAGGGACTTCTGGAGCATAGTGCATGAGCCTCTACCGCATGAGCTAAAAGCCAAATGACTATTAGATAAGGCTGTAGAGAAGACTCATTTTTTCTCTCTCTCTACGTGGTCTCAGTGCCACGAGATGGGACAGAACATCACACCCAGGAGGTGTGTGGGGTATACAGAGACCTGCATGCCAAGTGCCAGGGCCCAGAGACTAGTTCTGGCTTGGCTCCCCCAGACTCTCCAATTGCTTCAACACACCCTGCCCAGAGCTCCCCCCTGGGCACACTCTGTTTCCAGTTTCTCTCTTTCTGGGACAGAGGATCATTAAAGCAAACAGACCCAGGCCTCGCAAAAGGGGTTGCTAAATCAGTTCCTCTACTTTAGAGCGCACAAGAGATACCCAAATCTACTTAAACACAATACCACACCTGCACACCATTCCCTGCCTCATTGCCCTGGGGAGTTCTTTGGGATTTGGTCAGAGTCCTCTAAGGTGTCCAGGAGCCACCTCCTGCAACTCCTGGCTTATCCTCCATCTGGAGTCTGTCTCTCAGCTGCAGCCACAGCTCTTCAACCAAAGAGTCCCCATCTGCCATCCTTGTGCCTCTCTCCTGCCCCAACTTCTTCTGACTTATCCAGTCTCTGTGTTTTTAAAGGACTGGACCAACCCCTCCTCTCTCTGTTCCCTCTTCTGGGGAGGTTCCATTCCTTCCAAGCCCACCCCTCATCAGAGAAGCTACAGAAAACTGGTTTTATCTAGAATGCAGTTACCCCTTTCTTCTGGCCGCCCTAGCCTCCTGCCTCTGAGCACAAGAAGACTGAGCGAAGAGCACAGTAAAAGCCCAAAGACATAAGGATACAGATGGTTCATACAATCAAACATGAGTTAATAGGTGTGACACAGGGTCAGAAAGGGTTATGCAACTAGCAAGCTAATTGACCCAAATTCAACCTTTTCAAGACATATTAGAGAAGTATATAAATGGTCACTGGGGCTATTCCTCATAAATAACAACATAAATGGGAAATGGACTGGAGCTTTGAAATGCAAACCTGTATTGTTAGAGAATTACAGGTAATACTAATTGTGTGTGTTTACTTATATCGTGTTAGATGTTAACCATGTAAAGTCACCCTGACTGACGATACAAGCAGTCTTACAGATTCTTGAGGCACAGGCTGCATCTGCTTTGCAGCCTGGGTTCCCCTCCCCCATTCAAAGTCCTTTGTCTTCCAGAGTGTCTTGCAGGTGTTGAGTTTGCGGGGGAGAGGGGGTTTGAAGACAAGTGATGATGTCACTCCCCATCTTTTATAGTTTCTTCCAGCTTGCTGGAAAGTCTGTGCATGTGATATGGGGGAGGGGGGATGCCCCCATTGGCCAAACATTCTCCATTGTCTCCAAGCTCCCTCTGAGGAGGCTTTCTTACACAAGGTTCCTGTGCTAGTGGTTTCTTCCCTGGATGGGTGTTGACGACAGCAATTAACACTGTCTGGCTACTCCTTTGACATACCTGAAAGGCTGGTTTTGGGTGTTTGCAGCTTCAAATCACACTTTAGTAACTCGCACATAGCAAGATTTCATAGCTTCATATACAATGAGAGCGCATACAACCCAAGGGGATATCAATGTTTAGCAGATTAAGACTTTTAGAATGTTACCTCACAGGGCCTACTTTGTACAAAACATACCATAATTACATCACCATGGTAAATATGGGGTGCTTTGGGGTGCAGAGTGTCAGAGGGATGATCCAGAGCGTGACAGGGGGTGGGGAGGAGAGGAGTGAGTGAGGGGCGGGGCCTTGAGGGGAAGAGGCAGAGCCGGGGTGGAACCTGGGGGAAGAGGCAGGGAAGAGAGGTGGGGCCTCAGGCTTCCAGTTACCAGCAATTAGAAAGGTGGCAACCCTATGAGTTGTATATAGACAGATTCCCCAGTTTGTCACCCTGACACAGCACAGTGAGGTCAGGAAAGGGTTTAATGTCTCTTTGACTGGCCAGTCAGTGATTGAGGGAGGAGAGCCCAGCACCATGTCACCAGCCAGCTCTGCATAGAGCTCGGTCTGAGACCAGAGAACCAAGAGAAAACTTTAGGTCCCTTTACGAGTAAAGAGCTGGAGCAGCCTATCCCGGATCTGTTGGGTCCTCACCCCATAGATGATGGGGTTTAGCATGGGGGGCAACAGGAGGTACACGTTGGCCACGAGAATGTGGAAATGCAGAGCCACATTATGTCCAAACCGGTGCGTGAGGAAGGAGAAGAGAGCTGGGATGTAAGAGGCTAAGATGACACAGAGGTGGGAGCCGCAGGTCCCAAAAGTCTTGAGCCGGGCGTCCTTTGTTGGGAGGCTGAAGATGGCCCCAAGGATCCCGGTATAGGAGATGGCGATAAAAAACACATCCAGACCAATCACCAAGAGTGCCACAGAGAGGCTGTAGTAACTACTGACGCTGATGTCGGCACAGGCCAGCTTCACCACAGCTATGTGCTCACAGTACGTGTGGGGAATGATGTTGGTTCTGCAATATGGCCACCTCCTTGCCAGGAAGGGAATGGGCAGTATGAGTATGGCACCACGCAGCACCACCGCCAGGCCAATATTGGCCACCATGGGGTTTGTCAGCATGGTGGAATATCTCAGGGGTTCGCAGATGGCCACGTAGTGATCAAAAGCCATGGCCACGAGGATCCCAGACTCCATCGTAGAGAAGCTGAGAATGAAGTACAGCTGGGTCAGGCATGCACTGAAATTGATCTCCCTAGAATTGAACCAGAAGATGCTCAGCATTTTGGGCAGGATGGATGTAGACAGGACCAGGTCGGTGATGGCCAGCATGCAGAGGAAATAGTACATGGGCAAATGGAGGCTCGGCTCCCTCTTCACGATGAACAGGATGGTGAAGTTCCCCAAGATGGCTATGGTGTACATGGTGCAGAAGGGGATGGACATCCAGACATGGGCTGCCTCCAGGCCAGGAATGCCCAGCAGGATGAAGGTGGAGGGGTTGGTGAAGTCGGTTGAGTTGGAATCTGACATGGTGAAGGGGAGAACGTGTCCAACACTGAGGCAGAACAGTGTCTCCTGTATGTACCGTATGTTCTCCTGAGTTCCTGTATGTGCCCAGAGTCTAGGGTGATGGTCGCAGGACAGACACCTGGATGGAGAGACAATGTTAATATGAGACATTACATGCACAACTGGAGGCTGTTCTAATGGATGAAGCAGATTGGTCGCTCTTCACACACGGAAAAATGACATTTTTATTATTCAGATAAATGAATTATGAACAACTGACCATCCTAATGCCAATTCCATATTTTATGGTGCTCCCTGTGTCAATAATTCCTACATTTTGTGGTGTGGGAAACCTTAATAGGCACCAGCAAGAAACATGAGTGGATACTGGTTATCCCGCATTGTTCCTTAGGCCTTGTCTTGTTACAGCTGTTTGGTGGTGGCAAGTGCTGGGAGGAGAAGCGGGGTCGTGGTGTGTTCAGAGGAGGAGGTGGAGGCGGAGGTGAGCTGGGGCAGCGGGGTGGGGTGGGGAGCTTGGCACCCACCGAGACATTGCCTATGGCTCAGTATTTGAGGAGAGGAGGCTGTGCAGTCCCAGCTGTGCTCCAGCTGTAGGAATTTCAATACCTATGGACAGATTTCTTGCAGTTTGTGGGAAAAGGGCTATGATCGGGACTTGCTGCAGTGCAGAGCAAAGGTGAAGGAGCTGAGGCATGCATACCAGAAGGCAAGGGAGGCAAACGGTCGCTCCGGTGCTGTGCCCCAGATCTGCCATTTTTATAAGGAGTTGGACATTATCCTTGGTGGCGACCCCACTTCCACCGCCAAGAGCCCTGTGGATAGTTCGGTGAGCTGGAGCCAACGGAAACTGGACCTAACCCAGAGGAGGAAGTCATTGATGAAGAGGTGGAGTCATTAGAAGATGTGGAACCCATGCCGGGGTTGCCCAGTGCTGCATTCAGTCAGGAGCTGTTCTCCACTCTCCATGTGTGCTTGTCAAGGGTCAGCGGGGAAGTGACTGGTGTGTTACCAGTGGTGTATTTTAATTTAGCGTTTCAATGCTGTACGTCTACCTAACAATAATGCTTTTGTTTATTGTTACTTGTGCTTCACCAGATATGTCCTTGAAAGGAGGCACTCCCTCCACTCCAGCCGAGTGTCTCCGCCGGATTAGAAAACGCCCAAGACCGAGCAAGGAAGATATGTTCTGGGAGGTGCAGCAGTACTTTGCTGCAGACAAGACGGAATGCAGGCAGTGGAGGGAAAGTGACAAGCAGGAAAGAAAAAAAAAAATGAGGCATACACTAGGGATGCAGTGGAGAGGCTGATAAAAGTTTTGGAGTGGCAAACCACCATGCTGCAGTCCCTCCTGATGCCCCAGACTGAGCAGATGGGTGCCTGCCCTCCCCTTCAGCACATTCAGAACTCTTTCCCATGTCCTCCCCAAACTCCACCCGCACATTCCCTTCCGATTTCTGGGACTTCTCACTTAACCATTCACTCCACATCTGCAGACACCTTTTCAAATGAAAACTGGGCTTATGGTCAGGTGTGTGTGTGTGCATAGTGTTGTGGGTTTTTTGGCAATAAAAGCAAAGTTATTTGAATAATAAGCACGCTTTATTTCCGTTGAAGTTATGATAGCAGATGGCAAAAGCAAACAAGCAGGCAGTTTTATCATTTCCTTACATTGAACCCTGGGCCTGAACAATCACAACTGCTTCCTACCCTAGCAAAACTGGACTTCATTATGCATTACAATCCCAAGCATAGCAACTAACATTACTCATTCTCATTTTTAAAGTGCTGCTGCAAAGTCTCCCTGTTCGAATTGCCCCCCATTATGCCCCTCTGACAGCCTTGGTATCTGGCTGCTCAAAATCAGCATCCAAGTGTTCTGTCTCAGCAGTGCACCCCATAGCAAATGTTTCACCCTTACCTTCACAATTATTATACAACGTGCAACACATGGCTATGACCATGGGAATATTTTCCTCACTGAGGTCTAACCTGTCATAAAGACATCGGCAGCGCACCTTTAATCTGCCAAATGCACATTCCACAGTCATCCTGCTCCTACTCAGCCTATTGTTGAAACGCTCCTTACTGCTATCCAGGTTTCCCATGTACGGCTTCATGAGCCCTGGCATTGAGGGGTATGCCAGGTCTCCCAGGATCACTATGGGCAGTTCGACATCACCTACGGGGATCTTCTGATCTGGAAAGAAAGTCTTTGCTTTCAGCTTTTTGTAAAGGACGGTGTTCCTAAAGATTCATGCGTCACGTCACCTGCATTGATGTCAATGAAACACCCGTGGTGATCCACAAGAGCTTGCAACACCATGGAGAAGTACCCTTCAAACTCATATATTCCATCGCAAGGTGTCCGGTGCCAAAATTAGAATATGCGTGCCATCTGTCACCCCTTTGCAGTTGGGGAAACCCATTTCTGCAAAGCCATCCACAATATCATGCACGTTGCCAAGCGTCACGGTCTTGCGTTGCAGGATGTGATTAATGGCCCTGCACCCTTGCATTAATGCAGCCCCAATGGTTGACATCCCAACTCCAAACTGATTTGTGACCGACCAGTAGCAGCCTGGAGTCACCATCTTCCACACTGTGATCGCCACACAATTCTCCACTGAGAGTGCAGCTCTCATTTGGGTGTCCTTACGCCGTACGGCTGGTGGGAACTCAGTACACAGTTCCAGGAAGGTGGCTTTTCACATCCAAAAGTTCTGCAGCCACTGTTCGTCATCCCATACCTGCACAATGATGCGATTCCACCACTCCGTGCTACTTTTCCGAGCCCCAAAGCGACGTTCCACCATGGTCAACTGTTCCGTGAATGCCAAAATCAAGCTAACACTGCTGCTATCCACATCAGACACCACATCAGGCAACTGTGACTCCCGTTGCCTTCGCAACTTCAAGACTGATTCCACTGCCATTCGTGATGTGCTACTGACAGCTAGCAGAGCATCCATTCCTGCAGATACAAGTGGCGAGCTGAACAGAAAACAAGAGATATTGAAAAATGCCGTGAACTGGAGACCAAAACACATGGAATGCTGGGACAGAAAGCAATGCATCATGGGACATTGAGCCCAGAGCCATGATCCGTGGCATCAATCATGATCTGTGGCTTCAGTGTGTAATAATTCTGAAGCACTTAGAGGAGAGTAAAGTGATCAGCATGGATTCACCAATGGCAAGTCATGCCTGACTAACCTAATTGCCTTCTATGAAGAGATAACTGGCTCTGTGGATGAGGGGAAAGCAGTGGATGTGTTATTCCTTGACTTTAGCAAAGCTTTTGATACGGTCTCCCACAGTGTTCTTGCCACCAAGTTAAAGAAGTATGGGCTGGAAGTATGGGCTGGATGGGCTGGATGTAAGGTGGATAGAAAGCTGGCTAAATCGTCGGGCTCAACGGGTGGTGATCAATGGCTCCATGTCTAGTTGACAGCCGGTATCAAGCGGAGTGCCCCAAGGGTCGGTCCTGGGGCCGGTTTTGTTCAATATCTTCATTCGTGATCTAGAGGATGGCGTGGACTGCACTCTCAGCAAGTTTGCAGATGACACCAAACTGGGAGGAGTGGTAGATATGCTGGAGGGTAGGGATAGGATACAGAGGGACGTAGACAAATTAGAGGATTGGGCCAAAAGAAATCTGATGAGGTTCAACAAGGACAAGTGCAGAGTCTTGCACTTAGGACGGAAGAATCCCATGCACTGCTACAGACTAGGGACCGAATGGCTAGGAAGCAGTTCTGCAGAAAAGGACCTAGAGGGTTACAGTGGACGAGAAGCTGGATATGAGTTGACAATGTGCCCTTGTTGCCAAGAAGGCTAATGGCATTTTGCGCTGTATAAGTAGGGGCATTGCCAGCAGATTGAGAGATGTGATCATTCCCCTCTATTCAACATTGGTGAGGCCTCATCTGGAGTACTGTGTGTCCAGATTTGGGCCCCACACTACAAGAAGGATGTGGAAAAATTGGAAAGAGTCCAGTGGAGGGGAACAAAAATGATTAGGGGTCTGGAGCACATGACTTATGAGGAGAGGCTGAGGGAACTGGGATTGTTTATTCTGCAGAAGAGAAGAATGAGGGGGGATTTGATAGCTACTTTCAACTACCTGAAAGAGGGTTCCAAAGAGGATGGATCTAGACTGTTCTCAGTGATACCAGATGATAGAACAAGAAGTAATGTTCTCAAGTTGTAGTAGGGGAGGCATAGGTTGGATATTAGGAAAAATGTTTTCACTAGGAGGGTGGTGAAGCACTGGAATGGGTTACGTAGGGAGGTGATGGAATCTCCTTCTTTACAGGTTTTTAAGGTCAGACTTGACAAAGCCCTGGCTGGGATGATTTAGTGGGGGTTTGATCCTGCTTTGAGCAGGGTATTGGACTAGATGATGCCTTCCAACCCTGATATTCTATGATTCTATGATCTGCTGCGATCCACTCTGCCTTCCCACAACACCTATGTGCACAAGATGGAGAGCTGAATTATGGGATAGCTACCCACAGTGCATTGCCCTCACTGTCGCTGTGACCAACCCACGTGTGGATGCGCTATGCCGAAAGAGAAAGACAGTGTGACCATGCAACAACGGTTTTCTTTAAAGGCTTTTTGGTCATTGACCAAACTTTCAGCGAAAAAAATCTGCCAATGTACTCAAAGCCTTAATGCAATGAAACCCAGGCTACAGAGCCATGCTGTAGGGAGTTTCCCATTCACCTAGTTACTGAAAATCCGACAGTGGGAAAAAAAAACCTTTGCCAAGACATGTGCCGGGGAGGATCATCCCAAGTAGAACACACCTCAGGGAAAAAAACTTGGGTGTCATTGATAGCAGCCCCACGGAAACACCTGCTCATTTGCAGTAGTGGCTACAACAAAGACAATGTTCTAGTGCTTAAGGAATGGGATGGAGAATAACCTGCTCTGGAAACGCGCTCAGTTTTGGTCACCCAGTCTCTATAAAGGATATAGCCGATAGAAGGGGATTTCTGAGACAGGCTATGAGATCAGGAAGTCTGGGACTGTTTAGTTTAGAGAAGAGACAAATAAGGGGGCATAGGATAGAGGAGAACAAAATTAAAAGAATGGAACTGATTACATTGAAATGGACAAACAGAGAATAGCTCCCAACCAGTAATAGCTATGTACAGATACCCTTCAAAAGGGCTAATTCCCCAAAGCTGAGACAAATTATGATTGGGAGGAAAAATTTAGACGGAAAAATGGGAATGAAACTTGAGAGTTCTTTAAGAAGAGTTTATTAGAGAGCTAAAAAGCCATGATTCCACAATCAAGAAAGTGGAGAACTTTGGTTAAAAACCCAGTTCAGTAGGAAAGTGAAGGGAGCAATTAAGGGGGGGAAAGCAACAGATAACAAATGGGAAAAGGGGGAAATAGATAGCAAGCAATACAAACTGGAAGTTATGAAAATTGATACAGGACGTTAAAGACATTGGGGGAAATCCATGCTTTGCAGGGCTAAGGATACCAAAAAGGAGGTTATTAAGCATATTAAGAACAAAAGAAATCCTAGAAAAAGTAAAGGCCAATTCCTAGAGGGAGAAAGGAAACTTGTTAAAGTTGCAGAAAAGGTAGATATGTTCCAGAACTATTTTTCTTCTGCATTTGGAAAGAATCAGTATGAAGAGTGTTGTGTGCAATTTTGGTCACCGCTGTGTGGAAAGGAGAAACTGGAAAGGATCCAGAGGTGAGCGACAAAGATGATCCCAGGGATGGAATGCAAACCATATGAGCAAAGACTGAAGGAACTGGGTATATTAAGTTTGGAAAAGAGGAGATTAAGGAGGGACATGATATTGGTCTTCAGATACTTGAAAGGCTGCCATAAAAAAGATGGAGAAAAGTTGTTTTCTCTTGCCACAAAGGTCAGGACAAAAGGCAATGGGATCAAACTAGAGCAGAGCAGATTTAGATGAAATCTCAGGAAAAACTTCCTAACTGTAGGAACCGTTGGGCAATGGAACAGTCGCCTAGGCAAGTTGTGGAAGCTCCTTCACTGGAGATTTTCCAAAGGAGGCTGGAGCCATCTGTCCTGGATGGTTTAGACACAACAAACCCTGCATCTTGGCAGGGGTTAGACTAGCCAACCCTTGCAGGTCCCTTCTCACCCTGTGGCTCTAGGATTTTACAATGTAAAAAATGTAAAATGTAAAAATTTTACAATGTAAAATCCTAGTGTAGACCAGGTCTTAGTCAAACACAAGTTATGGAGCTACATACAGGGGTAACTGGGTTAAATTTAATGGCTTATGTTATACAGGAGGTCAGACAGGATGATCTAATTGTCCCTTCTGATCTTAAACCCTATGAATCTATCGATAAAGAAAGTAGGTCAGGCATTTATATTTACTCTGTCTCATAACACATGAACAGGGGAACATTCAATTAGATTGAAAGTCTAAACATATAATATTGAGAAAAGAAAATTGTTTACATAATCCATATTTGGCCTGTGGAACTCCTTGCCACAGACTTTATTGGAGCAAAAAGCATAGCTGAATGGGATTCACAAATGGATTGGCCATTGTAGATGGTGCTGGTGGCTAGTTAAGGCTGTCTGATACCTTCAATTAGGAGACCTCATTTTCAGTTGCTTATAAGTTTGCCAAACTTTAACTGTTTGGACTGAAATTTCCCACACTGGGTGTTTGCTTGCGGCTGAATTGTTTGTTGAAAGTTTCAGGCATAACAGTTCAGCCGACTTCTCGAATGAAGCCAGGAGAAAAGACGTCTTGCCCAGGTTGAAAAACTCATATAATTATTCCACTGAAGAGCCCTAGCACCTCCATGCTTTCCATGAGAAAGTCAAGTGAGAGCCTGTTAACAGCAGAGCCCTGAAATGCAAGAGGAGGAGGTGAGAGTCCCTGTGCATTAACTCTCACACAACTGGCTCCTGAGTTCTTTACTCAGTTCTTACTCCAAGGGGATATTTGCCTCAGTGGGGCCTTAGAATGTATGGGCCACGGCCTCAGAATTGTCCATATACTGACACCTTTCATCCTGAAGGATCCCCTGTGCCACTGAAATGCAGCCACCTCGGGGCTGGAGGCCATCAGCCAGGGGCAGAGCAAAGAGAAACATTTTGGCCAGTGATATTGGAGCAAACTCACGCCCTCTTGCAAGGGCATGTTTAATGGCTGTGCAGAGCGGAAAGGACCACAGACCTATTCTCTGTCCCATCACGTCCACGTTGCACTGGGTTTGTCGAGCAGGTGAGCTCCTCAGCAAGAGATGGGTACCTGTGAATTCTGAGACAGACGTGTCTTCCCTGGGAATCCCCTGCAGGCAGCCGTTTCCCACACCTTTCTCATGCCAGCATCTGCAGCAGCATCCCACGCCGAGAGCCGACACAGGGGTGTGCACCGTTTATAATATAGCTGTGTGCAATCCCGGGGGGGGGGTCGCTCAGCCTTTAGGGGGGAAGCAGCATCTGAACGGAAACAGGCTGGAGACCGGAGACTCTCTAGCCAATGTCTCTCTTTCAATGTCTGTGCTTCTGTGCTATTTATCCAGCTTCAGGAGTAAACAGTAATTAAGGGACTTTCCCAAAGGGAGATGAGAACTCTTGGGCTCTCCGCTGAGTCAGAGAGGAATTGGCTGCTCTGTGTATTTGTGTATTTTTAAAAAGTGTCATTGATTAGTAAGAAAACTAGGGATAATGCCCAGCTCTCCATAGGGTCTGATTCCTGTAAATACCCAGTATTAATGGGTAGATAGTAGACAGATATATTTGGAGAAAGGTGACTGAGGGGAGACACGAACACTTTCTGCAGGCACACGGGGCTATCGCTAAGGGATCAGAGATCAGTAATTCTCATCAGTAACTATCATCATACTGTGCAGCACCTTTCATTGAAGGATCTTGAAAACACCTGGCAATGGAAAGTGACTATGAACATATCGTCATTATACTGATAGGTAAACTGAGGCAAAGGAAGATGTGACTTGGTGAAGGTCACACAGAGAATGACAGACAGAACCCAGGAGCCCTGACTTCCCTGATGTAACCACGGTCTCTCCGTTAGTAACAAGAAGAAAATGGACTCACGGTCTAGCAGGGATTGTTCATTAGGTGGGTGTGATGGACTTGCCCAGGATGCAACCTGGAACGGGGGTACCGCTGAGCCCTCTGGCATACCAACCTGGGCTCCCGCTCACACTTTGAGGCTGTGACAAGCTGCAGTCCGCTCCAGGTTTTGCACTTCCACAGCCAGACACAGCCAGGGACGCACCCAGTTGCAGTTACGTGAATGCTTTCACTAGGCACTCATGAGCCAACAATAGAGAGATTCCAGGCAATTCTCCCCCACCCCAGCTCCCCAGCCTAGGATCCCAGAGCAATACCGTCTTACCCTGGTCAGAAGCCCAGCGAGGGTAAGTTTATTACCCTGTCTGCCCCACCCTCAGTGTGGAGAGGACAATGCACCAGACAGTAAATTGGCAGTAATCCCATGAAGCCTGAAACAAACCTGAACTAAGAACTTTGCAATGGTTATATGTAATTGATTCCATTTAACCAATTTTAACTCTCATCTGTATTTCTTTCTTTTTATGAATAAACCTTTAGATTTTAGATTCTAAAGGATTGGCAATAGCGTGATTTGTGGGTAAGATCTGTTTTTTATACTGACCTGGGTCTGGGCCTTGGTCCTTTGGGATTGAGAGAACCTTTTTTATTTTATTAGGGTATTGGTTTTCATAACCATTCGTCCCCATAAGGAGTGGTGCTGGTGGTGATACAAGGGAACTGGAGTATCTGAGGGAATTGCTTGTATGACTTCAGGTTAGCCAGTGGGGTAAAACCGAAATCCTCTCTGTTTGGCTGGTTTGGTTTGCCTTAGTAGTGATTGAACCCCCAGCCTTGGGCTGTGACTGCCTGGCTCTAAGCAATTTGTCCTGAATTGATACTCTCAGTAGTGTCCCGCCAAAGGCCGCCTCGTTACAACAGGTTAGAAATCCCTTCAGCCTGGGACCAAATCCACAGTTCAGTCCTTGTTCCTCAGGTGTTGTGTTGGGGGGGGAGTGAGGCCAAGTGATTTTATTACTTCCACCTTTTATGGCTCCTGCTATGTGGAGGGAACTTCATTTTTCCAAGCAAAAGCCCCCAGCGCAGTTAGTGGAAAAGTACAGGCACAAAAGGAGTCCAGGGTCACAAGAACTGGTCACATATGGGAGTGCCAGGGTGTTGCTTTGGGCACAGAATGTCACACCTCCCCCCTTAATTTATTGCAGGGGTATTAGTCACTGACTAATTCGGAGGCAGTGTGCCCAAGCCCTTCTTAAGGTTTGGAACATACAATGTCCAAGTGTTGCAAACATTGCAGTGTTCTCCACATGTGTTTTTATAAAGTTCTGTGTGCCTTCTCTGCGTCACTAGAAAACCTCTCTTTGTATCGGTGCAGCATTGTCAACCATTGAGCTTTTCCAACTGGTGATAACTGAATACAGATCTTCATCAATGCCATGCAGTGGTGTGCCTCAGTTTCCCTTTCCACACAGCAGACCAGATTTATTATGGTTTCCCTGCTGTGATGAGCTTTGAGCCTGTTTACAGGTGTTATCTGAGAAGCTGTATCCCCACAGGGCTTCTTGTTTATTATTTGTAGCATGGCCGAAAGCTTTTCCCAAAAATTATGCATGTTACATCTTTTCATAGGATTTACCGCCAGTACCAAATTCTTTGTTATAAGATTTCCTATTAGCAACAGACACTGCATCATGAGATTTAACAATAACACCAAATCTTTTATCACAGGTAGGTGTTTTCAAGTATTTTTATTATACCATGCCTTCTGCTTGGACAGTTTGATTTGTCCAATACCCATTATGTTTTTCAACTCCTCCCTGAACCTTAACACATGTTTAGTTACTGGTTTTCCTTTCCCCGAAGTGTCCCCTTCAGTAGGGATCTCAGTCTAAGGTCATTTTTGGGGTCTTGGCATGCCAGGGTCTGGTGAGGTAAGGATGTAAGGGGACTTTGCATGGTGACTAACCCTCTGTGGAGCTGCTTCACAACCCCAGGGTTATGCCCATGGAAAAAATCCGCCCCCCTCTTGGACTTTCCCTGTGATCCCCACTCCCAGCACTTGGACCTTCCCCTTCCCTTTTCCTAGAGGGCTGTGATCTGTGCTCTCCGGGCTAAAAGATGTGTCTTTTCACAGCTGCTGTCTGTGTCTTCCCAACCCAGGGAATTTCCTCCTCCCCTCTGTCAGTTGGGTCATTAGCATTTCCACAGACAACCATTGATTCAGTTGGACCTGCATCCTGTTTGAAAGAGACAGAGTTAGTTTTCAGAAGCACGTCAAGAACAAAGTCCTGAAAAATCGGGAGCTGGATTGGGGTACCCTCCGTCACCCCGTCTCTATCCCCGAGAGGCTGTTGTGTGACTGCTCCTTTCCGGCAGGTCAGTTACACAGTTCCCTCTCGCAGCCTGAGCCACAGGTTGGGTGCCTGGGAGCACAAATGCTGAATCTTCAATTCTGTCCTGGGCGTCTTCCCCCATGTGATCAGTGAGGAGACATTCCTGTACTCCCACTATTCCTCCCCCTGTTCCTCCTCTGGGCCCCCCTCTAGGACACATACCCCTATGCTCTCTGTAGTTGGATCTCTCCCCTCCTCAGCCATGAAGGGCTCACAGTTAACAGCCTGGACAGCTGTCTCCGTAGCAGGCTCTACACCCCGCTCCCTTCCTGAGGTGGTGTTGCCTCCAGCTGCAGTGTTAAAGGAACCCACACCCACCTCCTCAGTGGTTTCTATGATTCTATCACACTTCTCTGGGCTCCCCTCTGGGCCACATCTCCCTGTGCTCTTTGCTGTTGGGTTTATCTCTTGTTTAGCTGCAACATGGACATTTTTCTCCCTGAGGCGATGCTGCCTTCAGCTGAAGGGCAGGAGCTGGTCTCAACCGCCCCCCACCCCTGGAAGCATGCAGCTTCCCCCTTCTGCAGGGGAATCAAGGAGACTCTCTCATTCCTTCAGCAGTTCCTGGGACTTTCCCCTTTCCCTCTGAGGTCCCAGCCGAACGCTCCTTCTTGCTGCAGACGGACACTTTAACAGTCTGAGCAATACGGAAGAAATCATTGCCGAGAATATCTGTATTGAGTTATCACCAGTTGGAAAAGCACAATGGTTTTACAATGCTGCACACATACAAAGAGAGGTTTTCTAGTGATCCAGAGAAGGCGCAAAGAACACAGGTGGAGAACACTACAATGTTTGCAACACTGAGGTGTTGTATGTTCTGTGACAAGATGGTCGATATAGTATGGTGGGTCCTGCGCTTTTCTTGGTGTGGGGGGGCTAAAATACCACCTCTTACCCCTGCTCTTGGGGCACCAAGGGCCCCACTAGTGGCCCAGGAAGGTGGTAAAGGAGGGAAGCAGGGGAGGGGTCTGGGTTTGCTCCTCACTCTGAGTCCCAGCCCCTCTCAACCCCTGCAGGTTCTTACCCTCTTCCCCCTTGGGTGGGGTACCTTCTGTCCTTAAACACTGGGGGAGGGAATGTCCCTCCCCTGCTGGGGCAGGGTCTCCCCTACTCTGGTTTTCTGTTCCTCCAAGTCTTGTCCCTCCCCTGCTGGGGCAGGGTCTCCCCTACTCTGGTTTTCTGTTCCTCCAAGTCTAACAGCACACCTCCAAGCTCCAGTCCTCTCTCCTTCCTCCTTCCCCCTGACTGCCTGAAGCAGGGGGGTTTTATTAGGTTTCTAACAGGGCCTTAATTGATTACAGGTGCTCCAATCAACCTGTAGCAACCCTCCCTAGTCTACAGGGAACCACGCCTTAATTAACCTAGGGTTTATATACTTCCCTTCTACCACTTCCCACTGCTCCCTGGCCCTCCTGTATCACATATCCCCCTCCCCTGCTCAATGCCATGGGGTTGGGCTACTTGGGACGAACGACAGTGTTGTTGTGATAGGCCGTCCCCGTTGCTGTGTTGGCTGCCGGCTCTATGCTGGATCCGGAAGTTAAAAGGTTGTAGGGACAGGAACCATCTAGTCACTCGTGCATTCCTCTCCTTATTTGTGTGCATCCATTGGAGCGGGGCGTGGTCCGTCACAAGGGTGAACTGCCACCCAAGTAGATAGTACCATAAAATCTCCATGGTCCATTTAATTGCTAGGCATTCCTTTTCTACTACGGCGTACCGTTGCTCCCTGGGCAGGAGCTTTCGGTTGAGGTAAAGGATCGGGTGCTCCTCATCTCCCACCATCTGTGAAAGGACGGTCCAAGTTCTACCTCTGAGGCGTCTGTTTGTAGGATGAATTCCTTTGTGAAATCCGGGGCTATGAGCACTGGATGGCTGCAAAGAGCTGTCCTTAGGTCCGTGAAAGCTTCCTCTGCTTCCTCGGTCCACGTAACTATCTCCGCGCCCCGAGCTTTTATTAGGTTCGTCAGAGGCGCTGCCCTTGTGGCGAAGTGAGGGATGTACCGGCGATAGTACCCTACTATCCCTAAGAATGCTCTGACTTGTTTTTTTCCGATTGGGCGGGGCCATTTCTGTATTGCCTCCACTTTGTTCCACTGGGGCTTCACCAGGCCCCTTCCGACTACATACCCGAGATATCTGGCCTTGGCTAGCCCTATTGCACATTTGGATGGGTTAGCGGTGAGGCCAGCCTGTCTAAGAGTATCTAGTACCGCTTCCACTTCCCCCAGGTGTGTCTCCCAGTCAGGACTATGGATTACCACGTCATCTAAATAGGCAGAAGCTTACTTGGCATGGGGTCGAAGTAATCTGTCCATCAATCGTTGGAAAGTTGCAGGGGCCCCATGGAGCCCAAAAGGGAGGACGGTATATTGGAAGAGGCCGTCAGATATAGAGAAAGCATTTTTTTCCTTGGCGTCCTCAGCCAGGGGGATCTGCCAGTAGCCTTTTGTCAACTCCAAGGTGGTCAAGTATCGGGCCTTGCCTAACTGATCCACCAGCTCATCAACACGTGGTATCGGGTAGGCATCGAATTGAGATACCTCATTTAACTTCCGAAAGTCATTACAAAACCTCAGGGTGCCATCAGGCTTGGGGACCAAGACAATAGGGCTGGACCACTGGCTGTGGGATTCCTCAATTACCCCAAGTTCCAGCATCTTCCTTACTTCTGCCCTAATTTCTTCTCTTTTTGCCTCCGGTATGTGATATGGTTTTATGGTCACCCTTGCTCTGGGACAGGTGACAATGTGGTGTTGGATCAGCGTCGTACGGCCTGGTTGTGTGGAGAACACATCTTGGTTCCGCTGGATCATTTCGATGACCTCTGTTCGTTGTTCTGGGGCTAATTTTGGGGATATCCTTACCTGCCCTTGTGGGCCATCTGCCTGGGGTGTGGCCGGCAGGATGGCCAGGCACGTCTCCCGATCGTGCCAGGGTTTCAGTAAATTGACATGATAGATCTACTCTGGCCTTCGGCGGTCTGGCTGCTTTACCTTATAATTCACCTCCCCAACAGCTTCCACGATCTAATAGGGTCCATGCCAACTGGCCAGGAGCTTACTTTCTGCTGTTGGTACCAGCACCAGCACCCATTCTCCTGGTTGAAATTTCCATGTTTTTGTCTGACGATTGTAGTAGGTTCATTGGGCCTCTTGTGCTTTCTCCAAATGCTCTCGTACTATGGGGGTCACTTGGGCTATTCGTTCTCTCATCTGGGCTACGTGTGCAATGACATTCTTCCCTGGGTTGGGTTGTTCCTCCCATTCCTCCTTCGTGATGTCTAATATGCCATGTGGGAGGCGTCCATACAGTAGCTCGAAGGGGGAGAAACCAGTAGAGGCTTGGGGAACTTCTCGTATTGCAAACATCATATATGGTAGGAGGGTATCCCAATCTTTTCCGTCTTGGGCCACCACCTTTCGGATCATACTCTTGAGAGTGTGGTTAAATTGCTCAACCAGACCATCTGTTTGGGGATGATAGACCGAGGTCCGCAAGGCTTGGATGCAGAGCAGGGTACATACGTTTTTCATTACTCTCCACATGAAGGGAGTCCCTTGATCTGTCAGGATCTCCTTAGGGATACCTACCTATGGGAGGAGGGATAGCTCAGTGGTTTGAGCATTGGCCTGCTGAACCTAGGGTTGTGAGTTCAATCCTTGAGGGGGCCACTTAGGGGTTTGGGGCAAAATCAGTACTTGGTCCTGCTAGTGAAGGCAGGGGGCTGGACTCGATGACCTTTCAAGGTCCCTTCCAGTTCTAGGAGATAGGATATCTCCATTAATTAATTTATTTTTTTAAAATTTTACCCTAGCAAAAACCTGCACCAGTTCTTTTGCGATTGCCTTGGACGTGGGGTTCCTTAAAGGAATGGCTTCAGGGTACCGTGTAGCGTAGTCCAGGATGACAAGTATACTTCGGTGGCCCCGGGCTGTTCTTTCTAGTGGGCCCACTAGATCCATTGCTATTCTTTCAAAAGGAACTTCAATTATGGGCAAGGGTACCAATGGGGCCCTTAACTGAGGTCGGGGACTATGCAGCTGGCACTCTGGGCAGGAGGTGCAATAGTGTTGGACTTCTGCCCGTACCCCCGGCCAGTAGAACCTTCTTAGGACTCTATCCAGGGTCTTGTCTGCTCCTAAATGTCCCCCAAACAGATGACTGTGAGCTAATTCTAATACAGCCCTTGTGTGCTTCCGTGGCACCAAGAGCTGTTCTACTACTTCCCCCCCATATTGGCACTACCCGGTACAACAGATCCTGCTTGATTATATAGTATGGCCCTGTGCCTTTGGTTTTCCCTTCTACTGGCACGCCATTTACCTCTACTACCTCCTCCCTCACGTTTGCATATAGTGGGTCATCTGCTTGGTCCTGCCAAAACATTCGCGTGCGGGACCAATCTGGCCTGATTCTATTGACTTGGGTTCCCCTCCTTCTTTTGGGGTGCTTCTGCTTGTGCTGGAGGCCGTCTCTGGGTCTCCATGAGCCTTCCTCCCAACCAGGGCAGCTTTCTGGTTTGCTGCCAAGATCCTGGTTCCTAATCTTTTGTCTGCTTTCCTTTCCCATCTGGATTTCCGGGACTTCCCAGGGGGTGAAAATAACTCTGGGGAAAACCCAGCAAAAATTGTGGTAGGATCATCCATGGGTACCTCACATTCTGCTTGGGGTTTACTTCCCCTCCCTAACTCAAGGGGGGGAGTAGGCTCTTGAATCCAGGAAAGTCCCTGACAATTAAGACTGGGTAGGGGAGCTTGGGGACCACCCCTGCAGTCATCTTGGTAGCACTTCCCTGGATCTCAATCTGTATTGGAATTGTGGGGTAGAAATGTACTGTGCCATGGACACATGTCACTCCAGTGCTCTTGGCCTGGCTCAGTTGGTCTTGCCCCACTAATTTGCCTGAGACCAATGTGACAGCATTCCCAGAGTCCACTAAAGCTATGGTCTGAATGCCATTCATCTTTACTGGCCTGGTATACTCATGTTGGGCCATCGCAACCCCCACCAGGCTGATTAGGCCACATTGGTCCCTGGGATCCCCCAGATTACATTGCATGGGTTCCTCCCTGTTGGGGCACTGGGCTGCTATATGCCCCAACTCCCCATACTCATAACAGCGATATCTCATTCTGGAGGTTGCCCTCTGTCTTGGGCCCTCTGACTCGCTTCCCCAACCCTCTCCCCCCGGATCCCCAGGTCCCTTTGGGGCCTCAGGCCGCTCCTTGGGGCCTGTCCTTCCAACTATGGCTTTCCTGGAGTTCTCGATGATCCAGGGCCTCGGGGTTGGGACTGGTTTCCTAAAACACCATGTTTCACCTCCCGGGGTTTTGAACAGTTCACGGGCTGCCAGTTGTCTCTCTACAAGGGTGACTAGTTCGTCATAGGTGGAGGGGTCATTCTGGCCTACCCAGGCTCGGAGGCCTGAGGGTAGTCCCCTCGTATAGTGGTCCAGTACCAGGAGCTCCATCATTTTCTCTGAGCTGAGAGCCTCCGGGCATAACCACTTCCGGGCTAGGTGGATTAGGTCAAATAGTTGTGAGTGCGGTGTCTTGTCTTCACAGTACTGTCATTCATGGAACCTCCGGGCTCTCAAGGCCGTTGTTACCCCTGCCCTGGCTAGGATCTTCGCCTTCAGTCGGGGGTAATCTGCTGCCTCCTCTGTGGTCATATCATAGTAGGCCTTCTGGGCCTCCCCGCACAAAAATGGGGCAAGGATCCCTGACCACTGGTCTCGGGGCCAGGCCTCCCTCAGAGCTGTCCTCTCAAAAGCCAGGAGGTACGCCTCCATATCATCTCCCAGGTCATTTTCTGCAGACAGTAGCTGGCCCGTATAGTCCGTGTCCCATCATACCTGTGGCTCAGCTCCATAAGGACCTTCACTTGGTTCACTAGTTCCTGCAGCATGGCCCGATCTTGGGTGGCCTGGGTCATCAGCAGGTGATTGGTCTCTTGCTGCAGCCGCATGGCCTCCTGTTGGGCAGCTGCCTGAACCCGGGTAGCCTCCTGCTGGGCGGCAGTGGCTTGCACCAGTGTTTTGACCAGATCCTCCATCTTGAGGCAGGGTGGTTGTAACCCACTGTGGATTATGTTCACGGCACAGAGATCCCACTCCTCACACCACGTGTGACAAGATGGTCGATATAGTATGGT
This sequence comes from Malaclemys terrapin pileata, assembly GCF_027887155.1. Taxonomy (NCBI): domain Eukaryota; kingdom Metazoa; phylum Chordata; order Testudines; family Emydidae; genus Malaclemys; species Malaclemys terrapin. The sequence goes on along the minus strand of NC_071505.1, from coordinate 346,591,288 downwards.
GGGTCCTGCGCTTTTCTTGGGGGGGGGGCTAAAATACCACCCCTTACCCCTGCTCTTGGGGCACCAAGGGCCCCACTAGTGGCCCAGGAAGGTGGTAAAGGAGGGAAGCAGGGGACGGGTCTGGGTTTGCTCCTCACTCTGAGTCCCAGCCCCTCTCAACCCCTGCAGGTTCTTACCCTCTTCTCCCTTGGGTGGGGTACCTTCAGTCCTTAAATGCTGGGGGAGGGAATGTCCCTCCTCTGCTGGGGCAGGGTCTCCCTTACTCCGGTTTTCTGTTCCTCCTAGTCTAACAGCACACCTCCAAGCTCCAGTCCTCTCTCTTTCCTCCTTCCCACTGACTGCCTGAAGCAGGGGGGTTTATTAGGTTTCTAACAGGGCCTTAATTGATTACAGGTGCTCCAATCAACCTGTAGCAACCTTCCCTAGTCTACAGAGAACAACGCCTTAATTAACCTAGGGTTTATATACTTCCCTTCTACCACTTCCCACTGCTCCCTGGCCCTCCTGTATCACAGTTCCAAAGCTTAAGAAGGCCTTGTGCACACTCCCTCCAAATTAGTCAGTGACTAACACTCCTGCAGTAAATTAAGGAAGGAGATGTGACATTCTGTGCCCCAAAGCAACTCTCGGGGACTCCCATATTTACCAAGGTGATATGATTATGATATATTTTATAGAAAGTATGTCATGTAAGGTATCAATGAAAAAGTTATGATTTCCTGAATATAATTACCTTATCTGTATGCATGTCTCATTTTTGTACATAAAGTTCTGAAAGCGTGCGAGGGCATGTGACCAGCTCATGTGACACTGGATACCATTTGTGTCTGTACTTTTCCACTAACTGCGCTGGGGGCTTTTGCTTGGAAAAATGAAGTTCCCGCCACAGGGAAGAAGCTATAAAAGGTGGAAGTAACAAAATCACTTGGCCTCACTCCCCCGCATAATTCAACACCTGGAAAAACCTTAGGGACAAGGACCGAACTGGGGACTCGGTCCCAGGCTGAAGGGATTTCTAGTCCGTGTATGGAAGACAGGTGGACTGTTTGTACCATCAGGGTGACACACTGCGCGATTCAAATCCTGCCTAGTTTATAGAACTCAGATTGTCACTTTGCTTTATTTCTTAGGTAATCTACTTTGATCTGTACATTTATTCCTTATAATCAGTTAAAATCTATCCTTCTGTAGTTAATAAATCAGTTTTATATTTTTTACCTAATACAGTGTGTTGTTTGAAATGCAAAAGGGAAACCTGCTCAGGAACAGGGGCTGGTGCATTGTCCTCTCCACATTGAGGGTGGGGAGGACTGCGTAATAAACTTACACTCGTTGGACTTCTGACCAGGGTAAGATGTACAGGTCTGGGGTCCTAGCCTGGGGAGCTAGGGGGCAGGAGAGGAATTGGCTGGAGCCTATCTATTGTTGGTTCATGAGTGCCTAGTGAAAGCATTCATGTAATTGCAGCTGGGTGCGTCCCTGGCTGTGTCTGGCTGTGGAAGTGCAGAACCCGGAGAGGATTGCAGCTTGTCACAGCTTCACAGTGTGAGAGGGAGCCCAGGTTGGTATGCCAGAAGGCTCAGCGGTACCCCCATTCCAGGTTGTATCCTGGGAAAGTCCGTCACACCCACCTAACAAATAAGCCCTGCGACACCGTGAATCCATTTCCTTCTTGTCGTGTGCTCAGTTACTAACGGAGAGACTGTGGTTACAGCAGGGAAATCAGGACTCCTGGGTTCTGTCTGTCATTCTCTGTGTGACCTTCACCAAGTCACATCTCCCTTTCCCTCAGTTTACCTATCAGTATAATGACGATATGTTCATAGTCACTTTCCTTTCCTAGGTGTTTTGAAGATCCTTCAATGAAAGGTGCTACACAGTATTTGATAGTTATTGATGAGAATTACTGATCTCTGATGCCTTAGCGATAGCCCCGTTTGCCTACAGAAAGTGTTCGTGTCTCCCCTCAGTCACCTTTCTCCAGAGCTCTCTGTCTACTATCTACCCATTAATACTGGGCCTTTACAGAGTATCAGACCCTCTGGAGAGCTGGGCATTATCCCTAGTTTTCTTACTAAGCAACTACTTTTTAAAAATACACAAATACACAGAGCAGCCAATTCCTCTCTGTCTCAGCAGAGAGCCGAAGAGTTCTCATCTCCCTTTGGGAAGGTCCCTTAATTACGGTTTACTCCTAAAGATGCATAAATAGCACAGACACGCAGACAAGGAAAGAGAGACATTGACTAGAGAGTCTCCGGTCTCCAGCCTGTTTCCATTCAGATGCTGCTTCTCCCCTAGAGGCTGAGCAACCCCCCCCATCCCCGGGATTGCACACAGCTGTATTATAAACGGTGCACACCCCTGTATCGGCTCTCGGCGTGGGATGCTGCTGCAGATGCTGGCGTGAGAGAGGTGTGGGAAACGGCTGCCTGCGGAGGATTCCCAGGGAAGACACGTCTGTCTCAGAATTCAGAGGTACCCATCTCTTGCTGAGGAGCTCACCTGCTCAACAAACCCAGTCTAACGTGGGTGTGATGGGATAGAGAATAGGTCTGTGATCCTTTCTGCTCTGCAGAGCCATTAAACATACCGGGGCCCTTGCCACAGGGGATGTGTTTGCTCCAATATCACTGGCCAAATGTCCCTCTTTGCTCCCCTTGGAGTAAGAACTGCATGAAGACCTCAGGAGCTGTGTGTGAGTTAATGCACAGGGACTCTCACCTCCTCCTCTTGCATTTCAGGGCTCTGGCTGTTAACAGGGAGGGGGAGGCTCTAACCTGACTTTCTGATGAAAAGTATGGAGGTGCTAGGGCTCGTCACTGGAATAATTATATGAGTTTTTCAACATGGGCAACACATCTTTTCTCCTGGCTTCATTCGAGAAGTCGTCTGAACTGTTATGTCTTAAACTTAAAAAAACAAACAAACAAAAAAAAACCAATTCAGCTGGAAACAGACACACAGTGTGGGAAATTTCAGTGCAAACGGTTAAACTTTGGTAAACTTATAAGCAACTGAAAATGACGTCTCCTAACTGAAGGTGTCAGACAGCGGTTAGGATATAGATATTCAGGCCTGTCTGCAAAGGCCTATACTTTAAGAATTTAGGTGTATTCTTATCACTTAGCTAGTTATAGAGGTACAAAAGAAGAATCAAAATCAGTCTGCCTGTTTATAGGTCTTCTCTCACTAGGATAGTCTGAGGCCTTGTTCTTAGGCTAAGGCCTTTGGCTAATCAGAATGGTCGGCCATAAGCTGGGAAGCGACCGGTCATGTCCTCACCAGTCACACTGAAATAAGGTAGTTTTGGGCTGTTAGGAAGGTGATCCGATCTATCACCTCCAGAGAAAGGGAAGAGCGTATTAGATTAAAAGAAAACTTAATTTGATAGCATCCTGTCTGGCAAGAACTCACTTATCAATAGCTGGGGTGTGAAATCCTCATTTCTTTGTTGTTCTATCACTGTAGTCCCCACTTCCCTATTGTTTGTCTGTATAATCTCTGTCTGGTTCTGTGATTGTTTCTGGCTGCTGTATAATTAATTTTGTTGGGTGTAAACCAATTAAGGTGGTGGGATATAATTGGTTAAATAACCATGTTACAATATGTTAGGATTGGTTAGTTAAATTTCAGTAAAATGATTGGTTAAGGTATGGCTAAGCAGAACTCACGTTTTACTATATAGTCTGCAGTCAATCAGGAAGTGGGGGGGGGGAATTGGAATCATGTTTTGCTAAGGGGGGGAATGGGAAAAGGGTCACAGACAAGGGTCTGTGGAGTCAGAGCTGGGAAAGGGGACACTGAGGAAGGAAATTGAAACCATTGCTTGCTGGAAGTTCACCCCAATAAACATTGAATTGTTTGCACTTTTCTCCATCTTTTTTATGGCAGCCTTTCAAATACTTGTAGTCCGCTATCATGTCCCTCCTCAACCTCCTCTTTTCCAAACTAAACATACCCAGTTCCTTCAGCCTTTGCTCGTATGGTTTGCATTCCATCCCTGGGATCATCTTTGTCGCTCACCTCTGGATCCTTTCCAGTTTCTCTACATCCTTTCCACACAGCAGTGACAAAAATTGCACACAGCTCTCCAGTTGAGACCTAACCAGTGCACGGTAGAGAGGCACTATCACCTACCATGATTTGCGCACTATGCCTCTGTTAATGCAACCCAAAGTTGCATTAGCTTTTTTTTGCAACAGCCAAATAATCCACACCTCTGAGAGCTGTCGCTATATTTACCTAACCCCGGTGTAAACAGCATGAGGGCAACGGGACAATTCTTCCATCAACCTCGCTATCATCTCTCAGGGAGGTGAATTAACTACACTGACGGGGCAACCCCTGCCGTTGCTGTAAGTAGTGTCTACACTTAAGCGCTTTGCAGCACGGCTGTACTATTGTAAGTGTAGACAAGCCCTCAAGCAGATCTTCCAGAAAAGCATCCAGACTGGATCTGCAGACATGGGGAATTGGAGAATCCACTACTTCCCTGTGTAGTATGTCCCACCATTTAATCACCCTCAGTGCTCGTCATTTGGCCCTTATTTCCGATTAGAATTTTCTGGCTTCAGCTTCCAGCCATTGGGTCTTCCTCTGCCTTTCTAATCTAGATTACAGAGCACATTAGCACCCACGGTTTTCTCCCCATGGAAGTCTCTGGTTGATTGTTTTTCTGATGAGATAAATAGATGAAGCTCTTTAAATCTCTCTCTGTCAGGCATTTTCTCCAGTCTCTAGTTATTTTTCTGGATTTTTTCTGCACCTTCTCCAGTTTTTCAACATCCTTTTTGAAATGTGGACCCCAGAACTTGGCGCAGCTTTTCCATTGTATCTTTATCTTGTCAAATCTTTTTTTTTAAATCTTTCCCTTTATTTTTTTAATAGTTTATGTTTAACGCAGAACTGTCCTGTTTTTCCCTTGGAGGGCGGGGGGCTCTGCTGCTGCCAGATTGCCTACTTCTGGTTCCGAATGAGATGTGTGGGTGATCCGTCAGTTTGTAACTGTGGTTCAACTGTAGATGCTGTTTAACATCCTCCTTGACTGCTAATGGACTGGAAAGTGTTTCATCACCGCATGTGATATGAGTACCTCATACTGCTTCTTTTCAAATGCAGAACAAAAATAGTTCTTGAACACATCGACCTTTTCTGCAACATTAAAAAGTTTCCTTTCCCCTCTAGGAATTGGTCTTTACCTTTTCTAGGATTTCTTTTGTTCTTAATATACTTAATAACCTCCTTAACTCTGCAAAGCATGGATTTCCCCTTGATGTCTGTAAAGTCCCGTATCCATTTTCATAACTTCCAGTTTGTATTGCTTGCTATTTATTTTCCCTTTTTCCCATTTGTTATATGTTGCTTTCCCCCCCTTAATTCCAGCCTTCACTTTCCTACTGAACTGGATTTTTAACCACCGTTCTCCACTTTCTTGATTGTGGAATCGTGGCTTTTCAGCTCTCTCATAAACTCTTCTTAAAGAAATCCCAATTTTCATTGCCATTGTTCTGCCTAAATTTTCCCTCCCAATCAGTTTTGCTGTTAATTTCTCTCAGCTTTGGGGAATTAGCCCTTTTGAAGGGTATCTGTAGATAGCTATTACTGGCTGGGAGCTGTTCTCTGTTTGTTCATTTCAATGTAATCAGTTCCATTCTTTTATTCTCCTCTATCCTATGCTCCCTTATTTGTCTCTTCTTTAAACTAAACAGTCCCAGATGTTTCAGTCTGTCCGCATACGCCAGCCTCCCCCATTCTCATAGGCTGTCTCAGAAATCCCCTTTCTATCGGCTATATCCTTTATAGAGACTGGGTGACCAAAACTGAGCGCATCTCCAGAGCTGGTTATTCTCCATCCCATTCCTTAGGCATTCGAACATTGTCTTTGTTGTGGCCACTACTGCCAATGAGCAGGTGTTTCCGTGGAGCTGCCATCAATGACGCCCAAGTCTTTTCCCTGAGGTGTGTTGGGATGTTTCCCCCGGCACATGTCTTGGCAAAGGTTTTTTTCCTCACTCTCAGATTTTCAGTAACTAGGTGAATAGGAAACTCCCTACAGCATGGACTCTCTAGCCTGGGTTTCATTGCAGTAAGGCGATGTGTACATTGGCAAAAATTTTTTGCTGAAAGTTTGGTAAATGACCAAAAAGCTTTTAATGAAAATCGTTGTTGCATGTTCACACTGTCTTTCTCTTTCGGCATAGCGCGTCCACATGTGGGGCGGTCGCAATGATAGTGAGAGCAATGCATTGTGGGTAGCTATCCCACAGTTCAGCTCTGCATCTTGTGTTGATAGGTGTTGTAGGAAGGCAAACCGGATTGCAGCACATCATAGCTCTGGGCTCAGTGTCCCATGCTGCATTGCTTTCCGTCCCAGCATTCCATGTGCTTCCGTCTCCAGTTTCTGGTATTTTTCAACATCCCTTGTTTTCTGCTCAGCCCACCACCTCTATCTGCAGGAATGCATCCCGCACTGTTCTGCTAGCTGTCAGTAGCACATCACGAATGGCAATCGACTCAATCTTGAAGTTCTGAAGGCAACGGGAGTCACAGTTGCCTGACATGGTGACTGACATGGATAACAGCAGCGTTAGATTGCTTTCGGCATTCACAGAACAGCTGAACATGGTGGAACGTCGCTTTGGGCTCGGGAAACTAGCACTCAGTGGTGGAATCGCATTGTTATGCAAGTCTGGGATGATGAGCAGTGGCTGCAGAATTTTTGGATGTGAAAAGCCACCTTTGTGGAACTGTGTACTGAGCTCCCACCAGCCCTGTGGCGCAAGGACACCCAAATGAGAGCTGCGCTCTTGGTGGAGAAGTGTGTGGCGATCGCAGTGTGGAAGCTGGTGACTCCAGGTTGCTACTGGTAGGTCGAAAGTCAGTTTGGAGTTGAGAAGTCAACCATTGGTGCTGTTGGGGGACTGTTCATAGGGCCATAGGACCGTGACTCTTGGCAACGTGCGTGACATTGTGGATGGCTTTGCATAAATGGTTTCCGCAACTGTATGGGGCGATAGATAGCACGCATATTCCAATTTTGGCACCAGATGCCTTGCAATGGAATATGTCAATCGGAAGGGATACTTCTCTACGGTGTTGCAGGCACTCATGGATCACCACGGGAATTTCATTGACTTCAATGAGGGGTTGTCTGAAGATCGATGTCGAAATGTCCATAGTGATCCTGGGGGACGTGGCATACCCCTTAATGCCATGACTCATGTAGCTGTACATGTGAAACCTGAATAGCAGTAAGAAGCATTTCAACAATAGGCTGAGTAGGGACAGGATGACCATGGAATGTGCATTTGGTAGATTAAAGGTGTGCTGATGATGCCTTGAGGACAGGTTAGACCGCATTTGGGAAAATATTCCCATGATCATAGGCATGCGTTGCACATGCATAATATTTGTGAAGGAAAGGGTGAAAAGTTTGTTCAGTGGTGAACTATTGAGACAGAACACTTGGCTGCTGATTTTGAGCAGCCAGATACCAAGGCTATTAGAGGGGCACAATGGGAAGCAATTTGAATCAGGGAGGCTTTGCAGTAGCACTTTGTAAATGAGAACAAGTAATGTTTGTTGCTATGCTTGGGATTGTAATGCATAATGAAGTCCAGTTTTGGTAGGGTAGGAAGCAGTTGTGATTGTTCAGGCCCAGGGTTCAGTATAAGGAAATGATAAAACTGCCTGCTGCTTTGCTGTTGCCATCTGCTATCATAACTTCAATGGAAACAAATAAAGAGTGCTTATTATTCAAGTAACTTTGCTCTTATTGCCAAAAAACCCACAAAACCACGCACACACACACACAGCTGAGCGTAAGTCCAGCTTTCATTTGAAAAGGTGTCTGTGGAGGTGGAGTGAATGGTAAAGTGAGAAGTCCCAGAAATCGGAAAGGAATGTGCAGGTGCAGATTGGGGAGAACATGGGAAAGAGTTGTGAATGTGCTGAAGGGGAGGGAGGACACCCATCTGCTCAGTCTGGGGCATCAAGAGGGACTGCAGCATGTTGGTTTGCCACTCCAAAACTTTTATCAGCCTCTCCATTGCATCCCTAGTGTATGCTCATTTTCTTTTCTTTCTTGCTTATCACTTTCCCTCCACTACCTGCATTCCGTCTTGTCTATCAGAGTACTGCAGAGCCTCCCAGAAAATATCTTCCTTGCTCCGTCTTGGGTGCTTTCTTATCCGTCAGAGACACTCGGTTGGAGTGGAGGGGATGCCTCCTTTCAAGGACATATCTGGTGAAGCACAAGTAACAATAAATAGAAGCATTATTGTTAAGTACATGTGCAGCATTGAAACGCTACATTAAAATACACTGCGGGTAACACACCTATCACTTTCCCGTTGCCCCTTGACAAGCACACATGCCGGCAAACACTACAAGCCTGGTGATTGTTCACAGGGGCGGGGGACGTTGTGCGTGGGAGAAAAGCAATGTGAAAGGGGTCATGGGTCACTTCTCAGGGGACAATACTCTAAAGTTTCCCACCCTTTTCCACAGGTGGGGGCAGAAATCTCTCTCCTGAGGGTAAACAAGGAAGCAAGGGTGCATCTACTATACGCTTGCGGTTTCCGCCCTGGTCCCTATGCTGCTCGCCTGTGTGCAGCTTTGGTCCTTGCCCAAGTAATTGCAGAATGGCGTGAGAAAGTGTCCCTCCCTGGGGGAAGAAACAAAGCAGCTCTGCCAAGGAACCTCCAGCAGAAGATTGCAGAGTCTGGACACCTCCAGAGTGGAGAATAGCTCCTGACTGGATGCAGCACTGGGCAACCTTGGCATGGGCTCCACATCTTCTTATGCCTCCACCTCTTCATCGATGACTTCCTCCTCTGGGTTAGGTCCAGTTTTCATCGGCTCCAGCCCCACCGAAGTAGCCTCGGGGCTTTTGGTAGTGGAAGTTGGGTCACCGCCAAGGATAGCATCCAACTCCTTATAAAAATGGCAGGTCTGGGATGCAGCTCTGGAGTGACCATTTGCCTCTCTTGCCTTCTGGTATGCGTGCCTCAGCTCCTTCCCCTTTGCTCTCCACTGCAGCTTGTCCCAATCATAGCCCTTTTCCCACAAGCTGCAAGAAATCTTCCCATAGATATTGAAATTCCTACAGCTGGAGCACAGCTGGGACTGCACAGCCTCCTTCCCCAAATACTGAGCAGATCTAGCAGTTCCACAGTGGTCCAAGTGGGAGACCATTTGCTGTATGGAGCCGCCATGGCCACCTGGGAAGATGTGATGTGAACACTCCACGCCGAGCAAACAGGAAGGGGAATTTCAAAATTCCTGGGACTTTAAAGGGGGAGGAGTAGAAAATATTTACCTGGATGCAGGGCAGCAGAGTTGAAACTCCTGACCAGAGTTTTTAGGATGGGCATTGTGGGATGCCTTCCAGAGGCCAATTACAGTGATGAAATCAATCACGGTGTCTACACTGGCACATCGGCAACAAAACTTTTGCGTAAAAAGCCTTACAACTCTCATCAAGGTGCCTTTATTACGTCACTGAAACAGGAGTTCCGTCGTCAAAAGTGGCTTTGTAGTTTTTTCACCTCCACAATTTCTTCACCAAATGCTGCCTTTTGGCGAAAAAATGTGGCACTCTAGAGAAGACCTAAGGAACAATGAGGGATAACCAGTATTCACTCGTGTTTCCTGCTGGCTCCTATTAAGGTTTCCCACACCATGATGTGTAGAAATTATTGATGAAGGAAGCGCCATAAAATATGGAATTGGCATTAGTAGGATCAGTTGTTCAAAATTCATTTATCTGAATAATGAAAATGTCATTTTTCAGTGTGTGAAGAGTGACCAATCTGCTTCATCCATGAGAACAGCCTCCAGTTGTGCATGTAGTGTCTCATATTAACATTGTCTCTCCATCCAGGTGTTTGTCCTGCGAACATCTCCCTAGACCCTGGGCACATACAGGAAGTCAGGTGAACGTACGGTATATGAAGGAGACACTGTTGTGCCTCAACTTTGGACACCTTCTCCCCTACACCATGTCAGATTCCAACTCAACCGATTTCACCAACCCCTCCACCTTCATCCTGCTGGGCATTCCTGGCCTGGAGGCAGCCCACGTCTGGATCTCCATCCCCTTCTGCACCATGTACATCATAGCCATCTTGGGGAACTTCACCATCCTGTTCATCGTGAAGAGGGAGCCGAGCCTCCATGTGCCCATGTACTATTTCCTCTGCATGCTGGCCATCACTGACCTGGTCATGTCTACGACCATCCTACCCAAAATGCTGAGCATCTTCTGGTTCAATTACAGGGAGATCAATTTCATTGCATGCCTGACCCAGCTGTACTTCAGTCTCAGCTTCCCTGCGATGCAGTCTGGGATCCTCGTGGCCATGGCTTTTGATCGCTACGTGGCCATCTGCGATCCCCTGAGACATTCCACCACTCTGACAAACGCTGTGGTGGCAAAAATTGGCCTGGCTCTGGTGCTGCGTGGTACCATACTCATACTTCCCTATCCCTTCCTGGCGAGGAGTTGGCCATATTGCAGAACGAACATCATTCCCCACACGTACTGTGAGCACATAGCTGTGGTGAAGCTGGCCTGCGCTGACATCCGTGTCAGTAGTTACTACGGCCTCTCTGTGGCATTCTTGGTGATCAGTCTGGATGTGTTTTTTATTGCCGTGTCCTATACCCAGATCCTCAGGGCCATCTTCAGCCTCCCAATAAAGGACGCCCGGCTCAAGACTTTTGGGACCTGCGGCTCCCACCTCTGTGTCATCTTATCCTCTTACATTTCAGCTCTCTTCTCCTTTCTCACACACCGGTTTGGGCACAATGTGGCCCTGCATTTGCACGTTCTCATGGCCAACGTGTACCTCCTGTTGCCCCCCATGCTAAACCCCATCATCTACGGGGCGAGGACCCAACAGATCCAGGATAAGCTGCTCCAGCCCTTTACTCATAAAGGGACCTAAAGTTTTCTCCTTGTGCTCTGGCTCTCAGACCGAGCTCCATGAGGGCTCTCTTCCCTGAATCACTGACTGGCCAGTCAAAGAGACATTAAACCCGTTCCTGACCTTACAGTGCTGTGTCTGCGTGACAAACTGGGGAATCTGCCTATGTATAACTCATAGGGTTGCCACATTCCTAATTGCTGGTACCTGGAAGCCTCAGGCCCCACCTCTCTTCCCTACCTCTTCCCCCAGGTTCCGCCCCTGCTCTGCCTCTTCCCCTCAAGGCCCTGCCCCTCACTCGCTTCTCTCCTTCCCACCCCTTGTCACTCTCTGGATCATCCCTGGGACACTCTGCACCCCAAAGAACCCCATATTTACCCTGGTGATGTCATTATGGTTTGTTTTGTACAAAGTATGCCCTGTGAGTATCATTCTAAAAGTCTTAATCTGCTAAACATTGATATGCCCTTGGATTGTATGAGCTCTCATTGTATGTGAAGCTAATATATCTTGCTATGTGTGAGTTACTAATGTGTGATATGAGGCTGTTAATACCCCAAACCAGCCTTTCAGGTATGTCAAAGGAGTAGCCAGACAGTGTGAATTGCTGTCGTCAACACCCATCCAGGGAAGAAACCACTAGCACAGGAACTCAGTATATGAAAGCCTCCTTGGAGGGAGCATGGAGACAGTGGAGAACGTTTGGCCAATGGGGGCACTCCCCCTCCCCCACGTCACATGCACAGACTTTCGAGCAAACTGGAAGAAACTATAAAAGATGGGGAATGACATCATCACTTGTCTTCGGTCCCCCACAAATCAACACCTGAAAGAAGCTCTGAAAGACAAAAGACTTTGAACGGGGGAGAGGAACCCAGGCTGCAAAGCAGATACAGCCTATGCCTAAAGAATCTGTTAGCCTCCTTGTAGCATCGGTCAGGGTGAGATATTGCTGATTCAAATCCTATCTAATGTGTAGAAGTCTTAGACTGCCAGTTTGTTTGCTTTCCAAGGTAACCTGCTTTTATCTGTTTGTTATCACTTATAATCACGAAACATCTATCCTTCTGTAGTTAATAAACCAGATATATATTTTATCTTAATCAGTGCCTTTTTGAGTGAAATGTTTGGGACTCTTAGCTCCGTTAGCAAAGGCTGATCTTCCCCCATCGAGGAGGAGTGGACTATTGAATGAGCTTGTGCTGTACACATTCCTCTGCAGTGCAACATGGTCTAATTCTGGGTTTATGCTCCTGCAGGGATGCAAAGCTGGGGAGCTGGGAAATTGGCTGGTGCCTCCATTGTCAGTCCATGAGTGGTTTAGGTAAAGCACTCAGGTAACTTAGTTGGGTGTGTGGCTCTATCTGCTGTTGTGTTGGGTGATAACAGGGCTGGGAGGGGTGGCTGTGTGTCACCAGCAGAGCAGGTGGAGAGGGCAACCCAGCTGAATGGTTTGGGGGCACAGCAGTTCCAAGAGCTTCCAGGCTTCATCCTGTGGGTACATCTCATCACAATCACCACTTTCCATCCAGCCCCCCTCAGCTGGGTTCCCTCTACTCCCGGGCTGGGACGGGAGCTGCTGCAGCCTGACAAGGAGTCTGCCTACAGGTAGGAGGTGGCCCCGGTTAATGACTCAATGTCTCCCTCTGCCCTGCTGTAACCAGACATCATTATACATAGAGATATGAATAGAGTTCTTACGTCCGTTTCATGGTAGAGATGGTGAGCTTTAGAGTAGCATAGAGTTCTTTCAGAATTAATCCTTAGGTTGCAGTCCAATATCCAATATCAGGGTGATCCAGAATGGAACTGGAGACCTCCGTATTGAGCTTCCCCTGATGAAGCTTTAGCAGAATTGAGATGACAGGATCAGGACCCAAGTATTCTTTTATAGACCAATGGAAGGCTATGCTAATAATGAAGAATAGTTGTTTCAAAGGGAAGTATAGACAATGAAGTTATTAGGTGCACGTTTAATTTAAATATTAATATTTTCTCTTGAACTTTGACTCAACAGATATACCACCAGACAGGAACCATCTGTTTACATGGTTAACATCTAACATGATATAAGTAAACACATACAATTAGCATTACCTCTAATTCTCTAACAATACAGGTTTGCATTTCAAAGCTCTAGTCCATTTACCAAGGTTATGTTGCTATTTACAGAGTATGGCCCTAATTGCCAATTATATACTTCTCTAATATGTCTTTAAAGGTTGAATTTGGGTCAATTAGCTAGCTAGTTGCATAACCCTTTCTGACTCTGTGTCACACCTATTAACTCACGTTTGATTGTATGAACCATCTGTATCCTTATGTCTTTGGGTTTTACTGTACTCTTTGCTCTTGATCATTGAGCTCAGAGGCAAGAGGCTGGGTCGGAGGCATCTATCTATAGATAGCCTGGTCATTAAAGACTATTAGCCGTAACAAGATCTTGCCTGGATAGAAGAAAGGAGTAACTGCATTCTAGATACAACCAGTTTTCTCCAGTTTCTCTGCTGAGGGGTGGGCTTGGAGGAATGGAACCTCCCCCGAAGAGGGAACAGAGAGAGGAGGGGTTGGTCCAGCCCTTTAAAAACACAGAGACTGGATAAGTCAGAAGAAGCTGGGGCAGGAGAGAGGCACAAGGATGGCAGATGGAACTCTTTGGTTGCAGAGCTGTGGCTGCAGCAGGGAGACAGACTCCAGATGGAGGAGAAGCCAGGAATTACAGGAGATGGCCCCCGGACAACTGAGAGGTCTCTGACCAAATCCCAAAGAACACTCCAGGGCAATGAGGACACCGAGTGCTCCAGTTCCCAGACTGATCCAGCCAGAATCCCTGAAGGAAACGTTTCCTGAACCAGGCAGTGCCAATTTGGGGGATTTCTCTCTCCCTTAGAAAGTGCTCCCCAGAATGGAAGAGGCAGGGAGTCCCTGTTCTACTGGATTTAATCCCATCCCATCCCTCTCTCTCTCTCCCTCTCTCTCTCCATGCATTTTGGTTCCTTTTCTCTCCCTTCTCCCCACCCCCACACACCTCCCTCTCTCTGCCACTTCTAATGTGCATCCCACCCTAGGTGCCAGTTACAAACACTCAAGGGTCTGTTGTTCCATCCACTTCAGTGGCAATTGCAGGTGTAGCACTGTGAACCACTGTACCTGAGCAGTGATCTGCTGGGCAAGAAGCAGTGCACATTAGTCTGGTTATTAATCCAGATAAGTCCCTGGCCATTACCATTAAGTTGCCTGCAACTGCAAACTGCAACCAGCTCAGTATTAACCTGTCTAGAGGGATTGCTGGGCAGACGGTAGCTACATAGATAGAGTTGGAGGCTGCTTGAAAGATATGGGTTCTCCATTCATACAGCGCAGCCTTGGGGGGATGTCATGGCCGCAGGCTGCTACCAAGCTGCAGATCGATAGGACAATGGGTCCCCCAGCTCCAGTGGATGGAAGCAAAATGTGTGAGACTGAGAAATGCTGAGGAACTCTGGGCTGATGTTTTCAATGCTCGTGGTCTCCAGCAGCTTCTCCATATTGAGATCAGCAGCACAAGATCAGGAGTGAGGATATATTGAACCCACAACTGCCCCCATCAGCACTGTGTCAGTTTTTGGCAGCTTTCTTGCTGGGAACACATTGCTAGAGTGAAAGACCAGCAAATTCTGAAGTGGGCACACCGAGGAATGCCATGATATGGCCAGCGATCACCTGGGTGCCAAAAGCTTTGGTGGCACAACAGACCTACCATTTCGTGAATATGCAACCTAACCCGCTTAAACACCTTCCCAAAGATCAATCCGGGCAGTGCTCGGTTTGCAAGGAGGATACGTCCCTTTGGGATTTCCCATGAAGATGATGATGATGCCTGATGGGACTAATGGCTCCACAGATACTGTGGCAAAAGGTCTGTTGATCCAGTAATGTGTGTGAGGCTGAGGTCTGACAAACAGAAAGTGCAGGTGACACTCGGTGAACAAGGAAAGTGAGAGGGACATTTTCAGGGGGTCACATATTGCCCATGTGATGGGTAGCGGGGAAAACACTCTTTCAATTGCCTTTGCTCTGTACCTCGGCTTCCTTTTCTCCTGGGGTACAGACCAAAACATAGTCTTTTCCAGGACACGGATGTATTTCCTCGATAAAAATACAAAATTTTCAGAGAGCTCTGATTTGATAGATATTTTGCTGTGACATGCTGTGCCCCAAAACAACACCCTGGCAACCCCATATTCACCACTTTTATATAGTTGCCACATATCTTATACAAACTATGTCATGTGAGGTGTTAATGGAAAAGCTACGGTTTGCTGACTATGATTATCCTATTTGTATACATGTCTCATTTTTGTATCTGAAGTTATGAATATTGACTATGCACCTGTATTTCAAATATGTTTGTTCCTGTAGTAACTTCCACATGGTAGTTTACATCCAGTCGAGCCAGCACTTTGTGAATGGAGTATTCATGTTGATGGCCCATCAATGAGCACAATGGGCCATGGAAGAATCCACCTGATGGACTTTCCTGAAGACGTTCTATCCAGGATATGGGTAATGGACCCTGCTATGACTCATTGAAGCATGCAAGGTCATGTGACAAGCTCATGTGACACTGGACTCCATCTTGTACCTGTAGTTTCCTGCTAATTGTGGTGGGGGCTTAGTCTGGGACAATGAAGTTCCCTCCACATGGCAGAAGCTATAAAAGGGGGAGGTGACATCATCACTTGGCCTCAACTCAACACCTCAAAACACAGCTAGAGGGAAAAGATTCTGACTGGGGATTTGGTCCTGGAAAGGAGAAATCTTCGGTAATCTACTTTGATCTGTACACTTATTAGTTATAATCACGTAAAATCTATCTTTCTGTAGTTAATAAATCTGATTTATATTTTTTTACCTAATACAGTGTGTTGTTTGAAATGCAAAAGGGAATCTGCTCAGGAACAGGGTCTGGTGAATTGTTCTCTCCACATTGAGGGAGGGGCGGACTGGGTAATAAACTTACCCTCGCCAGGCTTCTGACCAGGGTTAGACGGTACAGCTCTGGGGTCCTAGGCTGGTGAGGTGGGGATGGGTATTGGCTGGAGCCTCTCTATTGTTAGTTCATGAGTGCCTAATGAAAACATTCCCGTAACTGCAGCTGGGTGCATCCCTGGCTGTGTCTGGCTGTGGAAGTGCAAAACCTGGAGAGAATTGCAGCTTGTCACAGCCTCACAGTGTGAGAGGGAGCCCAGGTTGGTATGCCAGATCGCTCAGTGCTCAGGTTGCATCCTGAGCAAGTCTGTCACACCCACCTAACGAACAAGTCCTGCTACACCATGAATCCATTTCCTTCTTGTCATGCGCTCAGTTACTAACGGAGAGACTGTGGTTACAGCAGGGAAATCAGGATTCCTGGATTCTGTCTGTCATTCTCTGTGCGACCTTCACCAAGTCATGTCTGCCTTTGCCTCTGTGACGTTATTGACTTGAACTGGGACCATATAGAACATGGTTGTAACCAAAGTCCTGTAGTGGCATCAAATCTTGTATAAATGGGGTCAAATGAGGTGTCTAAGACAAGGTTATGGTTTACTGGTTGTGATTATGCTGTCTGTATGTGTGTATCAATTTTGTAGTTGAAGTTATGAATATTGGCTCTGTACTGTCTGTATTTCAAACTTATGCTATGCTTCTGGGAGACATCCCAGACAAGTTGGTGTTAGCTCTGCCTAGCCTGCTTGATGGCCCATTAAGGACCATCAGCTATACAATTGCTCCAATATCACTGACCAAAGTGTACCTCTTTGCTCCCCTTGGAGTAAGAACTGAGTAAAGACCTCAGGAGCCAGCTGGGTGTGAGTTAATGCACAGGGACTCTCACCTCCTCCTCTTGCATTTCAGGGCTCTGGCTGTTAACAGGGAGGGGGGGGCTCTCACCTGACTTTCTGATAAAAAGCATGGAGGTGCTCCTCACTGGTATAATTATATGAATTTTTCAACATGGGCAAGACGTCTTTTCTCCTGGCTTCAGTTCAGAAGTTGGCTGAACTGTTATGCCTGAAACTTTCAAAAAAAAAAACCCATAGTTCAGCCGGAAGCAGACACCCAGTGTTGGTAATTTCAGTGCAAATGGTTAAAGTTTGGCAAACTTATAAGCAACTGAAAATGACATCTCCTAATTGAAGGTGACAGACTGCTGTTAGCATACAGATATTCAGGCCTGTCTGCAAAGGCCTATACTTTAAGAATTTAGGTGTATTCTTATCACTAAGCTAGTTATAGAGGTACAAAAGAAGAATCAAAATCTTTGTTCTTAGGCTAAGGCCTTTGGCTTATCAGCAGGGCAGCCGTAAGCCGGGAAGCGAACGGTCACGTCCTCACCAGTCACACTGAAATAAGGCAGTTTTGGGCTGTTAGGAAGGTGATCCGATCTATCACCTCCAGAGAAAGGGAAGAGCCCTAGAAGATTTAAAGAAAACTTAGTTTGATAGCATCCTGTCTGGCAAGAACTCACTTATCAATAGCTGGGGTGTGAAATCCTCATTTCTGTATTGTTCTATCACTGTAGTCCCCACTTCCCTATTGTTTGTCTGTATAATCT
Organism: Malaclemys terrapin pileata; assembly: GCF_027887155.1. Lineage (NCBI taxonomy): Eukaryota > Metazoa > Chordata > Testudines > Emydidae > Malaclemys > Malaclemys terrapin. Next base: position 346,573,777 of record NC_071505.1, on the reverse strand, counting down.
CTGTCTGGTTCTGTGATTGTTTCTGTTTGCTGTATAATTAATTTTGTTGGGTGTAATTAAGGTGGTGGAATATAATTGGTTAGATAATCATGTTACAGTATATTAGGATTGGTTAGTTAAATTTCAGTAAAATAATTGGTTTAAAGTATAGATAAGCAGAACGCCAGTTTTACTATATAGTCTGCAGTCAATCAGGAAGTAGGGGGAGATTTGGAATCATGTTTTGCTAAGGGGAGGGAATGGGAACAGGGACGGGGCAAGGCTCTGTGTTTTCAGAGCTGGGAAAGGGGACACTAAGGAAGGAAATTGTAATCCTTGCTTGCTGGAAGTTCACCCCAATAAACATCGAATTGTTTGCACCTTTGGACTTCGGGTACTGCTGCTCTCTGTTCACACGAAAAGGACCAGAGAATGGGAGGGTGAAGCGATAAGCCCTCTAACAACAGCCTTAACTAACGGTGGAGACGCCAGCACCACCTGCAATGGCCAATCCACTTGTGAATCCCATTTAGCTATGCTCTTTGCTCAAATTACTTCTGTGGCAAGGAGTTCCACTGGCACATATGGATTATGTAAACAATTTTCTTTTCTCAATGTTATATGTTCAGATTTTCAATTGAATGTTCCCTTGTTCATGTGTTATGAGACAGAGTAAATATAAATGCCTGATCTACTTTAATTATTGATAGATTCATCAGGTTTAGGATCAGAAGGGACAATTAGATTATCCTTTCTGACCTTCTGTATAACACAAACCATTAAATTTAACCCAGTTACCGCTGTATTGAGCTCCAAAACTTGTGTTTGACTAAGACCTGATCTACACTAGGATTTTACATTGTAGAATCCTAGAGCCACAAGGTGAGAAGGGACCACAAGGGTCAGCGAGTCTAACCACCTGCCAAGATGCAACCAACCAGGACAGACAGCTCCAGCCTCCTTTGGAAAACCTCCAGTGAAGGAGCTTCCACAACCTGCCTAGGCGACTGTTCCATTGTCCAACTGTTCTTACAGTTAGGAAGTTTTTCCTGAGATTTCATCTAAATCTGCTCTACTGTAGTTTGATCCCATTGCCTCTTGTCCTGACCTTTGTCTTTTTAATGGCAGCCTTTCAAGTATCTGAAGACCAATATCATGTCCTTCCTTAATCTCTTTTCCAAACTAAATATACGCAGTTCCTTCAGCCTTTGCGCCTATGGTTTGCATTCCATCCCTTGGATCATCTTTGTCGCTGACGTCTGGATCCTTTCCAGTTTCTCTACAGAGCGGTGACCAAAATTGCACACAGCACTCCTCATACTGCTTCTTTCCAAATGCAAAACAAAAATAGTTCTTGAACACATCCACCTTTTCCGCAAAGGTAGAGTTTTGGAGCTCAATACAGGGGTAAATGAGTTAAATTTAATGGTTTGTGTTATACAGAAGGTCAGATCTTCTGATCTTAAACCCAATGAATCTATCAGTAATTAAAGTATCATAGCCTGTTAGTGGTCTATAAAAGAGTACTTGGGCCCTGATCCTATCATCTCAAATCTGCTTAAGCTTCATCAGGGGAAGCTCAAGTCACAAGACTGACGTCTCCAGTTCCATTCTGGATCACCCTGATATTGGACATTGGACTGCAACCTAAAGATTAATTCTGAAAGAACTATTTGCAACTCTAAAGCTCACCATCTCTACCTTGAAACTGACTTAAGAATTCTGTTCATATCTGTACATATAATGATGTCCGTTTTCTTCAGTGCGGAAGGAGGCGTTGGGTCATTAATCAGGGCCACCTTCTACCTGCAGGCAGGCTCCTTGTCAGGCTGCAGCAGCTCTCGTCCCAGCCCCGGAGCAGAGGGAGCCCAGCTGGGGGGCTGAGTAGGAGGTGGAGATTGTGACAGGATGTAACCCCAGGGTGAAGCCTGGAAGCTGTTGGAACCGCTGTGCCCCCAAACCATTCAGCTGGGTTGGCCTCTCCCCCTGCTCTCCTGGTGACACACAGCCAGCCCCTCCGGGCCCTGTTATCACCTAACATGACAGCATGTGGTGCCACACACCCAACTAAGTTACCTGAGTGCTTTACCTAAGCCACTCATGGATCAACAATGGAGGCATCAGCCAAATTCCCAGCTCCCCAGCCTTGCACCCCTACTGGAGCATAAACCCAGAATCCAACCATCTTACTCTGAAGAGGGATCTGTACAGTGCAAGCTCATTATTAGTCTGCTTCCTCCTCGATTGGGGAAGATCTGCACCAGCCTTTGCTAACGGAGCTAAGAGTCTCAAACACTTCACTCAAAAATGCACTGGTTAAGATTAAACATAAATCAGGTTTATTAACTACAGACGGATAGATGTTAAGTGATTATAAGAGATAATAAACAGATCAAAGCAGGTTACCTAGGAAATCAAACAAACTTGCAATCTAAGACTTGTACACACCTTAACTGATGATACAAGGAGGTTTATAGATTCTTGAGGCACAGGCTGCATCTGCTTTGCAGCCTGAATTCCCCTCCCCCGTTCTAAGTCCTTTGTCTTCCTGAGCTTCTTGCAGGTGTTAAGTTGTGGGGGAATGAAGACAAGGGATGATGTCACTCCCCATCTTTTATAGTTTCTTCCAGCTTGCTGGAAAGTCAATGTATGTGACGTGGGGGGGGGTCTTCTCCCATTGGCCAAACATTCTCCATTGTCTCTGTACTCCCAATGAGGAGGCTTCCTTTCACAGAATCCTGTGCTAGTGGATTCTTCCCTGGATGAGTGTTGATGACAGCAATTATCACTATCTGGCTACTCCTTTGACGTACCTGAAAGGCTGGTTTTGGGTGTTTCCAGCCTCACATCACACTTTAGTAACTCACACAGAGCAAGATTTCATAGCTTCACATACAATGAGAGCACATACAACCCAAGGGGATATCATTGTTTAGCAGATTAAGACTTTTAGAAAGATACCTCACAGGGCATATTTTGTACAAAACATACCATAATTACATCACCATGGTAAATATGGGGTGCTTTGTGGTGCAGAGTGTCCCAGGGATGAACCAGAGAGTGACAGGGGGTGGGGAGGAGAGGAGCGAGTGAGGGGCGGGGCCTTGAGGGAAAGAGGCAAAGCAGGGGCGGAACCTGGGGGAAGAGGCAGAGCAAAGGGGCGGGGCCTGAGGCTTCCATTTACCCTATGATTTGTACGTAGACACTTTCACCAGTTTGTCACACTGACACAGCACAGTAAGGTCAGGAAAGGATTTAATGTCTCTTTGACGGGCCAGTCAGTCATTCAGGGAAGAGGGCCCAGCACCATGTCACCAGCCAGCTCTGCATGGAGCTCGGTTTCAAATCCAAAGCACCAGGAGAAAATTTCAGGTCCCTTTATGAGTAAAGGGCTGGAGCAGCCTATCCCGGATTTGTTGGGTCCTCACCCCATAGATGATGGGGTTTAAGATGGCGGGCACCAGGAGATACACGTTGACAATGAGAACGTGCAAATGCAGGGCCACATTATGCCCAAACCTTTGCATGAGGGCGGAGAAGAGATGTGGGATGTAAGAGGCTAAGATTACACAGAGGTGGGAGCCGCAGGTCCCAAAAGTCTTGAGCCGGGCGTCCTTTGTTGGGAGGCTGAAGATGGCCCTGAGGATCTGGGTATAGGACACGGCGATAAAGAACACATCCAGACTGATCACCAAGAATGCCACAGAGAGGCTGTAGTAACTACTGAGGCTGATGTCTGTGCAGGCCAGCTTCACCAGAGCTATGTGTTCGCAGAATGTGTGGGGAATGATGTTGGTTCTGCAATATGGCCACCTTCTTGCCAGGAAGGGATAGGGCAGTATGAGGATGACACCGCGCAGCACCACGGCCAGGCCAATTTTGGCCATCACGGGGTTTTTCAGGGTGGTGGAATGTCTCAGGGGATCGCAGATGGCCACATAGCGATCAAAAGCCATGGCCATGAGGGTCCCAGACTGCATCGCAGAGAAGCTGAGAATGAAGTACATCTGGGTGAGGCAGGCACTGAAATTGATCTCCCTGTAATTGAACCAGAAGATGCTCAGCATTTTGGGCAGGATGGATGTAGACAGGACCAGGTCAGTGACGGCCAGCATGCAGAGGAAATAGTACATGGGCAAATGGAGGCTCGGCTCCCTCTTCACGATGAACAGGATGGTGAAGTTCCCCAAGATGGCTATGGTGTACATGGTGCAGAAGGGGATGGAGATCCAGACATGGGCTGCCTCCAGGCCAGGAATGCCCAGAAGGATGAAGGTGGAGGGGTTGGTGAAGTCGGTTGTGTTGGAATCTGACATGGAGTAGGGGAGAAGGTGTCCAACACTGAGGCAGAACAGTGTCTCCTGTATGTACCGTACGTTCCCCTGACTTCCTGTATCTGCCCAGGGTCTAGGGTGATTGTCTCAAGACAAACACCTGGATGGAGAGATAATGTTAATATGAGACATTACATGCATAACCTCTCCAGCACATTATCCACGATCTACAACCTATCCTGGAAAATTATTCCTCACTCTCACAGACCTTCGGAGGCAGGCGAGTCCTCACTTACATACAACCCCCCAACCTGAAGCAAATACTCACCAGCAACTACACGCTACACCACAGAAACACCAACCCAGGAACCAATCCCTCTAGCAAACCTCATTGCCTACTCTGTCCCCATATCTACTCTGGCGACACCATCAGAGGACCCAACCACATCAGCCACACCATCAAGGGCTCATTCACCTGCACATCTACTAAGGTTATATATACCATCATGTGCCAGCAATGCCCCTCTGCCATGTACATTGGCCAAACCGGACAGTCCCTCCACAAAAGAATAAATGGACACAAATCGGACATCAGGAATGGTAACATACAAAAGCTAGTAAGTGAACACTTCAATCTCCCTGGTCATTCTATTACAGATTTAAAAGTCACTATCATTGAACAAAAAAACTTCAGAAACAGACTTCAAAGAGAAACAGCAGAACTAAAATTCATTTGCAAATTTAACACCATTAATCTGGGCTTGAATAGGGACTGGGAGTGGCTGGCTCATTACAGAAGCATCTTTTCCTCTCCTGGACTTGACACCTCCTCATCTATTATTGGGGGTGGACTACATCCACCCTGATTGAAATGGCCCTGTCAACACTGGTTCTCCACTTGTGAAGTAACTCCCTGCTCTCCATGTGTCAGTATATAATGCCTGCATCTGTAACTTTCACTCTATGCATCTGAAGAAGTGAGGTTTTTACCCACGAAAGCTTATGCCCAAATAAATCTGTTAGTCTTTAAGGTGCCACCAGATTCCTTGTTGTTTTTGTAGATACAGACTAACACGGCTATCCCCCGATACTTGACTACATGCACAACTGGAGGCTGTTCTCATTGATGAAGCAGATTGGTTGCTCTTCACACACTGAAAAATGATATTTTCCTTATTCAGATAAATGAATTTTGAACAACTGACCCTACTAATACCAATTCCATATTTTATGGTGCTCCCTGCATTAATAATTGCTACACATCGTGGTGCGGGAAACCTTAATAGGCACCATCAGGAAAAACAAGTGGATACTGGTTTTCCCTCATTGTTCCTTAGGTCTTGTCTACACTGCCAAGTTTTTTCACCAAAAGGCAACATTTGGTGAAGAACTAGTGGAGATGTAAACACTACAAAGCCACTTTTGACGACGGAACTCCTCAGTTTCAGTGACGTAATAAAGGCACCTTGACGAGAGTTGTAAGGCTTTTTACGGAAAAGTTTTGTCACCAAAGTGCCAGTGTAGACTCCGTGCTTGATTTCATCACTGTAATTGGCCTCTGGAAGGCATCCCACAATGCCCATCCTAACCACTCTGGTCAGGAGTTTCAACTCTGCTGCCCTGCATCCAGGTAAATATTTTCTGCTCCTCCCCCTTTAAAGGCCCAGGAATTTTGAAATTCCCCTTCCTGTTTGCTCAGCGTGGAGTGTTCACATCACATCTTCCCAGGTGGCCATGGCGGCTCCATGCAGCAAATGATCTCCTGCTTGGACCACTGTGGAACTGCTGGATCTTCTCAGTATTTGAAGAAGGAGGCTGTGCAGTCCCAGCTGTGCTCCAGCTGTAGGAATTTCAATACCTGTGGTCAGATTTCTTGCAGCTTGCGGAAAAGGGGCTATGATCGGGACAAGCCGCAGTGCAGAGCAAAGGGGAAGGAGCTGTGGCACATGTACCAGAAGGCAAGGGAGGCAAAAGGTCACTCTGGGGCTGCGCCCCAGACCTGCCATTTTTATAAGGAGTTGGACGTTATCCTTGGCGGCAACCCCACTTCCACCGCCAAGAGCCCTGTAGATACTTTGGTGGGGCTGGAGCTGACGGAAACTGGACCTAACCCAGAGGAGGAAGTCATCGATGAAGAGGTGGAGCCATTAGAAGATGTGGAGCCCATGCTGGGGTTTCCCAGTGCTGTGTCCAGTCATGGACTGTTCTCCATTCTGCAGGTGTCCAGACAGTCTCGGCAATCACAATCAGGTGAGCCAGGATAAGGAGAGGAGACCCCTGGTAAGTGGTTTTGCTTTGTGAAGTGCAGAGGTGGGCTGAGGGCAGAGAAATGTACAAGGCTGGCTGTGTTTGTGTGTGCTGGGCATTTCCCCGTGCAGCTAGGCAGTATGGCAGAACAGGGTGTTGATGCACACCGAGATTTCACTGGAATCCTCCAGAGAGATCTCTAGAAAACTTTCCTGCAGGTACTATACAATCCTCTGCTGGAGGTTCCTTGGCAGAGCTTCTTTGTTCCTTCCCTCATTGAGGGTCACTCTCTCATGCCATTCTGCAATTACTTGGGCAAGGACCAAAGCAGCACACAGGCGAGTAGCATAGGGACCGGGACGGAAACGGCAAGCATGTAGTAAATGCACCCTTGCTTCCTTGTTTACCCTCAGGAGAGAGATATCTGCCACAATGTCCCCCGCCTGTGGAAAATGGTGGGAAACTTTAGTGTTGTCCCCTGAGAAGTGCCAAGCGACCCCTTTCACTTTGATTTTCTCCCATGCACAAGGTCCCCCACCCCTGTGAGCACTCACCAGGCTTGTAGTGTTCGCCTGCATGTGTGCTTGTCAAGGGACAGCAGGAAAGTGACTGGTGTGTTACCAGCAGTGTATTTTAATGTAGTATTTCAATGCTTCACATTTACTTAACAATAATGCTTCTGTTTATTGTTACTTGTGCTTCATCAGATATGTCCTTGAAAGAAGGCACCCCCTCCGCTCCAGCTGAGTGTCTCCGCCAGAATAGAAAATGCCCAAGATGGAGCAAGGGAGATATTTTCTGGAGGTGCTGCAGTACTCTGATGCAGAAAAGAATGCAGGAAGTGGAGGGAAAGTGACAAGCAAGAAAGAAAAGAAAATGAGGCATAGACTGGGGATGCAATGGAGAGGCTGAAAAAAGTATTGGAGCGGCAAACCAACATGCTGCAGTCCCTCTTGATGCTCCAGACTGAGCAGATGGGTGCCTATCCTCCCCTTCACCACATTCACAACTCTTTCCCATGTCCTCCCCAAACTCCACCCGCACATTCCTTTCCAATTTCTGGGACTTCTCACTTTACCGTTCACTCCACCTCCACAGACAGCTTTGCAAATGAAAGATGGACTTGTGCTCAGCTGTGTGTGTGTATGGTGTTGTGGGTTTTTTGGCAATAAAAGCAAAGTTATTTGAATAATCAGCACTCTTTATTTCCGTTGAAGTTATGATAGCAGATGGCAGCAGCAAACCAGCAGGCATTTTTATCATTTCCTTACATTGAACCCTGGGCCTGAACAATCACACCTGCTTCCTACCCTACCAAAACTGGACTTCATTATGAATTACAAACCCCAGCATAGGAACAAACATTACTCATTCTCATTTTAAAAACACAAAGCCTCCCTGATTCGAATTGCCCCCCATTGTGCCCCTCTAATAGCCTTGGTATCTGGCTGATCAAAATCAGCAGCCAAGTGTTCTGCTCAGCAGTGTACCACTGAGCAAACTTTCCTAAGGTTACATGTGTCATGCACTTTTCCGGACCACCCTGTATTGATGTCAATGAAACACCCGCAGTTATCCACAAGTGCCTGCAACACCGTGGAGAAATACCCCTTTGCACTGATATATTCCATCACAAGGTGTCTGGTGTAAAAATTGGAATATGCGTATCATCTGTCACCCCTCTGCAGTTGGGGAAACCCATTTCTGCAAAGCCATCCACAATGTCACACTCATTGCCAAGAGTCACGGTCTTGTGCTGCAGGATGTGATTAATGGCCCTGCACACTTGCGTTAACGCAGCCCCAACGGACGACTTCCCAACTCCAAACTGATTTGTGATTTGCCAGTGGCAGCCTGGAGTTGCCAGCTTCCACAATGTGATCGCCATGCACTTCTCAACCGACAGCACAGGTCTCCTTTGGGTGTCCTTGCGCCATAGGGCTGGGGTGAGCTCAGTACACAATTCCAGGAAGGTGGCTTTCCATATCCAAAAATTCTGCAGCCACTGCTCGTCATCCCGGACCTGCATAACAATGCGATTCCACTAGTTTCCCGAGCCCAAAAGTGATGTTCCATCATGCTCACCCGTTCTGTGAATGCCAAAAGCAATCTAACGCTGCTGTTATCCATGTCAGACACCACATCAGGCAACTGTGACTCCCGTTGCCTTCGCAACTTCAAATCTTATTTCACTGCCATTCGTGATGTGTTACTGACAGCTAGCAGAGCAATGCGTGATCCACTCCTGCAGATGGAGGTGCCGGGCTGAGCAGAAAACAAGGGACATTGAAAAATGCCGTGAACTGGAGATGGAAACACATGGAATGCTGTGATGGAAAGCAATGCATCATGGGACATTGAGCCCAGAGCCATGATGTGCTGTGATCTGCTCTGCCTTCCCACAACACCTATCAGCACAAGATGCAGAGCTGAATTGTGGGTTAGCTACCCACAGTGCATTGCTCGGACTGTCTCTGAGACTGCCCAATGTGTGGATGCGCTATGGTGAAAGAGAAAGACAGTGTGAACGTGCAACGACGGTTTTCTTTAAAGGCTTTTTGGTCGTTGTTCAAACTTTCAGAGAAAAAATCTGCCAATGTACACATAGCCTTAATGCAATGAAACCCAGGCTACAGAGCCATGCTGTAGGGAGTTTCCTATTCACCTAGTTACTGAAAATCTGAGAGTGGGGAAAAAAATCTTTGCCAAGACATGTGCCGAGGGAAACATCCCAACTAAAACACACCTCAGGGAAAAGGCTATGAGAAGTGGGGAGGCTGGCGTATGCGGACAGACTGAAAAGTTTGGGACTGTTTAGCTTAGAGAAGAGACAAAAAAGGGGGCATAGGATAGAGGAGAACAAAATAAAAGTATGGAACCTACATTCAAATGGACAAACAGATAACAGCTCCCAACCAATAATATCTATCTACAGATACCCTTAAAAAGGGCTAATTCCCCAAAGCTGAGGCAAATTATCAGCACAACTGATTGGGAGAAAATTTAGACAGAAAAATGGGAATGAAACTTGAGAGTTCTTTAAGAAGAGTTTATTAGAGAGCTAAAAAGCCACGATTCCACAATCAAGAAAGTGGAGAACTTTGGTTAAAAATCCAGTTCAGTAGCAAAGGGGGGAGGGATAGCTCAGTGGTTTGAGCATTGGCCTGCTAAACCCAGGGTTGTAAGTTCAATCCTTGAGGGGGCCACTTGGGGATCTGGGGCAAAATCAGTACTTGGTCCTGCTAGTGAAGGCAGGGGGCTGGACTCGATGACCTTCAAGGTCCCTTCCAGTTCTAGGAGATGGGATATCTCCATTAATTAAATTAAATGAATTAAAGTGAAGGGAGCAATTAAGGGGGGAAAAAGCAACATATAACAAATGGGTAAAAGGGAAAATAGGTAGCAAACAATACAAACTGGAAGTTATGAAAATTGATACAAGACATTGGGGGAAATCCATGCTTTGCAGGGCTAAGGATAATAAAAAGGAGGTTATTAAGTAATGTTGCAGAAAAGGTATCTAGTGTTCAAGAACTATTTTTGTTCTGCATTTGGCAAGAAGCAGTATGACAAGTGCTGTGTGCAATTTTGGTCACCGCTCTGTAGAGAAACTGGAAAGGATCCAGACGTGAGCGACAAAGATGATCCAAGGGATGGAATGCAAACCTTAGGAGCAAAGGTTGAAGGAACTGGGTATATTTAATTTGGAAAAGAGGAGATTAAGGAGGGACATGATAGTGGTCTTCAGATACTTGAAAGGCTGCCATAAAAAAGATGGAGAAAAGTTGTTCTCTCTTGCCACAAAGGTCAGGACAAGAGGCAATGGGATCAAACTACAGCAGAGCAGATTTAGATGAAATCTTAGGAAAAACTTCCTAACTGGAGGAACAAGAGGAAAATGCAACAGTCGCCTAGGCAAGTCGTGGAAGGTCCTTCACTGGAGGTTTTCCAAAGGAGGCTGGAGCCGTCTGTCCTGGATGGTTTAGACACAACAAACCCTGCATCTTGGCAGGGGGTTAGACTAGCTGACCGTTGCAGGTCCCTTCTCACCCTGTGGCTCTGTGATTCTACAATGTAAAATACTAGTGTAGACCAGATCTTAGTCAAACACAAGTTATGGATCTCAATACAAGGGTAACTGGGTTAAATTTAATGGATTGTATTATACAGAAGGTCAGACAGAATGATCTAATTCTCCCTTCTGATTTTAAACCCTATGAATCTATTGATAAAAAAAGTAGATCAGGCATTTATATTTAGTCTGTCTCATAACATGAACAAGGGAACATTCAATTAGATAGAAAGTCTGAACATATAACATTGAGAAAAGAAAATTATGTACATAATCCATATTTGGCCTGTGGAAATCCTTGTCACAGACTTTATTGGAGCAAAGAGCATAGCTGAATGGGATTCACAAATGGATTGGCCATTGTAGATGGTGCTGGTGGCTAGTTAAGGCTGTCTGACACCTTGAGTTAGGAGACCTCATTTTCAGTTGCTTAGAAGTTTGCCAAACTTTACCTGTTTGGACTGAAATTTCCCACACTCGGTGTCTGCTTCCGGCTGAATTGTTTTTTGAAAGTTTCAGGCATAACAATTCAGCTGACTTCTCGAATGAAGCCAGGAGAAAAGACATCTTGCCCAGCTTGAAAAATTCATATAATTATACCAGTGAGGAGCCCTAGCACCTCCATACTTTCCATCAGAAAGTCAGGTGAGAGCCCCCCGGACCTCCCCACCCTTGTTAACAGCCAGAGCCCTGAAATGCAAGAGGAGGAGGTGAGAGTCCCTGTGCATTAACTCACGCACAGCTGGTTCCTGAGGTCTTTACTCAGTTCTTACTCCAAGGGTATATTTGCCTCAGTGGGGTGTGAGAACATGCGGGCCACAGCCTCAGAATTTGGACTCGTATTGTCCATCTACTAACACCTTTCATCGTGAAGGATCCCCTGTACCACTGAAATGCAGCCACCTCGGGGCTGGAGGCCATCAGCCAGGGGCAGAGCAAAGAGGGACATTTTGGCCAGTGATATTGGAGCAAACTCATCCCCTGTGGCAAGGGTCCTGGGCTGTTTAATGGCTGTGCAGAGCGGAAAGGACCACAGACCTATTCTCTATCCCATCACGCCCACGTTGCACTGGGTTTGTCGAGCAGGTGAGCTCCTCAGCAAGAGATGGGTACCTGTGAATTCTGAGCTGGACGTGTCTTCCCTGGGAATCCCCCTCAGGCAGCCATTTCCCACACCTCTCTCACGCCAGCATCTGCAGCAGCATCCCACGCCGAGAGCCGACACAGGGGTGTGCACTGTTTATAATACAGCTGTGTGAAATCTCAGAGGGGTTCGCTCAGCCTCTAGGGCAGAAGCGGCATCTGAATGGAAACAGGCTGGAGACCGGAGACACTCTAGCCAATGTCTCTCTTTCAATGTCTGCACTTGTGTGCTATTTATCCAGCTTTAGGAGTAAACAGTAATTAAGGGACCTTCCCAAAGGAGATGAGAACTCTTGAGCTCTCAGCTGAGTCAGAGAAGAACAGGCTGCTCTGTGTAGTTGTGTATATTTAAAAAGTGTCGTTGATTAGTAAGAAAACTAGGGATAATGTCCAGAGCTCCATTGGGTCTGATACCCTGTAAATACCCAGTATAAATGGGTAGATAGTAGTCAGAGAGATCTGGAGAAAGATGACTGAGGGGAGATACGAACACTTCCTGCAGGCACATGGGGCTATCGCTAAGGGATCAGAGATCAGTAATTCTCATCAGTAACTATCATCATACTGTGCAGCACCTTAAATTGAAGGATCTTCAAAACACCTAGGAAAGGAAATTTGCTATGAACATATACCCATTATACTGATAGGGAAAGGGAGACGTAACTTGGTGAAGGTCACACAGAGAATGACAGACAGAACCCAGGAGTCCTGACTTCCCTGCTGTAACCACAGTCTCTCCGTTAGTAACGGAGTGCACGAGAAGCAGGAAATGGACTCACAGTCTAGCATGGCTTGTTCATTAGGTGGATGTGACGCACTTGCCCAGGATGCAACCTGGAACGGGGGTACCACTGAGCCCTCTGGCATACCAACCTGGGCTCCCTCTAATACTGTGAGGCTGTGACAAGCTGGAATCCTCTCCAGGTTTTGCACTTGCACAGCCAGACACAGCCAGGGACGCACCCAGCTGCAGTTGCATGAATGCTTTTACTAGGCACTCATGAAGCAACAATAGAGAAACTCCAGCCAATTCCCCCCCACCCCAGCTCCCCAGCCTAGAACCCCAGAGTTGTACCCTCTTACCCTGGTCAGAAGCGTGGCGAGGGTAAATTTATTACCCAGTCTGCACCAGACAGTAAATTGGAAGTAATCCCATCAAGCCTGAAACAAACCTGAACTAAAAACTTTGCAATGGTTGTATGTAATTGATTCCATTTAACCAATTTTAACTCTCATCTGTATTTCTTTCTTTTTATGAATAAACCTTTAGATTTTAGATTCTAAAGGATTGGCAATAGCGTGATTTGTGGGTAAGATCTGGTTTTTATACTGACCTGGCTCTGGGCCTTGGTCCTCTTGGATTGGGAGCACCTTTTTTCTTTTACAAGGGTATTGTTTTTCATAACCATTCATCTCCATAAGGACTGGTGCTGGTGGTGATACAAGGGAACTGGAGTATCTGAGGGAATTGCTTGTATGACTTCAGGTTAGCCAGTGGGGTAAAACCGAAGTCCTCTCTGTTTGGCTGGTTTGGTTTGCCTTAGTAGTGATTGAACCCCCAGCCTTGGGCTGTGACTGCCTGGCTCTAAGCAATTTGTCCTGAATTGATACTCTCAGTAGTGTCCCGCAAAAGGCCGCCTCGTTACAACAGGCTAGAAATCCCTTCAGCCTGGGACCAAATCCGCAGTTCAGTCCTTGTTCCTCAGGTGTTGGGTTGGGGGGGGGGGGGGAGAGAGGCCAAGTGATTCTATTACTTCCACCTTTTATGGCTCCTGCTATGTGGAGGGAACTTCATTTTTCCAAGCAAAAGCCCCCAGCGCAGTTAGTGGAAAAGTACAGACACAAAAGGAGTCCAGTGTCACAAGAACTGGTCAAATGCCTTCGCATGCTTTCAGAACGTTAGGTGGAAAAATGACACATGCATACAGAGAGGGTAATCCTATTCAGCAAATCATAACTTTTTCATTGGTACCTTACATGACATTTTGTATAAAATACATCATAACCACATCAACATGTTCAATATGGGAGAGCCAGGGTGTTGCTTTGGGCGCAGAATGTCACACCTCCCCCCTTAATTTACTGCAGGGCTGTTAGTCACTGACTACTTCGGAGGCAGTGTGCCCAAGCCCTTCTTAAGGTTTGGAACATACAAGGCCCAAGTGTTGCAAACATTGCAGTGTTCTCCACATGTGTTTTTATAAAGTTCTGTGTGCCTTCTCTGGGTCACTAGAAAACCTCTCTTTGTATCGGTGCAGCATTGTCAACCATTGAGCTTTTCCAACTGGTGATAACTGAATACAGATCTTCATCAATGCCATGCAGTGGTGTGCCTCAGTTTCCCTTTCCACACAGCAGACCAGATTTATTATGGTTTCCCTGTTGTGACGAGCTTTGAGCCTGTTTACAGGTGTTATCTGAGAAGCTGTATCCCCACAGGGCTTCTTGTTTATTATTTGTAGCATGGCCGAAAGCTTTTCCCAAAAATTATTCATGTTACATCTTTTCATAGGATTTACCATCAGTACCAAATTCTTTGTTATAAGATTTCCTATTAGCAACAAATATTGGATCATGAGATTTAACAATAACACCAAATCTTTTATCACAGGTAGGTGTTTTCAAGTATTTTTATTATACCATGCCTTCTGCTTGGACAGTTTGATTTGTTCAATACCCATTGTGTCTTTCAACTCCTCCCTGAACCTTAACACATGTTTAGTTACTGGTTTTCCTTTCCCCGAAGTGTCCCCTTCAGTAGGGATCTCAGTCTAAGGCGATCTTTGGGGACTTGGTATGCCAGGGTCTGGTGAGGTAAGGATGTAAGGGGACTTTGCATGTTGGCTAGCCCTCTGTGGAGCTGCTTCACAACCCCAGGGTTATGCCCATGGAAAAAATCCACCCCCCACTTGGACTTTCCCTGTGATCCCCACTCCCAGCACTTGGACCTTCCCCTTCCCTTTTCCTAGAGGGCTGTGATCTGTGCTCTCCGGGCTAAAAGATGTGTCTTTTCACAGCTGCTGTCTGTGTCTTCCCAACCCAAGGAATTTCCTCCTCACCTCTGTCAGTTGGGTAATTAGCATTTCCACAGACAATCGTTGATTCAGTTGGACCTGCATCCTGTCTGAAAGAGAAAGTTTTCACAAGCACATCGAGAACAAAGTCCTGAAAAATATCTACCTGGATTGGGGTACCCTCTCTCTGTCCCTGATGTAAGGATTTTTATCTCTCTTGGGCCAATCTGATGAGAAGACTTTGGGGAGCCTTACAGTTTACCTCCCGCTGAGTCCCCCTGTTAAGCCGATCTACCAGAGCTGGATTCCAATAAACCACACACACATGAATGTAAACAAACAACAACTCTTTATTTACTAAGGGACAAGGGAAAGGAAGGAAAGGGAAGTGGATTAATGATTTTGGAGATTCGGGATAACACAAGCACACATTTATACACTCTAAAATAAAAGGATGTTCTTCTACCTTTTCAGACGTCAGCGATGGAGAGGCTGCAGGATCCGGATGACCAAAGCCAGTGATGGACACTGACCGTGGATGGCAGATGGAATAGACAGGTACGTATCCCTATCTTAACTCCCACCCTATCCCGCTTTGCGTCGTCTGTGAGTGTAAGAGTGATCTAACTAATCGGACCAGGTCCATGTATGCAAGTTTGCTTTCCCAAAATAACAAAACAAACAAACCCAACTTAATTAGTAAGTAACTATTGCAGACCAATAGCCAGGGCCAAGATTGTACTGCACTACGAGAGAAAGCTAGACACCTGAACCTCTGACAGCTCAAAGGCTCAAGCCCACTGGCTCCTCCCCTCATCTGTCTTTATAGGCAACTGTTGCCGGGCAAGGTCAGATTCCCGCTCTTTCTATTTTCCTGCCCTTTCTTGGTCTAGAGGAACAAGAACCTAATCCAAAATGGAGGCTACCTTGTTCTTTTACTAAACCAAGATGTCCTTTTGATTTACAGAACTTATTTTAACTTTATACATGTATTTACATTAGTAATTTGGCAAGTTTAAATAAGGTTTAAACCGAAAGTAACACTGAGAGGTCAGTTGTGTGACAGCTCCGCTCCCGGAGGTCCGTTCCCTCTCAAAGCCTGAGCCACAGGTTGGGTGCCTGGGAGCACAGATGCTGAATCAGCCATTCTGTCCTGGGCATCCTCCCCCATGTGATCAGTGAGGAGATATTCCTGTCCCCCCACTATTCCTCCCCCTGTTTCCTCCTCTGGGCCCCCCTCTAGGACACATACCCCTATGCTCTCTAGAGTGGGAACTATCCCCTCGTCAGCCGGGAAGGGCTCACAGCTAACAGCCTGGACAGTTGTCTCAGTGGCAGGCTCCACATTCCGCTCCCTTCCTGAGGTGGTGTTGCCTCCTGCTGCAGTGTTAAAGGAACCCACACCCACCTCCTCAGTGGTTTCTATGATTCTATCACCCTTCTCTGGGCTCCCCTCTGGGACACACCTCCTTGTGCTCTTTGGCATTGGATTTATCTCTTGTTTAGCTGCAACATGGACATTTTTCTCCCTGAGGCGACACTGCCTTCAGCTGAAGGGCAGGAGCTGGTCTCAACCACCCCCATCCCTGGAAGCATGCAACTTCCCCCTCCTGCAGGGGAATCAAGGAGACTCTTTCCTTCAGCAGTTCCTGGGACTTTCCTCTTTCCCTCTGAGGTCCCAGCAGAACGCTCCTTCTTGCTGCAGATGGACAGTTTAACAGTCTGAGCAATACGGAAGAAATCATTGCCAATTAGCATATCAATAGGGTTATCTTCTACTACCCCCACTGATCATACAGCTTCCAAACCCTCAGTTTCTATGTGCACTTTAGCCAAAGGCAAAAGGATTTTGTAACCACCAAATAATAAAAGCTCTGACATCTGTCCTGTCAGTAGGTCACCTTGTTGCACTATACGCCTCCTAATGACAGAAATTTCTGCCCCTTTAGCTTCCCACACAAGGTGTTACCTGCCATTAATGCTGACAGCCTTTAAGTGCTTCATGCCTAGTTGTGCAGAGGCTAGTTTTACAAACCTAGTACGATAAGTGACAGGTGGGGATTGGTAGGGTTGGGGACTAGGGGAATGGGGTAAAATGTGACCATGCTTCTCACTAAGTGTAAACCCCTCTGTCTGTAGTTTATTTACAATAGAGGCTTGTGTCAGCTCAAAATCTTCATATAGAGAAGCCATCTCATCCATAATTTTGACCGGAGTGCAACCTGGAACTGGGGTACTGCTGAGCCCTTTGGCACACTAATCTGAAACCCCCCTCACACTGTGATTATGTGAAAAGTTGCAGACCCCTCCAGGTTCTGCACTCACACAAAGATTCACAGGCAGGGACACACCCGGCTGAGTTCTATGAATGCTTTCGCCAGCCACTCATGAACCAACAATAGAGAGGCTCCAGCCAATTCCCCCCAGCTCCCCAGCCTAGGAGCCCAGAGCTGTACTGTCTTACCTTGGTCAGAAGCCTGATCAGAGTAAGTTTATTACCCAGTCCGTCCCTCCCTCAATGTGGAGAGGAGAATGCACCAGCCTCTCTTCTTGAGCAGATTTCCCTTTTGTATTTCAAACAGCACACTGTATTAGGTAAAATATATAAAACAGATTTATTAATGACAGAAGGATAGATTTTAAGTGATTATAAGTAATAAGTTTACAGATCAAAGTAGAATACTTAAGAAATAAAGCAAAATCACAATCTGAGTTCTATAAAGTAGATAGGGTGTGAATCAAGCAGTATCTCACTGATGGTACAAACAGTTCACCAATCTTCCATTCACAGGCCAGGATTTCTCCTTTCCAGCCTGGGACCACCTCCCCAGTCAAAATCTTTTCCCTCTAGCTGTGTTTTGAGGTGTTGAGTTGTGGGGGGAGTGAGGCCAAGTGATGATGTCACCTCCCATTTTTATAACTTTTGCCAGGTGCAGGGAACTTCATTGTCACAAACAAAGCCCCCAGCGCAGTTAGTGGGAAAGTACAGGGACAAGATGGAGTCCGGTGCCACATGAGCTGGTCACATGCCCTTGAGTGGTTTAGTGAGTCATAGCAGGGGCCATTACCCATATTCTGGCTACATCGTCTAGAGGAAAGTCCATCTGGTGGGGATCAGCTTCTCCCATGGCCCATTGTGCTTTTTGATGGGCTATCAACATGAATATCCATTCACAAAGTGCTGGCTCGACTGGATGTAAACTACCTTGTGGGAGTTACCACAGAAGCAAACACAATTGAAATACAGGTACATAGTTAATATTCATAACTTCAGATAGAAAAATGAGACATGTATACAAATAGGATAATCATGTTCAGCAAACCATAGCTTTTCCATTCACATCTCACATGACATAGTTTGTGCAAGATTTGTGGCAACTATATAAAAGAGGTGAATATGGGGGTGCCAGGGTGTTGCTTTGGGGTACAGTGTGTCACAGCAAAATATCTATCAAACCAGAGCTCTCTGAGATCTAATTTTGTATTTTTATCGAGGACATACATCCGTGTCCTGAAAAAGACTACATTCTGGTCTGTACCACAGGAGAAAAGGAAGCTAAGGTACAGAGCAAAGGCAATTGGAAGAGTGTTTTCCCTGCTACCCATCACACGGGCAATATGTGACCCCCTGAAAATGTCCCTCTCACTTTCCTTGTTCAGCGAGTGTCACCTGCACTTTCTGTTTGTCAGACCTCAGTCTCAAACACATTACTGGATCAACAGACCTTTTGACACAGTATCTGGGGAGCCGTTCGTCCCATCAGGCATCATCATCATCTTCATGGCAAATCCCAAAGGAACGTATCCTCCTTGCAAACCGAGCACTGCCCAGATTCATCTTTGGGAAGGTGTTTAAGGGGGTCAGATTGCATATTGACACAGCAGCTGGTCTGTTGTGCCACGAAAGCTTTTGGCACCCAGGTGATCACTGGCTATATTGTGGAATTCCTCGGTGTGCCCACTTTAGAATTTGCTGGTCTTTCACTCTAGCAATGTGTCCCCAACAAGAAAGCTGCCAAAACTGACACAGCTGATGGGGGCAGTTATGGGTTCAATATATCCTCACTCCTCATCTTGTGCTGCTGATCTCAATACGGAGAAGCTGCTGGAGACACAAACATTGAAAACATGAGCCCAGAGTTCCTCAGCATTTCTCAGTCTCACACATTTTGCTTCCATCCACTGGAGCTGGGGGACCCATTGTTCTATCGATCTGCAGCTTGGTAGCAGCCTGCGGCCATGACATCCCCCCAAGGCTGCGCTGTATGAATGGAGCTCCCATATCTTTCAAGCAGCCTCCAACTCTATCTATGTAGCTACCGTCTGCCCAGCAATCCCTCTAGACAGGTTAATACTGAGCTGGTTGCAGTTTGCAGTTGCAGGCAACTTAATGGTAATGGCCAGGGACTTATCTGGATTAATAACCAGACTAATGCACACCACTTCTTGCCCAGCAGATCACTGCTCAGGTACAGCGGTTCACAGTGCTACACTTGCAATTGCCACTGAAGTGGAGTCTTCGTAACTGGCACCTAGGGTGGGATGCACACTAGAAGTGGCAGAGAGAGGGAGGCATGTGTGTGTGTGTGTAGGGAGTTAGAAAGGAAAGGAGAGAAAAGGAACCAAAATGCATGGAGAGAGAGAGAGGGATGGGACGAAATCCAGTAGAACAGAGACTCCCAGCCCCACTCAAGCTCCCGTTCCCAGACACCTGCCAAGCAGCCGTGTTTGGGTCCCACACACAGGACCCATGTGTTTTTGAGTTGGAGCAGGGTTCAGGCCCTACTCTAGGTCTGGTTTTCGAGGCCCACTCTCGGGGTGCACCTCTATTCTATTCTAGCACCTCGCTCTGGGAGCAGAGACATGCACGCCAAGCGCCAGGGACCTGGGACTAGTTTTGGCTTGGTTCGCCAGACTCTCCAATTGCTTCAACGCACACTACCGAGAGCTCCTCCTTGGGCACACTCAGTTTCCAATTTCTCTCTTTCAGGGCACAGGATTGTTAAAGCAAACAGACCTGGGCCTTGCAAAAGGGGTTGCTAAACCAATTCCTCTACTTTAGACAGCATAAGAGATACCCAGATCCAGTTAAAACACAATACAACACCTGCCCACCATTCCCTGCTTCAGTGTCCTCATTGCCCTGGAGTGTTCTTTTGGATTTGGTCAGAGACCTCTAAGTTGTCCAGGGGCCATCTCCTGTAATTCCTGGCTTCTCTTCCATCTGGAGTGTGTCTCTCTACTGCAGCCACAGTTCTACAACCAAAGCGTCCCCTCTGCCGCACTTGTGCCTCTCTCCTGCTCCAGCTTCTTCTGTCTCATCCAGTCTCTGTGTTTTTAAAGGGCTGGACCAACCCCTCCTCTCTCTGTTCCCTCTTCTGGGGAGATTCCATTCCTTCCAAGCCCACCCCACAGCAGAGAAGCGGGAGAAAAATGGTTTTATCTAGAATGCAGTAACTCCTTTCTTCTCTCTGGGCGAGAACTTGTTAGGGCTGATAGTCTTTAATGACCAACCAATTTATAGATAGATGCCTCTGCCCTAGCCTCCTACCTCTGAGCACAAGGAGCCTGAGCGAAGAGCACAGTAAAAGCCCAAAGACATAAAGATACGGATGGTTCATACAATCAAACATGAGTTAATAGGTGTGACACAGGCTCAGAAAGGGTTATGCAACTAGAAGGCTAATTGACCTAAATTCAACCTTTAAAGACATATTAGAGAAGTATATAAATGGTAATTAGGGCTATTCCTCATAAATAGCAACATAAATGGGAAGTGGACTAGAGCTTTGAAATGCAAACCTGTATTGTTAGAAAATTAGAGGTAATGCCAATTGTATGTGTTTACTTATAACTTGTTAGATGTTAACCATGTAAACAGATGGTTCCTGTCTGGTGGTATATCTGTTGATTCAAAGATCAAAAGAAAATATTAACATTTAAATTAAACTTAGGTGTAATGACTTCATTGTCTCTACTTCCCTTTGAAACAACTAAGCTTCATTATTTTCATAGCCTTCCAGTGGTCTATAAAAGAATACTTGGGTCCTGATCCTGTCATCTCAATTCTGCTAAAGCTTCATCAGGGGAAGCTCAATACCAAGGTCTCCAGTTCCATTCTGGATCACCCTGATAGTGGACATTGGACTGCAACCTAAGGATTAATTCTGAAAGAACTCTTTGCAACTCTAAAGCGCACAATCTCTTCCATGAAACTGACGTAAGAACTCTATTCATATCTCTATGTATAATGATGTTCGGTTAATGCAGGGCAGAGGGAGACATTGAGTCATTAACCGGGGCCACCTCCTACCCGCAGGAAGGCTCCTTGTCAGGCTGCAGCAGCTCTCGTCCCAGCCTGGGAGTAGAGGGAACCAAGCTGGGGGGGCTGGATGGAAAGTGGAGATTGTGATGGGATGTACCCTCAGGGTGAAGCCTGGTAGCTGTTGGAACTGCTGTGCCTCCAAACCATTCAGCTGGGTTGGCCGCTCCCCATGCTCTGCTGGTGACCCACAGCCAGCCCCTCCAGGACCAGTTATCACCCAACACGACAGCAGGTAGTGCCACACACGCCACTAAGTTACCTGAGTGCTTTACCTAAGCCACTCATGGACCAACAATGGAGGCATCAGCCAATTTCCTAGCTCCCCAGCTTTGCACACCTGCTGGAGCATAAACCCAGAATTAGACCGTCTTCCACTGCAGTGGAATGTACAAAGCACAAGCTTATTAAATAGTCCTCTCCCCCCTTGATGGGGGAAGATCTGCACCAGCCTTTGCTAACGGAGCTAAGATTACCAAACACTTCACTCAAAAACACGCTGGTTAAGATAAAACATAAGTCGGGTTTATTAACTACAGACGGATAGATGTTAAGTGATTATAAGTGATAACAAACAGATCAAATAAGGTTATGTTGGAAAGCAAACAAACTTGCAATCTAAGAATTGTACACATTAAATAGGATTTGAATCAGCAATATCTCACCCTGACCAATAATACAAGGAGGCTTACAGATTCTTTAAGCACAGGCTGTATCTCCATTGCAGTCTGGACTCCTCTCCCCCATTCAAAGTCCTTTGCCTTTCAGAGCTTCTTGCAGGTGTTGAGTTGTGGGGGAGTGAAGACAAGAGATGATGTCACTCCCCATCTTTTATAATTTCTTCCAGCTTGCTGGAAAGTCTATATATGTGAAGTGTGTGTGTGGGGTGCCCCCATTGGCCAAACATTCTCCATTGTCTCTGTGCTCCCTCCAAGGAGGCTTTCTTATGCAGAGTTCCTGTTCTAGTGGATTCTTCCCTGGATTGGTGTTGACGACAGCAATTCACACTGTCTGGCTACTCCTTTGACATACCTGAAAAGCTGGTTTTGGGTGTTTCTAGCCTCATATCACACTTTAGTAACTCACACATAGCAAGATTTCATAGTTTCACATACAATGAGAGCGCATACAACCCAAGGGGATATCAATGTTTAGCAGATTAAGACTTTTAGAATGATACCTCACAGGGCCTATTTTGTACAAAACATACCATAATTACATCACCATGGTAAATATGGGGTGCTTTGGAGTGCAGAGTGCCACAGGGATGATCCAGAGAGTGACAAGGGGTGGGAAGGAGAGAAGCGAGTGAGGGGCGGGGCCTTGAAGGGAAGAGGCAGAGCAGGGGCGGAACCTGGGGGAAGAGGCAGGGCAGAGAGGTGGGACCTCAGGCTTACAGTTACCAGCACTTAGAAAGATGGCAACCCTGTGAGATTCCCCAGTTTGTCATCGTGACACAGCACAGTAAGTTCAGGAAAGGGTCTCTTTGACTGGCCAGTCAGTGATTCAGGGAAAAGAGCCCAGCACCATGTCACCAGCCAGCTCTGCATGGAGCTCGGTCTGAGAGCCAGACCACCAGGAGAAAACTTTAGGTCCCTTTATAAGTAAAGGGCTGGAGCAGCCTATCCCGGATCTGTTGGGTTCTCACCCCGTAGATGATGGGGTTTAGCATGGGAGGCAACAGGTGGTACATGTTGGCCATGAGAACGTGGACGTGCAGGGCCACATTGTGCCCAAACCGGTGAGTGAGGAAGGAGAAGAGAGCTGGGATGTAAGAGGCTAAGATGACACAGAGGTGGGACCCGCAGGTCCCAACAGTCTTGAGCCGGGCGTCCTTTGTTGGGAGTCTGAAGATGGCCCTGAGGATCTGGGTATAGGACATGGCGATAAAAAACACATCCAGACCAATTACGAAGAATGCCACAGAGAGGCCGTAGTAACTACTGACACGGATGTCGGCGCAGGCCAGCTTCACGACAGCTATATGCTCACAGTACGTGTGGGGAATGATGTTCGTTCTGCAATATGGCCAATTCCTCGCCAGGAAGGGATAGGGCAGTACGAGTATGGCACCACGCAGCACCAGAGCCAGGCCAATTTTGGCCACGATGGGGTTTGTCAGAGTGGTGGAATGTCTCAGGGGATCACAGATGGCCACATAGCGATCAAAAGCCATGGCCACAAGGATCCCAGACTCCATCGTAGAGAAGCTGAGACTGAAGTACAGCTGGGTGAGGCATGCAATGAAATTGATCTCCCTGGAATTGAACCAGAAGATTCTCAGCATTTTGGGTAGGATGGACGTAGTCAGGACCAGGTCAGTGACGGCCAGCATGCAGAGGAAATAGTACATGGGCACATGGAGGCTTGGCTCTGTCTTTACGATGAACAGGATGGTGAAGTTCCCCAAGATGGCTATGATGTACATGGTGCAGAAGGGGATGGAGATCCAGACATGGGCTGCCTCCAGGCCAGGAATGCCCAGCAGGATGAAGGTGGAGGGGTTGGTGAAATCGGTTGAGTTGGAATCTGACATGGTGTAGGGGAGAAGGTGTCCAAAGTTGAGGCACAACAGTGTCTCCTTCATATACCGTACGTTCACCTGACTTCCTGTATGTGCCCAGGGTCTAGAGAGATGTTTGCAGGATAAACACCTGGATGGAGAGACAATGTTAATATGAGACACTACATGCACAACTGGAGGCTGTTCTCATGGATGAAGCAGATTGGTCACTCTTCACACACTGAAAAATGACATTTTCATTATTCAGATAAATGAATTATGAACAACTGACCCTACTAATGTAATACCATATTTTATGGTGCTTCCTTCGTCAATAATTCCTACACATCGTGGTGTGGGAAATCTTAATAGGTGCCAGGAGGAAACACAAGAGAATACTGGTTATCCCTCATTGTTCCTTAGGTCTTGTCTAGAGTGCCACATTTTTTTTGCCAAAAAGCAGCTTTTGGTGAAGAAATAGTGGCTGTGTAAACACTACAAAGCCACTTTTGATGACGGAACGCCTCAGTTTCAGTAATAAAGGCACATTGACGAGACTTGTAAGGCTTTTTACACAAAAGTTTTGTCGCCGATGTGCCAGTGT
Source organism: Malaclemys terrapin pileata (assembly GCF_027887155.1). Lineage (NCBI taxonomy): Eukaryota > Metazoa > Chordata > Testudines > Emydidae > Malaclemys > Malaclemys terrapin. The sequence goes on along the minus strand of NC_071505.1, from coordinate 346,549,619 downwards.
AGACACCATGCTTGATTTCATCACTGTAATTGGCCTCTGGAAGGCATCCCACAATGCCCATCCTAACCACTCTGGTTAGGACTTTCAACTCTGCTGCCCTGCACCCAGGTAAATACTTTCCACTACTCCGCTTTAAAGGCCCAGGAATTTTGAAATTCCCCTTCCTGTTTGCTCGGCGTGGAGTGTTCACATCACATCTTCCCAGGTGGCCATGGCGGCTCCATGCAGCAAATGATCTCCGGCTTGGACCACTGTGGAACTGCTGGATCTTCTCAGTATTTGGTGAAGGAGGCTGTGCAGTCCCAGCTGTGCTCCAGCTGTAGGAAGTTCAATATCTATGGGAAGATTTCTTGCAGCTTGTGGGAAAAGGGCTATGATCAGGACAAGATGCAGTGGAGAGCAAAGGTGACTGAGGTGAGGCATGCATACCAGAAGGCAAGGGAGGCAAATGGTCATTCCGGAGCTGTGCCCCAGACCTGCCATTTTTATAAGGAGTTGGATGATATCCTTGGCGGCGACTCAACTTCCACCACCAAGAGCTGTGTGGATACTTCAGTGGGGCTGGAGCCGATGGAAACTGGACCTAACCCAGAGGAGGAAGTCATCGATGAAGAGGTGGAGGCATTAGAAGATGTGGAGCCCATGCCAGGGTTGCACAGTGCTGCGTCCAGTCAGGAGCTGTTCTCCACTCTGGAGGTGTCCAGCCAGTCTCGGTAGTCACAATCAGGTGAGCCAGGAGCAGGAGAGGAGTCCCCTGGTAAGTGGTTTTGCTTTGTGAAGTGCAGAGGTGGGTGGAAGGCAGAGAACTGTAGAAGGCTGGCTGTGTTTGTGTGTGCTGGGCATTTCCCCGTGCAGCTAGGCAGTATGGCAGAACAGGGTGTTGATGCACACCGAGATTTCATTGGAATCCTCCAGAGAGATCTCTGGGAAACCTTCCTGCAGGTACTCTGCAATCTTCTGCTGGAGGTTCCTTGGCAGAGCTGCTTTGTTTCTTCCCCCATTGAGAGACACTCTCTCACGCCATTCTGCAATTACTTGGGCAAGGACCAAAGCACCACACAGGTGAGCAGTATAGGAACCGGGGTGGAAACCGCAAGCATATCGTAGATGCACCCTTCCTTCCTTGCTAACCCTCAGGAGAGAGATATCTGCCACAATGTCCCCTGCCTGTGGAAAAGGGTGAGAAACTTAAGAGTATTGTCCCCCGAGAAGTGACCCACGACCCATTTCCCATTGCTTTTCTCCACGCACAATGTCACCCGTCCCTGGGAACACTCACCAGGCTTGTAGTGTTCGCTGGCATTTGTGCTTGTCAAGGGTCAACGGGAAAGTGATAAGTGTGTTACCAGCAGTATATTTTAATGTAGCCTTTCAATGCTGCACATTTACTTAACAATAATGCTTCTGTTTATTGTTACTTGTGCTTCACCAGATATGTCCTTGAAAGGAGGCACCCCCTCCACTCCAGCCAAGTGTCTCCGCCGGATAAGAAAGCGACCAAGACGGAGCAAGGAAGATATTTTCTGGGAGGTGCTGCAGTAGTCTGATACAGACAAGACAGAATGCAGGCAGTGGAGGGAAAGTGACAAGCAGGAAAGAAAAGAAAATGAGGCATGCGCTAGGGATGCAATGGAGAGGCTGATAAAAGTTTTGGAGTGGCAAACCAACATGCTGTAGTCCCTCCTGATGCCCCAGACTGAGCAGATGGGTGTCCTCCCTCCCCTTCAGCACATTCACAACTCTTTCCCATGTCCTTCCCAAACTCCACCTGCACATTCCTTTCAAATTTCTGGGACTTCTCACTTTTCCATTCACTCCACATTCCATTCGCAGACACCTTTTCAAATGAAAGCTGGACTTACGCTCAGCTGTGTGTGTGTGTGTGGTATTGTGGGTTTTTTGGCAACAAGAGCAAAGTTATTTGAATAATAAGCACTCTTTATTTGTTTCCGTTGAAGTTATGATAGCAGATGGCAACAGCAAACAAGCAGGCATTTTTATCATTTCCTTACATTGAACCCTGGGCCTGAACAATCACAACTGCTTCCTACCCTACCAAAACTGTACTTCATTATGCATTTCAAACCCAAGCATAGCAACAAACATTACTCGTTCTCATTTTAAAAACACAAAGTCTCCCTGATTCGAATTGCCCCCCATTGTGCCCCTCTAATAGCCTTGGTATCTAGCTGCTCAAAATCAGCAGCCAAGTGTTCTGTCTCAGTAGTTCACCACTAAACAAACTTTTCGCCCTTTCCTTCACAAATATTATGCGACGTGCAACACATGCCTACGATCATAGGAATATTTTCCCAAATGCGGTCTAACCTGTCCTAAAGGCATCACCAGCACGCCTTTAATCTGCCAAATGCACATTCCTTGGTCATCCTATCCCCAGTCAGCCTATTATTGAAATGTTCCTTTCTGCTATTCACGTTTCCGATGTACGGCTACAGGAGTCATGGCATTAAGGGGTATGCCAGGTCCCCCAGGATCAGTATGGGCATTTCGATATCCCCTACGGGGATCTTCAGGTCTGGAAAAAAAGTACCCACTTTCTGCTTTCTGTAAAGGCCGGTGTTCCTAAAAATTCATGTGTCGTGAATTTTTCCAGACCTCCCCTCATTGCTGTCAATGAAATACCCATGGTGATCCATAAGTGCCTTCAACAGCGTGGAGAAGTACCCCTTCCGATTGGTATATTCCATAGCAAGGCATCTGGTGCCAAAATTGGAATATGCGTGCTACACTGCTCTACAGCCAAAATTCTTCTGAAATAAATGTAGTTAAACTTTACTAATTCTGGGTCACTGAGAACAAAAATGGGGATGCTTAAAATTGTTGATTGGCTCTAGTTTTCAAGATATGCTATTGGGTCAGTATATTCGACCCTTGACTTGGGAATGGTGGAGGATAAGTGAGTTATAAAGGGAAGGGATCTCAATTTAAACCAGAAATGGCTAAAATACATCTTTGACTGGATCTATGAATAAATCTATGACTTGGTTTGGACAGTACTTGCTTTTTAGGCAAAACAATGAATGATGCAATCTGAAGCTGGTATTGCGTCATACATGATATGAATCACATCATGTTATTCCTAGAAGTCATTGATGATGTAATCATAACAAAGCTTACATCACTCTGCTGAACAAATTGCCCTATATCAGCTCTAGAAATCATACAGTGTCGTGCTTTCTTATTTGTCAGTGTTTGATTTTACAAAGGGACACATTTCTGTTTAGCCAAAGTGAGCAGAGATTCCTCGTACTTGTGTGAACAGTGCAGATAACTTCTGCTATGTTTGTGGTGAAGTGACTTTTGCATCACAAAAGCACAGTATAACCACTATGGTTAAGAAAGCCTATCACCTTTATTTTGGCTGCAAAATTGGAGATCAGGACAAGAGGTGGGCCCCACACATATGCTGCAACACTTGTGCAACAAATCTTCGCCAGTGGTTGAACAGGAAAAGGAAATCTATGCCTTTTGCAGTGCCAATGATTTGGAGAGAGCCAACAGATCATACCAGCAATTCTTACTTCTGCATGGTGCCTCCAGTTGGGAAAGGTGTGTCAAAGAAGAAAAAGTGGACTGTGCATTATCCAAACATTCCATCAGCTATACGCCCAGTACCCCACGGAGAAGGACTGCCGGTTCCTGATGCACCAGAATCATTCTCACTTGAGTCAGACGAGGAAGAGGAAGAGGATGAAACTTCTGGTCCTGAACCATCAATGTCACAGGACCCACATTTTCTCCCATCCTCCTCCTCTGAACCACACCTCATAACACAAGGTGAACTGAATGACCTTGTCAGGGATTTGGAACTACCCAAGAGTAAGGCAGAGCTGTTAGGCTCCAGACTACAGCAGTGGAATCTCCTGGCAGGTGATGTTAGGGTTTCCATGTTCCGTGACCGTCAAAAGGATCTTGTCCCATTCTTTTTCATGGAAGGTGATCTTGTAGCCTGCAACAACATCGATGGTGTGATGGCAGCCCTCAACATCGTTCACGATCCAGATGAGTGGAGACGGTACATTGATTCATGGAAGACGAGTCTTAAAGCTGTTTTACTGCATAATGGCAATGTTTTGCCATCAATTCCAGTTGGTCATGCAGTCCATATGAAGGAAACCTATGACAACATGAAACAACTTTTGAGGTGCATAAACTATGACCAACATCAGTGGCAGCTTTGTGGCGATTTGAAGCTTGTTGCTCTCTTGCTTGGTCTGCAGACTGGATACACGAAGTATTGCTGTTTTCTCTGCGAATGGGATAGTCGTCCAAGAGATTCCCACTACATCAAGCAAGATTGGCCACTCCGACAGTCATTGGAGCCTGGGAGGAAAAGTGTTCAGCATCCACCACTTGTTGAATCAAGGAAGATTTTGTTACCACTCTTACACATCAAGCTGGGTCTGATGAAGAACTTCGTCAAGGCCATTAACAAAACACAAGCAGCTTTCAAGTACCTCCGTGGAAAATTTCCAAGGTTAAGTGAAGCTAAGATAAAGGAAGGTGTCTTTGTTGGTCCTCAGATTAGTGAACTTCTTTGAGATGATGCGTTTGACCATGCACTGCGTGGCAAGGAAAAGATGGCATGGAAAGCCTTCCAGTTAGTGGCAATAAATTTTCTCGGAAGCAACAAGGCAGACAACTACAGGTAGTTGGTGGAAAACCTCCTTAAGGCATACAAAAGCCTTGGTTGCAACATGTCACTAAAGATACATTTTTTGCACTCTCATCTAGATTTTTTTCCACCAAACTGCAGAGCAGTGAGCGACGAGCACGGTGAGTGATTTCACCAGGACATTGCAACAATGGAGAAATGCTATCAGGGCAAATGGAGCCCATCAATGCTTGCAGACTATTGCTGGACAGTGACAAGAGATGCTCCATTTAATGAATACAAGAGACAAGCCAAGAAGCGCTGAGTAAACACTGAATAGGACTAAACTATGTACAGAATAGTTTTTTTCCTTTTGTTTCATAATAAATTTTATTTATATAACCCTTTTGCTGATTTTTAAAGTGTTACATAAACAGGACAGGTGAAATATTATCATGTAAAGCAACCACAAACACATGAAAAGACCTAGGTTTACAATTTATGATTAAAACTCTACTATCTACACAATATACATAGACATAAAATGTAAAAACTTAAATATCTTAGAAACAGTAGCCAATCAGTTGTTTTAATTGTCATATTTGAATTCAGCACATCAAAATACATAATAAATAGCACATTTTATCTCTAAAGCAGACAACTTCTCAAAAATTCTAGACCAGTGCTATCTATCGCCCCACACAGTTGCAGAAACCCATTTCTGCAAAGCCATCCACAATGTCACACATGTTGCCAAGTGTCACGGTCCTGCGTAGCAGGATGTAATTAATCATAGAATCATAGAATATCAGGGTTGGAAGGGACCTCAAGAGGTCATCTAGTCCAACCCACTGCTCAAAGCAGGACCAATTCCCAACTAAATCATCCCAGCCAGGGCTTTGTCAAGCCGGGCCTTAAAAACCTCCAACGAAGGAGACTCCACCACCTCTCTAGGTAACGCATTCCAGTGTTTCACCACCCTCCTAGTGAAATAGTGTTTCCTAATATCCAACCTGGACCTCCCCCACTGCAACTTGAGACCATTGCTCCTTGTTCTGTCATCTGCCACCACCGAGAACAGCCGAGCTCCATCCTCTTTGGAACCACCCTTCAGGTAGTTGAAGGCTGCTATCAAATACTCCCTCATTCTTCTCTTCTGGAGACTAAACAATCCCAGTTCCCTCAGCCTTTCCTCATAAGTCATGTGCTCCAGACCCCTAATCATTTTTGTCGCCCTCCGTTGGACTCTTTCCAATTTTTCCACATCCTTCTTGTAGTGTGGGACCCCAAACTGGACACAGTACTTCAGATGAGGCCTCACCAATGTCGAATAGAGGGGAATGATCAGGTCCCTCGATCTGCTGGCAATGCCCCTACTTATACAGCCCAAAATGCCGTTAGCCTTCTTGGCAACAAGAGCACACTGTTGACTCATATCCAGCTTCTCGTCCACTGTGACCCCTAGGTCCTTTTCTGCAGAACTGCTACCTAGCCATTCGGTCCCTAGTCTGTAGCAGTGCATGGGATTCTTCCATCCTAAGTGCAGGACTCTGCACTTGTCCTTGTTGAACCTCATCAGGTTTTTTTTTGGCCCAATCCTCTAATTTGTCTAGGTCCCTCTGTATCCGATCCCTACCCTCTAGTGTATCTACCACACCTCCTAGTTTAGTGTCATCTGCAAACTTGCTGAGAGTGCAGTCCACACCATCCTCCAGATCATTAATAAAGATATTAAACAAAACCGCCCCCAGGACCGACCCTTGGGGCACTCCGCTTGAAACCGGCTGCCAACTAGACATGTAGTCATTGATCACTACCCATTGAGCCAGACGATCTAGCCAGCTTTCTATCCACCTTACAGTCCATTCATCCAGCCCATACTTTTTTAACTTGGCGGCAAGAATACTGTGGGAGACCATATCAAAAGCTTTGCTAAAGTCAAGGAATAACACATCCACTGCTTTCCCTTCATCCACAGAGCCAGTTATCTCATCATAGAAGGCAATTAGGTTAGTCAGGCATGACTTCCCCTTCGTGAATCCATGCTGACTGTTCCTAATCACTTTCCTCTCCTCTAAATGTTTCATAATTGATTCCTTGAGGACCTGCTCCATGATTTTTCCAGTGACTGAGGTGAGGCTGACTGGCCTGTAGTTCCCCGGATCCTCCTTCTTCCCTTTTTTAAAGATGGGCACTACATTAGCCTTTTTCCAGTCATCTGGGACCTCCCCCGATTGCCATGAGTTTTCAAAAATAATGGCTAATGGCTCTGCAATCTCAGCCGCCAACTCCTTTAGCACCCTCGGATGCAGCGCATCCGGCCCCATGGACTTGTGCACGTCCAGTTTTTCTAAATAGTCCCGAACCACTTCTTTCTCCACAGAGGGCTGGTCACCTTCTCCCCATACTGTACTGCCCAGTGCAGCAATCTGGGAGCTGACCTTGTGCGTGAAGACAGAGGCAAAAAAATCATTGAGTACATTAGCTTTTTCCACATCCTCGGTCACTAGGTTGCCTCCCTCATTCAGTAAGGGGCCCACACTTTCCTTGATTTTCTTCTTGTTGCTAGCATACCTGAAGAAACCCTTCTTGTTACTCTTAACATCTCTTGCTAGCTGCAACTCCAAGTGTGATTTGGCCTTCCTGATTTCACTCCTGCATGCCTGAGCAATATTTTTATACTCCTCCCTGGTCATTTGTCCAATCTTCCACTTCTTGTAAGCTTCTTTTTTGCGTTTAAGATCAGCAAGGATTTCACTGTTTAGCCAAGCTGGTCGCCTGCCATATTTACTATTCTTTCTACACATCGGGATGGTTTGTTCCTGCAACCGCAATAAGGATTCTTTAAAATACAGCCAGCTCTCCTGGACCCCTTTGCCCTTCATGTTATTCTCCCAGGGGATCCTGCCCATCTGTTCCCTGAGGGAGTCAAAGTCTGCTTTTCTGAAGTCCAGGGTCCGAATTCTGCTGCTCTCCTTTCTTCCTTGTGTAAGGATCCTGAACTCGACCATTTCATGGTCACTGCCTCTCAGGTTCCCATCCACTTTTGCTTCCCCTACTAATTCTTCCCTGTTTGTGAGCAGCAGGTCAAGAAAAGCTCTGCCCCTAGTTGGTTCCTCCAGCACTTGCACCAGGAAATTGTCCCCTACACGTTCCAAAAACTTCCTGGATTGTCTGTGCACCGCTGTATTGCTCTCCCAGCAGATATCAGGGTGATTAAAGTCTCCCATGAGAACCAGGGCCTGCGATCTAGCAACTTCTGCTAGTTGCCGGAAGAAAGCCTCGTCCACCTCATCCCCCTGGTCTGGTGGTCTATAGCAGACTCCAACCACGACATCACCCTTGTTGTTCACACTTCTCAACTTTATCCAGAGACTCTCAGGTTTTTCTGCAGTTTCATACCGGAGCTCTGAGCAGTCATACTGCTCTTTTCTGCCCTGCCTGTCCTTCCTGAACAGTTTATATCCATCCATGACAGTACTCCAGTCATGTGAGTTATCCCACCAAGTCTCTGTTATTCCAATCACATCATAGTTCCCTGACTGTGCCAGGACTTCCAGTTCTCCCTGCCTGTTTCCCAGGCTTCTTGCATTTGTGTATAGGCACTTAAGATAACTCATTGATCGTCCCTCTTTCTCAGCATGAGACAGGAGTCCTCCCCTCTTGCGCTCTCCTGCTTGTGCTTCCTCCCAGGATCCCATTTCCCCACTTACCTCAGGGCTTTGGTCTCCTTCCCCCGGTGAACCTAGTTTAAATGTTTAGTTAATGGCCCTGTTAACAGTCCCCCAACAGCACCAACAGTCAACTTCTCAACTCCAAACTGACTTTTGACCTACCAGTAGCAGACTGGAGTCACCAGCTTCTACACTGCAATCGCCATGCGCTTCTCCACTGAGAGTGCAGCTCTCATTTGGGTGTACTTGCGCCACAGGGCTGGTGGGAGCTCAGTACACAGTTCCAGGAAGGTGGCTTTTGACATCTAAAAATTCTGCAGCCACTGCTCATCATCCCAGACTTGCATAACAATGTGATTCCACCACTGAGTGCTAGTTTCCCAAGCTGGAAAGCGACGTTCCACCATGCTCAGCTGTTCTGTGTATGCCAAAAGCAATCTAATGCTGTTGTTATCCATGTCAGACACCATGTCAGGCAACTGTGACTCCCGTTGCCTTCAGAACTTCAAGAATGACTCCACTACCATTCACGATGTGCTACTGACAGCTAGCAGAGCAGTACGGGATCCATTCCTGCAGATAGAGGTGGTGGGCTGAGCGGAAAACAAGGGGTGTTGAAAAATGTGGGAAACTGGAGACGGAAGCACATGGAATGCTGGGACGGAAAGCAATGCATCATGGGACATTGAGCCCAGAACTATGATGTGCTGTGATCCAGTTTGCCTTCCTACAACACCTATCAACACAAGATGCAGAGCTGAACTGTGGGATAGCTACCCACAGTGCATTGCTCTCACTATCGTTGCCACTGCTCCACATGTGGACGCGCTATGCCAAAAGAGAAAGACAGTGTGAACGTGCAACTACGATTTTCATTAAAGGCTTTTTGGTCATTGACCAAACTTTCAGCAAAAAAAATCTGCCAGTGTACACATAGCCTTTATGCAATGAAACCTAGGCTAGAGAGTCCATGCTGTAGGGAGTTTCCTATTCACCTAGTTACTAAAAATCTGACAGTGGGAAAAAAAACCTTTGCCAAGACATGTGCCAGGGGAAACATCCCAACACACCTCAGGGAAAAGACTTGGGCGTCATTGATGGCAGCTCCACGGAAACACCTGCTCATTGTCAGTAGTGGCCACAACAAAGACAATGTTCGAATGCCTAAGGAATGGGATGGAGAATAACCTGCTCTGGAGATGCGCTCAGTTTTGGTCACTCAGTCTCTATAAAGGATATAGCTGATAGAAAGGGGATTTCTGAGACAGGCTATGAGAATGGGGGAGGCTGGCGTATGTGGACAGACTGTACCATCTGGGACTGTTTAGTTTAAGAAGAGACAAATAAGGGGGCATAGGATAGAGGAGAATAAAATAAAAAATGGAACTGATTACATTGAAATGGACATACAGAGAACAGCTTCCAACCAGTAATAGCTACCTACAGATACCCTTCAAAAGGGCTAATTCCCTAAAGATGAGAGAAATTAACAGCAAAACTGATTGGGAGGAAAAATTTAGGCAGAACAATGGCAATTAAAATTGGGATTTCTTTAAGAAGAGTTTATGAGAGAGCTGAAAAGCCATGATTCCACAATCAAGGAAGTGGAGAACTTTGGTTAAAAACCCAGTTCAGTAGCAAAGTGAAGGCAGCAATTAAGAGGGAAAAAGCAACATATAACAAATGGGAAAAAGGGAAAATAGATAGCAAGCAATACAAACTGGAAGTTATGAAAATGGATACGGGACTTTACAGACATCAAGGGGAAATCCATGCTTTGCAGGGTTAAGGAGGTTATTAAGTACATTAAGAACAAAAGAAATCCTAGAAAATTTAAAGGCCAATTCCTAGAGGGAGAAAGGAAACTTGTTAATGTTGCAGAAAAGGTCGATGTGTTCAAGAACTATTTTTGTTCTGCATTTGGAAAGAAGCAGTATGCAGTACTCACACACATGCGGTGATGAAACACTTTCCAGTCCATTAGCAGTCAAGGAGGATGTTAAACAGCATCTACAGTAGAACCTCAGAGTTACAAACCCAAGAGTTACTAACTGACGGATCAACGACACATCTCATTCGGAACCAGAAGTAGGAGTCAGGCAGCAACGGAGCCCCCCGCCCTCCAAGGCAAAAACAGGACAGTTCTGCGTTAAACATAAACTATTAAAAAAAAAAAAGGGAAAGATTTTAAGAAAAGATTTGGCAAGACAAAGAAACAATGGAAAAACTGATATGGGATTAGTTGAAAAAAAAAAACGTCTAGGAGTATAATTAATGCCAGTCAACAGCATGGTTTATGGAAAACAGGTCTTGTCAAAAAAATCTGATTTCATCCTTTCATGAGAGTACACGTTTGGTTGATCAAGGGAACCAAGCAGATGCAACAGACTTAGATTTTTCTGAGGCATTTGATTTAGTAGGTTAAAAAAATGAACTATATACAAACGGGGCCGGGGGGAGTTGGAATAGGGGAAGGATTTTATCTCTGCACATGGCATTGATGAAACCGACTGCGCCAAGTTTTGGGGTCCACATTTCAAAAAGGATGTTGAAAAACTGGAGAAGGTGCAGAAAAAAACCACAAAAATGATTGGAGACTGCAGAAAATGCCTAACACAGAGAGAGATTTAAAGAGCTTCATCTATTTATCTCATCAAAAAGACAATCAAGCAGAGACTTCCATGGGGAGAAAACCGTGGGTGCTAATGGGCTCTGTAATCTAGTTTAGAAAGGCAGAGGAAGACCCAATGGCTGGAAGCTGAAGCCAGAAAATTCTAATTGGAAATAAGGGCCACTGAGGGTGATTAACCGTTGGGACAAACTGCAAAGGGAAGTGGTGGATTCGCCAACTCCCCATGTCTGTAGATCCAGACTAGATGCTTTTGTGGAAGATCTGCTTGAGGGCTTGTCTACACTTAAAACACTACAGCAGTGCTGCAAAGCGCTTAAGTGTAGACACTACTTACATGGATGACAGATGTTCTCCCGTCAGCGTAGGTAATTCACCTCCCCATGAGGTGGTAGAGAGGTTAATGGAAGAATTGTCCCGTTGCCCTCATGCTGTTTACACTGGGGTTAGGTAAATATAGCGACAGCTCTCGGGGTGTGGATTATTTTGCTGTTGCAAAAAAAGCTAATGCAATTTTGGGTTGCATTAACAGAGGCATAGTGCGCAAGTCATGGTAGGTGATAGTGCCTCTCTACTGTGCACTGGGTACGTCTCAACTGGAGAGCTGTGTGCAATTTTTGTCACTGCTGTGTGGAAAGGATGTAGAGAAACTGGAAAGGATCCAGAGGTGAGCGACAAAGATGATCCCAGGGATGGATGCAAACCATACGAGCAAAGGCTGAAGGAACTGGGTATGTTTAGTTTGGAAAACAGGAGATTAAGGAGGGACATGATAGCAGATTTCAAGTATTTGAAAGGCTGCCATAAAAAAGATGGAGAAAAGTGCAAACAATTCAATGTTTATTGGGATGAACTTCCAGCAAGCAATGGTTTCAATTTCCTTCCTCAGTGTCCCCTTTCCTAGCTCTGACTCCACAGAGCCTTGCCTGTGTCTCTGTTCCCATTCCCTGTTCCCATTCCTGCCCCCTTAGCAAAACATGATTCCAATTCCCCCCCTACTTCCTGATTGACTGCAGACTATATAATAAAACATGAGTTCTTCTTAGATATACCTTAACCAATCATTTTACTGAAATTTCACTAACCAATCCTAACATATTGTAACATGACTATCTAACCATTATATCCCACCACCTTAGTTGGTTTACACCCAACAAAATTAATTATACAGCAGCCAGAAACAATCACAGAACCAGACAGAGATTATACAGACAAACAATAGGGAAGTGGGGACTACAGTGATAGAACAATACAGAAATGAGGATTTCACACCCCAGCTATTGATAAGTGAGTTCTTGCCAGACAGGATGCTATCAAACTAAGTTTTCTTTAAATCTTCTAGGGCTCTTCCCTTTCTCTGGAGGTGATAGATCGGATCACCTTTCTAACAGCCCAAAACTGCCTTATTTCAGTGTGACTGGTGAGGACGTGACCGGTCGCTTCTCGGCTTACGGCTGCCCTGCTGATTAGCCAAAGGCCTTAGCCTAAGAACAAGGCCTCAGACTATCCTAGTGAGAGAAGGCCTATAAACAGGCAGACTGATTTTGATTCTTCTTTTGTACCTCTATAACTAGCTAAGTGATAAGAATACACCTAAATTCCTCAAGTATAGGCCATTGCAGACAGGCCTGAATATCTATATCCTAACCGCTGTCTGACACCTTCAGTTAGGAGACGTCATTTTCAGTTGCTTATAAGTTTACCAAAGTTTAATCGTTTGCACTGAAATTTCCCACACTGTGTGTCTGTTTCCAGCTGAATTGTTTTTTTTTTTTATTAAGTTTAAGACATAACAGTTCAGCCGACTTCTCGAATGAAGCCAGGAGAAAAGATGTCTTGCCCATGTTGAAAAATTCATATAATTATTCCAATGAAGAGCCCTAGCACCTCCATGCTTTCCACCAGAAAGTCAGGTGAGAGCCCCCCCCCCCCGTTAACAGCCAGAGCCCTGAAATGCAAGAGGAGGAGGTGAGAGTCCCTGTGCATTAACTCACACCCAGCTGGCTCCTGAGGTCTTTACTCAGTTCTTACTCCAAGGGGAGCAAAGAGGGACATTTTGGCCAGTGATATTGGACCAAACTCATCCCCTGTGGCAAGGGCCCCGGTATGTTTAATGGCTCTGCAAAGCAGAAAGGACCACAGAACTATTCTCTATCCCATCACACCCATGTTGCACTGGGTTTGTCAAGCAGGTGAGCTCCTCAGCAAGAGATGGGTACCTGTGAATTCTGAGACAGACGTGTCTTCCCTGGGAATCCCCCGCAGGCAGCCGTTTCCCACACCTCTCTCACCCCAGCATCTGCAGCAGCATCCCACGCTGAGAGCCGACACAGGGGTGTGCACTGTTTATAATACAGCTGTGCGGTATCCTGGGGGCATCGTTCAGCCTCTAGGGGAGAAGCAGCATCTGAATGGAAACAGGCTGGAGACCGGAGACACTCAAGCCAATGTCTCTCTTTCAATATCTGTGCTTCTGTGCTATTTATCCAGCTTTAGGAGTGAACAATAATTAAGGGACCTTCCCAAAGGGAGATGAGAACTCCTGGGCTCTCCGCTGAGTCAGAGAGGAATTGGCTGCTCTGTGTATTTGTGTATTTTTAAAAAGTAGTTGATTAGTAAGAAAACTAGGGATAATGCCCAGCTCTCCATAGGGTCTGATACTCTGTAAAGGCCCAATATTAATAGGTAGATAGTAGACAGAGATATTTGGAGAAAGGTGACTCAGGGGAGACATGAACACTTTCTGCAGGCACGCGGGGCTATCACTAAGGGATCAGAATTCAGTAATTCTCATCAGTAACTATCATCATACTGTGCAGCACCCTAAATTGATGGATCTTCAAAACACCTGGCAAAGGAAAGTCACTATGAACATATACCCATTATACTGATAGGTAAACCGAGGGAAAGGGTGACATGACTTGGTGAAGGTCACACAGAGAATGACAGACAGAACCCAGGAGTCCTGACTTCCCTGCTGTAACTAAGGTCTCTCCGTTAGTAACTGAGCGCATGACAAGAAGGAAATGGATTCATGGTGTAGCAGGGATTGTTCATTAGGTGGGTGTAATGGACTTGCTCAGGATGCAACCTGGAACAGGGGGTACCACTGAGCCCTCTGGCATACCAACCTGGGCTCCCTCTCACACTGTGAGGCTGAGACAAGCTGCAATTGTCTCCAGGTTTTGCACTTCCACAGCCAGACACAGCCAGGGACGCACCCAGCTTCAGTTACATGAATGCTTTTACTAGGCACTAATGAGCCAACAATAGAGAAGCTCCAGCCAATTCCCCCCCGAACCCAGCTCCCCAGCCTAGGACCCCAGAGCTGTACCATCTAAGCCTGGTCAGAAGCCTGGCGAGAGTACATGTATTACCCAGTCTGCCCCACCCTCAATGTGGAGAGGACAATGCACCAGCCCCTGTTCCTGAGCAGGTTTCCCTTTTGCATTTCAAACAACACACTGTATTAGGGAAAAAATATAAAACTGATTTATTAACTGCAGAAGGATAGATTTTAAGTGATAGATTTATTATAAGGAATAAGTGTACAGATCAAAGTAGATTACATAAGAAATAAAGCAAAATGACAATCTGAGTTCTAGAAACTAGACATGATTTGAACCATGCAGTGTGTCACCCTGATGGTACAAACAGTCCACCTGTCTTCCATACACAGGCTAGAAATCCCTTCAGCCTGGGACCAAATCCCCAGTTCGGTCCTTGGTGTTGAGTTATGCGGGGGAGTGAGGCCAAGTGATTTTGTTACGTCCACCTTTTATGGCTTCTTTCATGTGAAGGGAACTTCATTTTTCCAAGCAAAAGCCCCCAGTACAGTTAGTGGAAAAGTACAGGCACAAGTGGTATCCAGTGTCACATGAGCTGGCCACATGCCCTCGCACGCTTTCAGAACTTTAAGTAGAAAAATGATACATGTATAGAAATAGGGTAATCATATTCAGGAAATCATAACTTTGATTCCTTACATGACATACTATGTATAAAATATATCATAATCATATCAGCTTTGTAAATATGGGAGTCCCAGGGAGTTGCTTCGGGGCACAGAATGTCACATCTCCCCCCTTAGTTTATTGTAGGAGTGTTAGTCACTGACTAATTTGGAGGTAGTGTTCACAAGGCCTTCTTAAGGTTTGGAACATACAATACCTAAGTGTTGCAAGCATTGTAGTTTTCTCCACAAGTGTTTTTATAAAGTTCTGTGTGCCTTCTCTGTGTCACTAGAAAACCTCTCTTTGTATCTGTGCAGCATTGTCAACCATTGTGCTTTTCCAACTGGTGATAACTGAATACAGATATTCATCAATGCCATACAGTGGTGTGCCTCAGTTTCCCTTTCCACACAGCAGACCAGATTTATTATCGTTTCCCTGCTGTGACCAGTTTTGAACCTGTTTACAGGTGTTAGCTGAGAAACAGGATACCCACAGGGCTTCTTGTTTGCCATTTGTAGCATGTCCCAAAGCTTTTCCCCAAAATCATGCACGTTACACCCTTCCACAGGATTTACCATCAGTACCAAATTCTTTGTTATAAGAGTTCCCATTAGCAACAGACATTGTATCATGAGATTTAACAATAACACCAAATCTTTCATCACAGGTAGGTGTTTCCAAGGATTTTTATTATACCACACCTTCTGCTTGGACAGTTTGATTTGTTCAATACCCATTGTGTCTTTCAACTCCTCCCTGAACCTTAACATGTGTTTAGATACTGGTTTTCCTTTCCCCTCAGTATCCCCTTGTAATGAGGCGGCCTTTGGCGGGACACTACTGAGAGTATCAATTGAGGACAAATTGTTTAAAGTAGGGCAAGCAGAGCCCAAGGCTGGGGGTCATTTACATTTAAGGCATCAAACCAGCCAAACAGAGAGGACTTTGGTTTTACCCCACTGGCTAACCAGAAGTCAGACAAGCAATTCCCTCAGATACTCCAGTTCCCTTTTATCACCACCAGCGCCATTCCTTATGGGGATGAATGGTTATGAAAACCAATACCCCAGGAAAAGAAAAAAGGTTCTCCCGATCCCAAACGACCAAGCCCCAGACTCAGATCAATCTACAAATTAGATCTTACCCACAAATCACGCTGTTGTCAATCCTTTAGAATCTAAATTCTACAGATTTATTTATAAAAAGAAAGAAATATAGATGAAAGTTAAAATTGGTTAAATGGAATCAAATACATACAACAATTGCAAAGTTCTTAGTTCAGGCTTGTTTCAGGCTTGATGGGATTACTGCGGATTTAAATCAATCAAGTCTCTGGAGTACAAACTTCCCAGCCTGGATGGGTCGTTCAGTCCTTTGTTCAGAGCTTCAGTTTCAAGCACAGTTCATCCAGTGGTCAGAAGCAGGATTGAAGACAAAATGGAGGGGATTCCAGGGCCTTTTATATCCTCTGCCAGGTGGAAGGACACCCCTTTGTTCTTACTGTGGAAACTGACAGCAGCAAGATGGAGTTTGGAGTCACATGGGAAAGTCACATGTCCATGCATGACTCAGTTTTAAGGCGGCAGCCATTGTTCCCCTGCTATCTTGAACATTCCTTGATTGGGCACTTACTCAGAATAGTCCTTTCTCAAGAAGCTGACCAAATGCTTCACTGATGTTATGTAGAATCAAACACATTGAGATACAAGTACATAGCCAATATTCGACAAAGAGTCCTGTGGCACCTTATAGACTAACAGACGCATTGGAGCATAAGCTTTCGTGGGTGAATACACTCTTGGTCAGATGCATAGCCAATATGCATATATTCAACTACAAAAATGATACACACATACAGACAGCATAATCATAACCAGCAAATTACAACCTTTTCATAGACACCTGACTCGACCTTCTTTGTACAAGTTTTGGTGCAACTATAGGACTTTGGTTGCAACAATGATCTATACGGTCACAGTCCATGTCAATAATGTCACACCACTTCAGAGGGATCTCACTCTAAGGTGATCTTTGGGGTCTTGGTATGCTGGGGTCTGATGTGGTAAGTGCGCTTTACATGATGGCTAGCCCTCTAAAGAGCTGCTTCCCAACCCCAGGGTTATACCCATGGAAATAATCCACCCCCCCTCTTGGACTTTCCTTGTGATCCCCACTCCCAGCACTGGGACCTTCCCCTCCCCTTTCCCAGAGGGTTGTGATCTTTGCTGTCTGGGCTAACAGGTGTGTCTTTTCAGAGCTGCTTTCTGTGTCTTCGCAACCCAGGGAATTTCCTCCTCCCCTCTGTCAGTTGGGTCATTAGCATTTCCACAGGCAACCATTGATTCAGTTGGACCTGCATCCGGTCTGGAAGAGACAGAGTTATTTTTCACAAGCATGTCAGGAACAAAGTCCTGAGAAATCGGGAGTTGGATTGGGGTACCCTCCGTCACCCCGTCTCTATCCCCGAGAGGTCAGTTGTGTGACTGCTTCCGTCTGGCAGGTCAGTTACACAGTTCCCTCTCAAAGCCTGAGCCACAGGTTGGGTGCCTGGGAGCACAAATGCCGAATCTTCAGTTCTGTCCTGGGCGTCTTCC
This sequence comes from Malaclemys terrapin pileata, assembly GCF_027887155.1. Taxonomy (NCBI): domain Eukaryota; kingdom Metazoa; phylum Chordata; order Testudines; family Emydidae; genus Malaclemys; species Malaclemys terrapin. The sequence continues at coordinate 346,532,151 of NC_071505.1, read as the reverse complement.
CCCATGTGATCAGTGAGGAGACATTCCTGTACCCCCACTATTCCTCCCCCAGTTTTCCTCTCTGGGCCCTCCTCTAGGACACATACCCCTATGCTCTCTAGAGTGGGAACTATCCCCCGGTCAGCCAGGAAGGGCTGATAGCTAACAGCCTGGACAGTTGTCTCAATGGCAGGCTCTACACCCGCTCCCTTCCTGAGGTGGTGTTGCCTCCTGCTGCAGCGTTAAAGGAACCCACACCCACCTCCTCAGTGGTTTCTATGATTCTATCACCCTTCTCTGGCTCCCCTCCAGAACACATCTCCCTTTGCTCCTTAGCTTTGGGTTTGTCCCTTGTTTAGTAGCAACATGGACATTTTTCTACTTGAGGTGCGCTGCCTTCAGCTGAAGGGCAGGAGCTGGTCTTAACCACTCCCAGTCCTGGAAGCATGTAGTTTCCCACTACTGCAGAAGAATTATGGAGACACTCTTTCCTTCAACAGTTCCTGGGACTTTCCCCTTTCCCTCTGAGGTACCAGCAGAACACTCCTTCTTGCTGCAGACAGACACTTTAACAGCCTGAGCTACATGGAAGAAATCATTGTCAATTAGCATATCAATAAGGTTATCGTCTACTACCCCCACTGATCATACAGGTTCCAAACCCTCAGTTTCCATGTGCACTGTAGCCAAAGGGACAAGGATTTTGTAACCACCAAATAATAAAAGCTCTGCCATCTGTCCTGTCAGTAGGTCACCTTGTTGCACTATACTCCTCCTAACCACAGACATTTCTGCCCCTGGATCTTTCCACCCAAGGTGTTTCCTGCCATTAATGCTGACCGCCTTTAAGTGCTTCATGCCTAGTTTTGCAGAGGCTGATTTTACAAACCTAGTATGATAAGTGACAGGTGCCTGAGGAGCTTCTGTGCTCAGAATTGCAGCATTCGCATGAGATACCTGCTGCCTGCTTCCTCTGAGCACAGGGCATTTATCCCTCGGGTGATCAGTGGAATTATAATGATAGCACCTCCGGGAGTCTTTGTTTTTTTTCCAGCAGATTAGGGTTGGGGATTAGAGGAATGGGGTAAAATGGGACCATACTTCCCACCCAGTGTAAACACCTCAATCTGTAGTTTATTCACAATAAATGCATGTGTCTGCTCAAAATCCTCAGCTAGAGAAGCCATCTATCCACCGTTTCCAACTTTTTGTCCCATAGACACTGTTTCACATCATCTTTACATATGTTTAAGACGTGCTCCTGAGAAACAACGTCAAACACTGCTTCAAAGCTTGTAACACCTGTGCCCCTTTCCCACTTTCCCATCAAATCTTTCGTTTTGTTTACATATTCCATGTTACATACCAGTATCCCTCTTAAGATTCCTAGATTTCACTCTATATTTTTCAGGGGTAATCTGAAATTCTTTCAAAAGCATTTCTTTGAATTTACAATAATCTAAAGCATCATCAATTGGCATTTTATTGACTATATCCAGTGATTTACCAGTTAAATTAGCAACTAAAGTGGGCAACTTCTGGTCATGAGGAATCTTATGAATCACACACAGTCTCTCAAAGGTAGTGAAGTATTCAGCAATATCCCCTGCCTTGTTGTATGCAGGACACAGCTGTTCTCATTTGAGGATTTTTGGAGAGGTGGGAATCAGTGGAGTGGGAAGGTTCTGGTTCTGTTTTTATAACAAGTCCAATTGGTGAGTCCGCTCTCTCTCTTTCTACTCAGTTTCTTGTTGTAGAGCTCCCTAAGATCTAATTTTTTGTTTTTATATAAGACATTCATCCATGTCCTGAAAAAGACTTCATTCTAGTCTGTACCACAGGAGAAAACCAAGCTGAGGTACAGAGCAAAGGCAATTGAAAGAGTGTTTTCCCCGCTACCCATCGCACAGGCAATATGTGACCCCCTGAAAATGTCCCTCTCACTTTCCTTGTTCAGCGAGTGTCACCTGCACTTTCTATTTGTCAGACCTCAGCCACATTACTGGATCAACAGACCTTTTGCCACAGTATCTGGGGAGCCGTTCGTCCCATCAGGCATCATCATCATCTTCATGGGAAATCCCAAAGGAACATAGCCTCCTTGCAAACCGAGCACTGCCCGGATTGATCTCTGGGAAGGTGTTTAAGGGTGTCAGGTTGTATATTCCTACATGGTAGGTCTGTTGTGCCACCAAAGCTTTTGGCACCCAGGTGATCACAGGCCATGGCGTGGCATTCCTCGGTGTGCCCACTTCAGTATTTCCTGGTCTTTCACTGTAGCAATACGTCCTCAGCAAGAAAGCTGCCAAAACTTACACAGTGCTGATGGGAGCAGTTGTGCATTCAATATATCCTCACTCCTGATCTTGTGCTGCTGATCTTGATACAGAGAAGCTGCTGGAGACCACGAGCATTGAAAATGTCAGCCTGGAGTTCCTCAGTCTTCCTCAGTCCCATCCACTGGAGCTTGGGTACTCATTGTACCCTGTGGCCATGACATCCCCCCCAAAGGCTGCACTGTATGAATGGAGCGCCCATATCTTTCAAGCAGCCTCCAGCCCTGTCTATGAAGCTGCCATCTGCCCAGCAATCCCTCTAGACAGGTTAATACTGAGCTGGTTGCAGTTCGCAGTTGCAGGCAACTTAATGGTAATGACCAGGGACTTAGTTTTATCTGGCTAATAACTAGACTAATGTGCACCGCTTCTTCCCCAGCGGTTCACATTGCTACACCTGCAATTGCCACTGAAGTGGATGGAACAACAGACTCTTGAGTGTTTGTAACTGGCACCTAGGGTGGAATGCACATTAGAAGTGGCAGAGAGAGGGAGGCATGTGTGTGGGGACTGGGGGGGAGAAGGGAGAGAAAAGGAACCAAAATGCATGGAGAGAGAGAGAGGGAGAGAGAGAGAGGGATGGGATGAAATCCAGTAGAACAGGGACTCCCTGCCTCTTCCATTCTGGGGAGCACTTTCTAAGGGAGAGACAAATCCTCTCCCTGACCCGAAACTGGCACTGCCTGGTTCAGGTTACGTTTCCTTCAGGGATTCTGGCTGGATCAGTCTGGGAACTGGAGCACTCGGGGAAATACTGAGGGCAGGGGAGAGTGGGCCACATTAGGGTGAAGAGAACATCTTGTGGACACCTCCCTGCAGGTTTGGGATCACCCAGCTCCACTCCCGGTCCACTGACAGTCCCCTAGCATCCGTAGTCAGCTCCAGGTTTGTGGTCATAGCCCCACTCAAGCTCCCGTGCCCAGACACCTGCCAGGCAACTGTGTTTGGGTCCTACACACTGGACCCATGTGTTTTTGAGTTGGAGCAGGGTTCAGGCCCTACTCTAGGTCTCACGTTCTAGACCCACTCTCGGGGTACAGCTTCCATTCTAGCACCTCCCTCTGGGAGCAGAGACCTGCACACCAAGCGCCAGTGTCCAGAGACTAGTTGTGGCTTGGCTCCCCCAGAATCTCCAATTGCTTCAACACACTCTGCCCAGAGCTCCTCCTTGGGCGCACCCTGTTCCCAGTTTCTCTCTTTCAGGACACAGGATCGTTAAAGCAAACAGACCCAGGTCTTGCAAAAGGGGTTTGTACATATTGGGTTCTGGGAAGTGGGGGGCGAAAGCCCGCCCACTGCTAAAGGATTCCCCCCCCAGCCTAAGGGGAGGATCCACAAGGCCAGGAACTCAAATAATTACGGGGGACAACTAATGTAAAAACAGGGACAGGAGTGTGGTCAAAGGGCCAAAAGAAGAGAACCAGACGGGGACACCGAGCAGAGAACCCCAGACAGCGCCCACTGCTCCTCAAAGGCGTCAAGGGAGCCAGTGGACGCCGCCCAGAGGAACTCTGCCCGGATGCGTGAGCAAAAGGGGTTTGTAGTGCGGTGGACACACGCTCCTGCCAAAAAGGGCCTGAAACAGCCCTGGGAGAAGGCTGGTGGCTGGGAGCGGCTAAGCTGGTCTGATTGGGGAAGCAGCTGCAGTTGGGCCATGCCCCAATCAGGCCTCAGCTGGCTCTATATAAGAGGCTGGGAGCCAGGAGCTCAAGAGTCTCTCTCTGCCTTCAGAGGGAGAAGGGCCTGGCTGCAGCGAGCGAGACACAGGGCACCTGAGTGGAGCAGGGCTGGGGAAAGGCTGGGGAGCTCCAGCCTGGATAGCCCCAGGCTGCGGACTAGTAGGAGGCCAAGGGGTACTGGGGGTTGCAGAGGGCAGCCCATGGGTAGGCCAAGGCAGCAGGTCCAAACCCAACCTTGCCTGTGATGAGTGGCCTATACTGCAGTCAGCCCCAGGGAGCGGGGGCTAGTTGGTGACTTGCAGTGGCCTTATTCTGAGGCGAGGTAAGGATAGTGGGTGGGGGTTCCCCAGGGAGGGGAGACCCTAGTACTGAGGGGTGTACTGCTAGGGGGCAGCACCCCAGATACAAGGGCATCGGGGTCTGGGAGGGACATGGGGACCAGAGGACAGGCAGATCACCAGCCTGCAGGGGGCGCTCCAGGACGCTGGAAGAACTAATTCCCGAGACGATCAGCAGGAGGCGCTGCAGGGGTGAGTCCGCTCTTCTACAGGATTGTAAACCAATCCCTCTACTTTAGAGAGCACAAGAGATACCCAGATCCAGTTAAATACAACACCAGCCCACCATTCCCTGCTTCAGTGTCCTCACTGCCCTGGAGTGTTCTTTGGGATTTGGTCAGAGACCTCTAAGTTGTCCCGGGGCCATCTTCTGTAATTCCTGACTTCTCCTCCATCTGGAGTCTGTCTCTCTGCTGCAGCCACAGCTCTACAACCAAAGCGTCCCCTCTGCCGCACTTGTGCCTCTCTCCTGCTCCAGCTTCTTCTGTCTCATCCAGTCTCTGTGTTTTTAAGGGCTGGACCAACCCCTCCTCTCTCTGTTCCCTCTTCTGGGGAGATTCCATTCCTTCCAAGCCCACCCCTCAGCAGAGAAGCGGGAGAAAAATGGTTTTATCTAGAATGCAGTTACCCCTTTCTTCTGTATGTGTTTACTTATATCGGGTTAGATGTTAACCATGTAAACACATGGTTCCTGTCTGGTGGTATATCTGTTGATTCAAAGATCAAAAGAAAATATTTAAATTAAACTTGGGTATAATAACTTCATTGTCTATACTTCTCTTTGACGTTTGTAGTAAACTACCTATGAACCACTTAATGGATAATTACCTTATGCTGATGAATGGAAGAGTTACCTGTGATACATAGGAAATAGGTAATTCTACTTCAAAGCAACTATTCTTCATAGCCTGCCAGTGGTCTATAAAAGAATACTTGGGCCCTGATCCTGTCATTTCAGTTCTGCTTAAGCTTCATCATTGGAAGCTCAAGTCAGAAGACTGAGGTCTCCAGTTCCATTCTGGATCACCCTGATATTGGACATTGGACTGCAACCTAAGGATTCATTCTGAAAGAACTCTTTGCAGCTCTAAAGCTCACCATGAAAGTGACTTAAGAATTCTATTGATATCTGTACTGAAGCGATGCAGGACTCACCCCTGCAACGCCTCCTGCTGCTCGTTGGGAATTAGCTCTTCTCCAGCTGTCGGAGTGCCCTCTGCAGGCCGGTGTCCCACTGCCGCTTGGCCCTTGTGTCCCTCCCTGAACCCCGGGTGACCCTTTCTCTGAGTGCTGCCTCCAAGCAGTACCCCCACAGTTTTTGTGGGTCTCCCCACCCTCTAGCCCCACCTCACCTCAGTTGTAGGCTATTGCCAGTCACTCACTAGCCCCCGTGCCCTAGGGCAGACTGCAGTATAAGCCACTCATCAGCAGCAAGGTTGGGTTTGGACCTGCTGCCTCTGCCTACCCTTGGGCTGCCCTCTGCAACCCCCAGTACCCATGGGCCCACTGCTAGGCCGCAGCCTGGGGCTTTCCAGGCTGGAGCTCCCCAGCTCTTCTGCCTTTCCCCAGCCCTGCTCCATTCACAGTACCCTTTCTGCAGGCAGACACGCCCTGCTCTGCTCTCTCCCAGCCTGGAGAGAGACCTCCTGGACCTCTGGCTCACAGCCTTTTATACAGGCCAGTTGTGGCCTGATTGGGGCGTGGCCCAGCTGCAGCCACTTTCCCAATCAACCCAGCCTTTCCCCTGCCACAACCCTCTCCAAGGGCTGTTTTAAGCCCTTCAGGACAGGAGTGGGTGTCCACCCTGTTACATGTAAGTATAATGATGTCCGTTTACTTCAGGGTGGAGGGAGGCGTTGGGTCATTAACTGGGGATGCCTCCTACTTGCAGTCAGGCTACTGCAGCAGCTCCCATCCCAGCCCGATCTGTACAGCGTAAACTCATTAATTAGTTTGTTCCCCCCTCGATGGGGGAAGATCTGCACCAGCTTTTGCTAATGGAGCTAAGAGTCCCAAACACTTCACACTGATTAAGATAAAACATAAATCAGGTTTATTAACTACTGAAGGATAGATGTTCAGTGATTATAAGTGATAACAAGCAGATCAAAGCAGGTTACCTAGGAAATCAAACAATCTTCCTGTCTAAGACTTGTACACACTAGATAGGATTTGAATCAGCAATATCTCCCCCTGACTGATGATATAAGCAGGCTTACAGATTCTTGAGGCGCAGGCTGTATCTGCTTTTCAGCCTTGGTTCCCCTCCCCCAGTCAAAGTCCTTTGTCTTCCTGAGCTTCTTGTAGGTGTCGAGTGTGGGGGCGTGAAGACAAGGGATGATGTCACTCCCCATCTTTTATAGTTTCTTCCAGCTTGCTGGAAAGTCTGTGTATGTGAAGTGAGGGGGGGTGTGTCCCTATGGGCCAAACATTCTCCATTGTCTCCGTACTCCCTCCGAGGAGGTTTTCTTATACACAGTTCCTGTGCTAGTGGATTATTCCCTGGATGAGTGTTGACAACAGCAATTCACACTGTCTGGCTACTCCATTGACATACCTAAAAGGCTGGTTTTGGGTGTTTCCAGCCTCACATTGCACTTGAGTGACTCACAGGCCTTGGCTACACTGGCAATTCACAGCGCTGCACTTGCTGCGCTCAGGGGTGTGAAAAAACACCCCCGAGAGCAGCGCTGTAAAGCACCAGTGTAATCAGCACCTGTAGTGCTGCACGCTCGCTCGCAGCGCTGCAAGCTATTCCCCTCGGAGAGGTGGAGTACTTGCAGCGCTGCATGAGAGCTCTCGCAGCGCTGGCGGCGCGACTACACTCGCACTTCACAGTGCTGTGAATCCGCAAGTGTAGCCAAGGCCACAGATAGCAGGATTTCATAACTTCACATACAATCAGAGCACATACAACCCAAGGGGATATCAATGTTTAGCAGATTAAGACTTTTAGGGCTTACTTGTACAAAACATACCATAATGACATCACCATGGTGAATACGGGGTGCTTTGGGGTGCATAGTGTCAGAGGGATGAACCAGAGAGTGACGGGGGTGGAGAGGAGAGGAGCGAGTGAGGGGCAGGGCCTTGAGGGGAAGAGGCAGAGCCGGGGCGGAACCTGGGGGAAGAGGCAGAGCAGAGGGGCGGGGCCTCAGTCTTACAGTTACCAGCAATTAGAAAGGTGGCAACCCTATGAGTTGTCTATAGACAGATTCCCCAGTTTGTGATGCTGAAAGAGCACAGTGAGGTCAGGAAAGGGTTTAAAGTCTCTTTTACTGGCCAGTCAGTGATTCAGGGAGGAGGGCCCAGCACCATGTCACCAGCCAGCTCTGCATGGAGTTTGATCTGAGAGCCAGGTGACAAGGAGACAACTTAGGTCCCTTTATGAGTAAAGGGCTGGAGTAGCCTATCCCGGATCTGTTGAGTCCTCACCCCATAGATGATGGGGTTTAGCATGGCAGGCACCAAGAGGTACATGTTTGCCATGAGAATGTGTAAATGCTGGGGCACATTGTGCCCAAACCGGTGCGTGAGGAAGGAGAAGAGAGCTGGGATGTAAGAGCATAAGATGACACAGAGGTGGGAGCCGCAGGTCCCAAAAGTCTTGAGCCGGGCATCCTTTCTTGGGAGACTGAAGATGGCCCTGAGGATCTGGGTATAGGACATGGCGATAAAAAACACATCCAGACTGATCACGAAGAATGCCACAGAGAGGCTGTAGTAACTACTGACGCTGATGTCGGCACAGGCCAGCTTCACCACAGCCATGTGCTCACAGTACGTGTGGGAAATGATGTTGGTTCTGCAATATGGCCAACTCCTCGCCAGGACAGGAATGGGCAGTACGAGCATGGCACCGCGCAGCACCGTGGCCAGGCCAATTTTCGCCACCACAGAGTTTGTCAGGGTGGTGGAATGTCTCAGGGGATCGCAGATGGCCACGTAGCGATCTAAAGCCATGGCCACAAGGACCCCAGATTGCATCGCAGTGAAGCTGAGAATGAAGTACATCTGGGTGAGGCAGGCACTGAAATTGATCTCCCTGTAATTGAACCAGAAGATGCTCAGCATTTTGGGTAGGATGGACATAGACAGGACCAGGTCGGTGACAGCCAGCATGCAGAGGAAATAGTACATGGGCGCATGGAGGCTCGGCTCCGTCTTTACAATGAACAGGATGGTGAAGTTCCCCAAGGTGGCAATGGAGTATATGGTGCAGAAGGGGATGGACATCCAGACATGGGCTTCCTCCAGACCAGGAATGCCCAGCAGGATGAAGGTGGAGGGGTTGGTGAAGTCGGTTGAGTTGAAATCTGACATGGAGTAGGGGAGACGGTGTTCAACACAGAGAAGAATGGTGTTTCCTGTATGTACCATACGTTCCCCTGACTTCCTGTACGTGCCCAGGGTCTAGGGTGATGGTTGCAGGACAAACATCTGTATGGAGAGACAATTCATAGATTCATAGATTATAGGACTGGAAGGGACCTCGAGAGGTCATCGAGTCCAGTCCCCTGCCCGCATGGCAGGACCAAATACTGTCTAGACCATCCCTGATAGACATTTATCTAACCTACTCTTAAATATCTCCAGAGACGGAGATTCCACAACCTCCCTAGGCAATTTGTTCCAGTGTTTAACCACCCTGACAGTTAGGAACTTTTTCCTAATGTCCAACCTAGACCTCCCTTGCTGCAGTTTAAACCCATTGCTTCTGGTTCTATCCTTAGAGGCTAAGGTGAACAAGTTCTCTCCCTCCTCCTTATGACACCCTTTTAGATACCTGAAAACTGCTATCATGTCCCCTCTCAGTCTTCTCTTTTCCAAACTAAACAAACCCAATTCATTCAGCCTTCCTTCATAGGTCATGTTCTTTAATCATTCTTGTTGCTCTTCTTTGGACCCTTTCCAATTTCTCCACATCTTTTTTAAAATGCGGCACCCAGAACTGGACACAATACTCCAGCTGAGGCCTAACCAGAGCAGAGTAGAGCGGAAGAATGACTTCTCGTGTCTTGCTCACAACACACCTTTTAATACATCCCAGAATCATGTTTGCTTTTTTTGCAACAGCATCACACTGTTGACTCATATTTAGCTTGTGGTCCACTATAACCCCTAGATCCCTTTCTGCCGTACTCCTTCCTAGACAGTCTCTTCCCATTCTGTATGTGTGAAATTGATTTTTCCTTCCTAAGTGGAGCACTTTGCATTTGTCTTTGTTAAACTTCATTCTGTTTAACTCAGACCATTTCTCCAATTTGTCCAGATCATTTTGAATTATGACCCTGTCCTCCAAAGTAGTTGCAATCCCTCCCAGTTTGGTATCATCCGCAAACTTAATAAGCGTACTTTCTATGCCAATATCTAAGTCGTTGATGAAGATATTGAACAGAGCCGGTCCCAAAACAGACCCCTGCGGTACCCCACTCGTTACGCCTTTCCAGCAGGATTGGGAACCATTAATAACAACTCTGAGTACGGTTATCCAGCCAGTTATGCACCCACCTTATAGTAGCCCCATCTAAGTTGTATTTGCGCAGTTTATCGATAAGAATATCATGCGAGACCGTATCAAATGCCTTACTAAAGTCTAGGTATACCACATCCACCGCTTCACCCTTATCCACAAGGCTTGTTATCCTATCAAAGAAAGCTATCAGATTGGTTTGACATGATTTGTTCTTCACAAATCCATGCTGGCTGTTCCCTATCACCTTACCACCTTCCAAGTGTTTGCAGATGATTTCCTTAATTACTTGCTCCATTATCTTCCCTGGCACAGAAGTTAAACTAACTGGTCTGTAGTTCCCTGGGTTGTTTCTATTTCCCATTTTATAGATGGGCACTATATTTGCCATTTTCCAGTCTTCTGGAATCTCTCCCGTCTCCCATGACTTTCCAAAGATAATAGCTAGAGGCTCAGATACCTCCTCTATTAGCTCCTTGAGTATTCTAGGATGCATTTCATCAGGTCCGGGTGACTTGCAGGCATCTAACTTTTCTAAGTGATTTTTAACTTGTTCTTTTTTTATTTTATCCGCTAAACCTATCCCCTTCCCATTAGTATTCACTATGTTAGGCATTCCTTCAGACTTCTCGGTGAAGACCGAAACAAAGAAGTCATTAAGCATCTCTGCCATTTCCAAGTTTCCCGTTACTGTTTCTCCCTCCCAATGTTAATATGAGACAGTACATGCCCAACTGGAGGCTGTTCTCATTGATGAAGCAGATTGGTTGCTCTTCAAACACTGAAAAATGACATTTTCATTATTCATATGAATGAATTAAGAACACCTGACCCTACAAATGCCAATTCCATATTTGATGGTGCTCCCTGCATCAAGAATTCCTATGCATCGTGGGGTGGGAAACCTTAATAGGCCCCAGCAGGAAACACAGTGGATACTGGTTTTCCCTTATTGTTCCCTAGACCTTGTCTACACTGCCATGTTTTTTCGCCAAAAGGCAACATTTGGTGAAGAAATAATGAAGGTGTAAACACTACAAAGCCAATTTTGAATACGTAACTCCTCAGTTTCAGTGACGTAATTAAGGCACCTTAACGAGAGTTGTAAGGCTTTTTACGCAAAATTTTAATCTCCAAAGTGCCAGTGTAGACACTGTAATTGGCCCATTGCTCTTCTCCCACACTCAACGTCCCCCGCCCCCTGGAACACTCACCATGATTGTTGTGTTCGCCGGCATGTGTGATTGTCAAGGGTCAGCAGGAAAGTGACTAGTGTGTTGTCAGCAGTGTATTTTAATGTAGTGTTTCAATGCTGTATGTGTACTTAACAATAATGCTTCTGTTTATTGCTACTTGTGTTTCCCCAGATATGTGCTTGAAAGGAGACACCCCCCCCACACACACTCCAGCCAAGTGTGTCCGCCAGATAAGAAAGCGCCCAAGATGGAGGAAGGAAGATATATTCTGGGAGGTGCAGCAGTACTCTGATGCAGACAAGATGGAATGCAGGCAGTGGAGGGAAAGCGACAAGTAAGAAAGAAAAGAAATGAGGCATACACTAGGGATGCAATGGAGAGGCCGATAAAGGTTTTGGAGTGCCAAAAAGACGTGTGGCAGCCCCTCCTGATGCTCCAGACTGAGCAGATGGGTGCACGCCCTCCCCTTCAGCACATTCAGAACTCTTTCCCATGTCCTCCCCAAACTCCACCCGCACATTCCTTTCCGATTTCACTTTACTGTTCACTCCACCTCCACAGACACCTTTTCAAATGAAAATGGGACTTTTGGTCAGCTGTGTGTGTGTGCATGGTGTTGTGGGTGTTTTGGCAATAAAAGCAAATTTATTTGACTATTAATCAGTCTTATTTGTTTCCATTGAAGTTATGATAGTAGATGGCAACAGCAAAGAAGCAGGCAGTTTTATCATTTCCTTACATTGAACCGTAGGCCTGAACAATCACAACTGCTTCCTACCCTACTACAACTGACTTCATTATGCATTACAAATGCAAGCATAGCAACAGACATTACTCGTTCTCATTTACAAAGTGCTGCTGCAAAGTCTCCCTGATTCGAATTGCCCCCCATTGTGCCCCTCTAATAGCCTTGGTATCTGGCTGCTCAGAATCATCAGCCAAGTGTTCCGCTCAGCAGTGCACCCCATAGCAAAATTTTCACCCTTTCCTTCACAAATATTATACAACGTGCAACACATGGCTGCAGCCAGGGGAATATTTTCCTCATTGAGGTCTAACCTGTTATAAAGGCATCACCAGCGCACCTTTAATCTGCCAAATGCACATTCTATGGTCATCCTGCTCCTACTCAGCCTATTGTTCAAACGCTCCTTCCTCCTATCCAGGTTTCCCATGTACAGCTTCATGAGCCCAAGCATTGAGGGGTATGCCAGGTCTCCGAGCATTACTATGGGCATTCCGACATCCCATATGGGGATCTTCTGGTCTGGAAAGAAAGTCCTTGCTTTTAGCTTTTTGTAAAGGCCAGTGTTCCTAAAGGTTCATGCATCATACACTTTTCCGGACCACCTTGCATTGATGTCAATGAAACACCCGCGGTGATCCACAAAGCCTGCAACACTGTGGAGAAGTACACCTTCCAACTGATATATTCCATCGCATGGCATCTGGTGCCAAAATTGGAATATGCGTGCCATCTGTCGCCCCTCTGCAGTTGGGGAAACACATTTCTGCAAAGTCATCCACAATGTCATGCACGTTGCCAAGAGTGACGGTCTTGTGCAGCCGGATGTGATTAATGGCCCTTCACACTTGGGTTAATGTAACCCCAACAGTCGAGTTCCCAACACCAAACTGATTTGTGACTGACCAGTAGCAGCCTGGAGTCTCCAGCTTCCACAGTACAATCACCACGTGCTTCTCCACCGAAAGCGCAGGTCTCATTTGGGTGTTCTTTCCCAGCAGGGCTGGGTGAGTTCAGCACACAGTTCCAGGAAGGTGGCTTTCCACATCCAAAAGTTCTGCAGCCACTGCTCATCATCCCAGACTTGCATAACAATGCAATTCCACACTGAGTTGTCATTTCCCGAGTCCAGAAGCGATGTTCCACCATGCTCAGCTGTTCCATGAATGCCAAAATCAATCTAATACTGCTGTTATCCATCTCAGACATGACATCAGGCAACTGTGACTCCTGTTGCCTTCACAACTTCAAGACTGATTCCACTGCCATTCGTGATGTGCTACTGACAGCTAGCAGAGCAGTGCGGGATCCATTCCTGCAGATAGAGGTGACATTCTGAGCAGAAAACAAGAGACATTGAAAAATGCCATGAACTGGATATGGAAGCACATGAAATGCTGGGATGGAAAACAATGCATTATGGGACATTGAGACCAGAGCCATGATGTGCTGCGATCCGCTCTGCCTTCCCACAACATCTATGTGCACAAGATGCAGAGCTGAATTGTGGGATAGCTACCCACAGTACATTTTTCTTACCGTCACTGCGACCACCCAACGTGTGGACGCGCTCTGTCAAAAGAGAAAGACAGTGTGACCGTGCAACAATGATTTTCTTTAAAGGCTTTTTGGTTGTTGTTCAAACTTTCAGAGAAAAAAATCTTCTAATGTACACATAGCCTTAATGCAATGAAAGCCAGGCTAGAGAGCCATGCTGTAGGGAGTTTCCTATTCACCTAGTTACTGAAAATCTGACAGTGGGGAAAAAAACCTTTGCCAAGACATGTGCCAGGGAGGAACATCTCAACTATAACACACCTAGTGGGGAGGGATAGGGGAACACATCTTTGGGGGCGGGATAGCTCAGTGGTTTGAGCATTGGTCTGCTAAACCCAAGTTTGTGAGTTCAATCCTTGAGGGGGCCACTTAGGGATCTGGGGCAAAAATCAGTACTTGGTCCTGCTAGTGAAGGCAGGGGGCTGGACTCGATGACCTTTCAAGGTCCCTTCCAGTTCTAGGAGATAAGTGTATCTCCACCTCAGGGAAAAGAGTTGGGCATCACTGATAGCAGCTCCATGGAAACACCTGCTCATTTGCAGTAGTGGCCACAACAAAATTAATGTTCAAATGCCAATGGGATGGAGAATAACCTGCTCTGGAGATGTGCTCAGTGTTGGTCACCCAGTGTCTATAAATGTTATAGCAGATAGAAAGGGGATTTCTGAGACAGGGTATGAGACTGAAAAGTCTGGGACTGTTTAGTGTAGAGAAGAGAAAAACAAGGGGGCGTAGGATAGAGGAGAACAAAATAAAATAATGGAACTGATTACATTGAAATGGACAAACAGAGAACAGCTCCCAGCCAGTAATATCTATCTACAGATACCCTTCAAAAGGGCTAATTCCCCTGTAGCCTATAGGACTAACCTGCTTGCTTGCATATATATCTGTATATCTTTTCTTATAGTTTAAGTATTTGGTTTATTGTAATAGGTTTATAGATTTATATTAAAGTACGTTTGGCTGTAATGCAAGAGAGCTACAGGCCAAAAACCTGTATGTTAAGCTAAAGCAAAATTAGCATCTCTATATTGGGCCCTTTTACCCAGAAAGTAAAGTTGAACTTTATCTTGTTTATCCTATACCTAAATAGATAAGTACCCACGCCTCTGTCTATGACCTTTTATCTAGACCAATAGACAATGGAGAATGGCATGGGGGGGGGGTGTTTCAGTGTTGTACCCACAGATGTAACAAGTACACCACAAGTGCATACATACATGTCATCCATACGCACATACATACTAGCCTATGGGGTAAGTGTACCCTAACACTTGTCTATCAGGGATGGTCTAGACAGTCTAAATGTCTATCAGGGATGGTCTAGACAGTATTTGGTCCTGCCATGCGGGCAGGGGACTGGACTCGATGACCTCTCGAGGTCCGTTCCAGTCCTAGAATCTATGAATCTAACATTTCTGTGGGTGAGGAATGAAATTTGGGTATAAGAGGAAGGATTTCTGGCACTTGCCCTATAAAAGAGGTGACCCACCTCGATAGAGTACTCCATTTCTTACTTTACTCTATTTCTTACTTATTCTCACTTACTTCCTCCACTCTATCTATTCTAGCTAGCTATTAGTAGGCTATATTTGTTCTTCTTAAACTTTCAAAGGAAGTAGGCTAAGCTTGGTTTTCCTGAGTTATATTCTTTGTTTATTAGGTTTTGATTTTAAGTTTAAGTTAGTCAAGTAAACCCTAAGTTCACTTTAATAGCTCGTAGCATTAGTTTCTTCTAAGCACTGCATCCCTCACTCAAGAATTGAGAAACCTGAACTGCAAGGCTGTTCCTGTGTCTCTTACCAGCAGGTTATCAAGGAAGGGTGTGAGTATATTAACCAAAGCTTTGTTGCATATAATACTATATTACAATATGTATCTTTTGAATAGCAGTAATGCAATTGTAACTTTGTAACTCTGGTTATTTTACCATTTACTTACTATTATTGATTTTAATAAAACGTTTTTACGACTAAATCTGTCTTCCTGTCACACCCCTGAGGGTCCTTTATAAATTCTGTGGAGCCTGATTTAGGACAAG
Source organism: Malaclemys terrapin pileata (assembly GCF_027887155.1). Lineage (NCBI taxonomy): Eukaryota > Metazoa > Chordata > Testudines > Emydidae > Malaclemys > Malaclemys terrapin. The sequence goes on along the minus strand of NC_071505.1, from coordinate 346,516,804 downwards.
AACTTTTATCTTCTGATCAAACAGATTGGCGAGCCTAAAACCCATACTATTAATAATAATGATTAATTATTGATATTATTATTAATAAAGTTAAAATTAAATTACATTAAATTAATAAATTTAATTCCCATATCCAAAATAATATTATGAGTACATCCTAAATCAAGTTACACCCCAAAGCTGAGACAAATTATGAGTGGGAAGAAAAATTTAGACACAAAAATAGGAATGAGGATTGGGAGTTCTTAAAGAAGAGTTTATGAGAGAGTTAAAAGCAACGATTCCACAATCAAGAAAGTGGAGAACTTTGGTTAAAAACCCAGTTCAGTAGCAAAGTGAAGGCAACAATTAAGGGGGGAAAAGCAACATATAACAAATGGGAAAAGGGGGAAATAGAGAGCAAGCAATACAAATTGGAAGTTATAAAAATTGATACAGGACGTTACAGACATTAGAGGGAAATCTTTGCTTTGCAGGGCTAAGGAGAACCAAAAGGAGGTTATTAAGTATATTAAGAACAAAAGAAATCCTAGAAAAGGTATAGGCCAATTCGTAGTGGGAGAAAGGAAACTTGTTAATGTTGCATAAAAGGTAGATGTGTTCAAGAACTATTTTTGTTCTTCATTTGGAAAGAAGCAGTATGAGGTACTCATATCACTCACGGTGATGAAACACTTTCCAGTCCATTAGCAGTCAAGGAGGACGTTAAACAGCATCTACAGTAGAACCTCAGAGTTACAAACACCAGTTACGAACTGACGGATCAACCACACATCTCATTCGGAACTGGAAGGAGGCAGTCAGGAAACAATGGAAAAGCTGATATGGGATAAGTTAAAAAAAGTCTAGGAGTATAATTAATGCCAGTCAACAACATGGTTTATGGAAAACAGGTCTTGTCAAATAAATCCAATTTCATCCTTTCATGAGAGCGCACGTTTGGTTGATCAAGGGAACCAAACAGATGCAATAGACTTCAATTTCTCTGAGACATTTGATTTAGTAGGGAAAAACATTCAGTTAAAAAAATGAACACTATACAATATCAGTAGATTTTGTTAAATGTTAAATGGACTAAAAGCTGGTTATCTGACAGATCTCAGAAAGCAGTTGTCAACGGGCCATTGTCAGTAAATGGGGGTGTTTCTAGTGGGGTTCTGCAGGGATCAGGCCTAGGCCAGATGCTATTCAATATTTTCATCAATGATCTGGAAGAAAATAGAAAATCGTTGCAAGGAAAATTTGCGGACGACCCAAAGATTAGGAGAGTGGTTACAATGAGGTGGCCAGGGCAGGCATACTGATTAATCTGGAGCATTTGTTGAGCTGGGCCCATGCAAACAAAATGGTTTAATACAGTCAAATGTAAAGTGATCCTCTTAGAACAGGGAATGCAGGCCCAACCCCCAGGTTCGGGCACTGTATTATGGAATGCAGGGACCCTGAAAAGGATTTAGGAGTCATTGTGGAAAACAAACTCATCGTAAGCTTCCACTGTGATGCTCTGGCCAAAAGGGCTAATGCAATCCTTGGATGCATAATCAGGGGAGTAGTGAGTTGGAGCAGGGGAAGGATTTTACCTCTGTACGTTGTGTTGATGAAACCGACTGTGTCAAGTTCTGGTGTCCACATTTCAAAAAGGATGTTGAAATATTGGACAGGGTGCAGAAAAAAAACACAACAATGATTGGAGACTGGTGAAGATGCCTGACACAGAGAGAGATTTAAAGAGCTTCATCCATTTATCTCCTCAAAAAGACAATCAAGCAGAGACTTCCATGGGGAGAAAACCATTGGTGCTAATGGGCTCTGTAATCTAGTTTAGAAAGCCAGAAGAAGACCCAATGGTTGGAAGCTGAAGCCAGACAAATTCAATCAGGTATAAGGGCCAAATGTTTAGCACTGAGGGTGATTAAGCGGTGGGACAAACTGCAAAGGGAAGTAGTGGATTCTCCAACTCCCCATGTCTGCAGATCCAGACTAGATGCTTTTGTGGAAGATCTGCTTGAGGGCTTGTCTACACTTAAAACACTACAGCAGCGCTGTAAAGCGCTTAAGTGTAGACACTACTTACATGGATGGCAGATGTTCTCCCGTCAGCGTAGGTAATTCACCTCCTGAGAGGTGGTAGCGAGGTCAATGGAAGAATTTTTCCATCCACCTCATGCTGTTTACACCGGGGTTAGGTTGATATAGTGACAGCTCTCAGGGGGGTGGATTCTTTTGCTGTTGGAAATGCAGTTTTGGGTTGCATTAACAGAAGCATAGTGCGCAAGTCATGGTAGGTGATAGTACCACTCTACTCAGCCCTGGTTAAGTCTCAGTTGGAGTGCTGTGTGCTTTTGTCACCGCTGCGTGGAAAGGATGTAGAGAAATTGGAAAGGATCCAGAGGTGAGCGACAAAGATGATCCCAGGGATGGAATGCAAACCATAGGAGCAAAGACTGAAGGAACTGGGTATGTTTGGTTTGGAAAAGAGGAGATTAAGGAGGGACATGATAGTGGACTTCAAGTATTTGAAAGCCTGCCATAAAAAAGATGGAGAAAATTTGTTCTCTCTTGAGACAGAGGGCAGAAGAAAAGCCAATGGGTTTAAACTACAGCAGAGCAGATTTAGATGAAATCTCAGGAAAAACTCCCTAACGGTAAGAACAGGAGGACAATGGAGCAGACGCCTTGGGAGGTCGTGGAAGCTCCTTCACTGGAGGTTTTCCAAAGGAGGCTGGAGCCGTCTGTCCTGGATGGTTTAGACACAACGAACCCTGCATCTTGGCAGGGGTTCGACTAGCCGACCCTTGCAGGTCCCTTCTCACCCCGTGACTCTATGATTCTACAATGTAAAATCCTAATATAGACCAGGTCTTAGTCAAACACAAGTTTTGGAGCTCAATACAGGGGTAACTGGGTTAAATTTAATGGCTTGTGTTATGAGAAGGTCAGACAGGATGATCTAATTGTCCCTTCTGATCTTAAACCATATAAATCTATCGAAAAAGAAAGAAGATCAGGCATTTATATTTACTATCTCTCATAACACATGAACAAGGGAACATTCAATTACATTGAAAATCTGAACATATAAAATTGGGAAAAGAAAATTGTTTACATAATCCATATGTGCCAGTGGAACTCCTTGCCACAAAAGTAATTTGAGGAAAGAGTATAGCTGAATGGGATTCACGAGTGGATTGGCCATTGCAGGTGGTGCTGGTGGCTGCACCGTTAGTTAAGGCTGTTGTTAGAGGGTTTATCCCTTCACCCTCCCATTCTCTGGTCCTTCTAGTGTGAACAGAGAGCAGCAGTATCTGAAGTCCAAAGGTGCAAACAATTCAATGTTTATTGGGGTGAACTTCCAGCAAGCAAGGATTCCAATTTCCTTCCTCAATATCCCCCTTCCCAGCTCTGACACCACACAGCCTTGCCTGTGTCCCTGTTCCCATTTCCCTCCCTTAGCAAAACATGATTCCAATTTCCCCCTTACTTCCTGATTGACTGCAGACTATATAGTAAAACTTGAGTTCTGCTTAGCTATACCTTAACCAATCATTTTACTGAAATTTAACTAACCAATCCTGACATATTGTAACATGACTATCTAACCATTATATCCCACCATCTTAATTGGTTTACACCCAAAACCATTAATTATACAGCAGCCAGAAACAATCACAGAACCAGACAGTCCCAAACTGCCTTATTTCAGTGTGACTGGTGAGGACGTGCCTGTTCACTTCTCAGCTTACGGCTGCCCTGCTGATTAGCCAAAGGCCTTAACCTAAGAACAACGCCTCAGACAATCCTAGTGAGAGAAGGCCTATAAACAGGCAGACTGATTTTGATTCTTATCTTGTACCTTTATAACTAGCTAAGTGATAAGAATACACCTAAATTCTTAAAGTATAGAACTTTGCAGACAGGCCTGAATATCTGTATGCTAACAGCAGTCTGTCACCTTCAATTAGGAGACGTCATTTTCAGTTGCTTATAAGTTTGCCAAACTTTAACCGTTTGCACTGAAATTTCCCACACTGGGTGTCTGCTTCTGGCTGAATTGTTTTTGGAAACTTTCAGGCATAACAGTTCAGCCGACTTCTCGAATGAAGCCAGGAGAAAAGACGTCTTGCGCATGTTGAAAAATTCATATAATTATTCTAGTGAGGAGCCCTAGTACCTCCAGGTTTTCCATCAGAAAGTCAGGTGAGAGACACCCCCCCTTAACAGCCAGAGCCCTGAAATGCAAGAGGAGGAGGTGAGAGTCCCTGTGCATTAACTCACACCCAGCTGACTCTTGAGGTCTTTACTCAGTTCTTACTTCAAGGGGAGTTTTGCCTCAGTGGAGCCTGAGAACATATGGACCAAGACCTCAGAATTTGGCCTTGTATTGTCCATCTACTAAAAGCTTTCATCCTGAAGGATCCCCTCTGCCACTGAAATGCAGCCACCTCGGGGCTGCAGGCCATCAGCCAGAGGCAGAGCAAAGAGGGACATTTTCACCAGTGATATTGGAGCAAACTCATCCCCTGTGGCAAGGGCCCCGGTATGTTTAATGGCTCTGCAAAGCAGAAAGGACCACAGAACTATTCTCTATCCCATCACACCCACGTTGCACTGGGTTTGTCAAGCAGGTGAACTCCTCAGCAAGAGATGGGTACCTGTGAATTCTGAGATGAACGTGTCTTCCCTGGGAATCCCCCGCAGGCAGCCGTTTTCCACACCTCTCTCACCCCAGCATCTGTAGCAGCATCCCACGCCGAGAGCCGACACAGGGGTGTGCACCGTTTATAATATAGCTGTGTGCAATCCCAGGGGGTGTTGTTCAGCCTTTAGGGGAGAATCAGCATCTAAATGGAAACAGGCTGGAGACCGGAGACACTCTAGCCAATGTCTCTCTTTCCTTGTCTGCGCTTCTGTGCTATTTATGCATCTTTAGGAGTAAACAGTAATTAACTTTCCCAAAGGAGATGAGAACTCTTGGGCTCTCCACTGAGTCAGAGGGGAATTGGCTGCTCTGTGTAGTTGTTTATTTTTAAAAAGTATAGTTGATTACTAAGAAATCTAGGGTTAATGTCCAGCTCTTCAGAGGGTCTGATACCCTGTAAAGGCCCAATATTAATGGGTAGATAGTAGACAGAGAGATCTGGAGAAAGGTGACTGAGGGGAGACACGAACACTTTCTGCAGACAAGTGGGGCTATCGCTAAGGCATCAGAGATCAGTAATTCTCATCAGTAACTATCAAATACTGTGTAGCAGGTTTCATTGAAGGATTTTCAAAACACCTGGAAAGTCACTGTGAACATATCGTCATTATACTGATAGGTAAACTGAGGCAAAGGAAGACATAACTTGGTGAAGGTCACACAGAGAATGACAGACCGAACCCAGGAGCCCTGACTTCCCTACTGTAACCACAGTCTCTCCATTAGTAACTAAGCGCATGACAAGATGGAAATGGAATCATGGTGTAGCAGGGCTTGTTCGGTAGGTGGGTGTGAAAGATTTGCTCAGGATGCAACCTGGAATGGGGGTACTGCTGAGCCCTCTGGCATACCACTGTGGACTCCCTCTCACACACTGAGGCTGTGACAAGCTGTAATCGTTTCCAGGTTTTGCACTTCCACAGCCAGACACAGCTAGGGACGCACCCAGCTGCAGTTACACGATTGCTTTTACTAGGCACTCATGAACCAACAATAGAGAAGCACCAGCAAATTACCTCTCACATCTCCCTTTGCTCCTTAGCATTGGGTTTGTCCCTTGTTTAGTAGCAACATGGACATTTTTCTCCCTGAGGCGATGCTGCCTTCAGCTGAAGGGCAGGAGCTGGTCTCAACCACCCCCACCCCTGGAAGCATGCAGCTGCCCACTGCTGCACGGGAATCAAGGAGACTCCCAGGAACTGGTGAAGAAAAGAGAGAGACTTTCCCCTTTCCCTCTGAGGTCCCAGCAGAATGTTCCTTTTTGCTGCAGGTGGACACTTTAACTTCCTGAGCTACATGGAAGAAATCATTGCCAATTAGCATATCAATAGTGTTATCGTCTACTACCCCCACTGATAAGATAGCTTCCAACCCCTCGGTTTCTATGTGCACTTCAGCCAAAATCACCTTTTACAATATAGCTGTGTGCAGTCCCAGGGGCACAAGGATTATGTAACCACCAAATTATAAAAACTCTGTCCTGTCAGTATGTCACCTTGTTGCACTACACTCCTCCTAACCACCGAAATTTCTGCCCCTGGATCTTCCCACTCAAGGTGTTTCCTGCCATTAATGCTGACCGCCTTTAACTGTTTGTGACGTTATTGACATAAACTGGGACCATATAGATCATTGTTGCAACCAAGGTCCTGTAGTGGCACCCAAATCTTGTATAAAGGGGGTCAAATGGGGTGTCTAGGACAAGGTTATGGTTTACGGGTTATGATTATGCTGTCTATATGTATGTATCAGTTTTGTAGTCGAAGTTATGAATATTGGCTCTATACTGTCTGTATGGCAAACTTATGCTATGCTTCTGGGTGACATCCCAGACAAGCTGAGATTAGCTCTGCCTAGCCTGCTTGATGGACCATTAAGGACCATCAGCTATACAATGGACCCATTGAGAGAAGGCAGATACGCCTTGTACCTCAGCAAAGTATGCAGGGACTGGCCCATGTGACTCCAGACTCGATTTTGCTGTAACTTTCCACAGTAAGAACAAAGAGGTGATCTTACACCTGGAAGAGACTATATAAGGCTGATGCCTGATCTCCATCTTGTCTTCAATCCTGCTTCTTACCTCTGGAGGGACTTTGCTACAAACTGAAGCTCTGAACAAAGGACTGAATGACCCATCCCAGCGGGGGATGTATTCCAGAGACCTGATTTGAACCTGCAGTTTATTCCATCGCTGCTGCAAGCCTGAACCGAGAACTGTGCCATTACTGTATGTAATTGATTCCATTTAACCAATTCTAACTCTCATCTCTATCTTTTTCCTTTTATGAATAAACCTTTAGATTTTAGATTCTAAAGGATTGGCAGTAGCGTGATTTGTGGGTAAGGTCTAACTTATATATTGACCTGGGTCTGGGGCTTGGTCCTTTGGGATCAGGAGAACCTTTTTCTTTTACTGGGGTATTGGTTTTATAACCATTTGTCCCCATAACGTGTGGCACTGGCGGTAATACTGGGAAACTGGAGTGTCTTAGGAGATTGCTTGTGAGACTTGCGGTTAGCCAGTGGGGTGAGACCGAAGTCTTAGTCTGGCTGGTTTGGTTTGCCTTAGAGGTGGAAAAACCCCGGCCTTGGGCTGTAGCTGCCCTATTTGAGCAATTTGTCCTGAGTTGGCACTCTCAGTTGGGTTCCGCCAGAACCGCATTGTCACAGTGGCGTAGTCGTGCTTGGATCCACAGAACCAGGTCAATTAAGCTTTGGGTCAGAACCCCACGCTGTCCAAATTTGAGTTTTGGGATTGAGAGTTTTGTTGGTTAAAGAACTGCTGCAATGGCTGAGCAAAGAGCATATGAGGGACTTGGCAAAAAAGCCCTGGAAAATTTGTGTTCAGAAAAGAGGATATGCTTTAGAAAGAAAGCTACAAAGGAAGAACTGAGAAATCTGTTAATAGCCAGTGATCAGGGGGCAAGAGCACAGCCCTTACCTGAGGCTGCAGAAGATGCAGAAAAAATTAGGATGCAAAGGGTGACAAGTAAACTGCAATTTGAGCATGAACAGAAGCTAGCAGATCTTCGATTGCTGGAGAAGCAAAAAATAGCAGAATTAGAAAGAGAGAGAGAGAAGGAGGCTGCTGAGAGAGAGAAAGAAGCCGATCAAAGAAAGAAGGAGGCTGATGAGAGAGAAGAGAGAGCTCGTAAGGGACATCTAGAGCTGCTCGCTGCTGAGCAGGAGACTCACAGGATGGAACAGGAGACGGCCAGACTTCAGCTCCAAGTAATGGAAGAGCGGAGAAAGTCATCCCCACCTGGTACTCCACCTCCCCCCCGCCATGAGAAAAACTGGGAAAGGATGTGTCCCATTTACAATGATACTGAGGATATAGAGGAGTTTTTGTCTACCTTTGAACGCCTCTGCAATCTGTACCAGATCCCCGAGGGTCAGCGAATGCCTGTCCTGCTGACCAGACTGACTGGAAAAGCCAGGGAGGTGTTTAATGACTTGGGGGAACAAGAAGCCTTGGATTATGGGCAGTTTAAAGATTCTGTGTTAAGGCGATTCAAGGTTACTCCTGAATCTTACAGAGTTAAGTTTAGAGAGTTTAAAATGCCTAAGGATTGTACTTTTGTAGAATGTGCTCATAAGCTGATGGGTTTTGTTAAAAAGTGGGTTGTGGGGGCCAAGGCGCATGGGAGTTTTGAAAAACTGCTGGATTTAATAACTTTGGAACAGTTCTTAGACATTGTGCCGGACAATGTGAGAGCAGCTGTGTGTGACAGGGACCCTGAGTCAGTCCTACGGGCAGCAGAGATTGCGGATGCCCATACCCAAAACAGGGCTCGAGAAGGGTGTAAAACCCCGGGGAAAACTGATCACCATTCTCCCCAGTTCAAGAGGAGGGAAGGATTTAAAAATAAACCTGACTCTTCTAAAGGAGTTCAAGGGGGTCCGGGGGGTAGGAACTCACATCCCAGGACGGAACAGGTTACATGCTATCACTGTGGTATGCTGGGCCACATGAGACCAGACTGCCCGACACTGAAGGGCAGCCCAAAACCAGCAACCCCAAATGCCACGGCCAATGCTAACCCTGTTGTTGTAAACTCACAGGCAAGCCACACAGAGCCCAGCATTGGTGCCCTGTATGCAAATGCTGTTTCTGTGGTCTCGGAAGAATCTGACCTTAAAACTCACATTAGAGCTAAATATGGGGGAAATAATGCAGAGTTTATTAGCAGTGCAGAAGTAAATGGAGTGAGGTGTATGGCATGGAGGGACACCGCAGCAGATATTACTCTGGTTAAAGCAAGTCTGGTCAGGAAGGAAGATTATTTGCCAGGTGAAGATGTAACTGTTGTAGCCTTATCTAAGTATTTTGTCAGGGTGCCTTTGGCTAAAATCCACCTGAAATGGAAGGGATTGGAGGGCACCATGGTTGTGGGAGTAAAAGACATAATCCCTAAGGATATTATGATTGGAAATGATATTAAAGCTATGGTCAGTCAAGTTAATACAAACCAGGCACAAGAGAGGATTGATCCTAAGGTTGTGCCTATGGAGGGTTTCTCCAAAAGTTTGTCTTTGGAAAGTAGCTGTTTGGCTGTGAATGGAGTTTCTGAATATCTATCTAATGTCTCAGAAGTAAATCTGGAATTAGATCAAGCGAAGGGAGAGGAGAACAAGGAGATTTTGGATGAGCCTAGGCAGTCTTGTGAGCTGATGGCTTTATCTAGTCAGCAGTTTGGGAAGGCAAGGAGAGTGGAAGATGAGTGTCCCTATACCTTGTCTGTTTCCTGTGCGAAGAATAGTGACAGTGAAGGAAATGTGCCTGTGTCTGTCAGGGGTATTGACTTGCCTATGGAGGAAGCTACCCCAGTCTCCAAGCAGTTGTCTGTGAACAGCCCGGTGTGCTGGGACAAGGGAAATGAAATCCCAAACTATATGTCCAGTAAAGAAAAATGCGTCTCCAGCTCTTTTTTGTCTGTGGAGCAGACAGAAGGTGCCTTTCGGCCTATGATGGTTGAGAGTAATTTAGTTGTCTCAGAGTTGGTTCTGGATTCAACTAAAGGCCAGGAAGGGAATGGTCCTAAGTTTGCATCTGCTGGGGAGAATGGCACCGTAGCTAGGTTGCATCCAGTTAGTGTCTTAGCAAAATCCCAGAGACCAGACAATTCTGATGCTTGTATTAGGCCTGTTGCTCATGTGTGGTTGGAGAAGGGTGTAACAACTCTGTCTGATCCGGGTGATACCCTAGCCAGGGCACAAGGAGAGCAGAAAGGTAATTTGGTTGTGTTACCTACGGACAGTTTAACAACTTGTAGCAAAAAGGAAAAAATTCCTAAGCTGGTGTGTGGCAAAGAGAAGGGAAGTATTTCTAACCTTTTAACTAGGAAGCCTATGGGTTCACCTGAAAGGGGATTGTGTAGAGATCTGCCTGATGGGCCAGAGGTGATCCTGAATGTAAGTAAGACCCAGACAGAGTCTGTTGTTGCTCAGGAAAGTGTGCCTTTAGAGCAAGCCCTAGGTGAAGAGGGTAAGGGCAGAATTTCTGTGAGGGGTGAATTGCTGCTTAGAAAAGCTCCTGGAGAAAGGAATCCTCATGGTACTCGGTGCAAGCAGTTCCCTGCAACTGAAGGGTGTGAGAGTGATTTAATCAAGGAAGTTTCAGTTCCTAGCAGCCAAAAATTGTCTGTTGTGAATGGATCCTCTGACTTTCCTTTTAAAAGATCCAGTGTGGGTAGCTTTGAGAAGGTCTCAGAGGAAGTAAAAGTTGTTAAGGAATTGAGGCATCCCTATAACCGAGTGGCTGTGTGGGGCCAACTTGTTGGGGAGACAATGGTGTTGGAACAGGAATGTCTCCTTTCTGATTCTTTAAATGAGCAGTTTGTGCTTCAGGGTTTGAGGACAGATTTGGTTACTGATGTGTCAGAGCAGAGCAGTTTTATGGCTAAATGCTTGAGGATGCGGGGGAGAGCAAGCAAACTCTCACCCGCAGACTCTTTGGATTTGTGTGGTATCTCTTTAAGACAGAGTCCAGCCTTGGAGATGATAGCAGTTACGAATATGAAAACTGGTGGACTGGCTCTGGTCTGGGGTAGTGCAAATTACTTGCCTGGCTGGGAAAGGAAGGACTTGCTAATAGCTGTTAGCACAGAGGGCCCACCCCATCAGCCAGTGAATTCTGTTAAGCAAGAGAAATCGGGGTTTGATCCTGCAGGACAAGGAGGAAAGAGAACGCTGAATTTTGCAAAGGGAAGCCACAGGTTAACCCTAAAATGCCCCAACTCCAATGGTATTGAGCCAAAGGTGTGGCATGACAAACATGACTGTAGATGGACACTTGCAATGAACTTGTTGTTATTGCTAAATTTTGTAATTAACAATGTGCCTAATCTTTTGGAGAATCCCTTGAACATGTTAAAAGGAATACATGAAAACACACGTTATGTTAAAAGGCCTTGTTACACTGGGGTTTCACAGGTAATGCCTATAAACAATATGGGAACTTTTCACAGGGGAAAAGACATTCCAGACCTAATGTGCTGTATGAAAAGGAAGACTGAGGCACACTACCATATTGCTTTCATGGCTAAATGCCAAGATTCCTGGACTATGAAGAACATTAATATCTGCATTTATTCGATGTTAATTGGGTTCCAAACATTTGCCCGAGCTTGTATGGATAAAGTAGCAGTCTTCTTTAGCTCTTGGCAAGATCACATGGCACATACAGGAACCATGCTGCCAGAGCAGATCCAATCCACTATTGTTCTAACTAAGTGTTACCTTGAGTTTCTAAAGAGGTTCAATCATGTGGTTGAACATGATTTTGATAAACCATTTCTGTTATACACTGGTACGGCTTCTAACCCAATACTAGCTGTAGTGAGACAGAACCCAGGATGGGGAGCTCTTGGGATGCAGTCAGTGATGTTTGTGTCATCCCTTCCTGCATCAATTTTGCGTTGGGGGTGTGACGTTATTGACATAAACTGGGACCATATAGATCATTGTTGCAACCAAGGTCCTGTAGTGGCACCCAAATCTTGTATAAAGGGGGTCAAATGGGGTGTCTAGGACAAGGTTATGGTTTACGGGTTATGATTATGCTGTCTATATGTATGTATCAGTTTTGTAGTCGAAGTTATGAATATTGGCTCTATACTGTCTGTATGGCAAACTTATGCTATGCTTCTGGGTGACATCCCAGACAAGCTGAGATTAGCTCTGCCTAGCCTGCTTGATGGACCATTAAGGACCATCAGCTATACACTGGACCCATTGAGAGAAGGCAAATATGCCTTGAGACTCAGCAAAGTATGCAGGGACTGGCCCATGTGACTCCAGACTCGATTTTGCTGTAACTTTCCACAGTAAGAACAAAGAGGTGATCTTACACCTGGAAGAGACTATATAAGGCTGATGCCTGATCTCCATCTTGTCTTCAATCCTGCTTCTTACCTCTGGAGGAACTTTGCTACAAACTGAAGCTCTGAACAAAGGACTGAATGACCCATCCCAGCTGGGGATGTATTCCAGAGACTTGATTTGAACCTGCAGTTTATTCCATCGCTGCTGCAAGCCTGAACCGAGAACTGTGCCATTACTGTATGTAATTGATTCCATTTAACCAATTCTAACTCTCATCTCTATCTTTTTCCTTTTATGAATAAACCTTTAGATTTTAGATTCTAAAGGATTGGCAGTAGCGTGATTTGTGGGTAAGGTCTAACTTATATATTGACCTGGGTCTGGGGCTTGGTCCTTTGGGATCAGGAGAACCTTTTTCTTTTACTGGGGTATTGGTTTTATAACCATTTGTCCCCATAACGTGTGGCACTGGCGGTAATACTGGGAAACTGGAGTGTCTTAGGAGATTGCTTGTGAGACTTGCGGTTAGCCAGTGGGGTGAGACCGAAGTCTTAGTCTGGCTGGTTTGGTTTGCCTTAGAGGTGGAAAAACCCCAGCCTTGGGCTGTAACTGCCCTATTTGAGCAATTTGTCCTGAGTTGGCACTCTCAGTTGGGTTCCGCCAGAACCGCATTGTCACACTGTTTCATGCCTAGTTGTGCAGAGGCGGATTTTACAAACCTAGTATGATAAGTGACAGGTGCCTGAGGGGCTTCTGTGCTCAGAATTGCAGCATTCACATGGGCTACCTGCTGCCTGCTTCCTCTGAGCACAGGGCATTTATCCCTCGGGTGATCAGTGGAATTATAATGATAGCACCTCCGGGAGTCTTTTGTTTTTTCCAGCAGATTAGGGTTGGGGATTAGAAGAATGGGGTAAAATGGGACCATACTTCCCACCCAGTGTAAACACCTCAATCTGTAGTTTATGCACAATAGATACTTGTTTCTGCTAAAAATCATCAGCTAGAGGAGCCATCTATCCACATTTTTCATGTTTTTGTCCCATACACACTGTTTCACATCATCTTTACATATGTTTAAGATGGGCCCCTGACCAATTAGGTCAAACGTTCCTTCAAAACTTATAACATCTGTGCCCCTTACCCATTTTTCCATCAAATCATTCATTTTGTTTACATATTTCACTTTACACACCAGCACCCCTCTTAAGATTCCTAAATTTCACTCTAAATGTTTTACGGGTAATCTGAAATTGTTTCAAAACCATTTCTTTGAATTTACAATAATCAAAAGCATCACCAATTGGCATTTTATTGACTATATCCAGTGCTTTACCAGTAAAATTAGCAACTAAAGTGAGCAACTTCTGGTCATCAGGAAACTTATGAATCACACACAGCCTCTCAAAGGTAGTGAAGTATTCAGCAATATCCCCTGCGTTGTTGTATGCAGGACACAGCTGTTTTCACTTGAGGATTTTTGGAGAGGTGAGAATCAGTGGAGTGGGAAGGTTCTGGTTCTGCTTTTACAGCAATTCCAATTGGTGAGTCCGCTCTCTCTCTTTCTTCTCAGTTTCTTGTTATTTTAGTTCCAAGCCCTTCTGTGTTCAGCCTCCTCTCTGGCAGCCTCTGCCTGAATTAGTGGCAAAATTCTCCTATGTTCTTTTTCTACTGCCTGCAATCTGAATAGCTCTGATTTCACAATCCTTTCACTGTTTGCTCTCATCTTGCTGCTTTTCTTTCCCTACTTCCTTTTCCCAAAATAAGCAAACAGAAAATAAACTGGTAAGCTCTTTGACTGATCGCCACCCACCACACTTAAAGTCTCACTTAAAATTTCTACACCAGTGTATGAAGTGCAACTCTCACTCAGAACAAGAAGTTGTGCATTTCACTCTGCTTGCTTTGACAGACTATCCCAGACTGCAACCTGGAACTGGGGTACCACTGAGCCCTCTGGCAGACTAATCTGATTCCCCTCTCACACTGTGATTATGTGACAAGTTGCAGACCCCTCCAGGTCCTGCACTCACAGAAACATTCACAGGCAGTGACACACCCGGCTGAGTTACATGAATGCTTTTGCCAGCCACACATGAACCAACAATAGAGAGGCTCCAGCCAGTTCCCCAGCTTAGGACCTAAGAAGCCTGACCAGTGCAAGTTTATTACCCACTCTGCTTCTCCCTCACTGTGGAGAGGACAATGAGCAGATTTCCCTTTTGCATTTCAAACAACACACTGTATTAGGTAAAAAACATAAACAGATTTATTAACTACAGAAGGATAGATTTTAAGTGATAATAACTAATAAGCGTACAGATCAAAGTAGATTGCCTAAGAAATAAAGCAGAATTGCAATTTGAGTTCTATAAACTATAGAGTATAGGGTTTGACTGAAGCTCTACCTCAGTGATGGTACAAACAGTTCACCAATCTTCCGGGCCAGGATTTCTCCTTTCCAGCCTGGGACCAGCTCCCCAGTCAAAATCTTTTTCCTCTAGCCGTATTTTGAGGTGTTGAGTTGTGGGGGGAGTGAGCCCAAGTGATGCTGTCACTTCCCCCTTTTATAGCTTCTGTCAGGTGCAGGGAACTTCATTGTCACAAACAAAGCCCCCAACTCAGTCAGTGGGAAAGTACAGGCATAAGATGGAGTCCGGTGTCACATGAGCTGGTCAAATTCCCTTGCATGCTTCAGTGAGTCATAGCAGGGGCCATTACCCGTATTCTGACTACAATGTCTACAGGTAGCAGAGGGGTAGCCGTGTTAGTCTGAATCTGTAAAAAGCAACAGAGGGTCCTGTGGCACCTTTAAGACTAACAGAAGTATTAGAGCATAAGCTTTCGTGGGTGAATGCCCACTTCATCAGTCTTGCGTCACCCACGAAAGCTTATGCTCCAATACTTCTGTTAGTCTTAAAGGTGCCACAGGATCCTCTAATGTCTACAGGAAAGTCCATCAGGTGGGGATAAGTTTCTCCCATGGCCCATTGTGCTCATTGAGTATCCACTTGAATACTGCTCGACTGCATGTAAATTACCTTGTGGGAGTTACCACAGAAGCAAACACAATTGAAATACAGGTACATATTTTTATATCTGAAGTTATGAATATTGACTGAGACATGCATACAAATAGGATAATCAAATTCATTGACACCTCACATGACAGTTTGTACAAGATTTGTGGCAACTATATAACAGTGGTGAATATGGGGGTGCCAGGGTGTTGCTTTGGGGTACAGTGTGTCACAGCAATCTATCAAACTAGAGCTCTCTTAGATCTAAGTTTGTATTTTTATGTAAGACATACATCCATGTCCTGAAAAAGACTATGTTCTGGTCTGTACCCCAGGAGAAAAGGAAGAAGACGTACAGAGCAAAGACAATTGGAAGAGTGTTTTCCCCGCTACCCATCACATGGGCAATATGTGACCCCCTGAAAATGTCCCTCTCACTTTCCTTGTTCAGTGAGTGTCCCCTGCTCTTTCTATTTGTCAGACCTCAGCCTCACACACATTACTGGATCAACAGACCTTTTGCCACAGTATCTGGGGAGCCATTCGTCCCATCAGGCATCATCAACATCTTCATGGCAAATCCCAAAAGGACGTATCCTCCTTGCAAACCGAGCGCTGCCGGATTGATCTTTGGGAAGGTGTTTAAGGGGGTCAGGGTGCATATTAGCGCAGCATCTGGTCTGTTGTGCCACCAAAGCTTTTGGCGCACAGGTGATCACTGGCCATATCATGACATTCCTCGGTGTGCCCATTTCAGAACTTGCTGGTCTTTCACTCTAGCAATGTGTCCCCAGCAAGAAAGCTGCCAAAACTGACACAGCTGATGGGGGCAGTTATGGGTTCAATATATCCTCACTCCTCATCTTGTGCTGTTGATCTTGATACGGAGAAGCTGCTGGAGACCACGAGCATTGAAAACGTCAGCCCAGAGTTCCTCAGCCTCCCACATTTTGCTTCCCTCCACTGGAGCTGGGGGACCCATTGTTCTGTAGATCTGCAGCTTGGTAGCAACTTGTGGCCATGAAATCCCCGCAAGGGCTGCGCTGTATGAATGGAGCGCCCACATCTTTCAAGCAGCCTCCAGCCCTGTCTATGAAGCTGCCAGCTGCACAGCAATCCCTCTAGACCGGTTAATACTGAGCTGGTTGCAATTTGCACTTGCTGGCTGCTTGATGGGAATGGCCAGGGATTCGTTTTACTTGGATTAATAACCAGAGTAGTGTGCACTGCTTCTTGCCCAGCCAGATCACTGCTCAGCTGCAGTGGTTCACAGTGCTACATTAGAAATGGCAGGGAGAGGGAGACGTGTGTGTGTGTGTGTGTGTGTGTGTGTGTGTGTGTGTGTGTGTGTGTAGTTAGAAAGGAAAGGGAGAGAAAAGGAAAAAAAATGCATGGAGAGAGTTGGGGGTGGGGAGAAGGGATGAAATCCAGTAGAACAGGGATTCCCTGCCTCTTCCATTCTGGGAAGCACTTTCCAAAGGAGAGAAATCCTCTCCCTGACCCTAAACCGGCACTGCCTAGTTCCGGAAACATTTCCTTCAGGGATTCTGGCTGGATCAGTCTGGCAACTGGAGCACTCTGAGAAATACTGAGGGCAGGGGAGAGTGGGCCACATTAGGGTGAAGAGAACATCTTGTGGACACCTCCCTGCAGGTTTGGGATCACCCAGCTCCACTCCCATTCCACTCATAGTCACTGAGAATCCGGGCACCAGCTCCAGGTTTGCTGTAACAGCCCCACTGAAGCTCCCACACCCAAACACCTGCCAGGCAGCTGTATTTGGGTCCCACATGCTGGAGTCCATGTGTGTTTGAGTTGGAGCAGGATTCAAGCCCTACTCTCGTTCTGGTTTTCTAGGCCCATTCTCGGGGTGGAGCTTCCATTCTAGCACCTCCCTCTGGGAGGAGAGACCTGCACGCCAAGCTCCAGGGACCTGAGACTAGTTTTGGCTTGGCTCCCAGTCTCTCCAATTGCTTCAACACACCTTTCTGAGAGCTCCTCCTTGGGCACACTGTTTCCAGTTTCTCTCTTTTTGGGCACAGGATCGTTAAAGCAAACAGCCCCAGGCCTTGCAAAAGGAGTTGTAAATCAATTCCTCTACTTTAGAGAGCACAAGATCCAGTTAAACACAATACAACACCTGCCCACCATTCCCTGCTTCAGTGTCCTCACTGCTCTGGAGCGTTCTTTGGGATTTGGTCAGAGACCTCTAAGGTGTCCAGGAGCCATCTCCTGCAACTCCTGGCTTCTCCTCCATCTGGAGTGTGTCTCTCTGCTGCAGCCACAGCTCTGCAACCGAAGAGTCCCCTCTGCCGTCCTTGTGCCTCTCTCCTGCCCCAGCTTCTTCTGTCTCATCCAGTCTCTGTGTTTTTAAAGGGCTGGACCATCTACTCCTCTCTCTGTTCCCTCTCCTGGGGAGGTTCCATTCCTTCCAAGCCCACCCCTCAGCAGAGAAGCTGGAGAAAACTGGCTTTATCTAGAATGCAGTTACTCCTTTCTTCTGTCCGCCCTAGCCTCCTGCCTCTGAGCACAAGGAGCCTGTCCGAAGAGTAAAAGCCCAAAGACATAAGGATACAGATGGTTCATACAATCAAACAGGAGTTAATAGGCGTGACACAGGGTCAGAAAGGGTTGTGCAACTAGCAGGCTAATTGACCTAAATTCAACCTTTTCAAGACATATTAGAGAAGTATATACATGATAATTAGGGCCATTCCTTATAAGTAACAACATAGCCATGGTAAATGGACTAGAGCTTTGAAATGCAAACCTGTATTGTTAGAGAATCAGAGGTAATGCCAATTGTATGTGTTTACTTATATTGTGTTAGATGTTAACCATGTAAACAGATGGTCCCTGTCTATTGGTATATCTGTTGATTCAAAGAAAATATTAACATTTAAATTAAACTTGGGTATAATAATCTCATTGTCTCTACTTCTCTCTGAGGTTTGTAGTAAACTACCTATGAACTGCTTAATGGATAATTACCTTATGCAGATTAATGGAAGAGTTACCTGTTGTGACAAAGTTCCTCCTCTATCTTGGTGGGTCCTGCGCTAACTGGCGGATTATCTTGCCTCAGAGATTCACCATGTGGGTTGGGGAACAGCCCAGAGACCTTCCCCTCTGGAAGAACCCACAGTCCAGATCAATTGGGAGGTTTGGGGGGAACCCGGGCCCACCCTCTTCTCTGGGTTCCAGCCCAGGGCCCTGTGGACTGCAGCTGTCTATAGTGCCTCCTGTAACAGCTGCATGACAGCTACAACTCCCTGGGCTACTTCCCCATGGCCTCCTCCAAACACCTTCCTTATTCTCACCACAGGACCTTCCTCCTGGTGTCTGATAATACTTGTGCTCCTCAGTCCTCCAGCAGCACACACTCTCAGCTCCTTGCGCCTCTTGTTCCCAGCTCCTCACACTCACACCACAAACTGAAGTGAGCTCCTTTTAAAACCCAGGTGCCCTGATTAGTCTGCCTTAATTGATTCTAGCAACTTCTTTTTAATTAGCTCGAGGTGTCCTAATTAGCCTGCCAGACTTAACTGGTTCTAGCAGGTTCCTGATTACTCTAGTGCAGCCCCTGCTCTGGTCACTCAGGGAACAGAAAACTACTCATCCAGTGGCAAGTATATTTGTCCTCTACCAGACTCCTGTATATATAAGAAATAGGTAATTCTACTTCAAAGCAATTATTCTTCATTATCATAGCCTGCCAGTGGTCTAAGAAAGAACACTTGGGTCCTGATCCTGTCATCTCAAATCTTATTAAGGTTCATCGGAGGAAGCACAAGTCTCAAGTTGGAGGTCTCCAGTTCCATTCTGGATCACCCTGATATTGGACATTGGACTGCACCCTAAGGATTAATTCTGAAATAACTCTTTGCAACTCTAAAGGTCACCATCTCTACCTTGAAACTGACTTAAGCTTTCTATTCATATCTCATATAATGATGTCCGATTACTTAAGGGTGGAGGGAGCCATTGAGTACTTAACTGGGGCTGCCTCCTACACACAGACAGGCTCCTTGTCAGGCTGCAGCAGCTCCCGTCCCAGCCCTGGAGCAGAGGGAGCCCAGCGAGGCGGGGGGGGTGTGGAGATTGTGATGGGGTGTACCCGCAGAGTGAAGCCTGGAAGCTGTTGGAACCGCTGTGCCCCCAAACCGTTCAGCTGGATTGGCCTCTCCCCCTGCTCTGCTGGTGCCACACAGCCAGCCCCTCTGGGCCCTGTTATCACCCAACACGACAGCACGTGGCGCCACACACCCAACTAGGTTACCTGAGTATTTTACCTAAGCCACTCATGGACCAACAATGGAGGCATCAGCCAAATTCCCAGCTCACCAGCCTTGCACCCCTACTGGAGCGTAAACCCAGATTTAGACCACCTTGCACTGCACAGTGATCTGTACAGTGTAAATTCATTAAATAGTCCTCTCCCCCCTCGATGGAGGGAAGATATTCACCATCCTTTATTAACAGAGCTAAGATTTAAAAACAGTTCACTGAAAAACACACTGGTTAAGATAATACGAGGTTTATTAACTACAGAAGGATAGATGTTAAGTGATTATAAGATACAACAAACTGATCAAAGCAGGTTACCTAGGAAATCAAACAAATTTGCAGTCTAAGACTTGTACACACTAGATAGGATTTGAATTAGCAATAGCTCACCCTGACTGATGATGTAAGCAGGCTTACAGAGTCTTGAGGCACAGGCTGCATCTGCTTTTCAGCCTGGGTTCCCTCCCCCGTTCAAAGAGTGATGATGTCACTCCCCATCTTTTATAGTTTCTTCCAGCTTGCTGGAAAGTCTATGTATGTGAAGTGGGGCGGGTGGTGCCCCCATTGGCCAAACATTCTCCATTGTCTCCGTACTCCCTCCAAGGAGGTTTTCTTATACAGAGGTCCTGTGCTACTGGATTCTTCCCTGGATGGGTGTTGACAACAGAAATTAACACTGTCTGGCTACTCCTTTGACATACCTGAAAGGCTGGTCTTGGGTGTTTCCAGCCTCACATCGCACTTTGTAACACACACAGAGCAAGATTTCATAGCTTCACATAGATAACAATGTTTAGCAGATTAAGACTTTTACAATGATACGTCACAGGGCCTAGTTTGTACAAAACATACCATAATTACATCACCGTGGTAAATATGGGGTGCTTTGGAGTGCAGAGTGCCCCTGGGATGATCCAGAGAGTGACGGGGGTGGGGAGGAGAGGAGTGAGTGAGGGGCGGGGATTTGAAGGGAAGAGGCAGAGCAGTTGCGGAACCTGGAGGAAGAGGCCGGGCAGAGAGGTGGGGCCTCAGGCTTCCAGTTATCAGCAATTAGAAAGGTGGCAACCCTATGAGTTGTACATAGACAGATTCCCCAATTTGTGAAGCGGACACAGCACAGTAAGGTCAGGAAAGGGTTTAAAGTCTCTTTTACTGGCCAATCAGTGATTGAGGGATGAGGGCCCAGCACCATGTCACCGGCCAGCTCTGCATGGAGCTCAGTCTGAGAGCCAGAGCACCAGGAGAAAACTTTACGTCCCTTTATGAGTAAAGAGCTGGAGCAGCCTATCCCAGATCTGTTGGGTCTTCGCCCCATAGATGATGGGGTTTAGCATGGGGGGTACCAGGAAGTACATGTTTGCCATGAGAACGCGCAAATACAGGGCCACATTGTGCCCAAACCGTTGTGTGAAGGTGGCGAAGAGATGTGGGATGTAAGAGGCTAAGATGACACAGAGGTGGGAGCTGCAGGTCCCAAAAGTCTTGAGCCGGGCGTCCTTTCTTGGGAGGCTGAAGATGGCCCTGAGGATCTGGGTATAGGACACGGCGATAAAAAACACATCCATACCGATAACCAAGAATGCCACAGAGAGGCTGTAATAACTACTGAGGCTGATGTCAGCGCAGGCCAGCTTCACCAGAGCTATGTGCTCACAGTACGTATTTGGAATGATGTTGGTTCTGCAATATGGCCACCTCCTCGCCAGGAAAGGATAGGGCAGTACAAGCATGACACCCCGCAGCACCACGGTCAGGCCAATTTTGGCAACCACATGGTTTGTCAGGATGGTGGAATGTCTCAGGGGATCGCAGATGGCTACGTAGCGATCAAAAGCCATGGCCACAAGGATCCCAGACTCTATCACAAAGAAGCTGAGAATGAAGTACATCTGGGTGAGGCATGCACTGAAATTGATCTCCCTGGAATAGAACCAGAAGATGCTCAGCATTTTGGGCAGGATGGATGTAGACAGGACCAGGTCGGTGATGGCCAGCATGCAGAGGAAATAGTACATGGGCAAATGGAGGCTTGGCTCCCTCTTCACGATGAACAGGATGGTGAAGTTCCCCAAGATGGCTATGGCATACATGGTGCAGAAGGGGATGGAGATCCAGACATGGGCTGCCTCCAGGCCAGGAATGCCCTGCAGGATAAAGGTGGTGGGGTTTGTGAACTCGGTTGAGTTGGAATCTGACATGGAGTAGAAGAGAAGGTGTCCAACCCTGAGGCAGAATGATATTTCCTGCATGTGCCGTACGTTCCCCTGACTTCCTGTATGTGCCCAGGGTCTAGGATGATGTTGCAGGACAAATACCTGGATGGAGAGAAAATGTTAATATGAGACACTTCATGCACTACTGGAGGCTGGTCTCATGGATGAAACAGATTGGTCGCTCTTCACACACTGAAAAATGACATTTTCATCATTCAGATGAATGAATTAAGAACACGTGACCCTCCTAATGCCAATTCCATATTTTTTGGTGTTCCCTGTGTCAATAATTCCTACATGTCATGGTGTGGGAAATCTTAGGAGGCACCAACAGGAAAGACGAGTGTATACTGGTTATCTCTTATTGTTTTCTAGGCCTTGTCTACACTACCAAATTTTTTCACCAAAAGGCAAGATTTGGTGATGAACTAGTGGAGGTGTAAAGATTACACAGCTACTTTCGATGATGGAACTCCTCAGTTTCACTGACGTAATAAAGGCACCTTGATGAGACTTGTAAGGCTTTTTACCCAAAATTTTCGTCGCCGAAGTGCCAGTGTAGACACCGTGCTTGATTTTATCACTGTAATTGGCCCATTGCTTTTCTCCCACACCTAAGGTCCCCTACCCATGGGAACACTCACCATATTTCCAGTGTTTGCTGGCATGTGTGCTTCTCAAGGTTCATCTGGAAAGTGACTGGTGTGTTACCAGCAGTGTATTTTAATGTAGTTTTTCAATGCTTATGTCTAGTTAACAATAATGCTTCTCTTTATTGCTTCTTGTGCTTCTCCAGATATGTCCTTAAAAGGAGACACCCCGTCCACTCCAGCCGAGCGTCTCTGCCAGATAAGAAAGTGCCCAAGACGGAGCAAGGAAGATATGTTCTGGGAGGTGCTGCAGTACTCTGCTGCAGACAAGACGGAATGCAGGCAGTGGAGGGAAAGTGACAAACAGGAAAGAAAAGAAAATGAGGCATACACTGGGGATGCAATGGAGATGCTGATAAACGTATTGGAGCAGCAAACCAACATGCTGCAGTCCCTCTTGATACTCCAGACTGAGCAGATGGATTCCCGCCCTCCTCTTCAGCACATTCACAACTCTTTCCCATGTCCTCCCCAAACTCCACCCGCACATTCCCTTCCGATTTCTGGGACTCCTCACTTTACCGTTCACTCCACCTCCGCAGACACCTTTTCAAATGAAAACTGGACTTACGTTCAGCTGTGTGCATGCATGGTATTGTGGTCTTTTTGGCAATAAAAGCAGTTATTTGACTATTAATCAGTCTTTATTTGTTTCCGTTCAAGTTATGATAGCAGAAAGCAAACAAGCAGGCAGTTTTATCATTTCCTTACATTGAACCCTGGGCCTGAACAATCACAACTGCTTCCTACCCTACCAAAACTGGACTTCATTACGCATTACAAATGCAAGCATAGCAACTAACATTACTCGTTCTCATTTACACAGTGCTGCTGCAAAGCCTCCCTGATTCGAATTGCCCCCATTGTGCCCTCTGATAGTCTTGATATCTGGCTGCTCAAAATCAGCAGCCACGTGTTCCGTCTCAGCAGTGCAGCCCTGAGCAAACGTTTCACCCTTTCCTTCACAATTATTATACAACGTGCAACACACGGCTACAACCATGGGAATATTTTCTTCATTGAGATCTAACCTGTCAAAAAGGCATCGCCGGCCCACTTTTAGTCTGCCAAATGCACATTCCACGGTCATCCTGCTCCTACTCAGCCTATTGTTGAAATGCTCGTTATTGCTCTCCAGGTTTCCCATGTACGGCTTCATGAACCCTGCCATTGAGGAGTATGCCAGGTCTCCCAGGATTATTATGAGCATTTCAACATCCCCTGTGGGGATCTTCTGGTCTGGAAAGAAAGTCCCTGCTTTCAGCTTTCTGTAAAGGCCGATGTTCCTAAAGATTCCTGCGTCATTCACTTTCCTGGATCACCCTACACTGATGTCAATGAAACGCCCACAGTGATCCACCATGGAGAAGTACCCCTTCTGATTGATATATTTCATCAAAAGGCATCCGGTGGCAAAATTGGAATATGTGTGCTATCTATCGCCCCTCCACAGTTGGGGAAACCCATTTCTGCAAAGCCATCCACAATATCACGCACGTTGCCAAGAGTTACGGTCTTGCACAGAAGGATGTGATTAATGGCCCTGAACACTTGCGTTAATGCAGCCCCAACGGTCGACCTCCCAACTCCAAAGTGATTTGCGACCGACCAGTAGCAGCCTGGAGTCGCCAGCTTCCACAATGTGATCGCCAAGCGCTTCTCCACTGACAGCGCAGCTCTCATTTGGGTGTCCTTGCGCCACAGGGCTGGTGGGAGCTCAGTACACTGTTCCAGGAAGGTGGCTTTCCACATCCAAAAGTTCTGCAGCCACTGCCGGTCATCTCAGACCTGCATAACGATGCGATTCCATCACTCAGTGCTAGTTTCTCGAGCCCAAAAGCGACGTTCCACCATGCTCAGCTCTTCTGTGAATCCCAAAAACAATCTAATGATGCTGTTATCCATGTCAGACACCACGTCAGGCAACTGTGACTCCCGCTGCCTTCACAACTTCAAGATTGATTCCACTGCCATTCGTGATGTGCTACTGACAGCTAGCAGAGCAGTGCGGGATCCGTTCCTGCAGACAGAGGTGGTGGGCTGAGCAGAAAACAAGGGACGTTGAAAAATGCTGCGAACTGGAGATGGAAGCACATGGAATGCTGGGACGGAAAGCAATGCATCATGGGACATTGAGCCCAGAGCCATGATGTTCCATGATCCGCTCTGCTTTCCCACAACACCTGTGAGCACAAGATGCAGACCTGAACTGTGGGATAGTTACCCACAGTGCATTAGTCTCACTGTTGCTGCAATGGTCCCGCGTGTGGATACGCTATGCCAAAAGAGAAAGACAGTGTGAACGTGCAACAATAGTTTTCTTTAAAGGCTTTTTGGTCATTGAATAAACTTCCAGTGAAAAAAATCTTCCAGTGTAGACATCGCCTCAATGCAATGAAAGCCAGGCTACAGTGCCATGCTGTAGGGAGTCTCCATTCACCTAGTTACTGAAAATCTGAGAGTGGGGGGGAAAAATCTTTAGCAAGACATATGCAGGAGGAAACATCCCAACTAGAACACACGTCAGGGAAAAGTCTTGGATGTCACTGATAGCAGCTCCATGGAAACAACTGCTCATTTGCAGTAGTGGCCTCAACAAAGACAATGTTCTAGTGCCTAAGGAATGGGATGGAGAATTTCCTGCTCTGGAGATGCGCTCAGTTTTGGTCACTCAGCCTCTATAAAGGATATAGCCACTAGAAATGGGTTTTCTGAGACAGGCTATGAGAATGGGGGAGGCTGCCATATGCGGACAGACTGAAAAGTCTGGGACTGTTTAGTGTAGAGAAGAGACAAATAAGGGGGCATAGGATAGAGGAGAACAAAATAAAAGAATGGAACTGATTACATTAAAATGGACAAACAGAGAACAGTTCCCAACTAGTAATAGCTACTTACTGATACCTTTCAAAAGGACTAATTCCCCAAAGCTGAGGCAAATTATCAGCAAAACTGATTGGGAGGAAAAATTTAGACAGAAAAATGGGAATGAAAAATGGGAGTTCTTTAAGAAGAGTTTATTAAAGAGCTAAAAAGCCACGATTCCACAATCAAGGAAGTGGACAACTTTGATTAAAAACCCAGTTCAGTAGGAAAATGAAGGAATGAATTGAGGGGGGAAAAGCAACATATAACAAATGGGAAAAAGGGAAAATAATTGGCAAGCAATACAAACTGGAAGTTATGAAAATTGATGCAGGACATTACAGACATTAGGGGGAAATCCATGCTTTGTAGGGCTAAGGAGAACAAAAAGGAGGTTATTAAGTATATTAAGAACAAAAGAAATCCTAGAAAAGGTAAAGGCTAATACCTAGAGGGAGAAAGGAAACTTGTTAATCTTGCAGAAAAGGTCAATGTGTTCAAGAAATATTTATGTTTTGCATTTGGAAAGAAGCAGTATGAGGTACTCATATCATATGTGGTAATGAAACCCTATGAGCAATCAAGGAGCATGTTAACCAGTTTCTAGAGTAGAACCTTAGAATTACAAACACCAGAGTTACGAACTGACCAATCAACCACACATCTCATTCGGAACCGAAGGAGGCAGTCAGGAAACAATGGAAAAGCTGATATGGGATATATTAAAAAAAAAAAGTCTAGGAGCATAATTAATGCTGGTCAAAAACATGGTTTATGGAAAACAGGTCTTGTCAAATAAAGACGATTTCATCCTTTCGTGAGAGCACACCTTTGGTGGACCAAGGGAACCAAACAGAAGCAATAGACTTCAATTTCTGTGAGACATTTGATTTAAAAATGAACACTACAATATCAGTAGATTTTGTTAAATGTTAAATGGACTAAAAGCTGGCTATCTGACTGATCTCAGAAAGCAGATGGGTACCTGTGAATTCTGAGACAGACGTGTCTCCTCTGGGAATCCCTCACAGGCAGCCGTTTCCCACACCTCTCTCACCCCAGCATCTGCAGCAGCATCCCACGCTGAGAGCCGACACAGGGGTGTGCACCATTTATAATATAGCTGTGTGCAATCCCAGGGGGGTTCGCTCAACTTCTAGGGGGAAAACAGCATCTGAATGGAAACAGGCTGGAGACCGGAGACACTCTAGCCAATGTCTCTCTTTCAATGTTTGTGCTTCTGTGTTCTTTATCCAGCTTCAGGAGTAAACAGTAATTAAGGGACCTTCCCAAAGGGAGATGAGAACCCTTGGGCTCTCCGCTGAGTCAGAGAGGAATTGGCTGCTCTGTACATTTGTGTATAGTTAAAAAGTAGTTGGATTAGTAAGAAAACTAGGCATGATAGTCTGAGACCCTGTAAATACCCAGTATTAATGGGTAGATAGTAGTCAGAGAGATCTGGAGAAAGGTGACTGAGGGGAGACACAAACACTTTCTGCAGGCACATGGGGCTATCGCTAAGGGATTAGAAGTCAGTAATTCTCATCAGTAACTATCATCATATTGTTTAGCACCTTTCATTGATGGATCTTCAAAACACCTGGAAAAGGAAAGTCACTATGAACATATCGTCATTAACTGATAGGTAAACTGAGGGAAAGGGAGACGTGACTTGGTGAAGGTCACACAGAGAATGATAGAATCCAAGAGTCCTGATTTCCCTGCTGTAACCACGGTCTCTCCGTTAGTAACGGAGCGCATGACAAGAAGGAAATGGGGTCACGGTCTAGCAGGGCTTGTTCATTAGGTGGATGTGACAGACTTGTTCAGGATGCAACCTGGAATGGGGGTACCGCTGAGCCCTCTGGCATACCAACCTGGGCTCCCCCTCACACTGTGAGGCTGTGACAAGCTGCAATCATCTCCAGGTTTTGCACTTCCACAGCCAGACACAGCCAGGGACGCACCCAGCTGCAGTTACATGAATGCTTTTACTAGGCACTCATGAACCAACAATAGAGAGACTCCAGCCAATTCCCCCCCACCCCAGCTCCCCAGCCTAGGACCCCAGAGCTGTACCGTCTAAGCCTGGTCAGAAACCAAGCGAGTGTAAGTTTTTACCCAGTCCGCCCCTCCCTCCATGTGGAGAGGACAATGCACCAGCCCCTGTTCCTGAGCAGGTTTCCCTTTTGCATTTCAAACAACACACTGTATTAGATAAAAAAATATAAAACCGATTTATTAACTACAGAAGGATAGATTTTAAGTGATTATAAGGAATAAGTGTACAGATCAAAGTAGATTACCAAAGAAATAAAGCAAAATGACTATCTGAGTTCTAGAAACTAGACAGAATTTGAACTATGCAGTGTGTCACCCTGATGGTACAAACAGTCCACCTGCCTTCCATACAAAGGCTAGAAATCCCTTCAGCCTGGGACCAAATCCCCAGTTTGGTCCTCGTCCCTAAGGTTTGTCCAGGTGTTGAGTTATGGGGGGGAGTGAGGCCAAGTGATTTTTTATGTTCACTTTTTATGGCTTCTTCCATGTGGAGGGAACTTAAATTTTCCAAGCAAAAGCCCCCAGTACAGTTAGTGGAAAAGTACAGGCACAAATGGAATCCAGTGTCACATGAGCTGGTCACATGCCCTCGCACGGTTTCAGAACTTTAGGTACAAAAATGATACATGCATACAAAGAGGGTAATCATATTCAGCAAATCATAACTTTTTCATTGATACCTTACCTGACACACTTTGTTTCACTGCAACTTGAGACCATTACTCCTTGTTCTGTCCTCTGGTACCACTGAGAACAATCTAGATCCATCCTCTTTGGAACTCCCTTTCAGGTAGTTGAAAGCAGCTATCAAATCCCCCCTCATTCTTCTCTTCCGCAGACTAAACAAACCTAGTTCCCTCAGCCTCTCCTCATAAGTCATGTGCTCCAGCCCCCTGATCATTTTTGTTGCCCTCTGCTGCTCTCTTTCCAATTTTTCCACATCCTTCTTGTAGTGTGGGGCCCAAAACTGGACACGGTACTTCAGATGAGGCCTCACCAATGTCGAATAGAGGGGAATGATCACGTCCCTCGATCTGCTGGCAATGCCCCTACTTATACAGCCCAAAATGCCGTTAGCCTTCTTGGCAACAAGAGCACACTGTTGACTCATATCCAGCTTCTCGTCCATTGTAACCCCTAGGTCCTTTTCTGCAGAACTGCTACCTAGCTATTTGGTCCCTAGTCTGTAACAGTGCATGGGATTCTTCCGTCCTAAGTGCAGGACTCTGCACTTGTCCTTGTTGAACCTCATCAGGTTTCTTTTGGCCCAATCCTCTAATTTGTCTAGGTCCCTCTGTATCCTATCTCTACCTGCAGCGTATCTATCTCTCCTCCCAATTTAGTGTCATCTGCAAACTTGCTAAGGGTGCAGTCCACACCATCCTCCAGATCATTCATGAAGATATTGAACAAAACCGACCCCAGGACCGACCCTTGGGGCACTCCGCTTGATACCGGCTGCCAACTGGACATGGAGCCATTGATCAATACCGACTGGGCCCGACGATCTCTCCAGATTTCTATCCACCTTATAGTCCATTCATCCAGCCCATACTTCTTTAAGTTGCCAGCAAGAATGCTGTGGGAGACCAAATCAAAAGCTTTGCTATAGTCAAGGAATAACACGTTCACTGCTTTCTCCTCATCCACAGAGCCACTTATCTCCTCATAGAAGGCAATTAGGTTAGTCAGGAATGACTTGCCCTTGGTGAATCCATGCTGACTGTTCCTGATCACTTTCCTCTCCTCTAAGTGCTTCAGAATTGATTCCTTGAGGACCTACTCCATGATTTTTCCAGGGACTGCGGTGAGGCTGACTGGCCTCTAGTTCCCCGGATCCTCCTTCTTCCCTTTTTTAAAGATGGGCACTACATTAGCCTTTTTCCAGTCATCCGGGACCTCCCCCGATCACCACGAATTTTCAAAGATAATGGCCAATGTCTCTGCAATCACATCTGCCGACTCCTTTAGCACCCTCGGATGCAGCGCGTCTGGCCCCATGGACTTGTGCTCATCCAGTTTTTCTAAATAGTCCCAAACCACTTCTTTCTCCACAGAGGGCTGGTCACCTCCTCCCCATACTATGCTGCCCAGTGCAGCAGTCTGGGAGCTGACCTTGTTTGTGAAGACAGAAGCAAAAAAAGCATTGAGTACATTAGCTTTTTCCACATCCT
The DNA here is from genome assembly GCF_027887155.1 of Malaclemys terrapin pileata. Lineage (NCBI taxonomy): Eukaryota > Metazoa > Chordata > Testudines > Emydidae > Malaclemys > Malaclemys terrapin. The sequence continues at coordinate 346,487,506 of NC_071505.1, read as the reverse complement.
CGGTCACTAGGTTGCCTCCCTCATTCAGTAAGAGGCCCACACTTTCCTTGACTTTCTTCTTCTTGCTAACATACCTGAAGAAACCCTTCTTGTTACTCTTAGCATCTCTTGCTAGCTGTAACTCCAAGTGTGATTTGGCCTTCCTGATTTCACTCCTGCATGCCTGAGCAATATTTTTATACTCCTCCCTGGTCATTTGTCCAATCTTCCACTTTTTGTAAGCTTCTTTTTTGCCTTTAAAATCAGCAAGGATTTCACTGTTAAGCCAAGCTGGTCGTCTGCCATATTTACTATTCTTTCTACACATCGGGATGTTTTTTTCCTGCAAGCTCAATAAGGATTCTTTAAAACACAGCCAGCTCTCCTGGACTACTTTCCCCGTCATGTTATTCTCCCAGGGGATCCTGCCCATCTGTTCCCTGAGGGAGTCAAAGTCTGCTTTTCTGAAGTCCAGGGTCCGTATTCTGCTGCTCTCCTTTTTTCCTTGTGTCAGGATCCTGAACTCGACCATCTCATGGTCACTGCCTCCCAGGTTCCCATCCACTTTTGCTTCCCCTACTAATTCTTCCCTGTTTGTGAGCAGCAGGTCTAGAAGAGCTCTGCCCCTAGTTGGTTCCTCCAGCACTTGCATCAGGAAATTGTCCCCTACACTTTCCAAAAACTTCCTGGATTGTCTGTGCACCGCTGTATTGCTCTCCCAGCAGATATCAGGGTGATTAAAGTCTCCCATGAGAACCAGGGCCTGCGATCTAGTAACTTCTGCTAGTTGCCGGAAGAAAGCCTTGTCCACCTTATCCCCCTGGTCTGGTGGTCTATAGCAGACTCCCACCACAACATCACACTTCTAAACTTAATCCAGAGACTCTTCGTTTTTTCTGCAGTTTCTTAAAGTTTGGAACATACAACACCTAAGTGTTGCAAACATTGCAGTGTTCTCCACATGTATTTTTATAAAGTTCTGTGTGCCTTTTCTGGGTCATTAGAGAACCTCTCTTTGTATCTGTGCAGCATTGTCAACCATTGTGCTTTCCTAACTGGTGATAACTCAATACAGATATTCATCAATGCCATACAGTGGTGTGCCTCGGTTTCCCCTTCCACACAGAAGACCAGAATTATTATGGTTTCCCTACTGTGACAAGCTTTGAGCCCGTTTACAGGTGATAGCTGAGAAGCAGTATCCCCATAGGGCTTCTTGTTCACTACTTGTAGCATGTCCGAAAGCTTTTCCCTAAAATCATGCATGTTACACCTTTTCATACAATTTACCATCAGTACCAAATCCTTTGTTGTAAGATTTCCCATTAGCAACAGACATTGCATCATGAGATTTAATAATAACACCAAATCTTTTACAACAGGTAGGTGTTTTCAAGTATTTTTATTATACCATGCCTTCTGCTTGGACAGTTTGATTTGTTCAATACCCATTGTGACTTTCAACTCCTCCCTGAACCTTAACATGTGTTTAGTTACTGGGTTTCCTTTCCCCTCAATATCCCATTGCAATGAGGGGGCCTTTGGTGGGACACTACTGAGAGTATCAATTGAGGACCAATTGCTTAGAGCTGGGAAGTCACAGCCGAAGGCTGGGGGCCCTTTACTTTTAAGGCACCAAACCAGCTAAGAGAGGATGTTGGTTTTACCCCACTGGTTAACCAGACAAACAATTCCCTCATATACTCCCGTTCCCTTGTATCACCACCAGCACCAATTCTTATGGGGATGAATGGTTATGAAAAGCAATGCCCCAGTAAAAGAAAAAAGGTTCTCCCAATCCCAAAGGACCAAACCCCAGACCCAGGTCAATATACAAATTAGATCTTACTCACAAATTACTATGTTGTGAATCCTTTAAAATCTAAAATCTACAGGTTTATTTCTAAAAAGAAAGAAATATAGATGAGAGTTAAAATTGGTTAAATGGAATCAAATACATACAACAATTGCAAAGTTCTTAGTTCAGGCTTGTTTCAGGCTTGATGGGGTTACTTCTGATTTAAATCAATCAAGTCTCTGGAGTACAAACATCCCAGCCTGGATGGGTCGTTCAGTCCTTTGCTCAGAGCTTCAGTTTCAAGCACAGTTCCTCCAGAGGTCAGAAGCAGGATTGAAGACAAAGTGGAGGGGATTCCAGGGCCTTTTATATCCTCTGCCATGTGGAAAATCACAGCAGCAAGATGGAGTTTGGAGTTACATGGGCAAATCACATGTCTATGCATGACTCAGTTTGCAGGCGGCAGCTATTGCTCACGTGCTATCTTGAACGTTTCCAGAAAGGCTCCTCAGATGTGGATTGGAGTCTCCCAAGGTCAACTGTCAGTTAAGTGTGTCTTCATTGGTCACTTACTCAGAATAGCCAATATTCATATATGCAACTACAAAAATGATACACACATACAGACAGCATAATCGTAATCAGCAAATTACAATCTTTTTGTAGACACCTGACTCGACCTTCTTTGTACAAAATTTGGTACCACTATAGGACCTTGGTTGCAACAATGATCTATATGGTCACAGTTAATGTCAATAACATCACACCACTTCAGTAGGGATCTCAGTCTAAGGCGATCTTTGGGATCTTGGTATGCTGGGGTCTGATGAGGTAAGAATGAAAGTGGGCTTTACGTGTTTCACAGCCCGAGGGTTATGCCCTTGGAAATAATCCACCCCTCCTTGGACTTTCCTTGTGATCCCCACTCCCAGCACTGGGATCTTCCCCTCCCCTCTCCTAGAGGTTTGTGATTTGTGTTCTGTGGGCCAAGAGCGGTGTCTTTTCACATCTGCTTTCTATGTCTTCCCAACCCAGGGAATTTCTTCCTCCCCTCTGTCAGTTAGCTCATTAGCATTTCCACAGACAACCATTGATTCAGTTGGACCTGCATCCTGTCTGAAAGAGACAGAGTTAGTTTTTACAAGCATGTCAGGAAAAAAGTCCTCAAAAATCGGGAGCTGGATTGCGGTACCCTCCTTCACCCCATCTCTATCCCTGAGAGGCCAGTTGTGTGACTACTTCCGTCTGGCAGGTCAGTTACACAGTTCCCTCCCGAAGCCTGAGCCACAGGTTGGGTGCCTGGGAGCACAAATGCTGAATCTTCAGTTCTGTCCTGGGCATCCTCACCCATGTGATCAGTGAGGAGACATTCCTGTACTCCCACTATTCCTCCCCCACTTGCGAAGTAACTCCCTGCTCTCCATATGTCAGTATATAATGCCTGCATCTGTAACTTTCACTCTATGCATCCGAAGAAGTGAGGTTTTTACTCACGAAAGCTTATGCCCAAATAAATCTGTTAGTCTTTAAGGTGCCACCAGACTCCTTGTTGTTTTTGTAGATACAGACTAACACGGCTACCCCCTGATACTATTCCTCCCCCAGTTTCCTCCTCTGGGTCCCCCTCTAGGACACATACCCCTATGCTCTCTAGAGTGGGAACTATCCCCTCGTCAGCTGGGAATGGCTCACAGCTAACAGTCTGGACAGTTGTCTCAGTGGCAGGCTCCACACCCCGCTCCCTACCTGAGGTGGTGTTGCCTCCTGCTGCAGTGTTAAAGGAACCCAAACCCACCTCCTCAGTGGTTTCTATGATTCTATCACTGGGCTCCCCTCTGGAACACATCTCCCTATACTCCCTAGCATTGCGTTTGTCCCTTGTTTACCAGCATCATGGACATTTTTCTCCCTGAGGCAGCACTGCCTTCAGTTGAAGGGCAGGAGCTGATCTCAACCACCGCCACCCCTGGAAGCATTCAGTTCCCCACTGCTGCAGGGGAATCGAGGAGACTCTCTTTCCTTTACCAGTTCCTGGTACTTTCCCCTTTCCATCTGAGGTCCCAGCAGAACGCTCCTTCTTGCTGCTGGCGGACACTTTAATAGCTTGAGCTACATGGAGGCAATCGTTGCCAATTAGCATATCAATAGGAGTATCATCTACTACCCCCACCGATCATACAACTTCCAAACGCTTGGTTTCTATGTGCACTTTATCCAAAGGCATAAGGATTTTGTAACCACCAAATAAATAAATATCTAAAATAAAATCTCTGCCATCTGTCCTGTCAGTATGTCACCTTGTTGCACTATACTCCTCCTAACCACAGAAATGTCTCTCCCTGTATTTTCACACCCAAGCTGTTCCCTGCCATTAAGTGCTTCGTATCTGTTGTGCAGAGGCTAATTTTACAAACCTAGTATGATACATGACAGGTGCCTGAGGGGCTTCTGTGCTCAGAATCGCAGCATTTCAATGGGCTACCTGCTGCCTGCTTCCTCTGAGCACAGGGCATATATCCCTCGGGTGATCAGTGGTATTACAATGATAGCAGCCCTGGACTTCTTTGTTTTTTCCATCTGTAGTTTATTCACAATAGATGCTTCTGTCTGCTCAAAATCATCAGCTAGAGAAGCCATCTATCCACAGTTTTCACCTTTTTGTCCCAGAAACACGGTTTCCAATTATCTTCACATATGTTTAAGACATGCTCCTGACCAACTAGGTCAAACATTCCTTCAAAGCTTGTAACACCGGTGCCCCTTACCCACTTTCCCATCAAATCTTTCATTTTTTTAAACATATTTCACATTACACACCAGCACCCCCCTTAAGAGTCCTAAATTTCACTCTATATGTTTCAGGGGTAATCTGAAATGGTTTCAAAACCATTTCTTTGAATTTACAATAATCTAAAGCATCATCAATTGGCATTTTATTGAGTATATCTAGAGCTTTACTAGTTAAATTAGCAACTAAAATGGGCATCTTATGGTCACCACGAATCTCACACAGCCTCTCAAAGGTAATGAAGTATTCAGCAATATCCCCTGCCTCATTGTATGCAGGACACAGCTGTTCCCATTTGAGGATTTTTGGAGAGATGGGAATCAGTGGAGTTGGAGGGTTCTGGTTCTGCTTTAACAGCAAGTGCAATTGGTGATTCCGCTCTCTCTCTTTCTTCTCAGTTTCTTGTTGTTTTAGTTCCATAGCTCTTCTGTGTTCCGCCTCCTCTCTGGCAGCCTCTGCCTGCAATCTGAATTTCACAATCCTTTCGCTGGTTGCACTCATCTTGCTGCTTTTCTGTCTCTACTTCCTTTTCCCAAAATAAGCAAATGGAAAGTAACAAACTGGTAACCTCTTTGACTGATCTCCAGCCACCACACTTAAAATCTCCCTTAAAATTTCTACACCAGTGTATGAAGTGCAAATCTCACTCAGAACAAGAAGTTTTGCATTTCACCCTGCTCGCTGTGTTGAACTTCCCCAGAATGCAACCTGGAACTGGGGTACTACTGAGTCCTCTGGTACAGTAATCTGATTCCCCTCTCACACTGTGATTATGTGACAAATTGCAGACCCCTCCATGTCCTGCACTCACACAGAGATTCACAGTCAGGGACACACCCAGCTGAGTTACATGAATGGGTTCTCCAGCCACTCATGAACCAACAATAGAGAGGATCCAGCCAATTCCCCCCAATTTAGGACTCCAGAGCTCTACCATCTTGCCCTGGTCAGAAGTCTGACCAGTGTAAGTTTATTACCTAGTCTGCCTCTCCCTCAATGTGGAGAGGACAATGCACCAGCCCCTCTTCTTGATCAGATTTCCCTTTGGCATTTCAAACAACACTTTGTATTAGGTGAAAAACATAAAACTGACTTATTAACTAAAGAAGGATAGATTTTAAGTGATTTTAAATGATTATCCTATATGTATGCATGTCTCATTTTTGTGTTTGAAGTTATGAATATTGACTATACACCTTTCAAATGTGTTTGCTTCTGTGGTAATGGATATTCATGTTGATGTCCCATCAAAAAAGACAATGGGCCATGGAAGAAGCTTATCCCACCTGATGGTCTTTCCTGAGAACATTCTAGCCAGGATATGGGTAATGGCCCCTGCTATGACTCACTGAAGCAAGAAAGGGAATGTGACCAGCTTATGTGATACCAGACTCCATCTTGTGCATGTACTTTCCCACTAACTGCGCTGGGCACTTCGTTTGGGACAATGAAGTTCCGTCCACATGGCAGAAGCTATAAAAGGGGATGTGACATCAGCATTGGGCCTCACTCCCCCCACAACTCAACACTTGAAAACACTGCTAGAGAGAAAAGATTTTGACTGGGGAGGTGGTCCCAGGCTGGAAAGGAGAAATCCGGGCGCGTGTATGGAAGATTGATGAACTGTTTGTACCATCAGGGTGAAATATTGCTTGATTCAAACCCTATCTAGTTTATAGAACTCAGATTGCGATTTCACTTTATTTCTGAGGTATTTTAAGGTATGCCTTGAGGGGAAGAGGCAGAGCAGGGGCATAACCTGGGGGAAGAGGCAGAGCAGAGGGGCGGGGCCTCAGGCTTCCATTTACCAGCAATTAGAACAGTGGCAACTCTGAGTTGTATATAAACAGATTCCCCAGTTTGTCACGCTGACACAGTACAGTTAGGTCAGGAAAGGGTTTAATGTCTGTTTGACTGGCCAGTCAGTGATTTGGGGAAGGGGGCCCAGCACCATTTCACCAGCCAGCTCTCCATGGAGCTTGGCCTGAGAGCCAGAGCACCAGGAGAAAGCTTTAGGTCCCTTTATGAATAAAGAGCTGGAGCAGCTTATCCCAGATCTGTTGGGTCCTCACCCCATAGATGATGGGGTTTAGCATGGGGGGCAACAGGAGATGCATGTTGGCCATGAGAACGTGGAAATGCAGGGCCATATTGTGCCCAAACTTTGTGTGAGGGTGGCAAAGAGGTGTGGGATGTAAGAGGCTAAGATGACAAAGAGGTGGGAGCCGCAGGTCCCAAAAGTCTTGAGCCGGGCGTCTTTTGTTGGGAGGCTGAAGATGGCCCTGAGGATCTGGGTATAGGACACGGCGATAAAAAACAGATCCATACCGATCATCAGGAATGCCACAGAGAGGCTGTAGTAACTACTGAGACTGATGTCGGCACAGGCCAGCTTCACCACAGCTATGTGCTCACAGTACGTGTGGGGAATGATGTTGGTTCTGCAATATGGCCATCTCCTCGCCAGGAAAGGATGTGGCAGTATGAGCATGATGCCGCGCAGCACCATGGCCAGGCCAATTTTGGCCACCACCGGATTTGTTAGGGTGGTGGAATGTCTCAGGGGATCGCAGATGGCCACGTAGCGATCAAAAGCCATGGCCACAAGGACCCCAGACTGCATTGCAGAGAAGCTGAGAATGAAGTACATCTGGGTGAGGCAGGCACTGAAATTGATCTCCCTGGAATTGAACCAGAAGATGCTCAGCATTTTGGGTAGGATGGATGTAGACAGGACCAGGTTGGTGACAGACAACATGCAGAGGAAATAGTACATGGGCCCATGGAGGCTTGGCTCCGTCTTTACGATGAACAGGATGGTGAAGTTCCCCAAGATGGCTATGGCATAGATTGCACAGAAGGGGATGGAGATCCAGACATGGGCTGCCTCCAGGCCAGGAATGCCGAGCAGGATGAAGGTGGAGGGGTGGGTGAAGTCGGTTGAGTTGGATTCTGACATGGTGAAGGGGAGAAGGTGTCCAACACAGAGGCAGAATGGTGTTTCCTGCATGTATCGTATGTTCCCCTGACTTCCTGTATGTGCCCAGAGTCTAAGGTGATGGTCGCAGGACAAACACCTGGATGGAGAGACAATGTTAATATAAGACATTACATGCACTACTGGAGGTTGTTCTCGTGGGTGAAGCAGATTGGTCGCTCTTCACACATTGAAAAATGACATTTTCATTATTCAGATAAATGAATTATGAACAACTGACCCTCCTAATGCCAATTCCATATTTTATGGTGCTCCCTGCATCAATAGTTCCTCCACATCGTGGTGTGGGAAACCTTAGGCGGCACCAGCAGGAAACACGAGCGCATACTGCTTATCTCTTTCCTAGGCCTTGTCTACACTGCCAAGTTTTTTCGCCAAAAGGCAGCATTTGGTGATGAAATAGTGGAGGTGTAAACATTACAAAGCCACTTTGACGACGGAATTCCTCATTTTCAGTGACGTAATAAAGCCACCTTGATGAGAGTTGCAATGTTTTTACGCAACATTTTTGTCGCCAAAGTGCCAGTGTAGATACCTTTCTTGATTTTATCACTGTAATTGGCCAATTGCTTTTCTCCAACACCCAACGTCCTCCACCCCTGGGAACACTCACCATGCTTCCAGTGTTCACCAGCATGTGTGCTTGTCAAGGGTCAGCTGGAAAGTGACTGGTGTGTTACTAGCAGTGTATTTTAATGTAGTGTTTCAATGCTGTAAATGTACTTAACAATAATGCTTTTCTTTATTGTTATTTGTGGTTCTCCAGATATGTCCTTGAAAGGAGGCAACCCCTCCACTCCAGCCGAGTGTCTCCGCTGGATAAGAAAGCGACCAAGATGGAGCAAGGAAGATATGTTCTGGGAGATGCTGCAGTACTCTGATGCAGACAAGATGGAATGCAGGCAGTGGAGGCAAAGTGACAAGCAGGAAAGAAAAGAAAACGAGGCATAGACTAGGGATGCAATGGAGAGGCTGATAAAAATTTTCTAGTGACAAACCAACATGCTGCAGTCCCTCCTGATGCTCCAGACTTAGCAGATGGGTGCCCGCCCTCCCCTTCAGCACATTCAGAACTCTTTGCCATGTCCTCCCCAAACTCCACCCGCACATTCCCTTCCGATTTCTGGGACGTCTCTCCATTCACTCCACCTCCAGAGACACCTTTTCAAAGGAAAGCTGGACGTACGCTCAGCTGTGTGTGTGTGCATGGTGTGGTGGGTTTTTTGGCAATAAAAGCAAAGTTATTTGAATAACAAGCACTCTTTATTTGTTTCCGGTGAAGTTATGATAGCAGAAAGCAACAGCAAAGCAGCAGGCAGTTTTACCATTTCCTTACATTGAACTTTGAGCCTGAACAATCACAACTGCTTCCTACCCTACCAAATCTGGACTTCATTATGCATTACAATCCCATGCATAGCAATAAATATTACTCGTTCTCATTTTCACAGTGTTGCCGCAAAGCCTCCCTGATTCCAATTGCCCTCCACTGTTCCCTCTAATAGCCTTGGTATCTGGCTGGTCAAAATCAGCAACCACGTGTTCTGTCTGAGCAGTGCACCACTGAGCAAACTTTTTGCCCTTACCTTCACAAATATTATACAAGGTGGAACACACGGCTACAACCATGGGAATATTTTCCTCATTGAGGTCTAACCTTTCAGAAAGGAATCGCCAGCACGCTTTTAATCTGCCAAATGCACATTCCACGGTCATCCTGCTCCTACTCAGCCTATTGTTGAAATGCTCCTTACTGCAATCCAGGTTTCACTTCTACGGTTTCATGAGCCTTGGCATTGAGGGGTATGCCAGGTTTCCCAGTATTACTATGAGCATTTCAATATCCCCTGTGGGGATCTTCTGGTCTGGAAAGAAATTCCCCGATTTCAGCTTTCTGTAAAGGCTGGTGTTCCTAAAGATTCACGCATCATGCACTTTTCTGGACCACCCTGCACTGATGTCAATGAAACGCCCACAGTGATCTTCGAGTGCCCGCAAACCATGGAGAAGTACTCTTCCAATTGATATATTCCATCGCAAGGTGTCCAGTGCCAAAATTGGAATATGCGTGCTGTTTATCGCCCCTCTGCAGAGCCCAAAACTGACATTCCACCATGCTCAGCTGTTCTGTGAATGCCAAAAGCAATCTAACGCTGTTGCTATCCATGTCAGACACCACATCAGGCAACTGTGACTCCCGTTTCCTTCACAACTTCCAGATTGATTCCACTGCCATTCACGATGTGCTACTGACAGCTAGCAGAGCAGTGCGGGATCCATTCCTGCAGATAGAGGTGGTGGGCTGAGCAGAAAACAAGGGACTTTGAAAAATGCCACGAACTGGAGACGGAAGCACATGGAATGCTGGGGTGGAGAGCAGTGCATCATGGGACATTGATCCCAGAGCCATAATGTGCTGCAATCCACTCTGCCTTCCCATAACACCTATGTACACAAGATGGAGAGCTGAACAGTGGGATAGCTACCCACAGTGCATTGCTCTCACTGTCACTGTGACCACCCCACGTGTGGACGCGCTATGCCAAAAGAGACAGTGTGAACGTACAACAACGGTTTTCTTTTTGGTCATTGGTTAAACTTTCAGTGAAAAAAATCGGCCAATGTAGACATCGCCATAATGCAATAAAAGCCAGGCTATAGAGCCATGCTGTAGGGAGTTTCCTATTCACCTACTTACTGAAAATCTGAGAGTAGGGGAAAAAAACCTTTGCCAAGACATGTGCCAGGGGAAACATCCCAACTAGAACACACCTCAGGGAAAAGGCTATGAGAAGGGGGGAGTCTGGTGTATGCGACAGACTGAAAAGTCTGGGACTGTTTAGTTTAGAGAAGAGAAAAATAAGGGGGCATAGGATAGAGGAGAACAAAATAAAAGTATGGAACGGATTACATTGAAATGGACAAACAGAGACCAGCTCTCAACCAGTAATAGCCATCTACAGATACCCTTCAAAAGGGCTAATTTCCCAAAGCTGGGGCAAATTATCAGCAAAACTGATTGGGAGGAAAAACGTAGACAGAAAAATGGGAATGAAAAAGGGGAGTTCTTTAAGAAGAGTTTATTAGAGAGCTAAAAAGCCACAATTTCACAATCTAGGAAGTGGAGAACTTTGGTTAAAAACCCAGTTCAATAGTAAAGTGAAGGCAGCAATTAAGTGGGAAAAAGCAACATATAACAAAAGGGAAACGGGAAAATAGATAGCAAGCAATACACACTGGAAGTTATGAAAATTGATACAGGACTTTACAGACATCAGCGGGGAATCCATGCTTTGCAGGGCTAAGGATAACAAAAAGGAGTCTTTTAAGTATATTAAGAACAAAAGAAACCCTAGAAAAGGTATACGCCAATTCCTAGAGGGAGAAAGGAAACTTGTTAATGTTGCAGAAAAGGTAGATGTGTTCAAGAAATATTTTTGTTCTGCATTTGGGATAAGTTAAAAAGAAAGTCTAGGAGTATAATTAATGCCAGTCAACAGCATGATTTATGGAAAACAGGTCTTGTCAAATAAATCCAATTTCATCCTTTCATGAGAGTACACCTTTGGTTGATCAAAGGAACCAAGCAAATACAATAGACTTTGATTTCTCTGAGGCATTTGATTTAGTAGGGGAAAACATTCAGTTAAAAAATGAACACTATACAAAATCAGTAGAACACATGTTAAATGGACAAAAAGCTGGGTGAACTGCAAACAAAACAGTGCAGATAAGCCCCAAATGCTGGTGGATATCCCAATATTTAGATTTATCAAGCCAGCCCAAAACAGCTCACAGGTTACTCAGAAGTCCAAACTATGCAGTTCCCTTAAAGTGCCCAGCCTCAGGCCTCCATCCAGATACAAATGTCAAACATATTATGATAAATTCTGAAAGTCTTATTTCATCATATAAAACAAAAGGTTCTTCCAGTCACACACCCAGTCCAATTATAACTTAGATCTTACCCAAAATACTTGCTTATAGTCAATTCTTGTTAACTAAACTAAAATGTTTTAAAAAAGAAAAGAGATAGAATGTTAGCTAAAAGATCAATATACATACAGACTTGAATTCAATTCTGGAGGTTCAGATACATAGCAGAGATGAATTTGTAGTTTCCAAAAGTCATTTTAGAAATAATCCACAGGTTATAGTCCAATGTTCATATTCAGGGTGACTCCAATCAGTAATTGGGGATCTCAATTCTTATGGGTGAGGGTTTCCCCTTCTTGAAACCCCAAGCAGATCTGAGATGAAGAAGGATCTTGTCCCAGGGTTTTTATACATTTCCAGCAGCCTTTTGGTCTGAGAAAACAATAGGCTTAACTTTCCTTCTCCCAAACATCATGGCAATTAGCACAGGGTCATTTATCCATTAAATAGTTCAGATACGGATTACCACAACCTTCAAAAAGACATATAGACAATAATACTATTTCACTCAAGTGTCTTCCTAAATATTAATATTACTTTTTTTATCTTTGAATCAAAGCCATAGTAATAGACAAGACTTGTTTGCTTATGTCACAAGACCTGAGCAAACACCTACCCTTCTATCTCTAACAATGCAGGTTTGCATTTCAAAACTCTATTCATTTACATTTCTGCCTAACAAGTCTTTAGTTTGGCCATGGGTCATGTCAGTCTGTGAGTCAATTAACCTTTTCTGGCCCTGTGTCACCTTTCAATGAGATATTATATTACACTCATAACAGCACACTACAGCAGAGCAGATTTAGATGAAATCTCAGGAAAAACTCCCCAACTGTAAGAACAGGAGGACAATGGAAAAGTCGCCTAGGCAGGTTGTGGAAGCTCCTTCACTGGAGGTTTTCCAAAGGGGGCTGGAGCCGTCTGTCCTGGATGGTTTAGACACAACAAACTCTGCATCTTGGCAGGGGGTTAGACTAGCTGACCCTTGCAGGTCCCTTCTCACCCTGTCTACATCTACATCTACAATGTAAAATCCTAGTGTAGACCAGGTCTTAGTCAAACTCAAGTTTTGGAGCTAAATACAGGGGTAACTGGGTTAAATTTAATGGCCTGTGTTATACAGAAGGTCAGACAGGATGATCTAATTGTCCCTTCTGATCTTAAACCCTATGAATCTATCGATAAAGAAAGTAGATCAGGCATTTATATTTACTCTGTCTCATAACACATGAACAGGGGAACATTCAATTACATTGGAAGTCTGAACATATAACATTGAGAAAAGAAAATTGTTTACATAATCCATATTTGGGCAGTGGAACTCCTTGCCACAGACATGATTGGAGCAAAGAGCATAGCTGAATGGGATTCACAAATGGATTGGCCATTGCAGGTGGTGCTGGTGGCTAGTTAAGGCTGTCTGACACCTACAATTAGGAGACCTCATTTTCAGTTGCTTATCAGTTTGCCAAACTTTAACTGTTTGGACTGAAATTTCAAACACTGGGTGTCTGCTTCCGGCTGAATTGTTTTTTGAAAGTCTGAGGCATAACAGTTCGGACGACTTCTCGAATGAAGCCAGGAGAAAAGATGTCTTGCCCAAGTTGAAAAATTCATATAATTATACCAGTGAGCAGCCCTAACACCTCCATACTTTCCATCAGAAAGTCAGGTGAATCTCCCCCTCCTCCCGCCATTAACAGCCAGAGCCCTGAAATGCAAGAGGAGGAGGTGAGTGTCCCTGTGCATTAACTCACACACAGCTGGCTCCTGAGGTCTTTACTAAGTTCTTACTCCAAGGGGATCAAAGAGGGACATTTTGGCCAGTGATATTGGAGCAAACACATCCCCTGTGGCAAGGGCCCCAGCATGTTTAATGGCTGTGCAGAGCGGAAAGGATCACAGACCTATTCTCTATCAGATCACACCCACGTTGCACTGGGTTTGTCAAGCAGGTGAGTTCCTCAGCAAGAGATGGGTACCTGTGAATTCTGAGACAGACGTATCTTTCCTGGAAATCCCCCGTAGGCAGCCGTTTCCCACACCTCTCTCACCCCACCATCTGCAGCAGCATCCCACACCGAGAGCCGATACAGGGGTGTGCATCGTTTATAATATAGCTGTGTGCAATCCCAGGGGGGTTCACTCAGCCTCTAGGGGAGAAGCTGCAACTGAATGGAAACAGGCTGGAGACCGGAGACTCTCTAGCAAATGTCTCTCTTTCAATGTCTGCGCTTCTGTGCTATTTATGCATCTTTAGGAGTAAACAGTAATTAAGGGACCTTCCCAAAGGGAGATGAGAACTCCTGGGCTCTCCGCTGAGTCAGAGAGGAATTGGCTGCTCTGTGTATTTGTTTATTTTTTAAAAGAAGTTGATTAGTAAGAAAACTAGGGATAATTCCCAGCTCTCCATGGGGTCTGACACCTGTAAATATCCAGTACTAATGGGTAGATAGTAGTCAGAGAGATCTGGAGAAAGGTGCCTGAGGGGAGACACGAACACTTTCTGCAGGCACACGGGGAGATCAGTAATTCTCATCATTAACTATCATCATACTGTGTAGCAACTTTCATTGAAGGATATTCAAAACATCTAGCAAAGGAAAGTGACTGTGAACATATACCCATTATACTGATAGGTAAACTGAGGCAAAGGGAGACCTGACTTAGTGAAGGTCACACAGAGAATGACAGAACCCAGGAGTCCTGATTTCCTTGCTGTAACCACAGTCTCTCCATTAGTAACTGAGCGCATGACAAGAAGGAAATGGATTCATGGTGTAGCAGGGATTCTTCGTTAGGTGGATGTGCCAGATTTCCTCAGGATGCAACCTGGAAGGCGGGTACCACTGAGCCCTCTGGCATACCACCCTGGGCTCCCTCTCACACTGTGAGGCTTTGACAAGCTGCAATCGTCTCCAGGTTTTGCACTTCCACAGCCAGACACAACCAGGGACGCACCCAGCTGCAGTTACATGAATGCTTTTACTAGGCACTCATGAACCACAATAGAGAGGCTCCAGCCAATTCCTCTCCTGCCCCCTAGCTCCCCAGCCTAGGACCCCAGAGCTGTACGTCTTACCCTGATCAGAAGTCCAACGAGTGTAAGTTTATTACCCAGTCCGCCCCACCCTCAATGTGGAGAGGACAATGCACCAGCCCCTGTTCCTGAGCAGGTTTCCCTTTTGCATTTCAAACAACACACTGTATTAGGTAAAAAAATATATAAAATTGATTTATTAACTGCAGAAGGATAGATTTTAAGTGATTGTATGTAATAAATGTACAGATCAAAGTAGATTACCTAAGAAATAAAGCCAAATGACAACCTGAGTTCTAGAAACGAGACAGGATTTGAATAGCCCAGTGTGTCACCCTGATGGTACAAACAGTCCACCTGGCTTCCATACACGGGCTAGAAATCCCTTCAGCTTGGGACCAAATCCCCAGTGTGGTCCTTGTTCCTAAGGTTTGTCCAGGTGTTGAGTTATGGGCGGGGAGTGAGGCCAAGTGATTTTGTTACTTCCACCTTCTATGGCTTCTTCCATTGGAGAGAACTTCATTTTTCCAAGCAAAACCCCCCAGTGCAGATAGAGGTAAAGTACAAGCACAAATTGTTTTCAGTGTCACATGAGCTGGTCACATGCCCTCGCACGCTTTCATAACTTTAGGCACAAAAATGATACATGCATACAAATAGGGTACTCATATTCAGCAAATCATAACTTTTTCATTGATACCTTACCTGACATACTTTGTATAAAATATATCATAATCATATTACCTTGGTAAATATGGGAGTCCCAGGAAGTTGCTTTGGGGCGCAGAATGTCATACCTCCCTCTTAGGTTACTTCAGGAGTGTTAGTCATTGACTAATTTGGAGGGAGTGTGGTTTCCCTGCTTTGACGAGCGTTGAGCCCTTTTACAGGTGTTAGCTGAGAAGCAGTATCCCCATAGGGCTTCTTGTTTACTATTTGTAGCATGTACGAAAGCTTTCCCCCCAAATCATGCATGTTACACCTTTTCATAGGATTTACCATCAGTACCAAATTCTTTGTTATAAGGTTTCCCATTAGCAACAGACATTACATAGTGACATTTAACAATAACAACAAATATTTCATCACAGCTAGGTGTTTCCAAGTATTTTTATTATACCACACCTTCTTCTTGGACAGTTTGATTTTTTCAATATCCATTGTGTCTTTCAACTCCTCCCTGAACCTTAACATGTGTTTAGATACTGGGTTTCCTTTCCCCTAAGTATCTCCATGTAACGAGGCGGCCTTTGGCGGGACACTACTGAGAGTATCAATTTGAGGACAAATTGCTTAGAGCAGGGCAATCAGAGCCCAAGCCTGGGGGTCCTTTATATTTAAGGCACTAAACCAGCCAAACAGAGAGGACTTTGGTTTTACTCCACAGGCTAACCAGAAGTCAGACAAGCAATTCCCTCAGATACTCCAGTTCCCTTTTATCACCACCAGCGCCATTCCTTATGGGGATGAATGGTTATGAAAACCAATACCCCAGGAAAAGAAAAAAGGTTCTCCCGATCCCAAACGACCAAGCCCAGACCCAGCTCAATATACAAGTTAAATCTTACCCACAAATCACGCTGTTGTCAATCCTTTAGAATCTAAAATCTACAGGTTTATTTATAAAAAGAAAGAAATATAGATGAGAGTTAAAATTGGTTAAATGGAATCAAATACATACAACATACAACAATTACAAAGTTCTTAGTTCAGGCTTGATGGGATTACTGCTAATTTAAATCAATCAAGTCTCTGGAGTACATACATCCAGCCTGGATGGGTCATTCAGTCCTTTGTTCAGAACTTCAGTTTCAAGCACAGTTCCCCCAGAAGTCAGAAGCAGGATTGAAGACAAAATGGAGGGGATTCCAGGGCCTTTTATATTCTCTGCCAGGTGGAAGGACACCCCTTTGTTCTTACTGTGGAAAATCACAGCAGCAAGATGGAGTTTGGAGTCACATGGGTAAGTCACATGTCCATGCATGACTCAGTTTTAAGGCAGCAGCCATTGCTCCCCTGCTATCTAGAACATTCCCAGGAAGGCTTCTCACTGTCAGTTAAATGTTCCTTGATTGGGCGCTTACTCAGAATAGTCCTTTCTCAAGAACCTGACCAAATGCTTCACTGATGCTATGTAGAAACAAACACATTGAAATACAAGTACATAGCGAATATTCGACAAAGAGTCCTGTGGCACCTTATAGACTAACAGACGTATTGGAGCATACGTTTTCGTGGGTTTATACCTATTTCATCACATGCATAGCCAATATTCATAAATTCAACTACAAAAATGATACACACATACAGATAGCATAATCATAACCAGCAAATTACAACCTTTTCAAAGACACCTGACTCGACCTTCTTTGTACAAATTTTGATACCACTTCAGGACTTTGGTTGTAACAGTGATCTATATGGTCACAGTCCATGTCAATAACATCACACCCCTTCAGTAGGGATCTCAGTCTAAGGCGATCTTTGGGGTCTTGGTATGCCAGGGTCTGATGAGGTCAGAAAGTAAGTGGGCTTTACATGTTGGCTAGCCCTCTGCGGAGCTGCTTTCCAATCCCAGGGTTATACCTATGGAAATAATCCACCCCCCTCTTGGACTTTCCTTGTGATCCCCACTCCCAGCACTGGGACCTTCCCCTCCCCTTTCCTAGAGGGTTGTGATCTGTGCTGTCTGGGCTAACAGGGGCGTCTTTTCACAGCTGCTGTCTGTGTCTTCCCAACCCAGGAAATTTTCTCCTCCCCTCTGTCAGTTGGGTCATTAGCATTTCCACAGACAACCATTGATTCAGTTGGGTCTGCATCCTGTCTGAAAGAGACAGAGTTAGTGGTCACAAGCATGTCAGGAACAAAGTCCTGAGAAATCGGGACCTGGTGTTGCCTCCTGCTGCAATGTTAAAGGAACCCACACCCACCTCCTCAGTGGTTTCTATGATTCTATCACCCTTCTCGGGCTCCCCTCCAGAACACATCTCCCTTTGCTCCCTAGCATTGGGTTTGTTCCTTGTTTAGTAGCAACATGGACATTTTTCTCCCTGAGGAGATGCGGCCTTCAGCTGCAGGGCAGGAGCTGGTCTCCACCACCCCCACTCCTGGAAGCATGCTGTTTCTCCCTGCTGCAGGAGAATTACGGAGACTCTCTCTCTTTCCGTCACCAGTTCCTTGGACTTTTCCCTTTCCCTCTGAGGTCCCAGCAGAACGCTCCTTCTTGCTGCAGACAGACACTTTAACAGCCTGAGCTACATGGAAGAAATTATTGCCAATTAGCATATCAATAGCATTATCATGTACTACCCCCACTGATCGTACAGCTTCCAAACCCTCGGTTTCCATGTGCACTGTAACCAAAGCGATAATGATTTTGTAACCACCAAATAATAAAAATTCTGCCATCTGTCCTGTCAGTACATCACCTTGTTGCACTATACTCCTCCTAACCACAGACATTTCTGCCCCTGGATCTTTCCAATCAAGGTGTTTCCTGCCATTAATGCTGACCGCCTTTTAGTGCTTCATGCCTAGTTGTGCAGAGGCTAATTTTACAAACCTAGTATGATAAGTGACAGGTGCCTGAGGAGCTTCTGTGCTCAGAATTGCAGCATTCGCATGAGATACCTGCTGCCTGCTTCCTCTGAGCACAGGGCATTTATCCCTCGGGTGATCAGTGGAATTATAATGATAGCACCTCCGGGAGTCTTTTGTTTTTTCCAGCAGATTAGGGTTGGGGATTAGAGGAATGGGGTAAAATGGGACCATGCTTCCCACCCAGTGTAAACCCCTCCGTCTGTAGTTTATTCACAATAGATGCATGTGTCTGCTCAAAATCCTCAGTTAGAGAAGCCATCTATCCACCGTTTTCAACTTTTTGTCCCATAGACACTGTTTCACGTCATCTTTACATATGTTTAAGACGTGCTCCTGAGAAACAACGTCAAACATTGCTTCAAAGCTTGTAACACCTGTGCCCCTTTCCCACTTCCCCATCAAATCTTTTGTTTTGTTTACATATTCCATGTTACATACCAGTACCCCTCTTAAGATTCCTAAATTTCATTCTATATGTTTCAGGGGTAATCTGAAATTCTTTCAAAAGCATTTCTTTGAATTTACAATAATCTAAAGCATCACCAATTGGCATTTTATTGACTATATCCAGTGTGTGGGGAAATAGAACAAGGGGGCCTTCTTTTTAATAACCAGAGCTGCGAATCTGAAGGCCCCGAAATAAACCCTCCAACAGAGATCTGTTATGCTGACTGCCCTTACACAGAGCGGTACAGGCCTAAGTTTGAGCAAGACTGAACAACACAGTTCTCTGCCAAACTCGGTCAAGGGTAATGGCCAGAGGAGGGGGAGAGAAAATACGGAACAAGGCTAAAGGCTACAAACAGAAACTGCTTTAGCAATATAATAACCGCAAGTTTATGAAACTGCTTGAAAAATAGAATATCCGCTTACATTAAGAAATTGCTTTTGCAAAGAGCTGATCATTCTTGCAGTTGCAGCTATCTGCAAAATTTTCCAATTCCAGCTATCTGCAATATTAGCCAATCATAGATCTTCTTTAGGCTTCCCCTGGAAACCCCCCGCCCTTAATCTTTAACCGAAAACCCCCAGAAAATAACATGTGCCTTGAGAAATGGACCCAAACTGGTGCCAAGTACCACCCCTGGGGAAAACCACCAAGCGCCCCTCTACTCAAATAAACACCCAATTCTCAGAAAATAATGAGGAAGGTACCGGGGGGAGGGGGGCGGATTGACCCCAACCCCAATTTCTTAACTCACGACGTATTGTTTGTACTCTGCTTGCGGTTTAATGAAATAAAAGCCGCCTGCGAGCGGTCCTCGGGCTCTCAGTCTTCGGACTGCACCCCAGTGCACTGGTATGTATGTCAATAAACTGGCCTCAGGCTTGAGTCTGTAAACTAAAATCAATGCGTGGGTGTCTTTGACCACGACAAGTGCTTTACCAGTTAAATTAGCAACTAAAGTGGGCAACTTCGGGTCATCAGGAATCTTATGAATCACACACAGTCTCTCAAAGGTAGTGAAGTATTCAGCAATATCCCCTGCCTTGTTGTATGCAGGACACAGCTGTTCTCATCTGAGGATTTTTGGAGAGGTGGGAATCAGTGGAGTGGGAAGGTTCTGGTTCTGCTTTCATAACAAGTCCAATTGGTGAGTCCGATCTCTCTCTTTCTCCTCAGTTTCTTGTTGTTTTAGTTCCATAGCCCTTCAGTGTTCAGCCTCCTCTCTGGCAGCCTCTGTCTGCTTTAGCTGCAAAATTCTGCTATGTCATTTTTCTTTTTCTACTGCCTGCAATCCTGTGATGGGATGTTAGATGGGGTGGGATCTGAGTTACTACAGAAAATTCTTTCCTGGGTGTCTGGCGGGTGAGTCTTGCCCACATGCTCAGGGTTTAGCTGATCACCATATTTGGGGTCGGGAGGGAATTCTCCTCCAGGGCAGATTGGCAGAGGCTTTGGGGGTTTTTCACCTTCCTCTGCAGCGTGGGGCATGGGTCACTTGCTGGAGGATTCTCCACACCTTGAAGTCTTTAAACCATGCTTTGAGGACTTCAATAGTTCAGACATAGTTTAGGGGTTTATTACAGGAGTGGGTGGGTGAAGGGTTAAAATCCATGTGCATTTTCTATAACAACCTGGTATATGGATTGTGCCAGCTCTTTTCCATACCCAAAGTCCAGAGTATGGTCAAGAGACCAGAGGCCTAGCAAATAGTGATCAGCTAAGAGAAAGCTGGGGTAAACAAGAGAACATTGCCTTTGCTAAAGATATACTTGGTCAGTAGAAATGCCAGATGTTGAAGCAATGACTGAATAATTATGTTTCAAATTGAACAAAGAATCCCTCTTCCTATTGTGTTAGTCTCTTCTGTAGGGAGACATTCTTCCCACAGATCCAACCTTGAATTTATGAAAAGTTGGCACATGTCAGTATAATATGTGGCATCCTTCCACCTCCCTTCCCAGGGACCAATGCTTGCCTTAAGACATAAAGAAGACAATCTTTATTGCCATATACTTTCATTGTTTCTTTGTTTTAACTCCTAGGATTGTACCTGTTGGAGAATCAAAGGAGTTGCTCCATTCCTATGGACCCCAAATCAGAATTCAACATATATTTTATACTAATAACATTTTATCAAAGTATTAATTAAATGTTAACTTGCTAACTTGAGTGGAGACATTATGTATCCTGTTAACCATTGGCTAATGTGTTATCTTGTCTTGCTGCAAAACCTATCCCAGGGTGTGGAACTGCCTACCCTGTCACCTTCCCCCGCCCATGGAAAATCTATATATTCTATTGTAATCAATTGATTGGCAGTGTCTCAAGCCTAATAAGCCAGGTGACACTCCGCCAGCGCTGTGTGTAATAAACTCCATAATGGTCCCTTCTGACCTTAAAGTCTGTGACTCTGTAACAAGTTGTGCATTTTACCTTGCTCGCTGTACCACTGTCCTGGACTTCCCCAGGGTGCAACCTGGAACTGGGGTATCGCTGAGCCCTCTGGCACACCAGTCTGAGTCCCATCTCACACTATAATGACCCTCCAGGTCCTACACTCACACAAACATTCACAGGCAGGGACACCCCTCGCTGAGTTACATGAATGCTTTCACAAACCACTCATGAACCAACTATGCAGAGGTTCCAGCCAATTCCCCCCAGCTCCCCAGCCTAGAACCCCAGAGTTGTACCATCTTGTCCTCATCAGAAGCCTGACCAGAGTAAGTTTATTAACCAGCCAATCCCACCCTCAAGGTGGAGAGGACAATGCACCAGCCCCTGTTCCTGAGCAGATTCCCCTTTACAGTTCAAACAACACACTGTATTAGATAAAAAACATAAATCAGATTTATTAACTATAGAAAGATAGATTTTAAGTGATTAGAACTAATAAGTGTACAGATCAAAGTAAATTACCTAAGATTTCTCCTTTCCAGCCTGGGACCACCTCCTCAGTCAAAATCTTTTCCTTCTAGCCATGTTTTGAGGTGTTGAGTTGTGGGGGGAGGTGGCCAAGCGATGATGTCACTTCCCCCTTTTATAGTTTCTGTCATGTGGAGGGAACTTCATTGTCCCAAAGCAAGCCCCCAGCACAATTAGCGGGAAACTACAGGCACAAGATGGAGTCCAGTGTCACATGAGCTGGTCACATGACCTTGCATGCTTCAATGAGTCATAGCAGGGTCCATTAGAATCATAGAATATTAGGGTTGGAAGGGACCTCAGGAGGTCGTCTAGTCCAACGTCCTGCTCAAAGCAGGACCAATTCCCAACTAAATCATCCAAGCCAGGGCTTTGTCAAGCCTGACCTTAAAAACCTCTAAGGAAGGAGATTCCACCACCTCTCTAGGTAACCCATTCCAGTGCTTCACCACCCTCCTAGTGAAATAGTGTTTCCTAATATCCAACCTAAACCTCTCCCACTGCAACTTGAGACCATTGCTCCTCGTTCTGTCCTCTGGTACCACTGAGAACAGTCTAGATCCATCCTCTTTGGAACCCCCTTTCAGGTAGTTGAAAGCAGCTATCAAATCCCCCCTCATTCTTCTCTTCTGTAGACTAAACAATCCCAGTTCCCTCAGCCTCTCCTCATAAGTCGCGTGCTCCAGACCCCTAATCATTTTTGTTGCTCTCCGCTGGACTCTTTCCAATTTTTCCACATCCTTCTTGTAGTGTGGGGCCCAAAACTGGACACAGTACTCCAGATGAGGCCTCACCAATGTCAAATAAAGGGGAACGATCACGTTCCTCGATCTGCTGGCAATGCCCCTACTTATACAGCCCAAAATGCCGTTAGCCTTCTTGGCGACAAGAGCACACTGTTGACTCATATCCAGCTTCTCGTCCACTGTGACCCCTAGGTCCTTTTCTGCAGAACTGCTACCTAGCCATTCGGTCCCTAGTCTGTAGCAGTGCATGGGATTCTTCCGTCCTAAATGAAGGACTCTGCACTTGTCCTTGTTGAACCTCATCAGGTTTTTTTTGGGCCAATCCTCTAATTTGTCTAGGTCCCTCTGTATCCGATCCCTACCCTCTAGTGTATCTACCACACCTCCCAGTTTAGTGTCATCTGCAAACTTGCTGAGAGTGCAATCCACACCATCCTCCAGATCATTAATAAAGATATTAAACAAAACCGGCCCCAGGACCGACCCTTGGGGCACTCCGCTTGAAACGGGCTGCCAACTAGACATGGAGCCATTGATCACTACCCATTGAGCCCGACGATCTAGCCAGCTTTCTATCCACCTTACAGTCCATTCATCCAGCCCATACTTCTTTAACTTGGCGGCAAGAATACTGTGGGAAACCGTATCAAAAGTGTCAAGGCTGGATCCCCACTTTGAACTTTAGGGTACAAATGTAGGGGCCTGCATGAAAACTTCTAAGCTTAACTACCAGCTTAGCTCTGGTTCCGCTGCCACCATTTCAATGGATTCCCTTCCTGGGAAGCCTTGAAAAACCTTCACCAATTCCCTGGTGAATGCAGATCCAAACCCCTTGGATTTTAAAACAAGGAGAAATTAACCATTCCCCCTCCTTCCTCCCACCAACTCCTGGTGAATACAGTTCCAACCCCCCTGGGATCTACAACAGGGAGAAATTAACCATCCCCCCTCCTTCCTCCCACCAACTCCTGGTGAATACAGATCCAACCCCCTTGGATCTTAAAACAAGGAAAAATCAATCAGGTTCTTAAAAAGAAGACTTTTAATTAAAGACAAAAGTAAAAATCATCTCTGTAAAATCAGTATGGAAATTAACCTTACAGGGTAATCAAACTTAAAGAGCTCAGAGGACTCCCCTCTAGTCTTAGGTTCAAAGTACAGCAAACAAAGATAAACACTCTAGTAAAAGGTACATTTACAAGTTGAGAAAACAAAGGAAAACTAACATGCCTTGCCTGGCTAATTACTTACAAGTTGGAAATAGGAGAGACTTGTTTAGAAAGATGTGGAGAACCTGGATTGATGTCTGGTCCCTCTCAGTCCCGAGAGCGAACACACTCCCAAACAAAGAACACAAACAACAGCCTTCCCCCCCTAAGATTTGCAAGTATCTTGTCCCCTTATTGGTCCTTTAGGTCAGATGCCAGCCAGGTTACCTGAGCTTCTTAACCCTTTACAGGGAAAAGGATTTTGGAGTCTCTGGCCAGGAGGGATTTTATAGTACTGTACACAGGACAGCTGTTACCCTTCCCTTTATAGTTATGACACGCCCCCCAAATCACAGATAGTGTTGGACGTTCGGTTCCACACTGACTGGGATTTCTTCCTGGAGTTCTGTGTCAATGGAGTGGTATGCCCATTCGGTCCATCCTGGAGTGGCTGAGAAAATTGGTGCAAAGCTTGTGCACAGCTTCTTGATCTGCTGTCGCTGCAGACGTCCAAGGGTCGTGGAGAGGTTCACCTCTTCCACGCCACCATCCTTTTTTCCTTCGTAGTACACACCTTCAGGCCACTCCGCGTCATCTGTTTCCTGGGCTGTAAACTGGCAAACGTTTAATTCTCTGGAATAAAAGGGCTTAAGAGAATTAACATGGTATACCTTAGGCTTTATGTTGGAGGTGGGGGAGGCTATGAGATAGTTAACAGCTCCTAGGCGCTCCTGGACCGTGAATGGTCCTTCCCACGATGCTTCCATTTTATGGGCCTGGAGCGCCTTTAAGACCATGACTTGGTCTCCTACTTTGAAGGACCGTTCTCTGGAATGTTTATCATACCAGGCCTTTTGCTCTTCCTGAGCATTCTTTAGGTTTTCTTTAGCAAGGGCTAAAGAGTGTCGGAGGGTGCTTTGTAGGTTGCTTACAAAGTCTAGAATGTTAGTTCCTGGAGAAGGCGTAAACCCCTCCCATTGCTGCTTCACCAACTGTAATGGCCCCTTAACCTCACGGCCATACACAAGTTCAAATGGTGAAAACCCTAAACTGGGATGTGGTACAGCCCTGTAGGCAAAAAGCAACTGCTGCAACACTAGGTCCCAATCATTGGAGTGTTCATTTACAAATTTACGTATCATGGCCCCCAAAGTTCCATTAAACCTCTCCACCAGGCCATTGGTTTCATGGTGGTAAGGGGTGGCAACCAAGTGATTCACCCCATGAGCTTCCCACAGGTTTT
Organism: Malaclemys terrapin pileata; assembly: GCF_027887155.1. NCBI lineage: Eukaryota > Metazoa > Chordata > Testudines > Emydidae > Malaclemys > Malaclemys terrapin. Next base: position 346,462,797 of record NC_071505.1, on the reverse strand, counting down.
CCATGGTCCCTGCCAGGAAATTAGTTCCCGAATCTGTAAGGATGTCGGAGGGCCAACCTACCCTGGCAAAAATGTCTGTTAATGTCTGGCACACACTTTTAGCCCTGGTGTTGCTTAAGGGTACTGCTTCCGGCCATCGGGTAGCAAAATTCATGAAAGTCAGTACGTACTGCTTTCCTCTGGGTGTCTTCTTTGGGAAAGGACCCAGAATATCCACAGCTACGCGCTGAAATGGGACCTCAATTATGGGTAGTGGCTGGAGAGGGGCTTTAACCTGGTCTTGGGGCTTTCCCACTCGTTGGCACACCTCACAAGACCGGACATATTTAGCAACGTCCTTGCCCATTCCCTCCCAGTGGAAGGACTTCCCCAACCAGTCTTTGGTTCTGTTCACCCCAGAATGGCCACTGGGATGATCATGGGCTAAGCCCAAGAGCTTTACCCGATACTTAGTGGGAACTACCAACTGTCTTTGAGGATGCCAGTCTTCCTGGTGCCCACCAGAAAGAGTCTCCTTGTATAAAAGTCCTTGTTCTACAACAAACCGGGATCGGTTAGAAGAGCTGAGAGGCGGTGGGGTGCTCCGTGCCTCCGCCCAAGCTTTCTGAAGGCTGTCATCTGCTTCCTGCTCGGCCTGGAACTGTTCCCTTGATGCTGGAGACATCAGTTCCTCCTTGGACTGTGGACTGGGGCTTGGTCCCTCTGGAAGCGATGCAGGTGCTGGGGCTGTTTCCATTGACTGTGATCCACTGTCCGCTGGTGCACTATGTGGTATCTCAGGCTCTGGCTGAGCCTCTTGGGTAGGGTTATCTGCTGCTTCCGCCAGGTCAGTCTCGCTGGTGCCCTCTGGCATTGGAGTTGTAGACGGGTTTGCAAGCGCTGGACTCAGTGCTGGCAATGGTTCTGGTTGCGTTGCCAGTTCCGGTTCTGGGACTGGCTTTGGCTGGGTCTCTGGGATTGGATCCACTACGGCTGTTGCAGTCGTTGGCAGGGGATCCGGTTCCACCACCGTTGTTTGGGTCTCTGGTAACACAGACGGGGCCCTGGTGGACGGCTCAGGAACAGGGATGGGGGTGAAAGCTTGCTTAGCCTGGCTGCGGGTGACTATTCCCACCCTCTTGGCTAGCTTCACATGGTTGGCCAAATCTTCCCCCAGCAGCATGGGAATGGGATAATTGTCATAGACTACAAAAGTCCACATTCCTGACCAGCCCTTGTACTGGACATGCAACGTGGCTGTAGGCAAGGTTACAGACTGTGACACGAAGGGTTGAATTGTCACTGTAGCCTCCGGGTTGATGAGTTTGGGGTCCACTAGGGATTGGTGGATAGTTGACACTTGAGCCCCAGTGTCCCTCCAAGCGGTAACCTTCTTTCCGCCCACTCTCAAGGTTTCCCTTCGCTCCGAGGGTATGAGAGAGGCATCTGGGTTTGGGGATCTTTGGTGTGATTGGGGTGTAATGAACTGTAATCGGTTGGGGTTCTTGGGGCAGTGAGCCTTTATATGTCCCAGTTCATTACATTTAAAACATCGCCCTGCTAAGGTATCACCGGGACGAGGTTGGTTGGTGGAGACTGGTGTGGTGGGGTGAGAAGGCGTCTGGGGTTTCCCTTGGGATGTGACGAAGTCCCATCGTCCAAGTAGGCAGCAGCATAACTGTTATGCTGGCGTAATAGCTTGTCCATGAGGTGCTGGAAGGTAGCTGGGGCCCCATGTAGTCCAAAAGGGAGGACAGTATATTGAAAAAGACCCTCTGGTGTAGAGAACGCAGTCTTTTCCTTTGCGTCTTCTGCAAGGGGAATCTGCCAGTACCCCTTTGTCAAGTCTAGGGTAGTTAAGTACCGGGCATTACCCAGACAGTCCACTAGCTCATCTATGAGTGGTATGGGGTACGCGTCGAACTGGGATACTTCGTTTAGTCGCCAGAAGTCATTGCAAAATCTTGTGGTGCCATCAGGTTTGGGCACCAGCACGATTGGGCTGGACCACTGACTGTGGGATTCTTTGGGATTCCTCATTGTTACTCTGGCCCCAGGGTTCGTGACGATGTGGTGATATGTCTCGATTGTTCGACCCGGTTTTGTCAAGAACACATCTTGGTTCTGGAAGATCACCTCAGACACCTCATTCTTCTGGTCTTGTGTTAAATCGGGAGACACTTTCATCTGTTTGGAAGGCTTGTTTTCCTGGGTTAGGTCTTTTTGGACCGTTGTGCATGCCAGGGTTTCAGAAGGTTAACGTGATAAATCTGTTCTTGTTTTCTGGGTCCTGGCTGCCGCACCTTGTAGGTTACTTCCCCCTCGGGTTCAACCATCTCATAGGGCCCCTGCCATTGGGCCAGAAGCTTGCTTTCTGCCGTGGGTACCAACACCATAACCCAATCCCCTGGTTGGAACTGTCGCACTTTTGCCTGGTGATTGTAATGGATTCGCTGGGCCTCCTGTGCCTTCTCCAAATGTTCCCGTACAATAGGGGTAACCCGGGTTATCCGGTCTCGCATCTGCATTACATGCTCTATTATATTTCTCCCCTCATTAGGTTCTTCTTCCCAGATCTCTTTGGTGAGATCTAGTATAATAACTCGAAGGGGGAAAACCCAGTTGAGGACTGAAGTACCTCCCAGATAGCAAACATAAGGTAGGGTAGTAGGGTGTCACAATCCTTCTCATCCCGACTTACCACCTTCCTTATCATAGCCTTGAGGGTTCGGTTAAACCTTGCTACCAACCCATCAGCCTGCGGATGGTAGACCGAAGTTCTCAGGGTATGTATATGGAGCAGCATACAGAGGTCATTCATTAGCTTCGACATAAATGGGGTTCCTTGGTTGGTTAATATCTCCTTCGGTAGCCCCATTCGGGCAAAGATCCCCACCAGCTCTTTGGGTATAGTTTTAGAGGCCGTGTTCCGCAGGGGGACGGCTTCTGGGTAGCGAGTAGCATAGTCCAAAACAACAAGTATATATTGGTGGCCCGTCTTCTCCAGGGGTCCCACTAGGTCCATGGCTATTCGCTCGAAGGGGACCTCTATGATGGGAAGGGGTACTAAAGGTGCCCTCAAGTGGGGATGGGGACGGTGCAGCTGACACTCCTGGGCAGGAGGCACAGTACCTCCGCACTTCTTCATGTACTCCGGGCAAGAAGAACCGTTGTAGGACACGTGCCAGGGTCTTCTCTACCCCCAAATGCCCCCCAAAAAGATGACTATGAGCAAGACTTAATACAAGAGTACTTGTGGCACCTTAGAGACTAACAAATTTATTAGAGCATAAGCTTTCGTAGACTACAGCCCACTTCTTCGGATGCATATAGAATGGAACATATATTGAGGAGATATATATACACACATACAGAGAGCAGGTGGGAGTTGTCTTACCAACTCTGAGAGGCCAATTAATTAAGAGGGGAAAAAAAAACTTTTGAAGTGATAATCAAGCTAGCCCAGTACAGACAGTTAAGAAGTGTGAGAATACTTACAAGGGGAGATAGATTCAATGTTTGTAATGGCTCAGCCATTCCCAGTCCTTATTCAAACCGGAGTTGATTGTGTCTAGTTTGCATATCAATTCTAGCTCAGCAGTCTCTCGGAGTCTGTTTTTGAAGTTTTTCTGTTGTAATATAGCCACCCGCAGGTCTGTCACTGAATGACCAGACAGGTTAAAGTGTTCTCCCACTGGTTTTTGAGTATTTTGATTCCTACTGACTGCTACACTTACCTACATGCCTCCAGCTTCCATCCAGGACACACCACACGATCCATTGTCTACAGCCAAGCTCTAAGATATAACCGCATTTGCTCCAATCCCTCGGATAGAGACAAGCACCTACAAGATCTCTATCAAGCATTCTTAAAACTACAATACCCACCTGCTGAAGTGAAAAAACAGATTGACAGCCAGACGAGTACCCAGAAGTCACCTCCTACAAGACAGGCCCAACAAAGAAAATAACCGAACACCACTAGCTGTCACCTTCAGCCCCCAACTAAAACCTCTCCAGCGCATCATCAGAGATCTACAACCTATCCTGAAAGATGATCCTTTACTCTCACAGATCTTGGGAGACAGACCTGACCTCGCTTACAGACAACCCCCCAACCTAAAGCAAATACTCACCAGCAACCACACATCACTGAACAAAACCACTAACCCAGGAACCTATTCTTGTAACAAACCCCGATGCCAACTCTGTCCACATATCTATTCAAGTGACATCATCATAGGACCTAATCACATCAGCCATACCATCAGGGGCTCGTTCACCTGCACACCTACCAATGTGATATATGCCATCATGTGCCAGCAATGCCCCTCTGCCATGTACATTGGCCAAACCGGACAGTCTCTACGCAAAAGAATTAATGGACACAAATCTGACATCAGGAATCAAAATACTCAAAAACCAGTGGGAGAACACTTTAACCTGTCTGGTCATTCAGCGACAGACCTGCGGGTGGCTATATTACAACAGAAAAACTTCAAAAACAGACTCCAACGAGAGACTGCTGAGCTAGAATTGATATGCAAACTAGACACAATTAACTCCGGTTTGAATAAGGACTGGGAATGGCTGAGCCATTACAAACATTGAATCTATCTCCCCTTGTAAGTATTCTCACACTTCTTAACTGTCTGTACTGGGCTAGCTTGATTATCACTTCAAAAGTTTTTTTTTTCCCTCTTAATTAATTGGCCTCTCAGAGTTGGTAAGACAACTCCCACCTGTTTATGCTCTCTGTATGTGTGTATATATATCTCCTCAATATATGTTCCATTCTATATGCATCCAAAGAAGTGGGCTGTAGTCCATGAAAGCTTATGCTCTAATAAATTTGTTAGTCTCTAAGGTGCCACAAATACTCCTGTTCTTCTTTTTACGGATACAGACTAACACGGCTGCTACTCTGAAACAAGACTTAATACAGCGTTCTGGTGTTTTTGAGATACTAGGATCTGCTGTACCTTCTGCCCCTGTACTGGTGCAACCTGGTATAAGAGATCCTTCTTCATTATGAAGTAGGGTCCTGGTCCCTGGGTTTTCCCTTCCACAGGGACCCCATCTATTTCAGTCACCTCCTTCCTAATGTTGTCATACCTTGGGTCTTCTGCCCGGTCCTGTCCAAAATTTCCTCTCCCGGGGCTAATCTGCCCAAGATCTAGGGGCCCAGTCTCTGTTGCCTCTACTGGTTCAGAAGCAGTAGGGTGGGGGTCAGACTCAGGTGCTTCTCCCTCCTGCGTGGCCTCCTTTTCAGCTGCACGGGTCCGCCTACCTACAAGAGCGACCCTCTGGCTTTGGGTCAGTATTTGGGTTCCCAAGGCCTTAGCTGCCCTTCTTTCCCTTTTTGTCTTTCTACCCTGTCTGGGAGTGGAGAACAAATCTGGAGATATTTCAGAGAAGATTGAGGATTGATAGTCTGCTGTGGATGCCTCACCAATTTTAGGGTCCCCATCTTTCTCCAATCCCCCTACTGGGAGTAAGTTTCCAAACCTGGGAAGTCCCTCCCTATGAGCACCGGGTATGGGAGTTTAGGGACTACACCTGCTGCTACCTCAGTAGTGCTCCCTTAGAAGGGAGCGGGGGAGGGATAGGTCAGTAGTTTGAGCATTGGCCTGTTAAGCCCAGGGTTGTGAGTTCAATCCTTGAGGGTGCCACTTAGGAATCTGGGGCAAAATCAGTACTTGGTCCTGCTAGTGAAGGCAGGGGGCTGGACTTGGCTCCTAGGTCCCTTCCAGTTCTAGGAGATGGGATATCTCCATTAAAACTGGATCTCAATTTTTACTGGGATGGTGGGGTAGTAACTAACTGTCCCATGGACACATGTTATCCCCATACGTTTAGCCTGCAGCAGTTGACTACGCTTCACAAGCTCCCCTGAGATAAGCGTGATAGCACTCCCCGAATCAACCAGTGCCATGGTCCCTAACCCATTTATTTTCACTGGTCTGGTATACATATGTGGGGTTAGTGAGACCCCCACAAGGTGGATTAGGGAACATGGATCTGCCCAGTTCCCCAGGTTACACTGCATAGGCTCCTCAGAATTGGGACACTGTGCAGCTATGTGTCCCCACTCCCCGCAGGCATAACATCTGTATGGAGCCCTAGGCGTTCCCCGGTCTCTTGGTTTGGGCAGTCTAACATCACGATCCTCTTCTCCCTCAGTGCTCTGAACTCTTTGTGGCCTCTGATGGGCCTTCAGCCTCTCTCTTTTTCCACCTGGGCCCTCCTGGTGGCCCAGTCACCCGAACTTTAGGGCTTGGTGCTGCTAGTTTAACCCGAGGTGCCTCTTTCTTAACTGGTTGGGTCAGCTCCCTCGCTGCCCTTCGCCTCTCTACCAGGGTGACAACCTCATCATAGGTGGAGGGTTCATTCTGGCCTTCTGGGCCTCCCCAAACAGGAATGGGGCAAGGATGTCAGACCACAGATCTCGAGGCCAGGCCTCCAGTAGGGCTGTCCTCTCAAAGGCCAGAAGGTATGCCTCTACATCATCCTCCTGTGTCATTTTCTGCAGCTAACGGCTGGCCCGTATGAGCTGCGTCCCAGCATGGCCGCGATTCAGCTCTGTAAGGGACTTTACCTGGTTTACCAGTTCAAGCAACATAGCTCGGTCTTGAGCAGCCTGGTCCATCAGCAGGCGATTAGTCTCTTGCTGCAGCCGCACTGCCTCCTGTTGGGCGGCTGCCTGGACACAGCTAGCCTCCTGCTGGGCCGTCGCAGCTTGTGTCAGTGCCCTCACTACGTCATCCATTATGGTGAAAAAAAATTAACCCTCTCCCTTTTTTTGTTTTGTGGTTGTTGTTTTTAAATCACCCTCCTTCTACCGCCGTGCTGTGCACCCCAAGATCCCACTGCTAACACCAGTGTGACAAAGTTCCTCCTCTATCTTGGTGGGTCCTGCGCTTATTGGCGGATTTTCTTGCCTCAGAGATTCACCATGTGGGTTGGGGAACAGCCCAGAGACCTTCCCCTCTGGAAGAACCCACAGTCCAGGTCAATTGGGAGGTTTGGGGGGAACCCTGGCCCACCCTCTTCTCCGGGTTCCAGCCCAGGGCCCTGTGGACTGCAGCTGTCTATAGTGCCTCCTGTAACAGCTGCATGACAGCTACAACTCCCTGGGCTACTTCCCCATGACCTCCTCCAAACACCTTCCTTATTCTCAATACAGGACCTTCCTCCTGGTGTCTGATAATGCTTGTGCTCCTCAGTCCTCCAGCAGCACACACTCTCAGCTCCTTGCGCCTCTTGCTCCCAGCTCCTCACACTCGCACCACAAACTGAAGTGAACTCCTTTTAAAACCCAGGTGCCCTGATTAGCCTGCTTTAATTGATTCTAGCAGCTTCTTTCTTAATTGGCTCCAGGTGTCCTAATTAGCCTGCCTGCCTTAACTGGTTCTAGCAGGTTCCTGATTACTCTAGTGCAGCCCCTGCTCTGGTCACTCAGGGAACAGAAAACTACTCATCCAGTGGCCAGTCAAGTATCAGGGGGTAGCCGTGTTAGTCTGTATCTACAAAAACAACAAGGAGTCTAGTGGCACCTTAAAGACTAACAGATTTATTTGGGCATAAGCTTTTGAATATGCATCCGAAGAAGTGAGGTTTTTACTCACAAAAGCTTATGCCCAAATAAATCTGTTAGTCTTTAAGGTGCCACCAGACTCCTTGTTGTTCCAGTGGCCAGTATATTTGTCCTCTACCAGACTCCTGTACCCCACTGGTCTGGGTCTGTCACACTGTGTATATAGAACAGGAGTACTTGTGGCACCTTAGAGACTAACAAATTTCTTAGAGCATAAGCTTTCGTGGACTACAGCCCTCTTCTTCGGATGCATATAAAATGGAACATATATTGAGGAGATATATATACACACATACAGAGAGCATGAACAGGTGGGAGTTGTCTTACCAACTCTGAGAGGCCAATTAAGTAAGAGAAAAAAAAACTATCCGAATACAGACTAACACGGCTTCTACTCTGAAAACTGTGTATATATAGGAAATAGGTAATTCTACTTCAAAGCAATTATTCTTCATTATCATAGCTTGCCAGTGGTCTATGAAAGAACACTTGGGTCCTGATCCTGTCATCTCAAATCTGATTAAGGTTCATCGGGGGAAGCACAAGTCTCAAGTCTGAGGTCTCCAGTTCCATTCTGGATCACCCTGATATTGGACATTGCACTGCAAGCTAAGGATTAATTCTGAAATAATTCTTTGCAACTCTAAAGGTCACCATCTCTACCTTGAAACGACTTAAGCTTTCTATTCATATCTCTACATATAATGATGTCCGATTACTTCAGGGTGGAGGGAGGCATTGAATCATTAACTGGGGCTGCCTCCTACCAACAGGCAGGCTCCTTGTCAGGCTGCAGCAGCTCCCGTCCCAGCCACGGAGCAGAGGGAGCCCAGCGGGGAGGAGAGGTAGAGATTGCGATGGGATGTACTCCCGGGATGAAGGCTGGAAGCTGTTGGAACCGCTGTGCCCCCAAACCATTCAGCTGGGTTGGCCTCTTACCTTGCTTTGCTGGTGCCACACAGCCAGCCCCTCTGGGCCCTGTTATCACCCAACACGACAGCACGTGGTGCCACACACCCAAACTAAGTTACCTGAGTACTTTACCTAAGCCACTCATGGACCAATAATGGAGGCATCAGCCAATTTCCAAGCTCACCAGCCTTCCACCCCTACTGGAGCATAAACCCAGATTTAGACCATCTTCCACTGCACAGCAATCTGTACAGCGTAAACTCATGAAATAGTCCTCTCCCCCCTCGATGGAGGGAAGATATTCAACATCCTTTGTTAACAGAGCTAAGATTCCCAAACACTTCACTGAAAAACACACTGGTTAAGATAATATGAGGGTTATTAACTACAGAAGGATAGATGTTAAGTGATTATAAGATACAACAAACTGATCAAAGCAGGTTACCTAGGAAATCAAACAAATTTGCAATCTAAGACTTGTACACACTAGATAGGATTTGAATTAGCAATAGCTCACCCTGACTGATGATATAAGCAGGATTACAGAGTCTTGAGGCACAGGCTGCATCTGTTTTGCAGCCTGGGTTCCCCTTCCCCGTTCGAAGTCCTTGGTCTTCAAGAGCTTCTTGCAGGTGCTCAGTTGTGGGGGAGTGAAGACAAGTGATGATGTCACTCCCCATCTTTTATAGTTTCTTCCAGCTTGCTGGAAAGTCTGTGCATGTGATGTGGGGGGTGTGCCCCTATTGGCCAAACATTCTCCATGGTCTCCGTACTCCCTCCGAGGAGGTTTTCTTACACAGAGTTCCTGTGCTCGTGGATTCTTCCCTGGATGGGTGTTGACAACAGCAATTAACACTGTCTGGCTATTCCTTTGACATACCTGAAAGGCTGGTTTTGGGTGTTTCCAGCCTCACAGCACACTTTGTAACACACACAGAGCAAGATTTCATAGTTGCACATAGATAACAACGTTTAGCAGATTAAGACTTTTACAACGATACGTCACAGGGCCTACTTTGTACAAAACATACCATAATTACATCACCAGAGTAAATATGGGGTGCTTTGGAGTGCAGAGTGTCACAGGGATGATCCAGAGAGTGACAGGGGGTGGGGAGGAGAGGAACGAGTGAAGCGTGGGGCTTTGAAGGGAAGAGGCAGAGACGGGGCGGAACCTGGGGGAAGAGGCAGAGCAGAGAGGTGGGGCCTCAGGCTTCCAGTTATCAGCAATTAGAAAGGTGGCAACCCTATGAGTTATATATGGACAGATTCCCCAATTTGTGATGCTGAAAGAGCACAGTAAAGTCAGGAAAGGGTTTAAAGTCTCTTTGACTGGCCAGTCAGTGATTGAGGGATGAGGGCCCAGCACCATGTCACCAGCCAGCTCTGCATAGAGCTCAGTCTGAGAGCCAGAGCACCAGGAGAAAACTTTAGGTCCCTTTATGAGTAAAGAGCTGGAGCAGCCTATCCCGGATCTGTTGGGTCTTCGCCCCATAGATGATGGGGTTTAGCATGGGGGGCACCAGGAGGTACATGTTTGCCATGAGAACGCGCAAATGCAGGGCTACATTCTGCCCAACCCGTTGTGTGAGGGTGGCGAAGAGATGTGGGATGTAAAAGGCTAAGATGACACAGAGGTGGGAGCCACAGGTCCCAAAAGTCTTGAGCCGGGCGTCGTTTGTGGGGAGGCTGAAGATGGCCCTGAGGATCTGTGTATAGGACACGGCGATAAAAAACATATCCATACCGATCACCAGGAATGCCACAGAGAGGCTGTAATAACTACTGAGGCTGATGTCAGCGCAGGCCAGCTTCACCACAGCTATGTGCTCACAGTACGTGTTTGGAATGATGTTGGTTCTGCAATATGGCCACCTCCTCGCCAGGAAAGGATAGGGCAGTACAAGCATGACACCCCGCAGCACCACGGTCAGGCCAATTTTGGCAACCACGGGGTTTGTCAGGATGGTGGAATGTCTCAGGGGATCACAGATGGCTACGTAGCGATCAAAAGCCATGGCCACAAGGATCCCAGACTCTATCGCAAAGAAGCTGAGAATGAAGTACATCTGGGTGAGACAGGCACTGAAATTGATCTCCCTGGAATAGAACCAGAAGATGCTCAGCATTTTGGGCAGGATGGATGTAGACAGGACCAGGTCGGTGACGGCCAGCATGCAGAGGAAATAGTACATGGGCTCATGGAGGCTCGGCTCCCTCTTCACGATGAACAGGATGGTGAAGTTCCCCAAGATGGCTGTGGCGTACATGGTGCAGAAGGGGATGGAGATCCAGACATGGGCTGCCTCCAGGCCAGGAATGCCCAGCAGGATGAAGGTGGTGGGGTTTGTGAAGTCGGTTGAGTTGGAATCTGACATGAAGTAGAAGAGAAGGTGTCCAAAACTGAGGCAGAATGATGTTTCCTGCATGTACCTTATGTTCCCCTGACTTCCTGTATGTGCCCAGGGTCTAGGATGATGTCGCAGGACAAATACCTGGATGGAGAGAAAATGTTAATATGAAACACTTCATGCACTACTGGAGGCTGGTCTCATGGATGAAACAGATTGGTCGCTCTTCACACACTGAAAAATGACATTTTCATTATTCAGATGAATGAATTAAGAACACGTGACCCTCCTAATGCCAATTCCATATTTTTTGGTGTTCCCTGTGTCAATAATTCCTACACGTCATGGTGTGGGAAATCTTAGGAGGCACCAACAAGAAAGACGAGTGTATACTGATTATCTCTTATTGTTCTCTAGGCCTTGTCTACACTACCAAGTTTTTTCGCCAAAAGGCAAGATTTGGTCATGAACTAGTGGAGGTGTAAAGATTACACAGCTACTTTCGATGATGGAACTACTCAGTTTCACTGACGTAATAAAGGCACCTTGATGAGAGTTGTAAGGCTTTTTACGCAAAATTTTTGTCGCCGAAGTGCCAGTGTAGACACCATGCTTGATTTTATCACTATAATTGGCCCATTGCTTTTCTCCCACACCTAAGGTCCCCTACCCATGGGAACACTCACCATGCTTCCAGTGTTTGCTCTCATGTTTGCTTCTCAAGGTTCAGCTGGAAAGTGACTGGTGTGTTACCAGCAGTGTATTTTAACATAGTTTTTCAATGCTGTACGTCTAGTTAACAATAATGCTTCTCTTTATTGCTTCTTGTGCTTCTCCAGATATGTCCTTGAAAGGAGACACCCCGTCCACTCCAGCGGAGCGTCTCTGCCAGATAAGAAAGTGCCCAAGATGAAGCAAGGAAGATATGTTCTGGGAGGTGCTGCAGTACTCTGCTGCAGACAAGACGGAATGCAGGCAGTGGAGGGAAAGCGACAAACAGGAAAGAAAAGAAAATGAGGCATACACTAGGGATGCAATGGAGATGCTGATAAACGTATTGGAGCAGCAAACCAACATGCTGCAGTCCCTCTTGATACTCCAGACTGAGCAGATGGGTTCCCGCTGTGGGGAAATAGAGCAGGGGGGCCTTCTTTTTAATAGCCAGAGCTGTGAATCTGAAGGCCCTAAAATAAACCCTCCAACAGAGATTTGTTATGCTGACTGCCCTTAAACAGAAAGGAGTACAGGCTAGGGCCCAGGCCAGGGCCTGAACTTGACTAAACTGCACAGTTTTCTGCCAAACTCGGTCAAGGGTCATAACCAGAGGGGCGGGGGGCAAGGAGGGAAAGAATAAATAAATAATTAAATAAAAGGCCCAGCAGCAGCACTAATGAAATATGTTCATGACTAATGAAATATAATAACCACTTGTGTGAAGCAATAGGTAACTTTGGCTAAATGCAATTTCTTAACTCATGCAGCTTCTCCTTTGAGTCATCTGTGACCCACTCCGTGATTCCAGCTATCTTCAAAAATAGCCAATCATAGATCCTCTTTAGGAGTCCCATGGAAACCCCCCACTAATCTTTAACCAAAAGACCCTGGAAAATAACACGTGTCTTGCGAAATGTACCCAAACTGGTGCCAACTACCACCCCTGGGGAAAACCACCAAGCGCCCCTCTACCCAAATAAACACCCACTTCTCAGAAAATTAATGAGGAAGGTACCAGGGGAGAAGGGGGAGGAGGGACTGACCCCAACCCTAATTTCTTAACTCATGACGTATTGTTTGTACTTTGCTTGCGGTTTAATGAAATAAAAAGCCACCTGCGAGCGGTCCTCGGGGTGTCAGTCTTCGGACTGCACCCCAGTGCACTAGTATGTATGTCAATAAACTGGCCTCAGGCTTGAGTCTTTGAACTAAAATCACTGCGTGGGTGTTTTTGACCACGACACCCCCTCCTCTTCAGCACATTCAGAACTCTTTCCCATGTTCTCCCCAAATTCCACCCACACATTCCCTTCTGATTTCTGGGACTCCTCACTTTACCGTTCACTCCACCTCCGCAGACACCTTTTCAAATGAAAACTGGACTTACGTTCAGCTGTGTGCATGCATGGTATTGTGGGTTTTTTGGCAATAAAAGCAGTTATTTGACTATTAATCAGTCTTTATTTGTTTCCGTTGAAGTTATGATAGCAGAAAGCAAAGTAGCAGACAGTTTTATCATTTCCTTACATTGAACCCTGGGTCTGAACAATCACAACTGCTTCCTACCCTACCAAAACTGGACTTCATTATGCATTACAATCCCATGCATAGCAATAAACATTACTCATTCTCATTTTCACAGTGTTGCTGCAAAGCCTCCCTGATTCCAATTGCCCCCCATTGTGCCCTCTGATAGTCTTGATATCTGGCTGCTCAAAATCAGCAGCCACGTGTTCCGTCTCAGCAGTACACCCCTGAGCAAACTTTTCACCCTTTCCTTCACAATTATTATACAACGTGCAACACATGGCTACAACCATGGGAATATTTTCTTCATTGAGATCTAACCTGTCAAAAAGGCATCGCCAGTCCACTTTTAGTCTGCCAAATGCACATTCCACGGTCATCCTGCTCCTACTCAGCCTATTGTTGAAATGCTCCTTACTGCTCTCCAGGTTTCCCATGTACGGCTTCATGAGCCCTGCCATTGAGGGGTACGCCAGGTCTCCCAGGATTATTATGAGCATTTCAAGATCCCCTGTGGGGATCTTCTGGTCTGGAAAGAAAGTCCCTGCTTTCAGCTTTCTGTAAAGGCCGGTGTTCCTAAAGATTCATGCGTCATTCACTTTCCTGGATCATGCTACACTGATGTCAATGAAACGCCCACAGTGATCCACCATGGAGAAGTACCCCTTCCGATTGATATATTTCATCAAAGCCATCCGGTGGCAAAATTGGAATATGCGTGCTATCTATCGGTCCTCCACAGTTGGGGAAACCCATTTCTGCAAAGCCATCCACAATATCATGCACGTTGCCAAGAGTTACGGTCTTGCACAGAAGGGTATGATTAATGGCCCTGCACACTTGCGTTAATGCAGCCCCAATGGTCGACCTCCCAACTCCAAAGTGATTTGCGACCGACCAGTAGCAGCCTGGAGTCGCCAGCTTCCACAATGTGATCGCCATGCGCTTCTCCACTGACAGTGCAGCTCTCATTTGGGTGTCCTTGCGCCGTAGGACTGGGGTGAGCTCAGTACACAATTCCAGGAAGGTGATGTTCCACATCCAAAAGTTCTGCAGCCACAGCCGGTCATCTCAGACCGGCATAACGATGTGATTCCACCACTCAGTGCTAGTTTCTCGAGCCCAAAAGCGACGTTCCACCATGCTCAGCTCTTCTGTGAATTCCAAAAGCAATCTAATGCTGTTGTTATCCATGTCAGACACCACGTCAGGCAACTGTGACTCCCGTTGCCTTCACATCATCACTATTGATTCCACTGCCATTCGTGATGTGCTACTGACAGCTAGCAGAGCAGTGCGGGATCCGTTCCTGCAGATAGAGGTGGTGGACTGAGCAGAAAACAAGGGACATTGAAAAATGCTGCGAACTGGAGATGGAAGCACATGGAATGCTGGGACAGAAAGCAATACATCATGGGACATTGAGCCCGGAGCCATGATGTGCCATGATCCGCTCTGCCTTCCCACAACACCTATCAGCACAAGATGCAGACCTGAACTGTGGGATAGTTACCCACAGTGCATTAGTCTCACTGTTGCTGCAATGGTCCCGCGTGTGGATACGCTATGCCAAAAGAGAAAGACAGTGTGAACGTGCAACTATAGTTTTCTTTAAAGGCTTTTTGGTCATTGAATAAACTTTCAGTGAAAAAAATCTTCCAATGTACACATCGCCTCAATGCAATGAAAGCCAGACTACAGAGCCATGCTGTAGGGAGTCTCCATTCACCTAGTTACTGAAAATCTGAGAGTGGGGGGGAAAAAACCTTTAGCAAGACATGTGCCGGAGGAAACATCCCAACTGGAACACACCTCAGGGAAAAGTCTTGGATGTCACTGATAGCAGCCCCATGGAAACACCTGCTCATTTGCAGTAGTGGCCTCAACAAAGACAATGTTCTGATGCCTAAGGAATGGGATGGAGAATTTCCTGCTCTGGAGATGCGCTCAGTTTTGGTCACTCAGCCTCTATAAAGGATATAGCCGCTAGAAATGGGTTTTCTGAGACAGGCTATGAGAATGGGGGAGGCTCCCATATGCGGACAGACTGAAAAGTCTGGGACTGTTTAGTGTAGAGAAGAGA
Source organism: Malaclemys terrapin pileata (assembly GCF_027887155.1). NCBI lineage: Eukaryota > Metazoa > Chordata > Testudines > Emydidae > Malaclemys > Malaclemys terrapin. Next base: position 346,447,634 of record NC_071505.1, on the reverse strand, counting down.
CAAATAAGGGGGCATAGGATAGAGGAGAACAAAATAAAGGAATGGAACTGATTACATTAAAATGAACAAACAGAGAACAGTTGCCAACCAGTAATAGCTTTATACAGATATCCTTCAAAAGGGCTAAGTCCCCAAACCTGAGGCAAATTATCAGCAAAACTGATTGGGAGGAAAAATTTAGACAGAAAAATGGGAATGAAAAATGGGAGTTGTTTAAGAAGAGTTTATTAAAGAGCTAAAAAGCCATGATTCCACAATCAAGGAAGTGGAGAACTTTGGTTAAAAACCCAGTTCAGTAGGAAAGTGAATGCCGGAATTAAGGGGGGGAAAGCAACCTATAACAAATGGGAAAAAGGGAAAATAATTGGCAAGCAATACAAATTGGAAGTTATGAAAATTGATATAGGACGTTACAGACATCGGGGGAAATCCATGCTTTGCAGGGCTAAGGAGAACAAAAAGGAGGTTATTAAGTTTATTAAGAACAAAAGAAATCTTAGAAAAGGTAAAGGCTAATACCTAGAGGGAGAAAGGAAACTTGTTAATCTTGCAGAAAAGGTAGATGTGTTCAAGAAATATTTTTGTTCTGCATTTGGAAAGAAGCAGTATGAGGTACTCATATCATATGTGGTAATGAAATCCTTTCCAGTCTATTAGCAGTCAAGGAGCATGTTAACCAGTTTCTAGAGTAGAACCTTAGAATTACAAACACCAGAGTTACGAACTGACCGATCAACCACACATCTCATTCGGAACCGAAGGAGGCAATCAGGAAACAATGGAAAAGCTGATATGGAATATGTTAAAAAAAAAAAAGTCTAGGAGTATAATTAATGCCCGTCAAAAACATTGCTTATGGAAAACAGGTCTTGTCAAATAAAGACTATTTCATCCTTTCGTGAGAGCACACGTTTGGTTGACCAAGGGAACCAAACAGATGAAATAGACTTCAATTTCTGTGAGACATTTGATTTAGTAGGTAAAAACATTCAATTGAAAAAATGAACACTATACAATATCAGTAGATTTTGTTAAATGTTAAATGGACTAAAAGCTGGCTATCTGACAGATCTCAGAAAGCAGTTGTCAATGGGCCATTGTCAGTGAATGGGGGTGTGTCTAGTGGGGTTCTGCAGGGATCAATCCTAGGCCAGATGCTATTCAATATTTTCATCAATGATCTGGAAGCAAATAGAAAATCGTTGCAAATAAAATTTGCGGATGACCCCAAGATTGGCAGAGTGGTTACAATGAGGTGGCCAGGGCAGGCATAACGATTGATCTGGACCATATGTTGAGTTGGGCCCATCCAAACAAAATGTTTTAATACAGTCAAATGTAAAGTGGTCCGCACAGAACAGGGAATGCAGGCCCCACCCCCGGCTAGGGAACTGTATTACGGAACGCAAGGACCCTGAAAAGGATTTAGGGGTCATTGTGGACAACTAACTCATCGTAAACTCCCAGTGTGATGCTGTGGCCAAAAGGGCTAATGCGATCCTTGGATGCATAATCAGGGGAGTAGTGCATTGGAGCAGGGGAAGGATTTTACTTCTGCACATGGCATTGATGAAACCGACTGCATCAATTCTGGTGTTCAGACATTTCAAAAAGGATGTTGAAAAATTGGAGAGGGTGCAGAAAATAACCCACAAAAATGATTGGAGACTGGAGAAGATGCCTGACACAGAGAGAGATTTAAAGAGCTTCATCTATTTATCTCATCAAAAAGACAATCAAGCAGAGACTTCCATGGGGAGAAAACCATTGGTGCTAATGGGCTCTGTAATCTAGTTTAGAAAGGCAGAGGAAGACCCAATGGCTGGAAGCTGAAGCCAGACAAATTCAATCAGGTATAAGGGCCAAATGATTAGCACTGAGGGTGATTAACCGGTGTGAAAAGCTGAAAAGGGAAGTGGTGGATTCTCCAACTCCCCATGTCTGTAGATCCAGACTGGATGCTTTTCTGGAAGATCTGCTTGAGGGCTTGTCTACACTTAAAACACTACAGCGGCGCTGCAAAGCGCTTAAGTGTTGACACTACTTACAGAGACGGCAGGGGTTCTCCCATCAGCGTAGGTAATTCACCTCCCCGAGAGGTGGTAGCAAGGTCCATAGAAGAATTGTTCCATCGACCTCATGCTGTTTACAATGGGGTTAGGTTGATAGAGCAACAGCTCTCAGGGGTGTGGATTCTCTTGCTGTTGGAAAAAAAGGAAATGCAATTTTGGGTTGCATTAACAGAGGCATAGCGCGCAAGTCATGGTAGGTGATAGTACCGCTCTACTCAGCGCTGGTTAGGTCTCAGCTGGAGAGCTGTGTGCAATATTGGTCAGCGCTGTGTGGAAAAGATGTAGAGAAAATGGAAAGGATCCAGAGGTGAGTGAAAAAGATGATCCAAGGAATGGAATGCAAACCATATTTTAGCCGGCATTTCGGCGGCGACGCCTCTGGATGACACTGCTTGTAGGCGGCATTTTGGCGGTGACGCCTATTGACGTTGCCACTTGACAGCGGCATTTCGGCGGTTGATCCTCTGCTGCCACGGTCCTCCGTGGCTCGACCTCCGGCGCCCGCCAGACAAAAAAGGTTGGGGACCACTGCCTTAGAGTATCCTAGTGAGAGAAGGCCTATAAACAGGCAGACTGATTTTAATTCTTCTTTTGTACCTCTATAACTAGCTAAGTGATAAGAATACACCTAAATTCTTAAAGTATAGAACTTTGCAGACAGGCCTGAATATCTGTATGCTAACAGCTGTCTGAGACCTTCAATTAGGAGACCTCATTTTCAGTTGCTTATAAGTTTGCCAAACTTTAACCGTTTGCACTGAAATTTCCCGCACTGGGTGTCTGCTTCCGGCTGAATTGTTTTTAAACTTTCAGGCATAACAGTTCAGCCGACTTCTCGAATGAAGCCAGGAGAAAAGACGTCTTGCCCATGTTGAAAAATTCATATAATTATTCCAGTGAGGAGCCCTAGCACAGCCATGCCTTCCATCAGAAAGTCAGGTGAAAGCCCTCCTCTCCCCCCGTTAACAGCTGGAGCCCTGAAATGCAAGAGGAGGAGGTGAGAGTCCCTGTACATTAACTCACACCCAGCTGGCTCCTGAGGTCTTTACTCAGTTCTTACTCCAAGGGGAGTTTTGCCTCAGTGGAGCCTGAGAACATATGTGCCACGGCCTCAGAATTTTACCTTGTACTGTCCATCTACTATCACCTTTCAACCTGAAGGATCCCCTGTGCCACTGAATTGCAGCCACCTTGGGGTTGGAGGCCATCAGCCAGGGGCAGAGCAAAGAGGGACATTTTGGCCAGTGATATTGGAGCAAACACATCCCCTCTGGCAAGGGCCCTGGCATGTTTAATGGCTGTGCAGAGTGGAAAGGACCACAGACCTATTCTCTATCCCATCACTCTCTCCTTGCACTGGGTTTGTTGAGCAGGTAAGCTCCTCAGCAAGAGATGGTGTCAGGGTTCCTTCCCCACTCTGAACTCTGGGGGACAGATGTGGGGACCCACATGAAAGACCCCCTAAGTTTATTTTTACTAGCTTCGGTTAAAAACTTTCCACAGGCACAAATTCCACCTTGAACAGCATGCTGCCACCACCAATTGATTTAAACAAATATTCAGGGAGGGCCACTTGGAGCCCTACCTTCCCCAAATATCCCCTCAAACCCCTACACCCGCTTTCCTGGGGAGGCTTGAGAATAATATCCTCACCAATTGGTACAGGTGAACACAGACCCAAATCCTAGGATCTTAAGAACAAGAAAAAATCAATCAGGTTCTTAAAAGAAGAATTTAAATTAAAGGAAAGCTAAAAGAATCACCCCTGTAAAATAAGGATGGTACGTACTTTACAGAATAACAAAAGACTCAGGTACACAGAGGATTTCCCCTCTGGGCAAAACCTTAAAGTTATAAAAACAGGGATAAACCTCCCTCTTAGCACAGGGAAAATTCACAAGCTAAAATAAAAGGTAATCTAATGCATTTCTTTTCTGCTTTACTAACTATTTCTGCAAGACTGGATGCTTAGTTCAGATATATTTTCCTCTGCCCTGTCTCCTGGCTGGCTCCAAGAGACACAGACAGAAAAACTTCTCCCCTTATTGGTCCTTTTGGTCAGGTGCCACCCAGGTTATCTAAGCTTCTTAACTCTTTACAGGTAAAAGAGGAATTAACCCTTTACAGGGTAAAGGGGGATTTTATGCTACCTTTAGCTGTATGTTTATGACAGATGGGTACCTGTGAATTCTGAGATGGCCGTGTCTTCTCTGGGAATCCCGCACAGGCAGCCGTTTCCCACACCTCTCTCACCCCAGCATCTGCAGCAGCATCCCACGCCGAGATCCAACACAGGGGTGTGCACCGTTTATAATATAGCTGTGTGCAATCCCGGGGGTGCGGGTCGCTCAGCCTCTAGGGGAGAAGCTGCAACTGAATGGAAACAGGCTGGAGACCGGAGAATCTCTAGCCAATGTCTCTCTTTCAATATCTGCACTTCTATGCTATTTATCCAGCTTTAGGAGTAAACAGTAATTAAGGGACCTTCCCAAAGGGAGATGAAAACTCTTGGGCTCTCCGCTGAGTCACAGAGGAATTGGCTGCTCTGTACATTTGTGTATAGTTAAAAAGTAGTTGATTAGTAAGAAAACTAGGCATGATAGTCTGAGACCCTGTAAATACCCAGTATTAATAGGTAGATAGTAGACAGAGAGATCTGGAGAAAGGTGACTGAGGGGAGACACAAACACTTTCTGCAGGCACATGGGGCTATCGCTAAGGGATCAGAAGTCAGTAATTCTCATCAGTAACTATCATCATATTGTTTAGCACCTTTCATTGATGGATCTTCAAAACACCTGGAAAAGGAAAGTCACTATGAACATATCGTCATTAACTGATAGGTAAACTGAGGGAAAGGGAGACGTGACTTGGTGAAGGTCACACAGAGAATGACAGACAGAATCCAGGAGTCCTGATTTCCCTGCTGTAACCACGGTCTCTCCATTAGTAATGGAGTGCATGAGAAGAAGGAAATGGAGTCACGGTCTAGCAGGGCTTGTTCATTAGGTGGATGTGACAGACTTGTTCAGGATGCAACCTGGAACGGGGGTACTGCTGAGCCCTCTGGCATACCAACCTGGACTCCCCCTCACACTGTGAGGCTGTGACAAGCTGCAATCATCTCCAGGTTTTCCACTTCCACAGCCAGACACAGCCAGGGACGCACCCAGCTTCAGTTTCATGAATGCTTTTACTAGGCACTCATGAGCCAACAATAGAGAGGCTCCAGCCAATTCCCCCCCACCCCAGCTTCCCAGCCTAGGACCCCAGAGCTGTACCATCTAAGCCTGGTCAGAACCCAGGCGAGGGTAAGTTTTTATCAAGTATGCCCCTCCCTCCATGCGGAGAGGACAATGCACCAGCCCCTGTTCCTGAGCAGGTTTCCCTTTTGCATTTCAAACAACACACTGTATTAGGGAAAAAAATATAAAACCAATTTATTAATTGCAGAAGGATAGATTTTAAGTGATTATAAGGAATAAATGTACAGATCAAAGTAGATTACCAAAGAAATAAAGCAAAATGACTATCTGAGTTCAGACAGGATTTGAACTGTGCAGTGTCTCACCTGCCTTCCATACACAGGCTAGAAATCCCTTCAGCCTGGGACCAAATCCCCACTTCGGTCCTTCTCCTTAAGGTTTATCCAGATGTTGAGTTATGGGGGGAGTGAGGCCAAGTGATTTTCTTATGTCCACTTTTTATGGCTTCTTCCATGTGGAGGGAACTTCATTTTACCAAGCAAAAGCCCCCTGTGTAGTTAGTGGAAAAGTACAGGCACAAATGGAATCCAGTGTCACATGAGCTGATCACATGCCCTCGCACGCTTTCAGAACTTTAGGTACAAAAATGATACAAACATACAAAGAGGGTAATCATATTCAGCAAATCATAACTTTTTCATTGATACCTTACATGACATACTTTGTATAAAATATATCATAATCATATAATCTGGGTATATATGGGCGTGCCAGGGAGTTGTTTTGGGGCGCAGAATGTCACATCTCCCCACTTAGTTTACTGCAGGAGCGTTAGTCACTGACTAATTTGGAGGGAGGGTGCACAAGGCCCTAGAATCATAGAATCATAGAATATCAGGGTTGGAAGGGATCTCAGGAGGTCGTCTAGTCCAACGTCCTGCTCAAAGCAGGATCAATTCCCAATTAAATCATCCCAGCCAGGACTTTGTCAAGCCTGACCTTAAAAACTCTAAGGAAGGAGATTCCACCACCTCTCTAGGTAACCCATTCCAGTGCTTCACCACCGTCCTAATTAAAAAGCTTTTCCTAATATCCAACCTAAACCTCTCCCACTGCAACTTGAGACCATTACTCTCGTTCTGTCCTCTGGTACCACTGAGAACAGTCTAGATCCATCCTCTTTGGAACCCCCTTTCAGGTAGTTGAAAGCAGCTATCAAATCCCCCCTCATTCTTCTCTTCTGGAGACTAAACAATCCCAGTTCCCTCAGCCTCTCCTCATAAGTCATGTGCTCCAGCCCCCTAATCATTTTTGTTGCCCTCTGCTGGTCTCTTTCCAATTTTTCCACATCCTTCTTGTAGTGTGGGACCCCAAACTGGACACAGTATTCCAGATGAGGCCTCACCAATGTCGAATAAAGGGGAACGATCACGTCCCTCGATCTGCTGGCAATGCCCCTACTTATACAGCCCAAAATGCCATTAGCCTTCTTGGCAACAAGAGCACGCTGTTGACTCATATCCAGCTTCTCGTCCACTGTGACCCCTAGTCCTTTTCTGCAGAACTGCTACCTAGCCATTCTGTCCCTAGTCTGTAGCAGTGAATGGGATTCTTCTGTCCTAAGTTCAGGACTCTGCACTTGTCCTTGTTGAACCTCATCAGGTTTCTTTTGGCCCAATCCTCTAATTTGTCTAAGACCCTCTGTATCCTATCCCTACCCTCCAGCATATCTACCTCTCTCCCAATTTAGTGTCATCTGCAAACTTGCTAAGGATGCAGTCCACGCCATCCTCCAGATCATTCATGAAGATATTGAACAAAACCGACCCCCGGACCGACCCTTGGGGCACTCCGCTTGATACTGGCTGCCAGCTAGACATGGAGCCATTGATCACTACCCACTGGGCCCGACGATCTCTCCAGATTTCTATCCACCTTATAGTGCATTCATCCAGCCCATACTTCTTTAACTTGCTGGCAAGAATACTGTGGGAGACCGTATCAAATGCTTTGCTAAAGTCAAGGAATAACACATCCACTGCTTTCCCCTCATCCACAGAGCCAGTTATCGCCTCATAGAAGGCAATTAGGTTAGTCAGGAATGACTTGCTCTTGGTGAATCCATGCTGACTGTTCCTGATCACTTTCTTCTCCTCTAAGTGCTTCAGAATTGATTCCTTGAGGACCTATTCCATGATTTTTCCAGGGACTGAGGTGAGGCTGACTGGCCTCTAGTTCCCCAGATTCTCCTTCTTCCCTTTTTTAAAGATGGGCACTACATTAGCCTTTTTCCAGTCATCCGGGACCTCCCCCGATCACCATGAATTTTTTCAAAGATAATGGCCAATGGCTCTGCAATCACATCCACCGTCTCCTTTAGCACCCTCGGACGCAGCGCATCCAGCCCCATGGACTTGTGCTCATCCAGTTTTTCTAAATAATCCCGAACCACTTCTTTCTCCACAGAGGGCTGGTCACCTCCTCCCCATACTGTGCTGCCCAGTGCAGCAGTCTGGGAGCTGACCTTGTTTGTGAAGACAGAGGCAAAAAAAGCATTGAGTACATTAGCTTTTTCCACATCCTCGGTCACTAGGTTGCCTCCCTCATTCAGTAAGGGGCCATCACTTTTTTGACTTTCTTCTTGTTGCTAACATACCTGAAGAAATCCTTCTTATTACTCTTAGCATCTCTTGCTAGCTGCAACTCCAAGTGTGATTTGGCCTTCCTGATTTCACTCCTGCATGCCTGAGCAATATTTTTATACTACTCCCTGGTCATTTGTCCAATCTTCCACTTCTTGTAAGCTTCTTTTTTGCGTTTAAAATCAGCAAGGATTTCACTGTTAAGCCAAGCTGGTCGCCTGCCATATTTACTATTCTTTCTACACATCGGGATGTTTTTTTCCTGCAAGCTCAATAAGGATTCTTTAAAACACAGCCAGCTCTCCTGGACTCTTTTCCCCTCATGTTATTCTCCCAGGGGATCCTGCCCATCTGTTCCCTGAGGGAGTCAAATCCTGCTTTTCTGAAGTCCAGGGTCCGTATTCTGATGCTCTCCTTTCTTCCTTGTGTCAGGATCCTGAACTCGACCATCTCATGGTCACTGCTGCCCAGGTTCCCATCCACTTTTGCTTCCCCTACTAATTCTTCCCAGTTTGTGAGCAGCAGGTCTAGAAGAGCTCTGCCCCTTGTTGGTTCCTCCAGCACTTGCACCAGGAAATTGTCCCCTACACTTTCCAAAAACTTCCTGGATTGTCTGTGCACTGCTGTATTGCTCTCCCAGCAGATATTGGGGTGATTAAAGTCTCCCATGAGAACCAGGGCCTGCGATCTAGTAATTTCTGCTAGTTGCCGGAAGAAAGCCTTGTCCACCTTATCCCCCTGGTCTGGTGGTCTATAGCAGACTCCCTTCATGACATCACCCTTGTTGCTCACACTTCTAAACTTAATCCAGAGACTCTCCGGTTTTTCTGCAGTTTCTTAAAGTTTGGAACATACAGCACCTAAGTGTTGCAAACATTGTAGTGTTCTCCACATGTGTTTTTATAAAGTTCTGTGTGCCTTCTCTGGGTCACTAGAAAACCTCTCTTTGTATTTGTGCAGCATTGTCAATCATTGTGCTTTTCCAACTGGTGATAACTCAATACAGATATTCATTGATGCCATACAGTGGTGTGCCTCAGTTTCCCCTTCCACACAGAATACCAGAATTATTATGGTTTCCCTACTGAGACAAGCTTTGAGCCTGTTTACAGGTGATAGCTGAGAAGCAGTATCCCCAGAGGGCTTCTTGTTTACTATTTGTAGCATGTCCGAAAGCTTTTCCCTAAAATCATGCATGTTACACCCTTCCATAGGATTTACCGTCAGTACCAAATCCTTTGTTGTAAGATTTCCCATTAGCAACAGACACTGCATCATGAGATTTAACAATAACACCAAATCTTTTACAACAGGTAGGTGTTTTCAAGTATTTTTATTATACCATGCCTTCTGCTTGGACAGTTTGATTTGTTCAATACCCATTGTGTCTTTCAACTCCTCCCTGAACCTTAACATGTGTTTAGTTACTGGGTTTCCTTTCCGCTCAGTATCTCCTTGTAACGAGGAAGCCTTTAGCGGGACACTACTGAGAGTATCAATTGAGGACCAATTGCTTAGAGCAGGGCAGTCACAGCCCAACACTGGGGGTCCTTTACTTTTAAGGCACCAAACCAGCCAAAGAGAGAGGACTTTGGTTTTACCCCACTGGCTAACCAGAAGTAATACAAACAATTCCCTCAGATACTCCAATTCCCTTGTATCACCACCAGCACCACTTCTTATGGGGATGAATGGTTATGAAAAGCAATATCCCAGTAAAAGAAAAAAGGTTCTCCCAATCCCAAAGGACCAAGCCCCAGACCCAGGTCAATATACAAATTAGATCTTACTCACAAATTACTATGTTGTGAATCCTTTAAAATCTAAAATCTACAGGTTTATTTCTAAAAAGAAAGAAATATAGATGAGAGTTAAAATTGGTTAAATGGAATCAAATACATACAACAATTGCAAAGTTCTTAGTTCAGGCTTGTTTCAGGCTTGATGGGATTACTTCTGATTTAAATCAATCAAGTCTCTGGAGTACAAACATCCCAGCCTGGATGGGTCGTTCAGTCCTTTGCTCAGAGCTTCAGTTTCAAGCACAGTTCCTCCAGAGGTCAGAAGCAGGATTGAAGACAAAGTGGAGGGGATTCCAGGGCCTTTTATATCCTCTGCCATGTGGAAAATCACAGTAGCAAGATGGAGTTTGGAGTCACATGGGCAAGTCGCATGTCTATCCATGACTCAGTTTGCGGGCGGCAGCCATTGCTCACATGCTATCTTGAACGTTTCCAGAAAGGCTCCTCAGATGTAGATTGGAGTCTCCCAAGGTCAACTGTCAGATAAGTGTGTCTTCATTGGTCACTTACTCAGAATAGCCAATATTCATATATGCAACTACAAAAATAATACACACATACAGACAGTATAATCATAACCAGCAAATTACAACCTTTTCATAGACACCTGACTCGACCTTCTTTGTACAAAATTTGGTACCACTATAGGACCTTGGTTGCAACAATGATCTATATGGTCACAGTTAATGTCAATAACATCACACCACTTCAGTAGGGATCTCAGTCTAAGGCGATCTTTGGGATCTTGGTATGCCGGGGTCTGATGAGGTAAGAATGAAAGTGGGCTTTACGTGTTTCACAGCCCGAGGGTTATGCCATTGGAAATAATCCACCCCTCCTTGGACTTTCCTTGTGATCCCCACTCCCAGCACTGGGATCTTCCCCTCCCCTCTCCTAGAGGTTTGTGATTTGTGTTCTGTGGGCCAAGAGCTGTGTCTTTTCACATCTGCTTTCTATGCCTTCCTAACCCAGGGAATTTCCTCCTCCCCTCTGTCAGTTAGCTCATTAGCATTTCCACAGACAACCATTGATTCAGTTGGACCTGCATCCTGTCTGAAAGAGACAGAGTTAGTTTTTACAAGCACGTCAGGAAAAAAGTCCTCAAAAATCGGGAGCTGGATTGGGGTACCCTCCATCACCCCATCTATATCCCCGAGAGGCCAGTTGTGTGACTGTTCTCCTCTGGCAGGTCAGTTACACAGTTCCCACTCAAAGCCTCAGCCACAGGTTGGGTGCCTGGGAGCACAAATGCTGAATCTTCAATTCTGTCCTAGGCATCCTCACCCATGTGATCAGTGAGGAGACATTCCTCTACTACCACTATTCCTCCCCCAGTTTCCTCCTCTGGGTCCCCCTCTAGGACACATACCCCTATGCTCTCTAGAGTGGGAACTATCCCCTCGTCAGCTGGGAATGGCTCACAGCTAACAGTCTGGACAGTTGTCTCAGTGGCAGGCTCCACACCCCGCTCCCTTCCTGAGGTGTTGCCTCCTGCTGCAGTGTTAAAGGAACCCACACCCACCTCCTCAGTGGTTTCTATGATTCTATCACTGGGCTCCCCTCCAGAACACATCTCCCTATACTCCCTAGCATTGCGTTTGTCCCTTGTTTAGCAGCATCATGGACATTTTTCTCCCTGAGGTGATGCTGCCTTCAGTTGAAGGGCAGCAGCTGGTCTCAACCACTGCCACCCCTGGAAGCATGCTGCTTCCCACTGCTGCAGGGGAATCGAGGAGACTCTCTCTCCTTTACCAGTTCCTGGTACTTTCCCCTTTCCATCTGAGGTCCCAGCAGAATGCTCCTTCTTGCTGCTGGCGGACACTTTAACAGTTTGAGCTACATGGAGGGAATCATTGCCAATTAGCATATCAATAAGAGTATCGTCTACTACCCCCACCGATCATACAACTTCCAAACGCTTGGTTTCTATGTGCACTTTAGCCAAAGGCATAAGGATTTTGTAACCACCAAATAAATAAATATCTAAAATAAAATCTCTGCCATCTGTCCTGTCAGTATGTCACCTTGTTGCACTATACTCCTCCTAACCACAGAAATGTCTCTCCCTGTATTTTCACACCCAAGCTGTTCCCTGCCATTAAGTGCTTCGTATCTGTTGTGCAGAGGCCAATTTTACAAACCTAGTATGATACATGAGAGGTGCCTGAGGGGCTTCTGTGCTCAGAATCGCAGCATTTCAATGGGCTACCTGCTGCCTGCTTCCTCTGAGCACAGGGCATTTATCCCTCGGGTGATCAGTGGTATTACAATGATAGCAGCCCTGGACTCCTTTGTTTTTTCCATCTGTAGTTTATTCACAATAGATGCTTCTGTCTGCTCAAAATCATCAGCTAGAGAAGCCATCTATCCACAGTTTTCACCATTTTGTCCCAGAGACACTGGTTCCAATCATCTCCACATATGTTTAAGACGTGCTCCTGCCCAACTAGGTCAAACATTCCTTCAAAGCTTGTAACACCGGTGCCCCTTACCCACTTTCCCATCAAATCTTTCATTTTTTTTTACATATTTCACATTACACACCAGCACCCCTCTTAAGAGTCCTAAATTTCACTCTATATGTTTCAGGGGTAATCTGAAATAGTTTCAAAATCATTTCTTTGAATTTACAATAATCTAAAGCATCATCAATTGGCATTTTATTGAGTATATCTAGAGCTTTACCAGTTAAATTAGCAACTAAAATGGGCATCTTCTGGTCACCACAAATCTCACACAGCCTCTCAAAGGTAATGAAGCATTCAGCAATATCCCCTGCCTCATTGTATGCAGGACACAGCTGTTCCCATTTGAGGATTTTTGGAGAGATGGGAATCAGTGGAGTTGGAGGGTTCTGGTTCTGCTTTAACAGCAAGTGCAATTGGTGATTCTGCTCTCTCTCTCTCTTTTCAGTTTCTTGTTGTTTTAGTTCCATAGCTCTTCTGTGTTCAGCCTCCTCTCTGGCAGCCTCTGCCTGCAATCTGAATTTCACAATCCTTTCGCTGGTTGCACTCATCTTGCTGCTTTTCTGTCTCTACTTCCTTTTCCCAAAATAAGCAAATGGAAAATAACAAACTGGTAACCTCTTTGACTGATCTCCAGCCACCACACTTAAAATCTCCCTTAAAATTTCTACACCAGTGTATGAAGTGCAAATCTCACTCAGAACAAGAAGTTTTGTATTTCACCCTGCTCGCTGTATTGGACTTCCCCAGAATGCAACCTGGAACTGGGGTACCGCTGAGTCCTCTGGTACAGTAATCTGATTCCCCTCTCACACTGTGATTATGTGACAAGTTGCAGACCCCTCCACATCCTGCACTAACACAGAGATTCACAGTCAGGGACACACCCAGCTGAGTTACATGAATGGTTTCTCCAGCCACTCATGAACCAACAATAGAGAGGATCCAGCCAATTCCCCCCAATTTAGGACTCCAGAGCTCTACCATCTTGCCCTGGTCAGAAGTCTGACCAGTGTAAGTTTATTACCTAGTCTGCCTCTCCCTCAATGTGGAGAGGACAATGCACCAGCCTCTCTTCTTGATCAGATTTCCCTTTGGCATTTCAAACAACACTCTGTATTAGGTGAAAAACATAAAACTGATTTATTAACTAAAGAAGGATAGATTTTAAGTGATTTTAAATGATTATCCTATTTGTATGCATGTCTCATTTTTGTGTTTGAAGTTATGAATATTGACTATACACCTTTCAAATGTGTTTGCTTCTGTGGTAATGGATATTCATGTTGATGTCCCATCAAAAAAGACAATGGGCCATGGAAGAAGCTTATCCCACCTGATGGTCTTTCCTGAGAACATTCTAGCCAGGATATGGGTAATGGCCCCTGCTATGACTCACTGAAGCAAGAAAGGGAATGTGACCAGCTTATGTGATACCAGACTCCATCTTCTGCATGTACTTTCCCACTAACTGTGCTGGGCGCTTCGTTTGGGACAATGAAGTTCCGTCCAAATGGCAGAAGCTATAAAAGGGGATGTGACATCAGCATTGGGCCTCACTCCCCCCACAACTCAACACCTGAAAACACTGCTAGAGAGAAAAGATTTTGACTGGGGAGGTGGACCCAGGCTGGAAAGGAGAAATCCCGGCGCGTGTATGGAAGATTGATGAACTGTTTGTACCATCAGGGTGAGATATTGCTTGATTCAAACCCTGTCTAGTTTATAGAACTCAGATTGCGATTTCACTTTATTTCTTAGCTATTTTAAGGTATGCCTTGAGGGGAAGAGGCAGAGCAGGGGCATAACCTGGGGGAAGAGGCAGAGCAGAGGGGCGGGGCCTCAGGCTTCCAGTTACCAGCAATTAGAACAGTGGCAACTCTGAGTTGTATATAAACAGATTCCCCAGTTTGTCATGCTGACACAGTACAGTTAGGTCAGGAAAGGATTTAATGTCTGTTTGACTGGCCAGTCAGTGATTCGGGGAAGGGGGCCCAGCACCATGTCACCAGCCAGCTCTCCATGGAGCTTGTCCTGAGAGCCAGAGAACCAGGAGAAAGCTTTAGGCCCCTTTATGAATAAAGAGCTGGAGCAGCTTATCCCAGATCTGTTGGGTCCTCACCCCATAGATGATGGGGTTTAGCATGGGGGGAACCAGGAGATGCATGTTGGCCATGAGAACGTGGAAATGCAGGGCCATATTGTGCCCAAACCGTTGTGTGAGGGTGGCGAAGAGGTGTGGGATGTAAGAGGCTAAGATGACACAGAGGTGGGAGCTGCAGGTCCCAAAAGTCTTGAGCCGGGCGTCTTTTGTTGGGAGGCTGAAGATGCCCCTGAGGATCTGGGTATAGGACACGGCGATAAAAAACAGATCCATACCGATCACCAAGAATGCCACAGAGAGGCTGTAGTAACTACTGAGACTGATGTCGGCACAGGCCAGCTTCACCACAGCTATGTGCTCACAGTATGTGTGGGGAATGATGTTGGTTCTGCAATATGGTCATCTCCTCGCCAGGAAAGGATGTGGCAGTATGAGCATGATGCCGCGCAGCACCATGGCCAGGCCAATTTTGGCCACCACCGGATTTGTTAGGGGGGTGGAATGTCTCAGGGGATCGCAGATGGCCACGTAGCGATCAAGAGCCATGGCCACAAGGACCCCAGACTGCATCGCAGAGAAGCTGAGAATGAAGTACATCTGGGTGAGGCAGGCACTGAAATTGATCTCCCTGGAATTGAACCAGAAGATGCTCAGCATTTTGGGTAGGATGGATGTAGACAGGACCAAGTTGGTGACAGACAACATGCAGAGGAAATAGTACATGGGCCCATGGAGGCTCGGCTCCGTCTTTACGATGAACAGGATGGTGAAGTTCCCCAAGATGGCTATGGCATAGATTGCACAGAAGGGGATGGAGATCCAGACATGGGCTGCCTCCAGGCCAGGAATGCCGAGCAGGATGAAGTTGGAGGGGTTGGTGAAGTCGGTTGAGTTGGATTCTGACATGGTGAAGGGGAGAAGGTGTCCAACACTGAGGCAGAATGGTGTTTCCTGCATGTATCGTATGTTCCCCTGACTTCCTGTATGTGCCCAGAGTCTAAGGTGATGGTCGCAGGACAAACACCTGGATGGAGAGACAATGTTAATATAAGACATTACATGCACTACTGGACGCTGTTCTCGTGGGTGAAGCAGATTGGTCGCTCTTCACACATTGAAAAATGACATTTTCATTATTCAGATAAATGAATTAAGAACACGTGACCCTCCTAATGCCAATTCCATATTTTATGGTGCTCCCTGCATCAATACTTCCTCCACATCGTGGTGTGGGAAACCTTAGGCGGCACCAGCAGGAAACACAAGCGCATACTGGTTATCTCTTACTGTTTCCTAGGCCTTGTCTACACTGCCAAGTTTTTTCGCCAAAAGGCAGCATTTGGTGATGAAATAGTGGAGGTGTAAATATTACAAAGCCACTTTGACGACGGAATTCCTCATTTTCAGTGACGTAATAAAGCCACCTTGATGAGAGTTGCAATGTTTTTACACAACATTTTTGTCGCCAAAGTGCCAGTGTAGACACCTTTCTTGATTTTATCACTGTAATTGGCCAATTGCTTTTCTCCAACACCCAACGTCCTCCACCCCTGGGAACACTCACCATGTTTCCAGTGTTCATCAGCATGTGTGCTTGTCAAGGGTCAGCTGGAAAGTGACTGGTGTGTTACTAGCAGTGTATTTTAATGTAGTGTTTCAATGCTGTAAATGTACTTAACAATAATGCTTTTCTTTATTGTTACTTGTGCTTCTCCAGATATGTCCTTGAAAGGAGGCAACCCCTCCACTCCAGCTGAGTGTCTCCACTGGATAAGAAAGCGACCAAGATGGAGCAAGGAAGATATGTTCTGGGAGGTGCTGCAGTACTCTGATGCAGACAAGATGGAATGCAGGCAGTGGAGGCAAAGTGACAAGCAGGAAAGAAAAGAAAACGAGGCATAGACTAGGGATGCAATGGAGAGGCTGATAAAAATTTTCTAGTGACAAACCAACATGATGCAGTCCCTCCTGATGCTCCAGACTTAGCAGATGGGTGCCCGCCCTCCCCTTCAGCACATTCAGAACTCTTTGCCATGTCCTCCCCAAACTCCACCCGCACATTTCCTTCCGATTTCTGGGACGTCTCTCCGTTCACTCCACCTCCAGAGACACCTTTTCAAAGGAAAGCTGGACGTACGCTCAGCTGTGTGTGTGTGCATGGTGTGGTGGGTTTTTTGGCAATAAAAGCAAAGTTATTTGAATAACAAGCACTCTTTATTTGTTTCCGGTGAAGTTATGATAGCAGAAAGCAACAGCAAAGCAGCAGGCAGTTTTACCATTTCCTTACATTGAACTTTGAGCCTGAACAATCACAACTGCTTCCTACCCTACCAAATTTGGACTTCATTATGCATTACAATCCCATGCATAGCAATAAATATTACTCGTTCTCATTTTCACAGTGTTGCCGCAAAGCCTCCCTGATTCCAATTGCCCTCCACTGTTCCCTCTAATAGCCTTGGTATCTGGCTGGTCAAAATCAGCAACCACGTGTTCTGTCCGAGCAGTGCACCACTGAGCAAACTTTTCGCCCTTACCTTCACAAATAGTATACAAGGTGGAACACACGGCTACAACCATGGGAATATTTTCCTCATTGAGGTCTAACCTTTCAGAAAGGAATCGCCAGCACACTTTTAATCTGCCAAATGCACATTCTACGGTCATCCTGCTCCTACTCAGCCTATTGTTGAAATGCTCCTTACTGCTCTCCAGGTTTCACTTCTATGTTTTCATGAGCCCTGGCATTGAGGGGTATGCCAGGTTTCCCAGGATTACTCTGAGCATTTCAACATCCCCTGTGGGGATGTTCTGGTCTGGAAAGAAAGTCCCCGATTTCAGCTCTCTGTAAAGGCTGGTGTTCGTAAAGATTCATGCATCATGCACTTTTCTGGACCACCCTGCTCGGATGTCAATGAAACGCTCACAGTGATCCTCGAGTGCCCACAACACCATGGAGAAGTACCCTTCCAATTGATATATTCCATCGCAAGGTGTCCGGTGCCAAAATTGGAATATGCCTGCTATCTATCACCCCTCTGCAGATAGGGAAACCCATTTCTGCAAAGCCATCCACAATGTCAGGCACGTTGCCAAGAGTCACGGTCTTGCGGTGCGGGATGTGATTAATGGCCCTTCAGTTAATGCAGACTCAACGGTTGATTTCCCAACTCCAAACTGATTTGCGACCGACCAGTAGTAGCCTGGAGTCACCAGCTTCCACAATGTGATTGCCATGCACTTCTCCACTGACAGCGCAGCTCTCATTTGGGTGTCCTTGCGCCATAGGGCTGGGGTGAGCTCAGTACACAATTCCAGGAAGGTGGCTTTCCAATTCCAAAAGTTCTGTAGCCACTGCTCATCATCCCAGACCTGCAAAACAATGCGATTCCACCACTCAGTGCTAGTTTCCCGAGCCCAAAACTGACATTCCACCATGCTCAGCTGTTCTGTGAATGCCAAAAGCAATCTAACGCTGCTGCTATCCATGTCAGATACCACATCAGGCAACTCTGACTCCTGTTTCATTCACAATTTCCAGATTGATTCCATTGCCATTTGTGATGTGCTACTGACAGCTAGCAGAGCAGTGTGGTATCCATTCCTGCAGATAGAGGTGGTGGGCTGAGCAGAAAACAAGGGACTTTGAAAAATGTCGTGAACTGGAGACGGAAGCACATGGAATGCTGGGATGGAGAGCAATGCATCATGGGACATTGATCCAGGAGCCATAATGTGCTGCAATCCACTCTGCCTTCCCACAACACCTATGTACGCAAGATGGAGAGCTGAACAGTGGGATAGCTACCCACAGTGCATTGCTCTCACTGTCACTGTGACCACCCCACGTGTGGACGCGCTATGCCAAAAGAGACAGTGTGAACGTACAACAATGGTTTTCTTTAAAGGCTTTTTGGTCATTGACTAAACTTTCAGTGAAAAAAATCGGCCAATGTAGACATCGCCTTAATGCAATGAAAGCCAGGCTAGAGAGCCATGCTGTAGGGAGTTTCCTATTCACCTACTTAGTGAAAATCTGAGAGTGGGGAAAAAAAACTTTGCCAAGATATGTGCCAGGGAGGAACATCTCAACTAGAACACGCCTAGTGGGGAGGGATAGGAGAACACACCTTGGGGGGAGGGATAGCTGAGTGGTTTGAGCATTGGCCTCCTAAACCCAAGTTTGTGAGTTCAATCCTTGAGGGGGCTACTTAGGGATCTGGGGCAAAAATCGGTACTTGGTCCTGCTAGTGAAGGCAGGGGGCTGGACTCAATGACCTTTCAGGGTCCCTTCCAGCTCTTGAGATAGGTATATCTCCACCTCAGGGAAAAGAGTTTGGGATCACTGATAGCAGCTCCATGGAAACACCTGCTCATTTACAGTAGTGGCCACAACAAAAACAATGTTCAAATGCCGAAGGAATGGGATGGAGAATAACCTGCTCTGGAGATGTGCTCGGTTTCAGTCACCCAGTCTCTATAAACGATACAGCAGATAGAAAAGGATTTCCGAGACAGGCTATGAGACTGAAAAGTTTGGGACTGTTTAGTGTAGAGAAGAGAAAAACAAGGGGATGTAGGATAGAGGAGAACAAAATAAAATAATGGAACTCATTACATTGAAATGGACAAACAGAGAACAGCTCCCAGCCAGTAATAGCTATCTACAGATACCCTTCAAAAGGGCTAATTCCACTGTAGCCTATAGGACTAACCTGCTTGCTTGCATATATATCTGTATATCTTTTCTTATAGTTTAAGTATTTGGTTTATTGTAATAGGTTTATAGATTTATATTAAAGTATGTTTGGCTGTAATGCAAGACACCTACAGGCCAAAAACCTGTATGTTAAGCTAAAGCAAAGTTAGCATCTCTATATTGGGCCCTTTTACCCAGAAAGTAAAGTTGAACTTTATCTTGTTTATCCTATACCTAAATAGGTGAGTACCCACACCTCTGTCTATGACCTTTTATCTAGAGCAACAGACAATGGAGAATGGCAGAGGGGGGTGTTTCAGTGTTGTACCCACAGATGTAACAAGTACACCACAAGTGCATACATACATGTCATCCATACGCACATACATACTAGCCTATGGGGTAAGTGTACCCTAACACTTGTCTATCAGGGATGGTCTAGACAGTATTTGGTCCTGCCATGCGGGCAGGGGACTGGACTCGATGACCTCTTGAGGTCCCTTCCAGTCCTAGAATCTATGAATCTATGAATCTAACATTTCTGTGGGTGAGGAATGAAATTTGGGTATAAGAGGAAGGATTTCTGGCACTTGCCCTATAAAAGAGGTGACCCACCTCGATAGAGTACTCCATTTCTTACTTTACTCTATTTTTTACTTATTCTCACTTACTTCCTCCACTCTATCTATTCTAGCTAGCTATTAGTAGGCTATACTTGTTCTTCTTAAACTTTAAGTTTCAAAGGAAGTAGGCTAAGCTTGGTTTTCCTGAGTTATATTCTTTGTTTATTAGGTTTTGATTTTAAGTTTAAGTTAGTCAAGTAAACCCTAAGTTCACTTTAATAGCTCGTAGCATTAGTTTCTTCTAAGCACTGCATCCCTCACTCAAGAATTGAGAAACCTGAACTGCAAGGCTGTTCCTGTGTCTCTTACCACCAGGTTATCAAAGAAGGGTGTGAGTATATTAACCAAGGCTTTGTTGCATATAATACTATATTACCATATGTATCTTTTGAATAGCAGTAATGCAATTGTAACTTTGTAACTCTGGTTATTTTACCATTTACTTACTATTATTGATTTTAATAAAACGTTTTTACCACTAAATCTGTCTCAGAGTGAGCTTCCTGTCACACCCCCGAGGGTCCTTTATAAATTCTGTGGAGCCTGATTTAGGACAAGAACTTTTATCTTTTGATCAAACAGATTGGCGAGCCTAAAACCCACACTATTAATATTAATGATTAATTATTGATATTATTATTAATAAAGTTAAAAATAAATTAAATTAAATTCCCAGGTTATCCAAAATAATATTATTAGTACACCCTAAATTAGGCTACACCCCAAATCTGAGACAAATTATTATGGGGAGGAAAAATTTAGACAGAAAAATGGGAGTGAGGATTGGGAGTTCTTTAAGAAGAGTTTATGAGAGAGCTAAAAGCAACGATTACACAATCAAGTAAGTGGAGAACATTGGTTAAAAACCCAGTTCAGTAGCAAAGTGAAGGCAGCAATTAAGGGGAAAAAAGCAACATGTAACAAATGGGGAAAAGGGAAAATAGATAGCAAGCAATACAAACTGGAAGTTATGAAAATTGATATGGGACATTACAGACATCGGGGGAAATCCATGCTTTGCAGGGCTATGGAGAACAAAAAGGAGGTTATTAAGTATATTAAGAACAAAAGAAATCCTAGAAAAGGTAAAGGCCAACTCCTAGAGGGAGAAAGGAAAGTTGTTAATGCTGCATAAAAGGTCTATGGGTTCAAGAACTATTTTTGTTCTGCATTTGGAAAGAAGCAGTATGAGGTACTCATATCACATGTGGTGATGAAACACTTTCCAGTCTATTAGCAGTCAAGGAGGATGTTAAACAGCATCTACAGTAGAACCTCAAACACCAGAGTTACGAAATAACCGATGAAGCACACATCTCATTTGGAACCAGAAGGAGGCAGCCAGGAAACAATGGAAAAGCTGATATGGGATAAGTTAAAAAAAAAGTCCAGGGCAGGCATACCAATTAATCTGGAGCATTTGTTGAGCTGGGCCCATGCAAACAAAATGTTTTAATACAGTCAAATGCAGAGTGGTCCTCTCAGAACAGGGAATGCAGGCCCGACCCCCAGTCTCCGGCACTGTATTATGGAACGCAGGGACCCTGAAGAGGATTTAGGGGTCATTGTGGACAACCAACTCATTGTGAGCTCCCAGAGTGATGCTGTGGCCAAAAGGGCTAATGCGATCCTTGGATGCATAATCAGGGCAGTTGTGAGTTGGAACAGGGGAAGGATTTTACCTCTGCACGTGGCATTGATGAAACCCACTGCATCAAGTTCTGGTGTCCACATTTCAAAAAGGATGTTGAAAAATTGAAGAGGGTGCTGAAAAAACCCACAAAAATGATTGGAGACTGGAGAAGATGGCTGACAGAGAGGGATTTAAAGAGCTTCATCTATTTATCTCATCAAAAAGACAAGCAAGCAGAGACTTGCATGGGGAGAAAACCATGGGTGCTAATGGGCTCTGTTCTCTAGTTTAGAAAGGTAGAGAAAGACCCAATGGCTGGAAGCTGAAGCCAGACAAATTCCAATCGGAAATAAGGGCCAAATGATTAGCACTGAGGGTGATTAACCAGTGGGAAAAACTGGAAAGGGAAGTGGTGGATTCTCCAACTCCCCATGTCTGCAGATCCAGACTGGATGCTTTTGTGGAAAATCTGCTTGAGGGCTTGTCTACACTTAAAACACTACAGCAGCGCTGCAAAGCGCTTAAGTGTAGACACTACTTACATGGATGACAGGGGTTCTCCCGTCAGTGTAGGTAATTCACCTCCCCAAGTGATGATAGCGAGGTCAATGGAAGAATTGTTCCATCGACCTCATGCAGTTTACACCGGGGTTAGGTTGATAGAGCAACAGCTCTCAGGGGTGTGGATTCTTTTGCTGTTGGAAATGCAGTTTTGGGTTGCATTAACAGAAGCATAGCGTGCAAGTCATGGTAGGTGATAGTACCACTCTACTCAGCCCTGGTTAAGTCTCAGTTGGAGTGCTGTGTGCTTTTGTCACCGCTGTCTGGAAAGGATGTAGAGAAATTGGAAAGGATCCAGAGGTGAGCGACAAACATGATCCCAAGGATGGAATGCAAACCGTATGAGCAAAGGCTGAAGGAACTGGGTATGTTTAGTTTGGAAAAGAGGAGATTAAGGAGGGACATGATAGTGGACTTCAAGTATTTGAAAGCCTGCCATAAAAAAGATGGAGAAAATTTGTTCTCTCTTGAGACAGAGGGCAGAAGAAAAGCCAATGGGTTTAAACTAGAGCATAACAGATTTAGATGAAATCTCAGGAAAAACTCCCTAACGGTAAGGACAGGAGGACAATGGAACAGTCACCTAGGCAGGTTGTGGAAGCTCCTTCACTGGAGGTTTTCCAAAGGAGGCTGGAGCCGTCTGTCCTGGATGGTTTAGACACAACAAACTCTGCATCTTGGCAGGGGTTAGACTAGCCGACCCTTGCAGGTCCCTTCTCACCCTGTGACTCTAGGATTCTACAATATAAAATCCTAGTGTAGACCAGGTCTTAGTCAAACACAAGTTATGAAGCTACATACAGGGGTAGCTGGGTTAAATTTAATGGGCTGTGTTATACAGACAGGATGATCTAATTGTCCCTTCTGATCTTAAACCCTATAAATCTATCGAAAAAGAAAGAAGATCAGGCATTTATATTTACTCTGTCTCATAACACACGAACAAGGGAACATTCAATTACATTGAAAGTCTGAACATATAATATTGAGAAAAGAAAATTGTTTACATAATCCATGTTTGGCCAGTGGAACTCCTTGCCACAGACATTATTGGAGCAAAGAGCATAGCTGAATGGGATTCACAAGTGGATTGGCCATTGCAGGTGGTGCTGGTGGCTCCACTGTTAGTTAAGGCTGGTGTTAGAGGGCTTATCGCTTCACCCTCCCATTCCCTGGTCCTTCTCGTGTGAACAGAGAGAAGCAGTACTCGAAGTCCAAAGGTGCAAAGAATTCAATGTTTATTGGGGTGAACTTCCAGCAAGCAATGATTCCAATTTCCTTCCTCAGTGTCCCCCTTCCCAGCTCTGACGCCACAGAGCCTTGGCTGTGTCTCTGTTCCCATCCCCTGTTCCCATTCCTGCCCCCTTAGCAAAACATGATTCCAATTCTGCCCCCCCTTACTTCCTGATTGACTGCAGACTATATAGTAAAACATGAGTTCTGCGTAGCTATACCTTAACCAATCATTTTACTGAAATTTAACTAACCAATCCTAACATATTGTAACATGACTATCTAACCATTATATCCCATCATCTTAATTGGTTTACACCCAACAAAATTAATTATACAGCAAACAGAAACAATCACAGAACCAGACAGAGATTATACAGACAAACAATAGGGAAGTGGGGACTACAGTGATAGAACAATACAGAAATGAGGATTTCACACCCCAGCTATTGATAAGTGAGTTCTTGCCAGACAAGATGCTATCAAACTAAGTTTTCTTTAAATCTTTTAGGCTCTTCCCTTTCTCTGGAGGTCATAGATTGGATCACCTTTTTGACAGCCCAAAACTGCCTTATTTCAGTGTGACTGGTGAGGACGTGACCGTTCACTTTCTAGGTTATGGCTGCCCTTCTGATTAGCCAAAGGCCTTCGCCTAAGAACAAGACTATTATAGTGAGAGAAGGCCTATAAACAGGCAGACTGATTTTGATTCTTGTTTTGTACCTCTATAACTAGCTAAGTGATAAGAATACACCTACATTCTTAAAGTATAGGCCTTTGCAGACAGGCCTGAATATCTATATCCTAACAGCTGTCTGTCACCTTCAATTAGGAGACATTTTCAGTAGCTTATAAGTTTGCCAAACTTTAACCGTTTGCAATGAAATTTCCCACACTGGGTGTCCGCTTCTGGCTGAATTGTTTTTTGAAAGTTTCAGGCATAACAGTTCAGCCGACTTCTCGAATGAAGCCAGGAGAAAAGACGTCTTGCCCAGGTTGAAAATTTCATATAATTATTCCAGTGAACAGCCCTAGCACCTCCATGCTTTCCATCATAAAGTCAGATGAGAGCCCCCCGGACCTCCCCACCCCCGTTAACAGCCAGAGCTCTGAAATGCAAGAGGAGGAGGTGAGAGTCCCTGTGCATTAACTCACACCTAGCTGGCTCCTGAGGTCTTTACTCAGTTCTTACTCCAAGGGGAGTTTTCCCTCAGTGGGGCCTGAGAACCGACGGGCCACGGCCTCAGAATTTGGCCTTGTATTGTCCATCTACTAACACCTTTCATCCGGAAGGATCCCCTGTGCCACTGGAATGCAGCCACCTCAGGGCTGGAGCCCATCAGCCAGGGGCAGAGCAAAGAGAAACATTTTGGCCAGTGATATTGGAGCAAACTCATCTCCTGTGGCAAGGGCCCTGGGCTATTTAATGGTTGTGCAGAGCGGAAAGGATCACAGACCTATTCTCTATCCCATCACACCTACGTTGCACTAGGTTTGTTGAGCAGGTGAGCTCCTCAGCAAGAGATGGGTACCTGTGAATTCTGAGATGGACGTGTCTTCCCTGGGAATCTCCCTCAGGCAGCCGCTTCCCACACCTCTCCCACCCCAGCATCTGCAGCAGCATCCCACGCCGAGAGCCGACACAGGGGTGTGCACCATTTATAATATAGCTGTGTGCAATCCCAGCGGGGGGTCGCTCAGCCTCTAGGGCAGAAGCGGCATCTGAATGGAAACTGGCTGGAGACCGGAGACACTCTAGCCAATGTCTCTCTTTCAATGTCTGCGCTTCTGTGCTCTTTATCCAGCTTCAGGAGTAAACAGTAATTAAGGGACTTTCCCAAAGGGAGATGAGAACTCTTGGGCTCTCCGCTGAGTCAGAGAGGAATTGGCTGCTCTGTGTATTTGTGTATTTTTAAAAAGTGGTTGATTACTAAGAAAACTAGGGATAATTTCCAGCTCTGCTGCCTCCTTCCTCTGAGCACAGGGCATTTATCCCGCAGGCGATCAGTGAATTACAATGATAGCACCCCTGGACTCTTCTGTTTTTACAGAAGATGAATGTTGGGGATTAGAAGAATGGTGTAAAATGGGACCATACTTCCCACCAAGTGTAAACCCCTCCATCTGTAGTTTATTCACAATAGATGCTTGTGTCTGCTCAAAATCATCATCTAGAGAAGCCATCTATCCACCGTTTTCAACTTTTTGTCCCATAGACACTGTTTCACATCATCTTTACATACGTTTAATAAGTGCTCCTGAGAAACAAGGTGAAACATTGCTTCAAAGCATGCAACACCTGTGCCCCTTTCTCACTTTCCCAGCAAATCTTTCATTTTGTTTACATGTTCCACGTTACATACCAGCACCCCTCTTAAGATTCCTAAATTTCACTGTATATGTTTCAGGGGTAATCTAAAATTGTTTCAAAACCATTTCTTTGAATTTACAATAATCTAAAACATCATCAATTGGTATTTTATTGACTATACATGTAGGGATAAAGTGAGAAAGGCCAACAGCCATGTAGAGTTGGACCTTGCAAAGGGAATTAAAACCAATAGTAAAAGGTTCTATAGCCTGTCACGGAGTATTGGGGGACTCAGGGCCCTGCACCCCCGGCTTCCTGCGATTCACCATGACTCTCAGCCAGCCAGTAAAGCAGAAGGTTTATTTGGATGACAGGAATACAGTCCAAGACAGGTCTTGCAGGCACAGACAACAGGGACCCCCTCAGTTAGGTCCATCTTGGGGTCCCCGGGCATCCAAGCCCAGCCCCCCTTGGGAGGTCAGAGCCATCTATGCCCCCCAGCCCTCTCTCCCTGCCTGCTTCCAGCACTCTGCTTTCAGCGACCCCTCCCACAGCCTTTGTTCAGTTTCCCGGGCTAAGGAGTCGCCTCCCCTTCAACCCCTTCCTGGGTTCTCATGTTACACACTCAGGTATGCGCCCTCAGGCGCCCTCGGGCAGATCCCATCCTGCAATGCAGACTATCCCAGAACACTCCCCTGTCAGCATTCACAGACCACCGTGAGAACAGGCCCAGTTCGTCACATCTCTCCCCCCTTCGAGACCGAACTGAGCAGGGTCACTTTAGCCAGTGACCCGGGGAAGTTCGAACCTACCCCCGTTCCCATGGATGCCCCCGCATCCCTCCAGTTCCTTGGTGGGAATTACACCAGGCCCCTTCAGTTTCACGCCCCCCCTTAGGTCGGGGTGCTTGATGGCACTCGCAGTTCGCATGTGGGAAGGTTTATGCGGCCTGTGCCCTTTTCCCACCCCCATACCTCTGGGGTTCCAACTGGGCTGTGGTCTTCTCCCAGCGCTCCAGTCTGGAGGTCTGTGCTTTGGGCTCTCTTGGTTTAGAGCCGCCCTTTTAACCTTGGCCACCCTCTGGAAAGGATCCTTTATGCTGGGCAAGGGTCCTAAAGCTGTTTTCCCCTTGTCCCAGGCCTTCCTCCCCCTCTGACAGGGGTCACAGGATCCGCAGTACTGTCGGACAGTAACAAAGACCCCAGGCCAGTAAAAGCTCCGTAGCAGCCTCTGCTGGGTACGCCAGGTTCCCTGGTGCCCTGAGAGGGGAATATCATGGGCCCGGCACAGCAGCTGGCGGCGATACTTCTGGGGTACCACCAGCTGCCTCCTGATCCCCCCTGACTCCATTTCCCCTGGGGGAGCCCATTCTCGGTACAGGAACCCCTTCTCCCACAGGAACCTTTTCCGGCCACCTCGTCCCATGGTCTGTACCACATTGAGGTCGGCTAGGTCCCTTATCTTCCGCAAGGAGGGGTCTCTCTGTAACTCGGCCTGGAACTCAGCAGCTGGGACAGGGATGGCCACCTGCTCTTCCTCGCCCGCTGGGCCTGAAGCTGCAGCCTCCCTGAGCCGTGTCCCTGGGCGTTCCCTCCCCACCAGGTGACTGCGGGTCACAACCAGTGCCTTTTGGGGGTTGCTTGGCCAGTTCTCCAGGTCCCCCCCCATCAATACCTCAGTGGGCAAATACGGGTGTACCCCCACATCCTTGGGGCCCTCCTTGGCCCCCCACTTCAGGTGTACCCTTGCCACGGGTACTTTGACTGGTGTTCCGCCCACCCCCGTCAGGGTCAGGTAGGTGTTGGGCACCACCTGATCTGGGGCCACCACCTCGGGCCGGGCCAGCGTCACCTCTGCGCCCGTATCCCAGTATCCACTGACCTTCCTCCCATCCACCTCCAGGGGAACAAGGTACTCTCTCCGGAGGGACAGCCCCGCGCCTACCATATAAACCAAAAACCCTGAGTCTGGAGCATCCAGCCCCCTAGAGGAGCTGGCCTGGAGCTCTCCTCCCTCCTTAGCAGGTGGTACTCTGCCAGCCCCTCTTCCCTGGGAATGCTGCCTTTCGCCGGGCTGGGTCTCTACCCAGTTAACCCTCTGTGGGTTCGGTCTGCTCAGTCTGTCCCTGAGCCTAGGGCACTGGGCCCGTATGTGGCCCTTTTGGCCACAGTGGTAGCAGCCCATGTCCCATGGGTCCCCTTGAGTAGGTCGGATGGTCCTGATGCCGGATGCTCCCCTCTGATGGGTTTTTTCTGTATTTTCCCATGGGGAGGTC
Source organism: Malaclemys terrapin pileata (assembly GCF_027887155.1). NCBI lineage: Eukaryota > Metazoa > Chordata > Testudines > Emydidae > Malaclemys > Malaclemys terrapin. Next base: position 346,420,008 of record NC_071505.1, on the reverse strand, counting down.
CCATGGTGACTCTCTCTCTGCGTTGTGGTGGGACTGTTCCTTTGGGACTCCTCCCTTTTATCTCCTGACCGGCTCTTTACAAACTCATCAGCCAGCTGCCCGGCGTGTCGCGGGTTCTCTGGCTTTCTGTCCACCAACCACAGCCTCAGGTCGGATGGGCACCGGTCATACAGTTGCTCCAGTACCAGCAGTTTAATCAGGTCCTCCTTCGTCTGGGCCCCACCAGCCCACTTGCTGGCGTATCTCTCCATGCGGGCGGCTAGTTGCAGATATGAGATCTCAGGGGTTTTATCTTGACTCCGGAACCTTTCCCGGTACATCTCAGGAGTCAGCCCAAACTCTCGTAGCAGGGCCCTTTTGAATAGTTCGTAGTCCCCTTTCTCTGCCTCTCCCAGTTGGCGGTACAATGCCACGGATTTGGGGTCCAGTAAGGGGGTAAGGACCCGGAGTCTGTCCGCGGGGTCCACACGGTGCAGCTCGCAGGCCGTCTCAAAGGCCTCCAGGAAGTCATCCATGTCCTCCCCCTCCTTGTATGGGGCCATGATGCACTTATCAAAGCTCCGTGCAGTCCTGGGTCCCCCCTCACTCACCGCAGCCGGGGGTTCGCTGCCCTTCAATCTCGCCAGTTCCAGGTCATGCTGACGCTGTCTCTCATTCTCCTGTCTCTGTCTCTCTTCATGCTGACGCTGTCTCTCATTCTCCTCCCGTTCACGCTGATGCTGTCTCTCTTTCTCCTCCCGTTCATGCTGACGCTGTCTCTCTTCACGCTGATGCTGTCTCTCTTTCTCCTCCCGTTCACGCTGATGCTGTCTCTCTTTCTCCTCCCGTTCATGCTGACGCTGTCTCTCTTCATGCTGTCTCTGTTGTTCACGATCCTTCAGCTCTCTCAGTTTTAGCTCTTTCTCCCATTCCAGCCAATTCCGCTCCCCGGATGCCGAACGCCGCCGGGAGGATCCTCTGCTGGCCGGTGGGCTTCGCCGGGGGGACCCCCTGCTGGCCGGGGGGTTCACGGCGCCTTCGGTATTTGCTGGGCTCCTCCCCACCCTTCCCCTAGGCATAGGAAGGAGGGGTCTCGGGAAGCCCTCAGCAGCCGGCTGACCACTCCCAGCTGAGGCAGACACTGGTGCCTGCGCTGCATTTGCCAGGCTGCTTCCCTGAGACACAGGGATCAGTTCATTGGCGCGATCTTCCGCCTCCAGCTGGGCAATGAGCTGTTCTTTGGTGAGCCTCCCAATGCGCAGCCGCCTCTGCTTGCACAGCTCCACCAGGTCGCTCTTAAGCCGCTTGGCATACATCTTCCTGCTGGCCACTCACCGGCCTGTGTGCTCACAGCTCCCCACAGTTCCCAGGGGGCCCCCTAGTGTGCCAGCCCTTCTCGAGGTCACCACCTCTCTGCCAGGGTCGAGCTGCAGACTCCTCCGCCCCTGGGACCACTCGCTGCGATCCCCCCGGGGGACCCTGTTACTGCAAAAGTCCTTCTCGCTGGTCACACACTCCCAGGGGTAATAACCGTCTCTCTCTCACTCTTCAGCACGCCTGGTCCCCGTCAATCCCCCTTCGTTTTACTGCTCCCCAGTCACTTACTGCAGGAAGCGCCGTCCACGGGGTGCAGTAGATCCCGCCGCTGCCACCAGTTGTCACGGAGTATTGGGGGACTCAGGGCCCTGCACCCCCGGCTTCCTGCGATTCACCATGACTCTCAGCCAGCCAGTAAAGCAGAAGGTTTATTTGGATGACAGGAATACAGTCCAAGACAGGTCTTGCAGGCACAGACAACAGGGACCCCCTCAGTTAGGTCCATCTTGGGGTCCCCGGGCATCCAAGCCCAGCCCCCCTTGGGAGGTCAGAGCCATCTATGCCCCCCAGCCCTCTCTCCCTGCCTGCTTCCAGCACTCTGCTTTCAGCGACCCCTCCCACAGCCTTTGTTCAGTTTCCCGGGCTAAGGAGTCGCCTCCCCTTCAACCCCTTCCTGGGTTCTCATGTTACACACTCAGGTATGCGCCCTCAGGCGCCCTCGGGCAGATCCCATCCTGCAATGCAGACTATCCCAGAACACTCCCCTGTCAGCATTCACAGACCACCGTGAGAACAGGCCCAGTTCGTCACATAGCCATATAAATAAGAAGAAAACAAAGAAAGAAGAAGTAGGACCACTAAAGACTGAGGATGGAGTGGAGGTTAAGGATAATCTAGGCATGGCCCAATATCTAAACAAATACTTTGCCTCAGTTTTTAATGAGGCTAATGAGGAGCTTAGGGATAATGGCAGGATGACAAATGTGAATGAGGAGATGGAGGTAGATATTACCACATCCGAGGTAGAAGTCAAACTCGAACATCTTAAGGGGACTAAATAGGGGGGCCCAGATAATCTTCATCCAAGAACACTAAAGGAACTGGCACATGAAATTGCAAGCTCATTAGCAAGAATTTTTAATGAATCAGTAAACTCAGGGGTTGTACTGTATGACTGGAGAATTGCTAACATAGTTCCTATTTTTAAGAAAGGGGGAAAAAAGTGATCTGGGTCATTACAGGCCTGTCAGTTTGACGTCTGTAGTATGCAAGATCTTAGAAAAATTTTTGAAGGAGAAAGTAGTTAAGGACATTGAGGTCACTGATAATTGGGACAAAATACAACATGGTTTTACAAAAGGTAGATCATGCCATACCAACCTGATCTCCTTCTTTGAGAAGGTAACATTTTTTAGACAAAGGAAATGCAGTGGATCTAATTTACCTTGATTTCAGTAACGCATTTGATACGGTTCCACATGGGGAATTATTAGTAAATTGGAAAAGATGGGGATCAGTATGAAAATTGAAAGGTGGATAAGGAACTGGTTAAAGGGGAGACTACAACGGGTCATACTGAAAGGTGAACTGTCAGGCTGGAGGGAGGTTACTACTGGAGTTCCTCAGGGATTGATTTTGGGACCAATCTTATTTAATCTTTTTATTACTGACCTTGGCACAAAAAGTTTGCGGATGACACGAAGCTGGGAGGTATTGCCAATACAGAGAGGAAACGGGATATCCTACAGGAAGATCTGGATGCCCTTGTAAACTGGAGTAATAGTAATAGGATGAAATTTAATATTGGAAAGTGCAAGGTCATGCATTTAGGGATTAATAACAAGAATTATTGTTATAAGTTGGGGATGTATCAGTTGGAAGTAACAGAGGAGGAGAAGGACCTCAGAGTATTGGTTGATCACAGGATGACTATGAGCCCCCAATGTGATATGGCCATTAAAAAAGCTAATGCGGTCTTGGGATGCCATCCGGAAGTTTAGACTTGAAATTAGATGAAGGTTTCTAACCATCATGTTGACGTCACTAGGCCTCACCCTAGGTAACTCGGGAGGGTGGAAGGCCACTAAGTGTCAATGAAGCCTTCCTGCACTAGGCCTAAGTGAACCAAACTCTATCCTTCCATGTTTAAACTCTAATCAACCTCAAAAGCCAGGTGCAATTGGAATATGTAAGCAACCAGTTATCTGTGTGCAACCCCCTGCTCAAGCGGTAATAATGAGGCCTGCATGTTTCTGGCTGAAGGGAAAAAGGACAAGATAACGGTTTAAAGAAGTTACTAACAAGCTAGGTTTATAGCTGCCAAGAATGATTTAACTGCTTAAATGTAATCGTTATTTGCTTAGTAACTATTACCAGGGATGGGAGGGGTAGAGGGAGGAATGGGGGGGAGAAAGGGAGGGCTAGAGGGGAAAGTGGGGGGGGGTGAAGCTTAACTGCAAAATGTATAAAAGAAGGAAAGCTGTTTCTGTTAGTGTGCTTGATCTGAGACGTGCCAGTCTCCTTGCACCGCTTTGAGATCTCAAATAAACTTTGTTTGCTTCTCCCCCTGGTGTGTTTATTGGCGCGAAGCACACCGGGCAACGAACCCGCTGTTGCTGTCCTCAGGCACACCTGTGCTGGCAACAGGGTTACACCTTGTCTGAAGTGTAAAAGACGGTTACTCACCGTTGTAACTGTTGTTCTTCGAGATGTGTTGCTCATATCCATTCCATTAGGTGTGTGCGCGCCGCGTGCACGATCGTCGGAAGATTTTCTACCCTAGCAACACCGGCGGGTCGGCTGTGGAGCCCCCTAGAGTGGCGCCTTCATGGCGCTGAATATATACCCCAGCCGACCCGGCGCCCCCTCAGTTCCTTCTTGCCGGCTACTCCGACAGTGGGGACGGGGGGCGGGTTTGGAATGGATATGAGCAACACATCTTGAAGAACAACAGTTACAACGGTGAGTAACCGTCTTTTCTTCTTCGAGTGCTTGCTCATATCCATTCCATTAGGTGACTCCCAAGCCCAACTTAGGTGGTGGGGTCGGAGTGAGACATTGCTGTGTGCAAAACCGCTGATCCGAAAGCAGCATCGTCTCTGGACTGCTGCACTAGTGCATAGTGAGCTGTAAATGTGTGGACTGATGACCAAACCGCTGCTCTACAAATGTCCTGGATCGGAACTTGTGCCAGGAAAGCCGTCGAGGAAGCCTGGGCCCTCGTGGAGTGAGCGGTGAGGTGCGGTGCTGAGACACCTGCCAGGTCATAGCAAGTCCGGATGCAAGACGTAATCCAGGAGGATAGGCGTTGTGAGGAGACCGGTGAGCCTTTCATTCGGTCGGCCACTGCAACGAAGAGTTGCGTCGTCTTTCTAAAGTGCTTTGTGCGGTCAATATAGAAGGCCAGGGCCCTTCGTACGTCCAGGGAATGCAAACGTTGATCCTGGCGAGTGGCATGTGGTTTGGGATGAAAGACCGGGAGAAAGATGTCCTGGTTGATATGAAAAGGAGAAACCACCTTAGAGAGAAAGGCAGGATGTGGACGAAGCTGCACTTTATCTTTATGGAAAACTGTATAAGGGGGCTCGGATGTAAGCGCCCTGAGTTCAGAAACGCGCCTTGCTGAGGTGATGGCTACAAGGAAGGCTGTCTTCCAGGATAGGTACAAAAGTGAACAGGTGGCCAGTGGCTCGAATGGAGGACCTGTGAGCTTGGAGAGAACCAGGTTGAGGTCCCACGTCTGAACGGGCTGACGTTGTTGTGGGTACATCCGGTCTAAGCCCTTGAGGAATCTAACGACCATCGGGTTAGAGAATACCGAGGACGCGAGTTCCCCTGGGTGAAAGGCCGATATTGCGGCCAGGTGAACTCTAATTGAAGATATCGCCAACCCCTGCTGTTTTAGGGAGAGGAGATATTCCAAAATGAGAGGAATGGGTGCCTGCAACGGGGACATGGCTCGTTGTTCGCACCAACAGGAGAACCGCTTCCACTTGGCCAGGTACGTGGTGCGTGTTGAGGGCTTCCTACTGCTCAGCAGAATCTGTTGGACAGAGTGCGAGCATTGCTGCTCTGCCTGGGTGAACCATGGAGCAGCCACGCCGTGAGGTGGAGTGATTGCAGGTCGGGGTGACGCAGCCGGCCGTGGTCCTGAGAGATGAGATCCGGACACAACGGAAGCGGGATCGGTGTCTGAACCGAGAGTTCCAACAGTGTGGTGTACCAATGTTGTCTCGGCCACGCTGGAGCGACCAGAATTACCTGTGCCTGGTCTCTGCGCAATTTGAGCAGTACCTTGTGGACCAGAGGAAACGGAGGGAAGGCATAAAACAGGTGGTCTTTCCAGGGAAGGAGAAACGCATCCGATAGGGAGCCCGGAGCTCGACCTTGTAGGGAGCAGAACAGGTGGCACTTCCTGTTGTCTCGAGATGCAAACAGGTCTATCTGGGGAAACCCCCACCTCCGGAAGATGGAATGTATGATGTCCGGACGGATAGACCACTCGTGCGTCTGGAAGGACCTGCTGAGTCGGTCCGCTAGAGTGTTCTGGACTCCAGGGAGGAACGATGCCGTGAGATGGATTGAGTGGGCGATGCAGAAGTCCCACAGGCGAATGGCCTCTTGGCATAGAATTGACGAACGTGCTCCTCCTTGCTTGTTGATGTAAAACATGGCCGTGGTGTTGTCGATGAGAACTAACACACAGCGGCCATGTAGGAGATTGAGAAATGCCTGGCACGCCAGGCGCACCGCCATCAGTTCCCGAACATTGATGTGCAGGGCTAGCTGGGGTGCAGTCCACAGGCCCTGGGTATGGTGTTCGTTGAGATGGGCGCCCCAACCCAGAGATGAAGCGTCTGTGACCAGGTGCAGAGAGGGTTGTGGGGCGTGAAATGGCATCCCCTCGCAGACCACATTGTGATCTAGCCACCAGGTGAGGGAGGTCAGGACCGAGATCGGGACCGTGACCACCATGTTCAGGCTGTCCCGATTTGGTCGATATATTGACGACACCCAGGTCTGGAGTGGGCGAAGCCGAAGTCTGGCATGCCTGGTTACGTATGTGCAGGAAGCCATGTGACCCAGCAGGGTAAGGCACGACCTCACCGTGGTAGTTGGGAACGCCTGGAGCCCTTGAATGAGGCTCGTGATGGTGCCAAATCGGTTGTCTGGCAGGATGGCTTGTGCACGTCTGGAGTCTAGAACTGCGCCTATGAATTCTATTCTCTGGGTAGGTTCTAGAGTGGATTTGTCCTTGTTGAGTAGGATGCCCAACTCGTTGAATGTGTGCACTATTATGTGGACGTGAGCTTGAACTTGCTCCTTGGTGCGACCGCGTACCAGCCAGTCGTCTAGGTACGGGAACACCTGTATCCCTTGCCGACGAAGGTACGCTGCCACGACAGCCATACATTTCGTGAACACTCTTGGGGCCGAGGATAGGCCGAAGGGAAGGACTGCAAATTGGTAGTGCACCGCGTTTACCACGAATCGCAGGAAGCGTCTGTGAGGTGGGTAAATTGAGATGTGAAAGTATGCGTCTTTCATGTCGAGGGCGGCGAACCAGTCTCCAGGATCGAGGGAAGGGATAATGGCCCCCAAAGAGACCATGCGGAACTTCAACTTTACTACGAATTTGTTGAGTCCGCGCAAGTCCAAGATGGGCCGCAGACCTCCTTTGGACTTGGGGATCAGGAAGTAACGGGAATAAAATCCCCTGCCCCTTAACTCTATCGGAACCTCCTCTATGGCCCCCATGGCCAGGAGCGTAGAAACCTCCTGTATAAGAAGTTGCTCGTGAGAAGGGTCCCTGAAGAGGGACGGGGAAGGGGGGTGGGAGGGGGGGATAGAAGAAAACTGGATAGCGTATCCCCTCTCCACCGTGCGGAGGACCCAACAGTCCAAAGTTATAAGGGACCAAGCGCGGTGGAAGTGGGAGAGACGATCCTGAAAGGAGGGGGCTGGATCCTGGGGGATGACTGGGGCGCCGTCCTCGACCGCATCTTCAAAAGTTCTGTCTAGGACCTGAAGGTGGTCTTGGTGGCCCCTGGTTCTGACCGGGTTGAGGGCCAGCCCATATTCTCCTACCACCTCGCCCTCGCCTCCGGGCCGAGTCTTGTCTCTGACGAGGCGGGGGGGGGTAGAAGCGCTGAGGCTGCGGCCTAAATGGTCTGCGCTGAGGGCCCACAACATGCATCCCCAGGGAGCGCATGATTGTTCTCGAGTCCTTGAGGCTCTGCAGGCGAGAGTCCGTCTTGTCTGAGAACAATCCATGTCCCTCAAAGGGCAGATCCTGTAGGGTTTGCTGCAGCTCCGGAGGCAAACCCGAAACCTGAAGCCAGGAGATCCTGCGCATAGCGATACCCGAAGCCAGGGTCCTCGCAGCTGAGTCTGCTATGTCCAAGGAGGCCTGCAAGGAGGTCCGAGCCACCTTCTTGCCCTCCTCTACCATGGCTCCAAACTCTTCCCTGGACTCCTGGGGAATCAACTCCTTAAACTTCCCCATAGAGTTCCAGGAGTTAAAATTGTAGCGGCTCAGTAGCGCCTGTTGGTTCGCCGCTCTAAGTTGCAGCCCTCCGGCTGAGTAAACCTTACGGCCAAACAAATCGAGCCGCTTAGCCTCTTTTGATTTAGGCGCTGCAGCCTGCTGGCCGTGGCGCTCTCGTGCGTTCACTGATTCCACCACCAGTGAACACGGTTGGGGGTGGGTATACAAGTACCCGTAGTCCTTAGACGGGACAAAGTATTTCCTTTCCACCCCTCTCGCTGTGGGTGGGATAGAGGCAGGAGTTTGCCATATCGTATCCGCATTCGTTTGAATCGTGCGGATCAGGGGTAACGCCACCCTCGATGGGGCATCCGCTCCAAGGATATTCACGATCGGGTCGTGCACCTCCACTATCTCCTCCGCCTGCAGGTCCATGTTACGGGCCATCCTGCGCAGAAGATCCTGGTGAGCCCGAAGATCTATTGGAGGTGGGCCTGTGCACGATGTGCCCGCCACTGCCTCATCCGGAGAAGAAGAGGAAGATACCTCCGGTGGAACAGGATCCAAGGGCTGGTCCTGGTCTCCCTGTTCCTGGGCTGGAGCATCACCTGTGCCTGGGTCCAGGGCGTCAGGTGGTCCGGACCCAGAAGCCTCCATGCCCCCTGGCGGAGGCCGAGAAATGGTGGACTCCGGGGCCCCTCTGATGGAGTGACCGGAGCGAGAGGTCGAAGCAATTGGAGCCCCTTGCGCCTGATGGTACGCCCACGGGGTCCAAAACGACCAGTGAGATGGGCCATGAGAATGGTCCTCTGCCATCTCCTGCCAATGGCCCAAGTCCTGTTCCTCGGCTTGCCCCTGAGGGGGGTATGCCGATCTCGAGAGGTCCTCCGAGGAGTGGGACACCGATCTCGATGGCCACGGCGGTGCCGAGAGCGTCGAGACGATTCCCATTGGCTGCGGTGCCGCACGGTGCCGGTCCGGAGATGATCTATCTCTACGCAGTGCCGGCGATCGGTGCCGGGACCGCGACCGGTGCCGATGACCTCGTCGGTGCCGGGAGTCGGATCTGGACCTCGACGAGGACCTGGAGTATGCCCGGTGCCGGGAGCGGCCTCTCGACGTCGAGCGTCGACCGTAGCGGTGCCGAGAACTACGTCTCGACGTTGATCGGTGCCGACGATCATAGCGGTGCCGAGACGTAGAGCGGTGCCGCGAAGAAGATCTTGGCCGCGAGTACGACCGGTGCCGAGGCGATATTCGGTGCCGGGACTGTGAGCGGCGTGGGGACCTGCTTTGGGACCTGGATCGGTGCCGAGGTTCCAGCCCTTGCGATGGAGGGCGCATCAAGGCAGGTTTCCCCCTTGACTGGACCGGGCGAGTCAACGGTGCAGTCGGTGCCGGTGGTTGAGGCGGTGCCGGCTCCGTGAGAGCTATTAAGTCTCTCGCCGCCGCGAAGGTCTCTGGAGTCGACGGGAGGCACTGTATCACCGCCGGTCTCGGTGGAGACGCTATCTGCACCGGACTCAACGGCCTCGGCGCCGGAGTCGACGGTGCTGGAGGCACCTGTTTCCGGTGCTCCACCGGCGGATGCGGCTCTACCCCCGGCACTGGGGGAGCCGGCGTCTTCGGCACGGATGTCCCCGTCTTATGGGCTTTTTTATGCCCTCGGGATAATGACCGGCGCCGAGGCACTGCTTGCGGTGCCGACGAGGTCTGGTGCCGGGGAGGCTTGTCTGACGCCACTCGCGTGGTCGTCATAGCCGGTGCCGCCGGGGCACTGCGCACCGAGGTGCTAGGTGCCGGGGCCTGACTTGTAGATGGAGCGTCTGGACTAAGTGCCGCCTCCATCAGGAGTTGCCGGAGCCGAAAGTCCCGCTCCTTCTTGGTCCTTGGTCTGAAGGCCTTACAGATCTTGCACTTGTCTGTTTGATGGGACTCTCCCAGGCACTTCAGACAGGAGTCGTGCGGGTCGCTCGTGGGCATAGGCTTAGCGCAGGAGGCGCACTGCTTGAAGCCGGGAGCGTTGGGCATGAGCCCGGCCCCGCGGTCGGGGGAGAAAGGGGGAGACGACCCCCTTAATCCCCTGAACTACTTAGAACAACTAGAACAACTTTTAAACTATTTAACTATAAACACTAGAACTATAACTATAACTGTGATACAACAAACTAAGCTAGGGAGAGTGGAGAACAGCTAAGCAGCGCTCCACAGTTCCAACGACCGTCAGGGGCGGTAAGAAGGAACTGAGGGGGCGCCGGGTCGGCTGGGGTATATATTCAGCGCCATGAAGGCGCCACTCTAGGGGGCTCCACAGCCGACCCGCCGGTGTTGCTAGGGTAGAAAATCTTCCGACGATCGTGCACGCGGCGCGCACACACCTAATGGAATGGATATGAGCAAGCACTCGAAGAAGAACTCAGGTATATCTCTTGGGTTTGTCTATTAATGAGCTAGGGTACACAGAGATCAGACTGAATGTGGATTACAGTCATGCCACAAAGCACAAATAACACGGTGCAGCCTCAGGGCCGGCTTTAGGCCGATTCGGCCGATTCCCCTGAATGGGGCCCAGCGCCTAGAGGGCCCCGCGCAGCGCTCCACCCCGCCCCCGGCCCACTTACCCCTCCTCCCCTGAACGCTCCGCCCACCTTCTCCTCCCCCTCCCCTGCTTCCCGCGAATCAGATGTTCGTGGGAAGCCTGAAACAAGCAGCAGGCAGGAGGTAAGCCGGAGGCGGGGATGCGAGGAGAGTTCCAGGGAGGCTCAGTGAGGCCCAGTCCGTCCCTGGCCGAGCGCGTGGCTCTCTCTGGCCTGGCCCCCCAGCCGAACACCCCCAGCCCAGTCCCGGCCGAGTGGCTCTGGCCCGGCCCGGCAGCGCTGGTCTCGGTCCCGCCTGAGCGGTTCCGGCCTGGATCCGGACCCAGAACCGGCTGAGCAGCTCCGGCCTGGCTCGGGACCCGCGGTGCTGGCCCATGCCAAGTGGCGCTGGCCCGGCCCGAGAGGCTCTGGCCCGTCCCCGTCCCGTCTGCTTGGAATGCAGGAGCTGGAGGTACCTTGTGTCAATACTGAGCCAGTGGGGCTAGGGGGCGCTCTGCTGCTGGACCACCGTACTGGAGGAGCCGTAAAACTGAGATCCCAATCAGGGGTCGTTGCTGAAGATCCCACACCACTTTTTGCCAGAAAGTCAGCATTAGGGCTGCTGACTTTCTAATCACACAAAACCAAACACCCCTGCCCTAACCCTTCTCCAAGGCCCCTTCCATTGCCACCCCATCACCGAGGCCCTGCCCCGCCCCATCTCCGAGGCCCCACCCCCGCTCACTCCATTCCCCCCGCCCTCTGTCGCTCGCTCTCCCCCACCCTCACTCCACTCCCTCATTTTCACTGGGCTGGGGCAGGTGGTTGGGGAGAGGGAGGGGGTGAGGGCTCCAGCTGGGGGTGTGGGCTCTGGGGTGCCGCCAGGGATGAGAGGTTCGGAGTGTGGGAGGGGTCTGGGCTGAGGCAGGGGGTTCGGGTGTGGGAGGGGACATAGGCTTTGGGGTGGGGGTGCAGGTTCTGGACTGGGGCCAGAAATGAGGGGTTCAGGGTGTGGGAGGTGGATCCATGCTGGGGCTGGAGGTTGGGGGGTGAGGGTGAGGGTGAGGGCTCCAGCTGGGGGTGTGGGCTCCGGGCTGGTGACGAGGAGTTTGGAGTGCAGGAGGAGGGTCCAAGTTGCAGCAGGGGGCTGGGGGGTGGGTTTCAGGAAAGAGTTTGGGTGCAGGGTGGGGTTCAGGGCTGGGGCAGGGGGTTGGGGTGCGGGAGGAGGTTAGGGCTCCAGCTGGGGGTGTGGGCTCTGGGGTGGGGCTGGGGATGACGGGTGCAGGAGGAGGTTAGGGCTCCAGCTGGGGGTGTGGGCTCTGGGGTGGGGCTGGATATGACGGGTGGGGGGAGGTGAGGGCTCCGGCTGGGGGTGTGGGCTCTGGGGTGGGGCTGGGGATGAGGGGCTTGGGGTGCAGGGTAGGGTGTTGGGGGGGTGCAGACTCTGGGAGGGAATCAGAGTCATAGAATATCAGGGTTGGAAGAGACCTCAGGAGGTATCTAGTCCAACCCCCTGCTCAAAGCAGGACCAATCCCCAAGCTTGGGTGCAGGAGGGGGCTCAGAGCTGGGTCAGGGGTTTGGGGTGCAGGAGGGGTTTTGGAGTGCGGGCTCCGGGTGGTGTTTACCTCAGCCGGTTCCAGGGAAAGGGCGACATGTCCCTTGGCTCCTCGGCGGAGGCGCAGTCAGGCAGCTCTGCACGCTGTCTCCACCCTCAGGTGCCACCCCTGCAGCTCCCATTGGCAGTGGCACCCAGGCAATGGGAGATGCGGAGCCAGCGCTCGGGGTGGGGGCTGTGCATGGGGCTGCGGCCGTCCCTCCATCTCGGAGCCGAGGGACATGTCGCTGCTTGTGGGGAGACGCGTGGAGCCAGGTAGGGAGCCTGCCAGCCCCACGCCAACCGGACTTTTGACAGCCCAGTCAGCAGTGCTGACCGGAGCCTCCAGGGTGTCTTTTTGAGCGGGTGTTCCGGTCGAAAACCGGACACCTGGCAACCCTAGCCAGGATGCTGGCAGCCAGCAAGGTTCCTCTACTATTAAAGGTGCAGTGCCCAGAAAAGAGAAGGCCGACATCTCAGTCACATGGCTACACGCGGCCTAGTGCACAGTGAGGAAAGTTGGCCGCACACACTTGGAAATCAGCAGCAGCTTTATTATGCAACAAACAACTCGATGCCATGTTAACTCTGGCCTGTCCTTCTGTGACGCTTGGAAAGGCTCCTATGAGAGGGGGAAAAAACACAGTAAAAACAATGATCTTCAGCTACATATTGATCTTCCAAACTCTCTGTTTCTATCCATCCAGCTTGCATCTAAACACTCTACACTCATATTAAAATGACCATCGTTTCCACCTGAAAGGACCACATTTCCTGCCCCTCTAGGATTACAGGGGTGTACCCAGGGCCGGCACAACCCATTAGGCAATCTAGGCCGTTGCCTTGGACGCTAATATTTGGGGGGCAGCAACCGCGGCGGCCGGATCTTCGGCTGCCCCCGTTGTCGTCGATATTTCGGGGGCAGGACCTTCTGCCGCCTGTCAGGGGCGGCATTTCGGGGGCGGGACCTTCCGCCACCTAGGGCGGCAAAAACCCTGGCGGCGGTCCTGGCTGTACCTAGAGCTGTAGTGCACGGCCCGTGTCTGTGCTTACCTCACTAGTCCTGGAACAGCTCCTCGGGAAACAGCACCTCAGCCCTTCTGGCCTGGAATAGGAAGAGGAAGGATTAATCATTCAGACACATAACAGCCCATGTCACCGTGGGGCTGAAGGGCTCCTGCTACTCAGACTGCATCAATGGGCACAGAGACCAGACATAATCTGATCCGCTGCAAAGGGACCTAAGAGGAGAAAAACGTAGGGGAGGCAGAGCATCAGCGCCACCCTGTGGTGAGTGGCTTACATGACTAGTTTCTGCCTTCCTTTTTTGAAAGAACAATACAAAGTCCTAACTAAGGGGGAACTGTTTCCTTGCAGTGAGCCTAGGACAAATTCCCACCAGAGGGGCTGCTGCTGGGCTAGGGTGTTAACTTGGACCCTGCCTTCCTTTGCAATCCCCAAGCCTCTTCAAGCGCAGCCAATTAGGACTCCAGGAACAGAGGTGTTTGCTTTGGGTAGGTCTACACTTGGGGCTATTTCGACCCTGCTAGCACGGGTGTAACAGCAGTGTAGATGGTGAGGCCTGGCTAAGGCAAGTAAAGGGCCACTTGAACCCTATGGCTATGCACCCTACATGCCCATGCAGGGCCTCCCGTGTCTACGCTGCTATATTTAGTAGGGTAGAGTCCTGCCCCTTCCCCGCTGCCAGAGCCTTTCCCCACGGCAGTGAAAGATTCCAGTGGGGAAAGGCTCTGGGGGGGGAGGCAGTGCGGAACGGCACCGGCAGCTCCCCGAGCTGAGCCTGGCTGCCCTCCCTGCCACAGCCTTTCACGTGGAGCTACACGCACCCTACGTGCTGACGTCAGTGTAGACAAGGCCTTTGTGTAATAAAGGACAGTGCAGGATGGACGAGGGACAGGGTCAGGATTTAAGGATCATGGAAGCTTTTTTTTTGGTTAGCTGCTGTATGGAGATGGCTGCTGTGTTCGTAAAGGGACCCCTGGACCACAGAAATAGCTCAGGGTCTGGGACAGGGTGTCACATTTTTCCTTGTCCTTCTGCACCTCAAAACCTTTTTTTTTAAAAGGCTTCTAGTCAAATCCTGCAGTTGGGAGCCCAGAGTGCAGTGCACACAGCCCAGCTACACACCAGGGGTTACTGTAATCAGCGACTGCCCCAAGCCACATCGTTCAGCTCTGGCTCCGGATCCAGATCTCAGCGTCCCCAAGTCCACCAGTGCTGGGTTTGGGGTTTCCGGTCTGAGCCCATCTCTCACTGCCATGATCATTTCAAAGCCTCGGCCAACACACTCCAGTGTCCTGAGTCACTGATGCTGCAGGGCTAGAGACCCTCAGCTGGTGGGAATTTGCAGAGCTCCATTGCCGTCCATAGCGCTAAGCCAATTTGCACCATCCGAGGAGCTGGTTCTTGGCGTCTGGTATTGACTAGTGAAGGACTCGCTATAGGCATTAGCAGACTGAATCAAAACTTGAGTTCCATCCAGTCCAGGACCCCATCTCTGACAGCAGCCAGCACCCGGTGGTTCAGAGGAAGCTGTCAGAATCTCACAGTAGCAGCTGTGGAAGAATCTGTCTCCCAGATCGGCTTTCTACAGATCTCTAATAGGCTTTGTCCTTATTCTCCCCCAAAGCGGAGTGACGTTAGCACAGGAAGGAACAAAGGTACCTGTTCTAAATAGAGTTCAGCCTGAGAATTAGTCTGAGTCCAATATGCCGACAGGCTGAAAAACATGAAGGGCCCAGCCAGCTCTGTAGTGCTCTGCGCTTTCCCAGCCAGCCAGGTCCTTCCTGAAGCCGTTGTTCAGAAAATAGGGGTCTCCTCAGAATCGCCCTGGGCTCATGTGCGCATGGTGGCTGGGGTGGGAGACTCAGTGGGGACAAGAGCCAGAGTCAGTCCAGAGCGACTGTAGGAGAACTACGCTGCGAGCTGGACTGTCCCCGTGCCAGGCAAACCGACAGGCTGCTTTCATGGTTAACGTGGTCTTGCCTCCAGCTTTCCCGTCTTAGTTTTAAGCAATTGTCCCGGCCTCCTGAGAATGTGAATAACTCCCGTAGGCTCGCTGATCACTGGGACCACACTCGCCCGGAGCCTTCCCCTTGCCATCAGCTCCCTCACTCCGTGCCCATAAGTCTCCTCCCACAGTCCAGGGACCAGTTATTTTGCCCTTTGCTGTATTTTGTCTAGAGTCTCCTCTGTAAATGTGTGTGTGGGGGGGAGGGGGAGGGTGGGGGTGGGGGAGGGGTGAGAATTGCCATATGAAAGGTGGCGAGGAGAGAGCTTGTCTCTAGCTCTACAGAGCTTTGATCTCCTTGCTGTGATTCACACCCTTACTGCTGTGTAATAGAGGTGAAGGAGGCATGGCCCATCTAGTGGCACTAGCCCATTTCAGTCATGAGGACAGAGGTTGCTGTGCTCTGGGTTTATCCTGCCAGCCTGGGGCTGGCCAATCACTGTACTGTTATGTAATAAGGGTCCCCTGTGGAATGCAGAATGAGCTAGCCTGGGTCAAAGGTTACTTGGTCCGTCCTCAGCCATGAATTTTAGCAGGCGGATGCTGCTCCTCCCTCTTTTCTCCTCTTTGTGGACTTTGGCGGTGCCCAGCAGTTCGTGTGTTGGGGGATCAACAAGGAAAAAAGAAGTTTAGCGACAGCAGAGAAAGGGGAACCCTGGATTAGCTTTATTCCAGCTCAATCATCACACTATTAATGATGGAAATGGTCTCTGCTCTGTCCTTTGTAGGGCTCAAAGAACACATGCTCTTCTCCATGGGCCTGGGCCAAAGCCCATTAAAGACAACAGAGAGACTAACTTCCGTGAGCTTTGTTTGGATCAGGCCACCTTGAACAAAGAGGGGTTGGACTCATTCCTGCATCACTAGGCTTAGCCTATAACCATCTCACTGTCCACTATTTCCTTTGACTGACGGGCTGGGTCTCACCCTCACTCAGATCCCGGACTAAGGAACTGGATCTGAGGAGTTTGTACCCAGTATCCCCCACCTCCTCCCTCTTTACATTTGAGGGTCTCTCTGATGAGTCCTTGCTGAGGACTGTCAAGTCATATTGCCCAGGCCTGATCTTCTTTGACTAAACACCAGGAAATACGGGCTTCCAGGGCTCCATCTGTGTCTTTGCATTAACCAGGTGTATCTTCCTGCCTCATTTAACTACCAGGCTCCTCTGATCAGCGAAGCAGCAGAAAAGCTTCCTGACTCAGGATACAGAGTAACTCTGCTGCTCAGTGCAGCATCTGCCAACCTGCCAGCCTTGAGGCCCAGCCTGTGATATGGTTCTGCAGATCCTAGGCTCAGTGCAGATCCTGGCAGCTGCGTGGGAATGTGCCTGAAAGCCGCTTTTGTGCGCCACTCCCACCAACTTGGAGGCCATTTGGCCACTGGGCCAGCCCCCAGCATAAAGCAGAGAAGCCTCGGGGATGCCGCAGCCATGCCCCCTCTCCCTTGGGAACACCTCCCTCTCCTGAGGAGGGTGGTGCTGGGAGGAGGGTGGTGTTGGAGCCATTACAACAGGCTGATGGCGCCCATTACAGAAGAGGATCATCACACAGTGGATGACCAAAGCACACAGTACAAATTAGACCCCATTGGTGCCATGACAGGGCCTCTGCGTCCACATTGCCGTCTCCTTGACCCACACCCTGGGACCTCTGCTTCCTCACTGCACTAACCTAAGGATATTACTTACGTTCACGTACCAAGTCCAGGCCTTCTGATCTGGGTCTGTCTGCCGGCATGCTGGACAGTGCGCCCTAGGGAATCAACACAACGGCTCTCCTGTCAATGCTTACATTCTCCAGGACGAACTTTCAGAGGTTCAGCCTCTCAACAAAGAGAGCAGTTTTCAAGACGTCTCACGGGAAATCAAATGCAGTCACAATCTGGGAAATTACCGAGGGACTGATGGCCGAATGCTACGCTATTTCCACTGTTCCAGAGGGATTTCCTCAGAAGTATCTGGATGATTATGGTTTCAACACAATCCCTGCCTTTTACATAAACCCCAGGCCACCCCACTTACAGGTCAAGAAATGAGGATGCAAGGTGCCCCAGACATACATATGGGGCACTGCCAGTTGTGAGAATATGGGACTGAGCAATGCTCTGCAATCTCAGTTCAACAAGTCATCAGAACTTACCTCAGCAAAGAAGGCAACTGAGGTGAGCGTGTGCTTCTTCCTGCTCCACTTGGGCCTTGGGCCTGAAATCCTTCCCTCTCTCATGTGGGGCTCTGGAACATAAATACCCATGAGTAACAGGGACAGCAAGCTCTACAGAGCAAATCCGTACGGCAGATGGTAGAAAGAATAGCTTATACTATCTGTCTATCTGTCTATCTATCATTACATGTTAATTCACTTACAGCATCTAGGCCTCCCCATTGTAGCTGAATGGCTCACAGTCAGAAGCTGGGAAGTATCTGTTGAGGGGCTGGATTGTAGGATGAGAGTCCATGCATAGGCTCAGGCCAATGTCTTCCTATGTCACTGTCCAAAGTCTGGCACTAACATTCATATTCAGGCATCTAAACGAGTGGATTGATTTTCAGAGGAGCTGAACAGCCATGGCTTCGGCAGATTCGAGTGGGAAGTTCTTGGAATTCAGCATTTGAGAAAGGTCAGGCCATTTATTTAGGTGCCTGAGTGTGGCATTGCAGCATCTGCCATGGGTCATTTACAGTGAATACGGAATCAACATCATCTTGGCACGACAACCAAGTTCAGGATCTAATCGAGCTGTATCCTCTCTGTCCTGCTGTACCGTTGCGAAACATTGGGACTGCGCCACTCAGAGTGGGCAAAGCTGGAGGCTTTCCACATAAAATGCCAACGTTGTATATTGGGCATAGAGTGAAACGACTTCATTTGTAAAGCAGATGTTTATGGTCGCTCCGGCCTACAGACTACTGGTGCCATTGTCTGCAGATGGCGTCTTATGCTTTTCAGACATGTGGAGAGTATGCCACACAACCAGGCCTGCACAACATACGGCCCAGGGGCCGCATGCGGCCCGTGGGGGCTCACTGTGCGTCCCGCGGGGGGATTCTAAACCCCACGCACACAAAGTCCCGAGGCTGGCGTGACGGCGCTTCCTGGGGCAGCTCCTGGTGGCGTGCCTGCTGGCCGACAGGAGCCAGCAATGCGGGACACGGGGATGGAGCCCTCGTGCGCCACCGCGCCTCCATGCCTCCTGCCCCAAGCGGGACACGGAGCCCGCGCGCCGCCACATCTCCACGCCGCCCCCCCCCCGGCCCCAAGCGGAAGACGGAGCCCGCGCGCGCCGCTGCCCCTCCCCACTGCCCCAAGCAAGACACGGGCACGGATCCCTCGCCCGCCGCCCCCCAGCGGGACACAGGGCTCAGCCACCGCCCCCGTCCTGAGCACTTTTTGGCCCACCTCCCGCCCCCGGGACTCCTGCCCCATCCAACCCCCCGCGTTCCTTGATGCCCCTCCCGGGACCCCTGCCCCATCCACCCACTTCCCTGTCCCCTGACTGCCCTCCGCCGCCCCATCCAACTCCTCTCCTGATTCCCCATCCAACCACCCCTTCTCCCTGTCCCCTGACCACCCTTGGAACCCCTGCCCCTGACTGCCTCCCAACGCCCCATCCAACCCCTGCTCCTTCCTGACTGCCCCCCGGGACCCTTGCCCCCATTCAATCCCCCTGTTCCCTGCCATCTGACTGCCCCGACCTCTATCCAGCCCCCCACCACCCTCCTGAACTCCCCTGCCCTCTATCCAGCACCCCGTCCCTGCTCCCTTACCGCGCTGCCTGGAGGTGGCTGGCGGCGCTACAACCGCGCCGCTCAGCAGGAGCCGGGCCACGCTGCCACCGCGCAGTGCCTGGAGCACCGGGTCAGTCTGAGCTTGCAGCCCCCCCGCTTCCCGCCAATCAGCTGTTTGTGCAGGAAGCCTGGGAGGGCTGAGAAGCAAGCGGTGGCTTCGCACTCAGGCCCAGGCGGAGCGGAGGTGAGCTGGGGCGGGGAGTGGTTCCCCTGCGCACCCCTCCCCCCCGGGTTACCTGCTGTGGTGCGGACGGCTCCTCCCACCCCAGCTCACCTCCGCTCCGTCTCCGCCTCCCTGGGCTTGAGCACGAAGCCACCACTTGCTTCTCTGCCCTCCCAGGCTTCCCGCACGAACAGCTGATTCGCGGGAAGCGGGGGGAGGGGGAGAAGCGGGGAGGAGTGTTCAGAGGCTAGGGTTACCATATCTCATAAATAAAAAAAGAGGACCCTCCACGGGCCCTGGCCCCGCCCATTTCCCCACCCGTAGCCCCGCCCCAACTCCGCCCCTTCCCCACCCTAACTCCGCCCCCTCCTCCCTCCGACTCCCAGCCAGGGGGAAAGGGCTGCCCCAGTGCTACTGGCTTCAGGGTTTGCCGGGCAGCCCCCAGACCCTGCGCCCCCAGCTGGCGCTTCCCCAGCGCAGCTGGAGCCCAGGAGGGGAAGCGCCCAGCCGGGGGCGCAGGGTCTGGAGGCTGCCCGGCAAACCGTGAAGCCAGTAGCGCTTGCGCTTTGGGCAGCCCCTATGCCTCTGGACCCTGCGCGCCAGCCGGGCACTTCCCCTCCCGGGCTCCGGCGGCGCAGGGTCCGGAGGCACGGGGGCTGCCCGAAGCCGGTAGCGCTCGGGCAGCCCGGCTCTTAAACAGAGCCAAAGAGGAGCAGAGCCTCCAGTCGCGCGGCTCTGCTCCTCTTCGGCTCTGTGTAACTGACACAGTGTAAGTTACGCAGAGCCGCCGGGGCTGGAGGCTCTGCTCCTCTTCGGCTCTGTTTAAGAGCCGGGCTGCGCGAGCGCTACCGGCTTCGGGCAGCCTCCGTGCCTCCGGACCCTTTGCCGCCGGAGCCCGGGAGGGGAAGTGCCCGGCTGGGGGCGCAGGGTCTGGAGGCACGGGGGCTGCCCGAAGCCGGTAGTACTCGGGCAGCCCGGCTCTAAAACAGAGCTGAAGAGTCGGGGAGGAGCAGAGCTGCCATTTTCCCAGACATGTTCGGCTTTTTGGCAATTCCCCCTGGACGGGGGTTTGACTGCCGAAAAGCCGGACATGTCCGGGAAAAAGAGGACGTATGGTAACCCTAACAGAGGCGGAGGCGGAGTGGAGGTGAGCTGGGGCCGGGGAGCGGGGCGGAGAGGTGGAGCACCCATGGGGTCGGCTCTTAAGGCCACAAAACCTGACCCACCCACTCCTGGAAGAATTCTCTTCCTTGACTTAGCTGTTGAACTCCCCAAATCATTATTTAAAGACTTTAAGTCGCTGAGAATCCTCCAGCAAGCGACCCCTGCCCCATGCTGCGGAGGAAGGCGAAAAACCTCTAAGGCCTCTGCCAATCTACCCTGGAGGAAAATTCCTTCCCGACCCCAAATATGGCGATCAGCTGAACCCCGAGCATGCGGGCAAGATTCTCTAGCCAGACCACCTGGAAAAGTTCTCTGTAGTAACTTTTAATATCCCATCATTGACCATTGTTATTGACCTATTGACTAAAATCACTGTATCCCATCAAACCATCCCCTCCATAAACTTATCAAGCTTAATCTTAAAGCCAGAGACGTCTTTCGCCCCCTCTGTTTCCCTTGGAAGGCTGTTCCAAAACTTCACCCCTCTGATGGTTAGAAACCTTCATCTAATTTCAAGCCTAAACTTCCCGACGGCCAGTTTATATCCATTCCTTCTAGTGTCCACATTAGTACTGAGCTGAAATAATTCCTCTCCCTCCCTGGTATTTATCCCTCTGATATATTTAAAGAGAGCAATCATATCCCCCCTCAGCCTTCTTTTGGTTAAGGTAAACAAACCAAGCTCCTCGAGTCTCCTTTCATATGGCAGATTTTCCATTCCTCGGATCATCCTAGTGGCCCTTCTCTGTACCCGTTCCAGTTTGATTTCATCCTTTTTAAACATGGGAGACCAGAACTGCACACAGTACTCCAAATGAGGTCTCACCAGTGCCTTGTATAACGGAACCAGCACCTCCTTATCCCTACTAGAAATACCTCGCCTAATGCATCCCAAGACTGCATTCGCTTTTTTCACGGCCACGTCACATTGCTGACTCATAGTCATCCTGCGATCAACCACGACTCCGAGGTCCTTCTCCTCTTCCGTTACATCCAACTGATGCGTCCCCAGTTTATAACTAAAATTCTTGTTAGTTATCCCTAAATGCATAACCTTACACTTCTCACTATTAAATTTCATCTTATTACTATTACTCCAGTTTACAAGGTCATCCAAATCTCCCTGCAGGATATCCCGATCCTTCTCCGAATTGGCAATACCTCCCAACTTTGTGTCATCCGCAAACTTTATCAGCCCACTCCTACATTTGGTTCTGAGGTCAGTAATGAATAGATTAAATAAAATCGGATCGAAAACCGAACCTTGAGGAACTCCACTGGTAACCTCCCTCCAACCTGACAGTTCACCTTTTAGTACGACCCGCTGCAGTCTCCCCTTTAACCAGTTCCTTACCCACCTATGGATTTTCATATCGATCCCCATCTTTTCCAATTTAGCCAATAATTCCTCATGCGGTACCGTATCAAACGCTTTACTGAAATCGAGGTATATTAGATCCACCGCATTTCCTTTATCTAAAAAATCTGTTACTTCCTCAAAGAAGGAGATCAGGTTGGTTTGGCACGATCTACCTTTCTTAAAACCGTGTTGTAATTTGTCCCAATTGGCATTGACCTCAAGGTCCTTAACTACTTTCTCCTTCAAAATTTTTTCCAAGAAAAATTGCATATTACAGATGTTAGACTAACAGGCCTGTAGTTACCCGGGTCACCTTTTTTCCCCTTCTTGAAAATAGGAACCACATTAGCTATTCTCCAGTCAAACGGTACCACCCCCGAGTTTATGGATTCATTAAAAATTATCATTAACGGGCTTGCAATTTCCCGCGCCAGTTCTTTTAATGTTCTCGGATTAAGATCATCCGGTCCGCCCGATTTAGTCCTGTTAAACTGTTCGAGTTTGGCTTCTACCTCGGATACAGTAATGTCAATGCCCACTCCTTTATTCCCATCCGTCTCCCTTCTACTATTCCTCAGCCTTTCATTAGCCTCATTAAATACCGATGCAAAATATTCATTTAGATATTGTGCCATGCCTAGATTATCCTTAATCTCCACTCCATCTACAGTCTTAAGCGGTCCCACTTCTTCTTTCTTTGTTTTCTTCCTATTTATATGGCTATAAAAGTTCTTACTATTGGTTTTAATTCCCCTCACAAGGTCCAACTCTACTCGGCTTTTGGCTTTTCTCACTCCATCTCTACATGCTCTGACCTCAATAAGGTAGGTTTCTTTGCTGATCCCCCCCCTCTTCCACTCCCTGTACGCTTCCTGTTTTTTCTTAATGACCCCTCTGAGATGCTTGCTCATCCAGCTCGGTCTAAATCTCCTGCCTACGAACCGTTTTCCCTTTCTTGGGATACACGCCTCTGACAGCTCCTGAAACTTCAACTTGAAATAATCCCAGGCGCCTTCTGCTTTTAGATCCCTAAATATGTTAGTCCAATCCACTTCCCTAACCAGTCTCCTTAATTTATTAAAGTTAGCCCTTTTGAAATCGTAAACCTTAGTCTCCGATTTAATTCTGTTAATCTTTCCATTTAGTTTAAATGGAATTAGCTCATGATCACTTGAGCCAAGGTTGTCCCCTACAACCATTTCCTCAACGAGGTCCTCACTACTCACCAGCACCAAATCTAAAATGGCATCCCCCCTCGTCGGTTCAGCAACTACTTGATGAAGGAATTCATCAACTATTACGTCTAGGAAAATCTGAGCCCTATTATTGTTACTAGCATTTGTTCCCCAATCTATATCTGGGAAGTTAAAGTCTCCCATGATTACACAGTTCCTATTAGTATTTACTTCTCTAAAAATGTTAATGAGTTCTCTGTCCATATCCAGGCTTGGGGTGTGCTATAGACCGCTTTTATAGGCCCTCTCCTCAGCCAAGCTCCGCCCCCAATCAGGGCTCAGCTGCCCGCCCAGCACGCTGCCCCTACAGGCCTCTACACATACAAGCAATACAAAGACAGACGCAAATACAGGTACCTTCTCCTCCAATGGAACTCCCACTCAAAGATCTGTGTGTGTCAGGACACTGGGGGTCTGTGTGGGGCATTGTTTAGTTGTGGTGGTGGGGCTGTGGGGAAGGGCCCTGGGAGGGAGGGAGGAGAAATCTGTGTGTATTGGGAAACTAGCAAGCGTGGGGTTCTATGTGGGGTGCTGATGTGTATTAAGAGTTACCAGCTGGATTGAGGACTGATAGATTTGGACAGAGTTTATATTGAATGGGCAAATGAAAAAGATTGCAAACTATAACATAGTACCAAGGTTCAATACAAAGTCATATAAAAGTTATACACAAATGCATAATGCAGAGATTTATCTACAACTGCATTGATTGACTGCTGTGTGCAGTAATATAGTGACCCCTGGACCTACAGGCTTCCACACACCGTCAGTGCCTTGAAAATTTGCTGTTCTCTACTAAGGTTTTTCGCTAAACTGGCTGCTTTAATTATTTTTTCATTTGGGCTCAATTTGGCGAGATTGGGATGCTTAGTTTCAAAGTGCCACCGAAGGTTGTATTCTTTCGGAACGGCTAACGTTTCGCGACACACGAGGCACAGTATTTTGTCTTTGGAAATAGTACATAAGTATTTATTCGTCCATTCAGTGTTGAAAACTCTGTGCTCTGATTCTTTTTCTTTTCACTCATGGTATCCATTATGAAGCTCAAGATTTTGTTGAATAAATTCACACACAAGGGAAACACTCACAGTCACACACAAAGAGAAGAGATATCTCACGGCGCATGGCACACTAGCAAGGCACTGATGGTGTGTGGAAGCCTGTAGGTCCAGGGGTCACTATATTACTGCACACAGCAGTCAATCAATGCAGTTGTAGATAAATCTCTGCATTATGCATTTTTGTATAACTTTTATATGACTTTGTATTGAACCTTGGTACTATGTTATAGCGGGCTCCTAAGATAGTATAATTAAACTAAAAGAAAAATTTCTTCTGTGCAAATTTTTGAAGCAGAGTTCAAATTTGTGTGCCATGAGGCAAATGCGCCCAAGTGAATAAAACGCTTATACATTTAAAAAGTTTTAATTTGCAATTTGTGTCAATTTATATGGGTTTTCAGATAGAGACATCATAAGTAAAAAACGAAAAACAAAAGTTTGTGTTTTAAATTGAAAATTTTCCTAAAAAATATCAATAAATGATTATCAGCCAAGAATAAGATATGTAATTACAAATGCATTTTAATTTCTTTATTGGTCGAAATGTCAAAGACTGCTAAACTAACCTGACTGTTTTTCCCTGCGATCTTTTTCATTTGCCCATTCAATATAAACTCTGTCCAAATCTATCAGTCCTCAATCCAGCTGGTAACTCTTAATACACATCAGCACCCCACATCACATCAGCATATCTTAATACACATCAGCACCCCACTCGCTAGTTTTCCAATACACACAGATTTCTCCTCCCTCCCAGTGCCCTTCCCCACAGCCCCACCACCACAACTAAACAATGTCCCACACAGACCCCCAGTGCCCTGACACACACAGATCTCCCTCACTGCCCAGCACCCCCCAACAGGCCCCCACTGCCTAGCACCCCAAAATACACAAACCTCCCCAACTGCCCAGCGCCCTCCACACCCTCACAGCCCAGCACCCCCCGCACACCTCCCAGATACTCACTCCACCACACCCTTCCCCCTTCCCTGGCCACACTCACCAGCCCTTCTGGGAGGTCTCTGGCTCCTAGAGGGAGAGCGGCAAGGGGAGTCTCCAGTGGTGAGCGGGAGCCGGTTCGCGGGAACCGGTTGTTAAATTTAGAAGCCCTTTTAGAACCAGTTGTCCTGCGCGGGACCGGTTCTAAAAGGGCTTCTAAATTTAACAACCGGTAAGTTGAAGTGACCAGGACCGTAGCTGGGGGGGAGCAGAGGGAGCGGCTGCTCCCCCTGAGCACATTATCCAAAAGTGGCACCTTAGGAGCCGACCCCATGGGTGCTCCAGCTCTCCGCCCCGCTCCCCGGCCCCAGCTCACCTCCACTCCACCTCCGCCTCTGAACACTCCGCCCCGCTTCTCCCCCTCCCTGCCCGCTTCCCGCGAATCAGCTGTTCATGCGGGAAGCCTGGGAGGGCAGAGAAGCAAGTGGCGGCTTCGCGCTCAAGCCCAGGGAGGCGGAGACGGAGCGGACGTGAGCTGGGGTGGGGGGAGCCGTCCGTGCCACAGCAGGTAACCAGGGGGAGGGGCGCGCAGGGGAACCACTCCCCGCCCCAGCTCACCTCCGCTCTGCCTCCCTGGGCCTGAGCGCAAAGCTGCCACTTGCTTCTCAGCCCTTCCAGGCTTCCTGCGCGAACAGCTGACTGGCGGGAAGCGGGGGGCTGCAAGCTCAGACTGACCCGGTGCTCCAGGCACTGCGCGGTGGCAGCATGGCCCGGCTCCAGCCGAGCGGCGTGGCTGTAGCGCCGCCAGCCACCTCCAGGCAGCGCGGTAAGGGAGCAGGGAGGGGATGCTGGATAGAGGGCAGGGGAGTTCAGGGGGGTGGTGGGGGGCTGGATAGAGGTCGGGGCGGTCAGATGGCAGGGAACAGGGGGATTGAATGGGGGCAAGGGTCCCGGGGGGCAGTCAGGAAGGAGCAGGGGTTGGATGGGGCGGTGGGAGGCAGTCAGGGGCAGGGGTTCCAAGGGTGGTCAGGGGACAGGGAGAAGGGGTGGTTGGATGGGGAATCAGGAGAGGAGTTGGATGGGGCAGCAGAGGGCAGTCAGGGGACAGGGAAGGGGGTGGATGGGGAGGGGTCCCGGGGGGGCATCAAGGAACGCGGGGGGTTGGATGGGGCAGGAGTCCCGGGGGGGGTGGGCCAAAAAGCGCTCAGGACGGGGGCGGTGGCAGAGCCCTGTGTCCTGCTGGGGGGGGGCAAGGGCTCCGTGTCCATGTCCCGCTTGGGGCAGTGGGGAGGGAAGGCAGCGCGTGCGGGCTCCGTGTCCTGCTTGGGGCCGGGGGGGCGGGTGGAGGTGCGGCGGTGCGCGAGGGCTCCATCCCCGTGTCCCGCTTGGGGCGGGGGGAGGTGGAGGCGCGGCGGCGCGCTAGGGCTCCATCCCCGTGTCCCTCTTGGGGCCGGGGGGGTGGAGGCGCGGCGGCGCGTGAGGGCTCCATCCCCGTGTCCCGCTTGGGGCGGGGGGAGGTGGAGGCGCGGCGGTGCGCGAGGGCTCCATCCCTGTGTCCCGCTTGGGGCGGGGGCAGGTTGGGGGGGCAGCGGCGCGCGAGGGCTCCATCCCTGTGTCCCGCTTGGGGCGGGGGCAGGTTGGGGGGGCAGCGGCGCGCGAGGGCTCCATCCCCGTGTCCCGCTTGGGGCTGGGGGGTGGAGGCGCGGCGGCGCGCGAGGGCTCCATCCCCGTGTCCCGCTTGGGGCCGGGGGGTGGAGGCGCGGCAGCGCGCGAGGGCTCCATCCCCGTGTCCCGCTTGGGGCGGAGGGGGTGGCCGGCGGCGCACAAGGGCTCCATCCCTGTGTCCCGCTTTGGGTGGGAAGGGGGGCGGCAGCATGCGAGGGCTCCGTGCCCGTGTCCTGCTTGGGGCAGGAGGGGGGGGCGGCAGCATGCGAGGGCTCTGTGCCCGTGTCCCGCTTGGGGCGGGGGGGGGGGCGGCAGGGCGCGAGGGCTCCGTGCCCGTGTCCTGCTTGGGGCAGGGGGGCCGGTGGCACACGAGGGGGCAAAAATATCCTTGCGCCAGCGCCGGCATTGGGTCGGGGGGGCGCCTGAAAGCCCCGCCACCGCAGCTCTGATTGGGCTGGACTCAGCCGCCCGCATTGCTGGCTCCTGTCGGCGGGCAGGCACGCCACCGCGGGCCGTATGTTGTGCAGGCCTGCTATATGGCATGAACCTGTTAGTCCCTCGTAGATTAGTCCACACTGCATCTACTTCTGCTGTCAAAGCTTCTCATGGCTGCATAACATGAGAGGGCTAATGCACAGATTCCATCTCTTCCTACAAGGTCACAAAGAATGTATCAGAGATTGGAGGCTAATCAGTAGAAAGGGAAAAGGTCAATAATGCCGTGGCTGATGTAATGGACCAGCTGTCTTGCAACTCATCCTGTTATGGAAGGAAGACAGAGACGTGAGAGAAATGAGGATGCAAGGTGCCCCAGACATATATATGGAGCACTGCCAGTTGTGAGAATATGGGACTGAGCAACGCTTTGCAATCTCAGTTCAACAAGTCAACAAAACTTATGATCGCTCCGGTCTACAGACTACTGGGGCCATTGTCCGCAGATGGCGTCTTATGTTTTTCAGACATGTCGCGAGTATGCCACAAGAGGCTCCGGCGAACACCGTTCTTTGAGTGGCTCGTAACATCCGAGAGACAATTCCACCAATCAAGGGGTGCAGGCAGCCCAAAGGCAGGCCCCCTATTACATGGGTTCCTCAAGTCTATTCCGACGTTGGGCTCTCGGCCCGTCAAGCACAGGGACGGATCAATGGTGAACAATTGCTACGGCCGACCGTTCAGCTAAGCGTTGAAGAAGTATGGATTTAGGTACCTAACTTTTGACATCCATGTTTGAAATGTCAATGTATGGAGAGATGAAGGGTTTTATTTAACTGTCCAAGGGGAACTAGAGGCCTGGATCATACGAACAGCCATATTGGATCAGACCAGTGGTCCATCTAGCCCAACATTCCATCTTCTGACAGTGGCCAGTGCCGGATGCTTCAGAAGGAATGAACAGAACAGGGCAATTTATCAAGTGATCCATCCCCATCATCCAGATTCCATCTCTTCCTACAAGGTCACAAAGACTGTATCAGAGATCGGTCACAAAGACTAATCAGAAGAAAGGGAAAAGGTCATTAATGCCTTGGCTGATATAATGAACCAGCTATCTAGCAACTCGTCCCATTATGGAAGGAAGACAGAGACGTGAGAGCAAATGCCCTTGGTTTTGCACTAACAGTCTTGTCACCTTTTTGTTTAGCTGGAGCCAGTAGCCGTCATTCTGCTGAGTACTGGGGTCATTTAAACTCATCCCCAGCTGCCTACATCTCATGGGGAACGATGCAGGTAATTACCACAGGATCATGCAGGCACTGGCTTCGGGGCTGGAGTGGTGGCTCAGCTGACCTCCTCCAGTCACCAACTTCTCTGTGGGAACTCAGGGCCCTCCTGAGTCCCATCGGTGGCTTTGGGAAGGGTCCGAGCCACCCAAGAGATCTCTGTGAGAAGCATTTTCCCTCTCCTCCTGGCCAGTCAAGCAGCAGAGCAGGTTCCTGAATCTAGCTCCTAGGGTCTGACGTGACTGGTTTCTGCCACCATCCTGAACTTGCTGAATGGCCCGTGAGACACTGACATGGACAGAGGAATCCGGATCTTGCTGCAGGCCACTGAGAGCTGAGACAGAGAGAGGAAGCTCAGGTCAAAACACATATCGTATTAGCATGCCCTAGCACCTGCACCATGGGCCTCTGTATCTTCCACGGGGGCGGCTCTATGTTTTTTGCCACCCCAAGCACGGCAGTCAGGCGGCCTTTGGTGGCATGCCTGCGGGCAGTCCGCTGGTCACGCGGATTCAGCGGCGTTTCTGTTGGTGATCTGCTGGTCCCGCGCCTTCAGGGTACCTGCCACCGAATTGCCGCCGAAGCTGTGGGACCAGCGGTCCTCCCGCAGGCATGACGCCGAAGGCTGCCTGACAGCCGTCCTCACAGCGACCGGCACGCCGCCCCCCGTGGCTTGCCGTCCCAGGTACGCACTTGCTGCGCTGGTGCCTGGAGCTGCCCCTGATCTTCCACAGCAACGAACTCCTCCCAGATGCTCTGGACCCACCAGGGCTATCAGTGTCATCGCCATCTGATAACCCCTTAAGTCCTCAGTGACATCTGCCCTTGGCAGCACCATCTTCCACTGCATTCTGGGGCATCCACCTCCTTAGCACCATCTCCCTGACACGTGCCAGGGCCTCTCACCCTGCCTGGCATTTACTTTCTCTTTGTAAAACCTTCTGGCACCTGGAGATGGAAGTGATGCCTGACTTCAGACAAAACAAAGCTGGGACTGATGTCCAGGCTCTCTCAACAGCTACCTCTGGCCACGTCTAAATTGAACTCAATGCAGCAGCATGGCGGGGGAGTTGCACTTTTTCCTAGATTGGTTCACAAGTGGGAGGGATAGCTCAGTGGTTCGAGCATTGGCCTGCTAAACCCAGGGTTGTGAGCTCAATCCTTGAGGGGGCCATTTAGGGAACTGGGGTTTAAAAAACAAACAAACACTATCTGGGGATTGGTCCTGCTTTGAGCAGGGGGTTGGATTAGATGATCTCCTGAGGTCCCTTCCAACCCTGATATCCTACAAGGAGCATGAGCTCTCCTTCCATATGCAAACACAGCCATGTGGCAACTACTTACACTGAAGTATCAGCTCCTTCTCTTGCCTGACCATGGCGGGCTCTGAGCTTCGAACAGTGCAACCTGGAACGTACAATGGAAATGAATCTTGCAGGAGTTTTCACCTCCCCTGGGGCTACCTTTTAAAAAATGTCAGTCTTTCCAACAAGCAAAACAGCTTTCAAGTGGTCCCTGGGATAATCAGACAAGTCCACAAGCTCCAAGACAAAGAGGCTCATGTCTTGGAAGATACAGAGAGCCTGATTGCCAATGGCTATGGTATTGCTGCAGTCCCACAGGGATTCCAGTGGGTGGAGCTGGAGGGTAGGGTTGTAATTTGCTCCAGGCCTTTTGATATAATCCCCAGCCCAACTGCCTCAAGGGCAGGAAATCTAGACACTAGGATCCCAGGGGGTTAATTCTTGCTGCTAGTGCCCTCCAAGCAGAACACGGGACAACCTCTCAGATAGAAGTTGCTTAAGAAAAGTCGTGGTTACCGATAAAGATGGCTGCTGCCCGTCGTATTGGAGCCTGGGGGCTTTGGAGGTGATCCAGACATTGGTGCAAGATGTCAGATATGTTCTTGAGCTTCAGCACCTAGGAATAGAAACCAAAGAAGCTTCTTGTTGCTGGGGCCGCAGGGTGAGGAGAAGAGAGATTTCATCTGCTTGGCTTGGAGGGGTGGGAAGAATGCAGCTCCCATCTCCATGTATCCTGGGGGCGACCATCTACATGCCAGGCAGTCATTAAATGACCATTTCAAAGCGTCACCAGACACATTGCTGGTGTCTGAGCTGCTGGCACTGCAGGGCTGGAGCCTGGCACTAGAGAACACTGAAGCCCGGTTGTATGGGTTTCATCTGGGGAGGACATTAGAGAGGGTGCAGAGCATAGGAAATACGGTGCAGAAGTGGCCAATGGGCTGGGGTAAGGTGAAAAATGGGGACATCCAGTTTCCTGCAGGATTCGGAAGGCATTTTTGCCATCAACTGATTCTTTATGTTCTGAGCTTTCACCTCCGTACTGAACTCCTGGCCAGGTCTGGCTGTTCAGATCTGACAGGCACTGGGAGGAGTGGGGGAGCTGGGTGCTTCTAAGAGGAAGCCAGAGTGCAGTATGCTAGTACTAGACATGCAATCAGAGCAGTGAGTGAGGGAACACGTTTCCGGTCCCACATCTAGAAGCAGCACTCACGAGAAGCCGATTGTTCACTTACAGAGTGCTGGCAGATCTTGTCCACCACCTGGGGATGGGTGTGCCAAGCCTTCTTGCTGTTAATCTGCTCAGGACAAGACCATCCCAGGAGCTGAAAACACCCAGCCAAGGCTTTCTGACACCTCTGCAACACAAGATGGGACAAGGAGAGTTTGCATCATGAGAAGAGCTGGAATCTGTGGTCACTCTGCAGTGAAAAGCCAGCTGAAATGATCAATGAGGGAAAGGAATGTGGGGGTCACATGGTATCCTGCTGACCCTTGGTGTCTCTGTTCCTATTAGTGGAGGCTCCTGGAGTTTGATCTTCATGGTGGCTGCAGTTCAGTGACTTAGGAAGTGGCTGCTGGGAGCCATAAAACATCTCCACTTGTGTGTCCATTGAAGGCCAGGGAACTTGCTTGGGTAAGCGGGTAGGGCTGAGATTTTTCACTTTTGGGAGGCGGCTCTGGAGACAGACCTAGCAGGAGAGCTGGAGCAGTCAGGGCCTGCTGCACCAGGGAGCACATGGCAGCGGGACTCACCTTGCCCACGTCAGGGTCCTCGTCCTGTAAGTGAAGGAGCAGTGGGACCAGGCTGCGGGTCACTTCCTCCTGCAGCAGGGGCTTCTGCCTCCTCGTCACTGTGTGAAGCAACTTTGTAAAGAGCATGATGGCAGCAGAGCGCACCTGGGGTCTCACCTGTGATGGACACACAACCATGAGGGGATCTCACCGAGGGAGCTTCACACTCTCCTTACAGGGTGAGCTCGGCACAATGCAAACCACAGATAGGGGCCAGTCTGACTAATAACTCCATGGTCTGCCCACCAAGAGGACACCCATTTGCAGAAAGGTTTGGGTGGAGGGGCAGACAACACAGGATAGGACAGTGGTTCCTAAATTTCCCTGGAGGCCTCCTGTAAGTGCTGACTCCATCCCCAGTGAAGGGCTCTTTGGAGGGTTTCTTTAATGGGTTCAACACTTTCATAATTTCATAGCATTTAAGGGCCATTCATTCATCTAGACTCCAAAGCACAGGACATTACATTTCACCCCATGACCACTACATTGAGCATGTTAACTTGAGTTAGATTAAAGCATATCAGTCCTCAGGAGACCAAACGGTTGCATGCCACACACAGAGAACACGAGAGACCAAGGTGTCACCAATGCCTGAGGCCCAGCAATGGCTCGGAACTGATCAGGTCAGATATGCCACCACTACGACTCCAGAGTCACAACACTGCCTGGCTGGGGATGGGCAGGTCAAGAGCCCCTGACTTACAGCATCGAGTAAGAGGATTAGCTTCCTGGCCACGCTGGTGCGCTCACTCCCATCCAGGCTCTGCAGAAGGTTCTGAACAGCTGAGATGGCCTCCAGAATACTCCCATCATCCATCTCATCCGAGCCCCAAAGGATGGCAGGCAGCAGGGCCTTGACTTGTTCCACCTACACACACAGACACACATGGGGGGGCTCATCAGATCTCCTAGCCCTCCAGTGAGTACAAGCCACAGTGCCAGGGCTGTGTTTATTCTACCCCGTGGCACCAAGTCAGAGAGAAGCTCCGTCTCCACAGTCGGAGGCGTGGTGCTTTAGAATCGATGGGGATGCCTGACGAGGCAATCAGTGAATCCTAACCCTGTCCTGGGTCGTTCTGGTGTAGGGTGGGCAAAGCTGTGGTTTGCTTCGGGGCTTTTCTCTCTTTTCTACGTGCTATTCATTATTATTATAGCAGATGCTGGCAGCAATCTCCATAGTTAAGGCTGGTACACAGTTTCCATTCTAGTTGCTCCTTTTGATATGCTCCTAAAAACATTCCCTTTTTGGATGGAAATGTTCCATGCTGTCTCCCCAGTCAATTGTGATTTTTTCCTGGGGAGATTGCGTCTCTGAGCTGTAGGACAGTTTTTCCACTTACAAACAAACAAACGAAAACTTCTAGCCACCTTCTTTTCCCATGCAGACAATCCCCCAAATGGTGAAACTTGGGGAAAAAATCAAACCTGGCCCATGGGGAGTCCTAGGTGAGAGCTGAACCCTCTGCAAAGTTTGAGAAACTTGGACCTGATAGTGCAAGGCATTGAAATATCATTTGGGGGCAGGGTCACAAACACTCTTTAAGAAAGTGCTCTGCCTCTCTCAGGGCTGGAGACTTTGGGGCCAGCCAGCCCCATGCATTAATCAGATGCAGCGGAGGAGGAGAGAACTATTTTGGGCTGTCAGGAAGGAAGGGGAAGCAGAAGCAGGGGGGAGTGGCTCCTAGAGTACCCTGGGAGGGAAGGCAGGGGGAATCTGATGGGGGAAAAGGGCCTCCAGGGAGGAAGCCTTGGGAAGCAGTCCTCCCCCAAGAGAACAAAGAACTCCGCAGAGCCTGGGGGCAAAGAGCTTGCAGAAGGGGTGCCCAGGAAGGGGGCCAAAGTTAAGTTTTCTTATGTTTACTCAGGACAGGGTGGAACCTTTGTTGAGTGAGCTCAGAAGAGGAGATGTGGAAATGGCAGAAGATCCTGTTTCTGATTTTTAGTCTGTTGGACATTGTCAGGTTTGATTCTGAGGGTTTTATCTTTGGCCTTCAAAGGCTTGTTTGTCTTAATAAATGAGCCTGAATAAGGGTGTTATTGAACGAGGTATTTGTGAAGTCAAGCCGAGGAGGGGAAAACTGAGGCAGTGCTGCAATGTTGGGTCTTGCCACTGGAGGGAGCGATGAGACAGGGCCCTGTGTGCTCGCTAAGGTCTTTAGCCCAATCAAGGTCTTCCTTTGTGACAGCACCAGGATTGGTCTCTCCAAGAAGGAACAGGAATGCTGCTGGGGTAATTTGCATGCGGGAGAATTAGGGTTACCATATCTGAACTTTCAAAGAGAGGAGACTCCATTGGGGGGTGGGTAGCCCCGCCCCCTAGCCACTCCCTCCCACTTCTCACCCCCTGACAGCCCCCCCAGAATCCCCGACCCATCTAACCCCCCCGTCCCTGACTGTCCCAACCCCTCTCCACACCCCTGCCCCCCTGACAGCCCCCCCCGAACTCCTGACCCATCCAACCCCCCCGCTCCCTGTCCCCTGACTGCCCCCCTTCTCCAACTCCCCGGCCCCCTTACCGTGCCACTCGGCTTAGAGCAGGTGTCTGGCTCCACGCCCCAAGGAGCGCCCCGCCCGAGTGCTGCCGAGCGGCGTGCTGAGGCCGTGGGGGAGGGGGGGAGCTGGGAAGGGGCTTTGGGTGCCGAGGCCCCAATGCGAGCGGCGCTCGGCCGCCCTGTCAGCCGCTTTTCGGTCGATAAATAGCCAACTGGGGGGAAATCCCGGACATTTTTAGATTTTTAGAAATCCCCCCCGGACGGCTATTTAAAGAGCGAAAAGCCGGACATGTCCGGGGAAACCCGGAGTGTGGTAGCCCTAGGAGAATGATAACGTCCACCTGAAATCCAAGCAGTAAAATCCCATCTAAAATACTCTCCGAGGAAAGATCAGCATTGAGGGGCCGTTGTGATCCCCGTTCCTGCTGGGGAAATGGAGGCACCGAGAGGGTCAGCAAGTCAGCAGCAGAGGTGGGCTCAGAACACTGTGCCTCACGGCCTGCCCAGAACTCAGTCCACTGGGTCACAGCCACCCCGTTCGTTTTCCAGTTAACCAAGCCTGGGCTCTCACCTTCCCTGGTTGGGTTGCCAGGATGCCGAGTCCTCTTAGACCAAGT
This sequence comes from Malaclemys terrapin pileata, assembly GCF_027887155.1. Lineage (NCBI taxonomy): Eukaryota > Metazoa > Chordata > Testudines > Emydidae > Malaclemys > Malaclemys terrapin. The sequence goes on along the minus strand of NC_071505.1, from coordinate 346,385,718 downwards.
GAACGGAAAACTGGGCTGGGGTGTTTTGTCCACTCCTCGAGACGGTCCAAAGTGTCTGGATGTGGGAGCTTCTTGGCCTCTTTGTAACGCAGAAGCTGAAAACAACACAGAGAGAATCAGCAGCAGGTGCTTACTGGAAAACTTTGTGTGTTGGTTCTGTGGAGAGGCATCATAACCTCCATGTTGTACCGTCCATTGCTATACATCAGCCCCACTTTGTGTGTGACACCCAGTCCTCCCACTGACTTCCTGGGGCTTTGACTGGCCGTTAGCACTAGACTCAGCCATAGGCGTTAGCAGAGCTGCTCTACCCTCCAGGAGAACATGTAGGGCAACAAACTGTTCAGTGACCATTTGTATGGCGGACTCTTGTGCATCTGGGGGTTTGCCAAGAGCAGCCGAACCCCTCGTGGTGACCCTGTGAAGCAGAACAAGCCGCTCTGAGATCACGCGAAAGCTGGGACTGAGAAATCAAACCCCTGAGTTGAAATCCTGACCCCACTGAAGTCAGTGGCAGTTTTGCCATTGATCGCAATGGGCCCAGGATTGGACTCCTGGTGAGGAGAGAATTAAACCCCATCCCTTAATGAGTTAGATGAGGAGACAATCCCTGAAAACTGTCAATATGAACTAGCCAGACAGAAACCGTGGAAATGGGGAGGACAACCTAGCGATGGACTATAGAGCCACCTCATTCCTGGTGATGTGCCTCTAACTAACCCATCCAATAGAGAAGGTTAAAGATTGCTCACCACATTCAGAGCTAATGATCCTGCATCTGGGGGAGCTTTTACCATGATCCTCTCTCCTCCATACCCACTCTCAATGCCCCTCTTTGCTTTTCCTTAGTGACTTCGCAGGGAGGAAATTTTCATGGACCTGCAGAAAGGCTGATGCCGACAGGAGACCCAGCTGCCCTTCGGGAGAGTCCAGGCTGATGCTGTTCTACAGAATCTTAGTTTCTTGGATATTCCCATCAGGCTCCTGATTACAACTTTGGAGCAACCAATGATCCCCTAAAGGATCCATCTCAGATTTTACCCTGAGCGTGCTGGGACAGGACTGGGGGAGCCTAGTCAGTGCTGCATGGACACCTGGCAATGTGGACATGACCAATAAAGCTCATCGTTTATGTAGCGCAATAATGAGTCTCAAAGGCTTGATTTAAGGAGTTGCTCACTAATCTAGGACACAAGACCCAATTGCTCTCATCAGCTAATGAAACTTACTTCTACAAAGAAGGCCATCATGGTCAGCCTGTGTTTCTTATCACCTCTGTCGAGGAGCGGGATCACTAGGTCCAGCAGTATCCTTGTGGTCTCAGGGCAAGCATAGTGCACCACGGCTCTGTGACACAAAGCAGAAATACCTTTGTTAGTAAGGGAAGAAGCACATTCTGCAACAAGGGGGTGAGGGGTCAGCTTGGGGCCACATGGCAGCCCAGAAGTGAGGACTGTTTCATTCTGAAATTGCCCCCACTAGCAGGACTGACTGCGTGGAAAACGCTTGTGTATTACCTGGCCAGCAGGCTCACCCCATGGAGGTGATCTTGGGGGCTTTGTAGGAGGATCCAGCCTTGCTCTTTCTCCATAACAGTCAGCTCGGAACGGCAGCCAACACAGAGAAGCAGCATCTTTATAGCCTCCACTGCAGAGCTAGATTCAAACAACACACCAGCGTGACTGAGTGCCAGGAGCCCCCTCATGGTAGGTCTGTCAGGGAGTGACGGATTCACTTGTGTGTGGAAAGACACACCAATGGTTTAAATAGAGCTTAGGAAGGCACAGGTTCGTGACTGGGGTTCCTAGGCACTATAGTAATACAATTTAATAATATGAAGAAAGAGAAAGAGTTCTGAGCAAATCCTACAGACAATTGCACATCAGCACTAGGGCATGTCAGTGTCACAGAACAGGAGAACTTCAGCCCTTTAGTGTCGGACCCACATTCCTTTGACACACTGGCAAATTGGCTCCCACTAATTTCTACCCATAGCTGCTGGGATAGTCTTTCTACTTCCTCTGCAGTGCATTGGTCGGTATGTCATTTACCACTGAGAGACACCCTTGCAACCTAAGCCCTGCCTGCTAACTCCCTCAGAATTAGAGAGTTATGGAAAACCTGCAGGGGCCACATGAGAGCTGGAGAAGAGAACTATGACTTCTCTATGACTGTCCATGTAATTAGACCGTTGACTTTCCAGTAGGCGCAGTACCTGGTGTGGAGGCTCTGCCAACTGCTTTCCCTTCCAGAGACTTTATCCCCTGGTATGCTCTGTCCCAGGCTGAAATGGATTTCGACAAGAAGAGCCATTAGCAGCTGAGGATAGAGGCGGTTTGTGGCATCTCTGGACTTGCTCACCGAGATCATCTCATAGAGGGTGCATGTGGCCTGAAGAGGGAACAAGACAGACACAAGCTTACTTGGAAATCCTACTCCCTCCTGCGTCAGTTCTCAGGACTTCCTAGCAGAGAAAACACCAGCAGGAGAAGGCTGAACCCAGGGGTGCTGGAACACGTTGTGTAGTGGGGGTGCTGAGAGCCATTGAACCAAACTGTAAACCCTGTATATGATGGAAACTGCTTCAAGCCAGGGGGTGCTACAGCACCCGCGTTCCCCCAGTTCCAGCACCTATGCCCGAACCCTCTGAGCCTGAGGACTGACTGGGGAAAAAGGGCCACCAGGAGAATCTGGCTAAGGCCCCACAGTTGGGTAACTTACAACCCAGCATAAAGGAGGAGACTGGGGGAGTCCTGCCTGCAGGAGAGGTGGAGGGACTGCCTGAAGTAAATGCCACCTCCAGGAGGAAGTCTAGGGGGTGGGGACTCCTGTCTTATGGAGGGAAACCAGAAGGCCTGTTTGAAACACAGCCCAGCTGCTGCCCGGGAGGCTGGGAACAGCTTTGAGGAAGCTCCTCAGAAGTTGGGTGGGAAGAAGCCACAAGGAGCCACAAATCCAGGGCGGGAAAAGCAGAAGCTGCAGACCCCTGGGAGTTGCTAACAAGCAGGAAAAAGGGAGGAACAGCTCAGGGAAGTGGTGAGGGATTGAAGGGACAGTCCTTAGCAGCCTATCACGGGGTCCGTGGGCTGGAACCCAGAGCAGAGGTCAGGTCTGGGTTCCCCAGCAAGAGGCAAAGTACCGACCTCAGGACTAAGAGACCAAGAATGATGAGGCTCAGATGGGGGCTGAGGGCCTGGCACAGAGGCCACTACATGTTGGGTTTTCCCATATTGGACTTTTCTGTTAACCCTGGAAGAGGTGACGTGGCCAGAGGGCCAGACCATGGAACCTGCGGAGTGTTGCAGAACCAGGAGGCTGGACAAGGGGACACCAGTGTGGAATAACCCCTGCAACATCATGTCCTGGCATGAGGAGGCGCGTTGGCGGTGAGTGTGCCCTGTGACCGAGACATAGGATAGATGTAACTGTATGGGGCTATGGATGTTCGAACAGTGACTTACGGCAGCAGACGTGTGAGAGGCTTGGTGCTCAGAGCTGTGGTGACTCTGCAGCTTCACAACCAGGTTCTCCATCACCTGTCCTCCGAGGGCCGGGTCAGCAGATAGGAACTGCCACAGCTCGGCCGAATTGCTAGAAATTCAGAAATACGGCAACATGAGGGACTGGATGGCTTAGGAGAAAAGCTATTAAACCTCTTCACCAATGTAACCTCTTTTTAGAGAAATCCTCCTGTGGAGCCAACGCCCTGCCCAGCAGTCCAGTCCCCAGAGCTTGTGCAATTCAATGTGGAGCAGGAACAAGGACTCCATGGACCTCAGATTGAGAATCACTGGCACAGGATATGGAGCATTTCAGCTCAAGGCTGCCAGTGTGAATCTGGCCTCAATTGGTCACGACCTGTTACTGGCTGATGGCTAATACCGACAGGCTGATGGCTAATGGCTAATACAGCTTCTCTGGCAGCAGATGTCCTATATGAAATGAACGAAGGGTCTCGGACCAGTGCCCAGTGCATGCTGTCCACATTACAGAGTCAACCACCATACTTGGCCCTTGTTGGTAGGTTCAGGGATTGAACGGGACATGGAGGCTGAATGAGCCTTTCTTGCCTAGTCGGCAGCCCCTCCAGCTATGAGCTCAGAGTGTTGTTAGGGGCAGTGTGGAGGAAGTTTCATCGTCACTTCCTGGGCTGCAGCTGAGGTCTTCATTGTCCAAGGGTGTCAATGGGGCACCTTTCACCAGCATTAAATTCCCTTTAAAAAAAAAGGGAGCGGGCATGCAGCAGCGTGGCTCAGATCTCCGCAGCACTCAGCCAACAACTGTGTGAGGGAGGGTTTCAGTGGAGTCCTCTAATATGCAGGGCTGGCTCTAGGATTTTTGCCGCCCCAAGCAAAAAAATTTTTGGCCGCCCCCACTTTTTTTTTCGTGCCCCCCTCCCCCATGTAGAGTGGGGAGATTCAGTCCTCAACAGTCAGTGCTTTATACTTTGCCTTAGTAAGACCAAACAATGTGCTCAGTGGTGAGGTTCTCATATAGGGCCTCAAAGGATCACGCGAGGCCTGAAGAGTGGAGGCATTTCGTACCTGTCTGTAGGGAAGGAGTAGTCCAGAAGGCATGAGATCACTGTGTCCAGATGCTCCACCTCGCCAGCCAGCAGGGCCACTAACTTCTTCATCAGGGTCCTGGAGCTGGGCTGCTGGACTGAATCCAACCGGCTGCAAACCCCAGCCACAAGGTCTGCTGCCTGAGAGAGAGGGAACCAGGTGAGCCGGGACAAGAGTCTCATCCCATCCTGCAGCTGGGGCAAGAGGGAACCTCAGCATCCCTGGAGAATGAGAGTTAGCCTCTAGGTTTTACCTAAAAGTCACAATTTCCTATATTATTGGCAGGGCTCATTTCAGAGCCTTACAAGGTGCATTGTTGCAAAGACCACATATCAATGGCTCAAAGGAGATGAGTCCTATCTAGGCACAATACAGGGGTAACATAAGAATGGCCATACTGGGTCAGACCAATTGTCCATCTAGCCCAGTATCCTGTCTTCTGCTGGTGCCAGATGCTTCAGAAGAAATGAACAGAACAGGGCAATTTATCGAGTGATCCATCCCGTCACCCCGTCCCAGTTTCAATCAGAAGGCGTAGGGACACCCTGTGCAAGGTGTTGCACCCCTGACCACCTTGGCTAATAGCCATTGATGGACCTGTCCTCCAGGAACTTCTCTAATTCTTTTTTGAACCTGGTTATACTTTTGGCCTTCACGACATCCCCTGGCAATGAGTTACGAGTTGTGTTGTGTGAAGAAATATTTCCTTAGGTTTGTATTAACCCAGGTTTGTGTGTGTGTGTGTGTGTGTGTGTGTGAAAGGATAAATAAAACTTCCCTATTTACTTTCTCCACACCATTCATGAATTTATAGGTGTGGGTATCCCATGGATTTATACAGAAACAATATGATATTTTCTGTCTTATTATCTATCCCTTTCCTAATGCTTCCTAACATTCTGGTAGCCTTTTTGACTGCCATTGCACACTGAGTGGATGTTTTCAGAGAATTGTCCATGATGACTCCACCCTTGAGTGGTAACAGCTGATTTAGACCCCCTCCGTTTGTATGTACAGTTGGGATTATGTTTTCCAATATACAGGAATCAGACTAGAAGATCTGATGGTTCCTTCTGGCCTTAAACTCTCTGAACGTATGACTGTTCCCAGCACTGGGAATTCTAGTTTCCGTCCATCTCAGCAGCAGCGCCCCATACCTTCTCCACCTTAGTCCCACCGCTGTTCACCATGGCAGACAGCAATCCCTCTGCAGTTGGCTGGCAGTTATTGTTGCAGTGATTCGTCAGGCCATCCATAACAGTCAGAATGAAATCTGTCCTCTCTCTTGGGTTGAAATAGACTCCAAAGAGCTGAAGCATACAGGGAAAAGTGTAATTTACAAAAGGCCTCGTCCTGATTCCACGGGGGGCTGATAACTACTGGAGCCCAGAGAAAGCCCTGTCTGGGGGTTGCAGGTCCTCTCCAGCTTCTCAGGGGCTCTGTTTTACTCCTTTCTATTACAGGGCCCCAGTGGCTGATGAGGCTTCTGCTGCGAAACCATATCACTCACAGTGAGGCAAGAGGACTAGTTAAATCATTACAGTGGCCAACCTAGGAGTGCTGCCGTGCACGTCAGGATGTGCATTTAGTGGTGTCAGACACCTACTTCTCAGGCATCCGAGGTGCAAGGGTCACCATTAAAAGATCAGCAGTTGCGGGATCCATGTAGTAATATTAGTAATGACAGTTACAGTACTCGGTCTTTGACTGTGACTGTATGTGATACCCTCCTACAACACATCCCAGCAGAAATACAGCACCCAAGTCCTCATTACGACACCATCACCATACTTCCTGGCTTGCAGCCTGACCCAAAGACCATTGAAATCAATGGAAAGACTTCCATTGGCTTCAATAGGTTTTGGATCAAGCCTATATAATATAGACCTCGTTGTGACAGCTTCTAACAACCCAAAATACTAGAGCAGTAGGCGTTCAACCTTCCCCATATGGACAATCCCTTTCCTATACTAGGACCCTCCCAGAGTCCCCTTCCAAACTAGCCAAGACCCTGTCCCATTTGGCAATAAGGAAAGGGCAGGGTGGCTGTGCCCCCCAGGTTGGGAACCCATGTGCTAGAGCAGTGGTTCTCAGTCAGGGATACACATACCCCTGGGGGTACACACAGGGGCGGCAGGTTTGTATAATTTTTGGCATTGCCCAGAATGGGTCCAAGTCCCGCCTCCCCCTACACCTGCCTAAGGCTCTGGGAGGGAGTCTGGGTGCGGGAGGGGGTTTGGGGTGCAGACTCTGGGAGGAAGTTTGAGTGCAGGCTCTGGGAAGGAGTCTGGGTGCGGGAGGGGGTTTGGGGTGCAGACTCTGGGAGGAAGTTTGGGTGCGGGAGGGGTGCAGGCTCTGATATGGAGTTTGGGTGCTGGGTGCAGGCACTGGGTTGAGGCAGGGGACTGGGGTGCAGGCGTGGCTGCGGGCTCTGGGAGGGAGTCTGGGTGCGGGAGGGGGTTTGGGGTGCAGGCTCTGGGAGGAAGTTTGAGTGCGGGCTGTGGGAGGGAGTCTGGGTGCGTGAGGGGGTTTGGGGTGCAGGCTCTGGGAGGAAGTTTGAGTGCGGGAGGGGTGCAGGCTCTGAGATGGAGTTTGGGTGCTGGGTGCAGGCTCTGGGTTGAGGCAGGGGACTGGGGTGCAGGAGGGGCTGCGGGCTCTGGGAGGGAGTCTGGGTGCGGGAGGGGGTTTGGGGTGCAGGCTCTGGGAGGAAGTTTGAGTGCAGGCTGTGGGAGGGAGTCTGGGTGCAGGAGGGGGTTTGGGGTGCAGACTCTGGGAGGAAGTTTGAGTGCGGGCTGTGGGAGGGAGTCTGGGTGTGGGAGGGGGTTTGGGGTGCAGGCTCTGGGAGGAAGTTTGAGTGCAGGCTCTGGGAGGGAGTCTGGGTGCGGGAGGGGGTTTGGGGTGCAGACTCTGGGAGGAAGTTTGAGTGCGGGCTGTGGGAGGGAGTCTGGGTGCGGGAGGGGGTTTGGGGTGCAGGCTCTGGGAGGAAGTTTGGGTGCAGGAGGGGTGCAGGCTCTGAGATGGAGTTTGGGTGCTGGGTGCAGGCTCTGGGCTGGGATAGAGGGTTTGGGTGTGGGAGGGGGCGTGCGGCTGGTCCAAGGATGAGCAGTTTGGTGTGCAGCAGGCAGGCTGACCCTGGGCTGGGGCAGGGGGCCAGAGAGGAGGACTTCCCCCAGCCCTCTCCCTGCTGGCGGCAGCGAGCTCTGGGGGAGAGGAAGGGGGGGGCCTCCTCACCGACCCCCAACACGACACTCATCCAAGCCCCCCCAGGCTGCTGCTCAGGAGGTCCAGCCAGGATAAGATTCCCCCTCCCCTCCCCCGAGTCGACTCGGAGTCTCCTGCTGGGGGGCGGGGGGGGGGGGGGCTGCCATGCGCTCCTCCCCTCCTCCCTCCGCAGGCGCAGCAGCCGCCTCAGCCTGCCCCCGGCGCCGCTTCCTTGTAGCCGGCTGCGGCAGCGGCTGGCGAGGGAGCACAGTGCGGAGCTGCAGGGGGCGCTTGGGGGAGGCGCGCGGGGGTGGCAGCCGGGGCCGGGGGAGGTGCGTGGGGGCGGCAGGCGGGGCTGGGAGAGAGACCCGGCCCCGAACATTGGTGGAGCCGGGTCCCCTGGGCCCTGAATTTTCTCAAGCCCGGGCACCATGGGCCCATATAACTTGCCGTCCCTGGGGGTACAGGGGGTACATCAACTCATCTAGATATTTGCTTAGTTTTACAACAGGCTCCATAAAAAGCAAAGTTAGTCCAAACTAACATTTCATACAGACAATGACTGGTTTATACTGCTCTATCTACTATATCAGTGTTTCTCAATCTGGGGGTGGCAACCCCCAGGGGGGTCATGGGATGGGTTTAGGGGGGGTCACAAGTTTAGGGTCGCCATTGGGGGTGGCAAGCAGGGCCCCCGCAAATCTAAGATATATGATGCAGAAGCTGAAGCCCAAGCCAAGCCCAATGCTAGGTTTGCCAACTTTGTAATATTTACCGGACACTCATGCAGGAGTGCTGGACCTGTTCTGCCCTGCCTCTTCCCCCCGAGGCCCTGCCCCCCATTTGGTCCTCTTCTCCCCTTCCACTGTTGCTCACTGCTCTTCCCCTCTTCCCCGCCCAGGTCAGGAGCAATTTGCCTGCTGGGAGCTGCAGCCGCATGATGTGGGTAGGTGGCGGCCCCGGTTGAGTAGGGGCTGGTGCGGGTGATAACCTGGCACCTCCCCACCTCCCTCACCCGCAGTAACTGGACTTTGGGTGTCCGTCAGTAGATCTGACCGGACACTATCAGATCCCCTTTTCAACCAGATTTTCTGGTCGAAAACCGGGCACCCGGCCACCTTACCACCGCCCGGGGCTCAAGCTGAAGCCCGAACCCCGCCCCCTGGGACTGAAATCAGTGTCTCCTGAAAGAGGTACAATAGTCTGGAAAGGTTGAGAACCACTTGCTACAGAGTAGATCACTCTTTATGAGCATTTGTTGTCTTCACTGTTGTAGCCGTGTCGGTCCCAGGATATTAGAGACACAAGGTGGGTGAGGTTATATCTTTTATTGAACCGACTTCTGGTAGTGAGAGAGACCAGCTTTTGAGCTACACAGAGCTCTTCTATCTCTGTCTGAAGAAGAGCTCTGTATGGCTCAAAAGTTTGTCTCTTTCACCCACAGAAGTTGATCCAATAAAAAAATTGGACCTCACCCATCTTGTTTCTTTCTGAGCATGTCATTTCTAGCCATGAGTAAGGGCAGGAGCTGTAATTCTTGGGTAAGCCATACACAATAGAGATGGGCGATCCAGGGACAGGAAGTAGTTTGGAGCTGTGCGATACCGTATTGTACTGACACCAATGTAGAATGGTCATTAGTGCCAGGCTGTGATTACCTCTGCGATCTTGGAGGGGCTGTTGCAAACCACAGTGGGGCTCCAAGCAGCCAGAAATTCCTTGTTCCTCTGGTCAGTCCATTCCACATTCTTTCTGTCCAACTGTGCAACTGAAATACATGTTAATAACACTCTTAACTTTCCATTCTGCTTCCTGGCTTCTGCTCTCATCCCTCTTTACTGGACAAAGCCCTTTGTTTGGCCCTGATCCAGGAAAGCATTTAAGCACGTACATTATTCTAAGCAGATGAATAATCCCAGGGACTTCCGTGGGACTACTCGCCTGATGAAAGTTACAGATGTGCGTAAATGTTGTGCTGGATCAGGGCCTTGACCCCCAGAGTAAAGTGGCTCTATCAAGTGGTGACTGGAATCTAGCCAAAACACTTCAGTGGCATAGAAGTGGATTAACACAGTCATGAATCGAGCCCCAGATTTGGATCCAGATTTCCAACAGCCATCAAAGTTCTGGGGCGTTCGGGGTACAGGCATCTCGAACTGAACTAATTGGTCTGATGGCGTTTAATCCCCTATCATCGTGTCCCACTGACCCTTCCCATTCCCACTGATGGAATGAGCTCTACCAGTCTCAGTTTGCGGTAACGTGTGTTGCCTTTCTCTGTATTCCCCCCCTCCCCTTTCCTTTCTTTGAAAGTCAGGGCTAGAATTACAGGATGACTATCAGACGCTTGTTTCTAGAGCCACAAAAAAACCAGCACTCTGTTCAAAGGAACAAATACCGAGCCAGATGCTCTACTTCTTCCTCAGGCACTATCCTGAACGGGAGCTTTGCCTGAGGAAAGTCTCCAGCATTTAGCTCCCAGGAGGGGGATTCAGAGGCTCATCAGTGCTTCTCTTACTCTTTTGGCGCCACGCAATAGAGACGAGGTCACGAACAGCCTCTGCTGCCTTTGAGCCGATCGCCTTGACGGGATCCCCACAGCGGATCCCCAGCACTGCAACCAGGTGTCCGAGCCTGGTGAATGGAGACGCTTCCTAATTGTACAAAAGAGGAGAGGAGGAATCCATTACCACTGCAGGTAAAGCGGGCTGTGTCTCCTAGGCAAGGAGTCTATATCCACACAGTCCCTTTCTATAATGGGGCGTGATCCTCAGCTCTCCCTCTTCAGAAGAGGCTTGGGAGCCAGAAGAAGAATATAGGGCTTGATCCCGCACCACAGACGTCCACTGGAGTTTTGCCACAGACGTCAGTGGGAGCAAGATCAGGATCATAATGATCTGTAACGGCTGAGGTGGGCTGGAATGGAGAGGCCTCTTCCTGCAGCTCCACAAGAGGAAAGTATCCCATGGTACTAGGATGAGGAATGGAGGCAAACAGGGAACCAGCTGGGGATGAAATGTCTTCAGTCTCTAGGATTTTGAAATCTCTTTTCTCTGAAATTCATTAGATCCAACCATAGAAAAACCCGTTCTTCCTGTGCCCCTTGTTAGCTGCCTTTCCTGCATTGGAAAGAGGTGGCCTATTCCTCCAGGGCACTGGATTTATTTTCCAAGTGTATCAGACGCCAACCCATCTCAGTCAGGATGATGGACGAGCAACGAGATCAGTTTTTCCTCCACCTATTAGGGAGCTTTGCACTGTGGGGCCCATCAACATACTTCTAAGCAGGAAGTTTCTCTGGCGTGGGAGAGTGCCCTGTAGGTCTAGTTTGCAATCAGGTCACTAGAAGTCAAGAGTTACTCACATCCAGTTTGACTTCTGTGGCCACGAAGTCTAGGAGCAGTATGCTGCTCCATATAGCCCTCTCCCGCAGGCAATCTTTCCTGGACTGCATCCAGGAGTCCATGAGTTGCAGGAAAAACAAGAGAGGTTAAAAATAACAGGGGGAAAGGGTGTATACAAGTGATCCCCAAAGGATAATCTTTATTCTGGCTGAATCATCTCACTCTTACAGATACAGGCTGCGTCTGCTTTGTGCAGACTCAAAATACACATGGAATTCTTCTCTTTGAACGAAAGCAAAGTGCATTTCTCTCTGAGGGCCCAGTCACACACCCGCTGAAGTCAATGAAAGTTTTGACATTGATCTAAGGACCGATCCAATGCCCATTGAAGTCAACGGAAAGGTCCCCGTTTGATTCAATGAGCATTGGATCGAGCCTTTAATGGATGCAGGATTGGGTCCTATGTAAGGAAGGGAAGGGCCAAGTCTTCTCTGGACAAGCCACACAATCCAGCATTTCAGTCAGCAAAATAAGAGCAGCTGGAGGAAAACTTCTATTCTTTCATAATTGCAGACTTTGGGCCAGCCCTCATGCTCTGTAGTTAGCGGCACTCTTGGTTCCCATTGCACCCATTGGTTCTCACTGTGGGACAGCTGGAGCTGGGAGTTCTGTGGAGGCCAGGTGCCAGCCCTCACGGGGGACTAGAGTCCTGGCAGCGACCCCTCCAATTGCATCAGGAGTGGCAATGATGGGCAGTAAAGGGAATAACGTCCTCATTTGGAAAGGACACTGTGATGTAAGGGCCACCAGGAGACAGGAAAGAAACTGAGGGTAACAATGGAGGAGATTGTCAGACCTCACAGATGGAAATAGAAGACTCCCCCGTGCTATATGAACCTTGTCACATATGCCCTAATAGGAGAACCCTGTGGAGATGGGGCACTCTGTTCTTTCCTTAACTCTCCTTTCCCTCACAAGCTCTTAACAAGATTTTCCTGTTCCTCTTCCCTACCTTACCATCCTCCAACCGGCATCTCCAGATCCTGTTTACCTGCAAGATCATCTCTAGCTCAGCCGGAACTGGATTTTCTAAAATCAGACTCTGGAGCATCTCGTGGAGGGTCTGCAATGTTCCAATGAAGAGGTCCTGAAAGGAGGGGGAACCATTATGCTCAGCGCCACAAAGCTGTGGATTATACAAATAATTTATCTTATGGGCTCGAGGCAAGAATCACAGGGTGAAATTCTTTGGCCTGTATTATACAAGAAATCAGGCTAGATCAGGGGTGGCCAACCTGTGGCTCCGGAGCCATATGCGGCTCTTATAGATTCATAGATTCTAGGACTGGAAGGGACCGCGAGAGGTCATTGAGTCCAGTCCCCTGCCTGCATGGCAGGACCAAATACTGTCTAGACCATCCCTGATAGACATTTATCTAACCTACTCTTAAATATCTCCAGAGATGGAGATTCAGAAGTTAATACGCGGCTCCTTGTATAGGCACCGACTCCGGGACTGGAGCTCTTGACAATCACCCAGAAAGCCAGATGCATCGTTATATCCTTGCCTCATTTCCATTATAAACCAAAGGAAACTGATAACAGAAAGACATCTGCAGTATAGATGACCCTTTTCTTATAACTGATCTTCCAAATCATCCCCCAAACCTGATGTAATGAATTCATCAATGCCTCCCTTGGGAAGATAACATGCAGCAAAGCCCTTATCAGAGAGTAAGGAAAATGTTATAGCAAAAGAAAGTCCTACATTGAAATGAGATTTTTAACATTAGAAATAAATATCACTTTAATAAATATATCACCTTGTCTTTGCAGGAGTGCCGCCAGCTTTTCTGCTGCCCTAGGCGGCAGAAGGTCCTGCCCCGAAATGCCGCCCCCCACAGAGGCGGCTGAAGGTCCCGCCGCCGAAATACCGCTGTGGTCGCCACCCCCCAAATTGTAGCGCCCTAGGCGACCGCCTAATGGGTTGCGCCGGCCCTGTGTCTTTGCCCTTTACTCCTCTGGGTCTTAGATACTATTCACTCCAATGATTTGGTTAGAGAGAGCATATGTGAGCATGCAGGATGTGAGGCAAATTAAGTGTTCTAAATTCTATTGACTTTGGTAGTGAATTTGGTCCAGTGTCTGCAATTTCTCTCCCCTCAACTTTAGGGCCATTAATCGCTTTTCAGAATTAAAAAGCACAGGCACTGAAAGCTTTAGCAACTCTGACAGTACGGGTCAGATGTTTAAAGATTTGCCACCATATTTACACCCACAATTTGCAGGCGCAGCTTTGCTCCTACTGGTCTTTTCACCCGTCAAGTTGATCACTTCGATGCCAAAATACTGGATTTAGGTGTGAAATCAGGTATTTCAGGTGCCCACGTGAGCTAAGGTGTAACTGCAAATAATTGCAGGTCAAAAGTAGGGACTAAAGTAAAGTTCAGGCTGAAAATGGGGCTGTATCGAGTGCCGCAGGACCCCAACTTTATTCAGCCCCTTCATGCAAGAGGACCTAGCTGTGGGAGGTGCCAGACACCAGAAATACCTGGTCAGTGATCAAACAATAGCCAGCCCCATTTCTGGGGCAAGCACTAAGTACGTTTTCCTCATTCCACATGCCTCATTCTAGCTTCACCACCCAGATTGGGATCCCCAGTAGTTCCCTAGTAAATTGAAAACGGATGGATCATTTTCATAATTGGGAATGTGGCAGCTACTTGCTGTATGCATGGGACGAATGATCAGGGCCACGTCACCGGGGCTAAAGTCCCCAACTGAAACTCCACAATGGCGTTCCATGAGAAATTTCGCTGACAGTGTAGTCACATATCACCAATATGGGCCCAAAGTAAGTAACAGGAAGCCATTCTTGAGTTACCTTTGTGTCCTGGGCGCTTGTACCCCTGATTATTCCTTGCGCCTGCAATGTCGTTAGAAGTGGCAGGGAAAACACGCTCTTGAGGAATGTTCTCAGCAAGACCCTTCTCTGGTGGGAGCCCATGGCCTTCACCACATTCTTTTTGCTGGTAAAAGGAAGAAGCCTGGATTGGACTTTGAGGTGCTGAAGCGTAACGGGGCATCAGATGGTGAGGACATGAACTGAGGGTTATGCTCAAGGAGCGTGAGACTAAGAGACATCTGGACTATACAAGAGAACAAGATCATGTGAACAGTAACAATGTAGAAGAGTAAGACACTGGCAAAGATTAACAGAATACAGGAAAAGCACGGGAGGGCAGGGACTGGTGACCCGAATAGTAAATCCGGCTCAGAAACGCTACAGAAGAGAGTGAAGGAAATGACTCAGCTGACACCTCCAGAAAGAAAATCATCTCAAAATGTCTGCAGAGACTCTTGGCTTTGAATCACATGTGGAGTAAAGAGGATTACAATGTACTGGGTAGAAAATCATCAGTCAGCCATGCAATAGTCCCCCAGCTCCTCCCCAAAGAGTCCTCAGCATCTAAAGAGAAAAAGGCACGAAGTGAGGGACTGCTATTGGCAACTCTGGTCCCACCGAGCATGGAGTGAGAAGCCAGGTGTGAAGGCTGGGCAGTTAAATGAGAAGTCACGTTACCTCAGTTCGATAATGATGGCCATGGCCTGGAGCCGTATGGTGCTGGAGAGAGAGTCCCGGGGTTCTTTCTTAATCATCTCCTGTAAGTCACAAAGGGGCAAACATAGTAAATGAGACATAAGTGCTCCCAGCATCAGTCCTACTCCCTCACACATTCATTGAGGAGGTTATACAAAGCCCTGGCATCACAGCTAACTCTGGAGGCCTCAAAAAAGGCTAAATTAGCCACAGGCTTCTCCGGAGTCTCCAATAAATCCCCAGCTAAAAGAACATCAGATATTCCAAAAGTAACAAGGAGCCCAGCCAAAACCCAGGATCTTCCTTTCTGATGGAAGAGCTCCCAGATCATGAAGCTACTCAGCCAGTGGTGTTGTCCAAAGGGATCTCATCCGTTTCTACCCAGCCACAAATTCACTCACTCATTTCCTCATCCATCTCTGTCCACTCATCTCCTACTTCCCACCAACTAGCATCCTCTCTCTGTCCATTCACACTAATATTTCCAGTCAATCAGCACTGACCTCAATTTTACACACTGAAATAATTGCTTCAGTGTATACAACAAAGTTCTTTACAACTCTCCAGATTCCATGGACCCTAGCGTGGGTTTAGCAGCTAAGTATTCTCCACAGTTCATCAATCTTTTCCAACCAACAACACGGACCCTGTGTATATTATTTACTCACCACTATGGCTCCTGCAGTGTCTGATGCAAAGTTGTGAATAAAAAAGTCAGGCATGTTATGCCAGTCGATGCTCTTGCTGAGAACAAACAAGAGTCTTAAGAAACATTGTTTCATAATGAAATCCTAAACCAAAATGAGAAAAAATATATATCAGGGTGAAAGGGATTTAGATAGAGAACATCATCGGGTAGAATATTCTACCTTCATTCAAAACCCCTCCACACGGAACACCTGGTAGATAAATTAACAATGTTGCAGAGCAATGAATAGTCAGGATCAGAAATCGTGGTGAGTTGAGGATGATGATGTATCCAGGCAGCACCTACAATATACTGGGCTCTGTCTGCAAACAAAGGAAGACACAGGCCCAGCTCCCAAGAATTGACAGTCTAAGAAGGGTTCTGATGGCTTCCAGCAGAATGTTGGATTGTGTAGGACCTGACTGTGTGAGCTACTTGTTCAGAGAAGGGTTGGATCAAGGAGAACAAGCAGAACAGCAATGGGACTCTATATGGAGGACTCCACACAGGGCCTGTTTTCTGTAGGACAAGTAGCCAGATGTAGTGTGACCATGTGTAATAAATGAAGGGGGGGGTCTCCCTTTTACGAACACCCAGCCAGCCAGTTAGCTAAAAAGTCCCTCTTGGTGGCTGTTCTCTGCTTGCTTTACCTGTAAAGGGTTAACAAAGTTCCCCACTAAAGGAAAAGGAGTGGGCATCTGACCAAAAGATCCAATGGGAGGTCTAAAACTTTTTAAAATGGGGAAAAAACTTCTCTTTGTCTGTGTCTGTTCTCTGGAGATGGGACACGGAGCAGCAATTCTCTGTAAGGCTGGAACCAGGTATGAAAATTCATCTTCCATACCGAGAAAAATCATTGGACAGGGAATGTTTAACTAGACGCGATCAGGTTTATTTCTTTATTTTGGCTTGTGGATCGCCTCTGTGCTAACCCCAGATACTTTTGTTTTGCTTGTAACCTTGAAGCTGAACCTCAAGAGAGCTATCTTGATGCTTAATTTTTGTAATTGTTTTCTTTTAAGATCTAGCAAAAAGCCTAAGTTCCAGATGTACTTTCTTCCTTTTTGTTTTTAACAAAATTTACTGTTTTTAAGAACAGAATTGGATTTTTGGTGTCCTACGAGGTTTGTGCATGTTGTTTAATTAGCTGGTGGCAACAGCAGATTTCCTTTGTTTTCTTTCTCAGCTCTTCCCCGGGGGGGGGGAGGGGGCGGGATTTGAAAGGGCTTGAGGATACCCCACAGGGAAGAATTCCCAAGTGCTCCTTCCTGGGTCCAAGGGTTTTTTTTGCATTTGGGTGGTGGCAGCGTTTACCAAGACAAGGTGAGAGAAAAGCTGTAACCTTGGGAGTGTAATACAAGCCTGGAGTGTCAAGTATTGATTTTTTAAATCCTTGCCAGCCTCCACCTTCTGCACTCGAAGTGCCAGAGTAGGGATTCAGCCTTGACACCATGTGTATAAGCGACAAAGCTGGACCCATTTGTTTTGTCAGTGAAGGTCTAAGGGTACGTCTTCACTACCTGCCGGATCGGTGGGTAGTAATCGATCTATCGAGGATCGATTTATCGTGTCTCGTCTAGACGCGATAAATCGATCTCCGAACGCGCTCCCTGTCGATTCCGGAACACCACCAGAGCGAGAGGCGGAAGCGGAGTCGACGGGGGAGCCGCGGCCGTCGATCCCGCGCTGTGAGGACCCGAGGTAAATCGATCTAAGATACATCAACTTCAGCTATGCTATTCTCGTAGCTATTCTCGTAGCTGAAGTTGCGTATCTTAGATCAATCCCCCCCAGTGTAGACCAGCCCTGAGAGAGGAGCAGTCACCAGGGGAGACCTTGGGTGGAAATGTCTCGTCCTTGAGTCCAACGGATAGTGTGAGGCAGGGGAGTAGCCGGGCAAGAATCTACTGAAGCTAGCACAGAGTGGTGGGAAATCCCTGCAAATCAAGGATACCACTGACAAACGGGGCATGAGATCACCAAAGAGTTTGTGGGATGTATCTGGAGAAGGCACCTAATATGTATAATAGGAGAAAAGCATCCAGAGGCTGGATTGTCTGGAGTAAGTGAAAGAAGAAAGGTTGAGTGCTGTAGGCAAAGGGTTTGAAGAGAAGTCAGACCCTATGTGATAAACCTTCTGGGATGTCCCAGGCTGGGTCAGGTGGGACGGACAGCGTGAGGGGACACTAGTTTACAGATTAGATGGAGAAGGTTTATACCTCTTTGTTACTATTGAAGTAGTCAACAGTGTTTCTCCATGATTCAAGCAAGAGCATGGCTCCCTCCATAGCACAGCCATGCTGCTCACGTCCACTTTCATCCGCCTCCCAAATAGTCTCCATGCACGAGATATCTGGGACTAATAAGAAAGAAGGAATGACAGAAAGAAAAAAAATTACTACCATTGCTGGTTAAAGGGGAACGAACGCGCCCTGAGGTGTCATTCATGGACTGATTGATGCCCAAAAGACAGTTCATTTAAACCAAAGAAAGGACATGGTCTGTCTGTCTTGGGGTTGTATACTGCTGCCCATCACCGTGGTATCTGGGCTCCTTCCAGCTAAAATCAATGAGCAATAGCGAAGTTCCTATGGAAAGCTTGGCGTCACTGGCACATCTCCCTTTTTGGGGTAAGATAGCTCTGCTCTGGGTAGGGTTATCTTTTGTTTGTTGACTTGATTGGTTTGATTCTCATCGCTTGTTTTGAATAGGGCTAGACATCTATATCCTGCTTGAGCAGGGGAGAAGTGAAGGAAACTGTGATGCTGGTGAAATAAGCCACTGACTCTCAAAGCAAGAGAGATTGGTGTGATCAAAATCAGAATCAAATTGGGGATTCCTTAAAAAACAAAAACAAAATAAGAGAGACCCAGAATGAGACTCCTTTGCATTTCTATGGAGTTTTTCAGTGGAGGATCTCCAAATGGCTTTTAAAGGTGGGCCGGTATTATTACCACCATTTTTATGGCTGGAGAAACCATGGCACAGGGAGCTGAAGTGACTGGCTCAGTCAAACAGCAGGTCACTGGCAATGCTGGGAATAGAAGATAGTTCTCCTGACTCCAGTCACATCCTCTACCCCCTTTCTTTCTTGGATAAACGTTATTGATTCATTACACAATAAATATCTTGTGCTCTCCGATTGGACATGAATGAGCACAGACCCAGAGAAATACCAGGACTCGCTGTACTGTATAGGGCCAACCAAATAATAGATTTGTCCGACAGCATGAACATTAGCCAGCCAAATATGGCTGAATAGGACTGGCTGATGCTCTTGCAATTAGGATTCAGTTCACATATCCTGCTTTGCCGCCGTCAGCAGCATGGGAAAGCAGCTAGGAGCTCGTGATGGGTGGAACAGCCAGGATAACATCCTCCCAGGGGAAATGGTGGAAGCCCCATTGCTTAAGTCTGTGGTTTTCAGGTTGGCCACTTATTCAAAGTCAAAGAATTTTGCCTTTACACTCACTATAAGAGTTAGAAATGTGTCATTGCTAACAAAGTTAGCCCTACAGAATTCACCTGCACGTGTGTTGTGAGAGGTTGGCCAAGAATATTTGACCTTGAAGGGTAAAGGTGTGCAGGGAGTGGGGGAGCAAGATTATTTTTGCTTTAGGTTATAATACAATTTTCAATGCCTCCTGACTCCCTTGATTGCTCTGTGGAATCATCTGGGGTCAAGACCCACTGTTTGAGAAACGTTGGCTAAAGACATTTAAAACTAGACTGGACTAAACCAGGGCTCAGCGTGGGATGGGCATATTGGCTTCTTTTTTCTAATGCCTTTTTGTTCTGCAGCATCTAAGCTTTCATTTAGAAACAATGTAAGTCTCTAGCAGTTATTTAAGATTTCGATTACAGTAATGTCTACGGGCTCTCCAAGAGCAGGGCCCTATTGTGGAGAGGCACCAGCTGGGCCCAGAGTGTGTGTGGGGGTGTCTCCTTTGCACACTTCTGGGTGCAGAGGCGTGGCCACACCTAGGCCCCATTTTACTCCCTGCCCATTCCTCCTTATGGTTCCTGAGAGAGATGTACCTGCCAGAGCAGTGGAAAGAGGCCTTAGTGTAATGAGAACCAGGCTCTAGGATCCAGAAATAGGACTCCCATTCCAACCCAGGTATTGGGCTAGTCAGTCATCCCTAGTGTTGTATTGTTCTGCCTGCTCCAAGCAATGACTTCACTACAAGGGTAAGAAAGAGAAGGGAGAGCAGTGTGTGGTGGAGAGAAATAGAAACTGCCCTTCCTCTTCCAGCAGCCAGAGATTCCCAGAGAAATACAGGCTCTGGGGGCATCATCACCTCCACCAGTGCTGGAGAGCCTTAGAAATACAGGGGTCTGACCGTCACCCGGGTCTAGTGTTTGTATCAGGGCTTGTAAGTATTGTGTTCACACTGGGGATGGAAGGACCTCACGGAGATCCAGCATTTACCAAACTGGTCCTGATTCAGGAACACTGTCTCCTGTCATTCCAGTCTCTGGGAGATTCCGGGATGATTAGTACTGGGACTGATTACTGCTAGCTCATTATTTATTTGCCAAGCTCCAGCAGTGATCTCTGCCCCCCCGTGCAGAACAGAGGGCTGCCCTCGAGCTGCATGCAGACT
The DNA here is from genome assembly GCF_027887155.1 of Malaclemys terrapin pileata. Lineage (NCBI taxonomy): Eukaryota > Metazoa > Chordata > Testudines > Emydidae > Malaclemys > Malaclemys terrapin. The sequence goes on along the minus strand of NC_071505.1, from coordinate 346,365,712 downwards.
CAGCCATGGAAGAGCGCCGTCCACCCACTAGCAAAGCCATGTGGCCACATCTATTTGTTCTCCCCTCCTCCACTTTTTCCATGTTTCCCCCCCGACTCTCTGTGCCTTGTCTTCAGTTTCCCCTAAGTGGAACACAAACCCAAGAGCCTTTGGGATCACTGCAAATCTTTGAACACATGGGGGTTGAGACTGAGTTTGCCTCCCTTCATTCCCACCCCTTAGCACATCCTTAGCCTTTCCTTTTACCTGTAGTGACAGGTCGGGGATATCGCGTCTTGCCTCTCTTCGCTTTTTGGCAGATTCGCTTTAGACACCTTAGGATGGGCCCACTCTGCTTAGGAACGACCTTGGCTGGGCCATCTTGAGCATCTTCTCGAGCCAGCTCCGGCTCACGCTGACTGCCACTGGAATGTTCCTCTCTTCCCAAGGTGGACGTGCCCTCAGCAGCCGCGTCCTCCTCCTTCTCCTCCCTTGGCAAGCTGTGCACGTCCATTCTGCAACAAGTCAGGAAGGGTGGCCAGTTTTGTTTCAGTCGATCTTATTGTCTGTGAGACAATTTCCAGCCTGAAGCTAGTGAGAATGTGTGCGTCGTCCTCCGGCTAAAAATGTGAGCCACAGACAGCAGAGCCCGAGAACTGGGGCCCAGATCCTCAAAGGTATGGAGTTTCCTAACGTCCATGGAACTCAATGGCAGTTAGGAGCTGAACAGACATGAAAACCATGACTCAGGCTTCCAAACATCATGCAATTGGCTTAAAATCTTGAGATCTTTAAAAAATAATACACACGGGGTTTAGAGATGGGGCAGGGAAGGATAATTCTGTTTTGTGCAAGATTTTTATTTTTCAGAATTTGGTTTAGGAACAAACCCACAGTTTTTGAAAAGTTTCTGAAAAAGGGAACGGATCCCTGGAGTCATGGACACTGACAATTTTGGATGTTCCCAGCCCCCAGAGCAATCGGCATGTGTGTCTGCTCCAAGGCCATGGACTCTGGAAGCTCTGAGGTTGCTAGCAGGCCACTGGGCAGGTTGCAAAGGAGCTGGGCAGGTGAACTAGCAGAAACCAGGCAGGATTCGGATGCAGGCAGAGTTTCCTCAATTCCATGGTGCTGCAGTGAAATTGGCCCTTCTTCACGAAATGTCCCAATTTCACTCAGTCAGCAAATTGCAATGGAACAATGTTTCTGGGCCCTGGAGAGAGTCACGTTTTCAAGCTTTTCTTAGCAACCCTTAGGGCTAGAAACATACTTTAAAAAAATCGGAGATTCTTAACTGATCACATGACTGAAGGACCTGGGGCTTTAAGAGAAGCACCAAATATCATGAGAATTGGCAACTGTGCCTTCAATCTATGCTATCCTTGCTCTAGGAGATTTCTGGCCACTTGACTCCAGTCCCAATTTCTTATGCCTACTAGTGGTACACACTGCCAGGTCCTTCATCTCTCTAGGTCATTCGCCGTGACACAGGAATATGATACAGGTGGGAAATGGTGAAGAAATAATTTTGGCACAGAAGCGACAATGGAAAGCAATGTGCAAGGCAAGGATCTGAAGGAGGGGGAGGGAGGATGCTTGAAGAGGGAGCATAGGGGGGTTGCATGAAGCCACAGGTGAGAGAATGAGATAAAAGGAGAAATTGCTGTATAGAAGAGGAGTGTGGGGAGAGTGGAGAGAGAAAGAGAGAAGAAATAAGGCTGAAGAGACATGAAGGCAAAACTATGCAATGCCTCAAAAGTGAGACTTTCTCCATTTGTTTCCTTCTTCTGGCTCCCCCTTCCCCATTTTATCAAACACAACCAGCTTGTTTTCAATCCAAGGCCCTTCACAGGCTATCAACACCGTGAGGCGCATCTGCTATTGCAGTGTCATCTACCACCTCCGCCCTTCCAATGCTACCCATTGGTTACATTTTTCAAACAAACACGGCCATGACTGGGGCTGCTGCAGTGCAAATAATTATTGTTATTTCCCCCTTATGATTAGAGATCGGCCACACCAGAACCCACCGGATCCCACTGTCCATCTTCCCCCCTCCCCCACTCACACACATACACAACACTGGATAATGGTCAGACTGGCACTAGGGGCACGATTCTGAGATCGGCCATTAATTCCTGGCTCTGCTACAGGCTTCCTATGTGATTCTGGACAAAGCAAAGATTTCCTCTTTGCCTCAATTCCCTCTTTGTAAAATTTGGGTAATAATCCTTCCTTTCGCCCACCCTCTTCTGTCTTGTTTAATAGACTGTAAGCTCTTGAGGGGGGGAACTCTCCCTTACTATGTGTTTCCAGAGAACCTAGTACAGTGGGGCATTGACCTCTAATTGATAACACAACAACAATAAATTACAGCCCTGACTTATCTCTATAATTGGCTGTAGCCAAAGCCCAGAATCTGAAAATCCTCAAAGGTTGCAGAAGTCGGATCTGAATCTGATTCCAGATCTGAAGTGTGTAAGTCAGATTCATCTCTATGTATAATACCGGATTCTTACCTAATATCCATCTGGACCTTTCAGGGTCTTCCATGAACCATATCCATTGCCCCTGTAATTTATCCTGAGACAGAAAAATGAACAATGTCTGTCTCAAGTTGCAAAAATGTTGCAAAAACAGCACATTTCCAAGTAAATGGAGAAAATGGAAAGTTATGTCCAGGAATCAGAACTGAAGGAAAATAGCTATCCCACCTCCACTGAAGGAAAGAAGTATTGTATCATAGCTACTGGTGGAAGAGAGAGTTCAATCACTCTTCATCCCTAAGGGATCATGTTAGGGCACCAAATACCTTTATATATATATATATATTCACTTCTGTGTCATTTAGAGATCAAGTCTCTGAAGTCACACCTCCAATTACAGTCTCAAGCCAGGCTCAGAGGGGCTCATTACAATGCCCTCCTTGGTGCCCTAACATGCTACGTAGATTTGTGTATTTGCCTTTGCTTAGTTTTACGGAAAGCTCTCGCTGTTTTGCTAAGCCACAGGAAGAACTCTCAAGAGCAGTGTAACTGCAAAGGAATGGCTCAGTCTTTCTTTCCGTAGGGAGCACTCAGTGAATTCAGCGTCAACGTTAGGCTTAAAAGAAATCCAGAAGAGGGCAATGTGATCATCTAATCTGACCTCCTGCATAACAAAACCTTGCCCAATAATTTATGTATCAAGCCCATAATTATTATTTTTTTTTAGCTCTCACACATCTTTTAGCTAGATATCCAGTTGGAAAGACTTCAAGTGACAGACAATCCACCATTAGCAGGAGTGTTGTAAGCAAGACAGGAGAAGTAATTCTTCCAGTCTACACAGCTGCAATAAGGCCTCAACTGCAGTATTGTGTCCAGTTCTGGGTGCCACATTTCAGGAAACATGGGAACAAATTGGAGAGAGTCCAGAGAAGAGCAACAAAAATGATTAAAGGTCTAGAAAACATGACCTATGAGGGAAGATTGAAAGAATTAGGTTTGTTTAGTGTGGAAAAGAAAAGACTGAGAGGAGACATAACAGTTTTCAAATACCTAACAGGTTGTTACAAGGAGGAGGGAGAAAAATTATTCTCCTTAACCTCTGATGATAGGACAAGAAGCAATGGGCTTAAATTGCAGCAAGGGAGGTTTAGGTTGGACATTAGGAAAAAATCCTAATCGTCAGGGTGGTTAGGCACTGGAATAAATTGCCTGGGGAGGTTGTGGAATCTCCATAATTGGAGATTGTTCAGAGCAGGTTAGAGAAACACCTGTCAGGGATGTTCTTGATGGTGCTTGGTCCTGCCATGAGTGCAGGGGCCTGCACTTGATGACATCTCGAGGTCCCTTCCAGTCCTATGATTCTGCCATGGGTTAAGTGATGCTTTTTGTTAAGATGGCTGGTGCTAGTAGCTGGGTATGGCTCTGTTTTTTGCCCCCTTCCTCTGCCTGCACAGTTCCCAGCTCTCGGATACCGCTGCTTCTGTAGGTCACGCAGCAGACCCCCCAGCCTTTAGAATTGCTTTTCCCCCTGCCCTGGGTCTGAGCTGTGTTGGGGACAGGGGAGGGAGATGAAAACTCCACGGTGTTTGGGTGAGGGCAGAAAGGGAGTGGCAGCAGCAGGAGGCAGAAGGGAGCAAATTGCATGGAAAAGAGGGGAAATGTTTGACTGGGCGTCATGGGTCTGAAAGGCAGCGGGCCTAGGGTTTAGGCTGTGATACCTCAGACCACTTCAATCTCTCCATTCCTGAGGAGAGCCCTGTTGGGTCATACATATAAAATCAAAGGATCCTAGAAGGAGCCTGGCTTGTGGTTGAAACTTGCCCGTAGCTCAATGTTATTAGTTTTACAGTAGCGACTGGAGGTGCAAACTGAGACCAGAGCCCCAGAGTCCTTGATTTCAATGGGGCTTCTTACCGTCTAAAGCATGTTAAGCATGTGCTTATGTTTCCTTGGATTGGGGTTAGCGAGCTCAGTACCTTGCTGGTCTGAGCTCTTATTCTGGGTGAGCTGAGAAGTTGGGAAATGTCTGTAGATCCTAGGAGAGCTGTTAAAGCAGAACTGCAAAGAAACTGGAGGGATTTGACAGCTTTATATGGCATAGTGTATGGATGCGGTTGCTTAAGAGATACTAAACATCACACTTCAGGGCTTAAACCAATCTCTAATTATTAGAGATCATGGCAGGATGTGGGGAAGGGCTGATTAGTCCACATCTGCCTATTGAAGGCTATTAAACCTTCTTTTGAAACCTCTGATACTAGCCACTATCAGAGACATGATACTGCACTAGATGGAGCTCAGGTCTGATCCAATCTGGCAATTTCTATGTGTTTATCCAGGATTTCATAAAAAGACCGGTGAATCCAAATGCTTCTGCAGACCAAATTCCTTCTAAAGAGAGAATCTGAACCAGTGGGTGCTGCCCCATTCCAAACGGAGTGACCGTAGGCACTTATCGGCCAGAGAGGGGGTGCTCGTGACAGGCGGGTGTCGAGGCCGTTACACTGAAAACTGAAATCTGAAGTCAGATTTGATTCAGGTCTCTCTTAAACAGCTATAAACAGATGCAAATCAAGAGGAACTGCATTGAAATCCCCTGGAGTTCCATCTATGTAAAACCTGTGCAAACCAGATCATAATAATCATCATAATAATAAAAACCTCAACCACAACAATATACTCCACTGGACAGAGCTTTCTCCATGGGGTACTCCTGGGGGAATTCTGCAACAAAACAATATTTTTAAATTCTGCGTATTTAATTTGTCACAATAACACTATATAATCACACCGGTTTCAATTATTTTGGTAATTTTTCAAAACACCTGCCAGCCACAGGGCCCCCCTGGCCCAGACACCTGCACCCCCTGCCATCCCCCAGAGCCCAGCTGCAGCCTTCCAAGCCCAGACCCTCACACCCCTCCCTTTCCAAAGTCCAGGGAGCCAGAGGGAGAAACAACCTGATGCTGGGCCCTGTGCTTGTATGGAGTTTCCTGCATGTCACCTCCTCCTTTCAGGGTGTGCCAGGAGCCCTTCATCTCCATTTCCCTACCCTGGCAGCATCTCCTATGTGCAAGCTGGGAGCTGGACTCTGCTGGGTCCAGCGGCCCCTAGTGGCAGCCAGCAGCTCTGCAATGCCAAATCTGGGGGAAAGGGAGGAAATTCTGCCCAGAATATTAATGTGGTGTGAATTCTGCACTGTGCAATGGTACAGAATTCCCCCAGGAACAATGGGGAGAAGAAGTGAAAACAAATGATCATGTCACTTAATACACTGCTGGTCGATGCTCAGATATTACGGTGATGTAAGTCTATATAGACTAGAATCAGAAATTGGAGCTTTATTTTGGGCCTCCTTCCACCCAAATGTGGAAGATCAATGATCCTTGTGCAAGAAAACAGGAATAGAAATAGTGGGCATGTGAGTAAAAATCTCTTCTCGCACCCCCGCTCCCAACAGAACAATAGATCTGAGGGCAATTAGTCTGTACCCAAAATGTCTGGCTGCAACGTGAGTCTTAGTTACTTAATTGTGCGATTCTGTCATCAAGAGATCTGATGGTGGTGTGCTGAGGTCACTGCCTTTCATGCTGATCATATTAACTCCTTGTTTCCTTGTACTCCCCTATTAATCTGTCTGTGTCCAGCTGTTCCCTCTTGACATATTTAAGCCATGTCCTCCTCATATTTACAGCACTACGCCCTGACTAAAGAATGAATTTTCTGAGAATTTGCTAGTGAATCTGTTAATTAATTTCTGAATTAAAATTAATTTTAGAAATATGTCCTTTAAAAATTTAACACAGTGTCAATCCATTTATTTCTCCCTGAATAACCCAACCCAGGTCCTCCCTATTTCAATGGAAATGACCAAAGAACTAAGTCTTGGGTGGATCTGGGGCAGTGGGTGGTTTTTGAAAAGAACTTTTTAGGTCTTTTTCCCTGTTATTTTACTTAACTGAAAATGTCCCCTTCACAGCAAGATGTATTAACAACCCACTATTGATAGTGTCATAGTCTTTGAAACAATTCACATAGTAATTTATTTCGAAATCACTGTGCATGCAAGCTCGTTTTCATTAGTACTGTCGAAAGGGTCGCCACTTTTCCCAAGGGCAGGACACACAGCCTCAAATGCTCTGGGCCTGGCTGGTGGAGCTCCAGCACCCCCTGTGTCCCGTTGTGAGCTCCTATAGCAACTCCACCTTAGTTCAGACTCCCGGGGAGATTTTACCTTCCTATGGGGTGATGCAACCCAGCAAGTGTTTACAGTGACCCGGGGCAGCCTTTTCAAAGCAAGGTAGCACTTCATAGTCACCTGGAGTTTTGCATGAGCAAGTCCCAAGGCTAGCAGAGGAAAACCAAGCTTAAGAGAAAGTGAAGTGTAATAATAAAATCCGGCAGGCCATAAAAGGATTTGAAGAGCAATTAGCAAAAGACACAAAAACAGAAAGTTGTTTTTAAGTACCTCAGCAGCAGGAAGCCTGTTAAACAACCAATGGACAATTGAGGTGCTAAAGGAGCACTCAAGGAAGATAAGGTCATTGTGAAGAATCTCAATGAACTTTTTGCATTGGTCTTTACTGACTGACCAGATGGTATTCACGCACAAATTCTGAAGGAACTCAAATATGAAATTTGCACAACTACTAACTGTGGTATGTAACCTATCCCTGAAATCAGCTTCTGTACCAGATGACTGCAGGAAAATTAATATAACCCTGATTTCAAAAAATGATAGAGATGATCCTGGCAATTACAACAGTAAGTTTAATTTCATTACCAGGCAAATTGGTTGAAACTATAGCAAAGAACAGAATTATCAGATACATAGATAAACATGATTTTTGAGGGAAGAGTCAACATGGTTTTCATAAAGGGAAATCATGCCTCACCAATCTATTAGGATTCTTGGAGCGGGGTCAGCAAATCTGTAGACAAGGGTGATCCAATGGATATAGTGTACCCGGACTTTCCAAAAACCTTTGATTAAGCCCATCACCAAAGGCTCTTAAGCGAACTAAGCAGTCATGGGGTAAGAGGGAAGGTTCTGTCATGGATCAGTAGCTGGTTAAAAGACAGGAAACAAAAGGTAGGAATAAATGGCCAGCTTTCACAATGGTGAGAGGTAAACAATGGGGCTCCATAAAGAACTGTATTAAACATATTAATAAATTATCTGGGAAAAGGGGTAAAGAGGGACGTTTCAAAGCTCGCAGATGATACAAAACTACTCAAGATAGTTAAGTCCAAACCTGATTGCAGAGAGTTAAAGAGGGACCTCACAAAACTGGACGATCAGCCAAGGAAATGACAGATGAAATTCAGTGTTGATAATGCAAAGTAATGCACATTAGAAAACATAATCCTAACTAGACATACAAAATGATGGGTCTAAATTAGCTGTTACCACTCAAGAAAGAGATCTTGGGAGTCAGTGTGGACAGTTCTCTGAAAACTAAGTGACGTGGTGGTTCAAAAAGCCAACTTAATGTTAGGAACCATTAGGAAAGGGATAAATAATAAGAAAGAAAAGATCATATTGCCTGTATATAAATACATTGTATCCTCAGTCCCTGAATACTTTGTGCAGTTCTGGTTGCCCTATCTAAAAAAAAAAAAAAGATATATTAGACTTGAAAAAGTCCAGAGAAGCGAAATAAAAATGTCCAGCATTCAAGCTTTATTTTTTTTTTTTGAGAAAAAGCTGAAATTTTCTGCTAAAATGGTTAATGCATAAGAATTTATGTGTATGTGTGTAAAAACTGCATAGGCAAGGGGAACATGTTCCGAAAGTTTTAATGGTGAATCGTTCTTCTTCAGAGAATTGCAGCCTTTCAAAATGGCCACCAGCTCTCATAATTGTTGACAGGAATGAGGCTAAAGCTGCCTTTAAGGAAAGACATCCTCTTTCAATATGAACACCTCTGCCATTATTTCCAAAGCAGTAAAGTCAAGCTGCCCTCACAGAAGCTGGTAGTCCATGTCCGCACAGAGAGCCGTCCTTGAGAATAGAAGATGCAAGCTGATTTGAAAGAGGGCCGTTCCTCTTGGTATCTTCTGAAGAAGAATTTTACTCTGGAAATATTTTGATTCAAATTGAGGGCTAGGGACAGAGCATCTTTTGGGGACAGAGAGTCACCAGCTTTCAAACTCGCTTCTACTTTGGTCCACAATCCCTTGGATGTGTTAACATTCTGGGAATGTGGTCAAGCACATCTTCTTTCCCAGGCTAGATTTGGGAAGATGTGTGGATGAGCTGATGCCTCCAGCATGTCTTTGGTTGAAGCTTGTAGGTTACTTTTATAGTTACAAAAGACAATTATCTAACCTAGGACTTGTTTTTCAGATCTTCAGTTTTGACGTACCTGTTTCAAATTAGGAAGAGCACCTACAGCCTGTGATACAACCCCCACCTTTTCATATTCTCTGTTTGTATATATATCTCCTTACTATATGTTCCATTCTATGCATCCGATGAAGTGGGCTGTAGTTCACGAAAGCTTATGCTCAAATAAATTTGTTAGTCTCTAAGGTGCCACAAGTACTCCTGTTCTTTTATTAAAAAATTCAGCTCCTCGCTAGAAGCTGATGCTGCATCACTGACCACCAAGTTCAATGAATGAGAACTGCATGGGACAAAAAAAGGTTTAACACTCAGATCAGTGTCTGCACTCCTCTCTTCTTTCCTCTCATGTTGGCACCATTATCGTGGACCTGACTTCTCAAGTCAGCTATCGCAATTCCCATATCTTCCAGCTTTTTAAGAAGCATATTTGCCATTCCAGCTCCTGGAATATCATCAATGTCAATACATTCTAGAAAATGCTCTCTGACAGCCACCATTGCAGGGACATTTTCACTAGGTTCTGTTGTTGTTACAACACGCACCATTAAAGTCATTTGTTCCGTACGGCTGATGTTGGTGTGCAGTCCAGAATAACAGAGTTATATCTTGCTGACTTCAGATCTGCCACAATCTTCTCTTTGACTTTTGTTGCCAGTAATTGTATGATCTCATTTTGAATTATTTTTCCAAGGTTGTGGGGTGTGTCCATTTCTTGGGTGGTGACTCTTCTTAGATGCTCCTGCAGTACAGCATCAAACTCAGCCATCAGCTCCACAATTTTAAGGAAGTTTCCATTGTTTGGCACATACAGCTGATCTGAAGTGCCACGCAGTGCTAGGTTTTGGGTAGCAAGCATTCTCACAATGGCAATGAGCCTTTTCAGAACATTTTGCCAGTAAAGAGACTCTGATGCAATCTTCTCTTGATGCTGATCATCTATGGTGGCCTTTAACCTTAGTCTCATCTCAAGTTCTTTCCACCTATGGAATGCTCTCGCTTGATTTGCTGCCTTCTCATGGCATGCCAGATTTCTAGCCAGATTTTTCCAGTCCTTTGCTCCTGTAGAACCCAATGTGGCTGGAACATTAAACTGGAAGAGTTTGCAACAAAAACAGTATGCAGCATTCTGGGTTTTTGAGTACATAAGCCATGGCCTCTCCACTTTGTCACCATTGGGGATTTCACACCAGTAATGTGTTGGAAGGAAACTTCTATTTTCATTGTCTTTGGGGAACATGACATTTTTCACCTGCTGTGGCCCATGCAGTACAAGGAAGTCCCTCAGGCTACTGCTCAAGTGGGTCCACAGTCCTGGATCATCTAGATTTAAGGAACTAAACTCAGCAGCAGCTGTTTCTTGCACCTCCACCACACTCTTCTCTGATCTGCACTTTTCTTCAGGAATCTGCATGGTTACATCCATTGGAGATGGAGATATGGATGCTGCAGTAGCTGCCAGGTCACCTGCACTCTGACTAACTGGACGATCAGGCATCTCCTCACCACTCCCATCCTCACTGGGGCCGGAAGGCTCACCATGAACATTTGTGTCTATGTATCTCAGGAGAGCTCCTTCCTGCTTAGATAGAAAAGCTTCTTTTGCTTTCTTTCTTTTTCTGAATGCTGCCCCAGAGGACAAATAAGCAGGCTGGTAGCAAGACCTGAGTGAGGGAAGATATCAGCGTCTTAAGGGCCTAACTGGCTCCTACTATTTCAGTTGACTGCCTGTTCTCCTCAAGTGGGTTCAGGGAAGCAGCAGGAAACAGGAAGCTCCCTGAGAAGCTGGTGTGACTCAATCCAGGCTCCTGAGGGTGCTAGAGAGGTACATAAGAGGCTCCTCCTCCTCTCTCTTCCTGCAGCTCCTGTTGCTTTCTGTTATTCCATCTCACCTTTTCTCCTGCCTGCCTGTTATATCTCTTGTGCCCTCCTTCCTCCAGCTCAGCACGCCACCATCTCTGTGCGTCTAGAGCAGAGAGGATACATATGCACCAGCAGCAGACACAATTTTCTACACTCTGGGTCCTAGTGGCGCCCCCCACAGTCTGTCACCTGAGGCAGCCGCCTCAGTTCGCCTCATGGTAAGGCCAGCCCCGTCCTGTGGGCACGGAGAACCTAACTCCCACTGAGGTCATCCAGGGAGGCTGGATGTGGACTTTACAGGAAATAGACAGTCAGGACAGCATAATCCACTGAAAAAATGGCGTATTGCTAATTGCAACCCAGGCTCTCACTGTGTGGCTCTTTGTCCTGCCTCTGCTGTCTAGAGCGTGAGCAGAGCTTGATGAGACAGCTGCTGCGGCTGTGGCAGCCATCGAAGCGCGTTTCCCGTCGTCTCTCTTCTGGCTGTGGATGCTCGACTGCAGCAGCTCTGCAGAGGTCCCAGCCTCGCTCTCTAATGTCCATTCTCCCCTTGCTCGCATGGTGATTCATGGACCATTGAGTAGCCTCATGAAAACATCCCAGTTGTAGACACAGGCACCAGAACTGATTCCCCAAGCCAAAGTCCCCTTCGCAATCCAGGGAAACAGCCTGGGTTGTCTGGAGCGCAGGGTTTGGCCCATGGTGACTGCAGACACTGCACCTGCCGCACAGCGACTCCTGGGACCCCTCTAGCCCATCAGCACTCGGCTCTCCTGCATTCTGCTGAGCGGCTGAGATCTGGGGGAACAGAAACCCTTTGTTAGAGACGGAAAATCTCCTCCCAGGAACACTCTGTCAACGGCTGCCAGAGGCCTTCCCTGTGAAACCCCAAATGTGCAGCCCCTCGGATTCCCACAGGGGAGATCTCAGCTCATTCTCTTGTCACCCATGGCTGCAGTCTCTGACAGGGGGAATGAAGAGGGGTTTTTGCCAATGGTCCCTTCTACAATGCCCATAATGGGAGGCGGTTTGGCCTGGTGATGTAAGGCCCGTGTCTGAGAATCAGGGCTCCTGGGTTCTGTGACAATGGACAGGGATGTAATCTAGTGGGTGGAGCTGGATTGGTTGACACTGAGTGAGAGGGGCTTGTGCTGAAGGACCCTGGTTCAATCCCCACCAATTCCTGTGATGTCTACACATGGCCATGATTTTACTTACCTATCAGTGTAGGTGGTTTAGCCTATTCCTGGACACATGTGTTACATCTGCTGCTGGCCATCCCTGAGATGTAGGTCCTTCATCCACACAAGGACATGGCACATCAAGGTCAATCCAGCAGCACCCATCCGGTCTTCACTTCCACAATGCACGGCGAGTCTGAGCTTGACCAGAGAAAGACAGGGTGGTGTTCTTCAGGGGAATCTGCTGGAGCGCCCGTCTCCCCTGCTCCACCTCACACCCCGGCACCCTAAGTGTTTTCCAAAGATACCACTAATCTCGGATAAACAAAGCAGCTGAGATGAGGTCAGTGTGAGTGGATTTACTGAGCAGTCTCATTCTAATGGAAGAACAGATTTCTCCCCTGCTCTAGGGAGATTCCCATAGGAAAAAGTCTCTGATGGTGGAGGCAATGCAAACCCTCAGCCCCTTGAATTGTAGGAAATCAGGACTCGGGGAGTTAAGGGGTGTCTCTGTCCTGCTGGAGGGAGCAGATCTGGAGAGCAGAAAGAGCACTAGTGGCATTGTAGAAAAGACAGTGACTTCTACCTGTGAAGGTGGCTGAAGCTTCTTGCAGACATTAGAGTCCAGGATCCTTACATCTCTGTTGGGGATCCTTTCCCTAGGAATAAAATAAGGACATCACACAGAGAATGACGTCTGTAGCCCAGGTCTGGGATCCAGGGAAAAGGTATGATCTCAGCCAGGCTACATACCAGGAACCTGATTTTTGTCCCAAGAGCCACAATTACCCAGATGAGCTTTTCTTCTCCATTTGCTTTCAGGTTATTTACTCATAGTAGTCATTTGTTTGCTTTGCCGTGTTTCCACTCTCCGCATCTGTTCATTGGTTTCAGTAACATTCTTTCAGTTTTTGCTTCTGTTTCCTCTTATTACAGTGTAGCATCTGCTTAGCACTTTTTAAACAAATCAATTAGAAATAAAATCCTGATCCTCCATTGAAGAGGAAGGTTTCTGAGAATTTGGCTGCAGAACTTTAGTGTCTGCATATTTCATTCACTATTATTTATTCAAGTGCAGGTCTGATGCAATCTGCCCACCCAAGAATGCCCATATGAAGCACGGGGTGCCCTTAGAATACCTGTTAAAAGAGAAGAAGAGAGTAGATTACAAGGTGGGGAAATCAACCAATGCATCAGCACTTGTCTGCATCATTGAAGCACCAGTCATGGGAGCCAAACAGGTTAAAAATCCCCATAGTTTGTCCCCACTAGACAGCCATCCAAAAAGAAAAAAAGGCCTTCAGCCAATTATTTCCTTACACGCTGAAGAGGTGAAATTCAGGCCTGTGCAGACAGCCAGGGCAAGGTCTGTGCATCACAGCGGGTTTAAGTGGCACTTCACTGCACAGGGGCTGTGAGATTTCAGTGGCAGAGTTTTCCTCCTGGACTGGAACAGCCGGCTGGAATCCTGCGAGGTACAGAGCAGAGAGAGGTTTGGGCCACAACGTTCACCTCAGAGGCTGAGCTTCTGCAGACTTTTGGGATGTTCCCATCTGAGGAGGATGCTTTCGGCCACCCCCAGTTCAGAGCTTTCAGTCACCTCAACCGGTGATTCTCTGGCACAACTCATCTAAAGTAGCTGAACTTTTCAGGCCTTGCCCCCATCTCCGACACCCCTTGCACCTCGCATTGCCTCTAATAGCCCCGTCCCTTCTCTTGATCCCTGCCAAGCCCAAATACAGAGCCTAGCTCACCCTCCTCCTCTCTTAGACCCTCCCCTCACACGATCCTCCCCTACCTCTGACAGACTGCTCACTGTGCCCTTCCCCAGCTCCTGGAGGAATCCTTGATCCTCAGAACAACCTGGGAATGGGCGGTTCCTACCTCTGTGTGGGGTGCGCGGTTTTCCGTCGAAGCATGACTGAGAGCCAGCACGTCTGGATTTCACAGGATGAGGCGATGGCTCCCCAAGCTGGGCCAGCTGCAGGCTGCGTTGCTGGGGACAGATCCCAGACATTGGAAGACAGAGGGGGAGGAAGCCCCTGCTCATTCCCGGTTCAGAGATCCCCATCGAAGACGGGCCAAGGGGGGAGGAGAGAACGAAGGGCAGAAAGTGAAGCTGCCTCTGTGGGGAGGGCACTCCTGTAAAACCCAGTCCAGTTCCCAGATCTCCTCCACATTTCCAGGTGTGACTTTGGAGAGGTCATTTCATCACCTTCATTCCCTGTCTGTAAAATGGGGGTAGTAGTCCCCCCCACAAGGAGGAGAAGGGAGGACAGTCCCATTGTCTGTGAGGGGCTTGGTCCCTCTGGGCACGGATTGTGCCAGAGTGAGGGAAGGGACCCAGAGTTTGCTCCCTAGAGCCAGGAGAGGAGGATGGGATCAGAAGGTCAGCCAAGGGGGATGGGTCAGGAACTGCTGCAACAGACGGGGCTTAGGGATTCGGAAAGTGCCAGGGACTTGCTACCTCCCTTCAGCAAATGGCTTCCCTCTTGTCATCAGCAGTCCGTATAATATCTGACTCCTTCCTAGTGTCCTCGAGGGGCTCCCTTCGTTCTTCTTGAATGTGGTGGATTCGTTGACCCAGGTCAATAGCTGGGAAGTGCAGAGTGACTATTCGTAGTGTGGCATGAAATCAGTGGGAAATCTATAGTTAGCAAAACAAAGGTGTCATTGGCCTTTGGAAATTTGGAGCTGATCTGTCCTCTTAGCCGAAGGTACTTGTGCACAGAGGGATGAAGATCGCCATCTTGGTCAGGTGATCTATGAGAGTCAGTTCCATCATGTGGCCATTTGAATGAGTGAAATTCTTGGCAATGGCTGCCATGGACGGAGCAGGGTCTTCAGAGGCCTGAGATGCCAAGAAGTTAGGTGCGTGGTGCCTTGGTGAAAGCGCAGAAGTCACATGTGTCAAGCTAAGTCTGAATTTCAGTCCACCTCTGGCAGCACCAAACAAAGCAGGCCCTGGTGGTCATAGTAGATGCGTCTACTTCCATGATGAATGCTGTGCGTCAGAATAGATGCAGTGGTGAAGGCAATTCTGAGCTGTTTGCAGGCTTGTTGGAACTTGGATGACCAAACAAATGTGGCCATTTTGTGGAGGAAGCTCTCGGGGTTTACTGGCTCTGAGAACCCTGGGCCGATGCAGCAGTAAAGCTGGTGAAGTCTAGGAAGCGCTGAGGACTTCAAACTTTGTCCCATTTATGAATGGCTTCCACCTTATTTGCATCAATCGTAACACCTTCTGGGGAGACGATGTACCCCCTAAACTCTGTGGAGAGTTCGCTGGAGATACGCTTTACCAATTCTGTGTTGAGACCACGCTGCCGAAACCTCTCCAGGTCCAGATGAGGTGTGTGTGCTGCTCTGGGTTCTCCGAAAAGAGGAGTATGTCACCTGAATAGATGACACTGTTCCCAGATACATCACTGATGAAGGGTTGCAAGGTCAGGGGACTGTTAGTTAGCTCCAATAGCATATCAGACAGTTAAAATGTCCATAGTGTGTTTTGAAATCTGTCTTCCATTTGTCCCGTGCCCAAATGAGTGTTAGATTGGAAATCCTCGCAGATGAAGTTTGAGGAAAACCTTTGCAGATTTCCTGGGAGCCAACAATTGTGAGATTCACAGCATGGGGTAATAGCCTGGACTTGGACACTGGCTCTCGTTCTGCTTCTGCTTTGTTGATGGACTCTGATCTCAGTTTTGATCCTGGTGTGTCCCTGGATCTTGATTCTAGCACCAGTCTTAGCCTCACTCTCACACTTCTTATCAAACTGTCTGTACTGGGCTAGCTTGATTATCACTTCAAAAGTTTTTTTTCTCCTAATTAATTGGCCTCTCAGAGTTGGTAAGACAACTCCCACCTGTTTATGCTCTCTGTATGTGTGTATATATATCTCCTCAATATATGTTCCATTCTATATGCATCCGAAGAAGTGGGCTGTAGTCCACGAAAGCTTATGCTCTAATGAATTTGTTAGTCTCTAAGGTGCCACAAGTACTCCTGTTCTTCTTTTTGCGGATACAGACTAACACGGCTGCTACTCTGAAACCAGTCTTAGCCTAGGTGCCATCCTGCACCTCGCTGCGACCTAGGCTCCTACCACTGGACCTAATTATCAGATGCAGCATGTGACATCAGGTTGTGCAACTTTTTGCATAAAAGCAGGCTCTCTGCAAGTAAGTAGCCAGATCACTCCAGGTGTGAACCATGGCCTCACTACATGATCCTGGCCCGGTTCTGCCCCTACTGGAGTTGTGCAATGGAAAAATCATGGAGAAGGTCCTCAAGGAATCAATTATGAAACATTTAGAGGAGAGGAAAATGATCAGGAACAGTCAGCATGGATTCACGAAGGGGAAGTCGTGCCTGACTAACCTAATTGCCTTCTATGATGAGATAACTGGCTCTGTGGATGAGGGAAAAGCAGTGAATGTGTTATTCCTTGACTTTAGCAAAGCTTTTGATACGGTCTCCCACAGTATACTTGCCGCCAAGTTAAAGAAGTATGGGCTGGATGAATGGACTGTAAGGTGGATAGAAAGCTGGCTAGATCGTCGGGCTCAACGGGTAGTGATCAATGGTTCCATGTCTAATTGGCAGCCGGTTTCAAGCGGAGTGCCCCAAGGGTCGGTCCTGGGGACGGTTTTGTTTAATACCTTTATTAATGATCTGGAGGATGGTGTGGACTGCACTCTCAGCAAGTTTGCAGATGACACTAAACTAGGGGGTGTGGTAGATACACTAGAGGGTAGGGATCGGATACAGAGGGACCTAGACAAATTAGAGGATTGGGCCAAAAAAAACCTGATGAGGTTCAACAAGGACAAGTGCAGAGTCCTGCACTTAGGACGGAAGAATCCCATTCACTGCTACAGACTAGGGACCGAATGGCTAGGTAGCAGTTCTGCAGAAAAGGACCTAGGGGTCACAGTGGACAAGAAGCTGGATATGAGTCAACAGTGTGCTCTTGTTGCCAAGAAGGCTATTGGCATTTTGGGCTGTATAAGTAGGGGTATTGCCAGCAGATCGAGGAACGTGAATCGTTCCCCTTTATTCAACATTGGTGAGGCCTCATCTGGAATACTGTGTCCAGTTTTGGGCCCCACACTACAAGAAGGATGTGGAAAAATTGGAAAGAATCCAACGGAGGGCAACAAAAATGATTAGGGGTCTGGAACACATGACTTATGAGGAGAGGCTGAGGGAACTGGGATTGTTTAATCTCCAGAAGAGAAGAATGAGGGGGGATTTGATAGCAGCCTTCAACTACCTGAAGGGGAGTTCCAAAGAGGATGGAGCTCGGCTGTTCTCAGTGGTGGCAGATGACAGAACAAGGAACAATGGTCTCAAGTTGCAGTGGGAAAGGTCCAGGTTGGATATTAGGAAACACTATTTCACTAGGAGGGTGGTGAAGCACTGGAATGCGTTACCTAGGGAGGTGGTGGAGTCTCCTTCCTTGGAGGTTTTTAAGGCCCGGCTTGACAAAGCCCTTGCTGGGATGATTTAGTTGGGAATTGGTCCTGCTTTGAGCAGGGGGTTGGACTAGATGACCTCTTGAGGTCCCTTCCAACCCTGATATTCTATGATTCTATGGTTCCTTTAACCAATCTCCGTCTCTGGAGCTACTCCACCATTCTTGACTCGGACACCCAGCAGTACTATAATAGTCCTACCATCAATCAAACCCTAACCCCTGCCTCTTGACCCCTTAAGCCCCACCCTTTTACCCTTAGTCCCTCCCTTCTGTCACTGGAAGTCCCACCCCATGGGGGTGTTACTTCCGGGATCAAGGTGACCACATGACTGGAAGCAAGGTGTGTCATGTGACCCCCCTAAGAACTCCTCCCACCACCCTCTACCAATCAGGATGGGTTTCATCCCGAAAGGACCACCCCGAGAGGAGATTTGACCAATCAGGGCGAGTTCCGGCGTGGGGTGACCCGTCTGGAAGTGGCTTGTGTGATGCCTCTAAGAGCTCCCCCCACCGCCCTCTACCAATTAGGATGTGTTTTGCCCTAATAGGACTGCCTCAAGAGGAGAATTTGACCAATCAGAGCGAGATCTGGGGCGGGGTGACCCATCCGGAAGTGAGCCGTATGACCCCACTAAGAACTCCTCCCAAAGCCCTCTGCCAATCAAAGTGCAGCACCATTACCCCATAAGTCCCAGCGCCGGACAGAGGAGGCCATCTCTTACCAAGAACACATGTTTTAGAAATCATGGAAAGGCTGCTGAGTGGAAACATGGACTCCTTCACTACCCCCGTGAGAACTTTGGACTTTTTTTTTTAGCCCCGAGGCCTCTCTTTGTCCACCCCCTTACAGGCGGAATGCGATCACGGCTTGGGGGAGTCACCGGCGGACAAAGTGAATGGAAAAGACGTCGCACAGGTAAATGAATGATTAAGAAGCGACGGTCGAGGAGGAGGTGTAATGGGTTAGGAACTGGGGGTTGTGTAAATCGAAAAACAGGCAGTGGGGTGCTTACACTATTTCTTTTCTGAAAGTTTTAATGAAGCATCTTGGTTTGTTTTCAAGGAGCTGTATGTCTTTTAAATAAAAAATCAATTGTTTGTGAGCACCTAGCTCTTGTGGGGTTTTTTGTGTAAAAGTGACCCATTTACAGCAAAAAGCTGAAATGTATGTTGTGGGAGGGGGAAAAAATCCTAAAAAAATGTGCTTACAATAAAACAAACAGGGCTTGTTCAGACATGTGTTTGAGTACAATAGAGTTGAACTGAATGGGTTTAACTACACCTCCCCCCTCACTGAATAGCCAGGGTGACTGCGATTACTTACCCTTGTTGCCATAGGGTTAAATTTGATGGGGGTGCACCCATAGTAAGGGGGGTGGGTGGGTGTGGATGGTGAGTTCTGATTAATATGAAATGAAATAAAACCTCAGGAATTCGCAGATGCGACTGGAAAGTTTAAATATAACCCCTGGAGTTGGCAGAACTCCATTGGACAGTTTAAATATGACCCCAGGAGTTGGTGGGACACTATTGGACGGTTTAAATATGACCCTGGAGTTGGTTGATTGCTATGGGTCATTCTTTCTAGGAACCTCCCCCCCAAACTTTAAGCATGAAAGACATGTTTAATAAAAAAGCCCCAAGACATTCATTAATATCTGCAAAGGGCCCCCCACTTGGAAATGGGTACTGTTCGATACTGTAAGATGGCCCTACTGAAAAATTTATTTTAACTTACTTAAAAAAATAGCCCTGTTGTGCAGACAACTTGGTTCCCCCACCCCAGATCACAAAAGGGTGTGCTATGGGAGAGGTGCCTAAAGTCCTTAAGGATCTATTCTTTCAGAGCTGTGGTGATTAAATTAACATGCTAGCTACTATGTTGAAGTCTGTTTGAAACAATGGGCTAAGATGCTATAAAAAGCTCAGGTATGTTGGAGACTGTCCTTTTCAACAGAAACGTTCTTGAATGGCTGCTGGACTGCAGAAAGAGGTAAGGCTTGCTGTCTTTAACTCTGAAATGCCACTCTTTGCCCATGCTGTCTTTGGAAAATAATGGTGTCTAGGGTTACCATACGTCCTCTTTTTCCTGGACATGTCTGGCTTTTCGGCAGTCAAACCCCCGTCCGGGGGGAATTGCCAAAAAGCCGAACATGTCCGGGAAAATGGCGGCTCTGCTCCTCCCCGACTCTTCGGCTCTGTTTAAGAGCCGGGCTGCCCGAGCGCTACCGGCTTCGGGCAGCCCCCGTGCCTCCAGATCCTGCGCCCCCGGCTGGGCGCTTCCCCTCCCGGGCTCCAGCTGCGCTGGGGAAGCGCCGGCTGGGGGCGCAGGGTCTGGGGGCTGCCCGGCAAACCCTGAAGCCGGTAGCGCTGGGGCAGCCCTTTCCCCCTGGCTGGGAGTGGGAGGGAGGAAGGGGCGGGGTTAGGATGGGGAAGGGGCGGAGTTGGGGCGGGGCTAGGGGTGGGGAAATGGGCGGGGCCAGGGTCCTCTTTTTTTATTTATGAGATATGGTAACCCTAATGGTGTCTATCTTCCTTGCAGTGTGATCTGCTTAGCATGGAACCAGTAACTTTAAGCTGCAGTTCACCAACAGGCCAAGGTAAAAACCATTTTAACTATAGTTGTGCTTAATACTTTTTTTTTAAACTTTAGGTATTACGCAAGTTGTATAGGGATTTGGTGGCAATACTAACTACAATTTGTTCTTGTTCTTTAACCTGAAGGCCCAAACACAAATGGGGGGAACAGAACAAGCATGTGCTTGCAACACTTTATCCCATAGTGAAAGGGAACTTTTTTGAAATTGTCTTTTAAATGCGTGGGGGCGTTATTGAAAAGTATTTTTTTTAAAATGTGCTGCTTTGTGTGAGAGAGGGGTCTGTGCAAGGCATAGGTGTGGGGTTTTTAAAAGTACTTGGTTTGTTTCAAACTAACAGGTTTTTTTACTGTGCATAATGTGTTGTTTTTAATGGGTTTGAGGCAATTGGGGGAATAATAGTAACTAACCCAAAGGCCCAAGCACATGTGGCTGAGGGACAGAACAAGCATGGGCCATTTAAATGCATGGGGGGTTATTGAAAAGTATAGGGCTGCAAACTTGGTTTGGTGTGTTTTATAAAGCTGCTGTTTTGTGTGTGAGAGGGGTCTGTGCAAGGCATAGGTGTAGGTTTTTAAAAAGTACTTGGTTTGTTTCAAACTAACAAGGTTTTTTACTGTGCAAAATATGTTTTAAAATGGATTTTAAAAGCAGTTTGGTTTTTTATTCTGCAAAATGAGATGTATTTTTAAAAAAAAAATTGTGGGTTTTTTGTTGTTTGTTTTGTTTTGTTTTGTTTTGTTTTTTAAGTGGTAGAAATAAACTCAAAATCTGTGTTTGTTGTACAGCCTGAAATGGATTATTTGTTTTAAAGCTGTGACTTTTTAAATAGAAAAACACCTTAATGAATATTTTATTTTTTAAGTTTACAAGACGGTTTCATGTGTTTTATAATAATGTTGTTTGCTCCGCAGTATGGTCAAAACATGAGAGATCCTTAGACCAGAGGGAAAACAAGCTCAAAAGAAAAAGGAAAGAGAGAGCTGAAAAGGAAAATTCACCAGCATCAGTGATTGATGGATGGATGAAGCCCCGTAAATATATTTTGCTTATTGGTTTGGTTGTTCTATGAGGTTTTGTATTTTAAGTAAATACATAGGTGTGGGTGAGAAGGATGGTAAAGTTCAGTTTTGTAAAATGTTTTTTTTTTTTGATCCTCCCTGAGGTATTGCAACAACACAACCACAACTCCAGTTCCTTAGCGGCCGCCGCCACACCAAACCCTGAGGAAACTGTGAGTGAAAACGCCCACATTCACAAACCCAGAGCATGCGCTCTAGGGGCCCTGAACGTGCCCAGAACCTCACACATTCACAAACCCAGAGCATGCGCTCTAGGGGCTCTGAACGTGCGCAGAACCACACACATTCACAAACCCAGAGCATGCGCTCTAGGGGCTCTGAACGTGCGCAGAACCACACACATTCACAAACCCAGAGCATGCGCTCTAGGGGCTCTGAACGTGCGCAGAACCACACACATTCACAAACCCAGAGCATGCGCTCTAGGGGCTCTGAACGTGCGCAGAACCACACACATTCACAAACCCAGAGCATGCGCTCTAGAGGCTCTGAACGTGCCCAGAACCACACACATTCACAAACCCAGAGCATGCGCTCTAGGGGCTCTGAACGTGCCCAGAACCACACACATTCACAAACCCAGAGCATGCGCTCTAGGGACTCTGAACGTGCGCAGAACCACACACATTCACAAACCCAGAGCATGCGCTCTAGGGGCTCTGAACGTGCCCAGAACCACACACATTCACAAACCCAGAGCATGCGCTCTAGGGGCTCTGAACGTGCGCAGAACCACACACATTCACAAACCCAGAGCATGCGCTCTAGGGGCTCTGAACGTGCCCAGAACCACACACATTCACAAACCCAGAGCATGCGCTCTAGGGGCTCTGAACGTGCGCAGAACCACACACATTCACAAACCCAGAGCATGCGCTCTAGGGGCTCTGAACGTGCCCAGAACCACACACATTCACAAACCCAGAGCATGCGCTCTAGGGGCTCTGAACGTGCGCAGAACCACACACATTCACAAACCCAGAGCATGCGCTCTAGGGGCTCTGAACGTGCCCAGAACCACACACATTCACAAACCCAGAGCATGCGCTCTAGGGACTCTGAACGTGCGCAGAACCACACACATTCACAAACCCAGAGCATGCGCTCTAGGGGCTCTGAACGTGCGCAGAACCACACACATTCACAGACCCAGAGCATGCGCTCTAGGGGCTCTGAACGTGCCCAGAACCTCACACATTCACAAACCCAGAGCATGCGCTCTAGGGGCTCTGAACGTGCGCAGAACCACACACATTCACAAACCCAGAGCATGCGCTCTAGGGGCTCTGAACGTGCGCAGAACCACACACATTCACAAACCCAGAGCATGCGCTCTAGGGAGTGTGAATAAAAAACGAAGGACTGAAAACTCCTGCAATGCTGGAGTTTGCTAGGGAAAAAAGAGTCGCCCGATTAACCTAAATACAAAGTACATGGTTCTGTTCAAAACCCCAGGGATAAATGACAAATCGCTACGCTCGCTCGGCAAATGTACCCCGGCAAAGCTCAATTCCTTCTAGAAGCTTTTGAGGATGCTACCAAAGGACCTTATGGCTACCTGGTGGTGGATTTAAATCCTTCCACACCAGAAGCTTATAGACTAAGAACTGGTCTTTTCCCTCCAGACTGGCCGGCGGTTTATACTTTGAAAAGAACAACAGGGGGTATAAAAAGAGATGAATTATTGCCAGGCCCCCTTTTAACAGCCGGGTCTGCTGACCAAAAACCTGTCTAGCTGCGTGAAGAGCAACCTGGACCTTTTAAAATGACTTAGCAAATCGTCCCCGCAGCAAAGGAGGGCTATACTGTGTTAGGCCTCTGACGATCTAGTAGTGGCCATCTCAGAAATAGCGCTCAACACCTTAAAAGGAAACGTACCTTTAACACAGAATCAAGTGCGCGTGCTGAAAAAGAGACGCACGCTTTCCTGTTCTTTTTGTAATAAAAGTCTTTCACTTAAAAGAAAGAAGCATCTGGTGAAGAAGTCTGGGGGATTTATCGGCCCTCTGTTAAGTTTTGCTATCCCTCTGATAACGGGGCTTTTAACTAATCGATAATGGAGTATGCAGAAAAAATGTACCTGGTGCCCAGCCACCCATTGGAGCAATTAAGGGCTCCCCCTCTGGCAGAGGAAAATATTAGAACGACCGCAACTCGCTTACTGGATGCTGAAATGAAGTCTGTTCTTCAAAGAACTGATGTAGCCGAATACAAAAAGGCTAAACTTTACAGCGCCGGGCTTCAAAAGTACCTAATGTATGTGAAGCAGAACGATGTGGATAAAGGGAAAATAAGTCTGTTTCTACCAGAACAGGAACAGAGTGTAACTGCCAAACCTCCAGAAACACCAAAGACCTCAGACTCTGTTGCTCAGGGGGTGTTGGATAACGTGAATAAGCGTTAGTATTGCTAAATAAACTGGGCCAGGACGAAAATATCTCTTCATGGAACGATAAAGGGGCTTTTGTGTATAAAAGTTCTGTGGCTAATGGTTCTAACATGCTCGACTTAGGCAGGGCCATCACCCAGACGCGCTCTGTTCCTAGCAGACATGTACCTACACAATGGGGTGTGTTTCTGAATGCCATGGCAGAACTGAACGTACTATCTTCCGTCATGGGCAATGAGGTGTTCCAAAAGATCTATGTTGGCCGCAAGACCTCGACCGTCTCTTCTTAATCGTTCATTTATCTGAGCGCTGTCTTTTCCGTTCACCTTGTCCGCCTGTGACTCCCGCAAGCCGTGATCGCATTTCACCTCTAAGGGGGTGGACAAAGAGAGGCCACCATGCTCATCAGGGTGTCTCACAAGCAGTTTGGTTCGGGTTCCGGCATATCCATCAATAGCCGGGCCAAAGGGCTCCCCTCGGTTGCTCCCTCCTCCTCCTCCTCAAACTGTTGCTGATGTAGCGCTTTCTCTGCGTATGGTCAAAGACAGTCGGGGCTAAAACAAAGTCCGAAGTTTTCACGGGGTTGGTGAAGGAGTTCATCTTTCCTCTCAACAGCCTTTCCACAATTTCTAAAACATGTGTCGTTGGTAAGAGATGGCCTCTTCTGTCCAGCGCTGGGACTGATGGGGTAATGGTGCTGCACTCTGATTGGCAGAGGGCCTTGGGAGGAGTTCTTAGTGCGGTCATACGGCCCACTTCTGGACAGGTCAGCCTGTCCCGGACCTCGCCCTGATTAGTCAAATCTCCTCTTGGGATGGTCCTTTCAAGACGAAACCCAACCTGACTGGTAGAGGGTGGTGGGAGGAGTTCTTAGAGGGGTCACACGGCCCACTTCTGGACAGGTCACCCCCACCCTGGAAGGCACCCTGATTGGTCAAATCTCCTCTCGGGGTGGTCCTTTTGGGATGAAACCCATTCTGATTGGTAGAGGGTGATGGGAGGAGTTCTTAGAGGTGTCACATGACATCCCTTTGCATCTGGTCATGCGGCCGCCTTGACCCCGGAAGTAATACCTCCATGGGGCGGGATTTCCGGTGACAGGTGGGAGGGACTAAGGGGTCAAGGGGTTGGGCTTAAGGAATCAAGGGAGGGGTTAGGGTTTGATTGATGGTAGGGCAATTATACTATGGCCGGGTGTCCAAGTCAAGAATGCTGGTGGAGGTTGTTTAAAGGAACCCCTACATTTTCAGTCATTTCCATTGCACAACTCCAGTAGGGGCAGCACCGGGCCATGTAGTGAGGCCATGGTTCACACCTGGTGTGATGGGTCCCCTTTTGCACATGGATGGCACTTGGCTAAGAGTGATGCTAGACACACCAGGATCAAAACTGAGATCAGAGTCTATCAACAAAACAGAAGCAGAACCAGAGCCAGTGTCCAAGTCCAGGCCAGAGGTCGAAGCCGGGTGGTCAGACCAAAGATCATCCAAGTCCATTCTCAAGCCAAAGTCCATAGACATGCCGAAGGTCAAATCCAGGTAGTCAAAATCCGACGGGTTGGGGAAGATCAGGAGGAGGAGGCAATGCTGGAGCGGGTGGGTGGAGGGACTGGAGCGAGGCTAGAGAAAGACAAGGAAAATACTGAGGCGGGGTTCATAACCAAAATCTGGAGCCAAGAAGGGTCATACCAAAGTCATAGCCAGAGACCTGAGTCAAGAGTCAAGCCAGAGGCAACAGCGAGGAAACCGGAGGGCAGGGCAGGGCAGGGTGGTACATGCGGGAGGGAATGAGGATGGCTTACTGGAGCCCGAAAGACCCCTCATCGGTGGACTCCCTTCCTAGCAATAGAAGAAGGACAGCAGGATGACCAAGATGTCTCTGACCCTGGGGTCCAAGCCAAGGGGAGCTCCCATGCAGGTTATATGCCAGGACCCCATCACCCTCCCTGTTCATTTCACACTCACAGACCCCCTAGCTGGAGAGGAGAATAAAGGGCAGAAAGTGAAAGTGCCCCTGCGGGAAAGGCTCTAGGCTGGGACCCAGTCCACTTCCCAGATCTCCACCCAGGATTGTGTGACCAGGCCCACAGCCCTTCCTCTACGTCTCAGTTCCCACCTGCCAGATGGGGAGGATCCTTCCCTGCCCCAGACTGTTAGGGGCGAGTTTCATTCCTGGCTGGGAAGGGTTCAGATACCAGGTGGGTGGATTGGGCCCGAGGTGGGGGATGGTCAGACATTTGCTGCGTCAGGGGTGACACGGGCCATGGGAAGGTGTGAGCAGTGACGACAGGGGAGGGGCTCCATGTCAGGCCACCCCTCCCAGACTGCAACGGCTACTGAGCATAACCCCTGGTTCTGCGGATGCTCTCATTTCTGGGCCAGCCCCACAGCCTGATTCTTCCGAACCAGTATCTGGCCTGGCCCCAGCTCCAGGGGTCGGGGTGGGGCAGGGTGGTGACAGCGAGGTGCTCGGCCTGGCTTTCTCTCAGTGCTGTGGGCTCTATGGCCGCTTCCCCCAGCCCTTCCCCCCCAGGCACAGTGAGACAGAGCAGTACCTGTGGCAGGGGCTGGGGGCTTCTAGTCATGTGAAGCGGGGGGTGGGTCTTCAAGGCTGATACGTGGATCACAGCCCCTCCAGTCCTTTGGGCACCAGGCCAGATCTCCTGATAGCAAAGAGCCTGTACATGACGTTTGCTCTAATGTCCCCCTGTTGCCAGGGAACAAGGATCAATCAGAGACTCGGACACCCATGAGAACAAAGGGGATTAACGGCACCGGGAGCCAGCAAAATTTCCTCCCTACCCCCCATGTCTGAGGGACGGATTCCCCCACCCAACCCCCGAGACAAAATCTCGTCTCTTCTCCAGTGACTCCCATCCCCTCTCCCACCATTGGGGAATGAACTCCTGCCCCCACTCCTCTCAGTCCCCCCGAGAGCTGTTCTAACTCCCAACACAGCTGAGGATTTGGCTCCGCTCCCCAGAATCCCCTCAGCCGCCCTCGCCCCCTCCAGCTGCGGGGCTGGGAGGCTTTGGGCAGTAGTGCCGGGGGGTGAGAGGAAGTGGACACCTTTCCCCAAGGGATCCCCCATCCTTAACATGATGCCATGGGCAGTAGCTCTGGGGAATGGGGCACTTAAGCAGCCTCCGCTGACTGACTCCTCCAGTTCTCCCAGAGCAGGTGGTGGCTGAGATAACATGATCCCAGAGCACTAGGAACCGGCCTGAGGCCCGGAGGGGATGAAAGGCTCACAGAGGTGGCTAGGGGAGTTGGCAGCCCCTAGCATGAGCAATGGCAGCGTGTCGTGTTGATGTGATGCCTGTTAGGAAATAGCCTTGCTGGAGAGCTGGGTCTGCCCTGCTTTGAGCTGCTCAGGGGACAAGCTGGCACCTACCAATGGCACCTGCCTGGGTTCATCCTCTCCTTGCTCCCAGGTCAGCGCGTGGGGATGGGATGGGAGTGACTGTCAATGGCCTGGAGGTGAAAGGCCCTGGGGTTCCCTCCCCAGTTGATCCCTCTTTGGTTACCTCGTCCCCTAGCAGCTGGTCGGCTTCCCCCAGGATGGAGTAGGTGAGCACCAGCCCAGCCTGGCTGACATGGAGCAGGGGGTGGTGTATGGCCTCCAGCGCCCCCTGATGAAAAGTTCTTCTCTGATCTTCAGTGAATATCTCACGAAAGACCTAAAACCAACAGAACCAGAGCCCTTGCAATGGCTCAGAACCAGGCTCCAAATCCCTCTGGTGGCTCACAAGGTGGAGAAGAGTCCTGGGGCAGCCAACCTTTGGGGTCCCATGGACCAAAGAACCCCCTTCAGTAAGAGGCTGCAGGCACTGAGGCCTCCAATAGCTCTTTCTGGAGCAGGATTCAACCCAGGTGCCATGAGATGCTGGAAATGGGTCTCCGCACTTTGAAACCAGCTCACCCAGACACTCTACTGCTCCCAGCAGCGATATCTCCTGCAGTTCACCCGCTAGAGGTGAGGGGTCTTTTAGATCTGGTTCATTCCCACGCCTCACCCCACTGACATTCCCAGGAACCTCACATACTCTGCTGGAAATAAGTAGCAGGCTCTTGCCCTGTGTCCATGACACACTCACTGCAGGGGGAGACAGCTCCACACCTGAGCTGCTGCAATGCACCAGCAGAGAGTCCTTACCTCTCCCACCCTGGCCAGGTTTCTAAAGCCCAGGCGCTCGGTATCCTGGAGCCCTTCCCGGCACCACAGCTCTCTTCCCTTGGTGATGTTGAGCCCTGGGGGAGAAAGACACACCCATTGGGGAGGTTTGACATTCCGCTTTCACTGCCGGTTTCCATCTGGGTGCACACTGGCCAGGGTCCTCGTGGCATCCACAGCCCAATGGAATCGCAGGGTCCATACCAGGCGGTTTAGTACCAGAAGGGGGATTTGTTTTAGTCATCACAGTAATCATGTGACCCTTAGAGTCATTGTGCTCTGGGAGTGGGTGCCTGTTAATGGTGGTGTCTAATACTGAGAACCCCCCACACCCACTGAAGTCAGGATCTGGCCCTGACTACCCAACTGGTGACATCCTACAAGCTTTGTGTCCTTCCCCTGTGGTCTCTGCTCCTACCCCTGCCCTCATGATGGGCTCTTTCCCTCCATGTCTCTCAATAGCTCTGTTCCTGTCCCCTCACGAGCTGGCTGCCCTGCGGGTGGGCTATTTCCCTGGGCTGGGGACAGAGCCGGGCTCTGAAATAAAGCAGCCAATTTCCCTGGCACTTTCACACTCATCTCCCTAATTCAGAGAGAGGGGAAGAGAAAGAGTCATCATCTAAGGTGGGATTGGTCTCAGAGGAGGGGGCTTCTTTCTGTAGGGTCCCATTGCCCAGCAGAGGGAGTCTCAAAGGAGGGGCCTTGTTACTATTGGGGTTCCTCTTCCCTGCTACAGTGGGTCTAAACAGAGAGGCCTTAGTCCTCTAGGCGTCCCAATGGCCAGCTGGAGCTAGTCTCCGAGAGGCTTGTTTCCATGGGGTCCCATTGCCCAGCTGGGTTCTTACCCCTCTTCTGCACCAGGAGCCTGTGCAGCCAATATATCCCATCCCTGGCTTGCTGGCTGATGTCCTCGGCTGGGTGGGATACATGGAGACCCAGCTGCAGCACAAAGTCGCTTGCCATGGAGAAGTCGGAGGAGGTCTGGTGGAAGGAGGAGGAGAGGGGAATCCATCAACCTTCTCCCTTCAGCTCTCCAGCGCCCCTGGGCCAGAGCTCTGCTCCCACCCCTCTGTAGGAGGCGCTGGGCGAGAGGAGCGAGAGCTTTCTGCCCCCAAGGGAGCTTGGAGCAAAGGGACCAGGGCAAAGGCCCTCTATGAGCACTTACTGCCTAGCTGCTCCAGAGTAACAAGGGCCCTGAGGCCAGGCACAAATCTGCCAGCCCGTGGCCTATGGAACGCAGTCCCTTGCGGACCCAGGGGGGACCAATTAGCCACGGGATGAGGAACTTGACTCAAGCCCTGACTCTGCAGGATGCTGGGGTCAAAGGTCACTTACGTCAAATCCAGGCAGGGAGGTGGCGAATTCGAGCAGGGCAGCGCTGCTCTGTATGGCCCTAGCTCTCTCCAGGGCCCTTTTTGATTGGATCCAGACATGGATGTGCTGCAGGAGAAGGAGGCAGGGGAGGGTCAGTGGGCAGCCGTACATGCTCTACAAACGAGCCTCTCCCGGTCCCCATGGGGCTTACACCTTGCGCTCAGGGTGGAACAGCTGACCCCTGGTCGCAGAGCTTGAAAAGGGGGTCCATGACACTGCCCACGTCTTGCTGAGCACAAGCTCATCGTCTCTCCAGGCTGGGACAATGGTCAGTCTTAGGGCTGGTCCGTTTGCCCTGAACCCCTGATCCATGAACAGCACGTCAGGATCAAGGCACATGCCCTGGACCCCAGACCCCAGCTGCAAGGGCCTTGGTAGGATGGATGGAACGGCCGTGAGGACAATCCCTCCGGGAACCGCAGTGTCCCTAGGACAGAAGAGCTGATTCCCTGAGGCTCCTCCTGTATCTCAGGGTCTCCCTAGAAAGGAGCCAGAGACTTTTCTCAGAGGCCCATGTCCTGCATCTCACAGGGGTTTCAGTCTCTCAGTCCCCAGCCAGGCCTGCTGCTCACTGTTAGTGCTTAATGCAATCGGGCAGAGCGCTGGCTGACAGTCCCAGCTCCTTCCCCCTGCACTGGCAGCTCTGGGAAAGTGTGTCCGGCTGGGTCCAAGCTGGAAGGACACAATGGAAATGTGGCTCTTCTAATATCTCGTTTGCTGCCCTCCCACAGGGTTCAGGGGCAATTCCACCCCAGACCGTCCCATTCTACTCACCTCCAAGAGGTGCTGCAGCTTCTCCAAGCTGGGGGTCTCGCTCAGCAGGCCCCTGAGCATGCTGTCCAGGCTCTGCAAATAGCTCTTCTGGAGAGCCTGCAAGAGGAGGGAGCACCCGCCAGTCAAGGGACATGGGGCCACACCAGTCAGGGGACAATTAGGAGGATTCTCTAGGAGCCCTGGCAAGACTCAAAAGGCACATCCTGGCCTCTCCCATTCACATCACTCCAGAGAGACTAAGCAAAAGTTCATGGCCGGATGCCTGCTGCCTCTTCAATCCTTGCTCTTAGCAGTTCTCTGCACAGCGCCGGGTACCCAGCAGACTATGGAACAGCCAAACTGCAGTGGGTGGGAAGTAGGATCCCCGGGAGAGTCCAGGCAGCAGAGCAGAGAATGAGGAGAGGAGGGAAGGTTGGGATCAGCCATGGAGGGGTAATGCAATCCCCTCTGGAGGGAAGGGGCCCCCACTGCCAGTTTCTTGCGGGCCTGTTCCCAGCTCTGCTCACCCCTCCCCTATTCTCAGCAGCTCTATCAAAGTGAGGGAGCAGGGACCAGAGCCTGCTCCTGCTCCGGGGACAGAGAAGTAGGATCAGGACCTACCTGGAAGTGGGGGGTGTCGTTCCCAGTGCCCATGGTGAAGATCTGGTGGAGAAGCGCGCTCAGGAGGCGAGATTCCAGCTCCAGGGACAGTGGTGGCTTCAGTTTGCTGGCAGAAGAGAGGAGCCTGTCGTACACTTTGCAGCACCAGCATGGTGCTGGCACTGGCATGGACATCACCCCCTCCCCCACAGTGATCCCCTCCCCTCCCCACAGCCACTGTAACGTTCCTGGAGTGAAATCCACCCCCCAGCCAGGAAAGAGGGGACATTCCCGCCTCCTCTGCTGGGGGATGGGAACAGCCACAGCTGGGGGTAACCTAGGCGGAGGAGGATCTGTGACTCCCAGCTCTGGGCCCGATCAGCACCAGGGTTAGGGCAGCTGGACGGGAGGGTCCTGATACCTGAGGCTGCAAACCACGTCCATGGAGCTGGAAATGATGGAGCTCGGCTCTGACACCACAGGGAGAATTTCAATCAGCTCCTGGGAGACCCCAAGGAAACAAAACCATGTGTGAGACCAGGCCTCACAGACCCAGAGGCACTTCCCAGGGTGGAGGCCAAAGTGCTCTGCAGAAACAGCCAATGTCACTCCCACCCCCAACCAGCTGGGCCCCCCCATTCCTCCCATCCATCAAACTTCCTTCCCCCTCTCCCACCCAATTCCCCCCTCCCTTCCCCTCCTTTCCCCTCCGGGCTTACAATTCCCCACTGCCAGCTCCTGATCAGTGTCACAATTATCCCCTTCCCTGCTCCCCAGCCCTCACCCCAGGAACCCCTGTCCTCTGCTTCCCCCTCCAACCCAACTAACGCTTCCTCCCATGTCTGGCTGCCTCGCCCCAGGGGCCGGGCACGGGGTCCCACTCACCACAATGCTCTCCACAAGGGCCGCTTTGGAAATATAGGGCTCCAGGGTGTCCCACCCCTGCTGCTGTGCCAAGACACACAGACTCAGCACAGCGTCGAGGAAGCGGAGCTGATGGGCCCTGTTCCCCATCAGCTAGGAGTGGGGTGGGGGGAGAGAGAGAGAGCCTGTTACATAGGGACCTCCCCGCCCAACCCAAACCAACTCTAGGGATCAGGACCTCCATGGGGTTGGACAGGGAAAGCCGCCCCTTCCTGAAACCAGTGTTGCCCGGCACAGACCGGGGTTGTAACTTGGACAATGTCTGCGGGGAGCGGAAACCTTGGCCTGTGTGGGACAAATGTCCCCACTTTGGGGTGCCAGAGAACAGAGGAGACGTGTCCCCCCATTGGGGGTGAGGGATTCTCTTGGACAAAACCCCCCTGCCTGGGTGGAGATGGAACAAGGGGCAGGACGGACTCGGTGGCAGTGCAGCTGGGGGATTTTTGTACCTTATCTCTGCCCTGGAGATACTGCTGGATCTCTGTTATGATGTCTTGTTCCAGGGACACATCTTCCTCCTCCTCCTCTTCCTCTTTCTCATCCTCATGGGCACTGGGGGGCTCTGCACCAGGGGGGAAGGAGAAAGTATAATCCCTTCTGCTGCTGGGGGGATGCAGTGGACAGAGAAGGCTCCATGTTTCCCCCTTCTCTGTAAGAAGCCCCATGGCAGCGCGGGCCCCACCCTGCCCCTGCGAGAGACGCCCTCAGCCCCATGAGCCTCAGGGCCCCGTGGGAGTCGCCCCCCCCCAACATGATCAGGGGAGGCTGGAGATCCCCAACTCCACCCAGCATCCCCTGCCGCGGGGTGTGGCTGTGCCCCCCCCCCACTAGTGTTAGTGGGGCTCACATGGGTCAGTCCCGGCACCTTGGCGAGCCGATGGGCACAGGGGGTTACTAGTCCCCCACCGGCCCAGTCCTCCTCCCTTTCCCCTGGGTCTCCCCTCACCTGCAAAGAGGGAGCATTCATCCGCAGGCCAGTCAGACCATGCAGAGGAGCTGCTGCCCCCTTGGGAGTACGAGAAGCTGCTGGTGTTTGTCCCAGAGTCGCTCAGCTCCTCCTCCTGGCTGGCGGGGGGCTCCTCAGGGACCAGGGTGGGGCTGGCGCAGGGCTCCTCAGGGGCCAGGGTGGGGCTGGCGGGGGGCTCCACAGTTGCCAGGGTGGTGGGTGGCTCCTGCTGGGCCCTGGGGTGCAGCTCCTGGCTCCTTGGCTTCCTGTGAAGGAAGCCCCAGAGCTGCCTTGCCCGGCTCCTGCCCTCTCCTGGCTCCCTCCTCCGTAGCTGTACCCGGGGCCACCTCCATTTGGGCCCAGAAGGTGCCTCAGGGTCAGCTAGGGGAGCTGGTGTCATCCACTTCCTGCAGCATGCCAGGCAGCTCCTCTGTTTATGCTGGCCACCAGCCTCTTCCCCGCCCGTGGGGCCAGCGGGGCCGCTCTCCTCCTCAGAAAGCCGGATGTTCTTTCCCTCTGGCTCTGGAGCCACCTGCCCGGCCTTCCTCCTGAGCATCTGCCTCAGCCGCTCCATCCTGGAACTGAGTGGGGAGCAGCCGTGAGTCTGGCTTCAAGGCAGCCTCTCATGAATGGGGCCTGCCTGCTCCCCGGCCCACCTCCCCTCCGCTGAGGCAATTCCTCCTCCCCACACATCCCACCCCAGGGCACAGGAACCCTCATCCTGGGGAACAAACTCTGCCAAGGGACAGGCTGGGAGCCCTATTGGTGGGATATTTCCACCACACTGGAGATGGCTCTGGAGAACTCCACTTACTTACTCTAGATGGGATGGAGCTGGATGGCAGATGCTCGGTGTTGGTCCTTCCTTTACCCTCCTCCTTGATCCTCTGCACCCAGGTGGCCTAGAAGGGGTGCTGCAGAATCCCCTGCCAGCAGGGCAGGGGGTAGAAGTGGGGAGATCAAAAGTGACTGTGAAAACAAGACAATGTTTTATTGCCAGGGGATGGATAAACTCAGGCGAGCAGCCAGGGATTCACAACACTGACCGACGAACAGAAGGACACCTCCCATCTCAAGGTCTCCTAGTATCTCACGCACATTCCTGAAATGTGAGGGCCCAAGGGCTCTAGGGGAGTGTCTCCAGCCCCACTGTTGGAAACAGAGGCCTTGGCAGGAAAAGCCACTGCCTCAGGGTTGCACTGGGAGTCAGGGATAGAGCCGGGGATGGAGCCCAGGAGTCCTTTGTCCAGGCTCCCGCACTAACCGCTAGAGGAACACTCCCTTCCAGAGCTGGGAAGTGCCAGTCTCCCTGGCTCCGAGGATGACCTGTTGTAGTGACTGACGCATTTGCTACTTGTCCCCCATCCAAAGCCAATAACACATCTCTGTGTTGGCAATCATGAGTTAGACCTTCTCAGCACCCCTCTGTCTCCCGCAGCTGTCAGGTATTCCTTGGATTATGGAGGCTTGGATGCTAACAGGACTGGAATTTGTTACTGGCTCCCTGGGTGGTTCTAGCCAATGAGGGTCTCAGTCTAGCCTCAGAGGCCCACACCCCCAGACACTAAAGATCAAGGTGGATTGATTTCATTCCAAATGGTTTGGATTTGTATTTTTGAGTGATTTTCCTAATGAAAGATTGATTCTCATGAAATTCTAAGTGGTGGCCGATAACAGAACAAGGAGCAATGGTCTCAAGTTGCAGTGGGGGAGGTCTAGGTTGGATATTAGGAAAAACTTTTTCACTAGGAGGGTGGTGAAGCACAGGAATG
Organism: Malaclemys terrapin pileata; assembly: GCF_027887155.1. Classification (NCBI taxonomy): domain Eukaryota; kingdom Metazoa; phylum Chordata; order Testudines; family Emydidae; genus Malaclemys; species Malaclemys terrapin. The sequence goes on along the minus strand of NC_071505.1, from coordinate 346,331,765 downwards.
GGTTACCTAGGGAGGTGGTAGAATCTCCATCCTTACAAGTTTTTAAAGGTCAGCTTGACAAAGCCCTGGCTGGGATGATTAAGTTGGGGTTGGTCCTGCTTTGAGCCGGGGGGTTGGACTAGAGACCTCCTGAGGTCTGTTCCAGCCCTAGTCTTCTAGGATTCTATGAATAGGTAACCATTAAAACATGCTGGTTTTGCAGGATACATAAGAACAAAAAGGTTAACTGAAACATTTTTTTTCATTTCAAACACACTGAGGTAAAGAAGTATCTCTAGTTCATGCATTGAGCTGATTGTTCCTGGTCATAAACCTCCTTCCAGATTTTAGAGGTAGTAGCTCACATCTCCTCCTCTCTAGCGTTTATTCATATATTACAAGAGGAAAAGAAGCCTTCATTCTTTTTCAACTCCCAATCAGTTTCTTAAATTGGAATGAAGTAGCTGCATCAACTGAAATGAAGAAAATAGTCTTTTTGCACCTGCAGAAGAGGCTATTGCTGCTGAAATCTGGCTGAGTATTTCAACAACTTCTGCACCCCCAGGTGCTTAGGCCATGACTTCCAATAGTTCAGTGGTTTGACTTCCTCTGAAACTTGGCAGCAAACATGGACTTCTTCATCGATGTATTTATTTAAATGACTTTCCTAGGCTAGAGCAACTATAGGCCTTAACATAGCTTGTCATTGTTTCAAATTTTATACTTGATAGGTTTGTTTAAAAAAAAAACCTTTTTAAATTTAAATTTAAAAACTCCAGTTTAAATTAAAAAAAAAATCTCTTTGGGGGGGTTTGGTTCTGAAAAAGTCATTGATTGGTATTCCCCTTGATTTTAGAAGAACTACTTCATTTGAGAGAATCATAAACTGCTCATATTCTCTTAAAGGAGAGGAGGCAACAAAATTCATCATATCATAATTTGTTGCACCTTATTTGCTCAGTCTTAAACAAACAAGTGTCCAAAACTCTAGTTAGTCTCTTTTATGTAGGCCCAGCTAAGAGGTGGTAGGGGGGCAGGAATGCTGTCTCCGTCCCTGGACCAATATTAATTACACAGGATATTGCCACAAAACCTCCATTTTACTGCCAAATTGTCTAAGCCATTCCTCTTCTGCACTTCCTGGTTTATACGTTTCAAATCTACAAAACCTTCCCCTTGACCGTCACTGCCCACGCGGTGCAGCAGGCAGAGGAACGCGAGCAGTGACACTGTGACCCCAGAGGTAACTCAGCCCCCCTGTCACTCACTGACTCCACTAACCCTGAGCATCAACCCGAAGCCTGCGGCCTGCCTTGGGCATCGCTCCCACGGAAACCTGCAGGCTCATTTACTGACTTATGCAAATCACCTGTGGAGAGTTAGCTCTGACTGTCTGAATTCACTCTAAAGCAGTGGTTCCCAAACTTTAACAGCCTGTGGACCCCTTTCACTAAAATGTCAAGTCTCATGAACCCCCTCCCAAAAATGAATATTTCCAGGGATTTTCAACTTTACCTGAGTATAAAATATAAAAGAAGTGATCTTGGAAATATACAATTTGTTTTTATGACATGCTTATTACACACTATTCATTATTAATGATTATTTATCATTACAGTATTCTTATTACATTATGAAAACGGCAACACTCTTCCAAGATCTCACTTTCGTAGCTTGTATCACTTGGAATAAGCCTGTTATAAGACAAGGCTCCTATGTTTCATCAGGGAGTATCAGATGTGAAACAAGCATAAAGGTATTTAAGAAGCCAACTTAAAGAGTTCCTCCTACACAAGCATTCAGGTCTTGAGCAGTCCAGGCAAACAACGCTCGTTACAACAAAGCTTAAACTTGTTCTTCATAATAATTGTAAAAACAATCCTAGCTGCCTATTTCATTTTAAAAACAGCAAAAAATATCTACCTCCCTTTCCATTTCTTATAAGGAGTCTTGAAATTTAAATCTCTTCAGTGTGATAGATATGCTTGCTTTGATCTGCTTACCTCTTGGAAGTCCAGGGGCTCTGGGCTGCTGGCCCCATGGTGCCTGGGGTTCCTAGGGGCAGCTCTGTCTGCCATTAGGGAATTTTTTCCCGAGAACCCCCTGTAACATTTCGCGAACCCCCAGGGGTTCACGAACCTCAGTTTGGGAACCACTGTTCTAAAGTCACAATGCCCTTCAGCTTACAACACCAATGTAAGGGACAAGAGGGAAGGAGGAAGAGGGAAGCAAAATGATCAAATTCCAAACACCCCCAGCGAGTCACAGATTCATAAATTCCAAGCCCAGAAGAAACCACTGCAGTCTGACTTTCTGTTTTGCTTCGGCCATAGAATATCCCTCAAAATAATTCCCATAGGAATTAGAGCAGATTTTTTAGTAAAACACCCAATCTTGATTTTAAAACAGGCAAGTTGTGGAAAATCCAGCACAAGCCTCAGTGAATTGCTCCAAACTCTGATGATTAAAATGCTCGCCTTTTTTCCAGTGTGTATTGGTCTAGCTTCAACTTCCAGCCATTGTCTGCTCATAACCTTTATCTGGTAAAGTGAAGAGCCCATTAGTAAATATTTGTTCCCATAGGCTCACCGCTTAACCTTCTCTTAGATTGAGCTCCTGTAGTCTGTCACCACAGGGCAGGTTTTCTAATCCTTTCATCATTCTTGTGGCTCTTCTGTGAACCCTCTCTGATTTATCAGCATCTGTCTCAAATTGTGGACACCAGAAATGGACACAATATTCCAGGAGTGGTTGCACCAGTGCCCAGTACAGAGATATCGAACCTCTATACCTCTACTTGAGAATCTGCTAGGACAGAGTCCCCTATCTTGTCCTTAGAGCCTATATTTTTTCTTACCTTCTACACAGATGACAATTTCTTTCAAAAAAATCCGCACCGATATGAAAAAAAATTCCTCAGAATGTCCTCCACAACAACCGTCTCTTGGTCCTCTGAGAGAACCGCGAGATGGAGACTTGCTGCAGCAAGGCTACAGGGGGTCTCTGAGGTTCCCCCTGCCCTGCATCCCTGTCCTGCCTGGCTGTTGTCAAGGGAGCTCTGTGAGGTCACAGACGCCTCATCATCTTTGCCCAATAGGCTGAGTTCCTGCCTAAGGCCTTTGTGAAGTCACTGCCACACTCACCATTCCCTGGCAGCCTGATGCCTGCCCCTGGCCAGCCTGGTTGGATGTTTGAGCTGCACCCTGGATCTCCCCACTTGCTCATTATTGATTCTGGGGAGCAACCAGGCCACCTGGTAAAACAGCAGAGTCTGTTCCTCACCCCACACTGAGTTTTTCATAGAGGCCCAGATTGTGAAACAATTCAATCTCCTAATGTGGTCTCTATTTCCAGGGCTATGAAATGTCAGACTCTCAGCACCCTATTAAGCCCAATTGCTTGTAATTAACTAAAAGGACCCTTCCAGAATGAAAGGCAGTTGTGATGTGAGGACACCAGGAAACAGAGACTTCACCTCTCCCCTGGGTAATTTGTTCCAGTGGCTTGTCTCCCTCGCTGTCAGAATTAAACGTGAAATTGACAACCTTTGATAAGGGCAAAATTTATGACAATCTTTTAAATAATTTAAATAGAAGAGAAAAAAGAACATTAAGTGGAATATGTTCACTGCCAAGTTTTTCAGACCGTCGCACCACTGATGTGGTAGCTAAGGCCCTGGAAGGAAAGTTAGCTGAAATGCTAGCCTAGCTTTGGACAGCAATAACTTCCTTGAAAGGTGCAGAAAATATTGTCTTCATTTCAGTTTATTCAAATAGTTCAGTTCAATCGACTAGTTCGTTGAAATTCAAAAAAGCCATTGGGAGTTCACAAAACAGGCAAACTTGTTTTCCTCCCGCAATCTATGGATAAAAACTACGTGTGAAGGGATGGATCTACTGGTTCATCAATCTAGAAACACGTGGAGACCAGAATGTATCATTTCAGTTCACTAACCACACATCAAATTTCCTTGGTTTAAGAAATCAGTTAGTTTTAAAAGCAAAACATTTTGATACAACTTTTTTCTTATGCTTCTCTTTCTAGCTCTGGCATAACCTTGATGTGTGATCAAAGAGAGGTCACTTCTTTTCTTTTTCCCTCTGTATCATGGGGATGGAGAAAATTCTCTAAGTCCTAGCAGGAGAGAGATTTGAGCATGTCAGGCGTGTTAGGGCCCTTGTGCTCTAAAGGACAATGGATGATTTTTGTTTGGGACAAGAATCCCGACGGATTTGATACTTGTCCCCCAACCAAAGTCAATAGCACATCTCTGTATTTTCAATCATGAGTTAGACATTCTCAGCACCCCTCTGTCTCCCGCAGCCCTCAGGTGTTCCTTGGATTATGGAGGCTAAGAGAACTGGAATTTTTTACTGGCTTCCTGGGTGTTACTAGCCAATGAGGGTCTCAGTCTGGCCTCCGAGGCCCACACCCCCAGCCACTAAAGATCAGGATGGATTGATTTCACTCAAAGTTTTTTGTATTTGTATTTTTGAATTATTTTCCTAATGAAAGATTGATTTTCATGGAATTCTTAGAGCTGGCAGATGACAGAACAAGGAGCAATGACCTCAAGTTGCAGTGTGGAAGGCTTGGATATTCGGAAAAACTTTTTCACTAGGAGGGTGGTGATGCCTTTGAATCTGCTAGGATAGAGTCCCCTATCTTGTACTTAGAGCCTATATTTTTTCTTACCTTCTACACAGATGACGATTTCTTTCAAAAAAATCCACACCGATATGAAAAAAAAAACGCACAGAATGTCCTCCACAACAACGGTTTCTTGGTACTCTGAGAGAACCACGAGATGGAGACTTGCTGCAGCAAGGCTACAGGGGGTCTCTGAGGTTCCCCCTGCCCTGCATCCCTGTCCTGCCTGGCTGTTGTCAAGGGAGCTCTGTGAGGTCACAGACGCCTCATCACCTTTGCCCAATAGGCTGAGTTCCTGCCAAAGGCCTTTGTGAAGTCACTGCCATACTCACCTTTCCCTTGCAGGCCTGATGCCTGCCCCTGGCCAGCCTGGTTGGATGTTTGAGCTGCACCCCGGATCTCCCCACTTGCTCATTATTGATTCTGGGGAGCAACCAGGCCACCTGGTAAAACAGCAGAGTCTGTTCCTCACCCCACACTGAGTTTTTCATAGAGGCCCAGATTGTGATACAATTCCATCTCCTAATGTGGTCTCTATTTCCAGGGCTATGAAATGTCACACACTTTGCACCATATTAAGCCCAATTCTTGTTGTGCCTTTCTTGGCTAGATCGAATTAGCCCTGCCCCATGATATCCGATCTCCCCGTCCTGCTAGGAGCCCCCGAGCCAGGAGCACCCCAATAGGGGCCTCCTTGCTGTTTGTCTGCCGGGCTGGTGACAGGACTTCCTCTGCGTGGGGATATCAGATGCACCTCCAGAGGCAGTGCAGAAGTGAGTGCACTGCATCAGCCCAGCGTTGGGCTCAGGGCTTTGGCCTTGGCAGCTTCTGCTCCAGTCACGTCTCTGGGTGCCCGGATTCAGAGCTTCTGGCCCCCTGTGGCTGCAGCCAGGGCTGGGGAACAGGGCTCAGGACTTTCATGCCCCTCCCCACTCCTGCTGGCACTCTGGGTGTCCGGGCTCGGGTCTTCTGCCAGGCATCTGCAGCTGGGGCTCGGGGCTTCCCTTGCCGTTCCTTCTGGGGCTCAGGTGTCTATTTTTCTAGATGTCCCGAAAATGGTAGGAGCCGAGGTGCTCCCAAGTAGTAGGTAGGAGCTGAGGTGCTCCCAACAGCAGGAACCCTCCTGCACATCTGGGAACCTCCTCTAGCTTCAGAAAGGTTGCTGGCTGCTGCCCTTGGAGCCCAGGTCTGAAGGCACCACACACGTGAGGGTGGCCATGCTGTGACCCCTACAACAACCGCTGAACTCCCCTATTCTCCTATTTTGGTCAGGACCCCCATGGTTACAATACCATGACATTTCAGATGGAAACATTGGTCAATTTCAAGGCCAGAGGGTTTTTAAATTAGTCAAACTGAGCCCTGAATTTGGTAGGGACCCGGCTATTATGGAAGTCCTAGCAGGTTTGCACTCCCGGTTCTCCTGAAAGGCCATTGAGAATTCATGCTGCCTGAGAAACTTCCCAGAATAAGCTACCAGGACTGGGGGGGGATGAAGGAAACCTACCAAAGCCTGAGCTAGGATGGAGAGCATTGATCCAAGCGGTGTTTGAACCCTTCCACCCCCACCTGCCTGCCTGCCGTGAAACGGACAGAGGGGCACTGATTTCTATTGGTGAACTTGCTACAGACCGTGGGCTTCAGCACAAGCCATGCAGCCCATATTCTGACCTCTTGGATAAACAGCAACGTTGGCTTTTTAGAAACCTTCCCCCCAGTGCTCTGCATCCACTTGGGACTGTGCCCAGCAGAGGCAGGTGGAGGGGAGGGGAAGGCAGAGGAGGCCATGCAAATGTTGTGGCGTCTGCACTACCCCACAGACACACACCCAGCAATGCACGGCATAATAGCCAGGACAGTAAATGATTTGGCCATAACCTCCAAAATCCTCAGTGTTGAAAGTACAATTTATCTAGAAAACAATGGGAGGGAGGGGTTAGAGAGTTGCAGTAACCACCTGGATTTCCAGTCTCTGGCCAGGCACATCCCCCTCTCCACAGTTTTCACTGATATCTTCTCCAAACTGGTCCTCCTGATATAATCTGAGGTCACATACCAGTTCTGTGGGGTGCTTTGCTGGGTGCAGGTTGTGATCCCACAGTGTTAATCTTAGGCAACTTTTGTGAGTCAGGCCTGGCCTGCTAGATCATCCCTGTCAGTGACTTTGCAGCACAGTCATAACCTCTGTCTTTTCAGTTACGGTGACCTCTTCACACACCTCAATGCTCTCGAGTGGTATTCAGGTAGGGTTACCATACGTCCTCTTTTTCCCGGACATGTCCGGCTTTTCGGCACTCAAACCCCCGTCCGGGGGGGAATTGCCAAAAAGCGGAACATGTCCGGGAAAATGGCGGCTCTGTTTAAGAGCCCGGCTGCCTGAAGGCTACCGGCTTCGGGCAGCCCCGTGCCTGGAGACCCTGCGCCGCCGGAGCCCGGGAGGGGAAGTGCCCGGCTGGGGGCGCAGGGTCTCCAGGCACGGGGCTGCCCGAAGCCGGTAGCTCTCGGGCAGCCCGGTTCTTAAACAGAGCCTCCAGCGGCTGGGGCTCTGTGTAACTGACACTGTGTCAGTTACACGCAGCCCCGGCGGCTGGAGGCTCCAGCCCCCGCAGCTCTATTTAAGAGCCGGGCTGCCGGAGCGCTACCGGCTTCGGGCAGCCCCGTGCCTCCAGACCCTGCGCCCCCAGCCGGGCACTTCCCCTCCCGGGCTCCAGCGGCGCAGGGTCCGGAGGCACGGGGGCTGCCCGAAGCCGGTAGCGCTGGGGCAGCCCGGCTCTTAAACAGAGCCTAAGAGGAGCAGAGCCTCCAGCTGCGGAGGCTCTGCTCCTCTTTGGCTCTGTGTAACTTATACAGTGTAAGTTACGCAGAGCCGCCAGAGCCCCGGAGGGGAAGTGCCCGGCTGGGGGCGCAGGGTCTGGGGGCTGCCCGGGAAACCGTGATGCTGGTAGCACTGGGGCAGCCCTTTCCCCCTGGCTGGGAGTAGGAGGGAGGAGGGGGCGGAGTTAGGGTGGGGGAAGGGGCGGAGTTGGGGCGGGGCTAGGGGTGGGGAAATGGGCGGGACCAGGGCCCGTGGAGGGTCCTCTTTTTTTATTTATGTGATATGGTAACCCTATATTCAGGCATCAGATCCGTAAGGGGCTGTCTTACAATCCTCTGCACAGAATAGCATCTTGACAACAGCTTCACTATTGTGATGCACTTTTAACAGCCCGAGGTGCATCCCTGCTGCGAGGCCTGTGTACTTTGCAGGTAACAGCGTGACCCCTCCCTAGCACCTCCGAAGGCCCCTCCCATCAGTTTTGCCATTTGTACTTTTCCACGAGGAGTAACAACTGCAGCAGATCACCTGCATCAAATGATCACTCACAAGGACAGCAGGACCCCGTTTATCCCATCGAATTGGGACCAGGGCCAGACTGGTTAACTAAAACTTCAGATAATCGGATGAATGGGAAAGTGCGAGGCTGCAGCGCCATCTAGTGACCATAACAGATACTGCTCATTTCTGGACCTGTGTGTGCTGGTTGTTGGGTTAATATGGAGAACCGGATAATGAGGGTCGGATAAACAGGGTTCTACTGTATTGTGCTCATCCCATTCTTTCCGAGCTGCTTGGCTTTTAGTGAGGCTTCGCTTCGCTATTCCAATCATGGATTTAGGGAAACCTAATTTAGGCTCCTCCCCGTGAAGGGGAAAGGAAAAGTGAAGTGCTTCAGTAAGAGTAAACTTACCAGAATGAAATGGTTCCATTTTTTTCTGTTTCGAAAGGGCATTTGGCTTCAGAATTTTATTTCATTTTTTATGAGATTGTGTCTTTTCTGTTTTGTGGCACACAAGCAGAGAAGTTAGAGAAAACATAAAATTCTCTTGCTGGAAGTTCGCAATGTTTTGCTAATTTGTTTCTTAGGAGCCAGAACAATAATGTGTGTGGAATCATCATTACTGTGTATTCTGTGTAGTTATGTTGTTGGCTTCTTTAGGAAATTTGCAAAAGAGGAGCACTGGGAAAGCCTGTCCCCCCCCCCCCCCCCCCATACGCACTACACATTTGCTGCCCACTGGTGCTGCCTGAGCAGTAGCATTGTGACATCAGAGATAATCCACCACTCAGCACTCCCTCCCTCCAGTTCATTTTCATACTTGGGGAGAATGACTGGCACCCTGGCTACCATGGCAACAGTTACCTTTGACAACTGATTGCCCCCAGAACATCATCACAGGAAGGAAGTTGGTAATGAAACAGGGCCACATTTGGACAGGCAGGACAGCCTCCTGCTGTGCTCATTTGGGTTTGTCCTGTGATAGGGTCCAGTGTTTTTTTCCAAAGGGCAGTTGTTTGCTACTTTCCATAGTAAGGGCCAGGTGAAAACAAGAGGAAAAATTCCAGCTCTTTTTCTTGGATATTGTTTATCTGCTTCTTACGCATTCAGGGTTCTAGCTGAGAACTTTCACTGAAACAGAAGTTGCATAAAATAAGTTTTGTTTTAATACAGTTTAATTTAATTACTTTCCATACTCTGATCAACACGGCACTGAGTGGTGAAACAGAGATTTTCACAAAGATAACAATGGCAATAAACTATATACTGAAAACAACACATGAGTAAGAGCTTCATTGTTTAAATAACACATATATAAAATATTTTCTTTCTATTTAAAAAAAACAAAGGAAATCAACAAACAAAAACCCCTTCCTTTAACGTTACTTAAGTTTGCTTTCATCAATAAACTAAACCATAACATAATTAGGAAACACAAAGTCAAAGTTTTAAAAAGGATTAAAAGTTTACAAAGTTTTGCATTCTCAGGTTAGCAAAGGTCATGCTCTCAGAGTTCAAGTAAATTGGAAAACCAGCATCATACATTGCAAGTAGCACCCTGGGCCGGCAAACAGGATGGAACATGGCAGGTACCATTGCTGGAGCAGATGCTGCATGCCAGGGACCAAGTCACGCTCTCCGCCGCACTGTTACAGCCCCTTGGGAATCAGTGATGAGAATGATGTTAAACCTACCCCGGGCCATTCCACCAGCACAGTATAACCACACCCTGTCCTTCCCGTGGATTGCTCCAACCTGCCTCCTAGAGCAGGTGCTGGGTCGGGGAGACAAGGGATGTGTTCTACATCAGGCACAGAGCCCATATCCCCCCAGTGGCAAAAACCTTTGCAAAACTTTTCAAGATAATGCATCTGCATGTGATTATCCCCTGTCCCCTAGAGAAATACGGTGTATTTTAATGAGTCTGCCCTTACTTGTCTTGATGATCAGAGCTCAGAGATGCTACAGGGATCCTCTCCCAAATGATGCTATGCCAAACATAAACACACTTCCATCCTATACTTTGAAATCAAGAGAGACGACATCTCTCCGAAGGTAGGAGTGAACACTATTTCCAGTACAATAAAACTGAAATCTCCTTTTGATAGTTACATCAGGAAATAGCTCTTTTCAGAACACCTTGCCCAAGGCAGAAATTTGCAGAAGTCAACTTGTTGATTATTTGAATCTATAATGCAGCCACGTGGGAACAGAAAGGAGATTGTTCTGAGTCTTTCACATGAATTCTCTCTTACAGTCCATATCTTGGGTGACTTCTGGAGTGGATTATTGCAATGTTCTCTACCATGAGCCACTCAGCCCAAGCACAGCTACTGCCAAATGCAGGTGTCCACTGAATTGCAGGGGATATTACACCTAGGAGGACATCCGGGACCATTGAAACTAATGGGAATGTTGCCATAGACTTCAATGAGGCTGAGATTAAATATGTGGGGAGTGATGGTCGAGCATTCTCACTGGGGGTCTCCTACACCTGGAGGTCATTTCCCTGGGCACACACGTCCAAACTCTGAGTTTTCAAGGCACAGCGTAAGGCTCATCTCTTTCTCTGAGTGCCGTGTGGAGGTTTGGTTGTGGCGAGCACGGCGTGTTGGAATGCATGTTCATTAACACTTTGTAGAACATCACCGCTTTGCCGAGCAGAGACAATGTCTACCAAGGCTCAGTCCAATGAAAATAAATCATTTTCTGTGAATCGGATGGGCTTTCAGTGACATGGTCAGCTCAGATGCTCTACTGAGCATTATGTAGAATGTGTTTACATTAGTCTTTTCTCTGATGTTTTTAACTCCATCTTTCCTTGACTTAAATAGAGGGGAATTCTACAGCCTCTTTTGAGAGCACTTTTCGCTTGCACATAGATAGATAGATAGATAGATAGATAGATAGATAGATAGATAGATAGATAGATAGATAATGTGTTTTAGGAACTGAGATCTGTGAACAGGCAGGAGAGCTCCTTTAGCATTAAAAAATATTTATGGTCATCAATCCTGTACTTCCTTTAAAAGTGGGGGTAGGAAATAGCTTAATAGAAATTTGCTAGAATGTAACTATCTGATCTCTGGTTCTGATTGTCTCTTTAGAAGGAATTTGGTCTGCAGAAGCATTTGGATTCACCGGTCTTTTTATGAAACACTGAATAAACACACAGAAATTACCAGATTGAATCAGACCTGAGCTCCATCTAGTGTCTTGTCTCTGATAGTGACTAGTACCAGATGTTTCAAAAGAAGGTTTAATAACCTTCAATAGGCAGATGTGGAATAATCAGCCCTTTCCCCCATCTCGCCCTGATCTCTCATAGTTAGAGAAGAGATTGGTTTAAGCCCTGAAGCATAATGTTTAGTATCCCTTAAGCATCCGCATCCACACACCATGCCATATAAAACTGTCAAATCCCTCCAGTTTCTTTGTGGTTCTGCTTAACAGCACTCCTAGGATCTACAGACATTTCCCAACTTCTCAGCTCATCCAGAAGAACAGTTCAGACCAGCAAGGCACTGAGCACGTTAGCCCCAATCCAAAGAAACATATAAGCACATGCTTAACTTTAAGCAACTTTAAGAATGTAAGAAGCCCCATTGAAATCAACATGCTTAAAATTCTGGGGGCTCCACTTCAGGAAAGATGGAGATAGATTGGAGACAGCCCAGGGGAGAGCAATAAAAACAATAAAAGGTTTAGAAGCACTGGGGGATGGACTAGATGACCTCTTCAAGCCCTACGTTTCTATGATTCTATGAAAAGATATGTACCTGCTTAAATGTTCTGCTGGACTGAGGGAAGAATGCTCAGATCCATGCAGGATCAAGCCCTAAATGACTTATTGTTCTTTGCTTGGATGCATTTGATGAAAGAAGTCAAGTCCTTCTTCCTTTCTATCTTCTGTAGAACTGCACGTTAAGCAAGCTGCTTTTGAAGTTGAATAATCATTTTATTTGTTTCAGAGAAGCAGCCGTGTTAGTCTGTATCCGCAAAAAGAACAGGAGTACTTGTGGCACCTTAGAGATTAACAAATTTATTTGAGCATAAGCTGTCGTGGGCTAAAACCCACTTATTTGTAATATTTGTCTGAATGCCGACTGACTGACATGCTATTTGGCCAAAACCAAAGAGTGTGTAAAGAAATAAATGACATGTGTGTGTATGTACGGTATGTGTATGAATATGTACACACACACACACACACACACACTTTTTCTTGATCTTTGGCCACAAAAAACATACCACACATACATACCTGATGATCACACTAGACGTTCACTACCTTTTACATTGCCAGGGTGTTATGAATGAGAACCAAGCCATCCCCATAATTTCACAAACTGGAATGTGCAACATGAGCTAAGTACAATTAACAATTATATGATTTGGCAATCACTATTGTGACATGGGGTGAGGAAAGAGGTGCATTGAGGATATTGATATATGATTAAATAGGTTTACAGGCAGTTTCTTATCTCTATAAAGACAGGTTAAAAGATAAATCTAAACATAGAATATTTTTTCTTATCATTATAAATATATGTTTCTAAAAACATATTCACTGTTGTTAATTTTCTCAGAAATATTCACCCCTGGCTACACACTTTTTGTCTGATCATTAGAAGTGTACGTAAGGTAATTTTTCAGCAGCCAAAGAACAAGAAGCTACAGGATTTAGTCAGCATGGCTGTAGTGTCCAGAAGGGATACATTTAGAAGCTCCATTTTTGAAATATTTTCTCAATGAAAGTATGTGCATAATGTGTTCTAGCTGGTAGCCGATGATTTAAAAACATGGAGGCAAATTTTGGTGGGGGAAACTGTCAACCAATAACCAGAGAGTGCGATGCAAACTATGCGTTCCTCCTAACCATGTTATTGTTCCCAGGTATAATGGAGATCCACGGATTCTACTACTGTCTAAGGTACCAGTCCCACAAAATTGAACATATTCCTTAATTTTATTTATGTGAGGCATTCCACTGAGTCTGTGAGGCTACACTAATAAGTGAAATTAAAATATCAACAGAATATGGGTCAAAATGTGTAAATCAGACTAAATGGCAGGGTAATGCACTTTCCTAGAGATAAAGGATTTTTTTCTCCCTTAGAAGAAGTGAAGGAGTGATGGGTTTTCCCATCAGTTGTTCCCGGTTCCATTCCATGACTCAAAGGGTCTTTACGCATATGACCACAGTTCTTTATATTAGCATACACCATTTGCATAAGAACGAATGCCTTCCTTTATGGTTGATCCCGCAGCTAGCGCCCAAGGCTGAATGAATGGCTGGAGGAAATTGTACGGCAGTGACCGAGTTCATTCTCACAGGAGTGACAGATCGTTTGGAGCTGCAGGTCCCCCACTTTGTGCTGTTCCTAGTGATCTATATTATCACCCTGGTGTGGAATCTGGGGATGATGGTTTTAATCAGGATCGACCCCCAACTCCACACCCCCATGTACTTCTTTCTCAAGAATTTATCTCTCGTGGATGCCTGTTACTCCACAGTCATCACTCCCAAGATGCTGATGAGCTTCTTAGCCGAGAGGAAAGCTATTTCCTATACAGCTTGCATCATCCAATATTTTAGCTTCATATTGTTTGTCATCTCTGAGCGCCATCTGCAACCCTCTGCTGTATATGGTCATCATGTCCCCAAAGCACTGCCTACGGCTGGTGGCTGGTTCATATCTATGGGCCTTCCTGAACTCGGTGATACACACCAGCGCTTTGCTAAGATTATCCTATTGCGACTCCAATATCCTGAATCATTTTTTCTGTGATCTCAACCCACTTCTAAAGCTCTCCTCTTCTGGCACCGCCATCAATCAGCTACTCGTTTTCCTCTTTGGCAGTCTGAGTGAGGTGATCAGCATTGTGACCATCCTCATCTCATACATCTTAATTATTGTGACTGTGCTGCGAATCCGCTCCACCGAGGGCAGGCGCAAAGCCTTCTACACCTGCACCTCCCACCTGACGGCCGTCTCTATGTTCCATGGGACAATTCTCTTCATGTATTTCTGACCCAGCGCCAGCTACTCGCTGGACACAGACAAAATGGCCTCCGTGTTCTACACGGTGGTGATCCCCATGCTGAACCCCCTCATCTACAGTCTGAGGAACAAGGATGTGAAGGACGCCCTGAGGAGATCAATAGAGACAAAATTGAGGGCCCATTTTCCCCCAAAGGGTGCCATAATAGGACAACCAAATCCTTTAATGGCTTCTCTGGACACATAAGGCCTGTCTCCACTTCGAGGTGGATCGAAGCTGCCGCGATCAATCCACGAATCCACGGGGGACAATTTAGCCGGTCTAGTGAAAACCAACTGAATTGACCCCGATTACTCTCCCATCTACTGCACCAGAACAAGATGAGTAAAGGGAGTCTATGGGAGAGTTTCTTCTGTTGACCCAGCGCAGTGTGAACCCCGTGGTAAGCAGATCTAAGCTACGTCGATTTCAGTGATGCTACTAACGTAACACAAATTGTGTAGCTTAGATCGATCTGTCCCTGTAGTGTAGACATGCCCATGGGCTCTGATTCAGAAAGTCCTGAAGCACCTGTTTAAGTATGTCTCCTTTTGACTTCAGTGGGGCTTAAGCACATGTTTAAAGTTAAAGGTGTATTTAAGTGCTGGTTTGAAGAGAGACGCGTTCCTGACTAGAGGCCTTATGTGCATAAAAAAGCCATGTCAGTTATTAAATGATGGTTTGCTCCCTGTGTCTATAATAAAAAACCTTGAAATTGATTTTTCAGTGTAAGATGTAAGAGGGTGATTTAAATATTGTTTAGAATTACTGCATAAAAGGGAAAAGTTCACACTGCAACAATGGATTCATGAGCAATGACCAGGACGGGTTTTAATGTCCAAAAACGTTGACAGATATTTGTTCAATTCCATTTTGTGATTTTGCTTCAATCAGATCCACAGCCCAACTCCTCTGTTTTTTGGGAGACATTTGTGTGCGTGAAATGATATTCAACCTGTGTCTGTTGAAAGGGAGAATGTCGTGAATGCTCAGTGGGGTCTGATATTTCTTGAGTACTCACATCAAGAGTCCCACACACAACTCTTTGTGAATTTAGGAGTCACACAATTAAAGACCAGGTAGTTTAGGTGACCAAACATATACAGACACATTTTCAAGGATCGTCGTTGATTGTGAATGCCACAGTTATTGGGATCTCAATGTAAAAGACCTTGGACCTTATTTTCCTAAGTGCTGAGTACTTACAGCTCCCATTCACTTCAGCTGGAGTGGTGGAGTTTCTGGAAATCAGGACCGAGGGGACTGAAGTTGGGCACCCATAAACAGAGGCTACCAAAATCACTGGCCATTGCTGAAACTTTTGGGCATGGCAAATTACAACAGTGAATACCAAAAGCACCAGACACCTCACAGTACGTCCACACTGCAATGTAAGCCCAGGGTTCAAACTCATGATCAAGTCAAGCTCTCTTCTATCTACACACAAATTGCACTAACCTAGGGCTCAAACCCACAGTCCGAGGACCCCACAGTGATAGAAGGTCTGAGCCTGAGTCAAGCTGAGACCCAGGTTTCAAGCTCTTTATTGGTTTGCAGCGTAGACAGAGCCACACTGGACTCATGCTTTGGGAGTCAGCCAAAAGTATCCCACAGGCTGAGTTTTTTTGTCCTCTGGATGATCAATTGTTTCCACACTGCACCACGAACAAAAAGATAGAGTGCCCACATTTGAGGAGTGTGCTAGGAAGTCTGGGATATAGGGGTTGGATTGGGGCCCCCTTAATGCCATGTGGATGCTGGAGCCCCTACCCTGGGGTTACAAATGAGTGTAGATTCTCAAACCCTATGTTAACAAACCCACGGTCTGCTAATGCAAGTTCTACTTCCCCAGGGATTACATTGCAGTTATAGACATGTTCTCAGAGAGTTAGTGAGTCACTGTGGTGTAGGTATGCATGCATTCTTTGGCACAATGCGGCTCTGGTCTCGATTTGCACCTCCAGTTGCTACTGTAAAAGTAATAATTATATTGAGCTATGAGCAAGTTTCAACCACATGCCAGGCTCCTTCTAGGATCCTTTGATTTTATGCGTATGACCTAGCAGAGCTCCCTCAGGAATGGAGAGATTGAAGTGGTCTGAGGAATCACAGCCTAACCCCTAGGCCCGCTGCCTTTCAGACCCATGACGCCCAGTCAAACATTTCCCCTCTTTTCCATGCAATTTGCTCCCTTCTGCCTCCTACTGCTGCCACTCCCTTTCTGCCCTCACCCAAACACCGTGGAGTTTTTATCTCGCTCCCCTGCCCAGAACACAGCTCAGACCCAGGGCAGGGGGAAAAGCAATTCTAAAGCTGGGGGACCTGCTGCGTGGCCTACAGAAGCAGTGGTATCCTAGAGCTGAGAACTGTGTAGGCAGACGAAGGGGGCGAAAAACAGAGCCATATCCAGATACCTGCATCAGCCATCTTAACAGAAAGCATCACCCAGCCCATCACCTAAGAACATAAGACTGGTCATACTGGGTCAGACCAATGGTCCATCTAGCCCAGTGTCCTGTCTTCCACAATGGCCAATGCCAGGTGTTTCAGAGAGAATGAACAGAACAGGGCAATTATCAAGTGTTCCACCCCCTGTCATCCACTCCCAGCTCCTGGCAGTCAGCAGTTTAGGGACACTCATAACATGGGGTTGCGTCCCTGACCATCTTGGATAATAGCCATTGAGGGACCGATCATCCAGGAACTTATGAAATTATTTTTTGAACCCAGTTATACTTTTGACCTTCACAACGTCTCCCTGGCAATCACTGTCCTCTGCACAGCTCTACTGCTAACAGTTGAAATTCTTCTTTAGCACAGCAAGTATTGGCTTGTGGTTTAGGAACTGAGTTCCAGACCCGAGGTTGTTGTATAATTACATTGAAGTCGCTTGAAGTCAATGGAGCTACACGAATGACAGCAAATGAGGATCTGGCCCAGAAAATAATGAGTCCTACTGATACATCTTGTTTTTATTAGTTAGTTTATCCAAGGGAAGGTCAAGAAGTGACTTAAACATGCTATATACGCGCCTGTGTGGGACGAAGATTTCCAATAGGGTAAAAATCTTTAATTCTGCAGACAGAGGCATAAGATTCAGTGGCTGGAAGCTAAATAAACTCAGTCAAGATGAGGTGCACCTTTTTCTTAGTGAGGGTAATTAATTATTGGAACAAATTACCTATTACTATGGTGGATGTTCCATCACGTAACGTCTTAAAATCAAGGCAATATATCTTCCTAAATCATATTCTATCGCTTGAACAGAATTCATGGACTCAATGGACAAATTACTGGGTGAGGGTCTTGTGCCTGTGTTATGAAGGAAGTTCAACTCTAGATAAAGATATTGGTGCTTTCAGCATGGTTAAGTCACTTTAAAAAATCTAGGTTTCTATGAGTCTCTTTATGTCTTCACAACACATCTTGATCTCTGACTTATGGACATACGCAACAATAACCCTGATATCTCTGTTCAGAATATGACATTTATTTCAGCAGCTATTTGCATATTACACAGAAGTGTGGAAGTGGAGCCACTGAGCCAAAGCCTGTGCTTACCAGCGCACACATAAATCTGGAACAACTTCCTAGATTTCACTGGCTTTACCAATGGCATAAAAGCCTGATCCAAAGGTGCTGAACTCCATGACAGCTTTGCCATTGACTCCAGTGGGCTATAGCTCAAGGCATAGAATCTGCTGCACTACTTAACTCTTTCTTGTTGGGAAGAGTCATCTCTCTCTATAGCCCCTCCTAGCCTGAGCCGGGAATTGGATGTCTTGCCAAGATGCTCTGATACAATGCAAGGCTCTCTCTGGACTGGAGTGGCAGTCTCACTGGCTGCAAGAAAAGAGTTCCCAAAGAATGGCAGGTTTGGCAGCAAAAGGGTTAAGGAGCATTAAGTTATCTTCTACACACACAAAAATATACTTCTCTGTTAACCATGCCCATTGCAACTGACTTTCAAGGTATGTCTTCAGATGCTGGCATTTACATATTCCCAATATATCTTATTATCATCATTATGTTTATATCCAAGAGCTTATCTAGTGTTGCAGCAGGTGAACGAATACTTTGACCAATACTGAGAGCAAAAGGCCAAACAGAAAGGAAGGGTTGGTGTTCTGAGGACACATACATTGAAAGCTTGTGAGATACTCAATTGTTGCAGTAGCTGGAGCCATATATGTGCTTTAGATACATTGCAAATACCTTACTTATGTTGGTGAATGCTGATACACATGAGCTGTCCAATTCACTACTGCAGGAATGAGAGGTCACCCATCAGTAAGAGTCCGGTGATGTAGAAAATGGTTACCATTATCAACAAGAACATTCTTATAACTGAGCCATCGGGAGGGAGGCCTTTGGTGTGGTGTGTATATGTCCTTTCTAGCAGGTACCACACCTGACATTCACATCGCAGGGCATTTTTGCATGAAAAGGAGATAGAAGGGAGGAGAGTTGAATTAATAAGAAATTTGTTTCCTATGAATTCTTAAAGGCCTGCCCCTTCCTTTCCTCCTCTGTGGCAAAAATCCTAAACTCTGGATTGAGACATGAAGGATTCCATAGGCCAGATGCTTTGAAAACGATATACTCTCTGATTCAGAAACAACCATTAAAAGGAAGAGAGACAAGCTATGGAATAGAGCTGTGGAAAGAAGTGAAAGCATTTGAAGAAAATCAGGGCCCAATTATGACATTTCTGCTCAGATTGAATAGACCTTAGTCCCACTGAAATCACTGGGGGCACTCACAGAGTAAGGTGATGTTTGGTATGAATACAGACAGCAGAAAGTGGTATCACTGGGAGCCAAGCGGAGGCATTTACGTATTCCCAATTGAGTTGTGGATTGATAAAGGATATGAGAGAGGGAATGAAAAGATCAGCAGGCATGGGGCGGAGGGAGAGGGGCTGCTGTAATAAACAGGGTCTAGCAAGCCTACCACTCATCTGAGCTCAATTTGTTGGGAAGTGGGTAAAAGGTCATAAAATATTACACTAGCCTGCACCAATGAATGTAGATCAAAAGTATAGGAAGCGCAGAGAGGCCGGTTACATATAAGCTCACACCTCTCGCTAGGGTCCAACCAGCAACGACTCTCCAAAAGAAGCAGCAACTTCATTGGCATTGCCAGAGTCATGGCCCTGGAGAAGAGGAGAAGATAGGGAACTGCTGTGGAAGGACTTTAGTGGCACTTGCCCTAAGCTAGTCCCATGATAAGGAAAGATTCAGAGGAGGCAGTTCCACCTCCTTCTGTGACCACTGCCATCCTGATGCATTGGGATAGAGGACAGAGCTGCCTTGTACAGCGTGCGCTCCCTTAATGGCTGCAAACTCTCCTCCACTTTTGGAGGGGCAAGAATGCACCCCGGGGTTGCTCCAACGCATGGATTTATGCCACCATGTTCATCAGCACTGGCAGAACCCCAGTGCAACTGGAAAGCACAATCAATAGGAGTGGGGAATAAATCCCAGATCTCAAAGCCCACCAATCACAGTCAGTCTCCAGGCCCCTTCCAACCTCAGATTAACATCCCTCTTTCCCTTTAATCTGGGGCCAGTTCTTATATGCAGTTCAGGTTTGTGCTGCCTGGATTTATCCCCCAGTGCAGGTTCCCTTTGGGCTCGCTGTGCCACTGCAGTGGTAACACCTGACCTGACTAGCAGGCTGTGCAGTCCTTTCCCAAATGGCTGTCCCATCTGCCAATCAGAAGAGAGGCAGGAGCAGGGAGTTAGGGGTGGGTGTGACGGTGCACCCCATAGGGCTTTATGGAAATATGCTTATGAATGTATATATGACATAACTGAAATATATTTTATGCTACATATGCCATGTAACATATCTCTGTAAAGGTTATGATCTACTGAATCTATTTATCCTATTTGTATGCATGTATCATTTTGGTATTCGAAGTTATGAATATTGGCTGTGTACTTGCTTGATTTTTAAGTAGCCTTAGTAAAGCATCTGATCAGCTTCTTGAGAAAGGAATGTGCAAATTAAGTGCCCAATCAAGAAACACTTAACGAACAATGGATCTTGGAAGGCTCCAATCCACATAAGAAGTCTTCCTGGAGACATTCAAGATAGCATCCGAAGAAGTGGGCTGTAATCCACGAAAGCTTATGCTCTAATAAATTTGTTAGTCTCTAAGGTGCCACAAGTACTCCTGTTCTTTTTGCGGATACAGACTAACACGGCTGCTACTCTGACACCTGTCAAGTTAGCATGTGGGCAATGGCTGCTGCCAGTAAAAACTGAGTCATGCATGGACATGTGATTTACCCATGTGACTCCAAATCTCCATCTTGGAGCTGGACTTTGCATAGGAGAGAGGAGGGGGTCTCCACCCACATGAGAAAGTCTATTTAAACCCGTGGGAGATTCCTCCATTTTGCCTTCAGCTGGCTCAAGAGATAGCCTCAAACCCCCAAGGATATCTGAGAGAAACTGGAACGAAGGACAGTAACTACAGGGGGTGTGAGTGATTGCTGGACCCAGACTAGAAGGACACTAGTATGTAAAAGGAAGTTTACTGGAACACCTCTGAGGGTGAGGTTTTATCTGTTTTCAGTTTTCTTACTGTATTAGGTTTAGACTTGCATGTTTTATTTTATTTTGCTTGGTAATCCACTTTGTTCTGTCTTTTACTACTTGGAACCACTTAAATCTTACTTTCTGTATTTAATAAATTCACTTTTTTACTTATTAATTAACCTGGAGTATGTATTAATACCAGGGGTGGGGGGGACATCTGTGCATATCTTTCTATCAGTGTTATAGAGGGTGAACAATTTATGAGTTTACCCTGTATAAGCTTTATACAAGGTAAAAACAGATTTATTTGGGGTTTGGACCCCATTGGGAGTTGGGCATCTGAGTGTTAAAGGCAGAAACAATTCTTAAGCTGCTTTCAGTTTAAGCCTACAGCTGTTAGGGGACGTGGTTAAGACCGGGTCTGGGTTTGCAGCAGGCTAGCGGGTCTGGCTCAAACCAGGCAGGGCATTGAAGTCCCAAGCTGCCAGGGCAAGAAATCAGGGGCAGAAGTAGTCTTGGCACATCAGTTGGCAGCCCCAAGGGGGTTTCTGTGATCCAATCCATCAAAATGACAACTATCCATTTATTCCTACTCTTTGCTTTTTGTCTCTTGACCAGTTTTACAGGCACTAAACCACTCAAACCTGCCACCTTAACGTCACTTTCACAACGTTTTTGTGTTTTGGTCATTTTGTTTTGGAAATAAAGTTCCTACAAACCCATGTATTGGGGAGAGGAGCTCAGGCGGCAGCCTGCTGCTTCATCCCTCCCCAGGCTGCAGGGACACATGGAGAGCGCCTCTACAGTGGGAGTGCTGCCTCCTCACTTCTGAGCATCCCCACCAGAGATGTCCCAGAAAAAAGGGGGGGTGCTTGACTCCGCATGCCCCGCCCATACATTGTCTCTGCTCACACCATCCACTGAAAAGCGCCTGGCAGTCTGGATTTGGCCTGGAGATAAAAAACAGATATGTTAGCCCCAGGCTGAACAGATCCCTGTTGCCATGGCAACCAAATGGCAGTTACTTCAGGCTAAGACAGACACCTGGGGTCAATTAAAAACCTTCTAGAAATCAGTTAAGGAAGGTAGGTTGATTGAGACAGCTCAAGCCAATCAAGGGCTGGCTGGAACCAATTTAAAAAAAAAGCCTCCCAGTCAGTCAGTTGCACACGTCAGGAGCTGTGTGAGGAGGACGCGCTGTGGGAGAACTGAACAAGTACGGACACCATCGGGCACCAGGGGAGAACCCTGCTGGTACAGCGGCAAAGGGCAGGGAGAGGTAATCCCTCTGCAATTCTCCCCCGCTAGGGGTAGAAAGACCAACTTGCAGGGTCTAGCTTGTTGCCTTCATGCCCAAAGAGGCCACTAGAGACTAAGAGATTTACCCCCCTCCTTTAGCCGATGATGAGAGTGGCTAAATCAGACCAGAGTATGTCCCTGAAGTAAGGGGACTAGACTGAGAACTGTAGTGAGCCACTGAGGTGAACACTGAGAACCGGAAGTTACCAGTCCCCTAATAAGTGCTAATGTATGAGAGGGTGCACGTGTATATCACGTCACAAAATAACTAAGTTAGAAGAATGTCAAAAGTTAAATGTGGGCTGATCTACATAAAGAATAACAACCAGCTTCTTCTGCCAGTTACTCCTATAGCGCAAGTGGGAGAGGGGGCATGTGCTACGGACCCAAAGATCCTAGATTTAAACTCTGACCATGACCAGGCAGGAAAAAATATAATGTGTGCTCATGTAATCCCACTGTAACTGGCCCCACGGTGCTGAAATGAGGGTGCATGTTACACTCCCCAGGATCAGGCTTTGCTGCCTTCCAGGAGAAATTCATTCCTTGAGTTCTGACCTGTCCTTATGGAGTTTCCTGCAGGTGGGGTCTCCACCACTCTTGAGCTGCAGGAAGGGCACTCAGCACGGGCCCACTCTGCCCAAAGACCCTGCTGTGTGAGCTCTATTGGATCCCCCACCCTGTGTTTTAAAAAGAGGAGATCCTATAGCTCACCTTCAATTGATTAACCAAAATAAAGCAGGAAAACAAACAAACAAACAATGACTCAAACAACATCTCAAACTACCACTAAATTTGCTATTTCACAATATAAAACCATGTCTAGAACTATGTTTATTTCAGCATCCTCCTATAAGAAAAATTGGAAAGAGTCCAGCGGAGGGCAACAAAAATGATTAGGGGTCTGGAGCACATGACTTATGAGGAGAGGCTGAGGGAACTGGGATTGTTTAGTCTCCAGAAGAGAAGAATGAGGGGGGATTTGATAGCAGCCTTCAACTACCTGAAGGGGGGTTCCAAAGAGGATGGAGCTCGGCTGTTCTCAGTGGTGGCAGACGACAGAACAAGGAGCAATGGTCTCAAGTTGCAGTGGGGGAGGTCCAGGTTGGATATCAGGAAAAACTATTTCACTAGGAGGGTGGTGAAACACTGGAATGCGTTACCTAGGGAGGTGGTGGAGTCTCCTTCCTTGGAGGTTTTTAAGGCCCGGCTTGACAAAGCCCTTGCTGGGATGATTTAGCTGGGAATTGGTCCTGCTTTGAGCAGGGGGTTGGACTAGATGACCTCTTGAGGTCCCTTCCAACTCTGATATTCTATGATTCTAAGAACAATTGTAATAGTGACATTTCCTAAGTTTTGGGTTTAACTTTTTACATTCTTCTAACATAGTTATTTTGTGATGTGATATACAGGTGCGCCCTCTCATAAATTAGCACTTTTTAGGGGACTGGATGTTTCACCACATTGCTAATGGGCTGCAGAGCCTTTCACTGCGAGGTGACAGGGTGAATACAGCCCAGCCCAGTAGGGACTGAACGTTGATCCCTGCTAATGGATGTTTAGTGGCATCCAGGAGTTTGGTGCATCTCAGTTCCAGCTCCCACATTCCAAACTCACCACCACACAGTGCACTCATGGAAGGCTTGGCAGAGAGTTCAAGACCTGCCTGGGCCATGGCTACTGAACTGCCTCCTCTTGCCCCAGAGAGTGAGAAGCCGGATCACACGCTCAAAGAGCCTAGGTGCACACCTGCTTGTGCACACCAAGTGATGAGCACTCTATAAATAGCACAGATTAAGTGATGTGCTAAAGCTAGAACCGCAATGTACTTCAGTGGGAGCTTTGTGCATGGAGCAGCTGCAGAATTAGAGCCACAGAATTCGCTCCAGGACTAAGAGGGGTTGTTGTCTGCAGATCTGAAATGAAGACGTGCAGCAAACCTGTCGAGTAAGAAGGGTCATTCGTACACAGTCACTTCACTGAGGACTCTACCGCTTTTACCTTACCAGCTTTCAGAAGTTCCAGTTCTCTTTTCTGGGATGAAGCAGCTACTGCAACTCTGCTTTGGTTCCTACGAAGGCAGTTGCTGAAGTGAAGAGAGAAGGATGCTGCAGGAGCTGACCCCTGGCTAGAAAAGACTGGGGCAAGGCGTGAAACTAAAAGTTGTGAGAAATCACATGACTGGGGAAATGGAAAGGAAAATTCCACTGCAAGCAAGGCCCTCTCCTTCCTGAGTGGAACAGGAGCACTGACTCTCCCAACACCCCTCCAGGAAACTCGGGTGATGAGCTCCAACACATCTTGGAGGTGGTGAACCCAGCTTGGAAGGGGAGATACCACCAGGGGAAGAAACAAATATCCACACGCTAATGCTACACCAACATCCCTTTACGTGGGAACCAATCCCAATGGCCCTTAGTTGGGACAGGGAGAGGAAAGCACCTGACATTGACCTTATCTACAGCTACCCCACAGTGCAGTACACTGCCACCAGCTCCCTCCAGGCTTAGCACCACCTGTCTGAGCAGCACCCATGCATGGAGCATGAGGCACCTTACCCCAAAAAGCCTGTGAGGCAGGCAGGAGCAAAACCTACCCCACAACGAGCTTCCCCAGGGCAGAGGCAATCCTGTCTGCCTGTGCCTGGGAGGTTCTGCAGGGAATTGGACAATCAAAACAGGTCAACACATGACAGGCCCAAAGGCAGTTGGGGAAGGGAATGTCCTTTGGGGGGGGGCTGCTCCCAAGCCTATGGGTGGTGGATGGTGATCAAAGCTAGTGCCCCTCTGCCAGGCATGGCCAGAGTGGGTCCACAAAAGGAGGTGGCGAAGTGAGAGAAGTTAAACCTGCACCATTCAGCCTGGAGGCTCCGTCTTAGACTTCCCTCTCTTGGTGAAGTTGTGGGGGCTTCACACATCAGATCAAGAGCTGTAACTAAGCATTTTAGTGCCCAGGGTAAGGAAACATATTTGCATCCCCTAGATGTGACATGTTTCAAATCCTCCCTTTCTGGGATGTGGAGAAGGGATTTGAACTTGGGTCTTCCTACACCAATGCTCTAACCAGCAGGCTACAGTCATTCTGAAACTCTCTTCTGGCTCAACAATTAGCCCTTGTCATTCATAATGGCTCAGAGAGGAAGCATGACTCCACAGAGCAGTGATTACTGCTCTCTCGGAGGAGGTCAGAGACCCAATTTGACGAAATTCATTCATCTCCCAGGCATAGCAGCTGACCTGAGTTGGGCATCTGAGTGTTAAAGGCAGAAACAATTCTTAAGCTCTCTTCATGTGTCATTATATAATGCCCGCATCTGTAATTTTCACTCCATGCATCTGAAGAAGTGGTTTTTTTTTTTTTACCCATGAAAGCTTATGCCCAAATAAATCTGTTAGTCTTTAAGGTGCCACCAGACTCCTTCTCGTTTTTGAGGATGGGGTTCTGTATCCTGGGAAGCAGTGTCTTTGAAAATGATTTGGTGGTCATGGTGGATAATCAGCTGAACTTGAGCTCCCAATGTGATCTTGTGGTCAAAAAGGGCTAAAGTGATCCTGGGATGCGTAAACAGGCGAATATTGAGTAGGAGTACAGAGATTATTTTACCTCTGTATTTGGCCCTGGTGCAACTGCTACTGAAATCCTGTGTCCAGTCTGGTGCCCACAATTCAAGAATGATGTTGATAAATTGGAGAGGTTTCAGAGAAGAATCAGAAGAATGATTAAAGGATTAGAAAACCTGCCTTATAGTGAGACATTCAAGGAGCTCAATCTATTTAGCATAACAAAGAGAAGGTTAAGGGGTGGCTGGATTACAGTTTTAAGTACCTAAATGGGGAACAAATATTTCATAATGGGAACTTCACTTTATCAGAGAAAAGTATAAACATGATCCAATGGCTGGAAGTTGAAGCTAGACAAATTCTGACTGGAAATAAAGTGTAATTTTTTTAACAGTGAGAGTAATTAACCATTGGAACAATTTACCAAGTTTCATGGTGGATTCTCCATTGCTGACAGTTTTTAAATCAAGTTTGGATTCTTAATTCTGGGGACATTCTCTGGCATGTGTTACACAGAAGAACAGATTAGATGATCGCAATGGTCCCTTCTGGCCTTGGAATCTATGAATCTATGAGTTAAAACTCCTCGTGGCAAAGCTCTTGGGTTCAGTGGAACACACAATCCTTCACACCCTGCCAAGGTGCAGTTCCAGGAAAGGCACATTTGTACTGGAGATTAATAAAAATGTTTATCTGACTGAGCAACTTAGTATGGTAGAGCAGTAGTGATGTCTCAGTTAAAGTTTCCACTAAAATGGGCTTCAACTTGGTGATTTTTGTGTTTGTTAAAGAAAAATTATGTATTCATTCCCACTTTTTCAGGATAAAATTTCTGAGTGAAGCTTGAGTTTTCTTTGGATTTTTAAGTAAATCTATTAAGTAGTTTGCAAGATCTAATCAGATAAAAACTGGCTTAAAAAAAAACAACAACCAACAAGCTGATGAAAAAGATTATCTCTAAAAAGAGACTCGTGGATTTGCATACTCCTATGTCTAAAAAATGCAGAGTGTTTAAAATCAGAAATGCATACATAGTGAGCATTTTGAGGGTCTCACTGGTGCTATGTAATTATTTTGTTAAAATATTGGCATTATTTATCCTAAATTAATCCACATAAACTGATGTAATCCAACAGGGAAAGTGGTTTACATGACTACTTCCATTGGGTCCAGTAGGCAGATGCCTTTCTGAACAGTTCAGGAGTGGAATACTATATTGCCTTTTGTCATATGCCCCCCTAATGTTCTCCACATCTGAACCTTGTGGCCCGTATGAAGCATGGGGCTAATATGATGCATGGGGAATGGGTTTTGCTAGTCATGGTGCTTTTGGCCTTGGCTACACTTACCGGTTAGTTCGACGGCAAGCAATCGAACTTTTGGGTTCGACTTATCGCGTCTAGTCTGGACGCGATAAGTCGAACCCGGAAGTGCTCGCCGTCGACTGCGGTACTCCAGCTCGGCGAGAGGAGTACCGCGGAGTCGACGGGGGAGCCTGCCTGCCGCGTGTGGACCAAGGTAAATTCGAACTAAGGTACTTCGACTTCAGCTACGTTATTCACGTAGCTGAAGTTGCGTACCTTAGTTCGAATTAGGGGGGGTAGTGTAGACCTGGCCTTTGTATTGAACTGAAGAAGAAAATCTTCAAACCTAAGCATGAGTGAATTCACAAAACTGTGCAGAAGAGATGGAGGTCAAGAACAGGGGAGGGAATTTAGTCTGATATGGTAATGGTAGTGGCATCGAATAGGTAGAAGGAGGTGCTGAAAGGTTGGGATCCCTACTGGGGACAGAGTTAAATCTGCAGTTTTCTGAGGTGTATGGGGATTGTGGAAGGGTTAAGATGTGTGTCTCTGGTTGGAGGAAAAGCGGTTGTACAGTGTTCATCTTAACTTTTCAGTTCTTTGCTTTTCAAGTTTTGTGTTAGCTGTGTTTTCTGTAGATCATCCAGTGAGCATGCTCTGATCTCAGCCCCTGCCTCCTCAGGCCGCAGATCCACGCACTCCACATGTGCTGCCCTGAAAGGGCTAGATGCCATCAGCCCCTCCTCCCCAACTCCTGCTGCTGTCTTCATGGTGCTTCTGGAGAGAAGGGGGCAAGAAATTAATGTGAAACAAAAAGTATTTGTCTAAAAAAAATAAAGGAGCCGGATCTAATGGGTGGGTTTAGCCACATATGCCTTTCCTTGCCAGTTACCATTGTATTTTCTCCGGTAAGTTATTATTCAGAATTTACAACATGACCTCCGAAATAACAAAAGTTTCTGTTTGGGAATCCCTGTCTTCAGAAAGCTGTTCAGATCATATGTTCATTTTGTGTTCCAGGGAAGGGGAAAGCTTTTCACAAGCTCCTTTGTAAGCCAAAGCTGAGTGATGTCCTGGAAATCAGCCAAGAAAGTCTGAAGAATGGAACTCCTGAGACATTTGGAGATTTACTCTGGTATTTCCCAAGGAAACTGATGGCTCAGCTTCCCGGGACATACTGGAGACAGCAAAGCCTGTGGAGGTCACCACCGAGCTGATCAACTACTACAGGAGCTAAAATGAGAGGAGCCATCAACCTGAGGGATCTGTTGGAAAGACTCATCAATGCAGCAAAGGCTGGTGAGAATCTCCTGAGGGTGCTAGAGAGGTACATAAGAGGCTCCTCCTCCTCTCTCTTCCTGCAGCTCCTGTTGCTTTCTGTTATTCCATCTCACCTTTTCTCCTGCCTGCCTGTTATATCTCTTGTGCCCTCCTTCCTCCAGCCCAGCACGCCACCATCTCTCTGCGTCTAGAGCAGAGAGGATACATATGCACCAGCAGCAGACACAATTTTCTACACTCTGGGTCCTAGTGGCGCCCCCCACAGTCTGTCACCTGAGGCAGCCGCCTCAGTTCGCCTCATGGTAAGGCCAGCCCTGTCCTGTGGGCACGGAGAACCTAACTGCCACTGAGGTCATCCAGGGAGGCTGGATGTGGACTTTACAGGAAATAGACAGTCAGGACAGCATAATCCACTGAAAAAATGGCATATTGCTAATTGCAACCCAGGCTCTCACTGTGTGGCTCTTTGTCCTGCCTCTGCTGTCTAGAGCGTGAGCAGAGCTTGATGAGACAGCTGCTGCGGCTGTGGCAGCCATCGAAGCGCGTTTCCCGTCGTCTCTCTTCTGGCTGTGGATGCTCGACTGCAGCAGCTCTGCAGAGGTCCCAGCCTCGCTCTCTAATGTCCATTCTCCCCTTGCTCGCATGGTGATTCATGGACCATTGAGTAGCCTCATGAAAACATCCCAGTTGTAGACACAGGCACCAGAACTGATTCCCCAAGCCAAAGTCCCCTTCGCAATCCAGGGAAACAGCCTGGGTTGTCTGGAGCGCAGGGTTTGGCCCATGGTGACTGCAGACACTGCACCTGCCGCACAGCGACTCCTGGGACCCCTCTAGCCCATCAGTTTCAACTGCTGTGCTTATCACCTGCAGCTTAATTGCCAGCCTTGTCTCTATAGTTGTCTGTTTTCCCCACTCAACCCCCTACTTATGAAATGCTTCTCCTGTGCTGGTCTGCAAAGCCATTACCCTCTTTTCTCATTCAGATCCCTCCCCAAAACCCACATCTCCTGCAATCCCTGTAAGAAACTGGTCAATCGGGGTGAAGTTGGCTGTTTGTCTGGCCTTGGAGAGCTGTAAAGAGAGCTGGATTCAATAATAAAGATTTCATTACTTGGAAATCTCCTGTTGTATCATAAAATTTGCTTGAATAGCTCCTGTTAATTTAGAACCCAGTGTAGGAATAATTCAAATGATTCCTTCCAATGGGTATTACTGTACATTTTGAGTGATGGATGTCAACATGCCCTCTCTTCTCCTGTTAAAGGAGTGAATCACTCTGCTGGTTGTATGCATCCCGATCAAGAGGGAAAGAACATCACTGCATGTGTAACCTCCATTACAATTTGTGAAATCAGATCATTGTGTCTCCTCATCAGCCTACCGTGCTGTTTAATTTAACTACAATGGTGTCAACTGGATCAGAATCTCAACCGGAAAATAAAGTAACAACAAACATGAATCTAATTCACACAGCACAAGGAGCTCTTTTTAAAGCTATTCCATGTGACTTCCAGAATGCAATCCAGAGGGTGGGGTCATGTCACCCCTGCCCTGTAACTTTGGGCGCCTCACAATCCTTTGCTGCTGTAGCTCCCACCTGGGCCACTCAGGAACAGCTTGCCAGCATACAAGACGCGCTCCGAGTGTTTAGATGAGGTGGGAGTGGTTATTGCACAGAAAGCAATTGACAGACCTTCACAATAAGGCGTTGAGGGAATAACAAGAGGGAATTTGTTCTGTTGGACGTGGGAGGAACCATTTCAGAAGCCCATGTTCAGCACTAATCTATAGTGAGGTCAAGCTCAATGGTAGGGACTGTTGTCTCCATTAGCAGTTCTGAAGCCATGTCTACCCGAGGAGTGCTTTCCCGGTAGGCAGCGATATTTGGGATTGGTTGTGCTCTGAGCAGGGGGTGGGACTAGCTGGCTCCTGCGGTCCCTTCCAGCCCTGAGATTCCATGATTCACTAGTCCCCATCCTGCTGCCATCAAGGTGGGGTTCCCCATTGGCGTCACTGGGAGCCGGAGAGGGCCATGGCTGCGTGAGATGGTCTCTGACCAAGAGGGGAACGCTTGGCGGGCACCCACAGTGGGTCAGCCCGAGCCGCCTAAACACGGGCGGCGTCCAACTCCGCGAGAGCGAGCAGGGACTGCCGGGAACTGGAGTCCCTTACTCTCCCGAGTCTCCTCCCACAGCTCGACCCGCGGGGGGAGGGAGAACTACATTTCCCGTCGGGCACCGCGAGAGGAGCCGTACAGGGACGGGCACGCAGCAGCGCCGGCCGCAGTCGGAGGTGGGCGGGGCGCGGGGCCAGGAGCGCGCGTGCCGGGAGGGTGCCGCTGGCTCTGGGTGGGCGTGGCCTGGAACGCGGCTGCGGCGACGGTTGGGGGCGGGGGCGGGGCCGGCGAAGGGGCGGGGCTGCGGCTGGTGGTGTTGCTGGTGCTCGGCGCGCGGCGGAGGGACCGTTACTCTGAGGCGACAGGGCGGGGGGGCAATGGCTCAGCTGGGACAAGGTGGGGACCCGATGGGCGGGGGGTCTGCGGGCGTGTGCCCTGCCCGGGAGCGGCCGGGGCTGAGCCGTGGGGCGCGCGTGTCTGCCGGGGGGGCTGCCGGGGGTTGCGCGCGTGGCTGGGGGGAGGGGCTGCCGGGGGTTGCGCGCGTGGTTGGGGGGGGAGGGGGCTGCCGGGGGTTGCGCGCGTGGCTGGGGGGGGAGGGGGCTGCCGGGGGTTGGTTGCGCGCGTGGCTGGGGGGGGAGGGGGGGCTGCCGGGGGTTGCGCGCGTGGCTGGGGGGGGAGGGGGGGCTGCCGGGGGTTGCGCGCGTGGCTGGGGGGGAGGGAGGGCTGCCGGGGGTTGGTTGCGCGCGTGGCTGGGGGGGGAGGGGGCTGCCGGGGGTTGCGCGCGTGGCTGGGGGGGGAGGGGGCTGCCGGGGGTTGCGCGCGTGGCTGGGGGGGAGGGGGCTGCCGGGGGTTGCGCGCGTGGCTGGGGGGGAGGGGGCTGCCGGGGGTTGGTTGCGCGCGTGGCTGGGGGGGGAGGGGGCTGCCGGGGGTTGCGCGCGTGGCTGGGGGGGAGGGGGCTGCCGGGGGTTGGTTGCGCGCGTGGCTGGGGGGGAGGGGGCTGCCGGGGGTTGGTTGCGCGCGTGGCTGGGGGGGAGGGGGCTGCCGGGGGTTGCGCGCGTGGTTGGGGGGGGAGGGGGCTGCCGGGGGTTGCGCGCGTGGCTGGGGGGGAGGGGGCTGCCGGGGGTTGCGCGCGTGGCTGGGGGGGAGGGGGGGCTGCCGGGGGTTGCGCGCGTGGCTGGGGGGGAGGGGGCTGCCGGGGGTTGCGCGCGTGGCTGGGGGGGAGGGGGCTGCCGGGGGTTGCGCGCGTGGCTGGGGGGGAGGGGGCTGCCGGGGGTTGCGCGCGTGGCTGGGGGGGAGGGAGGGCTGCCGGGGGTTGCGCGCGTGGCTGGGGGGGAGGGGGCTGCCGGGGGTTGCGCGCGTGGCTGGGGGGGAGGGGGCTGCCGGGGGTTGGTTGCGCGCGTGGTTGGGGTGGGAGGGGGCTGCCGGGGGTTGCGCGCGTGGCTGGGGGGGGAGGGGGCTGCCGGGGGTTGCGCGCGTGGCTGGGGGGGAGGGGGCTGCCGGGGGTTGGTTGCGCGCGTGGTTGGGGTGGGAGGGGGCTGCTGGGGGTTGCGCGCGTGGCTGGGGGGGGAGGGGGCTGCCGGGGGTTGCCCGCGTGGCTGGGGGGGAGGGGGCTGCCGGGGGGGCGCGCGTGGCTGGGAGCTGGGGGGGAGGGGGGCTTCATGCCAGAAGGCAGCACCATATCCTCTCGTCTGACCCCCTGTAAATCAAAAGCCACAGATTCCCCCTTTCCCCCCCCCCCCAGCCCCCCGGAATTAGACCCGAGGATGACCCGCCCGCAGGGGGGAGACTTGTTATGCGCTAGAGGCAGCGTGTCTGTCTTTGGAGTGACTGGATTGCGCCAAAGGGCATCATGCCGTGTTCTCAGATCACTGGTTATCCCATCATTGGCCGATAGCTCTCCGATGGGAGTTACATTCCCCCACCCTTTGCAGATTATCCCACTAAGGTGCACTTTGCTGTTCCTTAAAAAAGTGTATTTTAGTCACCACTGGATACTGCTGTCTTGAGACATTTAAAAAACAAACATGACCACTCGGTGTGGGTGTCTTTGTTCCCTCTGCGGACACATTAATTTGGCATTAGTTGGCTTTGCCCTTGGTAATGTGTTTATCCTCCTCATCTCTCTTGTTTTTTGCCAATAAGTGTCAGATCTGGTCTCGTGACATCTCATTCCAGTTCTCCTTCTCCCTTGCCCAGTAACTGATGCTCCTTTTATGAGGTTATCTGACTGCTCAGGTAGTGATGAGCTGAGCTCTCATGCAACAAGGGAGAAGGGTGAGAGCAGTCATTTGAAAAATATATGGGGGGAGGAATGTGGCATATGAAGATCCTGGAATCACAGATGGGAGTAAACACTATGTTCTGTTGTAATCTGTTTAGCACATAATGCAGCCTATAAGAAGATATTAAGGGGGATGTTGATGATTGGCAGATAAATTACTGAATGCATTGCTTTATGTGGCGAAGCGAACACTTCAATGGTTTCTCTTTTCAGATAAATCCCAGAGAGAATTAATCTGGTCCTAATGTAGAAGGACAACATAAGAAACTCTTTGTGGTGATTTGACAGGTTCTGAGGGGGGCATTCAATATGAAAAAGGCAAAAAATGTAAATGGGCAAACATATTTTTAATGCAATGTGTAACTAACCTAAAGGAATACACTGCCGTAGAATATAGTGTTGTAAATCCTAAAAAGGATTAGGCATCTATA
This sequence comes from Malaclemys terrapin pileata, assembly GCF_027887155.1. NCBI lineage: Eukaryota > Metazoa > Chordata > Testudines > Emydidae > Malaclemys > Malaclemys terrapin. The sequence goes on along the minus strand of NC_071505.1, from coordinate 346,298,950 downwards.
TCAATAGGGATAGCATTTACACTTACTCTGTCTAGCCTAAAAAAAATAAAGGCTATAATACTTCATGGCACAAGCTCACCACCAGCTGGGGTCAATGAGCCAGAGTATCCAATGGTATTACATAATTAGATGCATTATGGTGTTGGAATGCTTTCATCTGAAGCATGGAGTATTGGCTGTGGTCCCTGATAACAGACTAGATGGCTTATTAATTTGTTTTGATATGAGAGTTCCATTGTTAGGCTTGATCCTGCAAAGACCTGTCTCCTGCTGAAGCCAAAATTGCATACATGTGATAAGCTTTTGTAGGATTTGGCTCGTTTTAGGATATCAAAGCTCTTATAAATTTCATTGATTGTAAGAACTCTTTGTAAAGAGAATATTTTGGCTAGTACTGAATGTAGTCACCTGAAACCTAGCAACTGCTTCATAGCACATGCACAGCTGCTTGGGACAAGAAGTGAAGAATACCTTGTATTGACATTAAAGGAGTTTAAAAACAATATACTGGTAATTATCCATGTTCCTAAAGTATATTTACACTGAATTATGTGAGGCCATTGTAACTTTTTTTATTTGTCTTGACTTTCTGAATCTAGAAAACTAACATGTAAACATAGACTTAGGTCATTCTTTCAACCTTAAACATGGAGGTTGGCGTTGTAGCATGCTATTTGAAAATAGAACGAGGCACCAAAAGGGCGGCACAACTATTCCAGTTTTCACAAAACACTAAAATTTCATTCTAGAATGTAGTCAGGATCCAATATTGTGGATTATGTGGCTAATCATTTTTCTTGTAGAGATTCATCAATTCTAAACCAAATGGGACCATTGTGATCATCTAATCTGACCTCCTGTATTACACAGGGCATAGAACTTCCACAAAGTAATTCCTAGGTACATTGTCAGGTTAAAAATGGTTTGCTTTTTAAAAAGCTTCCTGACCTGTGTTACTAAATACCTAAGATTAATAATGAATTTTTAAAACATCTAATTTATGAAGTTTACACTTTTAATTTTAGACAGTGGGAATAAAGTGTCAAAATCGCTTGGTTTTACACTTGCTTTTAGGTCAGTTTCACTTTGTGCTAGTGCCTGATTTCCAGAATTCTCCTGCAACTGCAGCCCAAAGTGCAACATCTTAAAATCCAAACACCAGATCTTATTCAACAAACATCTCATTGAATGAATGTATTTGAACAAAGCATGAAGGGAAAATGTGCAGGATTTTTGGTTCTTGTCTCCTGAAATGATGCTAGATAGAAGAACATTAGAAACAGGTTTTTAAATACTAAATTTTAATGGGAAAATATTTTGATAAGATTTTTTGCTATTGCAGCTATGTAGTATGATATCCTTATCAAAAACGAATATAGTGAATTAGATTTTTTAAATTATAATCTTTATATATATGGTTTCTCTTGTTTTTGCTTTTAAACTCCTTAATTATGATAGCTTTCCTTTGGCCAAATGCCAAAGACAAAGCAAAACATGTCTTGCACATACATGATTAATTTACTTCTGCGAAGCTTTCATCCCATAGCATTGTCATTGTAAACAGATACTTGCTGTCTCCATTTTAAAACCAGTTTTTGGAGCCTAATTAATACACAACCCTCAGCCTTTTGGACTGTTATCATTTTAGGTTTTTAATGTACCTGCAACTGCCTGTGGCTAACAAACACCCACTTTAGCCATTAATCTGCAGTGCCCAAGAGGAACAACAGGAAACCATTTGACTCCAGGCTAAATAGCACTAGCTTGCTAATATTGACTTTTCCTTTTTTTCCTCTCAGATTAAGAGCTGTAGGATGCTTTCCAAAGAATAACATCACATGTAGGCATTTGTAGAAAGGAAACTCACTAATCTAAATTCTGTTTCCATCATGGTTTTCCATTTGTTTCCTTTTCTGTTCATTCACTTTTTCCTCAGTTTCTTCTCTTTTTGTCAGTTTTTTTTGTTGATCCCGTCTCATATTTCTATTGCTGAGAAATTAGCTCTTTCAAGTTTACAAGGTACCACAGCATCCTGTTCTCCCCCCCTCCCCCAGCCCCCCGTCTTCACTCCTCCTCATCTGTAGGCCACATACTTGACTAAATGAAACACTAGCCTGTTCTGCTATGAGCATTTCCCCCCCTCTCCTTGGTCCCATTTTTCATGTCTGAATTCTTTTTATTTTCTCTTTGCTCTCCCAAGATTGAGTTTGGGCATGTACAGACTTCTCAAAAAGGGGTCCCAGGACAGGGTTTTTTTTGAGCAGAACATCTCCCACATGGAGCTCACTGTAGGGTCCCAACCTCAGTTGGGAGTAGGTGGGCTGCGTGTTTTCATTAGCTCACTTTATATAGTGTCGGAATATGCTTCTCGAGTGGTATGAAAACAAGCTTCTTTCACTGAAGATCTGATATAATCCTCTTATAAGGCCCCTGTCACCATAGTGTCTGAGAACCTGTTGTGGAGAGCAATGCTCCAGCTGGGGAGTGGGGTTGGGTGCTTGCCCCGCTCCGTGCGGCTCCCGGAAGCAGCAGCATGTCCCCCCTCCATCTCCTATGTGTAGGGGCAGCCAGGGTGCTCTGCACACTGCCCCCACAGCTCCCACTGGCCAGCAACCACAGCCAATGGGAGCTGCAGGGACAGTGCCTGCGGACAGGGCAGCGCGCAGAGCTGCCTGGCTGTGCCTCCGCATAGGAGCCAGAGGGAGGACATGCCAGTGCTTCCAGGAGCTGCTTGAGGTAAGCGCTGCCCAGAGCCAGCACCCCTCATCCCTTCCTGTGCCCCAACCCCCTACCCCAGCCCTGAGCCCTCTCCCACCCTCCAAATTCCTCAGTTCCAATCCCCCTGCACCCGCACCCCCAGCCCCACCCCAGAACCCGCACCCCCAGCCGAAGCCCTCACCCCCTCCTGCACCCCAACCCCTAATTTTGTGCGCATTCATGGCCTGCCGTACGATTTCCATACCCAGATGTGGCCCTCGGGCCAAAAAAATTGCCCACCCCTGCTCTAATGGATGTCTGATTACTTGAGCATGCTCAGTGGAGTAGTCTTAAGTTTATTAGTGTTGGCGATATGTGATATTAAGTTCTGGGGGTGGGTAAATGGAGAGTCTCCATAATGGGAATATGGATGTCATTCTGTGGCTGAGAAGAGGGATTATTATACTGGTGTCAAGCAACACAAGACTGCAAAGCTGTTATCTGAACAGCAAGTGGTGAAAACTTGCTTGACTTGTGGAACTGCAGTAATTCTGGATGTGCAGACCCCTGTGAGCAGTCCCATTGATTTCAGTGGGGGCTCTGCCAGCATACTGGTGCACTTGCACCGAGCTTATTGCAGAATCGGGCCTTGGTTGGTGGCTATGATCCTTGATGTGGACTGGTAGTGGTGGCTGTCTATACACAGAAGATTATGACAGATGAGCTGTTTCACTTGGAAAACTTGCTGCAGTGCAACTGTACTGTAGTTTTCTTATTTTTGTTGTTGTAAAGTTGCATTTAAAGATAAAACTAAAATAGGGGCATTGATGAAATTGTCTTCTAAAGGCTGACAGTGGAACTAATATAAGATCTTTCTCCTTACAAAACCTTTAAAGCACGCTTCTCCAAGCAACAGTGACAAATTGAGCACAACTAATTGTCAGAAACCAAAGAGAAGAAATATTCTGAAATCACTCCATATGCATTTCAGTGGCCAAAGAAGATTATTATAAAGCTGAAGGACAAAAATCCTAGCCATAACTCGCTGCAGGTGTATTTTGGGGATAGCAAAAGCATCTCAAAGTGCAAATAAGGCCATAGGGAATTAGCAGTTCAATTAAATAAGAGGCTGTAAGGTAAGGCAATACTTTGGTATTAGTTTCTTAAAACTGAACCTAAGATGTACTGGCAACCAAATCTTCAAAAAAATTAAAACCACTACACTATTAGTATTTGTTAGTGAAGAATCCTTGGTGCTATTTAAGCCAGACTTGCGGAGAGGCTTGAAAAATGCATTACTATGGTCTATTGCACACTGGAGTGTACAAGTCAACAGATGTCTGCCATGTCAACTTAGGCAAACATGTTGATGCTTTGAATTATTTCTGAGGTAAAAAGGACAAATGTTAAATGATCTGTAACAGAGTCCATAAGGATCCCTGGTTAAAAGAACTGCTGTTCTGTGTAGATTCAGGTGATGTAGTGAACTAAAATTGATGTTGAGAACTAAATAGCACTTTATCTCTGAGGACATCTTGTAACAGAAATAGAAAAGGTCTACAAAGATCTTGTATACAAGGAGAAACTAAAAAGAGTAGAATAATTTAGCTTAAACAGAATAAGGAAGAGATGGAGGTATCAAGCTGACTAGAGTAATTTGAAGTAAATGTAGGAGTTGAGATACTTTAGATTCATCGAGTTAAACTGTGTATTATTTCTAACAGGTGAAAATACTAGAAAAAGCTAAACAAAATTAACTATCTTATTTGCTTTTTAAGTTTTTATGCAATTTCCTTTTTCATTTCCTTCAGCTCTTTCAGTGACAATCAGTGAAACCAATTTCCCTTTCATTGTTAATTTCACTTCAGGGTTGGCAATACAGCAATGTTTAGGTCTTGCTGAGATCCTAAGAATCCCTCTGGTAAAGGAACAGGAGTACTTGTGGCACCTTAGAGACTAACAGATTTATTAGAGCATAAGCTTTCGTGGACTACAGCCCACTTCTTCGGATGCATATAGCCTATGCATCCTATATGCTTTTTTTCAGCCCAGGCGCCATAGCACTGGAATCATAGAATCATAGAATATCAGAGTTGGAAGGGACCTCAAGAGGTCATCTAGTCCAACCCCCTGCTCAAAGCAGGACCAATTCCCAGCTAAATCATCCCAGCCAGGGCTTTGTCAAGCCGGGCCTTAAAAACCTCCAAGGAAGGAGACTCCACCACCTCCCTAGGTAACGCATTCCAGTGTTTCACCACCCTCCTAGTGAAATAGTTTTTCCTGATATCCAACCTGGACCTCCCCCACTGCAACTTGAGACCATTGCTCCTTGTTCTGTCATCTGCCACCACTGAGAACAGCCGAGCTCCATCCTCTTTGGAACCCCCCTTCAGGTAGTTGAAGGCTGCTATCAAATCCCCCCTCATTCTTCTCTTCTGGAGACTAAACAATCCCAGTTCCCTCAGCCTCTCCTCATAAGTCATGTGCTCCAGATCCCTAATCATTTTTGTTGTCCTCCGTTGGATTCTTTCCAATTTTTCCACATCCTTCTTGTAGTGTGGGGCCCAAAACTGGACACAGTATTCCAGATGAGGCCTCACCAATGTTGAATAAAGGGGAACGATCACGTTCCTCGATCTGCTGGCAATGCCCCTACTTATACAGCCCAAAATGCCGTTAGCCTTCTTGGCAACAAGAGCACACTGTTGACTCATATCCAGCTTCTCTTCCGCTGTGACCCCTAGGTCCTTTTCTGCAGAACTGCTACCTAGCCATTCGGTCCCTAGTCTGTAGCAGTGCATGGGATTCTTCCGTCCTAAGTGCAGGACTCTGCACTTGTCCTTGTTGAACCTCATCAGGTTTTTTTTGGCCCAATCCTCTAATTTGTCTAGGTCCCTCTGTATCCGATCCCTACCCTCTAGTGTATCTACTACGCCTCCTAGTTTAGTGTCATCTGCAAACTTGCTGAGAGTGCAGGCCACACCATCCTCCAGATCATTAATAAAGATATTAAACAAAACCGGCCCCAGGACCGACCCTTGGGGCACTCTGCTTGAAACCGGCTGCCAACTAGACATGGAGCCATTGATCACTACCCGTTGAGCCCGACGATCTAGCCAGCTTTCTATCCACCTTACAGTCCATTCATCCAGCCCATACTTCTTTAACTTGGCGGCAAGAATACTGTGGGAGACCGTATCAAAAGCTTTGCTAAAGTCAAGGAATAACACATCCACTGCTTTCCCCTCATCCACAGAGCCAGTTATCTCATCATAGAAGGCAATTAGGTTAGTCAGGCACGACTTCCCCTTCGTGAATCCATGCTGACTGTTCCTGATCACTTTCCTCTCCTCTAAATGTTTCATAATTGATTCCTTGAGGACCTGCTCCATGATTTTTCCAGGGACTGAGGTGAGGCTGACTGGCCTGTAGTTCCCCGGATCCTCCTTCTTCCCTTTTTTAAAGATGGGCACTACATTAGCCTTTTTCCAGTCATCTGGGACCTCCCCCGATCGCCATGAGTTTTCAAAAATAATGGCTAATGGCTCTGCAATCTCACCTGCCAACTCCTTTAGCACCCTTGGATGCAGCGCATCCGGCCCCATGGACTTGTGCACGTCCAGTTTTTCTAAATAGTCCCGAACCACTTCTTTCTCCACAGAGGGCTGGTCACCTTCTCCCCATGCTGTACTGGCCAGTGCAGCAATCTGGGAGCTGACCTTGTGCGTGAAGACAGAGGCAAAAAAATCATTGAGTACATTAGCTTTTTCCACATCCTCGGTCACTAGGTTGCCTCCCTCATTCAGTAAGGGGCCCACACTTTCCTTGATTTTCTTCTTCTTGCTAACATACCTGTAGAAACCCTTCTTGTTACTCTTAACATCTCTTGCTAACTGCAACTCCAACTGTGATTTGGCCTTCCTGATTTCACTCTTGCATGCCTGAGCAATATTTTTATACTCCCTGGTCATTTGTCCAATCTTCCACTTCTTGTAAGCTTCTTTTTTGCGTTTAAGATCAGCAAGGATTTCACTGTTTAGCCAAGCTGGTCGCCTGCCATATTTACTATTCTTTCTACACATCGGGATGGTTTGTTCCTGCAACCTCAATAAGGATTCTTTAAAATACAGCCAGCTCTCCTGGACCCCTTTGCCCTTCATGTTATTCTCCCAGGGGATCCTGCCCATCTGTTCCCTGAGGGAGTCAAAGTCTGCTTTTCTGAAGTCCAGGGTCCGTATTCTGCTGCTCTCCTTTCTTCCTTGTGTCAGGATCCTGAACTCGACCATCTCATGGTCACTGCCTCCCAGGTTCCCATCCACTTTTGCTTCCCCTACTAATTCTTCCCTGTTTGTGAGTAGCAGGTCAAGAAAAGCTCTGCCCCTAGTTGGTTCCTCCAGCACTTGCACCAGGAAATTGTCCCCTACACTTTCCAAAAATTTCCTGGATTGTCTGTGCACCGCTGTATTGCTCTCCCAGCAGATATCAGGGTGATTAAAGTCTCCCATGAGAACCAGGGCCTGCGATCTAGCAACTTCTGCTAGTTGCCAGAAGAAAGCGTCGTCCACCTCATCCCCCTGGTCTGGTGGTCTATAGCAGACTCCAACGACAACATCACCCTTGTTGCTCACACTTCTCAACTTTATCCAGAGACACTCAGGTTTTTCTGCAGTTTCATACCAGAGCTCTGAGCAGTCATACTCCTCTCTTACATACAACGCAACTCCCCCACCTTTTCTGCCCTGCCTGTCCTTCCTGAACAGTTTATATCCATCCATGACAGTACTCCAGTCATGTGAGTTATCCCACCAAGTCTCTGTTGTTCCAATCACATCCTGACTGTGCCAGGACTTCCAGTTCTCCCTGCTTGTTTCCCAGGCTTCTTGCATTTGTGTATAGGCACTTAAGATAACTCATCGATCGTCCCTCTTTCTCGGCATGAGACAGGAGTCTTCCCCTCTTGCGCTCTCCTGCTTGTGCTTCCTCCCAGGATCCCATTTCCCCACTTACCTCAGGGCTTTGGTCTCCTTCCCCCGGTGAACCTAGTTTAAAGCCCTCCTCACTAGGTTAGCCAGCCTGCTGGCGAAGATGCTCTTCCCTCTCTTCGTTAGGTGGAGCCCGTCTCTGCCTAGGACTCCTTCTTCTTGGAACACCATCCCATGGTCGAAGAATCCAAAGCCTTCTCTCCGACACCACCTGCGTAGCCATTCGTTGACTTCCACGATTCGACGGTCTCTACCCCGGCCTTTTCCTTGCACAGGGAGGATGGACGAGAACACCACTTGCGCCTCAAACTCCTTTATCCTTCTTCCCAGAGCCACGTAGTCTGCAGTGATCCGCTCAAGGTCATTCTTGGCAGTATCATTGGTGCCCACGTGGAGAAGCAGGAAGGGGTAGCGATCCGAGGGCTTGATGAGTCTCGGCAGTCTCTCCGTCACATCGTGACAGTCTCTCCGTCACATTGTGGAGCCCGCTTAGATCACCGTGGCAATTATGAGCACTATGAACACCACGCACATTGTCCTAGAGTATGTGCAGAGCCAGAACATGCCAAAGCAAAACCAGGAGAGGAGGCGATTGCAGCGCGGCAATGAGAGCGATGAAGAAATTGACATGGGCATAGACCTCTCACAAAGTACAGGCCCCAGCAATGTGCAAATCATGGTGTTACTGGGGCAGGTTCATGCCGTGGAACACAGATTCTGGGCCCGGGAAACAAGCACAGACTGGTGAGACCGCATCGTGTTGCAGGTGTGGGACGATTCCCAGTGGCTGTGAAACTTCATGCATAAGGGCACTTTCATGGAACTTTGTGACTTGCTTTTCCCTGCCCTGAAGCGCCAGAATACCAGGATGAGAGCAACCCTCACAGTTGAGAAGCGAGTGGCAATAGCCCTGTGGAAGCTTGCAATGCCAGACAGCTACCGGTCAGTCAGGAATCAATTTGGAGTGGGCAAATCTACTGTGGGGGCTGCTGTGATCCAAGTAGCCAATGCAATCAGAGACCTGCTGATATCAAGGGTAGTGACTCTGGGAAACGTGCAGGTCATAGTGGATGGCTTTGCTGCAATGGGATTCCCTAACTGTGGTGGGGCGATAGATGGAACCCATATCCCTATCTTGTCACCAGAGCACCAAGCCACCGAGTACATAAACCAAAAAGGGTACTTTTCAATGCTGCTGCAAGCCCTGGTGGATCACAAGGGACGTTTCACTAACATCAACGTGGGATGGCTGGGAAAGGTACATGATGCTCGCATCTTCAGGAACTCTGGTCTGTTTCAAAAGCTAGAGGAAGGGACTTTCTTCCCAGACCAGAAAATAACCGTTGGGGATGTTGAAATGCCTATAGTTATCCTTGGGGACCCAGCCTACCTCTTAATGCCATGGCTCATGAAGCCATACACTGACACCCTGGACAGTAGTCAGGACCTGTTCAGCTATAGGCCGAGCAAGTGCCGAATGGTGGTGGAATGTGCATTTGTACGTTTAAAAGCGTGCTGGCGCAGTTTACTGACTCGGATAGACCTCAGCGAAATCAATATTACAATTGTTATTGCTGCTTGCTGTGCGCTCCACAATACCTGTGAGAGTAAGGGGGGAGACATTTATGGCGGGGTGGGATGTTGAGGCAAATTGCCTGGCCACTGATTACGCGCAGCCAGACACCAGGGCGGTTAGAAAAGTACAGCAGGGCGCGGTGCGCATCAGAGAAGCTTTGAAAACCAGTTTTGTGACTGGCCAGGCTACGGTGTGAAACTTCTGTTTGTTTCTCCTTGATGAACCCCCCCTCCCCAGTTCACTCTACTTCCCTGTAAGCTAACCACCCTCCCCTCCCCCCTTCGAGCACCGCTTGCAGAAGCAATAAAGTCATTGTTACTTCACATTCCTGCATTCTTTATTAATTCATCACACAACTAGGGGGATAACTGTCAAGGTAGCCCGGGAAGGGTGGGGGAGGAGGAAGGACAAGGACACACTGCAGTTTAAAACTTTAACACTTATTGAAGGCCAGCCTTCTGATGCTTGGGCAATCATCTGGGGTGGAGTGGCTGGGTGGCTGGAGGGCCCCCCACCGCGTTCTTGGGCGTTTGGGTGAGAAGGCTATGGAACTTGGGTAGGAGGGCTGTTGGTTACACAGGGGCTGTAGCAGCGGTCTCTGCTCCTGCTGCCTTTCTTGCAGCTCAACCATACGCTCGAGCATATCAGTTTGATGATCCAGCAGCTGGAGCATCGACTCTTGCCTTCTGTCAGCAAGCTGATGCCACCTATCCTCTTCAGCCCGCCACTTGCTCTCTTCAGCCCGCAATTCAGCCTGCCACCTCTCCTCTCATTCATATTGTGCTTTTTTGCACTCTAACGTTGACTGCCTCCACACATTCTGCTGTGCTCTGTCAGCGTGGGAGGACATCTGGAGCTCCGAGAACATATCATCCCGAGTCCGCCGTTTTCTCCTTCTAATCTTCACTAGCCTCTGTGAAGGAGAAACATATGCAGCTGGTGGAGGAGAAGGGAGAGGTGGTTAAAAAAGATATTTTAGAGAACAATGTGTACACTCTTTCACATTAAATTTTGCTGTTCACATTACACAGCACATGTGCTTTTGTTACAAGGTCACATTTTCCCTCTTATATTGAGGGCCTGCCGGTTTGGTGTGAGAGATTACTCACGCAGTGCCAGGCAACAGAATTCGGCTTGCAGGCAGCCATGGTAAGCCACAGTCTTTTGGCTTTTTTAACCTTCTTAACATGTGGGAATTGTTTCAAACAGCAGTGCCCTCATTTCTCATACCCAATACCCGTTAGGTTGGCCATTTAAAATGGGTTTGCAATGTAAAAGGAGGGGCTGCGGTTTCCGGGTTAACATGCAGCACAAACCCAACAAACCCTCTCCCCCCCACACCCAATTCTCTGGGATGATCACTTCACCCCCCCCCCTGCCACCGCGTGGCTAACAGCGGGGAATATTTCTGTTCAGCCGAGCAGGAACGGGCACCTCTGAATGTCCCCTTAATAAAATCACACCATTTCAAACAGGTGCTGACTGTGAATGATATCACTCTCCTGAGAATAACAGAGATAAGGAATGGATATTGTCTGCATGCCAACAAACACTGGGACCATACGCTGCCATGCTTTGTTATGCAATGATTCCAGACTATGTGCTACTGGCCTGGCGTGGTAAAGTGTCCTACCATGGCGGACGGGATAAGGCAGCCCTCCCCAGAAACATTTTGCAAAGACTTCGGGAGTACATGAAGGAGAGCTTTCTGGAGATGTCCCTGGAGGATTTCCGCTCCATCCCCATACACGTTAACAGACTTTTCCAGTAGCTGTACTGGCCGCGATTGGCAGGGCAAATTAATCATTAATCATTAAACATGCTTGCTTTTGAACCATGTGTAATATTTACAAAGGTACACTCACCAGAGGTCCCTTGTGTGCCCTCAGGGTCTGGGAGCATGCCTTGGGTAAGTTCGGGGGTTATTGGTTACAGGTCCAGGGGGATAAACATATCCTGGCTGTTGGGGAAACTGGTTTCTCCACTTCCTTGCTGTGAGCTATCTTAATTTTCTTCATCATCATCTTCCTCGTACCCCAAACCCGCTTCCCTGTTGCATGCTTCTCCATTGATGGAGTCAAAGCACACGGTTGGGGTAGTGGTGGCTGCACCCCCTAGAATGGCATGCAGCTCCGCGTAGCAGCAGCATGTCTGCGGCTCTGCCCCGGACCTTCCGTTTGCCTCTCTGGCTTTGCGGTAGGCTTGCCTTACCTCCTTAATTTTCACTCGGCACTGCTGTGCGTCCCTGTTATGGCCTCTGTCCTTCATGGCCTTTGAGACTTTTTCTAATATTTTGCCATTTCATTTACTGCTACGGAGTTCAGCTAGCACTGATTTGTCTCCCCATATGGCGAGCAGATCCTGTACCTCCCATTCGGTCCATGCTGGAGCTCTTTTACGATCCTGGGACTCCATCATGGTTACCTGTGCTGATGAGATCTGCGTGGTCACCTGTGCTCTCCACGCTGGGCAAACATTAAATGAAATTCAAAAGTTCGTGGGGCTTTTCCTGTCTACCTGGTCAGTGCATCTGAGTTGAGAGTGCTGTACAGAGCGGTCACAATGAAGCACTGTGGGATAGCTTCCGGAGGCCAATACTGTCGAATTCCATCCACACTACCCCAAATCTGACCCGGAAAGGCCGATTTCAGCGCTAATCCCCTCGTCGGAAGTGGAGTAAAGAAACTGGTTTAAAGGGCCCTTTAAGTTGAAAAAAAGGGCTTCGTCGTGTGGACGTGTCCAGGCTTAATTTGATTTAACGCTGCTAAAGTCGACCTAAACTCGTAGTGTAGACCAGGCCTAAGACATTTATCCATGTCCTGAAAAAGACTACATTCCAGTCTGTACCACCGAAGAAAACCAAGCCGAGGTACAGAGCAAAGGAAAATGAAAGTGTTCCCCGCTACCCAACCCACGCACAATATGTGACACCCTGAAAATGTCCCTCTGTTTCATTGATCAGCGAGTGTCACCTGCACTTTCTGTTTGTCAGACCTCAGCCTCACACACATTACTGGATCAACCACTCCTCTCTGTTCCCTCTTCTGGGTAGCTTCCATTCCTTCCAAGCCTACCTCTCAGCAGAGAAGCTGGAGAACACTGGTTTTAGCTAGAATGCAGTTACTCCTTTCTTCTGTCTGGGCGAGATCTTGTAAGGGCTATTTATACATACATGTCTTTGCCCTATCCTCCTGTCTGTGAGCACAAGGAACCTGAGCGAAGAGTCCAGTAAAAGCCCAAAGACAAAAGGATACAGGTGGTTCATACAATCAAACGTGAGTTAATAGGTGTGACACAGGGTCAGAAAGGGTTGTGCAACTAGCAAGCTAGTTTACCCAAATCCAAACTTTAAAGACGTATTAGAGAAGTATATAAATGGTAATTAGGGCCATTCCCTATAAATAGCAACATAGCCATGGTAAATGGACTAGAGCTTTGAAATGCAAACCTGTATTCTTAGAGAATTAGAGGTAATGCTAATTGTATGTGTTTACTTATATTGTGTTAGATGTTAACCTTGTAAACAGATGATTCCTGTCTATTGGTATATCTGTTGAGTCAAAGATCAAAAGAAAATATTAACATTTAAATTTAAACTTGGGTGTGAAAACATCATTGTCTCTACTTCTCTTTGACATTTGTAGTAAACTACCTATGAACTGCTTAAGTGATAATTACCTTATTCTGATGAATGGAAGAGTTACCTGGATATACGTAGGAAATAGGTAATTCTACTTCAAAGCAAGGATTCATCATTATAATGGCCTGCCAGTGGTCTATAAAAGAATACTTGGGTCCTGATCCTGTCATCTCAAATGTGCTTAAGCTTCATCAGGGGAAGCTCAAGTCACAAGAGTGAGGTCTCTAGTTCCATTCTGGATCACCCTGATATTGGACATTGGCCTGCAACCTAAGGATTAATTTTGAAAGAACTCTTTGCAACTTTAAAGTTCACCATCTCTACCATGAAACTGACTTAAACATTCTCATCATATATCTATGTATAGTGATGTCCGGTTACTTCAGGGTGGAGGGAGGCGTTGGGACGTTAACCGGGGATGCCTCCTACCCACAGGCAGGCTACTTGTCAGGCTGCAGTGGCTCCCATCCCAGCCCCAGAGCAGAGGGAGCCCAGCACAGGGGGCTGGGTGAGAGGTGGAGATCGTGATGGGATGTACCCCTGGGGTGAAGACTGGAAGCTGTTGGAACTGCTGTGCCCCCAAACCATTAAGCTGGGTTGGCCTCTCCCCCTGCTCTGCTGGTGACACACAGCCAGCCCCTCCAGGCCCTGTTATCACCCAACACAACAGCACGTGGCGCCACACACTCAACTAAGTTACCTGAGTGCTTTAACTAAGCCACTCATGAACCAATAATTGAGGCATCAGCCAATTTCCTAGCTCCCCAGCCTTGCACCCCTACTGGATCAAAAATCCAGAATTAGACCATCTTGCACTGCACAGTGATCTGTAAAGCGTAAACTCTTTAAATAGTCTGCTTCCCCCTCGATGGAGGGAAGATATTCACCACCCTTTGTTAACAGAGCTAAGATTCCCAAACACTTCACTCAAAAACACACTTGTTAAGATAAAACATAAATCAGGTTTATTAACAACAGACTGATAGCTGTTAAGTGATTAATAAACTGATCAAAGCAGGTTACCTAGGAAATCAAACAAACGTGCAGTCTATGAGTTGTACATGCTAGATAGGATTTGAATCAGCAATATCTCACCCTGACTGATGATACAAGCAGTCTTACAGATTCTTGAGGCACAGGCTGTATCTGCTTTGCAGCCTGGGTTCCCCTCCCCAGTTCAAAGTCCTTGGTCTTCCTGAGCTTCTTGCAGGTGCTGAGTTGTGGAGGAGTGAAGACAAGGGATGATGTCACTCCCCATCTTTTATAGTTTCTTCCAGCTTGCTGGAAAGTCTGTGCATGTGACGTGGGGGGTCTTCCCTCATTGGCCAAACATTCTCCATCGTCTCCGTACTCCCTCCGAGGAGGTTTTCTTATGCAGAGTTCCTGTGCTAGTGGATTGTTCCCTGGATGGGTGTTGACGACAGCAATTCACACTGTCTGGCTACTCCTTTGACGTACCTGAAAGGCTGGTTTTGGGTGTTTCCAGCCTCACATCACCCTTTAGTAACTCACACATAGCAGGATTTCATAGCTTCACATACAATGAGAGCGCATACAACCCAAGGGGATATCAATATTTAGCAGATCAAGACTTTTAAAATGATACCTCACAGGGCCTATTTTGTACAAAACATACCATAATTACATCACCATGGTAAATAGGGGGTGCTTTGGAGTGCAGAGTGTCAGAGGGATGATCCAGAGAGTTATGGGGGTGGAGAGGAGAGGAGCGAGTGAGGGGCGGGGTCTTGAGGGGAAAAGGCAGAGCAGGGGCGGAACCTGGGGGAAGAGGCAAAGCAGAGGGGCGGGGCCTCAAGCTTCCATTTACCAGCAATTAGAAAGGTGGCAACCCTATGAGTTGTACATAGGCAGATTCCCCAGTTTGTCACGCTGACACAGCACACTAAGGTCAGGAAAGGGTTTAATGTCTCTTTGACTGGCCAGTCAGTGATTCAGGGAAGAGGGCCCAGCACCATGTCACCAGCCAGCTCTGCATGGAGCTCAGTCTGAGAGCTAGAGAACCAGGAGAAAACTTTAGGTCACTTTATTAGCAAAGAGCTGGAGCAGCCTGTCCCAGATCTGTTGGGTCTTGGCCCCATAGATGATGGGGTTTAGCATGGGGGGCACCAGGAGGTACATGTTCGCCATGAGAACGCGCAAATACAGAGCCACATTCTGCCCAAACCGTTGCGTGAGGGCAGCAAAGAGATGTGGGATGTAAAAGGCTAAGATGACACAGAGGTGGGAGCCGCAGGTCCCAAAAGTCTTCAGCCGGGCTTCCTTCGTTGGGAGGCTGAAGATGGCCCTGAGGATCTGGGTATAGGACACGGTGATAAAAAACACATCCATACCAATTACCAAGAATGCCACAGAGAGGCTGTAGTAACTACTGATGCTGATGTCGGTGCAGGCCAGCTTCACCACAGCTATATGCTCACAGTACGTGTTTGGAATGATGTTGGTTCTGCAATATGGCCACCTCCTCGCCAGGAAAGGATAGGGCAGTATGAGCATGATGCCGCGCAGCACCACGGCCAGGAAAATTTTGGCAACCACAGTGTTTGTCAGGATGGTGGAATGTCTCAGGGGATCGCAGATGGCCACATAGCGATCAAAAGCCATGGCCACGAGGATCCCAGACTGTATCAAAAAGAAACTGAGAATGAAGTACATCTGGGTGAGGCATGCACTGAAATTGATCTCGCTGGAATAGAACCAGAAGATGCTCAGCATTTTGGGCACGATGGATGTAGACAGGACCAGGTCGGTGACGGCCAGCATGCAGAGGAAATAGTACATGGGCCCATGGAGGCTCGGCTCCGTCTTCACGATGAACAGGATGGTGAAGTTCCCCAAGATGGCTATGGCGTACATGGTGCAGAAGGGGATGGAGATCCAGATATGGCCTGCCTCGAGGCCAGGAATGCCCAGCAGGATGAAGGTGGTGGGGTTGGTGAAGTCGGTTGAGTTGGAATCTGACATGGTGAAGGGAAGAAGGTGTCCAACGCTGAGGAAGAATGGTGTTTCCTGCATGAACCGTACGTTCCCCTGACTTCCTGTATGTTCCCAGGGTCTAGGGCAATGGTCGCAGGACAAATACCTGGATGGAGAGACAATGTTAATATGAGACACTACATGCACAACTGGAGGATGGTCTCATGGATGAAGCAGATTGGTCGCTCTTCACACACTGAAAAATGACATTTTCATTATTCAGATAAATGAATTATGAACAACTGACCCTCCTAATGCCAATTCCATATTTTATGGTGTTCCCTTCATCAATAATTCCTACACATCGTGGTGTGGGAAACCTTAACAGGCACCAACAGAAAACATGGGTGTATACTGGTTATCCCTTATTGTTCTCTAGGCCTTGTCTACACTGCCAAGTTTTTTCATCAAAAGGCAGCATTTGGTGATGAAATAGTGGAGGTGTAAACACTACAAAGCCACTTTCGATGACTGAACTCCTCAGTTTCAGTGACGTAATAAAGCCGCCTTGACGAGTGTTGGAAGGTTTTTACGCAAAATTTTTGTTGCCAAAGTGCCAGTGTAGACACCGTGCTTGATTTTATCACTGTAATTGGCCCATCCCTTTTCTCCCACACCCAACGTCCTCCACCCCGGGAACACTGACCATGCTTGCAGTGTTCCCTGGCATGTGTGCTTGTGAAGGATCAGTGGGAAAGTGACTGGTGTGTTACCAGCAGTGTATTTTAATATAGTGTTTCAGTGCTGTATGTGTACTTAACAATAATGCTTCTCTTTATTGTTACTTGTGCTTCTCCAGATATGTCCTTGAAAGGAGGCACCCCCTCCACTCCAGCCGAGTGTCTCCGCCAGATAAGAAAGCGCTCAAGATGGAGCAAGGAAGATATGTTCTGGGAGGTGCTGCAGTTCTCTGATGCAGACAAGATAGAATGAAGGCAGTGGAGGGAAAGCGACAAGCAGAAAAGAAAAGAAAATGAGGCATAGACTAGGGATGCAACGGAGAGGCTGATAAAAGTTTTGGAGCGGCAGAACAACATGTTGCAGTCCCTCCTGATGCTTCAGACTTAGCAGATGGGTGCCCGCCCTCCCCTTCAGCACATTCAGAACTCTTTGCCATGTCCTCCCCAAACTCCACCCACACATTCCTTTCCAATTTCTGGGAAGTCTCACTTTACCATTCACTCCACCTCCACAGACACCTTTTCAAATTAAAGCTGGACTTATGCTCAGCTGTGTGTGTGTGCATGGTGTTGTGGGTTTTTTGGCAATAAAAGCAAAGTTATTTGGATAATAAGCACTCTTTATTTGTTTCTGTTGAAGTTATGATAGCAGGTGGCATCAGCAAACAGCAAGCCATTTCATCATTTCTTTACATTGAACCCTGGGCCTGAACAATCACAACTGCTTCCTGCCATACCAAAACTGGACTTCATTATGCATTATAATCCCATGCATAGCAATAAACATTACTCGTTCTCATTTTCGAAGTGTTGCCACAAAGCCTTCCTCATTTTGCCCTCCAGGGTGTCCTCTAATAGCCTTGGTATCTGGGTGCTCAAAATCAGCAGCCATGTGTTCTGTCTGAGCAGTGCACCCCTGAGCAAACTTTTCGCCCATAGCTTCTGTCATAAACATACAGCTAAGGATAGCATAAAATCCCTTTTTTACCTGTAAAGGGTTAAGAAGCTTAGATAACCTGGGGGCACCTGACCAAAAGGACCAAGAAGGGGACAAGATACTTTCAAATCTGTGGGGGAAGGTTTTTGGTATGTGTCTGTCGGAGCCAGCCAGGAAACAGGGCAGGGAAAAATATACCTGAACTAAGCATATAGTCTTGCAGAAATAGTAAGTAATAACAGAAAAGAAATGCGTTAGATTACCTTTTGTTTTAGCTTGTGAATTTTCCCCTGTGCTAATAGAGAGGTTTATCCCTGTTTTTGTAACTTCAAGGTTTTGTCTAGAGGGGAAATCCTCTGTGTTCTTGAGTCTCTTGTTATTCTGTTAAGTACTTACCATCCTGATTTTACAGAGGTGATTCTTTTACCTTTTCTTTAATTAAAATTCTTATTTTAAGAACCTGATTGATTTTTCATTGTTCTTAAGATCCAAGGGTTTGGATCTGTGTTCACCTGTAGCAATTGGTGAGGATATTAGTCTCAAGCCTCCCCAGGAAAGGGGGTGTAGGGGCTTAAGGGGATATTTGGGGAAGGTTGGGTTCCAAGTGGCCCTCCCTGAATGTTTGTTTAAATCACTTGGTGGTGGCAGCATACTGTTCAAGGTGGAATTTGTGCCTTGGGAAAATTTTTAACCTAAGCTGGTAAAAATAAACTTCGGGGGCCTTTCATGCGGGTCCCCACATTTGTACCCCAGAGTTCAGAGTGGGGAAGGAACCCTGACACCTTCACAAATATTATACAAGGTGGAACACATGGCTACAACCATGGGAATATTTTCTTCATTGAGATCTACCCTATCAAAAAGGCATCACCAGTGTGCTTTTAATCTGCCAAATGCACATTCCATGGTCATCCTGCTCCTACTCAGCCTATTGTTGAAATGCTCCTTACTGCTATCCAGGTTTCACTTCTACGGCTTCATGAGCCCTGCCATTGAGGGGTATGCCAGGTCTTCCAAGATCACTATGGGCATTTCAACATCCCCTGTGGGGATCTTCTTGTCTGGAAAGAAAGTCCCCACTTTCAGTTTTCTGTAAAGGCCGGTGTTCCTAAAGATTCATGCATCATGCACTTTTCTGGGCCACCCTGCACTGATTTCAATGAAACACCCAGAATGATCCTTGAGTGCCCGCTGCAGCATGGAGGCTGGTGTATGCAGACAGACTGAAAAGTCTGGGACTGTTTAGTTTAGAGAAGAGACAAATAAGGCAGCATAGGATAGAGGAGAACAAAATAAAAGTATGGAACCGATTACATTCAAATGGACAAACAGAGAACAGCTCCCAACCAATAATATCTATCTACAGATACCCTTCAAAAGGGCTAATTCCCCAAAGTTAAGGCAAATTATCAGCAAAACTGATTGGGAGAAAATTTAGACAGAAAAATGGAAATGAAACTTTGGAGTTCTTTAAGAAGAGTTTATTAGAGAGCTAAAAAGCCACAATTCCACAATCAAGAAAGTGGAGAACTTTGGTTAAAAACCCAGTTCAGTAGCAAAGTGAAGGCAGCAATTAAGGGGGGGAAAGCAACATATAACAAATGGGAAAAAGGGAAAATAGATAGCAAGCAATACAAATTGGAAGTTATGAAAATTGATACGGGATGTTACAGACATCAGGGGGAAATTCATACTTTGCAGGGCTAAGGAGAACAAAAAGGAGGTTATTAAGTATATTAAGAAGAAAAGAAATCCTAGAAAAGGTACAGGCCAATTCCTAGAGGGAGAAAGGAAACTTGTTAATGTTGCAGAAAAGGTAGATGTAACTATAGGCCTGTTAGTTTGACATCTGTAGTATGCAAGGTCTTGGAAAAAATTTTGAAGGTGAAAGTAGTTAAGGATGTTGAGGTCAATGGTAACTGGGACAAAATACAACATTGTTTTACAAAAGGTAGATCGTGCCAAACCAACCTGATCTCCTTCTTTGAGAAGGTAACAGATTTTTTAGACAAAGGAAATGCAGTGGATCTAATTTACCTCGATTTCAGTAAGGCATTTGAGATGGTTCCACATGGGGAATTATTAGCTAAATTGGAAAAAATGGGGATCAATATGAAAATTGAAAGGTGGATAAGGAACTGGTTAAAGGGGAGACTACAACGGGTCATACTGAAAGATGAACTGTCAGGCTGGAAGAAGGTTACAAGTGGAGTTCCTCAGGGATTGATTTTGGGACCAATCTTATTTAATCTTTTTATTACTGACCTTGGCACAAAAAGTGGAAATGTGCTAATAAAATTTGCGGATGAAACAAAACTGGGAGGTATTGCTAATACAGAGAAGGACTGGGATATCATACAGGAAGATCTGGATGACCTTGTAAACTGGAGTAATAGTAATAGGATGAAATTTAATAGTGAAAAGTGCAAGGTCATGCATTTAGGGATTAATAACAAGAATTTTGGTTATAAATTGGGGACACATCAGTTGGAAGTAACAGAGGAGGAGAAGGACCTCGAAGTATTGGTTGATCACAGGATGACTATGAGCCCCCAATGTGATATGGCCATTAAAAAAGCTAAGGCGGTCTTGGGATGCATCAGGCGAGGTATTTCCAGTAGAGATAAGGAGGTGTTAGTACCGTTATACAAGGCACTGGTGAGACCTCATCTGGAATACTGTGTGCAGTTCTGGTCTCCCATGTTTAAGAAGGATGAATTTAAACTGAAACAGGTATAGGGAAGGGCTACTAGGATGATCTGAGGAATGGAAAACCTGTCTTATGAAAGAAGACTCAAAGAGCTTGGCTTGTTTAGCCTAACCAAAAGAAGGCTGAGGGGAGATATGATTGCTCTTTATAAATATATCAGAGGGATAAATGTCAGGGAGGGAGAGGAATTATTTAACCTTAGTACCAATGTGGACACAAGAACAAATGGATATAAACTGGCCGTCCGGAAGTTTAGACTTGAAATTAGATGAAGGTTTCTAACCATTAGAGGAGTGAAGTTCTGGAACAGCCTTCCAAGGGGAGTAGTGGGGCCAAAAGACATATCTGGCTTCAAGACTAAGCTTGATAAGTTTATGGAGGGGATGGTATGATGGGATAGCCTAATTTTGGCAATTAATTGATCTTTGGTTATTAGCAGGTAAATATGCCAAATGGTCTGTGATGGGATGTTAGATGGGGTGGGATCTGAGTTACTACAGAGAATTCTTTCCTGGGTGCTGGCTGGTGACTCTTGCCCACATGCTCAGGGTTTAACTGATCGCCATATTTGGGGTCGGGAAGGAATTTTCCTCCAGGGCAGATTGGCAGAGGCCCTGGAGGTTTTTCGCCTTCCTCTGCAGCGTGGGGCACGGCTCACTTGCTGGAGGATTTGCTGCACCTTGAGGTCTTTAAACCACGATTTGAGGACTTCAATAACTCAGACATAGGTTAGGGGTTTGTTACAGGAGTGGGTGGGTGAGATTCTGTGGCCTGTGTTGTGCAGGAGGTCAGACTAGATGATCATAATGGTCCCTTCTGACCTTAAAGTCTATGAGTCTATGAGATGTGTTCAAGAAATATTTTTGTTCTGCATTTGGAAAAAAGCAGTACGAGGTACTTATATCACACTCGGTGATGAAACACTTTCCAGTCCATTAGCAGTCAAGGAGGAAGTTAAACAGCATCTACAGTAGAACCTCAGAGTTACAAACCCCAGAATTATGAACTGACGGATCAACCACACATCTCATTCGGAACCAGAAGTAGGCAATCAGGCAGGAGCAGAAACCAACACCACCAAAGGCAAATACAGGACAGTTCTGCGTTATATGTAAACTATTAAAAAATAAAGGGAAAGTTTAAAAAAATATTGACAAGATTAGGAAACAAAGGAAAAGCTGATATGGGATAAGTTAAAAAAAAAGTCTAGGAGTAAAATTAATGCCAATCAAAAACATGGTTTATGGAAAACAGGTCTTGTCAAATAAATCCGATTTCATTCTTTCATGAGAGTACACCTTTGGTTGATCAAGGGAACCAAACAGATGCAATAGACTTTGATTTTTCTGAGGCATTTGATTTAACAGGGGAAAGCATTCAGTTAAAAAACGAACACTATACAATATCAGTGGAGCATATGTTAAATGGACTAAAAGCTGGCTAACTGACCAATCTCAGAAAGCAGTTGTCAATGGGCCATTGTCAGTGAATGGGGGTGTTTCTAGTGGGGTTCTGTAGGGTTCAGTTCTAAGCCAAATGCTATTCAATTTTTTCATCAATGATCTGAAAGCAAATAGAAAATCACTGCAGGTAAAATTTGCGGACGACCCAAAGCTTGGCAGAGTGGTTACAATGAGGTGGCCAGGGCAGGCATACCGATTGATCTGGAGCATTTGTTGAGCTGGGCCCATGCAAACAAAATGTTTTAATACAGTCAAATGCAAAGTGATCCTGTCAGAACAGGGAATGCAGCCCCGACCCCCAGGCTAGGGCACTGTATTATGGAATGCAGGGATCGTGAAAAGGATTTAGGGGTCATTGTGGAGAACGAATTAATCATAAGGTCCCAGTGCGATGCTGTGGCCAAAAGGGCTAATGCGATCCTTGGATGCATAATCAGGGGAATGCTGAGTTGGAGCAGGGGAAGGATTTTACCTCTGCACATGGCATTGATGAAACCGACTGCGCCAAGTTCTGGGTTCCACATTTCAAAAAGGATGTTGAAAAACTGGAGAGGGTGCAGCAAAAAACCACAAAAATGATTGGAGACTGGAGAAAATGCCTGACAGAGAGATTTAAAGAGCTTCATCTATTTATCTCATCAAAAAGACAATCAAGCAGAGACTTCCATGGGGAGAAAACCGTGGGTGCTAATGGGCTCTGTAATCTAGTTTAGAAAGGCAGAGGAAGACCCAATGGCTGGAAGCTGAAGCCAGATAAATTCCAATTGGAAATAAGGGCCAAATGTTTAGCACTCAGGGTGATTAAGCGTTGGGACAAACTGCAAAGGGAAGTGGTGGATTCACCAACTCCCCATGTCTGTAGATCCAGACGGGATGCTCTTGTGGAAGATCTGCTTGAGGGCTTGTCTACACTTAAAACACTACAGCAGCGCTGCAAAGCGCTTAAGTATAGACACTACTTATATGGATGACAGGGATGCTCCTGTCAGCGTAGGTAATTCACCTCCCCGAGAGGTGGTAGCGAGTTGATGGAAGAATTGTTCAATCAACCTCATGCTGTTTACACCGGGGTTGGGTTGATATAGTGACAGCTCTCAGGGGTGTGGATTATTTGGCTGTTGCAAAAAAAGCAAATGCAATTTTGGGTTGCATTAACAGAGGCATAGCACGCAAGTCGTGGTAGGTGATAGTACCACTCTACTCAGCGCTGGTTAGGTCTCAGTTGGAGTGCTGTGTGCTTTCTTCACCGCTGTGTGGAAAGGATGTAGAGAAACTGGAAAGGATTCAGAGGTGAGCGACAAAGATGATCCAAGGGATGGAATGCAAACCGTATGAGCAAAGGCTGAAGGAACTGGGTAGGTTTAGTTTGGAAAAGAGGAGATTAAGGAGGGACATGATAGCGGACTTCGAGTATTTGAAAGGCTGCCATAAAAAAGATGGAGAAAATTTGTTCTCTCTTGAGACAGAGGGCAGGGCAAAAGGCAATGGGTTCAAACTACATGTACCAATGCTGCCCATGGGAGCCAGCTGAGATCACTCAATTAGGGTGAACTGCAAACAAAATGGGGCAGACAAAACCCAAACGCTGGTGGATATTCCAGTATTTAAATTTACCAAGCCAGCCCAAAACAGCCTCTGTATTACCTCACTGGTTACTCAGAAGTCCAAACAATGCAGTTCCCTTAAAGTACCCAGCCTCAGGCCTCCATCCAGATACACATGTCAAACATATGATGAAAAATTCTGAAAATCTTATTTCATCATATAAAACAAAAGGTTCTTCCAATCCCAAAGGGTCAGCCACACACTCAGGTCCAATTATAACTTAGATCTTACCCAAAATACGTGCTTGTAGTCAATTCTTGTTAACTAAACTAAAATTTATTAAAAAAGAAAAGAGAGAGAGTGTTCATTAAAAGATCAATATACATACAAACTTGAATTCAATTCTGGAGGTTCAGATACATAGCAGAGATGAGTTTGTATTTGCCAAAAGTCCTTTTAGAAATAGTTCACAGGTTATAGTCCAATGTCCATATTCAGGGTGACTCCAGTCAGTGACTGGGGATCTCAATTCTTATGGCTTAGGGTTTCCCCTTCTTGAAACCCCAAGCAGATCTGAGATGAAGAAGGATCTTGTCCCAGCGTTTTTATACATTTCCAGCAGCCTTTTGGCCTGAGAAAACAATAGACTTAACTTTCCTTCTCCCAAACAGGGTAATTTATCCGTTAAATAGTTCAGATACGGATTACCACAACCTTCAAAGAGACATATAGACAATAATACCATTTCACTCAAGTGTCTTCCTAAATATTAACATTCCTTTTTTTTATCTTTGAACCAAAGCCATAGTAATAGACAAGCCTTGTTTCCTTATATCACAAGAGCTGAGCAAACATCTACCCTTCTACAACCTATCCTGAAAGATGATCCCTCACTCTCACAGATCTTAGGAGACAGACCTATCCTTGCTTACAGACATCCCCCCAACCTGAAGCAAATACTCACCAGCAACCGCACACCATACAACATAGACACTAACCCAGGAACCTATCCTTGCAAGAAAGCCCGATGCCAACTCTGTCCACATATCTATTCAAGGGACACCATCATAGGATCTAATCACATCAGCCACACCATCGGGGCTCGTTCACTTGCACATCTACCAGCATGATATATGCCATCATGTGCCAGCAATGCCCCTCTGCCATATACATTGGCCAAACCGGACAGTCTCTGCGCAAAAGAATAAATAGTCACAAATCTGACATCAGGAATCATAACATTCAAAAACCAGTGGGAGAACACTTCAACCTCCCTGATCACTCAGTGAAAGACTTGATGGTGGCAATTTTGCAACAAAAAAACTTCAAAAACAGACTCCAAAGAGAGACTGCTGAACTTGAATTAATATGCAAATTAGATACAATTAACTTAGGTTTGAACAGAGACTGGGAATGGTTGGGTCATTACACTAATTGAATCTATTTCCCCATGTTAAAATATCCTCACACCTTCTATGGGTCATCTCGATTATCACTTCATAGGTTTTTTTCTCTCTCCTGCTGATGATAGCTCATCTCAATTGATTGGCCTCTTACAGTTGGTATGGCTACTCCCACCTTTTTATGTTCTCTGTATGTATAAATATCTTCTTTCTGTGTGTTCCATTCTATGCATCCGATGAAGTGGGTTTTAGCCCACAAAAGCTTATGCTCAAATAAATTTGTTAGTCTCTAAGGTGCCACAAGTACTCCTGTTCTATCTACCCTTCTATCTCTAACAACGCAGACTTGCATTTCAAAGCTCTTTTCATTTACATATCTTCCTAACAAGTCTTTAAATTTCGGCCATAGGGCATGTCAGTCGGTGAGTCAATTAACTCTTTCTGGCCCTGTGTCACCTTTCAATGAGATATTATATTATACTCATAACGTCACACTACAGCAGAGCAGATTTGGATTAAATCTCAGGAAAAACTCCCTAAGTGTAAGAACAGGAGGATAATGGAACAGTCGCCTAGGCAGGTTGTGGAAACTCCTTCACTGGAGGTTTTCCAAAGGGGGCTGGAGCTGTCTGTCCTGGATGGTTTAGACACAACAAAACCTGCATCTTGGCAGGGGTTAGACTAGCCGACCCTTGCAGGTCCCTTCTCACCCTGTGGCTCTCTGATTCTACAATGTAAAATCCTAGTGTAGACCAGGTCTTAGTCAAACACAAGTTTTGGAGCTATATACAGGAGTAACTGGGTTAAATTTAATGGCCTGTGTTATACAGGAGGTCAGACAGGATGATCTTAAACCCAAAGAATCTATCGATAAAGAAAGTAGGTCAGACATTTATATTATTTACTCTGTCTCATAACACAAGAACAAGGGAACGTTCAATTACATTGAAAGTCTGAACATATAACATTGAGAAAAGAAAATTGTTTACATAATCCATATTTGGCCAGTGGAACTCCTTGCCACAGACATTACTGGAGCAAAGAGCATAGCTAAATGGGATTCACAAATGGACTGGCCAATGTAGGTGGTGCTGGTGGCTCCACCGTTTGTTAAGGCTGTCTGATACCTTCAATTAGGAGACCTCATTTTCAATTGCTTATAAGTTTTCCAAACTTTAACCGTTTGGACTGAAATTTCCCACACTGAGTGTCTGCTTCTGGCTGAATTGTTTTTTGAAAGTTTCAGGCATAACAGTTCAGCCGAGTTCTTGAATGAAGCCAGGTGAAAAGACGTCTTGCCCATGTTGAAAAATTCATATAATTATTCCAGTGAGGAGCCCTAACACCTCCATGCTTTCCATCAGAAAGTCAGGTGAGAGTCTCCCCCCCCCCCCCGTTAATAGCCAGAGCCCTGAAATGCAAGAGGAGGAGGTGAGAGTCCCTGTGCATTAACTCACACACAGCTGGCTCCTGAGGTCTTCACTCAGTTCTTACTCCAAGGGGAGTTTTGCCTCAGTGGGCCCTGAGAACATTCGGGCCACAGCCTCAGAATTTGGCCTTGTATTGTCCATCTACTAACACCTTTCATCCTGAAGGATCCCCTGTGCCACTGAATTACAGCCACCTTGGGGCTGGAGCCCATCAGCCAGGGGCAGAGCAAGGAAGGACATTTTGGCCAGTGCTATTGGAGCAAACACATCCCCTGTGGCAACCCCGGCATGTTTAATGGCTGTGCAGAGCAGAAAGGACCACAGACCTATTCTCTATCCCATCACACTCACATTGCACTGGGTTTGTCGAGCAGGTGAGCTCCTTAGCAAGAGATGGGTACCTCTGAATTCTGAGTTGGACGTGTCTTCCCTGGGAATCTCCCTCAGGCAGCCGTTTCCCACACCTCTCTCACCCCAGCATCTGCAGCAGCATCCCACACCGAGAGCCGACACAGGGGTGTGCACCGTTTATAATATAGCTGTGTGCAATCCCAGGGGGGTTTGCTCAGCCTTTAGGGGAGAAGCAGCAACTGAATGGAAACTGGCTGGAGACCGGAGACACTCTAGCCAATGTCTCTCTTTCAATGTCTGTGCTTCTGTGTTCTTTATCCAGCTTTAGCAGTAAACAGTAATTAAGGGACCTTCCCAAAGGAGATGAGAACTCTTGGGCTCTCCGCTGAGTCAGAGAGGAATTGGCTGCTCTGTGTATTTGTGTATTTTTAAAAAGTAGTTGATTAGTAAGAAAACTAGGGATAATGCCCACCTCTTCACAGGGTCTGATACCCTGTAAATGCCCAGTATTAATGGGTAGATAGTAGACAGAGATATCTGGAGAAAGGTGACTGAGGGGAGATACGAACACTTTCTGCAGGCACACTGGGCTATCGCTAAGGGATCAGAGATCAGTAATTCTCATCAGTAACTATCATCATACTGTGAAGTACCTTTCATTGACGGATCTCCAAAACACCTAGCAAAGGAAAGTCTCCCTGAACATATCCCCATTATACAGATAGGAAAGTGAGGCACAGGGAGAGGTGACTTGGCCAACGTCACAGAGAAATTGAGTGGCAGGATGACAGATAGAACCCAGGAGTCCTGACTTCCCTGCTGTAACGACGGTCTCTCCGTCACGCCAAGAGGGAAATGGACTCTCACTCTGGCAGGGCCTGTTCATTGAGTGCAGTGCAGAGGAAAGGCGGGAAAAGGAAGCCAGAGCCTTCGCCATCCTCTCAAGGTGAATCTGAGGTTTTCAAAACTAGCAGGAGTTTGTGAGCTTCCCGCTTCTGTGAGGTGTGAACTCTGGGACTCCACTTCCGCTCCCAAACCTGCCAACGCATCACAGTCCCTGGGGCTGCTTTGCGGGAACAGACTTAGGAAAAGCAACACCAACAGAATACTGCTGTGGATAGAGAGCTGCCAGGGGCCTGTCCTGGGGACAGAGGCCTTGCCTCCCTCCTCCCCCCAAGCTTCTGTGGTACAAGGCGGGGCCCTATAGGCATGATAGAGACTGGATTAGTGTTTGCATTGGATTTGCTCTCTCCCTCTCGGTTCATTTCCTCCCAGTGTCTCCCAGGTGGAATTGAAATAGAATGTTCCAGGCTGAGTCAGACTTTCCAGGAGTGTCCCGGCTGGAGGGCTCTTGGATTCTCACCGCTGAATCTCTTCCTGCTCATCTGGCCCATTGGGGTATTTCTCCGGGGCCGAGCACCTGGGTTTTTAAGCCCTGGAATGAGATTGAACGAATTCTACTCTCCGAGCCCAACAGGGGCGCCATGTCCACCTGTATACAAGTTACTAACACTCCGTAGCTGGTCGGCGTGGTTTGACCTTCGTCTGTAGCTAAAGGCAAAGGGGGGGCTAGGCCCTGATTTGGCTGGATTACTGTGTTTATAATTTATGATCGTTATTTGTGTTGTGGAAGCCTCCGGAGACCCCGTTCCAGTTCAGGGCCCCGTGGGCTGGGCCCTTTGCAAACACCAAAAGAGAAACAGCTGCTGCCCCCAGGAGCTTAGAAATCAAATTAAGACAAGACAAAGTTACTGTGTGTAACAAACCAGAAAGGGGATAAGGGGGAGATGGAGGAGGAACAGCACAAAGAATGGGTGGTTATTTAGGCTGCTGGGTGGGTGTGAGATAGCTGAACGGCACAGCCCTGCCCTGGCGGTGAGAAGTGTGTCCTGGGCCTTTCGGAGCCGAGCACATGTTTGGGGGAACTAGATTGGGGCTAGCGAGAACAGGCCATTGGCTGGCAGACACACAGCTGGGAGCGCGTGGCTCTCCGTTAGCTTTTGTAACTGCTTTAGTGCTAATCACCCCTCCCTTCTCAGAGTGCACAACCCCTGGGACCAGAGAAGAGAGCAGAGAACAGAGGCTGCGGTGAACAACAAAGGAGCCATCATGGAGAGGGAATAGTTGAAAGCCCCCAAGGAGTTGAAACTCTCCGGTAATGCAGCAGACTCCGGGAAGGGTTTGAGACAGAGTTTTGAGATAGATCTATGCAAGCATCTGGGTTCGGTGAGAAAGGAGACCAGCAGAAAATTGCAATCTTCTTAAACATTACTTGAGGCAGTGGATGTCTTTACTATCATGCAACTCAGGCTTTGTCTACACTAGCACATCTGTCGGTAAAACTTTTGTTGGGCAGGGGTGTGAAAAAACACCCCCGACCGACAGAAGCACCAGTGTGCACAGCGCTAAGAGAGTGGGAGATGCTCACTGGGGGGTGGTTTAACTGTGCAGGCAGGAGAGATCTCTCCCATCGGCATAGATCGGCTACACGGGAGACCTTACAGCGGTACAGCTGTAAGGTATGTAGTGTAGACATAGCTCCAGTCAGGAAAAGAGAGCAGGTTTTTACACACTTTTCCAGATATTTGAAGAGCCTTGTGTACCGCAAAAGAGCGAAATATTCGAAGGGTAAAAGGTTCACCTTAGAAAAGAAAAGTAAGGCGAGTCTTTTGAACAGATGTAAGCAGGGGAACGGTCTGTGGGGAACTTTTCTGGCTTATACACCACCCTGGTGGAATGGGCTAGCGAAAGGATCTGAATACTCACTCCCACTCCCTTTACCCAGAGGCCTGCCTGACCTCGAGGACTCCCCTTCCACTGTCCTCTAATTTAGTAAAGAAACAGCTACAAAGTATAGCCATAAAAACAGTTTTCCACACAGCTCAGTCTTCAGCCTTGTCTTGCTTGTTTACCAGGGACCACATGCTGCCTGGAACTCTACACAGTGCATAGAGCCCAATGATGTGCTGCGAGGAACCAAATCAGTGCGGTGTGTGACTCTACGGCCCTGATTATGGCATTTCAGTAGCAGCACACTAGAAATAATAAATAATAATCTCCATTTAATGCATGGAGAGGCTGTGCCCAAGGTCACCCAGTGAATCCGTGGCAGAAGTGGGCCTCTCTGCTCCCAGCTCCCTGATCAATAGTGATGCTTTATCTCTAGTTAAATGACTTGGGCCAAATCCTCTGCTGGTGTAAGTGGGTGCAGCCCCACTGAAATCGGGGGAGATCCCCTGCACTAGAGAAACCAATGGAAAGAGAGCACCAGGACTCTGTGCTGCTGCATGGACCGTACGACCTCGGTCTGAGAGAGACTAAGCCTTTCCTGTTGCCTCAGTTTCCCCATCTGTAAAAGGGGGATACCTCCCGGGAGTACTAAGCAGTAGTCTGTGAAACACCTATCAACAGTCAACTGTGTGACCATGTGTCACCATGCCTCAGTGGGACACAGCTGAGGATGCCAAATTCAGGGTAAACTGCTGAGAAATATTTCAGAGTGGTAGCCGTGTTAGTCTGTATCAGCAAAAACAACGAGGAGTCCTTGGGGCACCTTAGAGACTAACAAACTTATTTGGGCAACTATATACCCTAATAAATTTGTTAGTCTCCAAGGTGCCCCAAGGACTCCTCGTTGTTTTTGCTGAGAAATAGGGCAGACTCACCCCAAACTGTGGTTATTCGATCATTGGATTATACCAAGCCAGTAACAAAAGTAAACTTCTGTCTCGCCACACTGGGTAACAAGAAGCCCAAAATGCAGTGTCCTGAGGCACTTGGGTCACCAGCCAGACACTGGACTGTATGATGAGTGGTTACTGAAAACCAGTTTAATCAGATACAGGGTCTTTCCAATCCCAGGAGATCAGCTGCATAGCCAGGCCTATCTATAACTCAGATCTTACCCAATGACCACGCTGCTCCCAATCCCTTAGCAATTAAAAACCAAAGGTTTAATAATAAAAGAAAAGGAGAAGAGCTATAAATGGTTAATAGATCAGCTACATACAAGTGGTTTTTCAGTGTTCAGAGAGCAGGATCACAGCAGTGAGGGAATAAACTGCTAGCTTGCAAACGTCTCTCTGGAATCATCCAATCAGGTTGGAGGTCATGGTTTATTGTTCAGAACTTCCTTGTTAGAAATCCAGTCCAGAGAAATGAAGCAAGAAATGAAGACAAGATGGAGCTGTCTCGGGGGTCCTTTTATATCCTCTGCCCTGTGCATGGAATTTTACTGTCCCGAACAAAGCCCACAGCATCAGTTTGTGGAAAGTTACTGGCCCAAGTTGGAGTCCAGGGTCACCTGAGCATGTCACATGCTTTGATGACTCACAAGGGCAGCCACTGCCCACATTCTTCCTGAGGTGTGTTTCTTCTCTGGCCCGTTGTGAGAGCTAAGTGTCCTGGAAGGGCCATCAACTCATAGCTGTCTGGCCTTAATGCAAATTCTACCTGAGGGGTGTTACCCAAGCATACAACACTTGTATAAGATACAAGTCCATGGACAATAATCGTAACTTCAGATACAAAGATGATACATGCACATGTAAGCAGAGTCAGGATGAGCTCTACCCTGACATCTGGTGGTGAATTATGGCAAGGGTGGAAAAGAACTCCAGGGGCTGATCTTGTTTGCATAGGCACACCCACTCGCCTGGCATGAAACAACAGCAACTCAAAGTGGTTACTTTGGCTGGTGTGGGATCCCTAGTTTTCTCTGTTATTGGGGCAGGAAGAATAAAGTTTTGTTACCCTGATTCTGTGACTCAAGGCCAGTGGAACTGTTGTATGACAGAAGGACTGAGTGAGTCCTTCACCATTACCTAAGTAGCACTTGCTTGACAAGAGGCATGGGTTACAAAACTCAGTGAAGGGAGAGAGGATGGGCCCCTCTCTGAGGGGTTGAAACACCAATTGTACTACTGCCTCTCTACACTGTTGAATATCAGAGCTAACTTTGATTCCATTAGAAGTCTAGTTACAGACTGCTGAGCTGAATTTGCTTTGGGCCAATGGTACACTAGCACATGAGCTGAAATCACAAAAGAGCTAAAGTTATTAAGAGCTGAGATCACTGAGGCTGTGTTAACTAGTGGGGGAGCCTGAAGCTATATTGCTAAGCGGCTGGCAGAGCAGCTAGCAGAGTGGAGCCTTGTGGGGATGGTTGGAGTGGAGCTGAGCGACTCACAGGTCGGTGGGCGGAGCAGAGCGGAGCCTTGTGGGAGCGGCCCAAGGGATGGCTGAAGTGGAGCAGAGCTGAGCGGCTCACAGGTTGGTGAGCAGAGTGGAGCAGCTGCCAGAGCAGTTCGTGGGACGGCGGGAGCAGTTCACAGGACAGCTGGTGGAGTGGAGCGGCTCGTGGTGAAGGCTGCGGCGGAACCCCGTCGGCCTCGGATCACATAAGGTGCCCCTTAACACCCTGCGTGCCCCCCGAACTCTGGGGCTGCACTGACCAGGGACAGAGACTTTGGGGGGGGGGGGTTGTTGGACTTTTGGGACTTTGGTGATCCTTGGGTTGCTGGTTTCAAGAACCCAAGGGAAAGGACACAGCCCAACTTGCTGGGGTGGGTTTTTTCCGCTCATGGTTTGTGTTATGAATCCTGTTTGTGGTGTTTTTCCAATTTAATGCTGATGTCATTTACCTCATGTTATTAAACATTTTCTGTTACACTCAGACTCCGTGCTTGCGAGAGGGGAAGTATTGCCTCTTAGAGGCACCCAGGGGGTGGTATGTAAATGTCCCAGGTCACTGGGTGGGGGCTCGAGCCGGTTTTGCATTGCGTTATTGAAACGGAAGATACAGAACCCGGCCCTTGTTGCTGCCAACTTAGATGGGCAGAAGGGTTACACACATAAACAGGATAATCATACTTAGCAAATCGTAACTTCCCCATTGACATGACATACTTTGTACAAGAGTTGTTGCACTTGTATAAACAATGATAAAAATGGTCATATTCAATCATACAGCATCACACCATGTTCTCATCCCACGACAGAGCTACAGCTGCTAGCCACTTAAGGAAGGGGCATTGCCCGGGTTCTAGCGGGGCAAGCAGCTAGGACACGAGAGCCACTGGAAGCCGGGAAGAGCAGATAAAAACCTGTGTTAAGGAGCAGGGAGCCTGCTCCTTGTACAAAGAAAGGAGGAAAGAGTTCTTTAAAAGTGAGAGGTGGACATCTGTGAACTTGGCTGTTTCCTCCAAGCGTCGCCAGCCAGTCCACTTGGCTTCGAACAACCCGCCCAGCCAGGGGGTCTTTTGAGAGTCCCTGTGTTTTCTGGGACTAGCCCAAGGACAGAACTCCTGTGATGGGGTCCCCAGGGTGCAACCTGGACTGTGGGACCACTGAGCCCTCTGTCCCACCAACCTGGGGTGTCCCTCTCTCACTGTGATGCTGAGTCAAGCCACAGACCTCTGGCAGGTACTGCACTTACACAGCCATCCACAGGCAGGGACACACCCAGCTGAGTTACATGAATGCTTCTCCCAGCCACTCATGAACTAACAATAGGGAGGCTCCAGACAATCCCCCCCTAGCGCCCCAGCCTTGCACCCCAGAGCTATACCATCCTGCCCTGATCCGAAGCTGGCCAGTGTAAGTTCGTTACCCAGTCCGCCCCTCCCTCGTTGGGGAGAGGACACACACTAACCTTTGTAACCTGGCTGAGTTTTCCCAAGCACATCAACCAAAGCACACTGTTTTAGGTAAAGTATAAAACAAATTTATTAACTACAGAAAGATCGATTTGAAGTGATTATAAGTAGCAGGAGTAGAGATCAGAGTTGGTTATGTAAGAAACAAAAATAAAAGATAAAGTTCATTGCACAAAGTGGAACAGCTCCAGCCAGAGAGACTGAGAGCCCCATCCAAAATCGCCATTTGCCTGGTGCTCAAGGCACTCGCGTGAGATGTAGGAGATCAGTGTTTAAATCCCTGCTCCAAATCAGGTAGAAAAGAGATTTTGGATCTGGGTCTCCCGTGTCTCTCTCAGGCCTGGACGTCTAAATAATATGGGCGAACTAGAGTGCCTCATATTAAATATATTGATATTGATATACACCTCTACCCTGATATAACGTGACCCGATATAACCCGAATTCGGATATAACGCGGTAAAGCAGTGCTCCAGGGGGGCAGGGCTGCACACTCTGGTGGATCAAAGCAAGTTTGATATAACGCGGTTTCACCTATAACGTGCTAAGATTTTTTGGCTCCCGAGGACAGCGTTATATCGAGGTAGAAGTGTAATAGGCATCACAGAAACTTGGTGGAATGAAGATAATCAATGGGACGCAGTAATACCAGGGTACAAAATCTATCAGGACAGAACAGGTCGTGCTGGTGGGGGAGTGGCACTATATGGGAAAGAAAGCATAGAACCAAATGAAGTAAAAAACTTAAATGAACCAAACTGTGCCATAGAATCTCTATGGATAGTAATTCCATGCTTGAATAATAAGAATAGAGCAGTGGGGGTATACTACCAACCATCTGACCAGCATGGTGATAGTGACTGTAAAATGCTCAGGGAGATTGGAGAGCCTATAAAAATAAAAAACTCAATAAAAATCGGGGATTTCAACTATCCCTAAATTGACTGGGTACATGTCACCTCAGGACAGGATACAGAGATAAAGTTTCTTGACGCCTTAAATGACGGCTTCTTGGAGCAGCTAGTCCTGGAACCCACCAGAGAAGAGACAATTCTTGATTTAGTCCTAAGTGGAGCACAGGATCTGGTCCAAGAAGTGACTATAGCTGGACCACTTGGTAATAGTGACCATAATATACTTAAATTTAACATCCCTGTGGTGGGGAAAACACCACAGCAGCCCAAACACAGTAGCATTTAATTTCACAAAGGGGAACTATACAAAAATGAGGAAGTTAGTTAAACAGAAATTAAAAGGTGCAGGGCCAAAAGTGAAATCCCTGCAAGCTGCATGGAAACTTTTTAAAGACACCATAATGGAGGCTCAACTTAAATGTATACCCCCAAATTAAAAAACATAGTGAGAGAACCAAAGAAGTGCCACCCTGGCTAAACAACCAAGTAAAAGAAGCAGTGAGCGGCAAAAAGACATCCTTTAAAAAGCGGAAGTTAAATCCTGTTGAGGAAAATAGAAAGGAGCATAAACTCTGGCAAAGATAGTGTACAAATATAATTAGGAAGGCCAAAAAAGAATTTGAAGAATAGCTAGCCAAAGACTGAAAAAGTAATAGCTATTTTTTTTAGGTAAATCAGAAGCAGGCTAAAAAACCAGGGGGCCACTGGACGATCGAGGTGCTCAAGGACCATAAGGCCATTGCAGAGAAATTAAATGAATTCTTTGCATCGGTCTTCACGCTGAGGGTGGAAGGGAGATTCCCAAACCTGAGCCATTCTTTTAGGTGACAAATCCAAGGAACTGTCCCAGATGGAGGTGTCAATAGAGGAGTTTTTGGAACAAATTGATAAATTAAACAGTAATAAGTGGCACAATGGGACTCTCGACAGCAGGGGGAAAGCTCCTCCATGCAGGAGACAGAACTTTCTCGGGGGACCAATGCAAGGCTGCCCCAGGAACTCAATGAGCTCAGTCTTGTAATGAGGAGACGGTTCTGGAGTGACATGATTGCATTCTATCAGCACTTATAACGGGGAACAGAAACTGGATTAGAGCGGGCTCTTAAAACTAGCAGGCAAAGGTCGAACAAGACTCGATGGCTGGGCGTTGAAGGTAGACAAATTGGGACTACAGACTAAGTGGAAATTTTTAACACTGAGGGTAATTGAACAATTTAGCAAGGATCAGGTGTATCTCCATCACTTGCCCCGTTTCAGTCAAGATGGGAGGTTTTTCCTCAAAGATCTGCTCTGGTTCAAACAGGAATTAATCCCGGGCAGTTCTAGGGCCTGCGAGATGCAGGAGGTCAGGGCAGATGATCACAATGGTCTCCTCGGGCCTGAGACACCAGCAGATGGGATCCAGGGTTTCTTTCTTCATGTCCTTTTTCCTCGAAGAAATTTCTACCGAGTTTTAATGACAGCTCTGGGAGAGAGCGAGCATGCTGAGTAGGATGTCAAAGGAAGTCGGGTGTTCCCAAAGCGCTTGCCACCAGAAGAACTCCACTGAGGAGGTACAGGCACTCTACTCCAGAGGAGAAACTGCTCATTCCTGCAGATGCCAAGACAGAGAATAAGAAAGAATTAGAGTGGGGGAAGGGGCTGGGGGGAAGCAGGGGGAATGTGAGCTCTGTGCTGCCCTCTAGAAGCATCAGATTGCCATTAATGTTCTTACCGGAGCTGAAAATGCATCTCCGGGTCTTGCATCTTTTCTCTGCCAAAGAAACCAACAACATTAAAACAAAAACAACCCAGCATGTCACTTTCACCTCCTTCTCTAGGCCAGGTCAGGTGGCCAATCTGCTGGGCAGCAGGGCTCCTTCCCCTGGGGAAGCTGTTTGGATTGAATTCTCCCACACTGAGCTGCCTCTTTTGAGACTTCACTGGGGGTGGCACGGAGGGACAATGCAGGGAGGGTCACGTGGAAGAAGAAAGCGTTTCCATCCCTTGCTCTGGGCCACAACTGCACCATTCTCCTGGAGCTCTGCGGGAGATACAAGCTCAGGAACCATCAGGCCATGGGGGTCAGTGAATTTCTCGTCCACCAGGCATGCTATTATTTGTATTGTGGTAGAACCTAAAAGCCCCCAACCAAGATCAGGGCCCTATTGTGCTGGGTGGGGCTCAGACGCCGTCCCTGGCCCAAAAAGCTCAGCCTTTCAATAGCCTAGGAGAGGGAGAAAGGAATTGCTCGTATCCCCCATTACAGGCGGGGAGTTGTTCAGAGAGATGAACTCACTCGCCCAAGGTTGTACAGGGCATCCGCAGCGGGGTCGGGATGTGAGCTCAAGCCTTCAGAGTCCTAGTTCAGTGCCTTGCCTACAAGACTGTCCATCCCCGCCCTCAGCTCCAGGCGGGAGCCTGCGGGCTCTGGGATAGGACCATCGTCTTGCATTGGACTGACCACTCATAACCAGCTTATCTCAGAGGCGGCTGCCCTCACCTCCTCCCAGCAGGCGCCAGCTGATGGCTGGGATGGAATATGGGAAGGGGGCCTGTCAGGAGATTGACTCTGATCGCACTCCCCACTTATAGGCATCACCTAGGCGGCCTTCGCTCTCCTGCTCCAGTTTGGTGCTAAGCAAAATGGAGTCAGCTTCATCCTGGTCCCACTTGAGGCCCAACCGCGACCACAGAACCGGAGCTGGCCTGGACCAGTGGCTCAGTTGGTGCCGCCTTGCAGCCAGTTCACACTGGCTGGAGATCTGGCCCTGTTTCCACCCGCAGACCCTTGTCTCTGACTCTCCTTCCACAGACTGAAACCCCAGCTTCAAACAGCTCTGATGGCTGAGTGAGTTTGGAGCGTATAATTGAGCCAAACCATCCCCCCAGTTCTTAATGGCCTCCAGGCCGGTGGAAGCTCAGACCAGGATCCCCAAGAGGCCACAGGGAGCGGGAGGCTGCTATCCCCGTGGATGGACATTACCTTTCACATACTCGCAGTTGTGGTTGCTGTAGCTGTCCAGGGACAGGAGCTGGATCAAGGTTCTGTCCTGAGCCCTGGTGAAGTTGGTGACCTTGAATTTCTCGAAGGGGGGGATCAGCACTTCGTCCTCGCCAGGGAAGAAGGAGAAGTTCTTGATGTTGACCCCGTAGCAGGTCTTTATGGAGAAGAACGTGTCCTGCCCGAAATTCAGGGCGCTCTCATTCTTCAGGGACGTGGACGTGAAGTGGCCAAACCGGACGGGCTTGCGACTCTCGGTTTTGAAGCGGATGCCCCGGACTCCGCGGTACACCTGGTGGCACTTCGTGGGCTCGGAGGCCTTCAGGACGTGAAGAGCTCTGGTCAGGAGGAAGTGCAGGGTCTTGAAGTTGAAGTTGTTGAGGTAAAAGTCCCGGGTGCGGCCTGCCTCTCTCACGGCTGCGTTGAACTCCTGGTGAAGGGGCTGCTTGTGCAGAGGGCCTTGGCTGGTGTAGGCCAAGATGGCGATGGCGTACTCGGGCTTGAAGTCCCGCGGCATGTAGCTCCTGTCCTTCATCTCTTTCCAGCTGGAGGCTGCCTCCAGCCAGGTCTCGGCGTAGTTTCGGTTGTTGGCCAACTCGGTGCGGTTCAGCTCCCCCAGCTCGGCCTCCATCATGCTGGCGCAGTCCTTGTACTGGTCATCAAAGGAGCTGAGGGCCATGTCCAGGGATGACTCTCTGACGGAGAAGAGGTCTCTCTTGCGGAGGGAGAAACATTGGACCTGAGGGCAGCAGGAGAACATGGTGACAGGCGCTGGCAACAGATGGTGGAGCAGGTCTTAGCCAGGCTACAGGGACAGCAATAGCCAAGTGACGGAGGTAAAGTGTTGGGGCAAGGGAGCATGAGGGGAAGGGTGATCCAGTGGTTAGGGTGGTAGCCTGGGATGCTACCTACTCTGCCACAGACTCCCTGTGGGACCTTGGTCAAGTCCCTTAGTCTGTCTGGGCCTCAGGTCTCCATCTGTACAATGGGGATACAGCTCTTCCCTGCCTCCCGGGGTGTGCAAAGATAAAGGGTCAGATCCTCAGCAGGTGTCAATGAGCCACAGAAGTCAATGGAGTTAGGCTGACTTATTGCAGCTGGGGATCTAGCCCATAGAATTAGCCCTACACCCTGTTCATCTCAATGGAGTGTTAATGCTGAACCCTAATGATGACGACATTGTTAACTGTTTAACTGCTGCATGTTTTAGACATACCTGAGGGCCTTTCATGAAGATCCCAGCCAGCAGCAGGACAAAGACTGGTCTGAGACACTCCATCTTCACCATCCACGTCTGGAAAAATAATACACTCAGTCCACAGCCAGTACAGACCGTGGCGAATCAGTAAGTGACTTATTCATACCAAGCTCCAGTCTGTGCAAGAGACAGAGGAAGAGCCACAAAACACCTGGGAGATGGTGGGAAGCGGTGGGAAGGTGGAGGCACACCTGTCCAGGCCATTGTCTTCCCCTGAAGACTACAGCTTTCTGGCCCTTTCTACAGGGATGCTAGAGCAATCTTATTTTTCACCCTGAGGCCCCATGCAAGACCTCAGCTTCTATGTGCTAGGTGCTGTACATACACACACAGCAAGAGAGAGTTCCCGCACTGGGGAATTTCCAATCTCAAGACACAAGGCCAGAAGAGTGGAATTATCTGTATTTTACAGACAGGGAACTGTGGCTCAGAGAGACTCAGTGAGAAGATCCCATGGGACATGTGAGTCTGAGCTTGCAGTTGATCGCAGATCTTCCCAATCCTAGCCCGGCGCTTTACCATAAAGCCGTCATCTTCCGCTAGGAGCCTGCTCAGAATTCATCGCTGTGGGAACAGCCCTGAAGCCAAGAGTCTGGGACCAGGGATGCCTTTGGTCCCACAACACTTGGTTCTTTTACTCTCTCTCTCTCTGTCTCCCATCATGACAAGAGAGGCAAATCTGGAACCAAGAGAGGGAACAGCACCATTCACTGGGGTCCTCTAGGACAGCAGAAATACTCAGGGATGGCTGAGCCACTTTGAGCAACACAGGAATCAACGTGGCTATTCCCCTAGACCACAATCTAAGCCATTTAGTGCAGCGGCTCTCACAACATTTTTGGTGGCCTCAATGTGCGGCCACCCACTCTTGCTCGTGGCTGCTCTGACAATTTTTCCTAAAATCAGCAGGTCTGAATGAGCTCTCCCCTGACATCTGTGCTTCTGTTTGGCTTCATCCCCATTCAAGGGGGTTAGACTAGATGACCCTGGCGGTCCCTTCTGACCCTGTGGTTCTATGATTCTGTGATCTAGTGGTGCACTGGGGGAAAAGACTTCAGGAGCAGACCGTATTTGCATAGACACGCCCACTCTGCCTAAGTGTTCAGCAGGCAACCTGCTTTGCCAAAGTGATCTGTTTTGGTTGGTTTTGGATTACAATTCGCTTTGAATAACAACTTAAAAATGGCCACACTGGGTCAGACCAATGGTCCATCTAACCCAGGGTCCTGTTTTTCAACAGTGGCCAGTGCCAGGTGCTTCAGAGTGAATGAACAGAACAGGGCAATTATCGCATGCTCCATCCCATCGTCCACCCCCAGCTTCTGGCACTCAGAGGCTAGGGACATTTCAGAGCATGGTTTTGCATCCCTGCCCATCCTGACTAATAGCCATTGATGGACTATCCTCCAGGAACTTACCTAATTCTTTTTTGAACCTCTTTATAGTTTTGCCCTTCACAACAGACCCTGGCAAGGAGTTCCACAGGTTGACTGTGCGTTCATAGAATCATAGAATATCAGGGTTGGAAGGGACCTCAGGAGGTTATCTAGTCCAACCCAGTGCTTAAAGCAGGACCAATCCCCTGTGTGTGAAGAAATACTTGTTGTGTGAAGAAATACTTCCTTATGTTTGTTTTAAAACCTGCTGCCTATTAATTTCATTTGGTGAACCCTGGTTCTTGTGTTATGAAAAGGAGTAAATAACACTTCCTGATTCACTTTCTCCACACCCGTCATGATTTTATAGACCTCTATTATATCGCCCCTTAGTCATCTCTTTGCCAACCTGAACAGTCCCGGTCTTTTTAATCTCTCCTCATATGGAAGCTGTTCCAAGCCCCTAATCATTTTTGTTGCCCTTTTCTGTACTTTTTCCAATTCTAATATATCTTTTTTGAGATGGGGCGACCACATCTGCACGCAGTATTCAAGATGTGGGCGTACCATGGATTTATATAGAGGCAACATGATATGTTCTATCGTATTATCTATCTCTTTCCTAATGGTTCGCAGCATTCTGTTTGCTTTTTTGACTGCCGCTGCACATGGAGTGGACGTTTTCAGAGAACTATCCACAATGACTCCGAGATCTCTTTCTGGAGTGGTAACCGCTAATTTAGACCCCATCACTTTGAGTGTATAGCTGGGATTATATGTAGGCAGGGGTGATGGCATGTTGTTGTCCTTACTGTATGAGTAAAGGGCAGCTGAACTGTGCTTAGCCTGCCCTGCTTGAGAGGGTGAC
The DNA here is from genome assembly GCF_027887155.1 of Malaclemys terrapin pileata. Lineage (NCBI taxonomy): Eukaryota > Metazoa > Chordata > Testudines > Emydidae > Malaclemys > Malaclemys terrapin. Next base: position 346,258,487 of record NC_071505.1, on the reverse strand, counting down.
TCTAAACTGAACCTCACTTGTTGAGCCAGGGGTAGAGGTGCGAAATCCCACTGAGGATAGGAAGGGGGCAGAGACAAGTATTCCTATCTGACAGGGCGGAAGCTGTCTGCAGAGTCTTAGATACCCTCTGATTCTTTCCTTGCCAGCATTTAAAGTGTCAGGGTTCCCTCCCCACTCTGAACTCTAGGGTACAGATGTGGGGACCCGCATGAAAGACCCCCTAAGCTTATTCCTAGCAGCTTAGGTTAAAAACTTCCCCAAGGCACAAATTCTTCCTTGTCCTTGGACTGTATTGCTGCCACCACCAAGTGATTTACACAAAGATTCAGAAGAAGGACCACTTGGAGTTCCTGTTTCCCCAAAATATCCCCCCAAGTCCCTTCACCCCATTTCCTGGGGAGGCTTGAGAATAATAGGTAACCAAGGAGAGCACAGACCAGACCCTTGGGTTTTTAGGACACTAAAAACCAATCAGGTTCTTAAAAGAAGAACTTTATTATAAAAAATAAAATAAAAGAAGCACCTCTGTAAAATCTGTAAAAAAAGGTAATTTTACAGGGTAATAAAAAGACTTAAAACACAGAGGATCCCCCTCTAGGCTCAATTTTAAAGTTACAAAACAGGAATAAACCTCCCTCTTGCCACAGGGAAAATTCACAAGCTAAAAAAAAAGATAATCTAACCCATATCCTTGCTATTACTTACGAATTCTGTAATTTTATATGTATCATTCAGGATCTTTTAAGGAGATGTTTTTCCTGCCCTGGTCCTCTCTCTGTCTCAAGAGGGAACACACACACACAAAGAGAGCAAACAAAGCCCTCCCCCCCCCCCGCAGATTTGAAAGTATCTTCTTTCCCCATTGGTCCTTCTGGTCGGGTGCCAACCAGGTTAATTGAACTGATTAACCCCTTACAGGTAAGTGATTCTGTACCCCTGGCCAAGAGGGATTTTATATTACTGCATACATAAAGGTTCTTACCCTTCCCTTTATATTTATGACATAAAGACAGCGCTGACTAGACTCAATGGAGGGTCCTTGTTACTCTTCAGTGATTCCTGGAGCTGATATCACTGATGGGCAGATCTAGGGGCCGAGCTGTCCGCCTGGTACAGGGACGGTGCTGGAGTGAGAGACGACTAAGAGGCCGTAGCACAGACGTTCCCCACTGCCCAGCAAAATCCGAAGCGCTGGGCTGGGTGGAGGAGCCGCGGAATGTGGCGTCGCTGAAGAGGCAGCGAGCAGCACCAGGAGGGAGAGAGAACAGAGGCGGCAGCAGCACGCAGCAGCAGAGGTAAGAGCAGCAGCCGTCAGTCAGTTGCAGAGGAGGTGAGAGCAGGAATGGCTTTGCTCTATCTCCCTTTTTCAGGGGCGGGAGGCGGAGCCATGTGAACGCACCTCTGGGTCTTCAAGCAGGACAACCAGCTGTGACCGGGGTGCAGCGGAGGGAGAGGGGAGCGGCGTGTTCAAGGGACATTTGTGCATCGGACTTTCCCACCGCAAGGGTGGGAAACTGAGGCACGGGACTGTGGGGTGGGTGTTTGCTTACGGTCACATGGAATGCACGTGCGGCGTTGTCCCAAATTAATGCTCAGTTCCCTTTCCCTGTTAATAAAAGCTCTCTCTAGTAGTGCACTTGTAACATCGACAGACCCGGGTCGTCAGTGGGTGGGATTGAACCTGGGACCTCTGGAGCTTAGTGCATGAGCCTCTACGCATGAGCTAAAAGCCACCTGGCTGTTAGCTAAGGCTGTCAAGCAGACTCATTTAACTGTCTCTAAGTGGTCTTGGGACAGAACACCACACCCAGGAGGTGTGTGGGTTACACACTAACTTGCGAGAGGGGAAGTCTTGCCTCGTAGAGGTGCCCAGGATTGCATTTAGTTTTCCCGGATTCCTTAGCAGGGCTCGAGCTGGTTCTGCTTCGTATTGTGAAGAGGAACCCCCTAGACACTGAACCCGGCCCTGGTTGCTGCCGATTCCACGCGGGAGAAGGGCTACATCACCCAGGGGGCAGCCACAAAGGGAAACGTTAAGGAATGAAGCCTCGCACAGGGTACGTTGGAGCTGGGAGGTGAGTCCCAGATGGTGTAGATGCGCCCGGGTACACCTTAGACATAGCCGTGCGCCTGTGCTGGCAGGGGCAGCAGCTCGGGCTGGCTGCCCGAATACATACCCCGGGGTCGGGCGGGATTGTACTCGGGGCAGCCTGTCTGAGCTGCTGGGAACAGGCTGCTATTTTTAGAGGCTGGCTGAAGCAGACCTAGTGCAGGTATGTCTATGCCAGCTGGCAATCGCACTGCCCAGCTCCACGTGGACGGGTCCATAGCAAAGGCCGTAGCGTGTACCAACATCACTTGCACGCTTCATCACGGGTAAAGTTTGGGGCTTGGCACTGAGTCCCCAGCCCCCACCCCGAGGAGTCTGAGCCCCTTCTCCTGGCTGCGGATGGTTCTCGGTTTCAGCAATTGACTTGACTGGACTTGATGGCCAAGTGTTTTCCTGTTGGGTCTCTCTTCATCTTTAACACTTCAGTGCAGACAGTTACTCACCCTACCCCACCCCCGGGGCACGGCCCGTGTGTTCACAGACGGCAGCGCAGTGCTTAGAGGGGCTGGGTGAGGTGTGGGGCAGGCACGGGGCTGCCGGCGAGGAGGCTCGGCCTCTCCTCCCAGCTTTGCCAAACTCTTCTCTGTAGCCTTGGATAACTCGCTCCCTGTGCCTCTGTTTCCTAACCGGTAACGTGGAGGGAGAACAGCACTACCCCGGCTCCCGGGACTGCTGTGAGGCTCAGATCCTCGGCTGTACCTGCCTCGACAAGCACAGAGCATCGTTCGCTCCAGCATGAGGCACCTGGCTGCAGCGGTGATGCTGCTAAATGTCTAAGGTACGTCTGCCCTGGGTCCCAGGTGAGCACAGGCCGTACAAACCCATCCAGAACCCTGGGTAATTCCTCGCCTGGCCAGCCCGTGCTGCAGCCGCTTCTCTGCTCGGAGTTGGCTAGATTCAAACTAGCCCAGGTGCTGGGGCAGCAGCTTTGTATAATTTTTGGTGGTGCCCAGAACAGGTCCAAGTCCCACCCCCACCCCCGCCTTGTAAGCCGATAGATATTTTTAAAATCATGTAAAAATGCGAGGGCTCGGGGGTGGGGCTTGTGATGAGGAGTTTGGGGTGTGGGAGGGGTTCAGAAAGAGGGTTGGGGTGTGGGGTGAGGGCTGTGGGGTGGGGTCAGGGATGAGGGGTTCACGATGCAGGAGGGGGCTCCCGGCTGGGGCAGAGGGATAGGGTGTGGGGGGATGAGGGCTCTGGCTGGGGATGAGGGGTTTGGAGTGTTGGAGGGGCTCAGGGCTGGGGCATAGGGGTGGGGTTGGGGGGCGGGTGAGGACTCTGGCTGGGGGTGCAGGCTCTGGGGTGGGACTGGGGATGAGGAGTTCAAACTTTGGGGTGCAGCAAGCAGGCTGCCCCGGGGCTGGGGCCAGAGAGAAGGACTCCCCCCAACTCTCTCCTGTAGCGGGGTGGTCACCCCGCTCCTGCCCGGAGGGGTAAAAGCAGCCTTGGGGAGGGCTGGGGCTGAGAGAAAAACCTAGGCTGATTGGGGGCGTAGCCTCAGCTGGGGCCACGCCCAATCAGGCCGCAGCTGGCCCTATAAAGGGGCTGTTCGGCTGGAGCTAAGAGAGTCTCTCTCTAGAGGTTGAGAGGGATGGGCCTGGCTGCTGGGAGCTGAGCAGGGTACCTAGACTGGAGCAGGGCTGGGGAAAGGCCAGAGGAGCTGGGGAGCTCTGGCCTGGAAACCCCCAGGCTGCAGGCCTTGCTAAAGGCCAGGAATGGTACTGGGTTGCAAAGGTGTAGCCCAGGGTAGGCGGAGGCAGCAGGTCCAAACCCTCCTTGCTGATGATGAGTGGCAATTACACTGCAGTCTGCCCCAGTGAGCGGGGGCTAGACGGGGACTGGCAGTAGCCAAAGACTGAGGCAAGGTGGGGATAGGGGGTTGGGGGTTCCCCGGGGAGGGGAGACCCAGCGAGACTGCAGGGGGCAGAACCCCGAGGGAAGGGGCACCGAGGTCCAGGAGGGACACCGGGACCAGCGGCAAGCTGAGACACCGGCCTGCAGAGGGCGCTCCGGAGGCTGGCGAGCTAATTCCCTGGATGACCAGCAGGGGCCACACCGGTGAGTCGGCGCACTGTTACATCTCCCCACCGGCAGCAGCGAGTTCTGGGGGAGGGGCCCTCCTCTCCCTCCCTGCAGCACACTCACCTCGCACCACTGTCACTGCACGTGCTCCTAGGGCCCATCTCAGGTCCAGGCAGCCCCCTCGCCTCCCCTGTGGTGGGTGCCGGGGTGCGGCTGCCATCACATGTGTGCCTCCTCCCCTGCTGCTGCCCCTCACTGGGGTGGGGGATGGGACTGCCCCTTGCCCAGCGTGGGGCAGGAGCGGTGACTGCGGGCGGAGGGGGGGCCCTGTGCTGATGGAGGGTCTTGTCGGAAAAGGGAAGGGTCCGAGGAGGAAGGGCAGGGGCAGGGTCAGCCTGCCCTGGCACTAGTGATGGGGGGCACTAGGACCCTGCGGCGGCAGTAGATGCCAGAAGCCAGCAGAGCGGAGCGCAGCCCGGAGCTGCAGGGGGCAGCCGCCCACTTGAGACAGGGATGCTCCGGGGGCCGGGGGAGGCAGGCAGGGCCCGGGGAGAGACCCGGCCCCAAACATTGGTGGAGGCTCCAGTGGCCCATATAACTCACCGCCCCTGCTCAGGTGCGACCACACGAGCTGCAGTCGCTCCCTGGGATCACAGAGTAGGCGTCCCCTGAGGACAAGAAAACAAACAACCGCTGCTGCATTCCAGGAAAACTCCCAGAGACAAGGCGAGGGAGGGAATATCTGTTATTGGACCAACTTCTGCTGGGGAGAGATACCAGCTTTGGAGCGCCACAGAGCTCTTCCGCAGGTCTGGGAAAGGAGCTCCCAGCATCACAGCTGAACGCAAGGTGGAAGGATTTTTTAGCATAAAAAGTTAACACGTGTTGTGAGAGCCCATTCAAGGTGAAGTGGCCTGTTAACGCCCCTGCAGTCACAGGACAAAAAGAGAGGGGGGGTTAGTGGGTTACAAATTGTTGTAATAAACCATAAACCCACTGTCTCTGCTCAGTCCCCGATCACTATGCTCTCAAATGAACTCACTCAGGAAAAGGATAAAAGACAAAAACACTCGATCTATCACCTGTGGGTGAACACTCTTCACAAAGGCCTGTAGGAAAATGGGCCTGGCTGATCCCCATTTGCACCGACCATTAAATCAACATGAACTCGCCTTACAGGCCGCAAGCCTGAACCAAACTAAGTATTGTGTTCTCTGACAATGACAGTCAGGGTTATGACCAGAGGAGGGAGGGGGTCTGGGGAAAAGGGAGGATGGAAAGTCCCGGCGACTGCAATAATAGTGTGTGTGTTTATGGCTGGTGAAATATAATAACCGCTTGTGTGAAGCAATAAGCATTAAGTAACTAGTTAAAATGATTAATTACGCCTCTTCTTATCTTTTTGTGTATCTATGTCCCCCGCAATGGCATAAAACCCCATTGTGTCACTGTACCCTGCCTGGAACATTTGAGTAACAGGCACCCCAAATGATGCAAAGTAATGACAGTATCGGAAACTGCCAAGAAGCCCTCCACTCAATTTGCACCCTGTTCTGGGAAGATTGCAATAGAGTGCCGGGAAGAGCAGAAAGACCCTAACTCTCCTATTCCTATCAATGACGTGTAATATGTTTGCGGTTTTCGGCTTTAAAAAGGCAAAGTGTACTCCAAATCGGGGGAGTGGTTTCTAACTGCTACCCCCAACGCATTGGTATGTATTGCAATAAACGGGCCTCAGGTTTGAGTCTCTGATCAAAATGATGCGTGGGTGACTTTTTCCACAACAATTTGGGGGCTCGTCCGGGATCACTCGACGTCCCACCGGACCGGAGGACTGCGGAACACTTCCACACCGACCACAGGCACCAGGTAAGAGACCATTGTCTCTATTTCGGCTTCGGTGGGAAGCTGCCCGTAGGCTCTGGGTTTAGGTGAGGGTGCGCTGTAATCCGAACCTTTGTTGCTAAACTCATTTGCCTGACGCCTGTTCGTTTTGTGTGTATCAGTTTGGTACCTTGTCTGGGTTTTGTCTGTCCGCTAAGTGTTTTCAACTTTGGGCACTGGTCCCCCTGAAGGGCGAAGGACGGCCACTGTAGACCCCGGAGGGAAGGGCCCTGGTGTGGCCGTGAGGGTTGGCAAAAGTCCCACCGGCATTAGGCCGGTGGGGGAGAGTGCCGTGATGTTATCCCGGATTAGGTGTGTCATGTGTGTGTGGGTCGTGGGTTGCCCTGCCCTTGTTTCCCTCTTGATGCCTTAGGCCCCCGCCTCGCTCAGAAAGCGAAGAGGCCCCGGGAAACCGCCCACGAACTCCTAGGCAGTAGGGTAACCTATCCCGTTCTCTTGAAGGTAGGCCGGTGCTCTCTGCTGGGGAAGGGGTGTGCGGGGACTGTGCCTTTCCTAGCCCCTCTGGTTTGGTTGGCCTGCGACCGAGTTCCTTCCCTAATTTTCCGCTTGGAGCCGTGGGCTCCCTCCCCTTGCTCGGAGAGAAAAGGGGAGTCCCTGGAAATCGCCCGCCGTACCGGAGGCGATAAAGTATCCTACCCCATTCTCTTAAAGACGGGCCGGTGCTCTGTGCCGGAAGAGGGGTGTGCGAGGACCGCCCTTATAAACCCTCCCCGCTGGTGTGAATGCACTGAGGAAAGTGGCCTCGCCTGGTAATAAAGGAGACCTGGGCTTGGAAGAGGCCTCGCCGAAAAGGAGGTCTGGGCTTATGGCGCTAGTTGCGTGTTATGTGTAACCTGTCTAATGTGTTTCTCGTTTATTGTAATATAGCAGTTAAAGAAAGGAGGCGGGTTGTACCCAACTCATCCTAGAGGGACATAGCTAAGTGAAGGAGGTGTTTACAATGGGAGCCTCTAATTCCAAACAGGGCCCCGTGCCGCAAAAGGGCACTCCTGCCACATACATTCAAATGATGGTCCCTCAACTTGCAAGTTTATAAAAATTTGGAATAAGAATACTAAAAATAACCCTCGCCTGCAATTCCCCCCAGACAGAACTGGGCAGGGAGCTGCTGTCCAGCCCCCACAGGCCCAAGGGCAAGAAATATTAAGCGCCTTAAGTATCAAAAGTCCTTACACGTACCCCTAAGACAGCCTCCCTGTATTGAGAAAATGCTCCCCTTGCACCATTTCACGGGCATTGGCGCTTTGGGTCAGGAGACCTTGGAGTCTGTGCGTGGACCTTGGTCTCCCACGGAATTGTACCATCTGCTGTACCCCAAATGGTGTGTATCTGGATGTGCCTGATCCCGCTTACAATGGGGTCCTGGCAGTTTTGCAAAAGGATATTCTAGAGGGGGAGACCGACCCCAGCCCTTCCTCTTTGCAACAGGAACTGCTGGCTAGCCCCCCCCCCTCTTATTGTGGGCTGATCGTGCCAACCCGGTTGGGTACATTGGGTCTGCCCGGCCGGCTGAAATTCACCCAGACCCAGCAAAACCCCTTCCCAAAGTGCCATAGTACCCTCTCTCAAAATAGACCAAGGAAGAAATTAATCACCTTCTTAATTTAGCTAATAGATTAAATAAATAAAAGGGGGGTTAGCCAAAAAAGCCCACCCTCCTTGCTAAATTGGTAGTAAAACAATGCCTGTGCCCATGAAAAAACAAGTGAACCAGCAAGAAAAAAGAATCGGGCCCAGACAAGCAGGCAACCACAGTTTGAGGAAGTTAAAAAAAAAAAGAAAGTAAAAAGTTAACTCTGTAGTTACTGAAGGAAACTAAACAGTAAAACTATGTACAAATGTTAAAAGAAGGTGTTATAAAAAGAAAATTCTTTGTTTCTTTGCAGCCATTCCTTTGGGAATGTCTGTAAATAATCCAGACAAGAGGTTATTTAAGTAAAATCATTTGACTATAAACAAGTTAGTCAAATTTGCTTAAAAAAAAACCCCACTCCTGGTTTGTACAATCTTTGGGTTGTGGAAGCAGAGAAAAGAACTGACAGAAGGGAACTGCAATGCATGATGGTTGTTAGCAAGAGTCAGGCTTCGTTAGCAAGAGACAGTCTTTGTTAGCAAGAGTCAAGCTAGCTGTGACCCTGATAACGCGAGATTTGTAGAAGCGAGGATTGTGTGAGGATTGTGTGAGACGGGTGAGAAAGAGCTGTGTAAGAAGTCATTGTGACCTCAGTATAGATAAGGTGTAGAAGACCTTGTGTAAATAAGGTATAGAAACTAATTGTATGTAGGCAAGAGTCAAAACAAGTAAGGAAATGAGATATCAAGATGGCCTATGTATAAACAAAATGCAGCTGTCCCTCATTATTTCTGTAATAAAAGGTATAAATGCTTGCTGTAATTAGTTACCAGAGAGAGACCTACTTGCTCTCTCCTCTGCACATGTGAGAGTTAATAATAAAGCCTCTGACTTGCTGCACCTAAACAAAAACAGTGAGAACTCAGTTTTTCTCCGACAATTTGGGGGCTCGTCCGGGATGGCAACGCCCACTGAGGCAACGGCAGCTGCTACGGATCGTTCCCCTTCGAACCCCATGGCGCCACAATAGAGGTAAGAGACCTTTTGAAATCTCTATTGGGGTGTCGGAGGAGGACTGTCCGTGGGGCCGTCTGCCCCTGTTGGGCTCACGCCATCCGAACTTATTGACTGTGCAGCAAGGTCAGATGCTGAGCGGCGTAATAGGGGAATTGTTTGCCGCCCCCTGTAAGCATATGCTAGGTGCATAGGGTTTGCACCTGTATTGAGGAGTTGTTACTGCCTCAAGAGGGGTTTTTACCGCCTCAAGTGATGCATCAAGGTACTTGGGAATAGTACCTGGAGGTACTCAGGAGTAGTACCTGGTATAAGGCCTTGGTATGTTGGGGTGTGTGTGTGTGTGTGTGTGTGTGTGTGTGTGTACACAGTGTGAATTGAGTGTTACCGGAAGACGCCCAGAGTACTCTGCGAAGTCTTTTGGCTCGTGACCAGAACTACTCTAACGCAAGCCCGGTAACTAGAGGATCTTTTAGGAGATCCGACCCATGTAGGTTGACTCGGCCTGGCATCGTCCGGCGAGGAGGCTACCTGGGTCTAGGAGTGTGTGCACCCATCTTCCCTCCCCTTTTCCTCTCCGTGTGAGCCACTGACAGTCTGACCATCTCACTGGATGCAACAGAGTAAGCGGCGCTTTCTCTCTGAGATTAGCCGACGCTCTTTGCTGAAGGGAGGTGTAGGGGGTCATGGCTATCCTCGTTAGTCACTCCTGTGTGAATACCCTGTAGGGAGAGATCCTTAGTTTATGAGCCGCTAGCGCGGACAGGGCATCCTTCCCCCTTTGAGTGTGTGATTGGAAAATGGGTGGGGGACAGTCTAAGTCTTCCCTTTCACCCCCTAAGGGTACCCCAGCTTATTTCATGTACGTACATTATGGCCCGAAAACCTGCAGGTATTTAGATAATTGGAATCTTTACACGCGTGCTAATCCATCTAAACAATGTCCACTAGAAGGTACCTTTGATTTAGACAAACTTAAATACCTTAAAGAAACTCTGGCTTCACCAAAAGCCTCTGATACACAGTGGGAGCAATTTGTCTGTTGGTGGGAGGAAGCAACAAAGACTCCACGAGTCTCGAGTGCAGAGTCTAAAGGACTCCCAGGAAAAGTTAAAAGCTCAAGTGCAACATTTACAGCTTAAATGCAAGGCATCCAGCTGTTTACCCCCTAGAGCGATTCCTTCTGCTCCTGTGTATCCTAATCCCGTTCAAGCAATTCCTTCTGCTCCCCTTTATCCCCAATTAGTTAGGTCTGACAGTGAGGAGGAAACTGCTGAGGATATTTTAGATTTCTTCAGTAACATTCAGCAGCAGCAGCAGCCCGTGCTGCCTCCTCCCCCTACACAGCCTGGGTCTGCTAACGAATCTCACCCGGCAGTGCCAGTTTCACCACCGCATGTATCAGCTGCATACATTGTTCTCTCTTCCCCTGGGAGAGAAGCCTCCTCTTCACCACAAAGAGGTGATTCTGAGCCTCCCAGTAGCTCCCCTGATTCTAATCCCTCTGAGGAAAGTACCCGTTATCTTACTAGAAGTGTGGCACATGCACTCCAGGTTCCTTTAAGAGGCCTGGAACTATTTCTCAAATGCGTACTTTTCTTGGCATGACTGGGTACTGTAGACAATGGATTTTAGGCTATGCAACAATGATTAAACCCTTACAGGATCTGACTAAGTCAGGTACCCCTGAGCCTCTTCCTTGGTCTCCAGAGGCTGAACAAGCTTTTGTTGCTATCAAGCAAAGTCTGTCCAGTGCACCAGCCCTGAGACTTCCTGATTATGCTAAACCCTTCACTCTTTTCTGTCATGAGCGTAATGTGTTTGCTTTGGCTGTATTAACGCAAAGGCACGGAGACAAACACCGTCCCATTGCTTATTACAGTACTGCCCTAGACGCTGTGGCAGCTGGATTTCCCCCTTGCCTGCATGCTGTAGCTGCAGCAGCTCTTGCTGTTCAGGTATCTGAATCTATTGTCTTAGGATCTCCTTTGATTGTTGCTGTCCCTCATGCTGTGGCTGCTCTCTTGTTAAAATCTAAGACACAGCATCTATCCACTTCTCGTCTTACAAAATATGAGCTTGTCTTGTTGTCTTCATCTCATATTACTTTGGCTCGTTGCCCTGTTCTAAATCCTGCCTCCTTGTTGCCTGGGCCCAAAGACGGAGACCCACATGACTGTGTGTCTGTGACATCGGTTCTCTCTCGTCCAAGAGATTTACTAGATGTGCCTTTGCAAAATCCTGATCTTATTTACTTTGTAGATGGTTCGTGCTTGCGAGATTCTAAGGGCAAATTGGTTGCTGGTTATGCTGTGTGTTCTGCACATGCTGTTATTGAAAGTGCTTTCCTTCCTTCTGTGTTTTCTGCTCAAGTGGCCGAACTTGTGGCTTTAACTCGAGCCTGCATTCTCGCTCAGGATCAAGCAGTTACAATCTATACAGACTCTCGTTATGCTTTTGGAGTGGTACATGATTATGGGTTGCTCTGGAAGTATAGAGGTTTTCTTACATCCACTGGTTCTCCTATTAAGAACAGTCTGTATGTCTCTGCTCTTTTAGATGCTCTTTTAGTGCCCAAAGCTATAGCTGTCGTGAAATGTACAGCTCACCAGACCCCTCATGATGAAGTTACCCGTGGAAATGCTTTGGCAGACTCTGCAGCCAAAGCAGCGGCCCTTTCTGCACCTCAGGCTGAATATACTTGTGCTTTGATTGAACAGCCTCCACTAGCCTCCCTTGAGGATCTGGCCAAGATCCAGGAAGCTGCACCGGCAGCTGAGAAACGTTTTTGGAGTGCTAATGGCTGTATTCTACACCCTGACCATCTTTGGCGTGCCCCAGCTGGTCGCCTGGTTGCACCGAAGATGCTAATGCCCTATCTTGCTCGTGTATACCACGGAATGGCTCACGTGAGCAAAGGGGGGATGGTTGCTGCGGTTAACCGAGATTGGTGTGCGTTCGGGTTCCCAGTCATTGCACATCACTACTGTCAACAATGTGTGATTTGTCAGCAGCATAACATTGGTAAAGCTGTTAAAGTTAGGCAGGCAGCTCCCCCTCCCCCTTGGGGACCTTTTGTAAATATTCAGATTGATTTTATTCAACTGTCTAAATGTTGTGGCTATGAATATGTATTGGTTTTGGTGGATGTATTTTCAAATTGGGTTGAAGCTTTTCCCTGCAGGAAAGCAGATGCCAGGACTGTTGTGAAACTTCTGCTTAAAGATTTTGTACCACGATTTGGCATCCCTGTGAGTATCAACAGTGACCGTGGAACTCATTTTACTGGACAGATTGTAAAAGAGTTATGTGCAGCTTTGCAGACTCAACACAACCTTCACTGTCCCCACCATCCGCAGTCTGCTGGGACAGTGGAACGCCAGAATGGAATTCTGAAAAATAAACTGGCCAAGATTTGTGCTGAAACAAACTTGAAGTGGCCAGATGCCCTTCCTCTGGCACTAATGAGTATGAGGGCCACTCCCAATCGAAAGACTGGACTCAGCCCTCATGAGATTCTGACAGGGCGCCCGATGAGACTACCAACTGCGCCCCCACTGACCCTAGCTCAGATGGACATTCATTTAATGGATGACACAATGCTTAAGTATTGTCAGGCACTAATGAAATGTGTTAAGTCTTTCTATACACAGGTGAAAGAAGCACTACCCAAGGATCCTGTGCAGCCCTGCCACTCGCTGGAACCAGGAGACTGGGTCTACATAAAGGTCCATCAGCGAAAGACTGCCTTGGCTCCACGCTGGAAAGGTCCTTTCCAAGTCCTGTTAACTACCAACACTGCTGTGAAGTGCCAAGGACTGCCCACCTGGACCCATGCTTCGCAGTGCAAAAAGACCCCTCCGCCTGGAGAGGATTCTCCAGCTGCTGATCAGCCTATTTCTCCTGCTAACTCTGCTGTGCCTCCTGGACAGCAGGGAAAGAGGACAAGGTGAAGAGCTAGTAACCTCTCCCTTGTCCACTGACAGATCTACTGTGCCTTTGAATTCTTTTACAGGAACCACACCAGTACAGGGTGAAGTGCTAGTAACCTCTCCCCTGCACTGTGGTGAATCACAACTGTTTTTGAAGAAGAAAAGAAGAAACACTCGCTCTGCTGAAACCACCAAAGTCCAGAACTTTCTAACTACAAAAGACATTAAGAACTGGCCCTGGTGGAAGAAACGAAGTATTGTTTATTGGCAAGGAGGGAACTGTGGGGAACGTTCCTGAGAATGTGGGGTCCAGTGGTGGGGTGGATTCTTTCCAGGATCAGGGCTTTGTGCTTATGGACAGATACCTTCAGGATGCACTGCCCTCCCTAATTGGCTTTCAGATGATGAATATCAAAAACGCCTTGCCACTACAAAGACTACACCTGCCACTAGTCCCTTGACCCTTGCCACCACCACTGTAACTTATCCAGATACAAACAGTACTACACATTCCAATGATGAGAAATTGGGCCAACTAGAGAAGGCCATAGGCCTTGTTTCTGGAGCACAACTAACCCAGGTACAGGCTGGAGTTGGTGAGTTACATGTTATCTCCGCCCTTAGTTTTATGACCCAGAAGTTACTGACAGAGATGGTATTGAATATCACTGAGGCTGGGAAGGCATTGCAGTGGGATCTAGCATGCTCAGAGATTCAGGATTTCTTGAATGACCAGCTAATGGCCATTCGGAATGATCTAGAGCACCAGGCTTGGCCCACTGCCCTTACAGACACGTCAGGAGTGCCATCTGACCTGTGGCCATGGAGACATACTTGGAAACTTTCTGGGTGGAAGTGTGGACGTTCTCAGTGCTCCTTCCAAGCATATGGACCGGTACAGGGGGTGTGGGCTCCTACATACCGTATCCTGCCAGGTCCATGGGGAGGATGCATATGGGATTGGGTAATTCATCGAGACATCTGGGAAATTAGACCACCTGGTATGCCCAATCGATTCTTAGTTAGTGCTCCTAGGATTACACCTGACATTTGGATGGGGTTAGGTAACCTGTGGACATTCTGGCCATTAGAACCCCCACAGCTTCAGTGTACACGTAAACTGAAGCCAGGAGAAGTTGTCACTGTCTATGACTACGTTTGCTGGGAGGGTAGGGGACAAGGAACTACCCTGACAGGACACTTACTCTTCCAAGCTAATGATAGCTGTATGTATGTTAATGACACCATATCACAAGACATACATTTTAATCTCACTACCACTGCAGGCAATCATATCATTTACTGGCCTGCAGATAGAGTTTTTCAAGTAGCCCTTAGGTTCCAGATACCCTTTAATTGGACTAGCTTACTATCTGATAGATTTCAAAATTTGCTTTCATTGTTACCTGAGATTCAGAAAATCTCTGAGGTACAAGGGCAAATTCACATGCTTCAAAATGTATATCAAGTAGAAAAGTATGTCTTTCACACTGCTTATAGAGTAGCTACCTTATGTACTAAATATGATGTATTGTGCTTTATGACAAAGGCTGTACAACAACCCCATTATAGTATTGCTATGGGAATGTTATTGCTTGTATTGTTATTAGTTAGTTTAGGATTATGTTATTGTTGTTGTAAAAGACGTAATAATAGTAATACCTTTCATGTTCATGCTAATCATGCATTATCATTGCATCCAATCAAAACCCCTAAGGTTGAAGAATCTAATTTAGAATCTGAAGTCCAGGACTTGATGCAAATAGAGATTTGAGAATGTTTGTTGTACTAGAAGTACAAAAGGGGGGGGTTGTGGAAGCAGAGAAAAGAACTGACAGAAGGGAACTGCAATGCATGATGGTTGTTAGCAAGAGTCAGGCTTCGTTAGCAAGAGACAGTCTTTGTTAGCAAGAGTCAAGCTAGCTGTGACCCTGATAACGCGAGATTTGTAGAAGCGAGGATTGTGTGAGGATTGTGTGAGACGGGTGAGAAAGAGCTGTGTAAGAAGTCATTGTGACCTCAGTATAGATAAGGTGTAGAAGACCTTGTGTAAATAAGGTATAGAAACTAATTGTATGTAGGCAAGAGTCAAAACAAGTAAGGAAATGAGATATCAAGATGGCCTATGTATAAACAAAATGCAGCTGTCCCTCATTATTTCTGTAATAAAAGGTATAAATGCTTGCTGTAATTAGTTACCAGAGAGAGACCTACTTGCTCTCTCCTCTGCACATGTGAGAGTTAATAATAAAGCCTCTGACTTGCTGCACCTAAACAAAAACAGTGAGAACTCAGTTTTTCTCCGACAGTTTTATAAGTTTAGAATTGGTGTTGTTTTAAAATCGTAAAGCCAAAAACTACTTTTGCCAAACAAAATAAACTAGTGTTGTTTAATTTTGGTATTTAGCATTTAATCCTTAAGGTAACTTAATGCTTTCAAAAGACCACTCCCAATCAAAAGACCGAACTCAGCCCTCATAAATTTCTAACAGGATCGCCTGATGTAACTACCAGCAGAGCCCTGCTGGCCCTAGGTCAAATGGACATTTATTTAATAAATACACAATGCTTAATTGTTGCCAGGTACTAACAAAATGTGTTGGGTCTTTTTATATACAGCAGCCCTGCCACTCGCTAAAACCAAAAGACTGTGTCCATCAGTGAGAAAACGCCCTGGCCCCGTGCTGAAAGACCCTTATCAAGTCCTGTTAATTAATACTGCTGCAAAGTGCTAAGAATTGATTACCTGCCCATGCGTCTCACTGTAATGGCTCTCCAACTGATGATTGGTCTATCTTTCCTTCTGGCGTTGTTGCTCCTTCTGGACAGCAGGAGTGAAGGACAAGGTAAACAGCTGGTAACCTCTCCTTTGTCCGCTGACAAACCCACTGGATTTTGCTAAGAAAACAACCTCTTCACCTGGGGACATAATAAAGCCTCCAACCAAGCAAGGTGATTGTGCTGGTAACCCCTCCCTTGCAGCCTCATTGCCGGACAGCTAAGTGAACTAAGACTACGAAATGTCGAAGAATAGCTTGCGGAAGCTAGCCAAAACTACCTGAAGATGAAACTTTTAATATTCCTCAGCTTCTCCTCCTTAACGAACTTAGGGTGGGGAGGGGAGAAGGGAAAAGTAATTTTTTTTCTCTTTAAATCTTAGCCAATTAGTAGCCTCCAATTTAGCCTGTACCATGTTGTAATCGTATTACCAACGCACAGTTACTTCAGGTTCCGGCTGAAGTTGGTAAATTGCATGTCATTTCCGCCCTTAGTTCAATAACCCAAAGGTTGCTAACAGAAATGGTATTAAATATCACCGGTGCTGCAAAGGCATTGCAGTGGAACTTGGCATGTCCAAAAGTTCAACATTTCCTAAACAACTAGTTAATGACCATTCAAAGTAATCTCGAACACCAGGCCTGGCCCACTGCCCTTGCAGACATCTCGAAAGTAGCATCTAATCTGTGGCCATAAAGGCACACGTAAAAGTGTGAACAATCGCAGTGCTCCTTCCAAGCATACAGGCCGGTCGAAAGAATGTGGGCTCCCGCATACCAAATCCTGCCAGGTCCGTAGAAAGACTGCATGTAAAATTAAGTAATTCACCAAAACATTAAAAAAAAATAACCCACCTGGTATGCCTGACCGAATAACAAGGCTGGACTCAAGAAAGTTCAGTACGCACTGAAAGATGGGACAAAGGTTGTAAGCCCATTCAGTGTCAGTACCCCTAGCATCAACTCCCTTAAACAGGCCGGCACCAACCTCGGCACTCCCGAGCTGGCCAGTTCACAATTCTCAGCCGTGTCCAGCAACAATTATTGCGCTATGCACCCCGCAAAAACAGATCTTGGTGGTGCCTTCTTGGCATCAGAGGAGGGAGATTGTGGGGAAAATGGACCTGTGTGACCCCCCCATTTGCACCGACCATGAAATCAACATGAACTCACCTTACAAGCCGCAAGCCTGAACCAAACTAAGTATTGTGTTCTCTGACAATGACAGTCAGGGTTATGACCAGAGGAGGGAGGGGGTCTGGGGAAAAGGGAGGATGGAAAGTCCCGGCGACTGCAATAATAGTGTGTGTGTTTATGGCTGGTGAAATATAATAACCGCTTGTGTGAAGCAATAAGCATTAAGTAACTAGTTAAAATGATTAATTACGCCTCTTCTTATCTTTTTGTGTATCTATGTCCCCCCAATGGCATAAAACCCCATTGTGTCACTGTACCCTGCCTGGAACATTTGAGTAACAGGCACCCCAAATGATGCAAAGTAATGACAGTATCGGAAACTGCCAAGAAGCCCTCCACTCAATTTGCACCCTGTTCTGGGAAGATTGCAATAGAGTGCCGGGAAGAGCGGAAAGACCCTAACTCTCCTATTCCTATCAATGACGTGTAACGTGTAATATGTTTGCGGTTTTCGGCTTTAAAAAGGCAAAGTGTACTCCAAATCGGGGGAGTGGTTTCTAACTGCTACCCCCAACGCATTGGTATGTATTGCAATAAACGGGCCTCAAGCTTGAGTCTCTGATCGAAATGATGCGTGGGTGACTTTTTCCACAACAGGCCAGAGAAGAGCAACAAAAATGATTCAAGGTCTAGAAAACGTGACCTAGGAGGGAAGATTGAAAACATTGGGTTTGTTTAGTCTGGAGAAGAGAAGACTGAGGGGGGACATGGTAACAGTTTTTAAGTACATAAAAGGTTACAAGGAGGAGGGAGGAAAAATTGTTCTCCTTAACATCTGAGGCTAGGACAAGAAGCAATGGGCTTAAACTGCAGCAAGGGCAGTTTAGGTTCCTAACTGTCAGGGTGGTTAAGCACTGGAATAAATTGCCTAGGGAGGTTGTGGAATCTCTGTTATTGGAGATTTTTAAGAGCAGGTTAGACAAACACCTGTCAGGGATGGTCTATTCTAGATAATACTTAGTCCTGCCATGAATTCAGGGGACTGGACTAGATGACCTCTCGAGGTCCCTTCCAGTCCTACGATTCTGTGATTCTATCGCTGACCTTTCAGTCCTTATCCTCAAAGGAAACCTGCACAACACTTTCAAAAGACAAGCCTGGGAGCTTAAATTCATTACTCTGCTAGACACTAAAACTCATGGCCTGAGCAGAGATGCTGGATTTATGGCTTATTACAAGGATCTGTAACCCGCTCACCCCCTCTTTTTGTCCTGTGACTGCAGAGGTGTTAACGGGTCACTTCAACTTGAATGGGCCCTTCCACTATGTGCTAACTACTGCAACCCTTCCACCTGGCATTATGCTGTGACACGCTTAGGACCCTTCCCAGCCCTGAAGATCTGTGCGGCTGGAAAGCTTGTCTCGCCAACAGAAGTTGGTCCAATAAAAGATATGACCTCACTCAGCATGTCTTTCTAATACCCGGGGTCAGCATAGCTGCAACTACATTGCATACAGGAAAACTCCCATGCCTTTGTGTCTCCTGCGCACATCCCCTTGTACAGCCCCTTCGTTTAGAAAACTCCGGTTCTACAAGTGTGTTTGGGCGTTCTCTGGAGACTCTGCATTAAACACCTTCATGCAAGACAGACACGTTTCCTCAGCTAGTGCACGACTGTACTTTATTGGGCTGCGAAGTGCGTGGGCCCTGTGCAACCGCAATACAAACAGTCAGCAAGTTGGAATACAAATATTCTACTTGTGGAAAGAGAGAGAGGCAGCAGCGGAGTGCTCCAAGGACCTCTCCATAGAGATGAAAACCCTTATCATGTCACACTCCCCTGCGACCCTAAATAACACCCTGCCAGGTACGGAACAGTCAGAACAATCGACAGGTTGATTTCTGTCTTAGCTGGCCCAGGAAATACTTAGAACAGTTTCTTGGACAAGTGGAGTCATAAAATTAAAGCCCTGATTTAACACCGTCCCACCCCAGCCGTTAAAAAGTTCACTTTGGGCTGGGGGCTGAAATTGACAAGATTTCTGGGCTGGCCGGCTGAGTTGGAAGAAGTGAGAACTTTTACCTGGGTTCTCCTTGCCCCCAGAATCAGGCAGGGAATAATTGGGGCGTCTCTGTTTCCCCCAGCTCCTGTGGTGTAGCGGCTGCTCTTCGCTCTGGGGCCCTGCGGACATGACAGCTGAGAAGCAGCTGGGTTTTCTTTTTAAGGCAATCGCCAACTGCATTAGCCCAGGTCTGGAGCTGATCCACTCCTTCTGCTAGGCTATTTATATCCCGGCAGGGGCTTCACGAATAAGGTTTGTTAACGTATTGTGTCTCTAGCTGGGCTGGGATAATACTGCTAGGCAATTCCCTTGCACAAACCGAATGTGCTCTAATGGGCTTAAGGATCCCCAGCTGCGTGGCTTAGCTGGCAGATGAGCGGCGGCCCCAGTCATCTCCCTGAGATTAGGGGAGGCAGCCCTGCCTTTTGCCGGGGAAGAGAGCAATTATCCCTCCCCCCACAAAGTGGCTTCTTTTCGAACCAGCAATGTCTCGTGACTTGGTGTTAATGCTAATAGGGATCCCCCACGCCGGTCACATCCCCTGTCACAGCGGCCACGTGTATTACGGGAGCGCTAGGAGGCCCTCCGTTGAGATCAGGGCCCTATTGTGCCAGAAGCTGTATCTGGTGTACGCAGTGACCGTCCCTGGCCCACCGCGCTGGTGATCTAACCAGGCCACGGAAACGTTATACCCATTATACAGCTGGGAACCATTGCAGGCCTTGCCCAAGAACGTCCCTGGTGGCTGGGGCAGAGCTAGGCCTACGTTGCGTCAGAGCGTTCAGAACATTAGCCCTGCCACTCTGAGGCTGGAGACCCTCACCCAGTGACCCCGACATGGATTAGAGTAAAGCATTTCAGTCCTCCGGAGACTAAACTGTTGTAGCCGCAGGCAGCAAACAGGAGGGACCAAGGGGCCACCAGTGACAATCAGATGAGAGATGCCCAGATGATCCCAGCAGGTGACCAGCACCCCAGGCTGCAGAGGAAGGTGACCCCCCTGCCCCGGTCCCCACCAATCTGACCTGGTGGATATCTGGTGACCAGTTATACCCTGAGTACATGAGCCAGACCCACCAGCCAGACATTTAAGAAAGAAGATTCTCTATACCACCCTAGGGCACTGGTCTGCCCTGTCCAGTGTCCCTTCTCCAGCTGTGGCCAATCCCTGAAACTTCAGAGGAAAGTGAAACACATCCTGTCCAGAATACATCTAGCAAATTAGGCATGGGAGATGAGGAGGAGGAAGATGGAATTCCTTCCTGACCGTGCAGGTGGTTGGCTGAAGCCCTGAAGCATGAGATTTGATTATAGTCATTGTCTTAATGCAGAGCTGCTAGTGTTATCAGTATGCTGAAGCTAATTCAGGCCATCCTGTTCTCCCCATGGCCCAGGAAGGAAGGGGATGAACAAGGGGACTCTCAGATTCCAAGGCCAGAAGGTGCCACATTAGTGGTTCATAGAACTCCTCAGCCAGTTCCTTTATGAGCCTTGGGTATAAATTTTCCAGGCCTGTTGATTTGAAAGTATTTAATATGAGCAGATGCTGCAACACCTCCTCTTTGGATACAGATGGTAAAAGTTCTATTCCAGCCACATCATCATCTGGGATGGATACATCCACCTACTTCATTCCAAACACAGATCAGAAATACCCACTGAACATTTCTGTATTTTTAACCTTGTTTACCATCTGTGTCTAGCAATGGACATATGCCTGTCCTCAGGTTCCTTTTGTTCCTAATATGTTTAAGAAATGCCTCATTATTATCTTTAACTCTTGGCCATTGAGAGTTCACTGATTTCTTTAGCTTCCCTTATCAGTCACCTACATTTTTGAACTTACCATTTGTTTCCCCTTTTTTCTATCCTTTATATCTATATATCAGAGGGTAGCCGTGTTAGTCTGTATCTACAAAAACAACAAGGAGTCTGGTGGCACCTTAAAGACTAACGGATTTATTTGGGCATAAGCTTTCATGGGTAAAAACCTCACTTCTTCAGATGCATCATGCCCAAATAAATCTGTTAGTCTTTAAGGTGCCACCAGACTCCTTGTTGTTTTTATAGCTATATAGTTCATTGCCATTTCTACAGATCCTTTAAACCAGGATGGCTTCTTGCCCAGCATAACTTTTTTTCATGTGTGTGTAATTGTGGATTTTCGGGGTATCTTTTAGGATATTTTGAACAATGCCCAGTTTTCATCAACATTTCCCACTTTGAATTTATGTTCTTAGTCAGTTATGCCAGCAATGGATTTAAACTTAGGAAAACTGGCCTTTTAAAGTTGCAAATGTACGGATGACTCGTAAGTGCCACTTTCTGTTTGCACAAGGTAAATGCAACCAGATCATAATCACTGGTACCTAGGCAACTGCTAATTTTTAGGTCACCAATTAACTCTTCTTTGTCGGAATGAGATCCAGTATTGAGTTACTCTGTGCTGGGTGCAGGACTTTCTGTGTTAAGAAATCATTATCTATTATGTTTAGAAATTCCAAGGAAGTTTTGTTACTGGCCACAGTAGGTCTCCAGCGAGTGTCCTCCAGATTGAAGTCCCCATGATAAACTAGTCATCTCTTGAACCCAGAACCCAGGATAGTGTCTCAACCATATGACCACCCTATCTGAGCCTGTGTATTCCTTATTGCTGGTCTCATCTCACATGGATTTATCCAGCAGGGGATGTTATGCATCACATCCTTGAGGGGGACTGTGCACCCATTCCCAGCATCACGAAGTTGTAGAGATCTTCTTGAAGCTTTATGGTGTAGATTTGCCCCTAGTTTTAGAATTAATAATTGCGGGAGAAAATACACCCAGGGCTCACGCAGGACCTGAGTGGTTTCTGGGCCTCTGTACAGGGGGAAACTTCACCCATAAAGTTTTGCACAGTCCTGGATCCTCCTTCAGATGGCAAGAGAAAAAGAACTCAAAGATTCCAATCTTTAGATTGGGTGGGAGGGATAGCTCAGTGGTTTGAGTCTTGGCCTGCTAACCCAGAGTTGTACGTTCAATCCTTGAGGGGGCCATTTAGGGAACTGGGGTAAATAGCTGTCTGGGGACTGGTCCTGCTTTGAGCAGGGGGTTGGACTAGATGACCTCTTGAGGTCCCTTCCAATCCTGATCTTCTATGACCACAGCCAGTTGCTGCAACTAATGAACAGCCCAATGACTTAGTTATGATGTGTTTGGATCATATAATAAAAAACCCCACACAATTCCGAGACACTTAACAGACGGGTACCTATGGAACTTTAACAGCGTAGATTTTATAAAAGGTAGGAATGTAAAACTTAAAGGGGGACACAGAATGGAATGATGATACTGTTCAGCCACTAGATGGCGCCACATGAGACCAGCCCACCTGGCAGGTAGGAAAGTCTCTAAATGGGGCTACGGTCATGTATCTCTGTAATGGAGCCTCTGGGGCCAGCCCAAACCTGGTACAGAAGCCTGACCTGCTAGTAGCAGCCCTGCTGCCCACCGTGTTCAAGGAGTACACAGCACAGCGTCCAGTAAAGGACCCCACCTCCATTTATTTTTTTGAGATTTTTTTTTTTTTTTTTTTTTTTTTTACAAAATCAAGATGAGTTTGAAATTGGCGAAGAGTTTCTGAGCAGCAATGTTGACCAGGACAATTCCACCGACGAACGCAGGGCTCGTGTTGCCGGACACCCTGACGCTCCTACCTGCAACTAAGGAAAGAAAACATGTGAGCTAGTGCATTGAATAACCTTTCAGAGGCCAGGAGAATATTAAGCACCTAAATCCACACTGAGTGGTGACCCAATGGATGCTCAGAATGCTCAAGTATCAGGGGGTAGCCGTGTTAGTCTGTATCTACAAAAGCAACAAGGAGTCTGGTGGCACCTTAAAGACTGACAGATTTATTTGGGCATACGCTTCTGTGGGTAAAAACCTCACTTCTTCGGATGCATAGAGTGAAAGTTACAGATGCAGGCATGCTCAGCACCTCTAAAAACCAGGCTGCTTATTTACCTAGGTGCTGCCAACCTTATTGAGTATGAAGAAATCATAGAAATGTCAGGCTGGAAGGGACCTCGCAAGGTCATCAAGGACATCAACAATGGATCACCGTTCTCTTTATAACAGCCCTTAACGTATCTGAAGACTGTTCTCAGCTCCCCCACAGTCTTCTTTCTGAAGACTAAACACGCCCAGTTTTTTTAACTTTTCCTCCCAGCTCAGGTTTTCTAAACCTTCGATCATTTTTGTTGCTCTCCTCTGGACTCTTTCCAATTTGTTTACATCTTCCCCAAAGTGTGACACCCAGAATTGGACACAGTTTTCCAGCTGGGGCCTCACCATTGCCAATTGAGCGGGACAATTACCTCCCTCCACATTGCTGACTCATGTTTAATTTGTGATCCACTGTCAGATGTTTCAAGTAATGTATCAAACTAAAAGCATCTGGCCCATCCTTGGGACTACCAGAGATCAGAGTGGAAAGGAGAATTCTTACCTGTGTTGTCAACACATTCTGGAGACTTCTCTCCTAAAACACAAACAGAGACTTCCGTTAAACAGCTGTCTCCTCTAGGGGGAAATTTTCCAAGGCTGGTGTGGACAAATGTCAGCTTTGCATCTTCGTTGGAATTGGTTCAAACTCACATGACAGCAAGCGAGACCCAGCTGAGATATGTTTGCATTTAGGTCTAGATTTTTAAAGGTATTGAGATGCCTAAAAATGCAGCTAAGCACCTTGTGGGATTTTCAAAGGCGCCAGCCACATTTGAAAATCCTACAAGCTGCTTAGCTGTATTTTTAAGCACCCAAATGCATTTAAAAACGTGGTGCTTATGCCTGAGGCCGGCCTATAATAGGTGCTAGACCTCTAGGGGATTCCATGTCCCAAGTTCAGAGACGGTATCAGAACAGCCCTGCTGAGCAACTCCCATGAAATCTATACAAGCAGGAGTTTCTCTGCACACCACAGACAGGTGGCAAGAACCTGCCTGCACTCCAGAGTAGATCCAGAAAAAGGGGAGGGAGGGATTACTTGTCTGTCTTGTAAAATAGCTTTTACACCCTACATTACCCTTCCAGCCCTGATCACAGGGACAGTGAGAGGGTCACAACAATCAAGAAGGCCAAGGGTCTGTCTTTCCGGCTGGTACCATGCCTCAGTTGGGACAGTGTAACAGTGAGGCAAACAAGGAGCAATGGTCTCAAGTTGCAGTGGGGGAGGTCTAGGTTGGATATTCGGAAAAACTATTTCACTAGGAGAGTGGTGAAGCACTGGAATGGGTTACCTAGGGAGGTGGTGGAATCTCCATCCTTGGAGGTTTTTAAGGCCTGGCTTGACAAAGCCGTGGCTGGGATGGTTTAGTTGGGGTTGGTCCTGCTTTGAGAAGGGGATTGGACTAGATAACCTCCTGAGGTCCCTTCCAACCCTGATCTTCTATGATTCTATGAGTCAAACTCTTGCTGTATTGTTCTGGTGCAATGCTCAGGGCTGCCAGTAGATGTCGCCGGAATCTGGATCTTAAAGATTAGAATCAGGGAAGGGTCCTGTTAGTGTGTCAGGGAACTGAAGTGGGTTATGTGCTTTGCTCACCTATGGAGGTGTCAGCTCCCCTCTCTGGTCAGCCCATGAACCCAGCCTCGGTCGTTACATTTTCAAACCAGCCCCTTCCTGCTTTCTCCCCTGCTCCCTTCACGACTGGGCAGAGCTTCCCCTCAACACCCACAAAATGTTCCCATCATCCTGCTTCAAATCCCTCCTTAAAACTCTCCCTTGCCATGACGGCTGCAAAGAACTACAGCTCTGCTAGGCTGCCGGGGCGCTGCGCCCCCGCCCGATCCCACTGACCGCGCTGTCTCATTGTTTCCTTGGGCTCCCCTGCCCATCTCTTTCCATCCGTAAGCTCCTGGGGACAGGGACCGTGTTTGTCCAGCGCCTAGCACCAGGGGCCCTGGGCCGTGCCTGGGGCTAACAGGTAGGCAATATGAACAACAACTAGCGAGCACTCAGAACTAGGCCACGCCTGTCTGAACAAAGGCTAGAGGGAGGACGCTCTCTCAGACTCCTTGACCAGATTCTCCAGCGCGGTGCGGCCGCTGTGCACTGCAGAAGGTGGCCCTAAAGCCAGCGTATCCAGCCCCGAGAGGGGCAAAAGGGGGGGTCCTCTGGTAGCATACGAGCTCCTGCTTTGCTCTGTCACTCCCCCTCCCCGCTGCTGGCGTAGCAAGGAAAAGGGGGTGCAGCCAGGACACCCCTGCGTCTTGCTGCTCCTCTGCTGTGTCTTCAGCCCCTTGGGGTAAATGACAGCAACCCTCAGGCTGCTGCAACATGGCCCAGGGGAAGTTGGCCCTGCAGCAAGCTCAGAGAGTACACAGGTGGGCTTTGCACACCCCCGTCCCATAAGAACATAAGAACGGCCGTACCGGGTCAGACCAAAGGTCCATCTAGCCCAGTATCCTGTCTACCGACAGTGGCCAATGCCAGGTGCCCCAGAGGGAGTGAACCTAACAGGCAATGATCAAGTGATCTCTCTCCTGCCATCCATCTCCATCCTCTGACAGACAGAGGCTAGGGACACCATTCCTTACCCATCCTGGCTAATAGCCATTAAGGGACTTAACTACCATGAATTCATCCAGTTCTCTTTTAAACCCTGTTATAGTCCTAGCCTTCACAACCTCCTCAGGTAAGGAGTTCCACAAGTTGACTGTGCGCTGCGTGAAGAACTTCCTTTTATTTGTTTTAAACCTGCTGCCTATTAATTTCATTTGATGACCCCTAGTTCTTGTATTATGGGAATAAGTAAATAACTTTTCCTTATCCACTTTCTCCACATCACTCATGATTTTATATACCTCTATCATATCCCGCCTTAGTCTCCTCTTTTCCAAGCTGAAGAGTCCTAGCCTCTTTAATCTCTCCTCATATGGGACCCTTTCCAAACCCCTAATCATTTTAGTTGCCCTTCTCTGAACCTTTTCTAGTGCCAGTATATCTTTTTTGAGATGAGAAGACCACATCTGTATGCAGTATTCAAGATGGGGGCATACCATCGATTTATATAAGGGCAATAATATATTCTCCGTCTTACTCTCTATCCCCTTTTTAATGATTCCTAACATCCTATTTGCTTTTTTGACCGCCTCTGCACACTGCGTGGACATCTTCAGAGAACTATCCCGACTTGTATAGTGTCTGTGCTTTGACCGTAGTTGGGGTTTGGTCCCTTATTCCTAGCGCCTTGGCCTCATATTTGATTATGCATTTATAGGGAGAGAAGCTCAGAGTGCAACCCCCCAAACTAGCACTAAGATGAACGCAAGGAAGCTGAGAATGCCCCAGTTCTCCTCCAACGAGGAGACTGTATCTAACCAGGAGAAGCAAAAAAAGATTATGACTCATGAGGCTAATTCTGATCTCACTACCCACCAGTTTCGGGAACTGATTTCACTTGAGTTGCAGCAGCGTAAACAAAGTCAGAATGAGGCCCCCAAAATCAACTTTAACTCTCCAGTTTGTTTGGTAGGAAGACAACTTGGCCTGCGGAAATGCATGGTTATGCATGGCATCAAAAGGATCCATACGAGAGAACGACCCAGCCATGCAAAGACTGGAGTGGTTAGAGATCAGCGTTACAATCCAGCCACCAGTTTTAGGACAATCTCAGGGCAAATTTAAAAACTACATTTCATTGCATGCCAAGCAAGGGAACGAAAAGAGAATCCGTAATTAGCATGCAGGAGCTAGAGAGGCAGGGAAGGCTAAAACCAAAGAAGCAAAATTTTCCATCCATTAAGCCCATGAAGATTATGCTGCCGCTAAACTGCACTGTTGATTCTCCAAACTGCCCATGCCTGGGAACATTGAGATCCTTGTGTTCCGAGGACATCGTAAACCCAAACTGGGGGCAGCTGTTCAGTAGGTATTTGGCGAGGTTTCAGGCAGTGCCCCCGGCATGAGCCAGAGATTCCCAGGCCAGAAGGGACTGTTGTGGTCACCAGTCTGACCCATGTAGCACAGGCCAGAGGATGTGACCCAGGCACTCCTGCATCAAGGCCGATAACTTGGGTTTGTCTGCGGAACGGGCAAACAACGAAGGGGAGGGAAGGAGATAGTCTCGGTGGCCGGGCTGGGCTCCTGTCTGAAGGATTGTTTAATGCTGCCGGGGTGGTGCTAAGGGGCAGGACGCCTACCGCTTGTAGTAGGGACCCTTAAAAACAATTTAAAAGGAAGTAAAAAATTACCCTTCCAAGCTTCCGTAGGCTTCTCGGCTTCCTTATTGGGGGCCCAAGTCTGCAACCCTTGCCCACCTGGGGTGAAGCCCCTTGGGCAAAGGGGCCAGCAAAAGGCCGAGGACATGACTTAATTCCCACGTAAGCCCTATGGCTTTATGGATGAGCACTGAATAGCAATAATGGGCTTATGTGGGACTGAAGCGGTGCAGAGGGCTTGGTGCCGGCCCAACGCCCAGGACCAAATTTCACCCTTAGGAAATAAATTAGATTAACCTAAGATGTGGGTCACATCTGGGCCACCCATTTAACGGCTTCCTCTGCGATTGGCTTGTCCCCGTTCCGAGGTGGCCGAGCCTGGCTTGCTCCCGTTCCAACGCGGGCCGGCACTCACCCCCAAGGTAGGCGCAGTTGTAATGGCTGCAGGTCCGGTTCATGCTGTGCAGGAAGAAGACGCTGCGGTTCCCCTCCCGGGAGAAGCTGGAGACGTTGAACACTTCGCTCCCGGGGATCAGCACTTCTCGCTCGGAAGGGATGGCGGAGAACGACTCGATGAGGACGCCGAAGCAGGAGCGCAGGGTGAAGAACGTGGCGTTGCCGTAACTCCGAGCTAAAGCCACGTCCAGCGAGGAAGAGGTGAACTGTCCGAACCGGAACATACCTGCCCCGCTGGGCTCGAAGCGGATGGATCGGACTCCCCGGAACAGCTGGCGTCTGAACAGGTGGCCACAGTCAGCCCGTAAGAGCTGCAGGGCTCTCGTCAGATAGTAATGGAGAGCTTTGAAGTGGAAATTGCTCATGTAGTTATCTCGGGAGACCCCAGCCTCTCTCACTGCCTTGTTCAACTCCCAGTACAGTGGCTTGGAGGAATCAGTGTAGACCAGGATGGCTATGCCATGTTCATCCCTAAAGCCCTCGGGCACAGAAAGCCTTTTCTTCTTAATTGCCCAAACAGCCGATAGGTTTCCCCACATAGAGCCCAGCAGCGGGTGTCTGGCTTTTTCCTCCTCTAGCAGGCGAGGTGCAATATCCGTCTCCATTTCCTCAGTGCAGCCGGTGTATTGGTCATCGAAAGAGTCGGGTGCCATTCCCAACTGCACAGCCTGCTGGCATCTCACCTGGAGGGAGACGAAACAGGTTGCTAAGGGGGTGGTCGGGGGTAGCCGGGTCTGACTGGCAGCTCAGCCATCTTGCCGTGCAGTGGCAGAGTAGTTCTCATGCTGGGCCATGCAGCCAACAATGCTCCCACCCCATAGCTCCTGGGCACAATTTTACCCGATGGAGGGAACGGTTCTTCAGTGACACTGGACTCAAACTGCACCACCGTGGCTCACTGGCTAGAGAACTGGACTAGAACTCAGGAGAGCTGGGTGTTCATCCCACCTTTAGAAAGTCACGTCCCCGCTCTCTGCCTCAGTTTCCCTGTGTGAAACGAGGGAAATGATTTTTCTCGTGCTTTGGAGTCTGGAGCAAAGCATTCTAGTACTTAGAGTGCCTTCCCATCCAAAGGGTGTGTTCTACTGACTGGCAGCCACAGCATGGAGGCTGATTAAAAGCAAAATTTCATCTCCATCCGGACTCCCCCACAGCTCACAGGATATTCCCCACCTGTACACAGCGGCACTAATACTTACACAGTGAACAAACAGCCACAGTCGCGGGGTGGCTCTCTACAGACGGGCCCTCCTCTCTCCTCCCACCGGCTGTGACCCTCTGAGACGCCACGTACCTGAGCCGCCGGGACAGAGACAGGTTACGGGAATGAGGGGACGGCGGAGAGAATTCAGCTGGAGGAATTCAGTTACCTGAGAAGTTTCCAGCAAGGCGAGAGCCCAAAGAGAAGCCAAGGAGAGAACCACAGACCTCAACGTCTTCATTTCCCAGCTCACCTGCGAGGCTGAAGGCAAATCCAATGGGTAGATCAGTGGACATCGGGCAGATTTCAACATTACCCACAGGGGGATGTAGACTCCCCAGCCAATGGGTGTGCCATGCTGATCTGTTGGGAGGGTACCACCCTCCACCCTGGCACCAGCACCATAATGCCGGCCTGCTCTGGAGGACAGGCCTGTGGGGGGCGCAAGGATGTTTGGGGAGCCAGCCCGCCCCACGCTCACCCTGCAGCAGTGGCTCTGTCCTGCAGGCCTAGGCCAGGCCTAGGCCTCGCTCCTCACTCAGGGCATAGCGCCACCGGGGGCTGGTGCGGCACCCCCCCATCATGATGGAGCAGGGAGCCAGGCTCAGCCAATGTGGCGGTCTTGTTCTCCACACTCTTCTCCCCCTTTTTAGTCCTCCTACTCTCCCACACCAGGCTGGGAGAAGTGTAGGTTTGCCTGGCTTTGCCCCCTTGGTGCCACGATTTCTGTGGGTGCAAATGATCCCATGAACCTACGCTGCCATCACCCATAACCACCAACCGTCTCACGTCAGTCTCGACACCACTCCCGCAGTGAGGACATCCCGTGCGCACGGCAAGATTTCAGAGGACAGAATTCCTGCAGCAGAGGAAGCCCAGCCTGAAGACAAGTTGTTGACTATCTGGTATATTTTTAGTGACCCTAATTTCTTGTCACAGGAGCCAGCTGGACAAGACAGGGCTCGGTCACAGTCCAGTGGACATGGCTAAAAATAAAGGAACGGAGCTACTGTTTGCATGGAGACACTGTCTAGGGCTCACAGGGCAGACACATCAGCAGAGACCGCGGATTTCTCAGCCGGCAGCCTCTAGGCCTAGAATCATGCAGGAAGTGACAGATTTTAGTGGGGTTTCCCGGAATGTATATTAATCATGCAGAAGGTGAAGCATTCCACTCCGAGGACGCTGCTCATGGTTTTGATTTCAGACGGCGTCCCAGCAACCCACTGCCAGACGCCTGCAAACCCTGCGCATGGACAGGGACAGATGGCATTTGTACCAAGGCCAAAAATCACAGGGAGGGAAGCAGCTTCCAGGAGTTACGTAGGAGACAGCCTCAGGGCACTGTTCCCAACAAACACAAGCATGGGGAGAGGGGGCTGTACCTGATTTCCCCAAACAGATCGCTGTTCCCGGCAGGCAGAATCCCAAGCCACACGTCTTACGTTGAAGGGTCCAGCTGATTCCCTGATCGCACTGGGGCTTCTTCAAAGAAAAAACTCTATGGGAAAAACATTTTTCCAAGGCCTTTCCCTCCCTGCAGGCAACAGCTGAAACTAAGTTACAACACGACACTGAGCCCAGTTTATCTTCGTTATTTCCATATATTTGACCGGAGATCCCAGAAAGCAGAGCACAGCCAGTGCTGTGTAGGCTACATACAGCTCTCAGGTGCCCAAACACGGCACGTGTAGCCACTCATCTAGCAAGGGACCAGCTGACCTGCCTTCAGTTCCCGTAAGTAGAATCAAGCCGGAGATGCCTTTGCCCTGCACAGATCTGTTTACAAAGTGGAGTGATTTTGGTTCTAAGCCATGACCTTTGCTGAGTGAGATAAACAAAACTAAAACTCCAGTTAAACTGCCCGGCACATGGGCCAAGAAGTGCCTCTGGCTCACCGCTTTTCTTCATTCCAGAAATAACGAGGGGCAACAAGAAGGAATAGCCTGTAAAGTGTAACCCTCCTGCCCGGGCGTGAGGGCAGGGACCAGGGCCGGCTCCGGGCACCAGCCGAGCAAGCTGGTGCTTGGGGCGGCAGATTGTTGGAGGCGGCATTCTGCCCAATCCTAGGGCGGCACGGCCGCTGTTTGTTGTTGTTGTTCCGCTCCGGCTGCCCTGTAGGGGGCGGCGGCGCGGAGAACCAGAGCGCCCTGCAGGGCAGTCCTCTTCCTTCCCTCCCCGCCGACCGGAGCGGAGCCCTCGCGGCAGGCGGCGGCGCAGCGGGAGGGGCCGCGTGGCAGCGCCCCGCTGTAGCCCTGGCCGCCCCCTTCTCTCTCTCTCCCGCCTGCTCCTTTCCCCTCCCCTCCCCCAGCCGGTCCCCCTGCACCCGCGCTCCGGCCGCACCGCAGGGTTTTTTTTGTTTGTTTTTTGCTTTGCCGTTCTGGCCGCCCCCCCCCCCTTTTTTTTTTTTTTGCTTGGGGCGGCCAAAAAGCCAGAGCCGGCCCTGGCAGGGACAGGGTCCAGGTCCAATATCTAGGGGTTTCTCTTTACAATACAAAACAGGACCGGCTGAAGGCCCACCCCGTAACCAGTAACTAACCACTGCCCCTGGGGGCCTCTGAAGAGGTAATACTGCCCCTTGAGTTACACACAGACTCACAAGCACCGAGTCTGTGCGGAACAAGAGAGAACTGTTATTAAAAGGGAGAAGGAACTCCCTGCAACACCACTGCAACAAAGAGTCAAAAGCATGTAAACCATAAGTACACCCCCACCCCCAGAGCAAGTTGGGCAGCGTCCTTTGCCTCAGTTTCCCACCTTGCGGTGTGAAAATCCAATGGACAACTGTCTCTTTAAGACACCGCTCCCCTTTCCCTCTGCTGCCCCCCGCTCACAACTGGCAATTTAGAGTCAGTGAAGTCCCAGAATTCTGGGGGAGGCAGGGGCGGCTCCAGGCACCAGTGATCCAAGCGCATGCCGGGGGCGGCAAGCCGCGGGGGGCGCCCTTCCAGTCCCTGTGAGGGCGGCAGTCAGGCTGCCTTTGACAGCATGCCTGCGGGAGGTCCGCCGGTCCCGCGGATTCGGCGGTGGGGACGCCGAAGCCGCGGGACCGGGGACCTCCCGCAGGCAAGCCGCCAAAGGCAGCCTGCCTGCCATGCTTGGGGCGGCAAAAAAGCTAGAGCCACCCCTGCGGGGAGGGGTTCACCTTCTACCTTGAAGGGGCGGGGGAACAAGCCTCTCCCGCCGCTCAGCACTGCCACGGTTACCTCTGCAACCACTTGCCACTGCGATGCTGCGTTCTGAGATTCTCCTACTCGGTGATTTCAGCTCTAAATGATTTCACTGGACAGGGAGGAACCTCACAGCTGCTGCAGCCTCTCCCCTGTCTTTCACTTCAAGTCTGTCCCCACACCAGGTTTAGGTCCTAAACCTGCTTATCCGTGACAGCAGGAAGCCTCACAATTACTGAAGAGAAACAAGAACTCTTAATCAAGTTTAGTCAGCACTGTCACAAGGCACTGGGGAAAAGAAAGAGGTTTAAATACTACCTAGGAGTTTCTGAAACAGCACCCACAAAATAGGAACTCATCCCCCACCTCCTCTGACTTTCATTTAGCAATGGACACACAGTAGCCTCTGCTTAGCGGGTGCCATTCAATGTAGGGTGACCTCTCATTCAGGGCAGATTACGCACGGTTCTTCTGCCCTTTACCTTTGCAATACGAATAACACTATTTCATGACCCCAGCACTCGGTACTCAAGTGAATTGTAACCCAAAGGGATTGCTTTGGCACAGGAGGTGTGTCTATGCAAATACGGCCAGCTCCTAAAGTCTATTCCTCCAGTTCGTCACTAGATGTTGTGGTGGAGGCAGCTCATTCTTACCCTGCTCACATCAGCACCGGCCTGGGTCAATGATCAGGGAGAGAGGTGTGCGATTCCTGTGTTTGTTCCAGCAGCGCCCCGGCCCTGCACCCAGGGGCTAGGATCCCCAGCCCCACCTTGCAGCACTCAAGCAGGGCAGCCTATGGAGGTGGAAAGTGGGGTTCTTATTGCAATAGGGTGGGGACAGGGACAAAAGAAGATGGCTGCCTGCCTGCTCGCTCTGGGGTAGCCAGGTCAGCTGTGGTCTGTACTGAGAGCATGTACCCCACCCAGCCAGCCTGCCCTGGCACAGAATTTCAGGCCAGATCTCTTGCCTTTGATGGACTCATCCAGCCATGTAGGAGGGTCCTGGCCCAGGTAGACTCCTCCAAACACCACTGGCTCCTGGGTGTTTGACCCTAATTCTGTGCTGCCTTAGGAGCACCCTGGTGCAAGCCCAGTGTGGTCCGTGGGACTGACCAGGGCGGGGGTCCACACCAGATCACTCAAGGTATGAAATTGCAAGGTTCATGCTCATGCACCTCCTTTGTAGCCTAGCTAGTCCACGGGGACCACAACCGGAGCATGCCCATTGCTAGCAGAGTGCAGGGTTCCTCCGCCCCAGCCCATCTAAGGAGCAGGTGGGGAGAGCAGAGACTGTCAGCTGGGCCAGGGGAGATTGAAGACGCTGGGGGAAGGAGGTGCAGCTGAGCAGGGAGAGGTTGGGGAAAGGCCTGGCTGGCAGCACATTGCAGATCCCAGGCTGGAGTGTGCTCATCCTCTGATGAAGTGAAAATTGTCCCTGCACCTTCCCTCTTCTCCATGTTTATTGCTATGAAAACAGAAGGGCCAGTGAGCCGGGACGGCTTCTTTACCGCACCAAGGAACCCGGACTGCGTATGCGCCTTTCACAGGTCTAACGGCACCTCTGCCTGCCCAAGGTGGGTTCAGAAGCACTCTGCTACTCTCCGAGGGCCAGATTCCAGGCTCACGTAGCTTCAGCGGGTTTGGGGGGCTGGGAGCCAGGGCAGAAATCGGCCCTTGTAGCTGGGAGGAGCAGTATCTTTGGCTTTTGGCTTTATGTAACCAGTGTGATTCTGGTCTGTCCGTCGGGTCTTGTCTTCCTGCAGCCCCCGTCACATAACTTCTCTGGGCTGTAGAAGTCGCAGAGGGGAAACAAATACTCAAGCCCACAATCCTGGTTTTCCAGACTCTCTTTACTAGTCACACTTGAAATCTGGCTACTGCCGAACGTTGGCAGACATCACTCGCTTCTTGGTGAAATTCCCTCCCGTGAAGAGGGCCAGCGTGAGACCTCTCCGACGGGTAAGCTGCTTGGGCCCAGAGCGGTCACGCACTCTGTACAGCCCTCAGCCCTCTGGGGCCTGGCCTGCCTGGCCTCTAGACGTTACCGCAATACAGAAGTGATATAATACATAGTTTGCATTGCTAAAGTGGTATTTATACGGTGATAGGCCTGCACTGACTGTGTGCACAGGGCAGAATTGTGCCTTTCTGGACTAATCATCAAAAGCGTTAGCATGATTGGGATACACATTTTGTGTAACCAGAGCTCCTCCAGTGCTCTGTCAGTGTAAAGCAAACAGCATCGGGAACAGGCATCACGACAGCTCTTCGCACGTTTCCAGTGATGCGTTGCAGAAGGCTGTATTTAGCATTCAGCCAAACACTAAAATCAGGTAAATCCTGTTCTGACGGTTTGGGGAATCTGTCTACAGTGTTCCAGCGTAGCAGCCGTGTTAGTCTGTATCCACAAAAAGAACAGGAGTACTTGTGGCACCTTAGAGACTAACACATTTATTTGAGCATAAGCTTTCATGGGCTACAGCCCACTTCATCGGATGCATAGACTGGAACACACAGCAAGAAGATATTTATACATACAGAGAACATGAAAAGGTGGAAGTACGTATACCAACTGTAAGAGGCCAATCAATTGAGATGATCTATCATCAGCAGGAGGAAAACAAACAAACAAACAAAAATAAAAACTTTTGAAGCGATAATCGATAATCGAGATGACCCATAGAAGGTGTGAGGAGACTTAACATGGGGAAATAGATTCAATTAGTGTAATGACCCAACCATTCCCAGTCTCTGTTCAAACCTAAGTTAATTATATCTAATTTGCATATTAATTCAAGTTCAACAGTCTCTCTTTGGAGTCTGTTTTTTAAATTTTTTTGTTGCAAAATTGCCACCTTCAAACAGACACCGCAGGACCCCGGAAAAGAAGACACCTACGGAGCAACGGCAACAGCATCAACGAAACCCGGCTGGGTAAGAAAACTAACCAAACCCAGCTGTGACCTTACCGCAGCAGAACAGCTAGTAGCCCACGATCGCTAGCATCAGACAGTGCTCACTAGCACCTGAGAAGAAGCCCTCTAAGCAGCAGCACCATACAAGTCTACGGTCACCACAGCTACGGCTCTTACGAGTAGCCCAGGGCACTTTTGCCCCAGCAGCTACCGCAGTAGGTATCTCAGTAGCAGTAGCAGTCCACCCAGGGTCTGAGGCTGCCCCGGGTAATGGCCATTTCCATTACCCAGCCAGCAGGAAACCACCGCAGCAGCTACCAAGCCGTCTTCCATCTCTCCTGCCTGAGGAACCATTTTACCTCAGGAGAAGGCAACAGAACCACACCACAATCAGCAACGCAGCACAGCAGCTAGCCAACCATCGCTGCACAACGCTCACGAGCATGACAGAGCAGAAGGACCTTTGAGACAGTCTCAGAGGGAATTTAAAGAAGCTTTTTGTGGATGTCATTTCCTTGTACTTAACATCCTAGAGCGTATGGGTTGCAATTGTAAATAAAGCTGAGTGCCTGAAGTCTGAATAAAAAGAAGAGCAGGAGGACTTGTGGCACCTTAGAGACTAACAAATTTATTGGAGCATAAGCTTTCGTGGACTACAGCCCACTTCTTCGGATGCATATAGAATGGAACATATATTGAGGAGATATATATACACACATACAGAGAGCATAAACAGGTGGGAGTTGTCTTACCAACTCTGAGAGGCCAATTAGATCTTTCGCTACCCGTTTAGTAACCGCCCAGCCAGTGCTTACTGGATGTTTAGCTTTAAGTGGTTAATATTGAATGTTTAATTGTTATATTGTTATGAGGTATAGAGTATTGAGTGAATGGTTATATTGTTCTCTGTTATAGAGTTAATTGAAACTATTACTGTAGGGTTGCATCTTTATTTGCCGCGCCGCTTCATTCCCTTTTCAACTGTAACCCTATTATTTCTATCTCTACCCTTTTACTGTAACTGCTCACTTCTAAATAAATATTATTTTTGGTTTCAAAGTTCTACTGCTTGATTGTCTATTCTTGATCCGAGGGCCGTATCCGGGTCCTTTCAAGAGAAAACTAGCTAGCTGCGGCTTTCCCTGGCCATTCCTTTAGGGCGGGCCACAACCTTGGTTACTGGTTTAGATAATTATAGAATAAAGGTGTTAACATAAAGGCAGTGTCTGAGGCAATATCATTATGGTATAATTGAATATAAATCTTCCGGTAACAGTCAGTGTTTGGATTCCCGCATAGCAGCCTGGTGAGTGCGCAGAAGGGGGAGCTCAGTAAAATCTGTGACATCCTGCTCCGGTGCTTTTATTTTAGAGGGCAAAATCAACTGTGCAAAAAGGAAACTTGTTGGTAGAACATTTGAGAGCAGCAGCAGTGTTGATCAGGATAACAAATTCACCAAACACAGAAGGGCTCATTGCATTGGAGAATAGGATGCCTCTTCCATCAGCTGTTAATAAGAGAAAAGCATACGAAATAACTGGAAATCCTTTCATACTCTCGAATATCCTTAAAGCCGGACGCATGTCTCCTTCCCAACATCTACATGGTACCCTATTTATGCCAGGGGGCTAACCTGAGTCAATTTACCCTTAGTGGGAGGAGACTTCAGTCTTGGATTCATGTGGGACAATTATAGATGAAACATGTTTGCAGCTGAAGTATCCTTCCTTGGTCTGTGTGCTCTTTTATTATCTATAAAATAAATTATTATTTGTCGGATGTCTGGCATTCAAATCACACTTGTTAATGTTCAGCTGTTATGCTCTGGGCACCTTGTACATATGGCCGAATTGAGCATATCCGAGGCCATATTTTATGGTCATCTATAGCAAGGCACACTCCTCATGGTGGCTAGTACAAAGGATATAAAGACACACTGAATTCAGACATGAAAGCATGTCAAGTTCACTGGGAAGCAACTGCCCATGACAGAGCAAGGTGGCGGTAGAATCATAGAATATCAGGGTTGGAAGGGACCTCAAGAGCCCATCTAGTCCAACCCCCTGCTCAAAGCAGGACCAATTCCCAACTAAATCATCCCAGCCAGGGCTTTGTCAAGCCGGGCCTTAAAAACCTCCAAGGAAGGAGACTCCACCACCTCCCTAGGTAATGCATTGCAGTGCTTCACCACCCTCCTAGTGAAATAGTGTTTCCTAATATCCAACCTGGACCTCCCCCACTGCAACTTGAAACCATTGCTCCTTGTTCTGTCATCTGCCACCACTGAGAACAGCCGAGCTCCATCCTCTTTGGAACCCCCCTTCAGGTAGTTGAAGGCTGCTATCAAATCCCCCCTCATTCTTCTCTTCTGGAGACTAAACAATCCCAGTTCCCTCAGCCTCTCCTCATAAGTCACGTGCTCCAGACCCCTAATCATTTTTGTTGCCCTCCGCTGGACTCTTTCCAATTTTTCCACATCCTTCTTGTAGTGTGGGGCCCAAAACTGGACACAGTATTCCAGATGAGGCCTCAACAATGTCAAATAAAGGGGAACGATCACATTCCTTGATCTGCTAGCAATGCCCCTACTTATACAGCCCAAAATGCCGTTAGCCTTCTTGGCAACAAGAGCACACTGTTGACTCATATCCAGCTTCTCATCCACTGTGACCCCTAGGTCCTTTTCTGCAGAACTGCTACCTAGCCATTTGATCTCTAGTCTGTAGCAGTGCATGGGATTCTTCCGTCCTAAGTGCAGGACTCTGCACTTGTCCTTGTTGAACCTCATCAGGTTTTTTTTGGCCCAATCCTCTAATTTGTCTAGGTCCCTCTGTATCCGATCCCTACCCTCTAGTGTATCTACCACGCCTCCTAGTTTAGTGTCATCTGCAAACTTGTTGAGAGTGCAGTCCACACCATCCTCCAGATCATTAATAAAGATATTAAACAAAACCGGCCCCAGGACCGACCCTTGGGGCACTCCGCTTGAAACCGGCTGCCAACTAGACATGGAGCCATTGATCACTACCTGTTGAGCCCGATGATCTAGCCAGCTTTCTATCCACCTTACAGTCCATTCATCCAGCCCATACTTCCTTAACTTGGCGGTAGATTTGTCATGTCACCATTCACTGCTTTGAAGCAAGGTGTATGAAGTTTATTTGAAAAACATGAACAGTGCAAAGCAAGGATACAACAGCCTGCAACGGTCCTGGATGAAATTCCCTGCCTGGCGTGGGCCCTCTCTGCTCAGGCTGTCCATGCATGAGACCGATGCTTCACAAATCAATTAACACCAACAAATAGGTTCTTACCAGAGCTACCGCGATCTTGTCAAGTCCTCTTGGCTGAAACACAAGCAGAACATTTAATAGCTGCAATCTGGCTGGATTTTCAGCCTCATTCTGAGAT
The DNA here is from genome assembly GCF_027887155.1 of Malaclemys terrapin pileata. NCBI lineage: Eukaryota > Metazoa > Chordata > Testudines > Emydidae > Malaclemys > Malaclemys terrapin. The sequence goes on along the minus strand of NC_071505.1, from coordinate 346,220,596 downwards.
CTCCAAGGACAAACTCCTGTGAGCCCTGGGCAGCTCACCCTGCCTAGACACGACACTTCAAATTAATGGGGTTATAATCGAGGAATATTGGAATTAGCACAATCTAGTTGACCGGCCAGACTTTAAAAAAAGAGCCAGATTCTTGCAGAGAAATGCCAATTGCTTCCAGCCAACGAATGACGAACTGCATTGAGCGCCTACGTTGCATTTAAAGGTCTCTTGGCATTTTCATGATAAACCATCGGCTCCTCTCCCGCAGGGATTCTCAGCAGTGTGCCCCATGATGGAATGTTCCATTCTCCCCGGGGGAATCGCTGACCTCCAAGAAAAAGGTTAAAGACAAGTGCTTAGGGCAACATTTCCAAAAGCAGCGTCTGCTTTTGTGTCACTTGATGGCGTGCTCCCAGCTCCCACTAACTTCAGCTGAGGTTATGGGCTCCAACCCTCTGATAGTCAGACCCCAGGTGTCTCAGGTCTGGCACCAGAAAGAACCTAAATGAGCATTTTAAAAGTTGTCCGTTCATTTGGGTTAATTGGCAATCTGTTAACTCCAGTTATATTTGGACGTCAAAACTCTAGTCCAGACCAGAGGGTTTTCAATATTTTTCATTGGTGGACCCCTACAAAAACGCAAATGACGGTGCGGACCCCTTTGGAAATCTTTGACATAGTCTGTGGACTGTGGACCACAAATGGTCTAGACATACCTTTAAATGTATCGAATAGTACCTCACACATAGGGATATCAGCTCCTTGCCCTTCACAAATAACATATACACAGACATCTACAGCATCGCGATTTCATGTTAAGACACGATTACATTCGGGGGGAAAAAATCCTGTAATAGAATCAAAGTGTCTCCACTTTTTAATGATAGATCATAGAATTTCTAGGGGCAGGGCCTGGGGAAATCCACATTGTCCTCCCCTCAGCCCTAGAGACGATATCTGAAAAGGTAACACAGTCTGGGACTATCCTGAGCATTCTGCAGGGCCTTTGGGTATGTCGACACTGTAATCAAACACAGGCGACTGGCCTGTGGCAGCTGACTCAGGCTTATGGGGCGATAAATTTGCAGTGTAGATGTCTGGGCTCAGGCTGGAGCCTGAGCTCTGGGACCCACCCCCTTGGCAGGGAGCCGAAACAGCTACACTGCCACTTTATAGCCCTGCTGTCCGAGCCCCGGTGCAGTGTAAACAGACCCTTCGGCCCTACTAGAAATCACAGGCGACCCTACAGCCTATTGAGTCTATGGGATGCAGCTCCATTAGTGGTGACACAGCAAGATAACAGAGGAGGAATGTGCAAAAAATCAGTATTGGGTTCGGGAAAGGTTGCAGATGTGGGGTTTTACAGTGAAGAGGTGGTGTTCTTCCCTTGAGAGTCAAGTTATTTCTTTGGGCTTCCATTCAAACGTGGACACTGCCCTTAACAAAGAAAACACGAGTCACTGAGAATGTGGCTGCGTCAAAGCTGCGATACTTTTTGGCAGCGTCAAACTACCATGGAAGAGCCATTTCAAGGGAAAAAGCATCACCCGGTCCATTGCTGTTAAAAGAAATATGAAATGTGTTTAGATTCATTTTCCACCCTCCTGTTCAGTTCACACATCACATCCCTATGTTTCGTACCCATTCACTCTGTGCGCACATCCATCCCATCGCCCCAGGAACAGCTCAGCAGTCACCTACATGAGGGAAAGTCCCACCCTCTCCAGTAAATACCCCAGACCTGTTGCTCCCTGCTCCTGACTCTCTCTGCTTTCCCTGAACAAGACACTGCCACGCCCTAGTCCTCATGACACTGGCTCTCCCCCAGGATCCAGTCTCCAAATTCCAATGCCTGGCTCCCTTTCCATGACCAGAAAAATCTGCCCCCAAAGACCCAACTCCCCACCATATCCTCTAAACAAGGGATCAGCTCAGCAGGCGAACAGGGGAGGCAAGCAGGGGAGTTTTGCTGGGCGTAGCTGTGGATCCAGTGTATGGAGGTAAAGGGAATTGGTGAGTTGTGTGTTGGTCTGTTTGCTGTTTGTCTCCGTGTAGGTCGTGTGGCTGGGGTTTGAGTCCCTGACCAGGCCAGGTGACAGAGGTCTGTATGTTTGTGTCTCTGAGAGGGCCGTGTGGCTGTGACCCTTGTGCCTAGGTTCAGCCCTAGTGTTTGACGTCTGAGTCATTAATCACCCCATTAGAAGGGTGGCCAGGTGCCCAGTTTTTAACTGGAAAGTCTGGTTAAAAAGGGGACCTGACAGTGTCCGGTCAGATCTACTGATCGAACACATAAAGTCCGGTTACTGCTGGCAGAGGAGGCGGGGATGCGGTGGGTCATCACCTGAGCCAACCTCTACTCAGCTGGGGCCACCTCCGTAACCTGCATCTGGTGGCTGCAGCTCCCAGCCCCAGCTCTGCAGGTGAGTCCCTCTCAACTCAAGCAGGGGAGAGAGGAGAATAGCAGGGAGCAATAGGGGGAGGAGGGAAGAGGAACAAATAGTCATGGGGTCTTGGGGGGAAGAGGCAGGGCAGGGGAGGTTCCAGCACTCCTGCTGGAGTTTCCGGTTTTTAAATATTACAACGTTGGCAACCCTACCCATTAGCCATAAGGCAGAACTAAGCAGCGAGGCGCAGAATGTATTAGGTAGTTAGTGGCAAGCAAACACTTGACCAGGCACTTGGGTGAGGCACTGAAATATTGAGCTATGTCGTTATTTTAACCCCATTCCCTAGGAGATGATCGACAGACCTGCCTGGCCGCTGGTTTTGTGCAGTTTAACAGCAATTATGAGTAAACACAGCAGCACTATGGATCATATTTCTACCCCCCAAAGTCATTCAGGTAAATATAACACCATGAAGTGAAAGCAGGATTCCCACACAGCTACTCTCCACCCCTCCAGCTGAGAACTGTATTCCAGAGTCAAACCTGCCTCTGTTATGGTCGGGCTGCAATCTGTGAGAGAGCAATTTCTGCATGGGATATCCCAGTTACTGAAACAGGAACAAAGGATCAAAGTGAAACAATCGGGAAGATGTTTGGTTTTGTTGTGTTCTTTCCCCCAAAATCTTCACTAACGTTCCTGATGGATTCTCCTCCAGCCGTACAGGGGAAGTTGGAATCATGATGAAGCTTCTGCTGATCCTCTTAAAATTCTTCCATCTTCAACCCTTGCTGGAAATCCCTGAGGTAAACACTTGAGTCTTGCCAGTTAAGCACTGTAACGATGTGGTTCTGGCGGGACCCAACTGAGAGTGCCAATTCAGGACAAATTGCTCAAACAGGGCAGTCACAGCCCCAGGCTGGGGTTTTTCCACCTCTAAGGCAAACCAAACCAGCCAGGCTAAGAGGACTCCGGTCTCACCACACTGGCTAACCACAAGTCACACAAGCAATTCCCTTAGACACTCCAGTTTCCCAGTATCACCACCAGTGCCACTCGTACGGGGACAAATGGTTATGAAAACCAACACCCCAGTAAAAGAAAAAAGGTTCTCCTGATCCCAAAGGACCAAGCTCCAGACCCAGGTCAATATACAAATCAGATCTTACCCACAAATCACGCTGTTGCCAATCCTTTAGAATCTAAAATCTAAAGGTTTATTCATAAAAGGAAAAAGATATAGATGAGAGCAAGAATTGGTTAAATGGAATCAATTACATACAGTAATGGCAAAGTTTTTGGTTCAGGCTTGTAGCAGTAATAAAATAAACTGCAGGTTCAAATCAAGTCTCTGAAGTACATACCCAGCTGGGATGGGTCATTCAGTCCTTTGGTCAGAGCTTCAGTTTGTAGCAAAGTCCCTCCAGAGGTAAGAAGCAGGATTGAAGACAAGATGGAGACGAGGCATCAGCCTTTTATAGTCTTTTCCAGGTGTAAGAACAAATTTTTGTTCTTACTGTGGAAAACTACAGCAAAATGGAGTCTGGAGTCACATGGGCCAGTCCCTGCATACTTTGCTGAGTTACAAGGCGTATCTGCCTTCTCTCAATGGGTCAATTGTATAGCTGATGGTCCTTAATGGGCCATCAAGCAGGCTAGCACAGAGTTGACACCAACTTGTCTGGGATGTTACCCAGAAGCACGTGGGAAGTGATGGTCCCAGGCTAGAAGGATTTTTAGCCTGTGTATGAAAACCTGGGAAAGCCAAGGCAAATTGTACCTTAAGAATGTCAGCCTGTTTATTACTCAGGGTGCGAATTTGCTAATATATGTCCTATCTATCTAGTGTGCTAAGCTCAGTTTGCGGGTCTTGTTTATTTACTAAGGTAATCTGCTTTGTTTTGTTTGTTCTCTCTTATAACCACTTAAAATTTACCTTTTGTAGTTGATAAACTTATTTCTTGTTTATTTCAAAACCCAGTTTGTGCAATTCATATCTGGGGGCGAGGGGAAAACTGTGCATACCTCTCTGCACATTGAGGGAGAGGGTGAATTCTTATGTTCTTATGGGCTTGCACTGTGCAGCTCTCTCTGTACAGTGGAAGACATTATTATTTTGGGTTTATCTCCCAAAAGGGGTGTGCACGTGAGTGCTGGGTGAGTCCCCTCACACAGAGCTGACTTCAGTCTGTGTCTGCAGCTGGGTGTGGCCCTACCTGTGTGTGTGCTGCAAGAGGCCAGAGAGCCTAATCCAGCAAAACAGGGAGAGGGAATCTAGGCTGGTGGAGCAGGAGAAGCTCAGCGAAACCCCTGATGGAGCGGGGGTCCAACCTGTCACAGTATAGGGGGAGATTTAGGAAGCTCCAGCTAGTTAGTTTTTCCAAGAGAAGGTTAAGAAATAAATTGGTGATGGTCTTTAAGTACCTACATGGGAAAGAGTGTTCTGACACTAGACCTCTCCTTAATCTAGCAGACAAAGGCACAATGAATCCAATGGCTGGAAGCTGTAGCTAGATAAATTCAGGTTGAAAAAAGGCATGAATTTTTGATCATTAGGGTAAATAACCATTGGAACAATTCACCTAGGAAACATGGTGGATTCCTGTGACAGAGGGGGGTGAGTTTACCCCATCCTTCGAGCTGCTCTCTGTCTCTAGGCAGCGAGACCTAAGGGCTAAAGTCAACGGAGTTGCCCTGATCCGCAGGGAGGTAAGGCCTAGTGACTGGAGTCTATATAATCGCCCTGATCCACCATGCAGTGGAGCCTCGTGGCCCAAGTCAATGAGGTAGCCCTTCTCTGCAGGGCAGCAAGGCCTAACAGCCAGAGTCCATAGGGTTACCCTGGTTCACAAGGCTGCGAGGCCTAGCTGCCAGTGTCTATAGAACTACTCTGGGCTCACAGGGCAGTGAGGCCTAGCAGCCAGAGTCAATAGAGATACCCTGGGTTCTCAGTGCAGTAAGGCCTAGCGGCCAGTTGGGGTGGGTGGGCCACCACCCGGGGGGTGGGTGGCGACCAGGGTAGGAGGACCCAGGCCCTCATTGCTCCATGGGGTCCCAGCCCAGGGCCCTGTCAATGGCGAGTGTGTCCATCACTGAGTGAGCAGGGACCCGTCTGCAATACGCTGACCATTGTTGGGACAATGGCTAGTCCTCCCCGGGCTACTTCCTACTGTGATACTTGTGGTGATGGTCTGTGTGTCTTCAGGGTCTCTGGGTTCCTCAGCCAGTGCAAATCCTTGTAGCTCAGACCTCCCTGTAGCTGGATGTCTGCTTGAGTCTCGAAGCTTCTGGCCTCCACAGACCGTGGCTCCAGCTGCTCCCAAGCAGGAGCCAGCAAGGAGTGTGCTTCCTCTCTGGTGGTCAGCCCAGATTCAGCTGGGCTGCTCTCTTTTATACTGGTGCTACACCTGGAGCATGCTCAGTAAGGACGTGGGGGCGTGGTTTCCTCTGCCCACGATGAGGCATTAACCCTTCCCCATCCAGTGCGGGTTGAGTTCACCCTGTCACAGTTCCCCCATCACTTGGAGTCTTTAAATCAAGACTGGATGCCTTTCTAAATGACCTACTCTAGCTCAGCCAGAAGTTATGGCCTTGATGCAGGGACTGCTGGGTGAGTCCCTCTAGCCTGTGATATGCAGGAGATCAGATCAAATGATCCCTTCTGGCCTTAAAATTTATGAACCCATGAATGAATCCATGGGTGGATTCTTCAGCCTGTATCAATTAGCAGGGTCTCTCTCTCTCTCACCCATAGGCGCTGGCTTCCTCTTGGCCCAGGAGTTCTCAAGCCCCCTCTCTGCCCCAGGCTCCACTCCTCCCCCCAAGTCCCTACCCCTGTCCGGCCTCTTCCCGCCCCTGCCATGCCCTTCCCCACCTCTTCCCATCCCCTCCTCTGAGCGTGCCCCATCCCCGCTCCTTCCCCTCCCTCCCAGAGCCTCCTGCGTGCCTCAAAACAGCTGATTGCAGTGGGCGGTAGGCACTGGGAGGGAGGAGGAGGAGTTAATTGGTGGGGCCACCAGTGGGCAGGAGGCACTGGGGGGTAAAGGGGAGAGTTGGCTGGCAGTGGGTGCTAAGCACCTGCTAATTTTTTTCCATGGGTGCCCCACCCCCAGAGCACCCGTGGAGTCGGTGCCTATGCTCTCACCCTCCATCACACCTGACACATGCACAGGCTTCCTGCCGGAGGAGAGCAGAATGTCATTTCTGCTATCTGTACTTGGAGTGCGGCATCCTGGCTGGTGACCAAGCTAGCCCAGCCCTGGCACAGAATGTCATTGAGATGTCTTCTTCCTGGTGGCCTAATCTGGCTATTCAGAATGTCCATACACACTCCCTACTCCATGTTAGAATACGTCAGCTACCATTGTAGAGTTCTGTCCTATTACCAGCCCCATGCAATCCCAGGACAGTCAGTGGGCACGCAGATGGATAAACTAGCCCAGAATTGGGCCTTTGAGTTGACCAGTTAGAAATATCTTCTGAGTAAATTTTGTGTGAAAGTGACAGAGATATAGACATGGGATGCCACAAACTGTCCTGTTACTAGGGTGACCAGATCACCAAAGACAAATATCGGGACGCGGGGGGGGGGGGTGTGACGTGGGGGGGCGTGGCGGGGGGCGGGGCCAAAAAAAAAAAAAAAACCTTTCCTCCGCAAGCGCTGGAGGGAGGCCCGGGAGACTCAGGGGAAGCGCGGGGCCGGGGTGAGTAAGAGTCCGGCCTGGTCCCGAGCAGGCAGGACTCAGTCGGATGGTAGGGAGAGGAGGGGGGCGGCCCGCGGGGCCAGGCGGCGGCTGTTCTCACCCCCGGCCAGCGGGACTCGGGAGCAGCCGCTGCTGCAGCTCTCACTGCCGCGGGGGCAGGAAGCGGGCATGGCGCTTGGTGGCTGCGGCTCTGGCGCCCCCGAACCCCCCGAGCCGGGGCCTGCTGCGGGGACCGAGCAGCGCGCACGCTGGGCCCAGCCCCTGGCCAGTCGCGTCTGGGCTGCTGCCAGCTGGTGCAATCCCGCGGCGGCCCCGGAGTGGGGGCAGCAGGCCCCAGCCCCCCCCGTCCCGCAGGGGAACGAACGGGGCTGGGCGGCCGATGCCTCCGCCCCGGGGCCGCCGCGGGATAGCACCAGCTGGGCAGCAGCCCAGACGCAACTGGCCAGGGGCTGGGCCCAGCGTACGCGCTGCTGGGTCCCCGCAGCAGGCCCCGGCTCGGGGGGTTCGGAGGCGCCGCAGCCGCGGAGCGCCATGGCCGCTTCCTCCCCCGCGGCAGTGGGAGCTGCAGCAGCGGCTGCTCCCGAGTCCCGCTGACCGGGGGGACAACAACAGCCGCCGCCTGGCCCCGCGGGTCGCCCCGCTCCTCGCCCTACCACCCAACTGAGTCCTGCCTGCTCGGGGCCAGGCCGGACTCTTACTCACCCCGGCCCCGCGCTTCCCCTGAGTCTCCCGGGCCTCCCTCCAGCGCTTGCGGAGGGAGGGGGAACGGTGAGCCCGGGGAAGAGGCGGGGATTCGGGGAGGGAGCCAATCGGGGGAGGAGGGGGCGGAGTCGGGGCGGGGGGGGGGGGTGCGAGCACTTCCGGCCTCCAGGCTCCGGGGCATTTCCTTGTTTGTCCGGTTGTCCCGACCGCATGTCGGTCGGGACGCGGGACAAACAAGGAAATATCGGGACGGTCCCGATAAAATCGGGACGTCTGGTCACCCTACCTGTTACAGATTCACCTGGCTGAGACACTGATTCAGTCCATCTACTGTACTAATGAAAATACTCCAACTTAGTTCATTTGGTAAAAGGCTTTTACTGAAGTCATCAAAAGTCGGTACAAAAGTGCTAGCATGACTAGAATACAGGTAATTGTTATCTAACATGCACCCATTTATAGCTCTACCATTGTAAGACAAATCGCATTTGGAATAAAACGATACGCTTTATTTTGATCTACTCATCAGTAACGTACAATCAAAGCTTGCCCAAGCAGGTACCAGCGACACTCCCTCCAGGTTCCTGGTTTCCCTTTGGAACGCTGGCACCATAGCAGGACGGCTTTGGACCCGGCAAGTCCCATCACCATGATTTGTGTTAGAGAGAAAAAGTGTGTAACATGAATAGGACAAGTTAGAAACTGGCAAACAACTTGAGAGCAGCAACGTGGATCAGGATGACGGATCCTCCAAACAGTGATGGGCTCAGCTCACTGGGGAAGGCCGGGCCGCCTCTGCTAGCTGTTAATAGGAAAAAGCCGATCAAATAATTGATAGGAAATTATTTCACACTGACAGAGATCCTTAAAGCTGGACACTGGTTTCCTTCCCAACAGCTACTGGAACCTGCTTATTGCAGAGGGACGTTAATCCATTTCCCCTCAGCAGGACACTCCAGCCTGGGACATTCACCTCACTGGTGAGATTTCACCAGCTTCCTCCCTCCTCAGCCTGCTTGTTCCTTTGGTATGAATCACTGGTGAGCATGTTTCCCCCAAGACAGTTCCAGAGGTTCAGATTTTGGAGCTTGTTGTCTGTTGCATAAGTGTATTCCAGTTATGAGTAATAAAGACATGAGTCTGTGGAACGCTGGACACACACACCAGTAACACCATTTCTGTTGTTGTTTTTTTAATTGGCTTTAGGGGGAAATATAGAGCTGGGCAGAGAAGGGCCATTTCATTTTGTGGAGGATTTTGATATTTCAAAATTTGATTTTGTTCTGATTTCAAATGCAAACCAAAAATTTTGAAATTCTCCACACAAGGGAAGGGAGCGTCGGCTCTGGGGCAGTGCACCGAGCAGGCTGTCCCAGGGTCAGGGGCACTGGAAGTCCTGGGTCTATGACTCCTAGGCAGCCCACCAGCCGCGCTGCCAAGGAGCCAGGCGGGTTCTGACAGAACAGTGTCGAAATCAAACCACCTCTGCAGAAGGTTTAGAGTTTGACACATTGTCAAATTCCAAGGAGAAAATGTTTCAGTGAGATTTTTCCGATCTGCTCTGGTAAAATAGTCCTGTTTAGTCCTTTGGGAGGATGTAGTTCCACTGGGGCTAGAATGGATCTAGTACTGAGAGGAGGGAGATGGAGACACACTTGTGGTGTTGGGTTAGGGGATGTGTGTTCAGCTTATAGTTCATAACACTGAAGATGAATCTTTAGTGCTCTAAGGAGTAATTCCCCCTACATTTTCTTGCCAACTGTGCATGAAATTCATTCAGATGAGAAGGTGCTCAGATACTAGTAATGAGCTCCATCCGAGAACCTGGATAAATAGATAGAACATGCTGTGAACCCCACTTATTTCTCAACTGGTTTCATGTGACATGTTTGCCTGGTGGAATTGCTCTCAACTCTGCACTTACAGAGGGTGAGTCATTTTCAAAACAATGAAAATTAAAAGTTTATTTCTTACCAGAGTTCTCAACACATACTTGGCTCTTCTCTCCTACAGTGCAAAACAGAGAGGGTCAATGAAATGGGATCTGCCCACGCAGAATTTTCAACTTTATTCTATTATTTCCAAAGAAACACAGGAACTGTCAGACAGGATCCCACCAACAGTCTCCAACTAGCTTGGTATCTTGTTCCTGACTGATACCCTAGATTCATATAATGGTGTTATAATATTTTCACATTATTCTGCATCCCATCATTCCCGATGCATGGTAACGTTTTGTTGGCTTTATAGACCTAGCATCACATTGAACAGAGATTTTCATTGAGATTTGCACTGAACTCTCCACAATGATGGCCAGCTCTGTCTGAGTTGATACAGCTCATTAACAATCTAGGGAAATTATTCCTCACCATGTGCATTACCTTGAATGTGTGTCAGTGAATGTCACCTGTTGTTGTGTTGCCCATTCACCCAACTCGGTTCGATCTCTCTGAAGTTCCTCAGCATCGTCCCTAGTCCTGACTGCCCCGAATAATGTGCTATCTGCACACTAGGCCACCCCCCTGCTCCCTTCCCACAGCCTCTGGGTTTGCTGTGCCGTGTCTGAGGAGCCACAACTGCTCTGCCAGGGCTCCTGTGGACTCTGTACGGGGTGTGTGTGTGTGTTGAAGACTCACGGTGGTTTGGGGCCTTCACCTGCCTTTCTAGTGCTCCCATCGCCATGATGTCTAGGCACCTTCTCTTTCCTCAGTGAGCGCCTGGGACCCAGTGTCCACCCACCCCAGCCCGAGCCCTCTCTAGCAGCAAGAGTCGTGGCAGCCTGTCTCCCCCAGTCCTGGGGGCAAGTCCCCAAGTCAGCGTCCCTCTCGTCAGCTCTCCCTGAAGTGGGGTTTTCAAATTCTCCACAGCAAATAGCCCCACCCAAATATTTCTCCTGTTCAGCCCAGTACTCACTCCCCAGGTATGCGCAGTTAAAATGGCTGCAGGTCCGGTTTGTGCTCCGGAGGACAAAGCTGTTATTCCCTTCTCCTGGGGACACACTGAATATCTCATAGACTGGGATTAACACTTCTTCTTGCTCTGGAAAGTATGAGAAGTCCTTGATCTGAAAGCCGAAGCATGTGCGGATGCCGAAGAATGTGTCCATGCCAAATGTCTCCGCCACTTGTTTCTTAGGAGATGAAGAGGCAAATTGTCCAAACCTGATGAAACCTGGTTTCTTTTTCTGAAATTCAACACCAGAAATCCCCCGGAATACTTCCATTTTATATGTCACATCACACCTCCTTCTTAAGAGCTGTGAAGCTCTTGTCAAGTAATAATGAGAGGCTTTGAACTGGAAACTTTCATTGTAATAAGCTCGAGATTTCCCGTTCTCTCTCACTGCCTTATTAAACTCACTGGAAAATCTTTTGTCAGTATAGGCTATTATTGTTCTTCCATATTCATCCTGAAAGCCACTTGGGAGAGAAATCTTTGTTTTTACTTCTTCCCATTTTTCTGTTGCGTTTTCCCACACATCCCTTAACATTTTGGACATGGACTTTTCCTTCTCCAGCAATACAGGTGCAATTCCAGCCATTTCTTCAGCACATCCTATATATTGGTCGTCAAAAGCATCAGGCATCATGTCCAGCTCAATCTGGAGTTTTGCCTGGGAGAATAAAGGAAACATATGATCAAATTAGCATTTGCGTTACAATAGCACCTAGAGGCCCCACTCAGGATCAGGGCCCCATTGTGCTCAGCCCACATTGAGAGATGGTCTCTACTCTGAGGTACTTATCTCTAAAGAGACAAGACCGGTGAAAGGTGGGAGAGAGGGATGGAACATATCAGCACTATCATCAGGGCCAAATTTCCCATTAGGCACAGTAGGCATGTGCCTAGGGGCACCAGCATTCTAGGGGCACCTGGGGTCCCCTCCACAGCTCCCAGCCATGGGCAGCAGAGCACCCTGGAGCTCCTAGCCAGGGTCCCCACAGCTGCCCAGCCACCGGGGGCAGTGTGGGGACTCTGCTTAGAGGAGCACAAGGTGTAAATCCAGCCCTGACTATCATAAGTGTGTTCCTTGGCAAATGTCATGTTGGTTCCACAATTTTTTTTCGGGGGTGGTGGATTGCTATGACAGATTTGTAGCTGCCCTGTAATAATTGATGAATATTGTCTGTTGCCCTGGTTACTTGGATGCTTACTGAACATACTGGCTTGGTTTAATAGGGGGCTGTTGGGAAAACCAAGCAGGAATGGATAGAATGGTTCATGACAAACCACTTCTCAGCAAACATTGGAGGGTTGATAAGGGACAATGCCAGGACTATTAACATTGAAGATTATGATTCCTCTAGTCAAGTGGCTCGCAACCTCTCCACATGATTGTACCCCTTTCAGGAGTCTGATTTATCTTGCGTACCCCAAATTTCACGCCATCTAAAAACTACTTGCTCACAAAATCAGACATAAAAATAGAAAAGTGTCCCAGCACATTAGTACTGAACAATTGCTTACTTTCTGATTTTTACCATCTAATTATAAAATAAATGAATTGAAATTTAAATATTGTACTTACATTTCAGTGTATTGTATATAGAGCAGTATAAACAAGTCATTGTCAGTATGATATTTTAGTTTGTGCTGACTTTGCTTTTTATTCAGGCTTTTGTAAAATTAGACAAATATCTTGATGAGTTGATGTACCCCCTGGAAGACCTTTGCGTACCCACAGAGGTATACGTACCCCTGGTTGAGAACCACTGTTCTAGAGCTAACCTGTAAAGCTGGTCTGAACCAGGCAGGAAGAGGTCCGGGAATGCAGGTGATCAAAAGAACTGTGGCAGGTTTAACAAGGAACACTCGGTTAATGGGCAGGGGGGGAAAGTTGTTTGGGGGAGCCAGACTCAGGGTATGTCTACACTATGAAATTAGGTTGATTTTATAGAAGTCGATTTTTTAGAAATCAATTTTATACAGTTGATTGTGTGTGTCCCCACTAAGCACAATAAGTCGGCGGTGTGCGTCCACAATACCGAGGCTAGCATCGCCTTTCGGAGCATTGCACTGTGGTAGCTATCCCACAGTTCCCACAGTCTCCGCCGCCCATTGGAATTCTGGGTTGAGCTCCCAATGCCTGATGGGGCAAAAACTGTCGCGGGTAGTTCTGGGTACATGTCGTCAGGGCCCCCCGCCCCCCTCCATGAAAGCAAAGGCAAACAATCGTTTCGCGCCTTTTTTCCTGGGTTACCCGTGCAGACGACATACCACGGCAAGCATGGAGCTCGCTCAGCTCACTGTCACCGTACGTCTCCTGGGTGCTGCTGGCACAGCAGCGTCTCCTTGCCTTGCCTTTGTGGTGGCAGATGGTGCAGTACGACTGCTAACCATTGTCGTCGTCTCATGGGTGCTCCTGGCTGACCTCAGTGAGGTCGGTCGGGGCATCTGGGCAGACATGGGTGCTCCTGGCCAACCTTGGTGAGGTCGGTCAGTGGCGCCTGGACATAAATGGGAGTGACTCCAGGTCATTCTCTTCTTTAAGTTTTGTCTAATGGAGATTCAGTCCTGCCTGGAATATCATGCAAGCTGGAGGCTTCTGCCTCAGGCTGCTCTCCCAGCTGGCAGCACCGTGCGGTTGCACCTACCCCAGCGTACCCCTTTCTCCCATGACTCATGAAGACTGAACAGTAGAAAGGACCAGTTCAACTATAGGCTGAGCAAGTGCAGAATGGTGGTAGAATGTGCCTTTGGACGTTTAAAATCTCGCTGGTGATGTTTGCTGACTAGGCTGTTTGCAATTAGAAGAGCACAGCAAGGCACTCTGCGCATCACAAAGGCTTTGAAAACCAGTTTCATGACTGGCCAGGCTTCGGTGTTACAGTTGTGTGTGTTTCTCCTTGATGCAAACCCGCCCCCTTTGTTGATTTTAATTCCCTGTAAGCCAACCCTGTAGCCATGTCATCAGTCGCCCCTCCCTCCGTGAGAGCAATGGCAGACAATCGTTTCGTGCCTTTTTTCCATGCAGACGCCATATCACGGCAAGCATGGAGCCCGCTCAGATCACGGTGGCAGTTATGAGCACTGTACACACCACGTGCATTATCCTGCAGTGTATGCAGCACCAGAACTTGAAGAAGCAGGTGAGGAGGTGACAGCAGTGAGGTGATGAGAGTGATGAGGACATGGACACAGACTTCTCTCAAAGCATGGGCCCTGGCAATTTGGACAGCATGGTGGTAATGGGGCAGGTTCATGCCATGGAATGCTGATTCTGGGCCTGGGAAACAAGCACAGACTGGTGGGACCGCATAGTGTTGCAGGTCTGGGATAATTCCCAGTGGCTGCAAAATTTTCGCATGCGTAAGGGCACTTTCATGGAACTTTGTGACTTGCTTTCCCCTGCCCTGAAGCGCCAGAATACCAGGATGAGAGCAGCCCTCACAATTCAGAAGTGAGTGGCGATAGCCCTGTGGAAGCTTGCAATGCCAGATAGCTACCGGTCAGTCAGGAATTAATTTGGAGTGGGCAAATCTACTGTGGGGGCTGCTGTGAACCAAGTAGCCAACACAATCACTGAGCTGGTGCTATCAAGGGTAGTGACTCCGGGAAATGTACAGACCACTGTGGATGGCTTTTCTGCAATGGGATTCCCTAACTTGGGGGGGGCGATAGACAGAACGCATATCCCTATCTTGGCACCTCAACACCAAGCCAGTGTACATAAACCGCAAGGGGTACTTTTCAATGGTGCTGCAAGCACTGGTGGATCACAAGGGACGTTTCACCAACATCAACGTGGGATGGCCAGAAAGGGTACATGATGCTCACATCTTTAGGAATTCTGGTCTATGTGAATGGTTGCAGCAAGGGACTTACTTTCCAGACCAGAAAATAACTGTTGGGGATGTTGAAATGCCTATAGTTATCCTTGGGGACCCAGCCTACCCCTTAATGCCATGGCTCATGAAGCCATACACAGACACCCTGGACAGTAGTCAGGAACTGTTCAACTATAGGTTGAGCAAGTGCAGAATGGTGGTAGAATGTGCATTTGGACGTTTAAAAGCGCGCTGGCGCAGTTTACTGACTCGGATAGACCACAGCAAAACCAATATTCCCATCGTTATTACTGCTTGCTGTGTGCGCCACAATATCTGTGAGAGTAAGGGGGAGACATTTATGGCGGGGTGGGAGGTTGAGAGCAGTTAGAAGAGCACAGCAGGGCGCGCTGCACATCAGAGAAGCTTTGAAAACCAGTTTCATGACTGGCCAGGCTATGGTGTGAAAGTTCTGTTTGTTTCTCCTTGATGAAAACCTGCCCCCTTGGTTCACTCTACTTCCCTGTAAGCCAACCGCCTTCCCCTCCCCGCTTTGATCACCACTTGCAGAGGCAATAAAGTCATTGTTGTTCCAAATTCATGCATTCTTTAATACTTCGTCACACAAATGGGGGGATAACTGCCAAGCAGGGCCGGTGGAGCCACTAGGCGAACTAGGCGGTCGCCTAGGGCGTCAAGTGGTTGGGGGGTGCCCACTGGGTCTTAGTGTCCACCCACCTGGTTTTCCTATCTCTGTTCTGACCCTTCCTGCAGGCTCTGAGTCTTCCTGGGAAGGGGATCTAGTAGTTAAAAGAGAAAAAGCCTCCAGCCTGCCAGACCCATTAGAACAACACTGAAACTGTTAAAGAGCCATTCAAGGGGTAATGAAGCCACTTAACAGGCATTTGCCAACCCCCAGGTATATATATGTACTGACAAAAACAGTTGTGCATGACTGTCATATTTATTCAGGACATGTCAGTCTACAGGACCTTAGTTTAAAATTTGCTTTAAAAATATTTCATTAGTGAGTTGGTGAAGATTATAAAATCACATCTCTAAAAAATTCTTGCATAGATTTTTAGATGCACAATCATCATCTTCAGACATATGTTTTTTTAAATAAATCCTTCAAAAGGCCACCCTTATCTAAAATACACATTTTAATTACTATAGTAAAAAAAACTTACTTCCAAAGTCTTCCTGTCCTTTCTGTTCATCCATTTCTCCCTTCACCCCCTCTCCCCCCACCCACATTGAAGAGAGCCCTTAAACGGACAACAGCCCTTTGCTTCCAGATAGCTGGACAAAGTGTTTCCCTTTCTTTACTTCTGACTATCTGATGAACTAGTTTTAAGCAAAATCAGTACCTTAGTAAGATATAAAATGCTTTGTTATGCCTAAAATCTTTGGAAACATATTTTTTAAAGTTGGTGAAATTTCATAAACATGTGTATTGTTATGGAGATCACACACAGTAAATTAGTGCTCCCTTTTTCTAAAAGCAATGAACATTGTTATGAACACACTAAACCTCTGTGACTGATTAATTTAAAATAATGTCTGTTTCAGTGAGTTAAATATGTAGTAATCTGGAATGATTACTTTATGAAGGTTTAAGAGTACATTTAAAATATCAAATCAGCTTAGAAATACTGATTAAGAAAATGTAAAACAGACAAGAGCTGCATCATGTATTCCATAATATTTAATATTGTATTAAACAAGACAGTTTACTCACCCTTACTACAAAGTTTTTGCAAATAAATGTCTGACAAACTTCAGGGTATATCAAAAAACCTGTGACTGACATTTTTTATTCCCAAGTTTAGTGCTTTTGATTAGGTACCTTCTGCATGTCCATTCTGCATGAGGGAGAGGGTACAGGGGTCTCTGCAGGGAACTGTGACTCTATGCCACCGTGAGGCGGGTCGGGCATCTTGTTATTCTTTCTGCTTTGTCCCTCCGCCCCCACTGGGCTGCAAATTCAGGCTGCCATCGGGTATAGGGGCACCAGTTTAATAATACTGCATAAGGCCCCATAAATCCTAAGGACGGCCCTGGGGGTGCCAAAAAGCAGTGCCCTGGCTCGGCATGGAGGAGCCGCCTTCCGGAGGCACCGGAGAGCCAGAGCATCAGCTTGCAGGGGCAGCGAGCCCCAGCCATGGAGGAGCCGGCGCAGCGCAGAGGGGCAGGAACCCTGCAAAGGCAGCGGCAGCGCTAGCAGGGAGCAGCCACACCCCTTGCCCCTCCTGCCCAGGCTGCAGCCTGGCGCCCTCCCCGGGGGCTCCTGCAGGCTGCAGCAGATGCATGCAGGCAAAGGGCCCAGTGCGCCCCCCAGCTCTCCTCTCGCTGTCCTTGGGCTCTGCGACTCCTGGGCATGTGAGCCACTGCCGGGGCGCGGGGCCCTGAGCCTGCTCCGGGAGGGGCAGCAGCGGCTCACACTCCCAGGAGCTGCAGAGCCCAAGCACGGTGAGGGAGGAGCTGGGGGGCACACGGGGGCCTCTGCCCGCATGCATCCACTGCAGGAGCCCCCGGGTGGGCGCCTGGCCGCAGCCTGGGCAGGAGGGGCAAGGGGCATGGTTGCTACCTGCTAGCAGCACCGCTGCCTTTGCAGGGCTCCTGCCCCTCTGCGCTGCGCCGGCTCCTCCATGGGTGGGGTTCGCCGCTGCCACAAGCGGGACTCTCTGGCTCTCCGGTGCCTCCGGAAGGCGGCTCTTCCCTGTCGAGCTGCTGCAGCGGCCCAAGCCCGGCAAAACCAGTGAGTGGACTTGGGGCGGGGGCCACTGGGATAGGGTGGGGAGGGCTCACGGGGGGGTTGTGCACCCTCCAGGGGAGTTCAGGGGGCGGGGAGGGGGGAACCTGGTCTGGGAAGCAGCCCTGGGCACAGCTGGCCCCTGGGTAGGCTGGCCCCTGGGGTCTATAAAGGCTCATTGGGATTTGCCCCTCAATGAACCGATGTTACGGGGGGGGAGGGGCGCAAGGTGGAAGTTTCGCCTAGGACGCAAAATATCCTTGCACCGGCCCTGCTACCAAGGTAGCCCGGGAGGGGTGGGGGAGGAGGGAAGCACCGGGTGGGGTGGTAGAGGAGGGGAGGAGGGAAGGACAAGGCCACACTGCACTTCAAAACTTATTGAATGCCAGCTTTCTGTGGCTTGGGCAGTCCTCTGGAGTGGAGGGGTTGGGTGCCCGGAGGCCCCCCCACTGCTTTATTGGGCCTCTGGGTGAGGAGGCTATGGAACTCCGGGAGGAGGGCAGTTGGTTACACAGGGGCTGCAGCGGCGGTCCGTGCTCCTGCTGCCTTTCCTGCACCTCAACAAGATGCCGGAAAATATCAGTTTGATCCTCCAGTAGCCTCAGCATTGCTTCCTGCCTCCTCTCATCACGCTGATGCCACCTATCATCTTGATCCCGCCACCTCTCCTCTTGCTCCCGCCACCTCTCCTCTAGTGCGTCCCTCCTATCCTCGCGTTCATTTTGTGCTTTCCTGGACTCTGACATTGTCTGCCTCCACGCATTCTGCTGGGCTCTTTCAGTGTGGGAGGACTGCATGATCTCAGAGAACATTTCATCACTAGTGCGCTTTTTTCACCTTCTAATCTTCGCTAGCCTCTGGGACGAAGATGATACAGGGAGCGTTGAAACATTTGCAGCTGCAGGAGGAAAAAAGGGAGAGTAGTATTTAAAAAGACACATTTTAGAGAACAACGGGTAGACTCTTTCACAGTGAACCAAGCTGTTAACATTACATAACACGCGTGCTTTATTTACAAGGTCGCATTTTGCCTCTTATATTGAGGGCCTGCCGGTTTGGTGTGAGAGATCACACATGCAGGGCCAGCAGGTAACAGAATTCGGCTTGCAGGCAGACATGGTAAGCCACAGTCTTTTGGCTTCTCTAACCTTCATAACATGTGGGAATGCTTTCAAACAGCAGTGCCCTCATTTCCCATACCAAGCACCCATTGGGTTGGCCATTTAAAATGGGTTGGCCATTTAAAGGGAGGGGCTGCGGTTTTCAGGTTAACGTGCAGCACAAACCCAACTAGACCCCCCCACACACACATTCAATTCTCTGGGATGATCGCTTCACCTCTCCCCCCACCGTGTGGCTAACAGCGGGGATGCCAGCAAACACTGGGAGCATACGCTGCCATGCTTTGTTATGCAATTATTCCAGACTACATGCTACTGGCCTGGCATGGTAATGGAGGACGGAATAAGGCTGCCGTCCCCAGAAACCTTTTGCAAAGGCTTTGGGAGTACATCCAGGAGAGCTTCATTGAGATGTCCCTGGAGGATTTCCACTCCATCCCTATATACGTTAACAGACTTTTCCAGTAGCTGTACTGGCCACGAATGCATCCCAAGTCTTCAGGGCAAATTAATCATTAAACATGCTTGCTTTTAAACGATGTATTATATTTACAAAGGTACACTCACCAGAGGTCCCTTCTCTGCCTTCAAGTTCTGGGAGCCCGCCTTGGGTGGGTTGGGAGAGTACTGGCTCCAGGGTGATAAACAGTTCTTGGCTGTCTGGGAAAACGGTTTCTCCGCTTGCTTGCTGTGAGCTATCTTCAACCTCCTCCTCATCATCATCTTCCTCATCCCCAAAATCCGCATCCCTGTTGCGTGAGAATCCATTGACGGAGTCCACGCGCAGCGGTGGGGTAGTTGTAGGGGCACTACCTAGAATCGCATGCAGCTCATCATAGAAGCGACATGTCTGGGGCTCTGACCCAGAGCGGCTGTTTGCCTCTCTGGTTCTTTGGTAGGCTTCCCTGGGCTCCTTAAGTTTCACGCGGCACTGCTGCGGGTCCCTGTTATAGCCTCTGTCCTTCATGCTCTTGGAGATTTTTTCAAATATTTGGGCATTTTGTCTTTTGGAACAGAGTTCTGATAGCAAAGATTCGTCTCCCCATACAGCGATCAGATCCAGTACCTCCTGTTCAGTCCATGCTGGAGCTCTTTTGCGATTCTGGGACTGCATGGTCACCTGTGCTGATGAGCTCTGCATGGTCACCTGTGCTGATCAGCTCGCCACACTAGCCAAACAGGAAATGAAATTCAAAAGTTCGTGGGGCTTTTCCTGTCTACCTGGCCAGTGCATCTGAGTTGAGAGTGCTGTCCAGAGTGGTCACAATGGAGCACTCTGGGATAGCTCCCGGAGGCCAAAATTGCATCCACACTACCCCAAATTCAACCCAGCAAGGTCGATTTCCGCGCTAATCCCCCTGTCGGGGAGGAGTACAGAAATCAATTTTAAGAGTCCTTCAAGTTGACAAAAATGGCTTTGTCGTGTGGATGGGTTAAATCGATCTAAAACTGCTAAATTCGACCTAAACTCATAGTGTAGACAAGGGCTCAGACACATAGGTGTTGACTCCGTGGGTGCTCTGGGGCTGCAGTACCCAGGGGAAAAAATGGTGGGTGCTGAGCACCCACCAGCAACCCCCTGAATTAGCTCCTCCCTTCCTCCCAGTGCCTCCCACCTGCCTCGATCAGCTGTTCTGCGGTGTGCAGGAGGCACTGCAGGGCGGTAGGGGAAGAAGAAAGGCGGAGCGCGCTGTGGGGTTGGGGTGGAACGGGGTGGGAAGAGGCTGGGAGTGGGTGGAGAAGGGGAGGGTGGGGGTGGGAAGAGGTGGGTTGGGGTGGGGCGTTGGAGGAAGGGATGGAGTGGGAGCAGGACCTGGGGCAGAGTGGGGGTTGAGCCCCCCTCCCTGGCACAATAGAAAGTCGGCACCTTTGCTCAGACACAGGGCCTGCTGGGGTGCGGGAGGAAGTTAAACGTGCCTACATTAGCCCCAGGGGATGGTAGCCCTTTACGTAAGACCGATGTGAGTGTGGACTGTGGGTTGTTTTAAAATCCTCTCTCCTAAACGATTTTTTCTTATGGTAAAATTAACAACACTCTGTTGTCAGCAGGTGTCTAGGCATGATACACCACTGGAAACCAGCTCCCAAGGAGATGAGCCACAGGTGCCTGAACTCAGCTGGAGCCGCTGGGTAAGCATGGTGGATACACAGGGTACTGCAACCCAGGGCCTGTTTGAGTGTGGGGGAATCACAGGATTCCTGCCCAGGAGCGGTAAAGGCATGAGGCCTGACAGCTCAGGTGGTGGAGCTGGGGTGGGGAGTGGGTCACTCAGCGAGACCAGAGAGCCCTGCAACTGTGACAGAGGTGTTTTTAGTTTACTGGGGACTTTGTTAGTGTAATAGCTATACTATGTACAGATGTGTGGTTAGAAAGAAAGGCAGGAAGGGATACATTAACAGGGAAGACAAAGCAGGGGGAACAAGGGACATAGAAGGGAGAGAGTTAGGAGGGACTAAGATCCCAATCCACTCCCACGGGACTATCTAGAAACCACCCCCATTTACCTCACTGGTCAGTGGGTTGCCAGCCATCTCCGTATGCCAGCCATGCACTGCATGCTCCAGGGCTGGCAGTGCCCGTGGGAAGATTTCATCCAACCTCCAAACGGGCATGGAGGACGCCATTTGGTAGAAGAAGATGGCATCCTCCGCACAGCGTGACCTCCCATGCACCATACATGTGAAATCACGCAGCATGGAGGATGCCATTCTGCATGCAAGTGTAGAATTGCATGCCTGACTAAAATGTCATGGCATGCCACAGCCACTGGCAGAAGTTGGATCAGGCGAAGGAAGTTGGAAAAGGTAGAAAGGAGAGAGGTAGGAATGGGGAGGAGTAAAGAAGGCAGGGAGGATGAGGTTGGCAAAGAAGGGAAGAGTGGGGGGAGGTTGTTGGAACACACAGCCAGTCAGTAAGGGGAAGGAATGCCCAACAGGATGTGAGTGTGCAGTGTGTGTAAGATCACATGTAGGTGTGAGAGAGTGTGTTTGAGGAATGGGGATTATGTTACGAGTAGGGCTCGATTCAGCAGTGTACTTAATCCTGTGCCTAACTTTAAATAGGTGAGTAGCCTCCATAGACATCTGTGTGACCACAGTTAAGCACAAGCTTATGTGCTTTGCTGGATCAGGGCCAAAATGTTTTCATGAACTATCATTAACAGTGATGTTGTTACTGAACAAATTCATGGTGATGTTTCCTTGCTATACTTTATAGCAGTCAACACACAGTGCTGCTCACTGTTACCCTATTTTTATCATCAAGCTTCTGATACTGCATCTGATACCGGAGCTGTAGTACAGTATGGTGCCCGAACTGTGTGCTTTTCCATACAATGATTTTCATACATTCTTTGGATTACCTAGAGAGTGGTACCCAGTAATACGTGTGTGGTGAACCAAGGGAACCACCCACCTGCATGGAAGGGGTTAAGGAGACCATTTGGGCACTGCTAGTCCCTCCCTGTTATACCGGCAGCCGATGCCAGGCCTGGAGGGAGGAGAAAATGAGGGAGCCTGGGTCAATTTGGGGCTGACCAGCAAACAGGCAGGTGCTAGCTGCCCCCATACCTGAGGGAAGTATCACAAGCCTGCCGGCCGAGGCAGCCACCAGGGACCAAGCTGTGTCTTCCTGGCCAAAGGAGACAGAGAAAGAGGCCTAGGAGCACCCGGCCTGAGAGGAACGTGGGTGACCGAAACACAGAGACCTGGGGAGTTGTGACCCCACCAAACTGACAGCTGCCCCAGCTGGAGGAACCTGGGACCGCAGCAGGACACTGCCACACTATAACGACCAAATGCACCAGCGGAACCAGCCAACCCCACTCCAGCTCTGACTGCCGCCCCATCAGACTCACGAAGATGGGGCATGATGATGATCCTGAGGCCTTTTTTGAAACTTTTGAGTGTGTGGCCACGGGTGCCGGTGGCCTCGAGACCAATGGGTTGTGGTGCTAGCCCCGTACTTACCTGGGGTAGAACAGGCTGCCTATCGTCATTTAGACCCCACTGCAGCCCAAGTATATTTGCGTGTCAAGACCACTATTCTTGACGCCTGTAGCGGGGTGGTCACCCCGCTCCTGCCCTGAAGGGTTTAAAACAGCCCTGGGAGAGGGCTGTGGCTGGGGAAAGGCTGATTGGGGAAGGAGCCTCAGCTGAGGCCACGCCCCAATCAAGACACAGCTGGCCCTATAAAAGGGCCGTGAGCCAGGAGCTGAAAGGACAGTCTCTCTTTAGCTGTCTGAGATAGAAGGACCTGGCTGTCTGGGAGCTGAAAAGGGTACCTGAGGTGAAGCAGTGCTGGCGAAGGGCAGAGGGAGCTGAGGCACTCCAGCCTGATAAAACCCCAGGCTGCAGGCCTTGCCAAAAAGGTACTGGGGCTGCAGAGGGGCAGCCCAGAGATAGGCAGAGGCAGCTGGTCCAACCCCCCTTGCTGATGATGAGTGGTTTATAGACTGCAGTCTGCCCCAGTGAGCGGGGGCTAGATGATGACTGGCAGTAGCCACTGAGGCAAGGTTGGGATAGGGGGAAGACCTGGAAGGGGAGACCCAGAGACTGCGGGGGTACTGCAGAGGGAAGAACCCCGAGAGAAGGGGCACCGGGGTCCAGGAGGGACACAAGGGCCAGCAGCAGGCGAGACACCAGCCTGCAGAGGGCGCTCTGGGCTGGAAGATCTAATTCCCGACCAGCAGGGGACACCTCAGCAGTGAATCGTCGCCCCCCACAATGCCTTAGACATCTTGGAGGAGACATTGCATCAACGCTATAATAGGGAGCGGTACCCACCGGGGCAAGACCCCACCTGGTCACCCAGAATCTGCGAGATCCGTGCTGGGATCTGAAATATTCATTGACCTGGATTTGAGGGGTGTGTGTGTGTGTGTACCCCCGATTTTGATCAAGTTAACTGCAACCATATTGTGTACAGTCTGCCACCATGAATTAATAAAATAGAACACCACATAGTTAAGGGTTAATTTGAACAAGCAGGGCTTTTGGAGGCCAGATCAAAATTAGTTGTAGACCTGCAGTTTCTGTTAATCAGAATGAGAGGAAGGGAGAAAAAGAGTCAACAATTTGAGACTGAAAGAAAATAAGTGGATGGGAACCTTTGGGCGCCTTTGATATAGAAACTTATTATGCCTAAGATTGTTAGGAATGTTTTGTTGATAAGTAGTTGATTGAAGTTAGGAGAGGTGATGACCCAGTAGGGGTCACTGTGAGCCATGTGTTTTGTAAAAATTAATTATAAAAGACTAGATAATAGTGTGTACTTTGGAGCAGTTCTTGGAAGCTGTCCTGAGAGATTTTTTTCCTGACACCATACTCCCCAGTGGGGAAGTGACTGACCATCATGGACCTGCTGGAAATTATTCAATACCATCTCAGATTCTAGGTAATTATTTGGGGGTGTTCTAAACCTACTGCTTATGTCTGTGTGAGCTTATATCTAATAAATAGTAGTTTTAGATAAGAGCACGCTTAGTTGTATTAATCTTTCATCAGACAGAATTGCTGGGTTCCCATTGATTTATTCCTGATACCACCTGGAGTGAACCAGTTAATTTACCACTGCTTTGGGTTCTGAAAACCCCGGGTAACAGGAGGAGACATTCCAGGAACACTTTCATGGGAAGTGGTACCTGCCGGGGCAAGACCATACCTGGTCACCCAGAATTTGCGATATTCATGCTGGGATCTGAAACTGACTTGGGATTGGTAGAACTTTATATATGGTGAATAGGATTTTTAGTAACCCTTCGTTAGATTAGAGGTGGCTGTCTGGGTGGGAGCCAAAGGCTGGATTGCTTAAAAGGGACTGCATTTTGGCTTCTTGGTAACCAGTGTGGTATTACAGAAGCTTTTTTTTTACTGGCTTGGTGAATCTAATTATAGAATAAATCACCAGTTTTAAGGATTGTCTGCCCTATTCCTTGCAGTTTGCTCTGAATAAGCATTCTCAGTGTGGGCCCCCAGGCACCATGGTCACACAGGGGTTAACAGAAGCCTGAGCCCCATTAGGCTGCGGGGTGGCACCCGGAAGGGTGTTAGGAATGACTGGTGATCAAACCCAGCTGGGGTGGCTGGGGACGTCCCCTCTTGGGCTAAAGCCAGACAGAGGCCTGGAGCCAGAACTGGAGGGCCCGGAGCCAGGAGGAGGCCTAGGAGGCTGGGGGCAGTGAAGCCTGCGGCCAGACGTGAGTTGCCTCGGGCCAGGAGGAAGCCGGGGGCACTGTTGGTAAAGCCTAGGGGGCATTTGGACTGGAGTTTGAGGGGCTGCAGGGAGAGGGGGAAGACCTCGGCAGTCCCTCTCCTGGCAGTAAAGAGCGGAGAGACCTGAGGAGAACAGGGAGGCTCCTGCAAGGTGAGAAGGAAGCCTGAGCCAGGCAGAAATTGGTTTAATTTTGTTCTTTTGGTTTGGGATTGTGTTGGGGGATTCCACGGGGGGAGCCCTGTGAGCCCGGCCCTTTAAGCTCACCCTTCCCTGAGAGGTTGTGGGGAGAAGAACTGGAAAAAAGGCTGTGGTAGGAAAAAATCCAGGGAGGCAGCAGCAAGGAGTCTCAGAGAGAAGACCTTGGCTACTGGTCAGAAGGTTCCTGGACTGGAACCCAGTAGGAAGGCCTGAGTTCCCTTACCAGGCACTGAGGAAGGTGGCATGGGGCCCAGAGAGGAGAATAAGGTTTACTGAAAGCCCTGAGAGACGAGCATGAGGACTGTGGGGCCCAGAGTCAGGGCCAAAGAGATTGTGTGAGGACATTACACTTTTATTTGATGGACTTTCTGTTACCCTGGAAGAGGTGGGACTAAAATGTGATTTGGCCAAAGAGCTTAGTCAGGGGAAGAGAGACTGTCATCAGGAAGCAAAAGACAGGAAAAAGCTGCTACCCTCTGCTCACAAAGGGGTGCACCTGCAGTTTGCCAACTCTTGTACAACCATAAACTGGGTCCAGTTCTGGGTGACGCTGTGATGCTGTATGATTGAAATATGACCATTCATATAATTGATATTGCAACAAAACTTGTACAAAGTATGTCATGTGAGTTGTCAATGGAAAAATTATGATTCGCTAAAGATCATTATCCTGTTTAAATTCATGTATCATCACTGTATCTGAAGTTATGAATATTGGCTATACATATCTGTATCCCAAATGTGTTCGTTCCTGGGGTAACACCCACCAGGTAAAATCTACATTAAAGCCAGACAATTAAAGCCCACTAATGGCAATTAACTCTCACAATGGGCCATGGAAGAAACAAGTCCCGCCCTGTGTGCCTTCCTCTGGACGTCCCAGCCAGTATATGGGTAATGGCTGTTCGTGTGAGTCAGCAAGCCATGTAAAGGCATGTGACATGCTCATTTGACCCTGGCCTCCATCTTGTGCAAGTAATTT
The DNA here is from genome assembly GCF_027887155.1 of Malaclemys terrapin pileata. Classification (NCBI taxonomy): domain Eukaryota; kingdom Metazoa; phylum Chordata; order Testudines; family Emydidae; genus Malaclemys; species Malaclemys terrapin. The sequence continues at coordinate 346,194,779 of NC_071505.1, read as the reverse complement.
TCCACAAACTGTGCTGCGGGCTTTGTTTGGGGCAGGAAAATTCCAAGCACATGGCAGAGGGTATAAAAGACCCTTGCAACATCTCCATGTTGCCTCTTACCTGTTTGATTCTCTGGACTTACAACTAAAAGGAGTTTATTTGAATTATGGACTGAGGACCTTCCAATCTTTTGGAAGTAACCAGAGACTTTACAAGCCAGCAGTCTGTAACATCACTGCTACAAACCTGATACATGAACATTGCCATTACTAACGAGGAGTCCAGTGTTGGTGAGAGAGACCAGCTTTGGGGCTTACACAGAGCTCCTAAATCTGTGCTAAAACATAAAGTACCAGGGGCTAGTCGTGTTAATCTGTATCCACAAAAACAACAAGCAGTCCAGTGGCACCTTAAAGACTAACAGATTTATTTGGGCATAAGCTTTCATGGGTAAAAAACCTCACTTCTTCAGATGCATGGAGTGAAAGTTACAGATGCAGGCATTATATACTGACACATGGAGAGAAGGAGAGTTACCTTACAAGTGGAGAACCAGTGTTGACAGGGCCAATTCGATCAGGTTGGATGTAGTCCACTCCCAATGATTGATGAGGAGGTGTCAATTCTGCTTTTGTAATGGCAAAGCTGCTTTTGTAATGAGCCAGCCACTCCCAGTCCCTATTCAAGCCCAAATTAAAGGTGTTAAATTTGCAAATTTCAGAGTAACAGCCGTGTTAGTCTGTATCCGCAAAAAGAAGAACAGGAGTACTTGTGGCACCTTAGAGACTAACAAATTTATTAGAGCATAAGCTTTCGTGGACTACAGCCCACTTCTTCGGATGCATATAGAATGGAACATATAATGAGGAGATATATATACACACATACAGAGAGAGCATAAACAGGTGGGAGTTGTCTTACCAACTCTGAGAGGCCAATTAATTAAGAAAAAAAAAAAAAAAAAAAAAAACTTTTGAAGTGATAATCAAGCTAGCCGAGTACAGACAGTGTGATAAGAAGTGTGAGAGTACTTACAAGGGGAGATAGTCAACGTTTGTAATGGCTCAGCCATTCCCAGTCCTTATTCAAACCGGAGTTAATTGTGTCTAGTTTGCATATCAATTCTAGCTCTGCAGTCTCTCTTTGGAGTCTGTTTTTGAAGTTTTTCTGTTGTAATATAGCCACCCGCAGGTCTGTCACTGAATGACCAGACAGGTTAAAGTGTTCTCCCACTGGTTTTTGAGTATTTTGATTCCTGATGTCAGATTTGTGTCCATTAATTCTTTTGCGTAGAGACTGTCCGGTTTGGCCAATGTACATGGCAGAGGGGCATTGCTGGCACATGATGGCATAGATCACATTGGTAGATGTGCAGGTGAACGAGCCCCTGATGGTATGGCTGATGTGATTAGGTCCTATGATGATGTCACTTGAATAGATATGTGGACAGAGTTGGCATCGGGGTTTGTTACAAGGATAGGTTCCTGGGTTAGTGGTTTTGTTCAGTGATGTGTGGTTGCTGGTGAGTATTTGCTTTAGGTTGGGGGGTTGTCTGTAAGCGAGGACAGGTCTGTCTCCCAAGATCTGTGAGAGTAAAGGATCATCTTTCAGGATAGGTTGTAGATCTCTGATGATGCGCTGGAGAGGTTTTAGTTGGGGGCTGAAGGTGACAGCTAGTGGTGTTCTGTTATTTTCTTTGTTGGGCCTGTCTTGTAGGAGGTGACTTCTGGGTACTCGTCTGGCTCTGTCAATCTGTTTTTTCACTTCAGCAGGTGGGTATTGTAGTTTTAAGAATGCTTGATAGAGATCTTGTAGGTGCTTGTCTCTATCCGAGGGATTGGAGCAAATGCGGTTATATCTTAGAGCTTGGCTGTAGACAATGGATCGTGTGGTGTGTCCTGGATGGAAGCTGGAGGCATGTAGGTAAGTGTAGCGGTCAGTAGGTTTCCGGTATAGGGTGGTATTGATGTGACCATCGCTTATTAGCACAGTAGTGTCCAGGAAATGGACCGCTTGTGTGGATTGATCTAGGCTGAGGTTGATGGTGGGATGGAAATTATTGAAATCATGGTGAAATTCCTCAAGGGCTTCTTTTCCATGGGTCCAGATGATGAAGATGTCATCAATGTAGCGCAAGTAGAGTAGGGGCGTTAGGGGCGTTAGCAATGCCCCTCTGCCATGTACATTGGCCAAACCGGACAGTCTCTACGCAAAAGAATTAATGGACACAAATCTGACATCAGGAATCAAAATACTCAAAAACCAGTGGGAGAACACTTTAACCTGTCTGGTCATTCAGTGACAGACCTGCGGGTGGCTATATTACAACAGAAAAACTTCAAAAACAGACTCCAAAGAGAGACTGCAGAGCTAGAATTGATATGCAAACTAGACACAATTAACTCCGGTTTGAATAAGGACTGGGAATGGCTGAGCCATTACAAACGTTGACTATCTCCCCTTGTAAGTACTCTCACACTTCTTATCACACTGTCTGTACTCGGCTAGCTTGATTATCACTTCAAAAGTTTTTTTTTTTTTTTTTTTTTTTCTCTTAATTAATTGGCCTCTCAGAGTTAGTAAGACAACTCCCACCTGTTTATGCTCTCTGTATGTGTGTATATATATCTCCTCATTATATGTTCCATTCTATATGCATCCGAAGAAGTGGGCTGTAGTCCACGAAAGCTTATGCTCTAATAAATTTGTTAGTCTCTAAGGTGCCACAAATTTGCAAATGAATTTTAGTTCTGCAGTTTCTCCTTGAAGTCTGTTTCTGAAGTTATTTTGTTCAAGTATAGCTCCTTTTAAATCTGTTATAGAATGTCCAGGAAGATTGAAGTGTTCTCCTACTGGCTTTTGTATGTTACCATTCCTGGTGTCCAATTTGTGTCCATTTATTCTTTTACGTAGAGACTGTCCGGTTTGGCCAATGTACATGGCAGAGAGGCATTGCTGGCACATGATGGCATATATCACATTGGTAGATGTGCAGGTGAACGAGCCCCTGATGGTGTGTGATGTGGTTGGGTCCTCTGATGGTGTCACTCGAGTAGATATGGGGACAGAGTAGGCAACGAGGTTTACTACAGTTATTGGTTCCTGGGTTAGTGTTTCTGTGGTGTGGTGTGTAGTTGCTGGTGAGTATTTGCTTCAGGTTGGGGGGCCGTCTGTAAGCAAGGACTGGCCTGCCTCCCAAGGTCTGTGAGAGTGAGGGATTGTTTTTCAGGATAGTTTATAGATTGTTGATAATGTGCTGGAGAGGTTTTAGCTAGGGGCTATTTCTTATGGCCAGTAGTGTTCTGTTATTTTCCTTGTTGGGCCTGTCTTGTAGTAGGTGACTTCTGGGTACCTGTCTTGCTCTGTCAATCTGTTTCCTCACTTCCCCAGGTGGATATTGTAGTTTTAAGAATGCTTGATAAAGATCTTGTAGGTGTTCGTCTCTGTCTGAGGGATTGGAGCAAATGCATTTGTATCTTAGGGCTTGTCTGTAGACAATGGATCGTGTGATGTGTCCTGGATGGAAGCTGGAGGCATGTAGGTAAGTATAGCGGTCAGTAGGTTTCCGGTATAGGGTGGTGTTTATGTGACCATCACTTATTTGCACTGTAGTGTCTAGGAAGTGGATCTCTTGTGTGGACTGGTCCAGGCTGAGGTTGATGGTGAGGTGGAAATTGTTGAAATCCAGGTGGAATTCTTCCAGGGCCTCCTTCCCGTGGGTCCATATGATGGAGATGTCATCAATGTAGCGCAAGTAGAGGAGGGGCGCTAGGGGACGAGAGCTGAGGAAGCATTGTTCTAAGTCAGCCATAAAAATGTTGGCATATTGTGTGGCCATGCAGGTACCCATAGCAGTGCCACTGACTTGAAGGTATAAGTTGTCCCCAAATCTGAAGTGGTTGTGGGTGAGGACAAAGTCACAAAGCTCAGCCACCAGGTGTGCTGTGGCCTCATCAGGGATACTGTTCCTGGCAGCTTGTAGTCCATTAATCTGGGCTTGAATAGGGACTGGGAGTGGCTGGCTCATTACAAAAGCAGCTTTGCCTCTCCTGGAATTGACACCTCCTCATTTATTATTGGGAGTGGACTACATCCACCCTGATTGAATTGGCCCTGTCAACACTGGTTCTCCACTTGCGAAGTAACTCCCTGCTCTCCATGTGTCAGCATATAATGCCTGCATCTGTAACTTTCACTCCATGCATCTGAAGAAGTGGGTTTTTTACCCACGAAAGCTTATGCCCAAATAAATCTGTTAGTCTTTAAGGTGCCACTGGACTCCTTGTTGTTTTTGTGGATACAGACTAACATGGCTACCCCTCTGATACATTGCCATTACTGTATGTCTATGATCGATTAACCATTTTAACTCTCTTCTTCTTTTCTTTATAAATAAACCTTTAGCTTTAGGTTTCATATTAAGAAAAACTTTCTAACTAAAACTATAGTTAATCTCTGGAATACCAAGGGCAGTTGTGGCATCTTTGTCATTGGAGAGTTTAAAGAACAGATTAGACAAACACCTGTCAGAGATGGTTTAGGTTCACTTGGTCCTTCCTCAGTGCAGAGGGCTGCACCAGATGACCTCTCAAGGTTCCTTCTAGCCCTACACACTTTGCTTAACTGGCAAGGCTCAAGAGTTTACCTGAGTCGTTTCCAGCCAGGTTTGAAGACAGAAGTATGTCAAGGGGATCAGCAGAGACGTCATCATGGTTCCAACGTCCCTGGTGCAGCTGCAGGAGAATCCATCAGGAACGTCAGTGGAGATTTGGGGTGAAAGAACGCATCAAAACCAAACATCCTCCCGATTGTTTCACTGTGATCTGTTGTTCCACATTCAGTAACTGGGATTTCCCAGGCAGGAATTGCTATCTCACGGACTGCAGCCCAACCCCAGGAGGCGTGTTTGACCCTGAAATACAGTTCTCAGCTGGAGGGGTGGGGAGTAGTTGTGGGGAAATCCTGATTTCACTTCATGTTGATCATATTTACCTAAAAAACTTTGGGTATGGAAGTGTCTTGCTCAGGGAAAGCAAGATAGGCCAGGAGCAGGGAGAGCTGGGGTATTTACTGAGGGGTAGGGGATGGGATTTTCACTGAACACAAGGAAACGCCATCCTTCCCCTGGGTTTTGTCCATAAAGAGTAGGGCCTGAGATGGTGTTTTCCTTCCCTTTGTGTAACTTAGGGATTGGCTTGGAGCAGGCAAGTGCTAAACTGTGCCAGGGGGTGATGGTAAGTGATGGATGTGTGCAAAGAGTGAATGGGTACATCACACAGGAGTTTATGTCCTGCCTAGCCCTGCCTTGAGTGCAGGGACTGGACTAGAAAACCTCTCGAGGTCCCTTCCAGTCCTACACTTCTGTGATTCTATGTGTGTGCAGAACAGGTGGGTGGAAAATGAGTGAGGGTGTGGAGTGAGTGTGGGTGCACGTAGAATAGAAGGGTGTGGAGAGGGGGGCTGGGGATATGAATGAATGGCTCTATGGATTCAGAGTGTGTGTGTGTGTGTGTGTGTGTGTGTAAGTGTAGAATGGATGAAGGCAGGTGGTGGAGTAAATTGTATCGGGGGAGTATGTGCGTAATAAGTGTGGGTAGAAAGAGGGATGTGGAATGAATGCATGGAGTGGGTGTGAGTAGAACAAATGGGCAATGCACCCACAAATGCATGCATAGCTATGTAAATTCATGCACATTTATACAATTCATGCAAACACATGCAAATAGTGTTTAACTTTTTTTGTTTGCGAACATTGGCCTCTAGGCACTATCTTAAAGCAAACATGTCAAAATATTCCCTTTTCTTCCTCAGAATCCTTATTTTGTCTAAATCCATTGCATATTTCTTTTAACAACAATGCAGACATTGGGCCACAGAATTCTTCTCCATTTGAAATGGATTTTCCATGGTAGTTTGACATTGCAAGAAAAAGATCTGAACTCGGAAACATTTTGACGCACAGCCACATTCTCGGTGGTTCAAGCTTGTTTTTTTGTTAAGGGCAGTGTCCCCTTTTGAATATAAACCCTCCAAAACCAACTTTTTTACCAACTGTAAAATGCATGTATTTGTATCCTGTCCTAAATCTCATAGAGATTTTTTACACATTCCTCCCTCTCTCTATTACCTAGTTGTGACACCACAAATGGAGTTGCACTCCAAAGCCCCCACTTCTCCTGGGATTTCTAGTAGAGTTGAAGGCTCTGCAAAATACTTAATACAGTTCCAGACTATGTTACTCTTTCAGATATCTTCTATAGGGCTGATGGGAGGATAACATGGATTCCCCCTGGCCTGGTCCCTAGAAATTCTATAAAATATCTCTAAAATGTGTACGAATTTTGATTTGATTACAGGATTTTCTTCCCTCTCATGTAGTCTTGCCTCAGCAAGCACAATACTGCAGATGTCTTTGTATATGTTATTTATTTAGGGCAAGAAGGTGATACTTTTAAATGTATTGTATAATACCTTACACACATGGTTATGTCTAGAATAGAGTGTTTTGATGTCCTGTTTTCACTGGAGTTAACTAACTGCCAAATAACCCAAATTAACTAACATCTTTTAAAATACTGATTTAGACACTTCACAAATGTTTGTCCCAGGGCTGAGCCCTAGGGTAAAGCACAAACTTTTATCACCTTGTCTTCAAAGGTGTGTTTTCTACAGCTGGAGAACTTGCATGCTTTAGCTACCTTGCTGTAAAACCCTAATGGAGACAAAGCTCTGTAGTATTACTGTGATATGGCTAGGCAAGGTCAGCATGCAGGGGGAGAGGGGACGCAGGGGTGACCTAACCCCAACTACATCACAATAAAAACTACAGAGTCCCTTACAACTGAAAATAGCAGCTACAAAACTGTCCCAGTAAAAGACGTCTCTCGGCTCTCGATGTTCTTCCTCCAAAGTGAGCCAGTTCTTACTCTGGCTGGGACAAATAAAATATTGAACAGACTCAGTAATGCTGATTGGCTAAGAATTGTGCACATCCTATACTCTGACCTTTGTTGTTGCTCTCCTCTGGACTCTCTCCAGTGTACCCACATCTTTCCTAAAATATGGCACCCAGAACTGGACACAGTTCTCCAGCTGAGGCCTCACCAGTGTTGAGTCCAGCAGGACAGTTATCTCCCCTGTCTTACATACGACACTGGTTAATATATTGCAGACATATATCAGCCTTTTTTGCAACTGCATCACACTGTGGACTCATATTCAGCTTGTGATCCACTATAACCCCAAGATCCTTTTCAGCAATACTCCCACCTAGCCACTTATTCGCCAGTTTGTGGCTGTGCATTTGATTTTTCTTTCCTAACTGCAGTACTTTACATTTTCTTTATTTAATTTCATCCTGCTGATTTCAGACAAATTCTGATTTGTCAAGGTCATTTTGAATTCTAATTCTGACCTCCAAAGTGCTTTCAACCCCTTCTCCCACTTCGCGTCATTGTAAACTTTAGAAGAATCCTTATCCATTCCATTATCCAAATCACTAATGAAAATGCTGAATTGTACTGGACCTCGGACTGACCCTTGCGGGACCCCACTAGATACGCCCTCCCAGTTTGACAGCGTGTGACGCTGTATGGAATATGGGAGACACTTTATGATATTGTTGATACTTACATTAAAAAATTGCCAGGAATCTCACCAGATATGCCATGTGTGAAAATGTTATAATTTGCCAAGTATGATAATTTTGCTTATGTGTTCGTATCACCTTTGTATTATGAATTATAGATATGACTGGTACTTGTGCTATGTTCGTGGGTGACACCCCCAGACAGATTGGCATCCACACGGCCTAGTCTGTTCGAGGGCCCATCAAGGGTCATCAACTATACAATGAACCCATTGAAAGGAACTAGGGGATACACCTTATGAGTCAGCTAGGCATATGGTATGCTTAGGGACAGAACTCTAAGGCTTTTCCATGCCACGTGCTGTGAAGCTTGTATTTAGAACAAAGGAATTACAAGCCACATGGCAAAAGAATATAAAAGGCAGTTGCATCATCTCCATCTTGTCTTCAATCCTGTTTCTTATCTCTGGAGGAACTTTACTACAAACTGAAGCTCTGAACAAAGGACTGAATGACCCATCCAAGCTGTGGGTGTGTTCCAGAGGGACTTTCAAGCCAGCAAACTCGTCAACACTGCTGAGAACCTGATATATGGACTTTGCAGTCTCTGTATGTATCTACGTGCTTTATCATTTAACAACTTTCTTCTTGTTCTTTTTTCCCCTTATAATAAACCTTTAGTTTTAGACACTTAAGGATTGTCTGGCAGTGTGGTATTTTGGGTAAGATCCAGACGAATATTGACCTGATAACGTGGCTGATCTTTTGGGGTCAGAAGAACATTTTGTATAGTGAGCAGAAGTATTTTAATAACTTCTCACTGTACTCAACCATGTGCTGATTGGAGCCAGAGAATTGGAATGCATAATTGCTTTTTTTTTTTTTTTTTTTTTTTTTGCGTAATTGCATAACTGCTTCTCCCCCACCCCCCACCAGTCTTGGGAGTATCTGCTCTCCCTTTTTCAGCCTGTCCTGACCTTGGCATTTTCAGTGAGGGCTACCCCAGGCACTCTGGGTCTCACAGTGAGCCACTGATAACTACTCTGAGTATGGTCTTTCAACCTGTTGTGTATCCACCTTATAGTAATTTCATCTAGACAACATTTCCCTAGTTTGCTCATGAGACTATTATGTGGGACTGTGCAAAAGTCTTGCTAAAATCAAGATATATCACTTCTACAGCTTCCCCCATCCACTAAGTCAGTCACCCTGTCAATGAAGGACCTTAGACTGATTTGGCATAATTTGTTCTTGACAATTCCATGCTGTCTGTTTCTTTTAAGTATTATCCTTTAGGTGCTTACAAATTGATTGTTTAATAATTTATTCCAGTATCTCTCCAGGTATCTGGGATGACAGGTATGCATAGAATCATAGACTCAGACTCATAGACTTTAAGGTCAGAAGGGACCATTATGATCATCTAGTCTGACCTCCTGCACAACGCAGGCCACAGAATCTCACCCACCCACTCCTGTATCAAACCTGTGTCTGAGCCATTGAAGTCCTCAAATCATGGTTTAAAGACTTCAAGGTGCAGAGAATCTTCCAGCAAGTGACCCATGCCCCATGCTGCAGAGGAAGGCGAACCCCTCCCCCCAGGGCTTCTGCCAATCTGCCCTGGAGGAAAATTCCTTCCCAACCCCAAATATGGTGATCAGCTAAACCCTGAGCATGTGGGCAAGACTCACCAGCCAGACACCCAGGAAAGAATTCTCTGTAGTAACTCAGATCCCACCCCATCTAACATCCTATCACAAGCCATTGGGCATATTTACTGCTAGTAGACAAAGACGAATTGCCAAAATTAGGCTATCCCATTATACCATCCCCTCCATAAACTTATCAAGCTTAGTCTTGAAGCCAGATATGTCTTTTGCCCCCACTACTCCCCTTGGAAGGCTGTTCCAGAACTTCACTCCTCTAATGGTTAGAAACCTTCATCTAATTTCAAGTCTAAACTTCCTGATAGCCAGTTTATATCCATTTGTTCTTGTGTCCACATTGGTACTGAGCTTAAATAATTCCTCTCTCTCCCTGGTATTTATTCCTCTGATATATTTATAGAGAGCAATCATATCTCCCCTCAGCCTTCTTTTGGTTAGGCTAAACAAGCCAAGCTCTTTGAGTCTCCTTTCATAGGACAGGTTTTCCATTCCTCGGATCATCCTAGTAGCCCTTCTCTGAACCTGTTCCAGTTTGAATTCATCCTTCTTAAACATGGGAGACCAGAACTGCACACAATGTTCCAGACGAGGTCTCACCAGTGCCTTGTGTAATGGTACTAACACTTCCTTATCTCTACTGAAAATACCTCGCCTGATACATCCCAAGACCGCATTAGCTTTTTTCACGGCCATATCACATTGGTGGCTCATAGTCATCCTGTGATCAACCAATACTCCAAGGTCCCTCTCCTCCTCTATTTCTTCCAACTGATGCCTCCCCAGCTTATAACAATAATTCTTGTTGTTAATCCCTAAATGCATGACCTTGCACTTTTCACTATTAAATTTCATCCTATTACTATTACTCCAGTTTACAAGGTCATCCAGATCTTCCTGTATGATATCCCGGTCCATCTCTGTATTGGCAATACCTCACAGCTTTGTGTTGTCAGGGACTTTTTAACCCAGACGGCACGGTTCGTTGTCTGACCGCAGAGTGAGAGACAGGCAACACCAGCAAGGTCCAATACAAGCTCTTTATTGAAGAGTGCACACAACAATAGAGAGCGGCCCGTCCCCAAAGAGAACCAGCCACGATTACAATAACTAGTGAGATTATATAGACAGTTCCGTCACGTCATAGTTAAAGCAACCCAATCCCCCCCTTTACTAGTTAAAAGCTTCTAATATTCATGCATATCTATGTTCTTTGACAGTACAAACAGTTCATGATGCCTCAGCAGCTTCTTATCAGCTTTTTCGTCATGCACCAGAAACTAGGAGAAAGGAGGGAGTTAAGAACAGAAACAGGGAGTGGAGACTGCAAGTCTCCATATGTCCAAACAAACCGTTCCTAGTACATTTGGTACAAGAATACGGTCCCCCGCCCTTTATTTCATTCTTTGAAGCCCAAGCAAGCATGTCCTCATGTTTCACAGAGAGACAGGAATGGCCCAGCAACTACAGTTAGCCTAACTTTGGCTAAGCTGGCCAAACAACCTGTTCTATACTCCATTTTCCTTGGACCGAACAGTGTCATCGGCAAACTTTATTAGAACATTTCCACTTTTTGTGCCAAGGTCAGTAATAAAAAGATTAAACAAGATTGGTCCCAAAACTGATCCCTGAGGAACTTCACTAGTAATCTCCCTCCAGCCTGACAATTCACATTTCAGTACGACCCATTGTAGTCTCCCCTTTAACCAGTTCTTTATCCACCTTTCAATTTTAATATTGATCCCCATCTTTTCCAATTTAGCTAATGATTCCCCATGTGGAACCATATCAAATGCCTTACTGAAATTGAGGTAAATTAGATCCACTGCATTTCCTTTGTCTAATAATCTGTTAACTTCTCAAAGAAGGAGATCAGGTTGGTTTGGCACGATCTACCTTTTGTAAAACCATGTTGTATTTTGTCCCAGTTACCATTGACATCAATGTCCTTGATTACTTTTTCCTTCAAATTTTTTTCCAAGACCTTGCATACTACAGATGTCAAACTGACAGGCCTTTAGTTGCCCGGATCACTTTTTTTTTCCCTTTCTTAAAGATAGGAACTATGTTAGCAATTCTCCAGTCATATGGTACAACCCCTGAGTTTACAGATTCATTAAAAATTCTTGCTAATGGGCTTGCAACTTCATGTGCCAGTTCCTTTAGTGTTCTTGGATGAAGATTATCTGGGCCCCCTGATTTCGTCCCATTAAGCTGTTCGAGTTTGGCTTCTACCTCGGATGTGGTAATATCTACCTCCATCTCCTCATTCCTATTTGTCATCCTACCATTATCCCTAAGCTCTTCATTAGCCTCATTAAAGACTGAGGCAAAGTATTTATTTAGATATTGGGCCATGCCTAGATTATCCTTAACCTCCACTCCATCCTCAGTCTTTAGCGGTCCCACTTCTTCTTTCTTTGTTTTCTTCTTATTTATATGGCTATAGAACCTTTTACTATTGGTTTTAATTCCCTTTGCAAGGTCCAACTCTACATGGCTTTTGGCCTTTCTAACTTTATCCCTACATGTTCTGACCTCAATAAGGTAGCTTTCCTTGCTGATCCCTCCCATCTTCCATTCCTTGTAGGATTTCTTCTTTTTCTTAATCACCTCTTTGAGATGCTTGCTCATCCAGCTTGGTCTACAACTCCTGCCTATGAATGTTTTCCCCTTTCTTGGGATGCAGGCTTCTGATAGTTTCTGCAACTTTGACTTGAAGTAATTCCAGGCTTCCTCCACCTTTAGATCCCCAAGTTTTTCAGTCCAATCCACTTCCCTAACTAATTTCCTTAATTCTTTAAAGTTAGCCCTTTTGAAATCAAAAAGCCTAGTCACAGATCTATTTTTGTTTATCCTTCCATTTAGTTTAAACTGAATTAGCTCATGATAGCTCGAACCAAGGTTGTCCCTTACAACCATTTATTCTATGAGGTCCTCACTACTCACCAAAACCAAATCTAAAATGACATCCCCTCTTGTTGGTTCAGCAACTACTTGGTGAAGGAATCCATCAGCTATCGCATCTAGGAAAATCTGAGCCCTGTTATTATTACTAGCACTTGTCCTCCAGTCTATATCTGGGAAGTTAAAGTCTCCCATGATCACACAATTCCCATTAGTGTTTACTTCATTAAAAACATTAGAGGTCTCTGGCCATATCCAAATCGGATCCCGGTGGTCTATAGCACACCCCAAGCACTATCCCGGGGAGGCTCTAGTAGCTTTCTTCCTCAATGTGATTTTTGCCCAGACAGACTCTGTCTTATCCATTCCCTCACTTCTTATTTCTTTACAGTCTACCTCCTCATTGATATACAATGCTACTCCACCACCTTTGCCTTTATTTCTGTCGGTGCCACAAGTACTCCTGTTCTTTTTGCGGATACAGACTAACACGGCTGCTACTTTGAAACCTTCAATACCTGTACACCAGTCATGACTACTATTCCACCATGTTTCTGTTATCCCTATAATATCCGGTTTCACTTCCTGCACCAGTAACTCTAGTTCCTCCATTTTGTTACGTAGGCTCCTTGCATTGGTGTACAAACATCTTAATTTTTGCTGTTTGGCTTCACTCACATTCTTTACCCAATTAGGCCCAGACATTCTACCGCCAGTATCACCTATTAGACTGGTATCTACACTACCCTTCCTCCTTATGTCCATTCTCCTACCCATGACAGTATCCTTTCTTGCTTCATTTTCTTCCCTCTCAATGTTAGAATCAGGTGTGGAGATTACGTGGACATCTCCCAACCATCGCCCCTCAATTCCTAGTTTAAAGCTCTCTTAATCAGTTGTGCCAGCCTCCATCCTAGAAGTCTATTTCCCTCCCTACTGAGGTGAAGTCCATCCCAAGAGAACAGTCCTCTGTCCATGAATGCTTCCCAGTGGCCATACATCCCAAAGCCCTCACTATAGCACCATTGCCTGAGCCATCTGTTGATCGCCATAATCTTGTCACACCTTTGTTGCCCTTCTCTAGGAACAGGCAGAATCCCACTGAAGATCACCTGAGCCTCGATTTCCTTAAGCGTCTTCCCCAGCCTGGCTTTTCCCCCAGGTTCTCTTTGTTCATCTTTTTAAAGAGGAACCTTTCAAGCTGTTCCAGTGTGGATAAAAATTTTTAAAAAGTCATTGGACCTACGAGACTGAATCCTGGGTCCCAAAGCACCCAGCTACCGGGTGGGTCTGTCTCTGTCACCCACACACTTACATGGCAGATCCAAGTTCAAATCCTTTCTCCCCCTCCAGTGGAGGGAGGACTTGAACCAGGGGTCTCCTACATTCCAGATGAGTACCCTAAGCACTGGGCTAAAAGTTATGAGGGAAGGCCTCACTTACTCCTCCTCCTTCCCCCCTCCCCCCCCCGGCATTTTGTGTAACTTTCTCTATGGGGCTGATCTGGTAAGCAGAGTCCAAGCACACTTACCAAATTGGGTCCTGCAGTCAAGTTAGGTGGAGGAACATCTGTCTTTCCTGGATTCATGCAGCACTCTGGGGCTATTACCCCAGACTTGAGGGGAGTGTTACCCCAGAACTTGTCCAAGCTAATTGCAGTCATATTGTGTGCATTCAGCCACCATTAATTAATAAATAGACCACCACATAGTTAAGGGTTAATTTGGACAAGCAGGGCTTTTGGAGGCAAGGTCAAAGAGTAACTGCAGGCTTGCAGTTTCTGCTAATCAGATTGGAAGGAGGGGAGAAAAGAGTCAACAAATTATGAGACAAAGAAAATAAGTGGATAGAGACCTTGAATTTGGGCTCCTTTCATATAGAAGATTATTATGGCTAAGATTGTTAGGAATGTTTTATTGATAAGTAGTTTTTTGAAGTTAGGAGAATTGATGACCCAGTAGAGGTCATTGTGGGCTATTTGTTTTGTAAAAGCTAGTTATATAAAGACTCGATAATAGAGTGTACTTTGGAGCTGTTCTCTGAGGCTATCCTGAGAGACTTTTTCCTGACACCCTAGCCCCCAGCAGGGAAGCGATCAGCTATCATTGACCTGATGCTAATTACTTGATACCAGCTCAGATTTTGGTAATTATTTGAAATGTCATAAACCTATTGCTTATGTCTATGTGTATGCTTAAATCTAATAAATAGTAGTTTTAGATAAGAGCACACTTAATTGTATCAATCTTTTATCAGTCAGATGTGCTGTGTTCCCATTGATTTATTTCTGACGCCACCTGAAGTGAAACAGTTAAGTTACCACGGCTTTGGTAACAGATTTGGTGAACCAGCCAGGAGTGGTGGATGGGAGGGGATGATTGATACAAACAGTTTGTTTGTTTGTTTGTTTGCTTGTTTGTAATAGTGGAAGGGTGGAACAGGGTTGCAACCCTGTAATTTTCCACATCATAGCCTGAGAGTTGATTTACGGTTACATTTCATTACTAATTCAGGGCTAAGGCTGACAACCTGGTTGGGTAAGAAGATATGTCAGAAGGAAAGGGAACATCTGGAAAGAAAGAAAAGCTTGAAATGGTTTTGGATAACAGCTTGGCAGATTTTGTACAGAAGCATGATAATGGTCTCTGGAATTGTGGGAGCTTTACTGGTCCTGGACTGTTCCTGCAGCTCTTTAAGCAGATGGTAGCAATGCTAGTAGATAAAGAAATAAATCAGTTAAAGGCAGAAATAGAGGAGTTAGAGAAAGGAAAAAATTGAGAAAGACAAAGAAATATCCAGCCTGAGAGCAGCTCAGAGAGTGGCACTGCAGAAGCAGGGATGTGACAGCAAGAGAGAAAATAACAGGCTGGAGCACGAGATGTCTGGATTGAAACAATGGAGAGTGAAGGAATTGTTAGAACCTTACAAAAGGATTCCCAGGATAAGACGCAGGCAGATCATGGGAAATGTACGAGACAAGTTTGTGCTCTCACAGCCATGTTGGGAGAGCAGAAGGGAATATTGGCTGCAATTTGAGGGAGTCGTATCCTAGGAAGGGGCGGCAGGTTAGAGGAGGATCTTGACTCCTATCCTTCTCATTATTAGTATGAGAGGGATGATCCCTATTAGCTTCCTTTTCCCTTGGGCATTTCTGGGCAGTCCCTGTATGGTCCCTTACTTGAAACACTGGAAGATCTGCAGATGCCCATGCTCATAGCTCCCGTGATGAGAAAGATTGGTCCGCAAGGGGGTAACGAAAGAGGGGAAGAACGGGTAGAGGTCAGGCCCTTCACCCCGATGCAGCTAGAGCCGCAGGGAAATTGGTTGGTCCATTAACCCAAAGAACAGCCTTGGGATAGCTGGCACCCCCCGGTCTCACTCTGGCAGATGTGGCAGCAACTCCCACTCTTCTCTCGGAGTCAGGATAGGGCTTAGAGGTATGGGTTCCCCAGAATCTTTGGCCCTTGAAGCCCCACTTCTAGATTTGTTGTTGCTGTCTGTACTTTTCTTGGCTTAAGTTTTCCTTTCTTCCTAAATGGTTCTCCACACACATACCCCTCCTCCTCTTTCTCTCACTCCCCCCTCTCTGCTTCTTCTACCTCTCCCCGCCCCCCTTTCTGCTTCTTCTCTTTCCCCCCTCTCTCCCACTCCTTCTGTTTATTTCCCCCTCCTCTGCCGCTTTTTCCTTTTTGTGAGCTTTTTGTTTTGAAAGTTAAGGGTTAAAGTCACAGTTGGCTTTACTTTATTGAAAGTATTTTACTGTCCTTGAAGATATGGCTGCCAAGAAATAAGGAATGTGCTATTGATCCTGGAAAGCAGTTTTGAAAAAAGCAGTAAATTAACAAAAGAAGAATCAGGCCCAAAGACTGAAAAGTTTGTCTGCAGAAAGCAATCTTGTTTAAAGCAGTAGCCCTCCCAGATAAGCTAAAGGAAGGGGAGGAAGGAAAGAGAAGGGAGACAGACCTTATAGAAGTCGGAGCAGAGCCTCTGATCCCTGGCACGTGGAAATTTGGAGACGGCTCCTAAGCCTTGTCCACCCTGAAATTTTTGTTAAGACTGGCTGAGCACGTAGGGAAAACCCCGAGTGTGCCTCCTGTCACCTCCCTATAGGGAGGCTGGGTGCCCCTTGCCCTAGGCCCCCACCCTCAGCAGTGGCACATTTGGGTACCAAGGGGTGAGGGAAGTTCATGACTTATGTGAAGTTTGAAGGAGAGGCGTTTGGACAGAATTTGTTGTTAGTCCTTGATGAGTACTCAGAATGAATACCTGTTTGAATCTCTGGTTGGAGTTAGGACCTTACAGGGATTTCATGAGGCATGGAGTGTTGTTCTCTTTTGCAGGGACATTCTGTATCAGATAGGGAAGAGGAGAAATAATTTGGCTTAATTGATTTGTGAGGAGAAGGGATCCTGGGAATTAATGTCTTAAGAGAATTAAGAGTGTTAGTTGATTTTGCTAACAGGGTTCTATGGGAAACTCCTTCTGGCACATCCTGGGAACCAGTGAAGATTTTAGCAAGCTACCCGATAGAGGTCCTTATGGCATCTGAAGAACTAAGGTGGGCCATGTGGACTCCAGAAGTTCTAGCAATTGCAGAAAAATACCAGGAGATATGGGCCAAGAATAAAATAGTGTGGTAAAATTCAGGTAGAAATCCTAGATACAGGCCCCAGCCCCCCACTCCAGCAGCAGTACAGGTATCCAAGGGAGGCAGAAGCCAGCCTGAAAGAAACAATTTGTGGACTTTTGAGCCAAGGGGTTTTAGTGGAAGAGCAAAGCCCCAATAATGTTACCCTCTGGCTGGTCCTTAAAAGTGACGGCAGGACTTGGTAAGGGATTTTTGCCCATTAATTGGGTGTCCCACTGATAGCCTCCATTGTGGCTAAGGATCATAAGGTGATGGCCTCCACTGGGGTGGGGACACACACAGGGGTTTTCAGTTTTGGATTTGGCCAATGCTTTCTTTGCTATCCCTTCACATGGGGACAGCTATTATAAATTCGCTTTTACATTTCAAGGGAAGCAGTTGTGTTTTGCCAGGGTCACCATGGGTTGGAACAATGCCCCTATTATTTATCATGCCCCTATAGTCAATATGTGGAATTGGATGCCTGAAAGAGATTGTGTCATTTCTTATGTGGATGGCATACTGGTTTGCACTCAGACCAGGGTAAGAGAATTTGGAAGTATTGGATAGGATGTTACAAAAGATTCAGGAAGTTGGGTGGAATGGAATTGGGACCCTCTGCAGCAGGAAGCCATGGTCCAGTTAAAACAGGCCTTGGTCAGGCTCCAGTGTTAGCATATCCCCAATGGGACAGCTGTTTGTGAGGCAGCTGGCTACTGAAACGGGGATGAAAGCTGTACTGAGTCAGAACCATGGAACAGGGCTCTGCCCTGTGGCTTATGCCTCCAAAATTGTAAGTGAAGTAGAGAAGGGATTCACCCTCTGTAAAAAGGAGGGTTTGATACTAGTTTGGGCTTTGCAGCAGTGGGAATACCTGGTGGGATTGTCTTCTGTGTTATTGAAAACTGTCCATTCTTCAGTGAAATATGTACTTACTGGCAAGATGAATAATGGTCACGTGCCCAGCCCCAGCAAGCCCTAAGCAAATCAGGGCTGATGAATTTGCTGAGCGCCAAGTGGATGCTCAAAGCACAGTTAAAATTTTAAGAGCCCCTCCCAAGGAAAAAAGTTGGGTGGAAGAGGGACTTAGGCCTGGATGGGTCTGAGTAAAAGTTAATAATTTTAGTTTAAACATTTAAGTGATACCTCCCGCTATATAAGGAAGGAAAGAGTTTATTTTGCTTTGTGTTTTAGATTGATAAAGTTTTAGACAAGAGCACACTTACTTGTATCAATCTTTCATCAGCTAGAAGCGCTGTGTTCCTATTGATTTATTCCTGAAACCGCCTGGAGCAAAACAGTTACGTTACCACGGCTTTGGGTTTTAAGACTGCGGGTAACTGGGCTGGCATGGGGCTGCAGTGCACATGCT
This sequence comes from Malaclemys terrapin pileata, assembly GCF_027887155.1. Classification (NCBI taxonomy): domain Eukaryota; kingdom Metazoa; phylum Chordata; order Testudines; family Emydidae; genus Malaclemys; species Malaclemys terrapin. The sequence goes on along the minus strand of NC_071505.1, from coordinate 346,176,641 downwards.
CAAAGGCAGAAACGTAGGAGCCTGGGAAATTGGTTACTGCGAAGATGTAGGTGCCAAGTGAGTTTATGGGCCTACAGGATTCATGTGCTGCTGAGTAGGGGCTTTGTGAATCCTGGGATTTAGGTGCCTAAAGTGGCAGCTAGCTAGGGATAGATGGATAGATATTAGCTGCCCTGGCAATCTCTGGGAAGAGATGAAAAACTTTCTGCTTTGTAGGCTCACCTAATGTTATGAACAGATCGTCTTGGTGGTTGTGTAAAAAGAGGGTGGCACTCAGGGATGTTTGCACTCTATGAAATAGTTGTGTTCAATGTATTTTATGATGTAGGTGTGGTCACAGTAAGTGGATTCTTTGTTTTCGCTACATAGGGTTTTAAATATTTCTGTAGCTTCCCTCCCTGTCCCGAAAACTTTTATCATTTCATAACAAATTAGAGCTCTAAAATCAACTGAACAGAAAATATTAGCCGTTTCATTCTCTGCACCAGATTCTACCCTCTGATATTATAATTTGCATTAAAAAGGGGCCTAGCGATCCTGTTAGGGCTTCCCCTCGCCCTTCCTTGGTTCTTGTCACGCAGACAGAAAGCAGAAGGCCAGAGTCCAAAGTGCAGGCAATGTGATGTTTATTGGAGTTAATCAAGCATAACCACAACTCTATATACCTGCAGAGCTTTTCCTGTCCTGCCCTCCTCTTTCTTAGCAGGCCTACTTATACCTGTAGTGCACTTCCCTGGTCCCATCCTTTGCAATTTATGGTCATGTTCTGTTTTGAAGGGTCATGAGTCTGGGGGCTTCAGTACCACCTTTTTTGTACCGCATGGGAGGGGGAGGTAGTGAGGTTGTGTTTCAGCCAGGGTCACTGTTTCTTTGGCTTTTAGTGTTTCTTATACTTTGCCCCCACCCTCCTGACTGGTTGCTTGACCTTGGCTTGGGAGAGGAGTTGTGCATTTGTATATCAAACTCCCACCATATCTAGCAACACTTTGACTCTGTTCCTTATCTTTCTTCATTGTACTAAAAACCCCCATCTGGCTGGGCAGAAGCAACCCACAGTGTCTTTGTTCCTTGCTCACACATTTTAGTAAGGATATGTAATGAGTGGGCATGATCGCCCGCCCTGATGGATGGGGAGAGAACCGCAACTGCCCCCTAGTGGGCATAACTGGGATTCCTGCGGCCGCCCCGCCGGAAGCAGAGGGGCAGGACAAGAACCGGAAATATAAAAGGCAGGCCCTCCAGCTCAGTTAGAGGAGAACTGCCAGAGGAGCAGGACGTCCCCTGCTGCTGGAGCTTGGAGCCGATGGAGGTCGCTACAGTGCCAGAGACCTGGAGAAACTGCTGGAGCAACCAGACACCATGTACTTGAGGAGCGGTTGGGGCTGCCGCTAGCCATTTACCCCACCGAGATGAATGACAACCCCGGAACCCAGATACCGCTGGACTGGGGTTGTAGGAATGAGTCCAGTCAAGCTGGTTCGGCTTTATTACTGACTGCAATGTGGCCAATGTGTTGCAGCTGGATTTCCCCGCTGACCACTCCACCACTGTTAGGGCCCTGGACTGGGATGCAGTGGAGTGGGTGGGCCTGCGTCCCCCTATCCCCTGCCACCCCACCATCAGGGGTGGCAGCCTGCCCACCTTTAGGCCAGTAGGCCTGCATTGGTCTGGCACCCACCCGAGCTAGGGTACCAGATGGTTTTGCTGACTCTCCCACCCAAGAGCTAATCTCCCCTAGACTGCTGTGTTGCTCTGCCTGACTGCAAGCCAGAGCCATTAACTGATTACAGTCCCATCCTGATTGAAGGCTCCAGGCCTATAGACTTGCTGCTACCCTGTACAACTGCAGGCCAGAACCATTAACTGTGTGCTTCCCCGCCCTGTCTGAGCATTGGGGCTACCAAACCCAATCGCAGCCTGGCTGGGACTGCAGGCACTGTTCCCTCTAAGCTGTGCGCATGTGCGTGTGCACACAGATCCTAAACCCCACGCACACGGTGAAATACCACGCGCACAAAAATTTTCACAGAAGCAACAACAATTTGCACAGAAGAAATTTTTTGCGCACATGGCCTTTCAAAAATTAGAGGGAATATTGACTGCAGGCTGGGGCATATTAACTGTCGGCTATTTCCCCGCTGAATGGAGTTGCTCCAGGAACATTGCAACAAGAGGGCTGTGTCTCCCTCCCTGACGGATGGGGAGAGAACTGCAACTACCATACACGTGGTGGAGAATGTGGGCAACACCCGCCCCCTGAGACAGAGGGGTACCACCCTTGTGCCTAGACAAAACTCTACCTGAGCATCGTTATGGAATTTGAACCATTAATGAAATCGTGGGCCAAAACCCAACAGCAACAGCAGGCCGCCCAACTCCAGCAACAGCAGCAGTTACTTCAGCAACTGGGGGCCCAGCAGCAGCTGCTCTGGGAGTTGGGGGCCCAGCAGCGGGACCAGCAGAGGCAATGTTTCCAACAACTGGCTGTCCTGCTACCCCACTCCCCTAGCCGTGGAGGAGCGGCAGTCCTGGTGGCCCCATGCTGCCACTACAGCTCACGAAAATGGGCCCAGAAGATGACCCTGAGGCATTTCTGATTGCTTTTGAGAGAGTTGCCTTGCCAGCTGGGTGGGCCCCAGAACAATGGGCCCTTTATTTGATGGGGGCCACCCAAGCCGCCTATCAGAGTCTTCCTAATGTGGAAGCCCACAACTATAGAGCAGTCAAGACTGCCATCTTGGATGCTCTGGACATTACCCCCAAAACATTTCAGTGTGGGTTTCAGGGAAAGACATATCCGCCAGGGGCATGACCTTGCATCGTGGCCCAGGAGCTTAAGGATGCCTGATGGAATGGCTCCAACCAGAGCGGCACACGGCCACCGAACTCTCCAAACAGGTGGTAGTTGAACAATTCGTTCACATCCTCCCGCCCCAAAGGAGGTCATGGGTCTTGCGGCACCAGCCCACCATCCTGGAGGTGGCTGTCAGCCTCATGGAGGACTTCTTAGCTGCTGAGACCCCGGCAGTGCCAGGGCCCATGGCCACAGTGTGGACTCCCCTCCCAACCACTGGAAAGCCCCCTGAGCCTCCAACTGCAACCCGCCTGGCCCCGGGCCGCAAAGACAGCTGGCACGATGGGAGCCCATCTCATTCTACCCTGAAGCCCCATGGTACACCGACCAAATGCGAAAGAGAATGAAGACCCCACGTAGAGAACATCCTGAGCACCCTCGGAACCCCAAGGTCCGAAGAAACCCCACCAAGATTGGGCCCTGTTTTAGTTGTGGCCACTTCGGACACCTCCAGAGGCAGTGCCCCACCATGGACTGCTTCTTTGGTGAAGTCAATGCTGGAGACACCCACTGTCACCCCAACCCCAAGGTGACTGTCCCTGATGGCCTTGAGTGGAGACAGGTAGATGCCTTAGTGGACTCCGGCTGTGGCTAGACTACGGTGCGGAGGTGCCTCGTCCCAGATAATGACCTGAGTCATGGCCCAATACGACTTCTCTGCATACACGGGGACATGAAGGCATATTCAAGCACTCAACTATCCCTCACGATTGATGGGCTAACCTGGCTGATGACTGTGGGAGTCACCACAAACCTCTCATGCCCCATCATCCTCAGGCAGGACTGGCCAGAATTTAACTAGGTCCCACATGCTTCGACCTTCAAAGCGCCACTTCTCTCCGGCCGCTGGCTGCGTGGCTGCCCCTGCTCCTCCTGAGTCCTCCGGCTCATGCTCACAGGGCCGCACCCTAACTCCCTCCCAGACCCTGCACCCCCAGCCCTGAGCCCCCTCCCACACCCTAACTCCCTCCCAGACCCTGCACCCCCAGCCCTGAGCCCCCTCCCACACCCTAACTCCCTCCCAGACCCTGCACCCCCACCCTGAGCCCCCTCCCACACCCTAACTCCCTCCCAGACCCTGCACCCCCACCCTGAGCCCCCTCCCACACCCTAACTCCCTCCCAGACCCTGCACCCCCAGCCCTGAGCCCCTCCCACACCCTAACTCCCTCCCAGACCCTGCACCCCCAGCCCTGAGCCCCTCCCACACCCTAACTCCCTCCCAGACCCTGCACCCCCAGCCCTGAGCCCCCTCCCACACCCTAACTCCCTCCCAGACCCTGCACCCCCAGCCCTGAGCCCCTCCCACACCCTAACTCCCTCCCAGACCCTGCACCCCACCCTGAGCCCCTCCCACACCCTAACTCCCTCCCAGACCCTGCACCCCCAGCCCTGAGCCCCAAGGGTAAGCCAGGGGCACCTCCCCACCACAGTACAGTATATAATGTCTTTTGTCTGCCCCCCAAAAATTTCCTTGGAACCTAACCCCCCCACACATTTACATTAAATCTTATGGGAAAATTGGATTTGTTTAACATTGTTTCACTTAAAGTTGCATTTTTCAGGAACATGACTACAGCGTTAAATGAGGAGTTACTGTTTTACCATCATTAACCGATCCCAACCCAGATTGTGGCCCCGTTGTGCTAGGGGCTGTACATAGGGAGGCTGTGCCAATCCCCAAAAGCTTACAATCTAGGGCAGACAAAGGCTGGTAGAAGAAAGCGAGGTAGAGTGACTTGTCCATTGTCACACACAGCAGACCAGGGGCAGAGCTGGGATGAAAGCCTGGGTCTCCTCACTCCCAGCCAGCTGCCTTATCCACTGGCCCACCCTCCCCCTCGGTTCCATAGGTACCGGACAGATGGAACTGCGGGCAGATTTGTATCATTGTCTAAACCAGTGTCTTTCAACGTTTCCACACTACTGTACCCCTTTCAGGAGTCTGATTTCTCTTCCATACCCCAAGTTTCACCTCACTTAAAAACTACTTGCTTACAAAATCAGACATAAACATACAAAAGTGACACAGCACACTAGTACTGAAATATTGCTTGTGGCACCTTAGAGACTAACAAATTTATTAGAGCATAAGCTCTAATGCATCCGAAGAAGTGGGCTGTAGTCCATGAAAGCTTATGCTCTAATAAATCTGTTAGTCTCTAAGGTGCCACAAGTACTCCTGCTCTTCTTTTTGCGGATACAGACTAACACGGCTGTTACTCTGAAACCTGAAATATTGCTGACTTTCTCATTTTTACCATATAATTATAGAATAAATCAATTGGAATATAAATATTGTACTTACATTTCAGTGTATGGTATATACAATGTATATGGTATATAGCCATATAAACAAGTCACTGTCGGTATGAAAGTTTAGTTTGTACTGACTTCTCTAGTGCTTTTTACGTAGCCTGTTGTAAAACTAGGCAAATATCTAGGTGAGTTGATGTATCTGCTGGAAGACCTCTGTGTACCCCCCAGGGGTAAACCACTGTACAGCCTGTTGTCTAGAGATGAATGCAGCAGAAATATCTGCAATTAGGTTAATGAAGAGTAAGAATTTAGTGATGTTACAATACCTGACTTCCCCAAGTGTCTCTGATTTCCTGCAGGCTGCTGACCCAAGCAAGAGATGACTTGCAATTGTAGTACTGTGAGCTGAGGGGTGAAAACATTATCTACTATATGTTCTTATCAGTTTAATCTGCAGTGTTTATAATGCAGGAAACAGCCTGACTTTATCTAAGAAACTTCCCTGCTGACTTTCACTTTCAGATTTAATGTTGTTGGTTTTTTTTAAAAAAGAAATAAGGGCCTAATCTAAATCTCAGCAAAGTCAATGGAAAGATCCCATTGATTTCAATGGGCTTTGGATCAGGCCTTTACAGACTCAAAAAGTTACTATGAGCTAGGGCCAGGGCTCCTGAGTATTCCCAGTGTCTCCTATTTCCAAATGTGTTCACAAAACTACCCCCGTTTTATCCTCTGTGCTTCCTGTTCTAGGGTTCTTTACCTCCCTGTCCCAGATGTTAAAGCCAAGCAAAAAAGACCCCAAACGCTCACATTCTTTAGGGGTAACAGCTTACTTAGATATCAAGTGAAATAATATATTACTAAAGTTTTTAACACTGGTATTAAAAGGTTGGATTTGATTGGGTTGAGTAAAAGTGCAAATGAATTAGAATTCCAGAAGGGAGCAGGTTGAGAATGTGGAGAGGGGAAAAATAACCATCCCAAAGGTATAAGGAAGCTTTCTCCCTATATTATGGATCCAAAGAACATGTTGAAATGGATAGCAGAGTACGCCCCTGTCAAGGCTGCTTCCCCACTTTGAACTTTAGGGTACAAATGTGGGGGCCTGCATGAAAACTTCTAAGCTTAACTACCAGCTTAGATCTGGTCCGCTGCCACCACTGCCAAATGTGCTAATTCCCTTCCCTGGGTAGCCTTGAGAGACTCTTCACCAATTCCCTGGTGAATACAGATCCAAACCCCTTGGATCTTAAAACAAGGAGAAATTAACCATCCCCCCTCCTTCCTCCCACCAACTCCTGGTGGATCAAGATCTAACCCCCTTGGATCTAAAAACAAGGAAAAATCAATCAGGTTCTTAAAAAGAAGGCTTTTAATTAAAGAAAAAGGTAAAAATCATCTCTGTAAAATCAGGATGGAAAATAACTTTACAGGATAATCAAACTTAAAGAGCTCAGAGGACTCCCCTCTAGCCTTAGGTTCAAAGTACAGCAAACAGAGATAAACACTCTAGTAAAAGGTACATTTACAAGTTGACAAACCAAAGATAAACTAACACGCCTTGCCTGGCTGTTTACTTACAAGTTTGAAATATGAGAGACTTGTTCAGAAAGATTTGGAGAACCTGGACTGATGTCTGGTCCCTCTCAGTCCCAAGAGCGAACAACCCCCAAAACAAAGAGCACAAACAAAAGCCTTCCCCCCTCCCCCCCAAGATTTGAAAGTATCTTGTCCCCTTATTGGTCCTTTGGGTCAGGTGTCAGCCAGGTTACCTGAGCTTCTTAACCCTTTACAGGTAAAAGGATTTTGGAGTCTCTGGCCAGGAGGGATTTTATAGTACTGTACACAGGAGAGCTGTTACCCTTCCCTTTATAGTTATGACACCCCCCCCAAATCACAGATAGTGTTGGACAGCCGGTTCCACACTGGCTGTGATTTCTTCCTGGAGCTCTAGGAGAAAACAGAGTTAATAAGACACATGCACCTTTAGACATACTACTGATTATATAAAAACTAACAATATGTTCCATTCCAAGAACAATTTTTAACCAGTTGACTCTGGGAAACTTTCCCAGGAGAGTGCATCAGCCACTTTGTTAGAAGCTCCTGAAATGTGTTGTATTTCAAAATCAAAATCTTGGAGAGCTAAACTCCACCGAAGAAGTTTTTGTTATTCCCCTTGGCGGTATGAAGCCACTGTAGCGCAGCATGGTCTGTTTGTAGTTGGAAACGCCGTCCCCAAACGTATGGGCGTAGCTTTTCCAGCGTGTACACAATGGCGTAGCATTCCTTTTCACTGATTGACCAGTGGCTTTCCCTCTCAGACAGTTTCTTGCTGAGAAACACAACAGGATGGAATTCGTGATCCGGTCCTTCCTGCATTAAAACTGCTCCCACGCCTCGCTCGGACGCATCTGTGGTTACTAGGAATGGTTTGTCAAAGTCTGGGGCCCTTAGCACAGGGTCAGACATGAGTGTCGCCTTAAGCTGGTTAAAGGCCTTTTGACACTCATCAGTCCACTGAACTGCATTAGGCTGTTTCTTTCTGGTTAGGTCTGTCAGTGGGGTGGCGATTTGGCTGTAGTGTGGTACAAATCGCCTATAATATCCGGCCAAGCCTAAGAAGGATTGGACCTGTTTCTCTGACTTTGGAACCAGCCACTTTTGAATAGCATCCACTTTGGCCTGTAGGGGATTTATAGTTCCTTCACCCACCTGGTGCCCCAGGTAAGTCACTCTGTTTTGGCCTATTTGACACTTTTTAGCCTTAACAGTTAGTCCTGCCTGCCTGATGCGCTCGAAGACTTTTTCCAGGTGCTCCAGGTGTTCTGCCCATGAATCAGAAAAAATGGCCACATCATCGAGGTAGGCAACTGCAGATTCTCCCAATCCCACTAGGAGACCATCTACAAGTCTTTGGAAGGTGGCGGGTGCATTTCGCAACCCGAAAGGGAGTACATTGAATTCATACACCCCTGCCTGGGTGACGAAGGCTGACCTTTCCTTAGCGGGTTCATCTAGTGGTACTTGCCAGTACCCTTTGGTTAAGTCTAAAGTAGAGATGAATTGGGCATGTCCCAATTTCTCCAATAGCTCATCTGTGCATGGCATTGGATAGTTGTCAGGACGAGTTACAGCATTTAGCTTACGGTAGTCCACGCAAAAGCGTATTTCCCCATCTGGTTTGGGAACTAGAACCACTGGAGATGCCCATGCACTGTTAAAGGGGCGGATTATACCCATCTGTAGCATGTCCTGGATCTCCTTTTGTATAGCAGTTTGGGCATGAGGTGACTCCCAGTAGGGTGGGGTTCTAATTGGGTGAGCATTACCTGTGTCAATGGAGTCGTATGCCCATTCGGTCCGTCCTGGAGTGGCTGAGAAAATTGGTGCAAAGCTTGTGCACAGCTCCTTGATCTGCTGTTGCTGCAGACGTCCAAGGGTCGCGGAGAGGTTCACCTCTTCCACACCACCATCCCTTTTTCGTTCGTAGTAGACACCTTCAGGCCACTCCACGTCATCTGTTTCCTGGGCTGTAAACTGGCAAACGTTTAATTCTCTGGAATAAAAGGGCTTAAGAGAATTAACATGGTATATATCTTAGGCTTTATGTTGGAGGTGGGGGAGGCTATGAGATAGTTAACAGCTCCTAGGCGCTCCTGTACCGTGAATGGTCCTTCCCACGACGCTTCCATTTTATGGGCCTGGAGCGCCTTTAAGACCATGACTTGGTCTCCTACTTTGAAGGACCATTCTCTGGAATGTTTATCATACCAGGCCTTTTGCTCTTCCTGAGCATCCTTTAGGTTTTCATTAGCAAGGGCTAAAGAGTGTCGGAGGGTGCTTTGTAGGTTGCTTACAAAGTCTAGAATGTTAGTTCCTGGAGAAGGCGTAAACCCCTCCCATTGCTGCTTCACCAACTGTAATGGCCCCTTAACCTCGCGGCCATACACAAGTTCAAATGGTGAAAACCCTAAACTGGGATGTGGTACAGCCCTGTAGGCAAAAAGCAACTGCTGCAACACTAGGTCCCAATCATTGGAGTGTTCATTTACGAATTTACATATCATGGTCCCCAAAGTTCCATTAAACCTCTCCACCAGGCCATTGGTTTCATGGTGGTAAGGGGTGGCAACCAAGTGATTCACCCCATGAGCTTCCCACAGGTTTTTCATGGTCCCTGCCAGGAAATTAGTCCCGAATCTGTAAGGATGTTGGAGGGCCAACCTACCCTGGCGAAAATGTCTGATAATGCCTGGCACACACTTTTAGCCCTGGTGTTGCTTAAGGGTACTGCTTCCGGCCATCGGGTAGCAAAATCCATGAAAGTCAGTATGTACTGCTTTCCTCTGGATGTCTTCTTTGGGAAAGGACCCAGAATATCTACAGCTACGCGCTGAAATGGGACCTCAATTATGGGTAGTGGCTGGAGAGGGGCTTTGACCTGGTCTTGGGGCTTTCCCACTCGTTGGCACACTTCACAAGACCGGACATAATTAGCAACGTCCTTGCCCATTCCCTCCCAGTGGAAGGACTTCCCCAACCGGTCTTTGGTTCTGTTCACCCCAGAATGGCCACTGGGATGATCATGGGCTAAGCTCAAGAGCTTTACCCGATACTTAGTGGGAACTACCAACTGTCTTTGAGGATGCCAGTCTTCCTGGTGCCCTCCAGAGTCTCCTTGTATAAAAGTCCTTGTTCTACAACAAACCGAGATCGGTTAGAAGAGCTGAGAGGCGGTGGGGTGCTCCGCGCCGCCGCCCAAGCTTTCTGAAGGCTGTCATCTGCTTCCTGCTTGGCCTGGAACTGTTCCCTTGATGCTGGAGACATCAGTTCCTCCTTGGACTGTGGACTTGGGCTTGGTCCCTCTGGAAGCGATGCAGGTGCTGGGGCTGTTTCCGTTGACTGAGAACCGCTGTCCGCTGGTGCACTATGTTGTATTTCAGGCTCTGGCTGAGCCTCTTGGGTAGGGTTATCGGCTGCTTCTGCCAGTTCAGGCTCACTGGTGCCCTCTGGCGTTGGAGTTGTAGACGGGTTTGCAAGCGTTGGACTCAGTGCTGGCAATGGTTCTGGTGCTGGTTGCGTTGCCAGTTCTGGTTCTGGGACTGGCTTTGGCTGGGTCTCTGGGATTGGATCCACTACAGCTGTTGCAGTCGTTGGCAGGGGATCCGGTTCCACCGCCTTTGTCTGGGTCTCTGGTAACACAGACGGGGCCCTGGTGGACGGCTCAGGAACAGGGATGGGGGTGAAAGCTTGCTTAGCCTGGCTGCGGGTGACTATTCCCACCCTCTTGGCTAGCTTCACATGGTTGGCCAAGTCTTCCCCCAGCAGCATGGGGATGGGATAATTGTCATAGACTGCAAAAGTCCACATTCCTGACCAGCCCTTGTACTGGACATGCAACTTGGCTGTAGGCAAGGCTACAGACTGTGACAATAAGGGTTGAATTGTCACTGGAGCCTCCAGGTTGATGAGTTTGGGGTCCATTAGGGATTGGTGGATAGTCAACACTTGTGCCCCAGTGTCCCTCCAAGCGATAACCTTCTTTCCTCCCACTCTCAAGGTTTCCCTTCGCTCCGAGGGTATGAGAGAGGCATCTGGGTCTGGGGATCTTTGGTGTGATTGGGGTGTAATGAACTGTAATCGGTTGGGGTTCTTGGGGCAGTGAGCCTTTATATGTCCCAAAAAGAAGAACAGGAGTACTTGTGGCACCTTAGAGACTAACAAATTTATTAGAGCATAAGCTTTCGTGGCTGTAGTCCACGAAAGCTTATGCTCTAATAAATTTGTTAGTCTCTAAGGTGCCACAAGTACTCCTGTTCTTCTTTTTGCGGATACAGACTAACACGGCTGTTACTCTGAAACTTTATATGTCCCAGTTCATTACATTTAATGCTCCAGCAGCAGCAGCAGTTACAAATAATGCCCATCCAACAGCTGACCCAGGAACTGTCTGTCCAGCAACAGCAGCTCATACGCCACATGGTGGCCCTTTTGTGACCTCCCACAATGACTGGGTCTTCTGCTGGGGGCCGATGGATGTAGCTCTGGTGACTCCAGCCATACTGATCCAATGAAGCTGGGTTCCGAAGATGACCCAGATGCTTTCCTTGAGATGTTTGAATGGGCAGTGGTGGAAGTGCAGTGGCTGCCGGAACATTGGGTGGTCCTGGTGGCCCCATATTTGACCTCGGCAGCCCAGGTCAACCATGGTAGCCTGGATCCCGAAGTGGAGCAGAATTATCCACAAATCTAAGTTGCCGTTTTGGACCATTTAGAGATCTTTGAAAAGACCTTCTGCCAGCACCTCCAGGAACAGACGTATCCCCTCTGAGCCCAGCCCTCGGGTGGAGTACAGAAGCTGCAGGACTCCTGCTAGTGGTGTCTCAAACCAGAAGCCAGGATGGGTCCAAGTGGCTGAAAGAGTCCTACTAGAACAGTATGCCTGGATACTCCCCGCTGGGAATAGGGGCTGCATCTTACGTCACTGGCCTGGATGGTGTTTAGTTGGGGGGTGTTTTTCCACACTCTATTTGTTATGTAGTTCAAGCAGCACAGGCCAAGCCTGCAGTGCTGTAAATAAAGTGTGTTTCTTTTGCACTGCGCGGTCCCTTTACAAAACCAGTCATGGTCTCACTAATTCCGTAAACACAGGTATTTTGAGAACCCCTGGTCTAGACATACACCCTTGCATTTGACTGTGTTAAACTGTGTATTATTTGATAGTGCCAAGCTTGCCAAGTGATCCATATAACTCTGTATCAGTGACCTGTCTTTGCTTTTGTTGTTTATCACCAGGGATCCTAGTTTTCCGTGATACAAAAACAATTTTTTGGATAAAAAAAACATAAAAATCCATGTTTTTCTGCAGTTAAAATGAAACACTGAATTTTAAGTTTTCCTAGCCACAATATATATAGGTATCAGTTGAACACAAGGTTTTATTGATATATTTACAATTTTTAAGAAGTTCAAAGCCTACCAGTGCCAGCCATTTTTATAATAAAATAAAATTAATGGAATTGCAATTTGTCTTTCTTACATATACCAAATACTTGTATGTCTGTCAGCCCTGGGCGGAGGGGTTCGAGCTTCATCTGAAGCCTAAGCCCCACTGCCCAGGGCTGACAGCCCAAGCCCTGCCGCACAGTGTTTGTAATATCACTTTTCATAGCAGACTTAGTAGCTAGCTAGTCTTTTTTTTTTTAAAGCAACTGAAAAAGCAAAAGAAACAAGAAAAAAAAGACAATATGCAAAGCACCTTATTTGTGTTTCTATTCTGTTTAGGTCCAGTAAAGCATAGAGACAACTGTACATTATTTTTATTATTGAGTCTGCAAAAAAAAAACACCCACATAAATAAATGACAATGATTTGGACATGTATATGTGCATATTTATTTGTTTCCCCCCAAACTTAATTAAGTATTTTAGGAAAAATTGTCAGAGCGGCCACCATCAAGAATTGGTGGCCTCGCTCTGTGGCCACCAAAAAATTTGTTGTGAGAACCCCTGGTCTAGAGATTCTATGACACTGGGAGGCAGGAGGGTTCCTGGCCAGGTGGTGCTGTTCACAGAGTGATTTGCAGCTCTGGCAAGGTTGGGAAAATACCTGAGCCTGGGGGTCTCTCACGTGGGCTCTGGTCAGGGATAGTCTGTTGCCGCATGCCTGAAAGCTGAGTCCCTGCAGGCTGAGTTGAAAAGGTAAATCAGGGCAGCTGAGTTGTTGCCGCATGTCTGAGGGATGACTCACTGTGGCTGTCTTGGAGGGGCAGTTGGGTGGGCAGCCCTGGTTTGGCTGCAGGTTTGCCCTACATCACCCCCCCACCCCCAAGAGTGCTTCCAAGGGTCCCTGGACTGGACTTGTTGTGATGAGACTTGTGGAACTCATGGAGCAGGTTGGGGGAATGGATGTTGCTCATTGGCTTCCAGGAGCGCTTCTCCAGTCGTAACCTTCCCAATTTACAAGGTACAGGATCTTCCCTTGGAGGATGTTTGGAATTGAGGATTTAACTCACAAGGTACTCTTCCTGACCCTACAGCATGACCAAGAAGCAGGATAGTGCCTGGGTTCTATGGGGAAATGTGTTCTCAGTGTAGGGTTTTAGAAGCAAGACATGGAATTACAGGATAGACTCTAAGGGATTGAGAGAGCTGGAGCTCAAAGGTGATAGGATCAATTTGTCGCCAAATCCGATACAGATATTCATCCATGCTGGGTCAGACAGCCAAGGCTGGTCAGTGGCTGTATAGGCAGGTGCCTAAGCATCTGTTGGTAGAATGATTGAAATATAATCGTCACTTGAGAGCCAGTGTCAAGCACGGCTTTACACTCCGCCCCCTCAATCCTCAACGTGACCTCTGCTCGAGGCCCTATCAGTCCTGCGAGGATCCCAGCTGGACAGTCTTTTCCAGGGGAGCCTTCAAATCCTGTGGGTCTGGATGGACCCTGTCCCCAGTCCCTTCGGGAGTTCCTCGACCCCTCCCACCTGACTCTCAGTGTTCCATACGCTAAGGAGGGATTTTCTTCATTACGGCACTTAGCAGCACAGTGTCCATCCTGACCACACCGATAGCAGAATTGTCTTTTCCCGCTTCGCCCAGGTGGGATGGTGGCTCTAAATGCTGACTTCTCCATTGCCACAGTCAGAGGCTCCTTATGCCTCAAAGTCTTAGCTTGGTCAATGGTGCTTTGCAGCTCAGCTATCCATTCTGTCAGGGCCTGCATTTGTTGGGCAAATTCCTCTCTGGTGCTCACCATCAGAGCACTGGTTGTTCAAACGCCTCTTCCCCGGGTATTGGGATGAGGCTGCCAGAAAATGACCTTAACTTACAATAGGAGCTTGAAGTAGCATGGGAGAACACAACCTTTTTGAATGCTCACCCCAGTGCTTTTGCCCAATTCTCAGCCAAGGCTGCAGCCCCTGAACTAGGGGCTGCTGGGTCAGGGGCCAACAAACCTGACATATAAACACAATTGTTTTCCCAACTTAGTGAATCACTCAAAATGTGCTTGCAAGGGGCACTGACCCAGTATCCCGAACGAGCCCCCCAAAATGTAACCCTTCTGCCAGGTGGAGCCAGCAGCAACCAGGGCCCGGTTCAGTATCTAGGGGGTCCTTTCCATCAATACAACACAGAACGGGCTCGAGCCCCCACCCAGTAACCTGGGAAATTTACACACCACCCCCAGGCACCTCTGAGAAGCAAAACTTCCCCACTCGCAAGCACAGAGTCTGAGTGTAGAAAAGAAACTTTTAATAAAAGGAGGGAAGTAACTTGCCGTTAATTTGGGAAAACATCACAAATGGGGTTCATAAACATAAACCAATAGGAAAAGACCCACCCCCATGTAAGTTGGGCAGTGTCCTTTTTCCCCTCGGGTTCTCAAATCCAGCAACCCAAAAGTCCCTGTCACTTGCCCGACCCTTCCCTGCACCCCACTCACAGTTGCTGTCCTTGGTCAGTGCAGATCCAGAGTTCAGAGGTGCATCTGCAGAGTTCACCTCCTCCCTGACCCCCCGGTGGGGTAAAGAGGTACCTTACTCACTCCGCTGCTTGGGCACTCGCTCACTGCCCCTCTCTGCCAGCCGTCCTGCTGGCCGCTCATCCCACTTCTTCGCCGCACCAGCCACTCATTCACAAGCTGACTGTCAGTCACCTTCTGCTGCCACCCTCTCTGCTGTGACCTCTGCACATCAGTCTCTTATTAATTTTTAGCTCCTTGCAGGCTGAGCAGAAACACAATCCTACCACAACTGACGAGAGCCCTGCAGCTCTTACGGGCTGACTGTGGCCACCTGTTCAGACGCCAGCTGTTCCGGGGAGTCCGATCCATCCGCTTCGAGCCCAGCGGGGCAGGTATGTTCCGGTTCGGACAGTTCACCTCTTCCTCGCTGGACGTGGCTTTAGCTCGGAGTTACGGCAACGCCACGTTCTTCACCCTGCGCTCCTGCTTCGGCGTCCTCATCGAGTCGTTCTCCGCCATCCCTTCCGAGCGAGAAGTGCTGATCCCCGGGAGCGAAGTGTTCAACGTCTCCAGCTTCTCCCGGGAGGGGAACCGCAGCGTCTTCTTCCTGCACAGCATGAACCGGACCTGCAGCCATTACAACTGCGCCTACCTTGGGGGTGAGTGCCGGCCCGCGTTGGAACGGGAGCAAGCCAGGCTCGGCCACCTCGGAACGGGGACAAGCCAATCGCAGAGGAAGCCGTTAAATGGGTGGCTCAGATGTGACCCACATCTTAGGTTAATCTAATTTATTTCCTAAGGGTAAAACTGGAGAAGCTGGTCAAGGAGTCTGAGAGAGCCTCCTCCCTCTAGCCTTCATCAGACGCACCTGGCCTGGTTCTGAGTGCTCGCTATTTATTATTTGTATTATCTGCCTGTTAGCCCCAGGCACGGCCCAGGGCCCCTGGTGCTAGGTGCTGGACAAACACGGTCCCTGCCCCCAGGAGCTTACGGATGGAAAGAGATGGGCAGGGGAGCCCAAGGAAACAATGAGACAGCACGGTCAGTGGGATCGGGTAGGGGCACAGCGCCCCGGCAGCCTCGCAGAGCTGTAGTTCTTTGCAGCCGTCATGGCAAGGGAGAGTTTTAAGGAGGGATTTGAAGGAGGAGGATGGGAACATTTTGTGGGTGTTGAGGGGAAGCTCAGCCAGTCGTGAAGGGAGCAGAGGAGAAAGCAGGAAGGGGCTGGTTTGAAAATGTAACGACGGAGGCTGGGTTCATGGGCTGACCAGAGAGGGGAGCTGACACCTCCATAGCGAATGAGAGATGATGGGTCGCGGGGGGGGATCGAGCATGACTGGCCTTGAAAGCGAAGACAAGCAGCTGATGTCTGATGGGATAGAGATTCCACTGAGGAGTCACTCTTGATTCACACAGGTGCAAGTGAGAGCGTCACTCCTGATTCACACAGGTGCAAGTGAGAGCAAAGCATATAACCCACTTCAGTTCCCTGGCACACGTCCCTCTCTCTAACAGGACCCTTCCATGATGCTAATATTTAAGATGCAGGTTCTGGTGACATCTACTGGCAGCCCTGAGCATTGCACTAGAACAATGTAGCAAGAGTTCTCCTCAGTGTTACACTGTCCCAGCTGAGGCATGGTACCAGCCGGAAAGACAGATATTTGGCCTTCTTGACTTTTGTGACCCTCTCGCTATCCCTGTGATCAGGGCTGGAAGGACAATATAAGGCATAAAAGCTATTTTACTAGACAGACAAATAATTCCTCCCTCTCCTTTTTCTGCATCTACTCTGGAGTGCAGACAGGCCCTTGCCATCTGTCTGTGGTGCATGGAGTTATTCCTGCTTGTATATATTTCATGGGAGTTGCTCAGTGGGGCTGTTCTGATACCTTCCCTGAACTGGGGACATGGAATCCCCTAGAGATCTAGCACCTAAGGTGCAAAGCTGACATTTGTCCATGCCAGTCTTGGAAAATTCCACCCTGGAGGAGATGACTGTTTAACGGAAGTGTCTGTTTGTGTTTTAGGAGAGAAGTCCCAAGAATGCACTGACAACACTGGTAAAAATCTCCTTTCCATTCTGATCTCTGGCAGTCCCAAGGATGGGCCAGATGCTTTTAGTCTGATACATTACTTAAAACATCTAACAGTGGATCACCAATTAAATATGAGTCAGCAATGTGATGCTGCTGCTGCACAAAAGCTAATATCCTTCTGGTGTCTATTAACAGGAGTGTGGTATGTAAGACACAGGAGGTAATTATCCTGCTCAATTGGCAATGGTGAGCCTCAACTACAGTATTGTGTCCAATTCTGGGCACTACACTTTGGGGAAGATGTGGCGATATTGGAGAGGGTCCCAAGGAGAGCAACGAAAATGATCAAAGGTTTAGAAAACCTGAGCTGTGAGGAAAAGTTTAAAAAAACTGGGCATGTTTAGTCTTCAGAAAAGTGGACCGAGGGGGACCTGAGAACAGTCTTCAGATCTGTTAAGGGCTGTTATAAAGAGGATGGTGATCCATTGTTCTCCGTGTCCACTGAAGGTAGGACAAGCAGCAATGGGCTTAATCTGCAGCAAGGGAGACTTAGGTTAGATATTAGGAAAAACTTTCTAACTCTATAAGAAACCTCCCTGCTGACTTTCATGTTCATATTTAATGATTTAATTTCAGGTTAGTTAAACAGAAATTAAAGGGTACAGTGTAAAAGTGAAATCTCTGCAGGCTGTGTGGAAACTTTTAAAGATACCATAATAGAGGCTCAACTTAAATGTATACCCCAATTTAAAAAACATAATAAGAGAACCAAAAAAGTTCCACCGTGGTTAAACAACAAAGTAAAAGAAGCAGTGAGAGGCAAAAAGGCATCCTTTAAAAAGTGGAAGTTAAATCCTAGTGAAGAAAATAGAAAGGAGCATAAGTACTGGCAAATGAAGTATAAAAATACGATGAGGAAGGCTAAAAAATAATTTTGAGGAACAGCTAGCCAAAGACAAAAAAGGAATAGCAAATTTTTTTTAAGTACATCAGAAGCAGGAAACCTGCTAAACAATCAGTGGGGGCCACTGGACGATCGAGGTGCTAAAGGAGCACTCAAGGACGATAAGGCTATTGCGGAGAAACTAAATTAATTTTATGCGTCGGTCTTCACAGCTGAGGATGTGAGGGAGATTCCCAATCCTGAGCCATTCTTTTTAGGGGACAGATCTGAGGAACTGTCCCAGATTGAGGTGTCATTAGAGGAGGTTTTGGAACAAATTGATAAATTAAACAGCAATAAGTCACCAGGACCAGATGGGATTCACCCAAGATTTCTGAAGGAACTCAAATGTGAAATTGCAGAACTACTAACTGTAGTCTGTAACCTAGCATTTAAATCAGCTTCTGTTCCACATGACTGGAAGATAGCTAATGTGACGCAAATTTTTAAAAATGGTTCCAGAGGTGATCCTGGCAAATACAGGCCTGTAAGCCTGACTTCAATATCGCTGGTTGAAACTATAATAAAGAACAATATTGTCAGACACATAGATGAACATAATTTGTTGTAGAAGATTCAACATGGTTTTGTAAAGGGAAATCATGCCTTACAAATCTACTAGAATTCTTTGAGGGGGTGAACAAGCATGTGGACCAAGGGGATCCAGTGGATATAGTGTACTTAGATTTTCAGAAAGCCTTTGGCAAGGTCCCTCACCAAAGGCTCTTACGCACAGTAAGCTGCCACGGGATAAGAGGGAAGGAGCTGTCATGGATTGGTAACTGGTTAAAGGATAGGAAACAAAGGGTAGGTATAAATGGTCAGTTTTCAGAATGGAGAGAGGTAAACAGTGGTGTCCCCCCTGGGTCTGTTCTGGGACCAGTCCTATTAAACATATTCATAAATGATCTGGAAAAAGGGGTAAACAGTGAGGTGGCAAAATTTGCAGATGATACAAAATTACTAAAGATAGTTAAGACCCAGGCAGACTGCGAAGATCTACAAAAGGATCTCTCAAAGCTGAGTGACTGGGCAACAAAATGGCAGATGAAATTTAATGGTGATAAATTCAAAGTAATGCACATTGGAAAACATAATCCCAACTATACATATAAAATGATGGAGTCTAAATTAGCTGTTACCACTCAAGAGAGAGATCTTGGAGTCATTGTGGATAATTCTCTGAAAACATCCACTCAGTGTGCAGCGGCAGTCAAAAAACCGAACAGAATGCTGGAAATAATTAAGAAAGGGATAGATAATAGGGCGGAAAATATCATGTTGCCTCTATATAAATCCATGGTACGCCCACATCTTGAATACTGCGTGAAGATGTGGTCGCCCCATCTCAAAAAAGATATATTGGAATTGGAAAAGGTTGAGAAAAGGGCAACAAAAATGATTAGGGGTATGGAACAACTTCCGTATGAGGAGAGATTCATAAGACTGGGACTTTTCAGCTTGGAAAAGAGACGGCTAAGGGGAGATAAGATTGAGGTCTATAAAATCATGACTGGTGTAGAAAAAGTAGATAAGGAAGTGTTATTTACTACTTCTCATAACACAAGAATTAGGGGTCACCAAATAAAATTAATAGGCAGCAGATTTAAAACAAACATAAGGAAGTATTTCTTCACACACCGCACAGTCTACCTGTGGAACTCCTTGCCAGAGGATGTTGTGAAGGCCAAGACCACAACAGGGTTCAAAAAAGAACTAGATAAATTCATGGAGGATAGGTCCATCAATGGGTATTAGCCAGGATGGGCAGGAATGACGGCCCTAGCCTCTATTTGCCAGAAGCTGGGAATAGGTGACAGGGGATGGATCACTTGGTGATGACCTGTTCTGTTCATTCCCTGTGGGGAACCTGGCACTAGCCACTGTCAGTAGACAGGATACTGGGCTAGATGGACCCTTGGTCTGACCCAGTAGAGCCATTCTTATGTTCTTATGTTAATGTTTGGGTGGGTTTTTTGTTTTGTTTGTTTGTTTTTAAAGAAATAAGGGCCTGAGCTAAATCCCACTGAACCCAATGAAAAGACTCTCATTGATTTCAATGGGCTTTGGATCAGGCTTGTTCAGAGTCAAAAAGTTAATGTGAGCTAGGGCCAGGGCTCCTGAGTATTCCCAATAACACATGTTCCCAAACTTATCCACAAAACTACCCCCGTTTTATCCTCTGTGCTTCCTGTTCTAGGGTTCTTTACCTCCCTGAACCAGATGTTAAAGCCAAACAAAAAAGACCCCAAACGCTGAAGTTCTTTAGGGGCAACAGCTTACTTAGAAATCAAGTGAAATAACATATTAATAAAGTTTTAAACACTGGTACTAAGAGGTTGGATTTGCTTCAGTTGAGTAAAGTGCAAATGATTTAGAATTCCAGAAGGGAGCGGGTTGAGAATGAGGGGAGGGGAAAAATAACCACCCCAAAGGGATAAGGAAGCTTTCTCTGTACATTATGAATCCAGAGAATATGTTGAAATGGATAGCAGAGCATGCCTCCCAGCTCCAGCAGCAGCAGTTGTTACAAATAATGCCCAATCAGCAGCTGACCCAGGAACGGTCTGTCCAGCAACAGCAGCTCATACGCCACATGGTGGCCCTTTTGCGACATCCCACAAAGACTGGGTCTTCTGCTGGGGGCCAATGGCTGTAGCTCTGGTGACCTCAGCCATACCGATCCAATGAAGATAGGTTCTAAAGATGACCGAGATGCCTTCCTTGCGATGTGTGAATGGGCAGTGGTAGTAGTGCAGTGGCTGCCAGAACACTAGGTGGTCCTAGTGGCCCCATATTTGACTGGGGCAGCCCAGGTCAACCATGGTAGCCTGGATCCCGAAGTGGAGCAGAATTATCCACAAATCTAAGTTGTCGTTTTGGACCATTTAGTGATCTCTGAAAAGACCTTCTGCCAGCACCTCCAGGAACAGACGTATCCCCTCTGAGCCCAACCCTTGGGCGTAGCACAGAAGCTACAGGACTCCTGCTAGTGGTGTCTCAAACCAGAAGCCAGGATGGGGTCCAAGTGGCTGAAAGGCTCCTACTAGAACATTATGCCTGGATACTCCCAGCTGGGAATAGGGGCTGCATCTTATGTCACTGGCCTGGATGGTGTTTAGTTGCTGGGTGTTTTTCCACACTCTATTTGTTATGTAGTTCAAGCAGCACAGGCCAAGCCTGCAGTGCTGTAAGTAAAGTGTGTTTCTTTTGCACTGCGCGGTCCCTTTACAAAACCAGTCATGGTCTCACTAATTCCGTAAACACAGGTATATTGAGAACCCCTGGTCTAGACATACACCCTTGCATTTGACTGTGTTAAACTGCATTATTTGATCGTGCCAAGCTTGCCAAGTGATCCATATAACTCTGTATCACTGTCTCTGCTATTTGTTGTTTATCACCAGGGATCCTAGTTTTCTGTGCTAAAAAAAACAAAATTATCATTAAAAAAAATAAGAATCTGTGTTTTTCTGTGATTTAAAATGAAACGCTGAACTTAAATTTACCTAGTCACAATAAATAGCGGCATCAGTTGGACACACTGTTTTATTGATATATTTACAATGTTTAAGCAAGTTTGAAGCCTACCAGCACCATCAATCATTATAGTAAAAGAAAATTAACAGAATTGCAATTTATCTTTCTCACATATTCCAAATATTTCTATATCTCTCAGCCCTGGTTCAGTTAGTAAGGGGAACTGGATAATGGATGCTCAGATAAATGGGGATCTACTGTATATGCTTATAATTTTTTTCACAAAATGTAAAAACTAAATATTCTCTGTAAAAAATGTAATTTCCATTTTTTTTCAATGGCAAAAAGATTTCTAGGATCCCTGTTTATCATCCCACCAATTTTTGTATCATCTGCAAATTTTAACACCAAAGATTTTCTATTTTCTTCCAGACTATTAAGTAAAATAATTAAGAGTATTCTGCTGACAACTGATCCATGCAGGACCCCATTAGAAACACCCCATCTCATTTGTGATACATGACTATTAACAATTACATTTTGAGATCTATCAGTTAGGCAGATTTTAACCCATTTAATGTGTGCCATTGATTTTATAGAGTGCTATTTTTTTATTCAAAATTCCCTGCTGTACTAAGACAAATACCTTATAAAAGTCCACATAGATTACACCAAGAGTTACCATCAGACTTGTAATCTCATCAAAGAATATGAAATTTGCTTGACATAACCTGTTTTCCAGGAAATCTTATTGATTGGCATTGACCATATTTCCATTCTTTGCAGAGTCCCATAACTGCTGTTCTGTTTTACCTGGAATCAGTGTCAAAGCCAGGTCTATACCGCAATTACTTGGATCATCCCATTTACCCTTTTTAAACTAGCAGTCTATAAAAAAGTTCCTAAGGGAAGTGATGGAAGCCACATCCCTGGGGCCATTTAACAGTGGAGGAAAAGAGCACTAGAAAATACAGGGAACAAAATCAAATAGTTCAGGAAACAATTCAGCACAGTGCTCTGGGAATGGACTGGATGGAATCACCTGGTTCCAGCTTCTCTAGCAATGATGTTATGCAAAAGGCCCCTCGCTACCAGGCAGCTGAACTCTGCCTAACCCTCTACCTTCAGAAAGGAGATACAGTCTAGGTTTGTAGAACAGATCTTGGAAATTTCCTTGAATGTGTTAGGAAAGTTACTGTCACCAACATGTTACCAGCAGGTTACCATTTGTAGTTGATTAAGCAGGGGTGAAGAGGAAACACAGATCACACACTTAAATTACACAGGACTTTCGTTTCTACATTCCCTTCCCGTGCATTGTGACATACAAGTTCTGTATCTTGTGGCTGAGATGTAGAGATATGAAAACTTTTAAGCAGTTTCCAGGTTCTCAACTGAACGAATATCTCCTGGGAGATTCACACCATCCCATGATCCTCTACTGTTACTTCTGTTAGTTACTCTAGACGTTTTTTTCTTCCCCTAGAGCAAACATTTCACCCTTAGCACAGACTCTTCTGTCTCACACAGGTGTGCCTGTAGACTGATGTTCAGCCAGCAGAGCAAGTGTCAGGGCAAATGGCCTGGAAAATGTATGAGCTGGGTGGCAAAGGAGGTAAGTGATGGAGAAAGAGAAGTAATCTAAACAGATGATCAAGGCACGGAAGAGAGATTTAGTGGTTAGGACAGAGGGGGAATGTTGGATCTTTGAAATGGTTTAGAAGAAGAAAAGAACGGTTGCTTATCTTTCAGTTACTGTGGTTCTTTGAGACTTTGTCTGTGTCAGGCACTGCTTCCTGGTAGTCTAGCCTAGTGGCTGGTGTAAGTGACCTTTATCATAAAGTTTTGTTTGTCTCGATGGAAAGATAGACTGGACGGTAGAGTGATCCAGGAGTTCACATTTGTTACTGGCTTGGTGAAATCTATTTAGAGAACATACCACCTGTTTGGGGTGTCTGCCCTGTGCTCTGACAGTCTGCCCTGAGGTCGGTGCTCACATACGTGAGCCACTCCAGACAGAGTGACAGCCCACAAAAGCAGAGGTCAATACATGAAGTGGGATTATGAGGTGAGGGTCCATATGGTGGTTTGCAGGATGATAGACTGATCTCAGCCAGGCTGGCAGTGGAGGTGGAGTCGAAAGAGGCGTCCCATTGGTGAATGACGCGATGTGATCTAGCAATTTGAGGCAGGTTCTTGCTGATGTTACCAGCTTGCCCTGGAAGGTGGAGGTCAGGGAAGTGATAGTCTGGAACCTGTCAGCGGTAGACATGCTTTCACTGAGTTGGAATCTAGGAGAGCCCTTGTGAATTCTATGGACTAAGAGGGCCTGAGGAAGGACTGTAGTTCACTCTCAGTCGTAGAGTGTGAAACAGGTCCAGAACTGTGGATAGAGCATCAGAAACTTCCTCGGGTGATTTGCTTCTCAGAAGCCAGTTGTCCAACTAGGATTCTATGTGAATTTCTCAATGCCTTAAATGTCCTGTCACTACCACGAGACACTTCATGAAAACTCTTGGGATGCAGCCTGGCTGAAAGGAGGGTCCTTTTTTAGGCTCAGAGGAGCATTTCTCAGAGTCTGATGTTCCCTTCAGACATTGCTCCAGCGGGAAGAGCCTCAAGCGAGTTTCTTAGGACCTGCAAGTCCTCATGGACAAGGACCAGCACAACCAACAACAGTCTGGGATGCGGTTTTTACCAAGGCATAAGGGACAGTGGCTGTGGTCAGCTGTGAGAGGAATGAGGTTGTCACAGGATGGGCAAAGTTTAAAGCCTGAAGGGCTTAGATGAAGCCATGAGGCGGGAAGGCTTTGGAGCTGTGTGAGGAAACTGGAGTTGAAATGTGAGTCAAAGCAATAAAATAAAAATAAAACAGTGTTGCCAACAGGGCAAAGAGTAAATACTGTCTAGTTAAAAAAAACTATATCACGAATGCATGATGAGAGGGTTGCTACAGGCAGATGCTGCTGAGTTCTCTCTCGCTGCCATGTAGGGTTGCCAGGCGTCTGGTTCACGACCGTAACGCCCGGTTGAAAAGGGACTTGGGCGGCTCCGGTCAGCACCACCGACTGGGCTGTTAAAAGTCTGGTTGGCGGTGCTGTAAGGCTAATGCAGGCTAGTCCCTACCTGTCCTGGCTCCACACTGTGCCCTGCAAGTGGCCAGCAGGTCCAGCTCTTAGGTGGGGGAGCCACGGGGCTCTGTGCGCTGCCCCCGTCTAGAGCAGCGGCTCCACACTCCCATTGGCCAGGAACCATGGCCAATTGGAGCTGGGGGGTGGTGCCGCCTCCCACATTCCTCAACCCCACCCCCAGCTTCTTTGCCAATTTTAAAAAGTTATAGCCTTCCCATTGGCTCTCTTGGTCAGGTGCCCACTCCTTTTTCTTTGCCTGGGGAACTTTTTAACCCTTTACAGGTAAAGCAAGCAGAGAACAGCCACCAAGAGGGATTTTACAGTTAACTGGCCGGCTGGGTGTCCATCAAAGGGAGCTACCCCCCTCACACACACATTTCATTTCTCACAGATGTATACATTTAGCCATATTAAAAATGCATATTCTTTGCTTGCACACAACTTGCCAAGCAATCCAGATTGCTCTGTATCAGTGACCTGTCCCCCTCATTATTTACTACACTCCCAATTTGTGTGTCTTCTGCAAACTTTATCAGTGATGATTTTATGTTTTCTTCCAGGTCATTGAAGAACCAATCCCTCCGGGATCCCACCAGAAACACACCCAGTCAACGCTGAATCTCTGCCATAAGGTTCATGGGAGCAGCCACACTCCAACCCTCCAAACACAGCCTTCAGCACCTTGCCCTGCACATGGGCCTGCAATATCCTTGCCTGAATGGTTTGATGGGAACCACGGGTGTGTTTCGAGGCTTCATGAACCAATGGAGCTGATTCAGATTATGTATATAACGGTGCCACCATCTACCTTCTGTTGTGGTGTACTATGAACTTTACAAGAACAAATGGGTCTGAAATTAAGCATAAATCCCTATGGCAAAGGGCGGAATGCCTGGCAGCAAATTATAAAAAAGGTTAGGATGGTTAAAATAAAAGCACATGGAAAAGGGGGCCCACTGCAGTGGGGAAATGAACAGGCTGATAAACTTGCCAACGGAGCAGCAATTATTGGTACTCTATGGGAGACTACACCTGTGGCAATCACCATCCATGCTCAAGCAAGGGAAGAACAAAAAATAAATGAGGAAAATCAGGAAGGAATGCCGTTATTACAGGAAATGCAAGGAAAGGAGGAACCGATCTAACAATGCATCATAGAATGCCCGTCAAAGTAGCCGGGGGTCCCAATAAAGAGGGAAGAATATTTAATCTTGGCAAAACCAGATAGTGAATGGGTCCTGGTAATTCCCCAACGAATATAATCTTGGGATGGAGACACTGGTCACTAGTAGGAGGCACCCCAAGTTGGAAGAGGCTATGGAAAAACTTTAAAAGGTAGGTTGGTGGCATGGGATGGGAAAAGATATGGACATACATATTCATAGCTGGTTAACATCTGCACAACAGGAATCTACTAGATGGAAAAGGTGAGATTGTTGGTGTCACTAGGCATGACCCTAGGTAACTCGGGAGGGTGGAAGGCCACTAAGTGTCAATGAAGCCTTCCTGCACTAGGCCTAAATGAACCAAACTCCTTCCATGTTTAAACTCTAATCGACCTCAAAAGCCAGGTGCAAAATGGAATGTGTAAGCAGCCAGTTATCACTTGCAAAACCCCCCCCCCCCCCCCCCCCGCACACCGGTATCAAGCGGTAATAATGAGGCCTGCATGTTTCTGGCTGAAGGGGAGATAATAAATCAAAGGGGAAAAGGACAAGATAATGGTTTAAAAGAGTTACTAACAAGCTGGACTTATAGCCGCCAAGATGATGTAACTGCTTAAATGTAATTGCTATTTGCTTAGTAACTATTACCAGGAAAGGGGGGGGGAAGAGGGAGGAATTTAGCTGTGAAATGTAATTGCTTGCTACCTGCTTAAAGTAAACTATTATAGGAGAAAGGGAGGGTGAAGGGGGGTTGGGTAGGTGAAGGGGGGGTGAAGCCTAGCTGCAAAAGAATAAAAAGGGAAAACTGTTTGTCTCAATGTGCTTGATCTGAGCCTTGCCAGTCTCCTAGCACCACTTTGGGATCCCAAATAAACTTCGATTGCTTCTCCACCCTGGTGTGTTCATTGGCGCAAAGCACACTGGGCAACGGACCCCGCTGTTGCTGTCCTCGAGCACTCTGTGTCGGCAACAAGATGAAGTAATGCATCAGGCTTTAAAGGGACCATTCCAACCCCTGCAGGTAGATTTTGTAGGGACACTGCCTATCACATCTAGGAAAAGTAGATTTTTGTTTGTGGCTTCAGTAAGTGGGTAGAGACATTCCCCACAAGGGAGGAAGATAGTCATAAGGCTGCACCCTGGGTCACAGGGAGAGTGGGTCACAGCCCAAGCAGCTGACAGAAGGGGGCGTCAGATGGGGTGTCAGCTACTTCTCAGACCCAGTGTGACAATGCGGTTCTGGCGGAACCCAACTGAGAGCGCCAACTCAGGACAAATTGCTAAAACAGGGCAGTTACAGCCCAAGGCTGGGGTTTTTCCACCTCTAAGGCAAACCAAACCAGCCAGACTAGGAGGACTTCGGTCTCACCCCACTGGCTAACCGCAAGTGTCACAAGCAATCTCCTTAGACACTCCAGTTTCCCAGTATTACCACCAGTGCCACACGTTATGGGGACAAATGGTTATGAAAACCAATACCCCAGTAAAAGAAAAAGGTTCTCCTGATCCCAAAGGACCAAGCCCCAGACCCAGGTCAATATACAAGTCAGATCTTACCCACAAATCACGCTGCTGCCAATCCTTTAGAATCTAAAATCTAAAGATTTATTCATAAAAGGAAAAAGATAGAGATGAGAGTTAGAATTGGTTAAATGGAATCAATTACATACAGTAATGGCAAAGTTCTTGGTTCAGGCTTGCAGCAGTGATGAAATAAACTGCAGGTTCAAATCAAGTCTCTGGAATACATCCCCAGCTGGGATGGGTCATTCAGTCCTTTTCAGAGCTTCAGTTTGTAGCAAAGTTCCTCCAGAGGTAAGAAGCAGGATTGAAGACAAGATGGAGATGAGGCATCAGCCTTATATAGTCTTTTCCAGGTGTAAGAACATCTCTTTGTTCTTACTGTGGAAAATTACAGCAAAATGGAGTCTGGAGTCACATGGGCCAGTCCCTGCATACTTTGCTGAGTTACAAGGCGTATCTGCCTTCTCTCAATGGGTCCATTGTATAGCTGATGGTCCTTAATGGGCCATCAAGCAGGCTAGGCAGAGCTAATCTCAGCTTGTCTGGGATGTCACCCAGAAGCATAGCATAAGTTTGCCATATAGACAGTATAGAGCCAATATTCATAACTTCAACTACAAAACTGATACACACATATAGACAGCATAATCATAACCAGTAAACCATAACCTTGTCCTAGACACCCCATTTGACCCCCTTTATACAAGATTTGGGTGTCACTACAGGACCTTGGTTGCAACAATGATCTATACGGTCCCAGTTTATGTCAATAACGTCACACCCAGCCACTAGGAGGCGCACTTGTGAGCAGCAACCCAGTTATAGACACAAAGTGTGAAATAGGATGAAAGTTTGTAGTTTATACCCGTTCTGTGTCCGTCTGTTTCTGCACCCCCCCCACCCGTATCCCTCCTCTCATCTCTCTCCTCTCCAGGACTCATCCCCCTCCTCTGTCCCTAACTTACCTACATTTTAGGACTGTAACCTCCGGGCAAGTTGTTAATTAGTAATAATATGACCGGCATGATTATATTATGGTGCACACGGCGCGCTCAGCGCTGGACACACCTGCAGGGAAGCACTCAGTCCCTGCTCTGAAAAACGTGTGACCAGCTTCAGGCAGAGGCTTTTACCGCTGATCACTTTGAACAGCCAGGGTTGATGGGGATCAACTAATTATTGTGAGGCCCATCGGACAGGGGCACTGCATCAAGGGAAATAAACGCCAGGCCTCCCAGAGCTACCAAAATCCAGAAGCCCCCTGATATCTAGTGCGTTTGAGAACAAGAAGGGACCGTAAGGAAGGCCTGGTCTACACTATGACTTTAATTCAGATTTAGCAGCGTTAAATCGAATTAACCCTGCACCCGTCCACACAACGGAGCCATTTATTTCGAAATAAAGGGCTCTTAAAATCAATTTCTGTACTCCACCCCGACAAGCGGAGTAGCGCCAAAATCGATTTTGTCATTTCGAATTAGGGTTAGTGTGGCCGCAATTCGATGGTATTGGCCTCCGGGAGCTGTCCCAGAGTGCACCATTGTGACCGCTCTGGACAGCAATCTGAACTCGGATGCACTGGCCAGATAGGCAGGAAAAGCCCCGGGAACATTTGAATTTCATTTCCTGTTTGCCCAGCGTGAAGAGCATAGGTGACCACAGATAGCTCATCAGCACAGGTAACCATGCAGGCCGATAATCGAAAAAGAGCACCAGCATGGACCGTACGGGAGGTACTGGATCTGATCGCTGTATGGGGAGAGGATTCAGTGCTAGCAGAACTTCATTCGAAAAGACGAAATGCCAAAACTTTTGAAAAAATCTCCAACGGCATGATGGAGAGAGGCCACAATAGGGACTCAGATCAGTGCCACGTGAAAGTCAAGGAGCTCAGACAAGCCTATCAAAAAACAAAGGAGGCAAACAGTCGCTCCGGGTCAGAGCCGCGGACATGCCGCTTCTACGCCAAGGTGCATGCAATTCTAGGGGGGGCCGCCACCACTACCCCACCTGTGACCATGGATTCCGGGTCGGGGATAGTCTCATCAGCGACACCTGAGGATTCTGCGGATGGGGAAGAGGAGGAGGAGGAGGAGGTGGACGAGCTTGCAGAGAGCACCCAGCACTCCGTTCTCCCCAACAGCCAGGATCTTTTTCTCACCCTGACTGAAGTACCCTCCCAACCCAGTATCCAATTCCGTGACCCCATGGAAGGGACCTCAGGTGAGTTTACCTTTTAAAATATAAAACTTGTTTTAAAAGCAAGCGTTTTTTAATGATTACTTTGCCCTGAGGACTTGGGATGCATTCGTGGCCAGTACAGCTACTGGAAAAGTCTGTTAACGTGTCTGGGGATGGAGCGGAAATCCTCCAGGGACATCTCCATGAAGCTCTCCTGAGGTACTCCAAAAACCTTGCCACAAGGTTTCTGGGCAGTGCAGCCTTATTCCGTCCTCCATGGTAGGACACTTGACCACGCCATGCTTGCAGCAAGTAATCTGGTATCATTGCCTGACAAAGCCTGGCAGCGTATGGTCCTGGTGTTTGCTGGCATTCAAGCAACATCTGTTCTTTATCTTGCTGTGTAATCCTCAGGAGAGTGATATCGCTCATGGTAACCTGGTTGAAATACGGGAACTTAATTAAGGGGACAGAGGTGGCCGTTTCTACTGGGCTGTTTGCCTGTGGCTGAAAAGAAATCCTTCCCTGCAGTTAGCCAAGCGCAGGGGGCGGAATTGGCCCTGAGCTTTTCGCGTTTGGCTAGCAGGGATCTTCCCTGTTACCAGCCATGCGGTGGGGGGGGGGGTACAGTGATCATCCCAGAGAATTGGATGGGGGGGGGGTTAGTTTGTTTTCTGCTGCTGAAGGTTAACAGGAAAACCGCAGCAGTCAACGGGCTTTGCTTGGTATGTGGGAAAGGAGGGTGCAGAAGCCGAAAGACAATGGCTTACCATGGCCGCATGCAAGCTGAATTCTGTTGCCCGGACCTGCGTCTATGATCTCTAACACCAAAGCCACAGGCACTCAATATTAAGATGGAAAATGCGACCTTGTACTGAAATCACATGTGCTATGTAATGTGAATAGTGTTTTTCACCATGAAAGAGCATAAGTATTGTTCTATAAAATGTATCATTTTAAAAACTTCTCTCCTTTTTTTCAACCCTCCCTCCAGCAGCTGCAAATTTTTCAAGCCTCCCTCCTCCGTCCCAAAGGCTATCTCAGATAAGGCGGCGTAGAAAGAGGACGCGAGACGACATGTTCACGGAAATAATGGAATGCACCTGCAATGAAAGAGCTCATTTGAATGAGTGGAAGGACACTGTATCTAAATTTAGGAAAGATGCCAGTGAACGTGAGGTCATGAGGGACGCTCGAGATGAGAGGTGGCAGGCTGCAACGCTGGGGCTGCTGCGTGAGCAAACGGACATGCTCTGGCGTCTGGTGGAGCTTCAGGAACGGCAGCAGGATGACAGAGTGCTGCTGCAGCCGCTGTATAACCTCCCTCCCCCCTCACCATGTTCCATATCCTCCTCACCCAGACGTGTAAGAATGCGGGGGGGGGGAGAGAGGCTCCGTGCACCCTCCCACTCCACCTTAGTGGACAGCCCAACCAAAAGGCTGTCATTATATTGAATTTGTTCAGTGGCCTTTTACTTCCCTCCTATTCTCCTCCCAAACCTCACCCAGATTACCTTGTTGGTTCTCTCCCTATGTTTATAATCACTTAATAAAGAATACATGATTTTTAAATGATAGTGACTTTATTTTCTTTGAAAGAAAGCTGGGGGAACGGGGAGGGTGGGTTCCTTACAGAGAATGAATGAGTCAATAAAGGGGGCGGGTTTTCATGAAGGACAAACAAACAGAAATTTCACACTGTAGCCTGCCCAGTCATGAAACTGGTTTTCAAAGCTTCTCTGATGCACAGCGTTTCCTGGTGTGCTCTTCTAATCACCCTGGTGTCTGGCTGCGCGTAATCAGCAGCCAGGCGAGTTGCCTCAGCCTCCCACCCTGCCATAAAGGTCTCCCCCTTACTTTCACAGAGATTGTGGAGCACACAGCAAGCAGAAATAACAATGGGGAGATTTCTTTGGCTGAGGTCAGAGCGAGTCAGTAGCGATCGCCAGCGACCTTTTAAACAGCCAAATGCACATTCTACCACCATTCTGCACTTGCTCAGCCTGTGGTTAAACAGCTCCTGACACCTGTCCAGGCTGCCTGTGTATGGCTTCATGAGCCATGGCATTAAGGGGTAGGCTGGGTCCCCAAGAATAACTATTGGCATTTCAACATCCCCAACGTTTATTTTCTGGTCTGGGAAGTAAGTCCCTTGCTGCAGCCCTTTAAACAGAGTAGTGTTCCTGAAGACGCAAGCATCATGAACCCTTCCCGGCCAGCCCACGTTGATGTTGATGAAACTTCCCTTGTGATCCACAAGTGCTTGCAGCACCATTGAAAAGTACCCCTTGTGGTTTATGTACTGGGTACCCTGGTGCTCCGGTGCCAAGACAGGGATATGGGTTCCATCTATCGCCACTACAGTTAGGGAATCCCATTGCAGCAAAGCCATCCACTATGACCTGCACATCTCCCAGAGTCACTAGCTTTCGTAGCAGCACCTCAGTGATTGCTTTGGCTACTTGCATCATAGCAGCCCCCACAGTAGATTTGCCCACTCCAAATTGATTCCCTACTGACCGGTAGCTGTCTGGCGTTGCAAGCTTCCACAGGGCTATTGCCACTCGCTTCTCAACTGTGAGGGCTGCTCCCATCTTGGTATTCTGGCGCTTCAGGGCAGGGGAAAGCAAGTCACAAAGTTCCAAGAAAGTGCCCTTACGCATGCGAAAGTTTCGCAGCCGCTGGGAATCGTCCCACACCTGCAACACTATGCGGTCCCACCAGTCTGTGCTTGTTTCCCGGGCCCAGAATCGGCGTTCCACGGCTATAACCTGCCCTATTAACAGCATGATCTCCAAAGCACCGTGTCCCGCGGTTCGATAGAATTCCATGTCCATATCCTCATCACTCTCGCCGCCGCGCTGCCGTAGCCTACTCCTCGCCGCCTGGTTTTCCAGGTTCTTGTTCAGCATAAACTGCACGATAAGGCGTGAGGTATTTACAATGTTCATGACTGCTGTCTTGAGCTGAGCGGGCTCCATGCTTGCCGTGGTATGGCGTCTGCACTGTTCACCCAGGAAAAAGGCGCGAAACGGTTGTCTGCCGTTGCTTCCTGGAGAGGGGGGAGGATATACCCAGAAACACCCGCGACAATGTTTTTGGCC
The DNA here is from genome assembly GCF_027887155.1 of Malaclemys terrapin pileata. Lineage (NCBI taxonomy): Eukaryota > Metazoa > Chordata > Testudines > Emydidae > Malaclemys > Malaclemys terrapin. The sequence goes on along the minus strand of NC_071505.1, from coordinate 346,144,493 downwards.
CCATCAGGCATTGGGATCTCAACCCAGAATTCCAATGGGCGGAGGAGACTGCGGGAACTATGGGATAGCTATGGGATAGCTACCCACAGGGCAACGCTCCGGAAATCGACGCTAGCCCCGGTACATGGACGCACACCACCAAATTAATGTGCTTAGTGTGGTTGCATACATTCGACTTTATACAATCTGTTTTCCAAATTCGAATTATATAAATTCGGATTAATCCCATAGTGTAGACATACCTGAAGGCTCAGTCAATAACCAGGCAGTGCCTAGAATCAGGGTAGCGCAGGGCATTAGAGGCACTAACTCCTCCCTCCCCTCCAGGGCCATGTGCTGCTCCCACAGTAATGGGGAGACCCGGCTCCCCGGGCACAGGAAGAGTGCAGTGCTGGCCCCTGCTGCTCAAAGGGTGAACTGTCCAACTCAGCGCTATTTCAGTGGCACTGGCTGCGTGCACAAGGCTAACTTGATAAGGGAGGCGCGACCTTCTCGTTACAAGCACAGACGTGGGTACCAGGTCCATCACTGCAGCAGAGTCACGGAGCAGGCTACAGCTGGAGCTCACGCTTCCAGGATGAGCGTGACGTGCTACCCAGCTTCCAAGGGGCAGTGCTGGCTAAGAGTCCCCCTAGCCCAGTCCCGGCCTTCTCCCTGCCCAGGCCTCAGACATAAGACATGAATTTCTGATCAGCAAAACGCTCTTCAGCTTCTGTTGAGCTTCTGGATTCTCCTCAGCCTCAGCGAGGTCCTAGATGGTGCCCCTGGCTCCCAGTATCCCCGTGACCCCTCAATACCCCCAGCCCTGAGTCACCCCGTGCTCCCCAGCCATTGCCCCTGGTCCTCGCAACCCCCCGCTGCTGAGCAGGATGAGCGGGTGGGTCCCTGCCTCCCCTCCCGTGTTTGCAGTGTGCAGAGGACCCGGAGGGGGGCAACATCACACAGGCCTGCTCCCAGGACGCAGCTGTGAACTGAGGCCTCCCTTCCCCATTTGTCCCATTTCCACAGCGGGGAGATCGGCCTTGCCACAAGCTGGAGATGCCTCAGGCCCTATTGGGTCCCAGGCAGACTCTGTAATTGACGTCCTGGCCCAACATCTCCCGCAGGGGGACTGAAGGGAGAAGAAAATGCTCCCGGCTTCCCCCACCCACTCCTGCCCCGCAGCTGATTTCCAGCCTCTCTGAAGTGGGAAGGGTGTTGGCAGCCCAGAGAGCTGCCCTGCGGCTGCAGCGCCAGAGGACGCAGGGTGCCAGCCAGGCGGGCACATGATCGGTAGCAGTCGCCATCTGCTGCACATGCCCACCCTGCTGCCTGGGCCTGAGCTGTTTACTTTCAAAACCCAGGGGCTCTGCTATTGGCTGGGCTCCGCTTCCTACCCAGCCCGGAGAAATACTGGAAGAGCTCGCACTGCACATGTGATGCATTCTCCCCTAATCAAACTTTTTGCTTTGTGCACACCTGACCTAAGGTTATTTGGAAGATACGTTTGCATTCCCAATCCCCTTTTTTCCATTGCAAATCCTGTTCTTTTTGCATTCCCCATCCCAATAACCTTCTTTTTACTTTCTATTTCCTACACCAGAATCCCCTCTTTGTTTTACAACTCCTGCTCCAGTAATGCTCCTTATTTTTTCAGGCTCCAATCCCACGGTGCCTTCTTTAGCTGAATTTCCCTGCCCCAATCACCCCTCTATGTTGGCGTTCTCCAGTTCCACAGCCCCTGGTTTTATTTTGCATTCCCCACCCTAAAAACCTCCTCTCTATTTCTGCATGACCCATTTTGTTCCCACTATGATAAAATTATCTAGGCGCTATTTCGCATTCCTCCCATGTAAATTTAATTAATCCACAGTCTGCTGTAACAGAAAATCAGCAAAGATCCTCCATGTCTTCTAAGAGCTTTGCCTGAAGGCTTCTCCTGCTGGATTTCCATCCTGGAAAATCTGTATTGATGTTTTACGGTGTGATGCTGTTGTAATGCCGACAGACCCCAGTCGTCAGGATCTAACCGGAAACTTCTGGAGCTTAGTATATGAGCCAAGGCGGTAGAGCAGACTCATTAATCTCTCACTCTAAGTGATCTCGGGGCCACTAGATGAGACAGAACCCCACACCCAGGAGGTGTGTGGGTTACATACTTGCCCTAGCTGAGGAAGTGCATCCCGAACTTCAGAGACTTCCCAGTTGAAATCCTGGATGACCCCCCCGTAATGCTCATAGACCCCAGTCATCAGTGGGTGGGATCAAACCTGAGACCTCTGTAGCTTAGTGCATGAGCCTTTACTGCAGGAGCTAAAACCCAACTGCCCCTTAGCTAAGGCTGTAGAGAAGACTCATTAATCTCTCTCTCTAAGTGGTCTCGGTGCCATTAGATGGGACAAAGCATCACAGCTAGTAGGTGTGTGGGTTACACTGTGACGGGGTGGTCTAAACCCTGAGGTCCCCTTGCTGGAGGCCTTGTGACCCTGCCGTACCCAACCCCAGAAAAGAGCAATAGAAAAGCCCTCTGAGCTGCCTAGAGCAGCTGTATGTGAAGCAGTCAATCAGGGCCCAGCAGGTCAGTATAAGAAGAATTGCAGGGCCAGCCCAGCAAGAGTTCAGTTCCTTACTAGAGCTGGAGGATGTTCCAGGCTGGCTGCTGGGACTCCAGAAGGACAAGGTCCTGAGTTAAGAGTGAAGAAAGTGTGGGAGCCATGGGGAAGTGGCCCAGGGAATTACAGTAGTGAAACAGTTTATTTAAAGGGACATTACAGATGGCTGCTCTCTATAGGGTCCCTGGGCTTGGACCTGGAGTAGAGGGTGGGCCTGGTTCTGCCCCCAGCCAGAGGTAAAGTGGCCTTGACTTTGAGGTACCCCAGAAGAGGGACTGAACTGTAGTGGCCCAGATGAAGAGCTGGGGCCGGAGAGGCCCTGAGAGGGTGAAGACGCTGCCTCCAGGGAAGGAGCCTTGGGGCACTGCTCTATTCTGGAGCAGGGACAAATAGAGAGAGACGTTAGAGGGCACTGAGCAAGGCCCCTGTTGGACTTGTACCCTGAAAGGGGTTTGTGTTGCTTTTATCTCCCAGACAGCACGTGTGTGACTTGGCCAGAGGGCTGAGTCACCGAAGAGCCACCACAGACAGAGGATGCAGCCACATGCACTCGGCCAGGGGGTGCTTGTGAGAGGTGAGTGTGACCCTGTTACAGATGCACTTAGGCAGATCCAGGAGACACCAGGGCCCCTCTCTTTTGATAGCTACCCCTGATCTGCAACTGCCCCAGAATCGTCTAGTTACAAGGTTTCATCTGTCTCCCAATCACAAGCGGTGGAGTAGCCCCTCCCAGCTGAGCTCTGAACCCCAGGGCAGGTTCCACTGCCTCTCCTCATGCCCTGGCCATTTCTGTATCTTACCAAGAAGTTAATCTTTCCAGGTGGTGTGATGGCTCTGATCAGTTCTGTCTCAGACCTTTCTATAGGTGGTGTGAATTTAATCAAGCATTGGCTAATTGATTAATCAGGTGTATGAGTTCCATAGTGACTGGAGCTTGCCATGAATTATCTCTGAAAGATGCTTATAGCAGTACTGGGAATGTGAGTAACAAGCAAGGGGAATTGGAAATGCTCATTGAGAAGACGTGTGGTGTGAATGGAGTTACTGAAACCCGATGGGATGATTTGCATGACTGGAATGTTAAAATCACTGATTATAACCTACTGTTCAGGAAGTCCCAAAAGCATTAGTTAAGGAGTTCTCTGGCCCACTGATGTTAGATTTTAATAAATCTTGGAATACCAGGGAAACTTCAGAATATTGGAAGAATGCTAATGTTGTGCTAATATTCTAAAAGGACATGCGGGATGACCTGGGTAAGTATAGGCTGGTTAGTCTGACATCAGTCCCAGGCAAATGACAGAAAAGCTAATATGAGGTTATGTAGGTAAAGAATTAAAGGCTAGGTATTCTTTCCATTTCACCTGGTTTTATAGCAAATAGGCGTGACATTACACTCCATATGTTTATGGAAATATGCTTATGAATGTGAATATGATGTAACTAGAATATGCTTTATGCAAAATGTCTCTTGTAAGGTATCATATAACCTACTGAATATATTTCTTCTGTTTGTATGCATGTATCATTCTTGTATCTGAAGCTAGAAATATGAAGTATAACTCTGATGTCCTATTGTAATTATGCAAAGTGTGGGCCATTAACGGTGGTTTAGAATCTTGATGGCGCTCATTGACTAGGACAATTGGTTGTATAAGATTGTTTGTTTGTTTTTTACCTGCAAGCCTTCCTGTGTACATGTGGGTCAACCCAGGAAAAATGGAGACTAAGGGTCTTACAATGACACATGGCCATATCAAATGATACTGTAATCCATCTTAATCCTTGTACTTTTCCATTGAGGTGGGGGTGGGGAGAAGCACAGACAAAAGATTCCTTCCTTGTGACAAAGCTATAAAAGGGGGTGCAGCAGGACTATGGAGGCAGCCAGTAATGAGAGAACCCCTGTTTACCACCTGAGATGTCTGCTGGAACTAACAAGGATAGTACCAGGGGAAAGGATTGGGCCCAGACTAGGAAGGAGTCTAGTCTGTGAGAAGCTTATTGGAACATCTCTGAGGGTGAGATATTACCTGTAATCAGTTTCTTAATGTATTCGGCTTAGACTTGTGTGTTTTTGCTTGGTGACTTGCTTTGTTCTGTCTGTTATTACTTGAAACCACTTAAATCCAACTTTTTATAAACAAGTGATTTTATTAACCCAGAGTAAGTGATTAATACCTGAGGAAGCAAACAGCTGTGCATATGTCTCGATCAATGATCTAGAGGATGAACAATTTACGAATTTTCCCTGTATAAACTTTATACAGAGTAAAACGGATTTATTTGGGGTTTGGATCCCATTGGGAGCTGGGTGTCTGGGTGCTGGAGACAGGCAACCCGCTGAGCTGTTTTTAGTTAAAGTCTGCAGCTTCGGGGGCGTGGACCAGACCTGGGTCTGTGTTGCAGCAGGCTAGTGGTCTGTCTCAACGAGGCAGGGTTTTGAAGTCCCAAGCTATGTGGCAGGGAAAATGGGTTCAGAGGTAATTTTCAGCACATCAGGTCACAATCCCAAGGGGATCTCTGTGACTGAACCGTCACAATAGGTCTTGGTAAAGAAATCTGAGTTCATTTTTAGATGAGATTATAAATTTTGCTGCTCATGGTAACTGGTTTGGCGTAATAGAGTTAGATGTCTCTAAGGCAAGTGACCTAGTCCCGCCCAACATTCTGATGAAAAATCAGCACTAGACATAATGTAGTCCATATTTAATGGCATCAGAACTCATTAGCTGATATATCACAAAGTAACTGTAAACGGGGAATCATCAAATGGGGGTGTTTGAAGTGGGGCCCTGTAGGGAAAAGTAATATTCAATATCTTTATCAATGAGTTGGAAGAAAGAAGAAAATATAAAATCATTGCTGGTAAAAATTGCAGATGATACAAAAATTGGTGGAGAGGTAAATAATGATAGGTAGGGACAGGTCAGTTATACAGGTCGGAGTGATCTAGGTACTTGATAAAGAGGGCTAATTTAAATAACATATTTTACTACATCTAAAACAACATAAGCAAAGGATGTAGCTCTCACTTACAAGATGAGGGACTGGAATATGGAATAGGAGCAGGAAGTTGAATTGGCGAGACAATTACTGATACAGTTGTGACATTCTATACCTTGAGGGAGCGTCCTGTAACCCCCATATTCCTCATTTTTTATATAATCGTGATCTTACCTTACAAGGCCTGCCCCATATGTATCAGGGAAAAGGTTGTGATCTGCTGAAAGTCATTTCTTTGTCCATATAGGTGTATCATTAATGCATATGAAGGTATGAGAATTGTGTAGTATGGTTGTCACTAAAACATGCTGTAAGTTGGGGAATCAGCCAAATATTTGCTCCCCAGAGGCAACAGCAAGGAAAGTCACCAATGCTCAGGTGGGGTGTCAGACAACTCAACAGCCATTGTCCAGCAATGGAGCTACAATGCAATGACTCACCTGCATGAGGCTTCATCAGGGGAATTGCTCAACCTTGCTTGGAGAGACTCTGCAATGCCCCCCAGACATGCCTGGACTTGTGTGTTCCCCAAGCACATGGGCCGAGAGTATAATACAGAACAGAGCAGGCCCATACTTCGCCTTTCTCCTGCCCCCACCTATGCTGCAAGCAATCAAGACACTCAGAAGAAAACTGAAGACTCCAACAGAGGAGACTGGCCCAGGTTTAAGGGACAAACCTGTATATTAAGCATAGGTGCCAACTCTGTGGGTGCTGCAGGGCTGGAGCACCCATAGGGGAAAAACTGGTGAGTGCTGAACACCTGCCGGCAGTCCCCATATCCGTTCCACCAGCCCATGGGCCCTGCTGATCAGCACCTCCCCCTTGCTTCCCACACCTCCTGCCTGCCATGATCAGCTGTTTTGCAGCATTTGGAAGGGGGAGGAGCAAGGACATGGCGTGCTTGGTAGAGGGGGCAGAACTGGGCAGGGGGTGGGAAGAGGGGGTGAGAATGGGGCATTGGGGGAAGGGGTGGAGTGGGAACAGGGCAGGGCTGGGGCAGAGCCAGGAGTTGAGCACCCCCAGCACTTTTGAAAGTTGGTGCCTATGATATTAAGGTTGGCAATATCCAGTGGGGTGAGAAACTGTTTAGTCATTGCCCAGTCTAATCGGGTTGAGAGTTTAGACAGTGTGCACTTTTTTCTTTTGGTAACTAACTCTGACTTTTTGCCTAACACTTATAGTCACTCGAAATCTATCTTTTTGTTATCAACACTTATAGTTACTTTTGTAGTCAATAAATTTGTTTAACTGTTTATCTTTACCAGTGAGTTTGCCTGAAGCGTGTGGCAAATGCGCTGAGGTTTGCAAAGGCTGGTGTATGTCCACTTTACATTGATGAAGTGGAGAACCAATTAATAAATCTGCACTGCTCGTCTTGAGCAGTGCAAGACGGTATATTCCTGAGGTACAGTGCTGGGAGCTGGGCAGATTTGGCTCTGGTGCCTTTCCCTGTGTGATCCATGAGTGGCTCTGGGAGCATTCATGCAATCTAGCGGGGTGTGGGGCTCCACATGCAGTTGTGCTGAGTGATCACAGCGCCTGGAGGGGATTGCTGCTGTTCACTAGCAAGGCATTGTGAAAGACATCCCAGGTTGGAGACAGCTCAGGGGGCACAGGGGTCCCACAGTCCCAGGCTGCACCCCAGGGATCCCATCACAACTGTCCAGTTCCAGTGTTGTACTGATGGCCCAATCTGGCTATTCAGAATATCTATTCACACGCCCTGCCCCTTGCTGGAATATGTCAGCTGCCATGGTAGTGGTCAGGCCTACCTGTGCTGTTACTGATTAGACCCCATGCAATCCCAGGACAGTCAGTAGGCAGGCAGGTGGGTAAACTAGCCCAGAATGGGATCTTTGATTTCTCCAGTTAAAAATATCCTCTTCTGAGCAAGTTTGATATGAAAGTGACTGAGAGATATAGACATGGGACCCCCACAAACTGCGCTGTTACAGATTCACCTGGCCGAAACACAGATTAAACCATCTACTGTATTCATGAAAATACTTTTGACTTAGTTCATTTCTTAGAAGTCTTTTACTGAAGTCCTCAAAAGTTGGTACAAAAGTGCTAGCATGACAGGAATACAAGTAATTATTTATCTAACAGGCACCAATTTATAGCTCTACCATTGTAAGACAAATCCCACCTGGAATAGAATTATCAGCTTTCAATTTGATCTACTCATCGATAACGTATAATCAAAGCTTGCCCAAGGAGGTACCAACAACACTCCCTCCATGATTTGTGTTAGAGAAAAAGTGAGTAACACGAATAGGACCTTTTAGAAACCGGGAAACAGCTTCAGAGCAGCAACGTGGACCAGGATGACGGATCCTCCAAACAGTGAGGGGAAGGCCAGGCCGCCTCTGGTAGCTGTTAATAGGAAAAAGCAGATCAAACAATTGATAGGAAATTATTTCACACTGACAGAGATCCTTAAAGCTGGACACAGGTGTCCTTCCCAACAGCTACTGGAACCTGCTTATTGCAGAGGGACATTAATCCATTTCCCCTCAGCAGGACACTCCAGCCTGGGACATTCACCTCACTGCTGAGATTTCACCTGCTTCCTCCCTCCTCAGCCTGCTTGTTCCTTTGGTATCAATCATTAGTGAGCACGTTTCACCCAAGCCGGTCCCAGAGGCTCCGATTTGGAGCTTGCTGTCTCCCACATAAGTGTATTCCAGTTATGAGTAATAAAGACATGAGTCTGTGGAACACTGTCCAGTGACACCATTTCTGTTGGGGGGTTTTATTGGCTTGGGGTAAAATGTAGAGCTGTGTAGAGAAGGGTCATTCCATTTTGTGGAGGAATTTGATATTTCAAAATTTGGTTTTGTTCTGACTTGGAATAAACAACAACAACATCATTTTGAAATTCTCCACACAAGGGACTAGAGTGTCGGCTCTGGGGTGGTCCACCAAGCAGGCTGTCCCGGGGTCGGGGGCACTGGAAGTCCTGGGTCTATGACTCCTAGACAGCCCACCAGCCAAGCTACCAAGGAGCCAGGCGGGTGAGCTGGCCAGAACCCAGGCAGCGTTCTGACAGAACAGTGTCGAAATCAAACCAGCTCTGCAGAAGGTTTAGAGTTTGACACATTGTCAAATTCCAACAAGAAAATATTTTGTTGAGATTTTTCCAACCTGCTCTGATAAAATAGTCCTGTTTAGTCCTTTGAGAGGATGTAGCCCCACTGGGGCTAGAATGGGGCTAGTTATGAGAGCAGGGAGATGGAGACACACTTGTGGTGTTGGGTTAAGGAATGTGTGTTCATCTTATAGTTCAGGACACTGAAGATGAATCTTTAGTGCTCTAAGGGCTTATTCTCCTTAAATTTTTTTTTCTAAAATCAACTGTGCCTGGAATAGAGTCAGTCGTGAAGGTGTCAGATACTAGTCATCAGCTCCCTACGAGAACCTGGAAAAAAAGGCAGAACGTGCAGTTCACCCCACTTATTTCTCAACTGGTTTCTTGTGACATGTTTGTCTGGTGGGGTTGGTCTCAGCTCTGCACTTCAACACAGAGGGTGAGTCATTTTCAAAAGAATGAAAACAAAATTTTTCCTTTCTTACCAGAGTTGCCAACACATACGTCGTTCTTCTTTCCTAGGGTACAAACAGAGAGGGTCAATGAAAGGGATCTGCCCTGGTAGAATTTTCAACTCCATTCTACTATTTCCAAAAAAACATAGGAACTGTCAGACTGGATCTAGCCTGGTGTCCTGTCCCTGATTGAGGTCAGGCCCAACTGTATCAGGGGAAACTGCAAGAAACTCCGAAGGTGAATAACCTCCACATACAGGAAATTACTTCCCCAACCCAGGCAGTTAGTGACGGCCTTTTGTCCTCAGGCCTAAGGGTTTATTGCTCCTTTAAAAATACATAATTTATCCTATGTAACATAACTGTGGAGATTCTAACTGTCTATACCAATGGTTAATTCTTTTTTTTAATTCTACTGAGCTCTTGGAATCATAGAAATGTTGTGGCAATGATTTCTGCAAGTTAACCCTGCATTTTCTATGAAAGGGCACACCCTTTTACTAGTTGAAATATGTTGCCTTCAGTTTATTCTTGTTTTATGAGAAAGTGGTAAATTACACACTGCCATTTCCCCATCTCATTTATTATTTTATATATCTCCATCTTGTTTCTTTTTATGTCTTTTCTCTTAGCTCAGTCATCCCAATCTCTCCCATAGAAACCTCTCCAGACCTCTGATCATTTTTATACCTTGTCTTTGAACTCTTTCTCCACCCCCCTGATAAATCTTTTAGAACTAGGTGATCAGACCCAAACCTAGTATCCCAGGGAAGAGTGCCCCATTGATTCATGTAATGGTGTTATAATTAAGACTGCGAGTCGGTCCCGGAGGTCATGGAAGTCACGGATTCTGTGACTTCTACACCTGGTAGGTGTGACTGACCCCAGGGTCACCTGAGCTGCTCGGGAGGCTCGGGTGCCAGCCACACTGCCTTCCCCCCACGGCACCGGTCCCGGGCCAGAGGGGCCGCCCCCACCAGCAGCAGCGGTGACTGTTCTGGGCTGCCCCCTCCTCTTTTCCCTGCTTTCCCAGCACCAGTGAGCGCCCCAGAGCCCTTCTCCCAGCAGGTGCCACAGAGCCCCTGAGAACACCCAAGATTTAGTCTGGGGTATATAGTACAAGTTATGGACAGGTCATAGGGCCGTGAATTTTTGCTTGTTGCCTGTGACTTGTCCATGACTTTTACTTAAAAAACCCATGACTAAATCTTAGCCTTAGTTATAATATCTCCACATTATTCTCCATCCCATCATTCCATATGCACGCTAACATTTTGTTGGCTTTATAGACCTAGCAGCACATTGAACAGAGATTTTCATTGAGATTTTCACTGAACTCGCCACAATGCTGGCCAGGTCTCTGTCTGAGCTGGCACAGCGCATTAACAATGCAGTGAAATTATCTCTCACAACAGGCATTACCTTGAATGTGTGTCAGGGAATGTCACCTGATGTTGTGTTGCCCATTCACCCAACGCGGTTCGATCTCTCTGAAGTTCCTCACCGTCGTCCCTAGTCCTGACTGCCCCAAATAATGTGCCATCTGCACACTGGGCCACCCCCCTGCTCCCTTCCCACAGCCTCTGGGTTTGCTGTGCCGTGTCTGAGGAGCCACAACTGCTCTGCCAGGGCTCCTGTGGACTCTGTACGGGGCGTGTGTGTGTTGAAGACTCGCGGTGGTTTGGGGCCTTCACCTGCGTTTCTAGTGCTCCCATCGCCATGATGTCTAGGCACCTTCTCTTTCCTCAGTGAGCGCTTGGGACCCAGTGTCCACCCACCCCAGCCCGAGCCCTCTCTAGCAGCAAGAGTCGTGGCAGCCTGTCTCCCCCAGCCCTGGTGGCAAGTCCCCATGTCAGCGTCCCTCTCGTCAGCTCTCCCTGAAGTGGGGTTTTCAAATCTCCGCAGCAAATAGCCCCACACAAATATTTCTCCTGTTCAGCCCAGTACTCACCGCAGTTAAAATAGCTGCAGGTCTGATTTGTGCTCCAGAGGTCAAAGCGGTTCTTCCCTTTGGGGGACACACTGAATGTCTCATGGACTGGGATTAACACTTCTTCTTGGGCAGGATTGTATGACAGGGCCTGGATCTTCACGCCGAAGCACGTGCGGATGGTGAAGAGTGTGCCCCCCTTCCTAAAACTCTCAGCCACTTCTTTACTAATCGATGAAGAGGCAAATTGTCCAAACCTGATATCACCCCCATGGTACTCAAAACACTTAGGGTCCCCCCGGTACACATTATGGCACCCGTCCCGTAAGAGCTGTAAAGCTCTTGTCAAATAATAATGAAAGGTTTTGAACTGGAACTTGCCGCTGTAAGCATTCTCTCTCACTGCATCATTAAATACAGTTGAAAAAGTTTTGCCGTCGTATTCAGTGGGGTCAGTATAGGCTACTATGGCTATTCCATACTCATCCTTAAATCCGTTGGGGCGAGAAATCGTTGTTTTCACACTGTTCCATTTGTCTGTTGCCCTTTCCCACAGCTAAACTGAGAGATTTCCGACTTTATCTGTGCATGTGCAATTTCCTCAGCACATCCTAGATATTGGTCATCAAAAGCATTTTCCGTCATGTTCAGCATCCTCTGACATTGTGCCTGGGAGAATAAAGGAGACATACAATCACATTGGCATTTGTGTTACAATAGCACCTAGAGGTCACACCCAGGATCGGGGCCCCATTGTGCTCAGCCCTGTACAAACACACTAGGAGATGGTCTCTTCCTTTAGGAGCTTACCTCTAAACAGACAAGACAGAGGAAGGGGGAGGAACATATAGGCAGAATCCTCAGTATGTTGCTTGACAAATGTTATGTTGGCACCCCAATTTTTTTTGGGGGGGGGGCGGCACACCCGAGGACCAGCGAGCCCTGTAATCATTGCAGATGCATGTTTAGTTTACTGGGCTGGGGACTTTGTTAGTGTCATAGATATATTGTGTGCAGGTGGGGAGGGGGAGGTTAGGAGGGAAGGCAGGAAGGGATACATTAATAGGGAAGACAAAGCCTGGGGAACAAGGGACATGGAAGGGCGGGAGCTAGGAGGGACTGAGATCCCAATCCACTCCCACGGGAATATCTAGAAACCACCCCCATTTACCTCAGGGGGAGTCAGTGGGTTGCCATCTGCGTATGCCAGCCATGCACTGCGTGCTCCAGGGCTGGTGGTGCCCGTGGGAAGGTTCCATCCAACCCCCAAATGCACATGCAACACCGTTGTGGTGGGTTGTATAAACCCCACACTGGTTAACCAGGGTTACAGGAGCCTGAGCCCCTTTAGGCTGCGGGGTGGCATCTGGAGGGTGTTAGGCACAACTGGTGATCAAACCTGGCTGGGGATGTCCCCTCTTGTGCTAAAGGCAGAGAGAGGCCTGGAGCCAGAACTGGAGGGCCCGGAGCCAGGAGGAGGCCTAGGAGGCTGGGGACAGTGAGTTGCCTCTGGCCAGGAGGAAGCCGGGGGCAGTGCTGGTAAAGCCTAGGGGGTGTTTGGACTGGAGTTTGAGGGGCTGCAGGGAGAGGGGGAAGACCTTGGCAGTCCCTCTCCTGGCAGTGCAGAGTGGAGCGACCTGAGGGGAACAGGGAGGCTCCCGCAGGGGGAGGAGGATGCCCGAGCCAGGCAGAAATTGGTTTAATTTTGTTCTTTTGGTTTGGGATTGAGTTGGGGGATTCCCCGGGGGAGCCCTGCGAGCCCGGCCCTGAAAGAAGGGTGAGCCGGGAGAGGCTGTGCGGGCTGGAAAAAGCTGTGGTAAGAAGATATCCATGGAGGCAGCAGCAAGGAGTCTGACAGAGCAGACCTTGGCTGCTGGTCACAGGGTCCCTGGACTGGAACCACTGTGGAAGTGAGTGTGGGGCCCTGATTAGACAAACACCTGTCCGGGCTGGTCTCGGTGCACTTGGTCCAGCCTCAGCACACAAGGCTGCCCTAGATAACCTCTCGTGGTCCCTTCCAGCCCTACATGTCTATAGGTCTAAGGCAGTATGGCTGCCTGCATAGCCTTGAGCTGAAACACAAGAAAACACAGAGTGCTTCACTGGCAAAGCTCAAGAGTTTACCTGAGAGATTCCCAGCCAGGTCTGAAGACAGAAGTACGTCAAGGGGATCAGCAGAGGCTTCATCATGGTTCCAACTTCCCCGGTGCGGCTGCAGGAGAATCCATCAGGAACGTCAGTGGGGATTTGGGGGGAAAGAACACATCAAACCCAAACATCCTCCCCATTGTTTCACTGTGATCTGTTGTTCCACATTCAGTAACTGGGATTTCCCAGGCGGAAATTGTTAATTTCACAGATGGCAGCCCAGCCATAACGGAGGCGGGTTTGACCCTGAAATACAGTTCCCAGCTGGAGGGGTGGGGAGTAGTTGTGGGGAAACTTGCTTTCACTTCCTAAAGGACTCTGGGGGGTGGAAATACTGTACCTTCTGCTGCTGTGTTTACTCGAAAGTGCTGTTAAAGTGTTGCACAATACACAGAACCCAACAGGCCAAACAGGTCTGTCAATCGTATCCTAGATCAGCGGTTTTCGAACTTTTGTACTGGTGACCCCTTTCACACAGCAAGCCTCTGTGTGCAACCCCCACCCTATAAATTGGCACAGCAGAACACAGCACCCCACAGCTACATTGGTGCTGGACAGATGTAGCTGTGGTGAGATTTGTATCATTGACTTTTTTTGCATTTATAATTTTTTATTAATTTTTCCAAATACAACAAATAGTCCAAAATACCAGATTCATCATAATACAGACAGTAAGTAAAGGAGGTCAGGCCAAATGGAGGCGGGTAGGGGGGAAGGCGACATATCTATCTTCAGACTCTGCATTAATCACAGAGCTCTAAGAAGTCAGCACAAAGACTGCAGAATGCAGTCGTTGGTTGGCTGCGAGGTCGGCCATATCACTGAGCCAGGCATTAACATTTGGTGGGGATGGACTTTTCCATTTTTGCAAGATGAGTGTTTCAGCGACCAAAGCAGATTTGTATCACTGGCTAAACCACAGTCCAACCTGCTGTCTAGAGATGAATGCAGCACAAGTGTCTGTAATGAGGTTAATGAGGAGTAAGAATTTAAAGCTGTTACTAGACCTGACTTCCCCGAGTGGCTGCGATTCCCTGGCAGGCTGCTGACCCAAGCAAGAGATGGCTGCAGACTAAATACTACAGCTGCAAATGCTTATACTACAGGAAACGGCCTGTCTTTAGCTAAGAAACCTCCCTGTTGACTTTCACTTTCAGAGTTAATGGAAGTGTTTTTAGCAATAAGGGCTTGAGCTAAATCTCACTGAAGCCAATGGAAAGGCTCCCATTGATTTCAATGGGTTTGGATCAGGCCTACACAGACTCAGAAGGTTACTGTGATCTAGGGCCAGGGCTCCTGAGTATTCCCAATATCACCTATTTCCAAATATATCCACAAAACTACCCCCGTTTTATCCTCTGTGAATCCTGTTGGAGATTTTTTTACCTCCCTGAACCAGATGTTAAAACCAAGTAAAGACTCCAAACACTCTGGTATTTTAGGGGCAACAGCTTACTTAGAAACCAAGGGAAACAACATGTAAGCACGGGAAAGGTTCTGCTATTGTGGGAAACTTTCCTGGCTTATACACCGCCCCGGTGAAATGGGCTAGCGCTGAGGTCGGCAACCTTTCAGAAGTGGTGTGCCGAGTCTTCATTTATTCACTCTGATTTAAGGTTTCGCGTGCCAGTAATACATTTTAACCTTTTTAGAAGGTCTCTTTCTATAAGTCTATAATATATAACTAAACTATTGTTGTATGTAAAGTAAATAAGGTTTCATAATGTTTTAGAAGCTTCATTTAAAATTAAATTAAAATGCAGAGCCCCCCAGACTGGTGGCCAGGATCCGGGCAGTGTGAGTGCCACTGAAAATCAGCTCGCGTGCCGCCTTCGGCACCCATGCCATAGGTTGCCTACCCCTGGGCTAGCGAAAGGATCTGAGTCTTCGCTCCCACTTACCCAGAGGCCTCCCTGCCCTTGAGGACTCCCCTTCCACTCTCCTGTGTGGCAGAGTCAGTAACCCCGACAAGCCTGTGCCAGGATTCCTGGGGGGCTCAACCCCCAGTCTTATCATGGTCACTTAGGGCAGGGGCTAGAGTGTCCCCACTCCTGGGGGCTCTCTCCACACTGGACACTTCCCTGACCCACTAATGATTACATAGAGCTCAAAGCAAATCCAATTGATTAAACAGCAATCTCCCTACACTGGGTCCATTGCCCAGGGTCCCCCTGGCTCTCTCCAGTGGCTCCGGACAGCTCCAGCTGCACTCTGCCCCAGCACTGCTGCTGCTCTGCCTCCAGCTCCCTGGGCTGTTCTCTGGCCCCTCTGGCTCTGGTTGCTACAGCTCTGCCCCCAGGGCAGGTCTGCTCTCTGGGCTGCTTGTCTGGTTCTCTCTGGCTGGCCCGGCTCTGCTCCCCAACTCAGCTCTGGCTCGGGCTCTTGCTTTCTCCTTAGCTTGGCCCCACTCTGTCTGACCCAGGCAATTCCAGCTCACCTGGAGGATGGGGCCCCCTGGCCTCCTGACTCTCTGATTAGCCTGCCCGCCCTGTCAATCAGGCTGACCTGGGGCATTGGCCTCTCCCCATTGTTCCTGGGGACTGTCAGTCTCACACTCCTGATTTCCCATCGACCCCTCCCCTTTCTTTTGGTACTGGGAGCTAGCAACCATAACCCCCACTGCGTTTTAGTAAGGGGCCTACAGTCCCCTCACAAACACATTGATAACGTTTTTACACTTGGATTGGAAAGTTGGATTTGCTGGTTTGGGGGTAAAAGTGCAAATTAATTAGAATTCCAATAAGCCCAGAGAGAACGCTGGAGTGTGCCCCGTGCAGTGAACTAGATTCTCTTTCGATCACTGCCTGTCAGACCGGCAGAACTTCAAAGGGTAAAATACAGGGTATAAAAGCAGTCCGTGATTGGACTGCAAAACTGACCAGAATGCTGGGTATGGGTTAATCTCCGTTTCTTGTTAAATACAGAGTTACAAAACTGGGCAAAACATATTTTGTACCCAATAAAATGTGTGTTAACATTCAAGAGTTACTTCAATCACATTTGCTTTAGCAATCACCTTTTTTTAGAAGAGGGGTTATTTTATGTGTAGCCAATCATTTTAGTTTATTATTCATTTATTGTGTAATGTTATGATTAATCAATATGTTATATCATATATATTCATTGTATGTTAATTAGAGTTAATTTGTAGGATTATAAAAGGATAAGATTGATCGGTATTTCGAGGAACCAAGTTTTAGACATGAGTAAGACGAGCTGAAATGCAAGGCCTGTAGGCTGAGCCTGCAAGATTTTAGCTTAGCTATTTTAGGCCTTGGAGACAAGAAATGGGGACCATAAATAGGGTTGCCACCTTCCTAATCGCACAAAACAGAACAGCCCTGCCCTGCCTCTTCCCTGAGGCCCTGACCTGCCCCTTCTCCGAGGCCCCACCCCTTTCGCTCCATCCCCCCCCTTCCATCACTCGCTCTCCCCCACCCTCACTCACATTCACCGGGCTGAGCAAGGGGTTATGGTGCGGGAGGGGAGGGAGGATGAGGGCTCCGGCTGGGGTTGCGGGCTCTGGGGTGGGTCTGAGGATGAGGGGTTTGGGGTGTGGGAGAGGGCTCTGGGCTGGGGCAGGGAGATGGGGTGCGGGCTCCAGGAGGGGCCAGAAATGAGGGGTTCAGAGTGTGGGAGAGGGCTCCAGGTTGGGGAAGAGGGTTGGGGGTGTGTGTGGGGGAGGTGAGGACTCCAGATGGGGGTGCAGGCCCTGGGGTGGGGCCAGGGATGAGGGGTTTGGGCTGAAGGACGGGGGTCTGGGCTGGGGCAGAGGGTTGGGGGGCAGGGGGAGGTGAGGGCTCCAGCTTGGGGTATGGGCTCTGGGGTGGGGATGGGGATGAAGGGTTTGGGGTACAGGAAGGGTCTTGGACAGGGGGTGGGAGTGCAGGTGGGATGAGGGCTCCAGCTGGGGGTGTGGACTCTGGAGTGGGGCCAGAGTTGAGGGGTTTGGGGTGCAAGAGGGAGCTGGGGCAGGGGTTTTTGGGGGGTGAGGACTCCGGGAGGGAGTTTGGATGCGGGAGGGGACTCCAGGCTGCGGCAGGGGGTTGGGGTGCGGGGTCCCCGCAGGACTTACCACAGCTCCCAGGAAGCAGCCATCAGGTCCCTGCAGCCCCTAGACACATGGGCAGCCATGGAGGCTCTGCACGCTACCCTGGTGCCTGCAGGCGTCACCTCCATAGCTCCCATTGGTCGTGGTTCCTGGCCAATGGGAGCTGCAGAGCTGACCCTGGGGACGGGGATAGCACACGGAGCCTCCCTGGCCACCCTTCATCTAGGGGATGCAGAGACCTGGTGCCCACTTCCGGGAGCCACACAGAGCTAGGGCAGGTAGGGAGCCTGCCTTAGCCCTGGGCCCCCGCTGTGCCACCGATCGGACTTTTAATGGCCTGGTCGGCGGTGCTGACCGGAGCCACCAGGGTCCCTTTTCGACCGGGCGTTCCAGTCGAAAAACGGTTGCCTGGCATCTCTAATCATAAGCCAATACTGGAAAATAACCTGCTTATGAACGTTTGTGTGGTCATTACCCTGGGTCTTTATGTTCCTAGAGACTCTAAATCTGAAGCAAGTAGCAGAGGTGACGTTCACTCTGTTTAGCATGAAACCGTAGCCATCAGAGCCGAACCCACGGTGGTGTAACGCCACAGTACAAAATTCACTTTCAATAAAATAAAAGGCTACAGAGTGGCACCAACACATGGCTCTAGAGAACACAGAAAAAAGACCAGCTTAGATAACAAGGGAATGGTTTACTTACTCCTATTTTTGAAAATCAATTGATAATCATGCAAATAGGAGAAACCTGTCATGCTCACAGTAACTAACAGAGGGAACTTCCTGCTTTTGCTTATGTTTGCTATTGCATTCATTGTGTGGTTTTGCTTGTGTGTCTATGTGATGTAACGACTGAGCTCAGGAAAAATGTAAAGGGGAAGTATCCTCTTATTCATACTGCAAGTATTGAGAATAATGAAGATGTCTTATTGAGAGTAATATTTAAGGGGAAGATTATCATAGGATGGTACCAAATAACTAAATAGCAGTTGTGTGTAAGGGACCCAACATTCATGTGCGGGTAGAAACCCTATCAGGTGTGGCAGAGTGAGTCAGATGGTTCACCTTCATTAATCACCTCCCCAAACTTGTTAATAAGCTCCCCAAACTCTGGACTCCTCTGGACTGCGCCGCCGACGGAGGATCAAGTAAAACTTTGTGGAGTTACCTTGGTCACCGCCCCCTCCTCTCGGTGTTCCCCAGCTGTAAACAGCTGAAGGGGAAGGAAGCACCACAAGCACTTCTCAGCCGGGGTAATACCCTATAGAACGTTTATTTAAATGAGGAAGCAACTAAGGGAGAGACGCCTTCCGAACTCCTAATAAAGAACCCTTAAGAGAGTCATTAAATTGCTCCTGAGGGCATTCTGCACCAAAAAATTAAAAATTCGGTGCCAAAAATTAATAATCCTGCGCACAATATTTAAAATTCTGCAAATTTTATTTGTAAAATAAATGTGGAGGCTCCAGCATGGCATTGGGGAGCACAGGCCACTGGGGAGAGTCACATGACTGCTCTTCTGGCTTCCCTTTGCTTCCCTGTCAGAAAGTCATTTTTCTGTGGGGAAGCAAAGCCATCTGTGTGGGACATGAATCCTGCGCATCCGCAGTGGTGCAGGATTCCCTCAGGCGTACATTAAACAAGGTCAGGTGCCAATTCAGGCAGTCGCCCTAATGGCCCCACAGACACCCCTCAAGACCTTTGTATGGGACTACATTAAAACCTATGGTGGAGTGTCAGCAAAAATGCTGAATTACCAAATCCACATAGATCACCCAGATCTATGGAACTTAAGGTGTTCCATTTTGAGAAAGAAAAATTAAAGAGAAAATCTCAGGAGGTGGAGGAAAGGGACGATGTATCCATTGTAGGTAACACTTTAGAAAGAAAATTGAGAACGAAATTAGAACAGTTGGATCAGGCACAACGAGCCTTATCCCTGGAGAAAGGGATTAGTGAGAAGTTAAGACAAAGAGTAAGTAAGCCAGACACGTCACAAACCCATCCGCAATCAGACCGCTTATTACAAGAAACTCGGGGAACTATAGATGTTGCTGTGAAGGCCTGTAAGGAGGCAATCCTAGATATCAGGACCTCTCAGGAAAGATGAAAGTCTTTGCAACCTGAAATTCCAGCAAGTAATTTCGATACCTTTAAGTCAATTGAGTCAGAAGGAAAAATGAAAAGAACAAGTGGCATAATTCATTTTGAATCTGATCTCCCCATTGTACCCCAAGCCACTTTAGAGCCAAAACCAGAATCTCTACCAGAATCTTTACAGAAACCTGCCAATACCTGACCGTCGGAAGGTGCAGGCACCTGCCCCAATCAAGAAAAGGTGAAAGCAAAACTCCCCACCTAAATTGTCCACTGTAGAAGCTGCCCAAACACGGGAGACATTGGTTCCTTTGAAAAAAGAGGCAAAGGAAATCCCACATATAACTATAAAGAAGGGAAAAAATCAACTTCTAAATCGGAACTGTCAGGATTGAGTCGTCGTGTCTCCCCAATCGCAGCGGTAACAAATGTAACAACCCTAAATGCCATTGCAAAATTGGGAGAGTGAATTAAAAGAGGAGCTCCAGTTGCAGCACATGCAGCACATTGAGAAACAGCAGTAAAATTATTTCACTTAGCGAAAAAGAACTTGGTTGAGATTTCACAGTTAACTGTAGACAGAGCTTTGTGAATAATTTCAAGGAGAAAGCTTAAATTGCACTTGCAACAATAGCTTCTAAAAGAAAGGCATGAAAAAATTTAGCCCAGTAGCCTCTGCTCTAAAACAGCTGTTCTCAAACTTCATTGCTCTGCGACCCGCTTCTGACAACAAAAATTACTACATGACCCCAGGAGGGGGGACTGAAGCCTGAGCCTGCCAGAGACCCGCTGCCCCCCTCCGGGGGGCGGGGGGGCAAAGCCCAAACTGAAGCCCCACTGCCCTGGGCAGGGAGGCCAAAGCCCAAGGGCTGCAGCCCCAGGCAGTGGGCCTGTAACGTGAGCCCCGCCACCCGGGGCTGAAGCCCTCAGGGTTCAGCTTTGACCCCAGGAAGTTGGGCTTCGGCTTCAGCTTTGGCCTTGGGCAGTGGAGCACACACACACCCCTCTCCATTTCTTGCTTTATATTCAAATCAAGGATGGACACATGTCTAATGCTCAACTAGCGCACTGGACTTTGGTATTGCGTGACAAAGATATAAGTGACTCCAGTATGGACCCTATCTCCATTGCTGGATGCTCTGTTGTATTCTGGGAATCTTCATGTGTGCCCAGATGTTGATTAAGGAAAACCTGAACCCAGTTTTTCACATGAATATCTCCCAAAATAAAAATCTTAGAAGCATACTGCTCTTTCATAGATAAATCCAATCACTATGACCAGGAAAAGCCAGTATCTTGTTATTGATCTATTCTCCAAATGGGTGGAAGCATTTCCCCTTAAGGTAAATGTTGCTTTAGCCACAACAAAAATCTTGGTGAAACAAGTCTTCTTTCATTGGAAACTCCCCACAAGGTAGCTGCCAAATTGAGAAAAATCCAAACAGAAGGCAAAAGCTTATCTTGATAAAAGCCAAGGAGAGAATGCTGGGGAAACTGGAGTTCGATTATGCTCCTATCATATGCTGTATAGAACACGATTTATGTAAGCAATGAACTGGGCCACACTATATTATAAGTAGACTCAGTTTCCTCTATATACAGAGTCAGAAACAAACAAACAAAAAAAGGTAAATAAATTCTATCATGTTAATAGAATTAAAGTTGTACCAGAAAAGAAATATTTCTCCACAGGTGGAGGAACCAGAGACATTAACCACAAAAGAGGAAGTAAAGGATCAGAGAGAGCCAGCCACAGTAAAAAGAAAAGAAATTCATGTCTTAACAACATTGATGATATATTATTGCCTTAATACTGCACTTCAAACTGAACAACAGATTATTCCTGTACAACAAGAGCGAAGACTAGTGAAGGCAAATCAAAAGTTTATGTTGGAACTGAACTCAGACTTGCCTATTGAGGTTCAGGATGCAAAGATAACAATGATCTGGACACAAGAATGAATAAACTCAGACCAAGGATTGAAAGAACAATTGTTAGAGGGCTTTCCCTTCATCCCCTCTCCTGGTTCTTGTCACGCAGACAGAAAGCAGAAGACCAGAAGTCCGAAGTGCAGGCAATGTGACGTTTATTGGGGTTAGTTCCAAGGAAACATGTCCACAGCTCTACACGCCGGCAGAGTCTGTTCCCCAGTGTTCCGTTCCCGGTTCTGACACCGCGGAGCATTTTCCCAATATCCCGCATCCCAGCTCTGACACCGCAGAGCCTTGCCTGCGTCCCCATTCCCAGCTCTGACACTGCAGAGCCTTGCCTTTGTCCCCGTTCTCCATTCCCCCTCCTCCTTCTTAGCAGGCCTAAATATGGCTCTGTAGCCCAAAGATTAGAGCACTCATCTGACAGATCCCAGTTCAACTCCTTTCTCCTCCTCCATTGCGGGGATGATTTCATTCCAGGGTCTCATACATCCGACGAAGTGGGCATTCACCCATGAAAGCTTATGCTCCAATACATCTGTTAGTCTTAAAGGTGCCACAGGACTCTCTGTTACATCCCAGGTGAGTACCCTAACCACTGGGCTAAAAGTTATGAGGAAAATGCTCATTCCCTCCCCTCCTCCCCATTCAGCTTTTTGTGTAAGTTTCTCTACAGGGGCTGATCTGGTAAGCAAGGTCCAAGCACGCGTGCCATATCGGGTCCCACAAGTGAGTTAGGTGCAGGAACGCCTGTTTCCCCTGGTTCATGAAATGCGCTGGGGCTGGCATGGGCCTGCAGTGCACATGCTCAGAGGCAGAAACATAGGAGCCTGGGGAATTGGTTACTGCAGAAATGTAGGTGCCGAGTGAGTTTATGCACCTACAGCGTTCACGGGCTGCTGAGCAGGGGCTCTATGAATCCGGGGTGGGGGCCTGATTCTGGGATTGAGGTGCCTAAAGATGCCAGTAGGTATGGATCGATATCAGCTGTCCTGGCAATCTCTGGGAAGAGATGAACAGCGTTCTGCTTGGGAGGCTCGCCTGATGCTATGAACAGATCGTCTGGGTAGTTGTGGCAACAGAGGATGGATCTTTACAAGGAACAATCAGGGAACTCTATGGAAATAGTGGTCAATGTATTTTATGATGTAGATGTGAGCAAAATAAGCAGATGTTTTTTTGTTTTCAATACATAGGGTTTTAAATATTTCAGTAGTTTCCCTGTCCCAAAAGCTTTTATAATTGTATAACAAATTAATCTCTAAAATCAACTCAACAAAAAATATTAGACTTTTCATCTATGCACCCCCCAGATTCTACCCCAAAATGCCTAGAGCTCCCGACCCAGATTGCGGCCCCATTGTGCTAGGGGCTGTACATAGGGAGGCTGTGCCAATCCCCAAAAGCTTACAATCTAGGACAGACAAAGGTTGGTAGAAGAAAGCGAGGTAGAGTGACTTGCCCATTGTCACACACAGCAGGCCAGGGGCAGAGCTTGGTCTCCTCACTCCCAGCCAGCTGCCTTATCCACTGGCCCACCCTCCCCCTCGGTTCCATAGGTACTGGACAGATGTAATTTCAGGCAGATTTGTATCATTGTTTAAACCGCTGTGCGACCTGTTGTCTAGAGATAAATGCAGCAGGAGTGTCTGTAATTAGGATAATGAAGAGTAAGAATTGAATGATGTTACAATACCTGACTTTCCCAAGTGTGTCTAGTCCCTGGCAGGCTGCTGGCCCGAGCAAGAGCTGGCTGCAGTTGTAGAACTTAATCCGCAGTGTTCATAACACAGAAAATAGTTTGACTTCATCTAAGAAACCTCCCTGCAGACTTTCACTTTCAGAACTAACGGCGTTTTTTTGTTTTTTTGTTGTTGTTGTTGTTTTTTAGGAAATAAGGGTCTGAGCTAAATCCCACTGAAGCCAATGGAAAGACTCTCATTGATTTCAATGGGCTTTGGACCAGGCCTATACAGAGTCAAACCGTTACCATGAGCTAGGGCCAGGGCTCCTGAGTACTCCCAATAACACATGTTCCCAAACTTATCCACAAAACTACCCCCGATTTATACTCTGTGCTTCCTGTTCTAGGGTTCTTTACCTCCTCATCCCAGATGTTAAAGCCAAGCAATTTTGCTACCTTGGCTCTACTGTTACAGCAATGTAGATCATTATGCTGAGCTCACTAGTACAATTGGCAAAGCTGTCAGGAACTTTGGTCTTTTGCAAGACGGAGCCTGGAACAATAACAAATTGTCAACTAAAGTGAAAATCTGTATTGGTGAGACATGAGCTTCATCCAGTCTTCTATATGGCTCAGAGACATGGACGACTTACACCAAAGTTACCAAAAGACTAAACAGTTTTCATATCAGATGCTTGCGTAAAATTCTTCGAATAAAATGGGAAAAGAGGCTGACAAATGTGGAAGTGTTAAATTGTGCTGATATTTCATTCACAGGAACGTTGATTAGTAAGAAAAAACTCAGGTGGCTTGGACATATAAAGCGAATGCCACATTACAGGATCTCGAAGAGCGTGCTGTACTCAAGCTCGCGGAGCGACTAGAAAGAGAGGCAGACCACTGCGCAGACTTGGGGATGCTTGCAAAGATGACTTAGTATCCTTTGGAATCTCTGTGGATGATTGGGAAGGAGTGCAGAATACTGCTCTGGTTGGCGGAGTCAGCTTGTAGATGGAGGAAGGAGTCATGAGAGAGACTGGATCAAGCTTTGTGATGACTGGCGTCAGAGGAGGAAAGAATCAGCTGCTCGGATTCAGAGCCCTGCTAGTGCGTGGGGGTGCCGCGCCTGTGGAAGGGACTGTCACTCGCGCACCCAACTCCAGCAGCAGCAGTTGTTACAAATATACCCATCCAGCAGCTGACCCAGGAACTGTCTGTCCAGCAACAACAGCTCATACACCACATGGTGGCCCTTTTTGTGACCTCCCACAATGACTGGGTCTTCTGCTGCAGGCCAATGGCTGTAGCTCTGGTGACTTCAGCCATACTGATCCAATGAAGCTGGGTTCCAGTGTTGACCCAGATGCCTTCCTTGAGACGTTTGAATGGGCAGTGGTAGTAGTGCAGTGGCTGCCAGAACACTAGGTGGTCCTCGTGGCCCCATATTTGACTGGGGCAGCCCAGGTCAACCATGGTAGCCTGGATCCCGAAGCGGAGCAGAATTATCCACAAATCTAAGTTGCCATCTTGGACCATTTAGTGATCTCTGAAAAGACCTTCTGCCAGCACCTCCAGGAACAGACGTATCCCCTCTGAGCCCAACCCTTGGGCGTAGCACAGAAACTGCAGGACTCCTTCTAGTGGTGTCTCAAACCAGAATCCAGGATGGGATCCAAGTGGCTGAAAGAGTCCTACGATACCCAGATACAGAACTAGCTTGCAGAACTGGGACACCTCTGTGCTAGGAGCGAAATGTTTGCTCTAGGGGAAGAAAACAAAGTCTCGAGTAACTAACAGAAGTAACAGTAGAGGATCATGGGATGGTGTGAATCTCCCAGGAGATATTCGTTCAGTTGAGAACCTGGAAACTGCTTAAAAGTCTTCATATCTCTACATCTCAGCCACAAGATACAGAACTTGTTTGTCACAATGCACAGGAAGGGAACGGAGAAACCAAAGACTTCTGTCATTTAAGTGTGTGATCTGCATTTCCTCTGCACCCCTGCTTAACCTATTACATCTGAGCCCTAAGGTACAGAAAGTTTCTGTCCTATGCACAGTTGCGCCGGTGAGACGTCTCTCGTAATACATTCCCACAGTATTTCTACACTTGGCTAGCCACAGATCTGTCCTACTAACCTAGATTGTATCTCCTTTCCGAAGGTAGAGGGTTAGGCAGAGTTCAGCTGCCCGGTAGCTGTTAGAAAATGAGCAGGCTGACCCAGAGGCGGATTGAGTAAACGGGCTTCTTTATTGCGGTACTTGTTCCCCTCGACCCAATTGTCGAGTAAGCACTGAATTAGTTACAGCACACTCTTTTTATCTGAGTTAGTATGTAAATACCTACATTTACTACAACACCCCCAAGCCCTTACTGAGTAATATGAACGCCCATACAATGAATATTAATAACTATATATGAATATAATTATCCCTGCCCCTGTTTACTGTTTACAGCATTGAGCATATTCTACAGACAATTTTACCTTGAAGATACATTTTTTTGCAGTAATTACAAATTCCCTTGGTCAGCAGTTCTCAGGGAAGGGAGGAAGGGGCCATGACCCCGATCTCATTTATATAGCTGGGAAAGGAAGTGGGAGGAAATAACACCTCTTTGCACAAAGGGGATCCTTTAAACAACCACAGTCCTTATGCAGCTGCAACGCTTATCAATCCCTAACAAGCAGAAGGGAAGGGAGAGGGGTAACACTTTATCTATCAAGCGCAGAAACAGTGCATGCCCGTGTTTCTGCTCCCTAATACCATGTCAGCACACCAGCAGTTTCCCAGGTCTATACTTAACCCTACATATACCAACAGTAGCGAGGGGCTTTTGCATAACATCATTGCTAGGGGAGCTGGAACCATGCGAGGATATTCCATCCAGTCCATCCCCAGGGCACTATGCAGAATTGTTTCCTGAACTATTTTATTTTGTTCCCTATATTTTCCAGTGCTCTTTTCCTCCATTGTTAAATGGCCCCAGGCATGTGGTTTCCATCACTTCCCTTAGGAACCTGTTTATAGACTGCTAGTTTAAAAAAGGTAAATGGGATGATCCAAGTAATTGCAATGTAGGCCTGGCTTTGACACTGATTCCAGGCAAAACAGAACAGCAGTTATGGGACTCTATAAAGAATGGAAATATGAAACGAAAACTTCCTTATTGTCAGAGTGGTTAAGCACTGGAATAAATTGCTTAGGGAGGTTGTGGAATCTCCATCATTGGAGATTTTTTAAGAGCAGGTTGGACAAACACCTGTCAGGGATGAACTAGACCAGGGTGGGCAAACTTTCCGAAACTGTATGGAGGGCAGGGTAGGGAGGGCTGTGCCTCCCCAAACAGGCTGGTCCCCCGCCCCTTATCCACCCCCTCCCACTTTCCGCCCCCTGACTGCCCCCCTCAGAATCCCCAACCCATCCAACCCTCCCTGCTCCTTGTCCCCTGACCGCCCCCTCCTGGGACCCTCGGGACCCCACCCCTGCTCCCTGTCCCCTGATACTGACTTTTGTAAGGTATTTGTCTTAGTACTGCAGGCAATTCTGATTTTAAACTAGCACTGTTCAAAATCAATGGCACATATTAAATGGGTTAAAATCTGGCTAACTGATAGATCTCAAAATATAATTGTTAATAGTGGTAAATCATAAATGAGATGAGGTGTTTCTAGTGGGATCCTGCAGGGACCACATTTTCAGACTAACACTGTAAATTATTTTAATCAATGGTCTGGAGGAAAATACAATATCTTTACTGGTAAAGTTTGCAGATGACACAAACGTTGGTGGGATGATAAACAACAAATAGCAAAGACAGTGATACGGAGTTATATGAATCACTTGGGAAGCTTGGCATGATCAAATAATGCACAGTTTAACACAGCCAAATGCAAGGGTATATATCTAGACCATGGGTTCTCAAGATACCTGTGTTTATGGAATTAGTGAGATCATTACTGGTTTTGTAAAGGGACCACGCAGTGCAAAAGAAACACACTTTACTTACAGTACCTCAGGCCGGGCCTGTGCTACTTGAACTACATAACAAATAGAGTGTGGAAAAACACCCAGCAACTAAACACCATCCAGGCCAGGGCCTTAAGATGCAGCCCCTATTCCCAGCTGGGAGTATCTTGGCAAAGTGCTCTCGTAGGACTCTTTCAGCCACTTGGATCCCATCCTGGATTCTGGTTTGAGATACCACTAGAAGGAGTCCTGCAGTTTCTGTGCTACGCCCAAGGGCTGGGCTCAGACGGGATACGTCTGTTCCTGGAGGTGCTGGCAGAAGGTCTTTTCAGAGATCATTAAATGTTCCAAGATGGCAACTTAGATTTGTGGATAATTCTGCTCCGCTTCGGGATCCAGGCTACCATGGTTGACCTGGGCTGCCCCAATCAAATATGGAGCCACCTGGACCACCCAGTGTTCTGGCAGCCAATGCACTACTACCACTGCCCATTCAAACATCTCAAGGAAGGCATCTGAGTCAACACTGGAACCCAGCTTCATTGGACCGGTATGGCTGAAGTCACCAGAGCTACATCCATTGGCCTGCAGCAGAAGACCCAGTCATTGTGGGAGGTCACAAAAGGGCCACCATATGGTGTATGAGCTGTTGTTGCTGGACAGACAGTTCCTGGGTCAGCTGCTGGATGGGCATTATTTGTAACAACTGCTGCTGCTGGAGTTGGGTGCGCGAGTGACAGTCCCTTGCGGCATTCGCTTGATATGTCCAAGCCACGTGAGGTTTTTTTTTACTAACCAAAGTTCCCGTGAATGAAATATCAGCACAGTTTAACACTTCCACATTTGTCAGCCTCTCTTCCCATTTTATTTGTAGAATTTTACGCAAGCATCTGATATGAAAACTGTTTAGTCTTTTGGTATCTTTGGTGTAAGTCGTCCATGTCTCTGAGCCATATAGAAGACTGGATAAAGCACATGTCTCATCAATACAGATTTTCACTTTAGTTGACAATTTGCTATTGTTCCAGGCTCCATCTTGCAAAAGACCAAAGTTCCTGACAGCTTTGCCAATTGTACTAGTGAGCTCAGCATAATGATCTACATTGCTGGGAACAGTAGAGCCAAGGTAGCAAAATTGCTTGGCTTTAACATCTGGGACAGGGAGGTAAAGAACCCTAGAACAGGAAGCACAGAGGATAAAACGGGGGTAGTTTTGTGGATACGTTTGGGAACAGGTGTTATTGGGAATACTCAGGAGCCCTGGCCCTAGCTCATGGTAACGGTTTGACTCTGTACAGGCCTGGTCCAAAGCCCATTGCAATCAATGAGAGTCTTTCCATTGGCTTCAGTGGGATTTAGCTCAGACCCTTATTTCCTAAAAAAAAAACGGCCGTTAGTTCTGAAAGTGAAAGTCTGCAGGGAGGTTTCTTAGATGAAGTCAAACTATTTCCTGTGTTATGAACACTGCAGATTAAGTTCTACAACTGCAGCCAGCTCTTGCTCGGGTCAGCAGCCTGCCAGGGACTCAGACACACTTGGGAAAGTCAGGTATTGTAACATCATTCAATTCGTACTCTTCATTATCCTAATTACAGACACTCCTGCTGCATTTATCTCTAGACAACAGGTCGCACAGCGGTTTAGACAATGATACAAATCTGCCCACAGTTCCATCTGTCCGGTACCTATGGAACCGAGGGGGAGGGTGGGCCAGTGGATAAGGCAGCTGGCTGGGAGTGAGGAGACCCAGGCTTTCATCCCAGCTCTGCCCCTGGTCTGCTGTGTGTGACAATGGGCAAGTCACTCTACCTTGCTTTCTTCTACCAGCCTTTGTCTGCCCTAGATTGTAAGATTTTGGGGATTGGCACGGCCTCCCTATGTACTGTCCCTAGCACAATGGGGCCACAATCTGGGTTGGGAGCTCTAGGTACTTTTGTTATGCAAATTGTGTAGAATCTGGGGGTGCACAGAATGAAAAGTCCAATATTTTCTGTTGAGTTGATTTTAGAGCTTTAATTTGTTATAAAATTATAAAAGCTTTTGGGACGGGGAAACTACAGAAATATTTAAAACCCTGTGTAGTGAAAACAAAAAAAATCTGCTTATTTTGCTCACATCTACATCATAACATACATTGACCACAACTATTTCCATAGAGTGCAAACAACCCTGATTGTTCATTGTTAAGATCCATCCTCTGTTGACACAACTGCTCAGACAATCTGTTCATAACATCAGGCGAGCCTCCCAAGCAGAACGCTGTTCATCTCTTCCCAGAGATTGCCAGGACAGCTGATATCGATCCATACCTAGCTGCCACTTTAGGCATCTCAGTCCCAGAATGAGGCCCCCACCCCAGATTCATAGAGCCCCTGCTCAGCAGCCCGTGAACGCTGTAGGCGCATAAACTCACTCGGCACCTACATTTCTGCAGTAACCAATTCCCCAGGCTCCTATGTTTCTACCTCTGAGCATGTGCACTGCAGGCCCATGCCAGGCCAGAGCATTTCATGTCCAAGGGGAAACAGGCGTTCCTGCACCTAACTCACCTGTGGGACCTGATATGGTAAGCGTGCTTGGACCTTGCTTACCAGATCAGCCCCTGTAGAGAAACTCACACAAAAAGCTAATTGGGGCGGGTGGGAGGGGAGGGAATGAGCATTTTCCTCATAACTTTTAGCCCAGTGGTTAGGGTACTCACCTGGGATGTAAGAGACCCCTGGTTCAAGTCCTCCCCCCAATGGAGGTGGAGAAAGGAGTGGAACTGGGATCTGTCAGGTGAGTGCTCTAACCATTGGGCTACAGAGCCATATTTCTTTTTCAGTACAACTTTAATTCTATTTTTTTGTTTGTTTGTTTCTGACTCTTTATACAAAGGAAACTGAGTCTATTCATAATATAGTGTGCCCGAGTTCATTGCGTACATAAATCATGTTCTATACAGCATATGATAGGAGCATAACTTGAACTCCAGTTTCCCCAGCATTCTCTCCTTGGCTTTTATCTAAATAAGCTTAAGGGGAAAAGCTTCCACCCATTTGGAGAATGGATCAATAATAAGTAGATATTGTTTTTTTCCTGATCGTAATGGTTGGATTGATCTAGGAAAGAGCAATATGCTTCGAAGATTTTTATTTTGGGAAGTATTAATGTGAAAAACTGGGTCAAGGTTTTTCCTTAATCATCCTCTGGGTACACATGAAGGTTCCCAGAATACAACAGGGCATCCAGCAATGGAGCTAAGGTCCATACTGGGGTCACTGTTATATCTTTGTCATGCAATACCAAAGCCCAGTGCGCTAGCTGAGCGTTAGACACGTGTCCATCCTCAATTTGAATATAAAGCAAGAACTGGAGAGGGGTGTGTTTGGAATGTAGAGCTATTGGATTTAAATAAATTAAAATGCAAAATGCTCGGTTGTCCAGCTGGTGAAAAATATATATTTAACAAGTGGAATATTTAAGTTCCACTAGGCTCATTCTCTTAGCGCAGTGGTTCTCAAACTGTGGGTTGGGACCCCAAAGTGGTTTGTGAACCCGTTTTAATGGGGTCACCAGGGCTGTCTTAGACTTGTTGGGGCCCAGGGCCGAAGCCCGAGCCCCACCACCCAGGGCCAAAGCTGAAGCCCGAGCCCCACTTCCTGGGGTCAAAGCTGAAGCCGGAGGGCTTTAGCCCTGGGCATCGGGGCTCATGTTATAGGCCCCCTGCCTGGGCCTACAGTCCTTGTGCTGCTCAGGGTAGTGAGGCTTGGGTTTGGGCTTTGCCCCCCCTTCTCCCCCAGGGCAGTGGGTCTCTGGCGGGCTGAGGCTTTGGTCCTCCCTCCTGGGGTTGTGTAGTCATTTTTGTTGTCAGAAGGGGGTCGCGGTGAGAACAGCTGTTTTGGAGCAGAGGCTACTGGGCTACATTTGTTCATGCCTTTCTTTTAGAAGCTATTGTTGCAAGTGCAATTGTGCTCAGAGACCTCTAAGTGATACGGGTTGCTGGGATTGGGAGTGATCAGCACAAGTGCTTGCATATTGGGGTGTACATGCATTATTACTCTATCCTGAACCACTGGCAAAGAATTGTTAACTAACGAATCAATACATTGAGGGTGTTTCCTTTACAGGCATTTCATTAGGGATCCAAGCTGCTGAAAGTTTAGAAATTTAGGCAGGGACTCACCTTCCTGCTGTTCCATGTCAGCTACCAGGGTGACCCCGACTGCCCTGGGTGCCGGTCTAACAGACGTACAGTGTCCTTAACTGAGCTTTCTCCTGCTTGAAATTCTGGTGGCATTTCACAAAGCTCTGTCTACAGTTACCTGGCAAATCTCAACCAAGTTCTTTTTGTCTAAAAAATAATTTTACTGCTGTTTCCCAATGTGCTGCATCTGGAGGTCCTTTTTTAATTCACTCTCCCAATTTTGCAATGGCATTTAGTGTTGTTACATTTGTTACCGCTGCGATTGGGGAGACATGACGACTCAATCCTGACGGTTCCGATTTAGAAGTTGATTTTTTCCCTCCTTTACAGTTATATGTGGGATTTCCTTTTTCAAAGGAACCAGTGTCTCCCGTGTTTGAGCAGCTTCTACAGTGGATAATTTAGGTGAGGAGTTTTGCTTTAACCTTTTATAACTTTTCTTGATTGGGGTAGGTACCTGCACCTTCTGACGGTCGGGTATTGGCCCTCATCCCCTTGCACCCAAATCCTCTGCCCCAGACCCATCCTGTACCCCAAATCCCTCATCCCCGACCCCAACCCAGAGCCCACACCCCAGCCGGAGTCCTCACCCCCGCCACACACCCCAACCCTCTGCCCCAGCATGGAGCCCTCTCCTGCACTCTGAACCCCTCATTTCTGGCCCCACCTCGAGCCTGCACCCCCAGCCCAGAGTCCCTAATCCCCCACACCCCAATCTCCCAGCCCCAGCCCGAAGCCCTCTCCAAACCCCTCATCCCCAGCCCCACCCCAGAGCCTGCAACCCCAGCCGGAGCCCTCACCCACCTCCCAAAACCCAAACCCCCTGCCCCAGCCCGGTGAAAATAAGTGAGGGTGGTGGAGAGCGAGCAGCAGAAGGAGCGGGGATGGAATCCTGGGCCCAGCCTTGTTGGGGTTATGAGGACTCTGCCACACAAGAAAATGGAAGGGGAGTCCTCAAGGGCAGGGAGGCCTCTGGGTAAAGTGGGAGCGAAGACTCAGATTCTTTCACTAGCACAGGGGTGGTGTATAAGCCAGGAAAGTTCCCCACAATAGCGGGACCATTCCCCCGCTTACATGTTGTTTCCAAGTAAGCTGTTGCCCCTAAAATACCAGAGTGATTGGAGTCTTTACTTGGCTTTAACATCTGGTTCAGGGAGGTAAAAAAATCTCCAACAGGATTCACAGGATAAAAGGGGGGTAGTTTTGTGGATATATTTGGAAATAGGTGATATTGGGAATACTCAGGAGCCCTGGCCCTAGATCACAGTAACCTTTTGAGTCTGTACAGGCCCGATCCAAACCCATTGAAATCAATGGGAGTCTTTCCATTGGCTTCAGTAAGATTTAGCTCAGCCCCTTATTGCTAAAAACAATTCCATTAATTCTGAAAGTGAAAGTCAATAGGGAGGTTTCTTAGCTAAAGACAGGCTGTTTCGTGCGGTATAAACATTTGCAGCTGTAGTATTTAGTCTGCAGCCATCTCTTGCTTGGGTCAGCAGCCTGCCAGGGAATCGCAGCTACTTGGGGAAGTCAGGTATAGTAACAGCTTTAAATTCTTACTCCTCATTAACCTCATTACAGACACTTGTGTTGCATTCATCTCTAGACAGCAGGTTGGACTGTGGTTTAGCCAGTGATACAAATCTGCTTTGGTCGCTGAAACATTCATCTTGCAAAAACGGAAAAGTCCATCCCCACCAAACGTTAATGCCTGGCTCAGTGATATGGCCGACCTCGGAGCCAACCAATGACTGCATTCCGCAGTCTTTGTGCTGACTTCTTAGAGCTCTGTGATTAATGCAGAGGCTGAAGATAGATATGTCGCTTCCTCACCCCTTTGGCCTGACCCGCCTTTACTTACTGTCTGTATTATGATGAATCTGGTAGTTTGGACTATTTGTTGTATTTGGAAAAATTAATAACAAGTTATAAATGCAAAAAAAGTCAATGATACAAATCTCACCACAGCTACATCTGTCCAGCCCCAATGTACCTGTGGGGTGCTGTGGTCTGGTAGGTAAAGCACCGGTTTGAGAGCCAGGTGATCTAGGGTCTCGTCCCAGCTCTGTCATTGGCCTGGTGTGTGTCACATTGGGCAAGTCACTTTACTTCTTTCTCTACCAGCCTTTGTCTGTCTCAGACTGCAAACTCCTCAGCAGAGGGACTACGTCCCTATGTGCAGCCCCTAGCACAATGTGCCCCCACTCCAGGGTGGGATCGCTAGGTGGTTCTGTAATACTAATTACTATCTCAGAGGGCAGAATTTGGTGCTTAGAATCAAAAGTCCAACATTTTCCATTGAGTTGATTTTAGATCACAAATTTGTTACAAGTGTAATCCTTCTGCCCATCTAAGTTGGCAGCAACAAGGGCCGGGTTCTGTATCTAGGGGTTCCGTTTCAATAATGCAATGCAAAACCGGCTCGAGCCCCCACCCAGTGACCTGGGAAAATTACATACCACCCCCTGGGCGCCTCTAAGAGGCAATACTTCCCCTCTCGCAAGCACGGAGTCTGAGTGTAGCAGAAAATGTTTAATAACATGAGGTAAACGACATCAGCATTAAATTGGAAAAAACACCACAAACAGGATTCATAACACAAACCATGAGCAAAAGACCCACCCCAGCAAATTGGGCCGTGTCCTTTCCCTTTGGCTCTTGAATCCAGCAACCCAAAAATCACCCAGAGTCCCCAAAGTCCAACACCCCCAAAGTCTCTTGGGTCCAGCAACCACCCAAAGTCCTAAAAGTCCAACAACCCCCAAAGTCTCTGTCCCTGGTCAGAGCAGCCCCAGAGTAAAAGGGGGGCACGCAGGGTGTTAAGGGGCACCTTACGTGATCCGAGGCCAACCGGCCATCTCTCCTTGGGGTTCCGCCGCAGCCTTCACCACAAGCCAGTCCACTTCCTGCCGTCCCACGAACTGCTCTGCTCTACGAGCCGCTCCCACAAACAGCTCCGCTCACCATTCCTTGGGCCACTCCAACCATCCCCGCAAGGCTCTGCGCCACCCGCTGCTCCTCCAGCCGTCCGTTCAAACTGCTCTGCCAACCGCTTAGCAATATAGTTTCAGGCTCCCCCACTAGTTAACACAGCACTTAGTGATCTCAGCTCTTAGTAACTTTAGCTCTTTTGTGATTTCAGCTCATAGTAGGGGAGCCCCAGTGCTGATGCACCATTAGCCCAAAGTAAATTCAGCTCAGCAGCCTGTAACTAGCCTCCTAATTGCTATCCTCCATTGCTATCTACATACTGAACAGACCACAGTGAGAGATTATGCCATACATTATCAAAGAAACTGAGGAACCACCTGATCAGCATCCTATACAGCAAACAGAAAAACATCAAGAAAGAGCTCTCCAACCTGGAGACTTTCATAAATAACCAACCCTCCACACAAATGGACTTTACTAAAATAAGACAGGAGATCTACATTACACACTTCACCTCTCTACAAAGGAAAAAGGACCGTAAGCTGTCTAAAATCCTTCCTGCCACATGGGGCCACAACAGGGGTACCCCTAACTCACCCAGCAATATTGTCAATTTATCCAGCTACACACTCAACCCAGCAGAAGAGTCTGTCCTATCTCGGGGACTCTCCTTTTGCCCCAGCATCCCCACGAACATGATACAGTTCTGTGGTGATCTGGAAGCCTACTTTCGCCGCCTCCGACTCAAAGAATACTTTCGTGATAACACTGAACAGCGCACTGATACACAGATACCCTCCCACCAACAACACAGGAAGAAGAACTCCACATGGACTCCTCCTGAGGGTCGAAATGACAGTCTGGACCTATACATAGAATGCTTCCGCCGACGTGCACAGGCAGAAATTGTGGAAAAACAACATCGCTTGCCTCATAACCTAAGTCATGCAGAACGCAATGCCATCCACAGCCTCAGAAACCACCCTGACATTATCATCAAAGAGGCTGATAAAGGAGGTGCTGTTGTCATCATGAACAGGTCTGACTACCAGAAGGAGGCTGCCAGACAACTCTCCAATACCAAATTCTACAGGCCGCTTTCCTCAGATCCCACTGAGGAATACACTAAGAAACTGCACCATCTACTCAGGACACTCCCTACACTAACACAGGAACAAATCAACATACCCTTAGAGCCCCGACCGGGGTTATTCTATCTACTACCTAAGATCCACAAACCTGGAAATCCTGGAAACCCCATCATCTCG
Organism: Malaclemys terrapin pileata; assembly: GCF_027887155.1. Classification (NCBI taxonomy): domain Eukaryota; kingdom Metazoa; phylum Chordata; order Testudines; family Emydidae; genus Malaclemys; species Malaclemys terrapin. The sequence continues at coordinate 346,109,149 of NC_071505.1, read as the reverse complement.
GGCATTGGCACTCTCACTGAAGGACTGTCTGGATATGTGGACTCCCTACTCAGACCCTACGCCACCAGCACTCCCAGCTATCTCCGTGACACCACAGATTTCCTGAGAAAACTACAATGCATTGGTGACCTCCCAGAAAACACCATCCTAGCCACCATGGATGTAGAGGCTCTCTACACAAACATCCCACATACAGATGGAATACAAGCTGTCAGGAACAGTATCCCTGATGATGACACAGCACAACTTATTGCTGAGCTCTGTGACTTTATCCTCACGCACAATTATTTCAAATTTGGTGACAATATATACCTCCAGACCAGTGGCACCGCTATGGGCACCTGCATGGCCCCACAATATGCCAACATTTTTATGGCTGACCTGGAACAATGCTTCCTCAGCTCTCGTCCACTCATGCCCCTTCTCTACCTACGCTATATTGATGACATCTTCATCATCTGGACCCATGGGAAGGAGACCCTGGAAGAATTCCAAATGCTTTCAACAGCTTCCACCCCACCATCAACCTCAGCCTGGACCAATCTACACGGGAGGTCCACTTCCTGGACACCACCGTACAAATAAGCGATGGCCACATTAACACCACCCTATACCGAAAACCCACCGTCCGCTACACCTACCTTCATGCCTCCAGCTTCCACCCCGGTCACACCACACGATCCATCGTCTACAGCCAAGCACTGAGGTACAATCGCATCTGCTCCAACCCCTCAGACAGAGACCAACATCTACAAGATCTTCACCAAGCATTCTCAAAACTACGATACCCACACAAGGAAATAAAGAAACAAATCAACAGAGCCAGACGTGTACCCAGAAGCCTCCTGCTACAAGACAGGCCCAGAAGAGAAACCAACAGAACTCCTCTGGCCATCACCTACAGTCCTCAGCTTAAACCTCTCCAACGCATCATCAGTGATCTACAACCCATCCTGGACAATGATCCCTCACTTTCACAGACCTTGGGAAGCAGGCCAGTCCTCGCCCACAGACAACCTGCCAACCTTAAGCATATTCTCACCAGCAACCACGCACCGCACCATAACAACTCTAACTCAGGAACCAACCCATGCAACAAACCAACTCTGCCCACATATCTACACAGCAACACCATCACTGGACCTAACCAGATCAGCTACAACATCACCGGCTCATTCACCTGCACGTCCACCAATGTTATATATGCCATCATATGCCAGCAATGCCCCTCTGCTATGTACATTGGCCAAACTGGACAGTCACTACGCAAGAGGATAAATGGACACAAGTCAGATATCAGGAATGGCAATATACAAAAACCTGTAGGAGAACACTTCAACCTCCCTGGCCACACAATAGCAGATGTTAAGGTATCAAGTATCAGAGGGGTAGCCGTGTTAGTCTGAATCTGTAAAAAGCAACAGAGGGTCCTGTGGCACCTTTGAGACTAACAGAATAGTTAGTCTCAAAGGTGCCACAGGACCCTCTGTTGATGTTAAGGTAGCCATCTTACAGCAAAAAAACTTCAGGACCAGACTCCAAAGAGAAACTGCTGAGCTCTAGTTTATTTGCAAATTTGACACCATCAGATCAGGATTAAACAAAGACTGTGAATGGCTATCCAACTACAGAAACAGTTTCTCCTTCCTTGGTGTTCACACCTCAACTGCTAGCAGAGCACCTCACCCTCCCTGATTGAACTAACCTCGTTATCTCCACACTGATATATACCTGCCTCTGGAGATTTCCATTACTTGCATCTGAAGAAGTGAGGTTCTTACCCACAAAAGCTTATGCTCCCAGTACTTCTGTTAGTCTCAAAGGTGCCACAGGACCCTCTGTTGCTTTTTAGCCTCCTAATAGAATCAAAGTTAGTTCTGACATTCAACAGTGGAGAGAAGAGGTGGTGCAATTGGTGTTTCAGGCCCTCAAAGAGGGGGCCCATCCCATCAAGTACAAATACCCACCCCATCCTCTCTCAATTCACTGGGTTGTGGAACCCATGTCCCTTGTCTAGCGAGTGCTACTTAGGTGATGGTGAGACCCTCTGTCATAAAACAGTTTCATTGTCCTTGATTCACATAATCAGGGTAACAACACGTTATTCCTCCTGCCCCAATAACAGAGAAACTGGGGATCCCACCCCATCCAAAGTAACCACTATCAGTTGCTGTTGTCTCATGCCAGGCGGGTGGGTGTGCCTATGCAAACAAGATCAGCCCCTGGAGTTCTTTTCCACACATGCCATAATTCACCACCAGATGTCAGGGTAGAGCTCATCCTGACTCTGCTTACACAAGATTAGAAAAGTTTCAGGACAGGGGGAAGCTACAGAAATATTTCAAACCCTAGGGAGTGAAAACAAAGAATCCACTTACTGTGCCCACATCTACATCCTAACACAATTTGACTGCAACTATTTCCATAGAGTGCAAACATCCCTGTTTGTTCATTTTAAAGATCTGTCCTCTATTGATACAACCACCAAGACGATCCGTTCATAGCATCAGTGAACCTCCCAGGCAGAAAGCTGTTCATCTCTTCCCAGAAATTGCCAGGGCAGCTGTGCTTGCTTTTGGCTTAATTGGCTTGTGAGTTGCTTGTTGGCTAGTTTTTGGCTTGTAGCTTTTTTTTTTTTTTTTTTTTTTTTTTTGATCGGCTCCCGGCAAGCAGGGACAAGGGGAGCAAGGGGGGACAAGGGGAAAATGGGGGAGAGAGTCAGGGGTACACAGCGAGCCCACCACAGTCCCAGACTGCATGCTGGGGGATCTAGTCACATAGTGTGTTGGGGTTTTCGGGATTGTCTTGTTTTGCCCTTGTTTTGAATGGGATTAGGTTGATTTTTGGCTTATTCTGAAAGTCAGGGTGCTTATTTACCATGTGAAAGTTGGCAACTGTGCATTAACCCCAAGGCTGGAATTACTGGGGTTCGACGCCCAATCTTGTGCTACTCATTTAGGACAGGGTCTAGGGTGGCCCCACTCCAGGGTGCTTTCTCCTCACCAGTGACTTTCTTGACCCACTGATTACGTCATTAAGTTCAGACCACATACAATTTATTAAACAACAGCAGCAAGAGAAATAAGGGAAAATGGAAAAGGTTAAAGGAAACAGGGAACCCGCACTGTGGGCACAGGGGAAACCACAAACAGTGTCTCTGGGACGTAAGGGAAGTTCACAGTCTGTTCCTCACAAGTCCCAGCTTGCAAGGGCTCTTGTCAGGTGATGTATCACTGCACTCCCCTCCCCGCCCCCCCGGCTCTCCCAGTCACTCACTGCGCTTGGCTGCAGTGTTATATGTGGCACAGCCGACATCTACTATCCTATCTCTGGGCCCACGGCTCCCCACTATAGCTAAGCCCTGGATCCTCAACAGGGCAACCGGACTGACTGCCCCAGCTCTGCCCCCAGCTCAGCTCTGACTGCAGATCTCTCCTTTACTCTGCCCTTGGCAGCCCCAGCTCACACCGGTCCCCAGGCTCCTGACTCCTTCATTGGCCTGCCTGCCCTGTCAATCAGGCTGACCTGGAGCGTTGGCCTCTCCCATTGGCCCTGGGGACTGCCAGCCTCAGGATCCTGATTTCTCTTCCACCCTTTCTCAATCTAGCAGACCTCTCACATAAGGTTCTATTCATTATATTTACAAGGTATCACCTTAAATAAATAACATATAGAAAAACATCTGCAGTATGATGGGTTAAGTGCTGTCGAATGTTGTTGCTGTGGTAACACTGTCCAGGCTGCTAGGCTTTTACAGCTGCTCATTGTAGGGACAAAATAAAGGCCAAGGCACAAAACAAGATTAAACTAGCTAGAGACATAAAGGGTAAAAAAGAAAACATTCTACAAATATATTAGAAGCCAGAGAAAGACCAATGACAGGGTAGGCCTGTTACTCAATGAGTGGGGTGAACAATAACAGAAAATGTGGAAATGGAAGAAATGCTAAATGACTTTTTTGTTTCAGTTTTCACCAAAAAGGTGAGTAGCGATTGGACGTCTAACATAGTGAATGCAAGTGAAAAAAGAGGTAGGATCACAGGCTAAAATAGGGAAAGAACAAGTTAAAAATTACTTAGACAAGTTAGATGTCTTCAAGTCACCAGGGCCTGATGAAATACATCATCCTAGAATACTCAAGGAGCTGACTGAGGAAATATCTGAGCCACTAGCAATTATCTTCAAAAAGAAGACAGGAGAGATTCCAGAGGAAAAGGGCAAATATATTGGCAATCTATAAAAAGGGGAATAAGGACAACCCGAGGAATTACAGACCAGTTGGCTTAACTTCAGTACCCGGAAAGATAATGGAGCAACTAATTAAGCAATCAATTTGCAAACACCTAGAAGATAAGAACGTGATAAATAACAGTCAACATGGATTTCTAAAGAACAAATTGTTTCAAATTAACCTAATCTATTTCTTTGACAGGGTTACAAATCTTTTGGATAGGGGGGAAGCGGTAGATGTGATATATCTTGACTTTAGTAAGGCTTTTCATACTGTCTCGCATGACCTTCTCATAAACAAACTAGGCAAATACAACCTAGATGGAGCTACTATAAGGGGGGTGCATAACTGGCTGGAAAACCATTCCCAGAAAGTACTTATCAGTGGTTCACTGTCATGCTGGAAGGGCATAACACATGGGGTCCCACAGGGATCAGTTCTGGATCTGGTTCTGTTCAATATCTTCATCATCAATGATTTAGATAATGGCATAGAGAGTACACTTATAAAGTTTGCGGAGATACCAAGTTGGGAGGGGTTGCAAGTGCTTTGGAGGATATGATTAAAATTCAAAATAATCTGGAGGATATGATTAAAATTCAAAATGATCTGGACAAACTGGAGAAATAGTCTACAGTAAATAGGATGAAATTCAATAAGGACAAATGCAAAGTACACCGGTTAGGAAGAAACAATCAGTTGCACACATATACAATGGGCAATGACTGCCCAGGAAAGAGTACTGCAGAAAGGGATCTGGGGGTCACAGTGGATCGCAAGCTAAATATGAATCAACAGTGTAACACGGTTGCAACGAAAGTAAACACCATTCTGGGATCCTGGGAATGGGCAAAGGGATGAATCACTTGATGATTACCTGTTCTGTTCTTTCCCTCTGGGGTACTTGGCATTGGCCCCTATCAGAAGACAGAATACTGGGCTAGATAGACCTTTGGTCTGACCTGGTATGGCCGTTCTTATGTAGCAGCAGGAGTGTTGTAAGCAAAACGCGAGAAGTAGTTCTTCCTATCTACTCCACACTGATAAGGCTTCAACTGGAGTATTGTATCCTGTGTTGGGTGCCACATTTCAGGAAAGATGTGGACAAATTAGAGAAAGTCCAGAGAAGGGAAACAAAAATGATATAAGGTCTAGAAAACAGGACCTAGGAGGGAAGATTGAAAAAATTGGGTTTGTTTAGTCTGGAGAAGAGAAGAAGATGAGGGGGGACACATGATAACAGTTTTCAAGTACATAAAAGGTTGTTACAAGGAGGAGAGGAAAAATTGTTCTTCTTAACCGCTGAGGATAGAACAAGAAGCAATGGTCTTAAATTGAAGAAACGGCAGTTTAGGTTGGACATTAGAAAAAAATTCCTAACTGTCAGGGTGGTTAAGCACTGGAATAAATTGCCCAGGAAGGTTGTGGAATCTCCATCATTGGAGATTTTTAAGAGCAGGTTAAACCAACACCTGTCAGGGATGTTCTAGATAGTACTCAGCCCTCCCATGAGTGTAGAGGACTGGACTAGATGGCCTCTCAAGGACCCTTCCAGTCCTAAAATTCTATGATTCTTGGAGCTCCAGTGTTACATGCATTAACAGAGAGCACAGCTTGCTGATTCCGCAGACCTCAGTGTTACTCATAAGGAAAGACCAGAGGCTCGGTTCGATGGCGAAAGGGCTCGGCCAGGTTTACTGTCAACAAAGTACAGGAGCTGCAGGGACACTAACATATGTATGCCTGTGACAATGGACCAGCTCAGTCAGTGCACTGGGACACTACTGGACAAAGGTGCCCCTCCTATGGCTTCTCCTTTTATTCATGAATATAGACAAATTGCATATTGCACTCCAGATGTGGCTGGTTACCGGCCTTATCCTGATACCTGCTAGTATAGGCATCGACTCCGTGGGTGCTGCGGGGCTGGAGCATCCACGGGGAAAAATTAGTGGGTGCTCCGCACTCACGGGCAGCCAAGCTCCCTCCACCCCCTCCTCGCCACCTCCTCCCCCAAGCGTGCCACGTCCCCGCTCCTCCCCCTCCCAGGGCTTCCCGCCTGCTGCCTAACAGCTGTTTGGTGGCACTTAGGACATTCCAGGAGAGAAGGGGAGGAGTGGGTTCTTAAAATGCTCAGGGGAGGAGGTGGTAAAGAGGTGGGACAGGGGAGGGGACTTGGGGGAAGGGGGTGGAATTGGGGAGGGGGGGTGAGGATGGTGCAGGGGATGGCAGGGGTGGGGCCAGAGGTAGGGGAGGCGAGCATGATGGGGCAGAGGGGAAGTCGGCACCTATGCCTGCTAGTTCCACCAAAACATCCTCATCTGTTATCCTGTCATCCCATCCTTATCTGACTTAGGATCAGCGTGTCCCTGTACCATCTCCTAGGAATATGATCACAGAGATACTTGAGAACTCTGGGTCTCCTGTACCATCATCTCCGGTCAGGAACATACTTACTGGGTGTTAGCCAGTACCTGATGTGTAGCTGTATTGCCCAGGCCAGGCCTATTCTGGTTCATGGCCTTTGGTTCACACTGTTAGCTAAGCCTCGGGCTCCAGTAAGGCCTACATTCTGCTTCCGTGCTGAGGCAAGATTACATTAGGGGGAAGAAAATCCTGTAACTGAATGAAAATGTATCCACATTTTAGTGATATATCATAGAATTTCTAGGGGATGGGACTGGGAAAATCCACATCATCCTCCCGTCATCCCTAGAGAAGATGTCTGGAACTGTATTAAGTATTTTGCAGAGCCTTCAACTCTGCTACAAACCCCAGGCAAAGTTATAGGTAATGGAGTCATTGGAGAGCAACTCCATTACTGGTGCTACAGCAAGATGGCTGAGACAGAGAGAGGAAATGGGTAAAAAATCAGTCTGAGGTTCAGAAAAGGCTACAAATGTGGGGTTTTACAGTGGAAAGGCGGTGTTCTCTCCTTGAGAATCAGGCATTTATTTGCACTTACATTCAAAAAGGGGATCCAGTCCTTAAAAAAGAAAACATGAACCGCTGAGAATGTGGCTGTATCCCCCCAAATGTGTCAAAGCTCAGATATTTTTGGCAATGTCAAGCTACCATGGAAGAGCCATTTCAAATGAAGCAGCATCACCCGGCCCTTTGTTGTTAAAAGAAATATGAAATGTGTTTAGATTCATTTTCCACCCACCCATTGAGTACACACATCACATCCCTACATTTCATAGATTATAGGACTGGAAGGGACCTCGAGAGGTCATCGAGTCCAGTCCCCTGCCCGCATGGCAGGAACAAATACTGCCTAGACCATCCCTAATAGACATTTATCTAACCTACTCTTAAATATCTCCAGAGACGGAGATTCCACAACCTCCCTAGGCAATTTGTTCCAGTGTTTAACCACCCTGACAGTTAGGAACTTTTTCCTAATGTCCAACCTAGACCTCCCTTGCTGCAGTTTAAACCCATTGTTTCTGGTTCTATCCTTAGAGGCTAAGGTGAACAAGTTCTCTCCCTCCTCCTTATGACACCCTTTTAGATACCTGAAAACTGCTATCATGTCCCCTCTCAGTCTTCTCTTTTCCAAACTAAACAAACCCAGTTCTTTCAGCCTTCCTTCATAGGTCATGTTCTCAAGACCTTTAATCATTCTTGTTGCTCTTCTTTGGACCCTTTCCAATTTCTCCACATCTTTTTTAAAATGCGGCGCCCAGAACTGGACACAATACTCCAGCTGAGGCCTAACCAGAGCAGAGTAGAGCGGAAGAATGACTTCTCGTGTCTTGCTCACAACACACCTGTTAATGCATCCCAGAATCATGTTTGCTTTTTTTGCAACAGCATCACACTGTTGACTCATATTTAGCTTGTGGTCCACTATAACCCCTAGATCCCTTTCTGCCGTACTCCTTCCTAGACAGTCTTTTCCCATTCTGTATGTGTGAAATTGATTTTTCCTTCCTAAGTGGAGCACTTTGCATTTGTCTTTGTTAAACTTCATCCTGTTTAACTCAGACCATTTCTCCAATTTGTCCAGATCATTTTGAATTATGACCCTGTCCTCCAAAGTAGTTGCAATCCCTCCCAGTTTGGTATCATCCGCAAACTTAATAAGCTTACTTTCTATGCCAATATCTAAGTCGTTGATGAAGATATTGAACAGAGCCGGTCCCAAAACAGACCCCTGCGGTACCCCACTCGTTACGCCTTTCCAGCAGGATTGGGAACCATTATTAACAACTCTCTGAGTACGGTTATCCAGCCAGTTATGCACCCACCTTATAGTAGCCCCATCTAATTTGTATTTGCTTAGTTTATCGATAAGAATATCATGCGAGACCGTATCAAATGCCTTACTAAAGTCTAGGTATACCACATCCACCGCTTCACCCTTATCCACAAGGCTCGTTATCCTATCAAAGAAAGCTATCAGATTGGTTTGACATGATTTGTTCTTCACAAATCCATGCTGGCTATTCCCTATCACCTTACCACCTTCCAAGTGTTGGCAGATGATTTCCTTAATTACTTGCTCCATTATCTTCCCTGGCACAGAAGTTAAACTAACTGGTCTGTAGTTACCTGGGTTGTTTTTATTTCCCTTTTTATAGATGGGCACTATATTTGCCCTTTTCCAGTCTTCTGGAATCTCTCCCGTCTCCCATGACTTTCCAAAGATAATAGCTAGAGGCTCAGATACCTCCTCTATTAGCTCCTTGAGTATTCTAGGATGCATTTCATCAGGCCCGGGTGACTTGCAGGCATCTAACTTTTCTAAGTGATTTTTAACTTGTTCTTTTTTTATTTTATCCGTTAAACCTACCCCCTTCCCATTAGTATTCACTATGTTAGGCATTCCTTCAGACTTCTCGGTGAAGACCGAAACAAAGAAGTCATTAAGCATCTCTGCCATTTCCAAGTTTCCTGTTACTGTTTCTCCCTCTTCACTAAGCAGTGGGCCTACCCTGTCTTTGGTCTTCCTCTTGCTTCTAATGTATTGATAAAAAGTCTTCTTGTTTCCTTTTATTCCCGTAGCTAGTTTGAGCTCATTTTGTGCCTTTGCCTTTCTAATCTTGCCCCTGCATTCCTGTGTTGTTTGCCTATATTCATCCTTTGTAATCTGTCCTAGTTTCCATTTTTTATATGACTCCTTTTTATTTTTTAGATTGTGCAAGATCTCGTGGTTAAGCCAAGGTGGTCTTTTGCCACATTTTCTATCTTTCCTAACCAGCGGAATAGCTTGCTTTTGGGCCCTTAATAGTGTCCCTTTGAAAAACTGCCAACTCTCCTCAGTTGTTTTTCCCCTCAGTCTTGATTCCCATGGGACCTTACCTATCAGCTCTCTGAGCTTCCCAAAATCTGCCTTCCTGAAATCCATTGTCTCTATTTTGCTGTTCTCCCTTCTACCCTTCCTTAGAATTGCAAAGTCTATGATTTCATGATCACTTTCACCCAGGCTGCCTTCTACTTTCACATTCTCAACGAGTTCCTCCCTATTTGTTAAAATCAAGTCTAGAACAGCTTCCCCCCTAGTAGCTTTTTCAACCTTCTGAAATAAAAAGTTGTCTCCAATGCAGTCCAAGAATTTGTTGGATAGTCTGTTCCCCGCTGTGTTATTTTCCCAACATATATCCGGATAGTTGAAGTCCCCCATCACCACCAAATCTTGGGCTTTGGATGATTTTGTTAGTTGCTTGAAAAAAGCCTCATCCACCTCTTCCACCTGGTTAGGTGGCCTGTAGTAGATGCCTAGCATGACATCTCCCTTGTTTTTTGCCCCTTTAAGCCTAACCCAGAGACTCTCAACACTTCCGTCTCCTATGTCCATCTCTACCTCAGTCCAAGTGTGTACATTTTTAATATATAAGGCAACACCTCCTCCCTTTTTCCCCTGTCTATCCTTCCTGAGCAAGCTGTACCCATCCACACCAACATTCCAATCATGTGTATTATCCCACCAAGTTTCAGTGATGCCAACAATGTCATAGTTGTATTTATTTATTAGCACTTCCAGTTCTTCCTGCTTATTCCCCATACTTCTCGCATTTGTATATAGGCATCTAAGATACTGGTTTGATCTTTCCTCCCAGTTTTGTCCTGACTCTCCTTTCTCTCTGCCAATATAGCCCACACTCCCTCTTGTTTCCGACTCATTTCCCCGGTCTCCATGTTCCCCACTTACCTGTGGGCTTTGCTCACCTGTCCCCGTCGAACCTAGTTTAAAGCCCTCCTCACTAGGTTAGCCAGTCTGTGTCCGAATAGGGTCTTTCCTCTCCTCGAAAGGTGAACGCCATCTCTGCCTAGCAGTCCTTCCTCGAATAGCATCCCGTGGTCTAGGAAGCCAAAGCCCTCCTGGCGACACCATCTTCGCAGCCAGGCATTCACCTCCATGATGCATCTGTCTCTGCCCGGGCCCCTACCTTTGACAGGAAGAATTGAAGAGAATACCACCTGCACTCCAAACTCCTTCACCCGTACTCCCAGAGCCCTGTAGTCACTCTTGATCCGCTCAGTGTCACACCGCGCAGTATCATTTGTGCCCACATGGATGAGTAGCATAGGGTAGTAGTCAGAGGGCCGGATAATCCTCGACAATGCCTCCGTAACGTCTCGGATACGGGCCCCCGGCAGGCAGCATACCTCCCGAGATGAAATGTCAGGGCGACAGATGGGCGCCTCCGTCCCCCTCAGCAGAGAGTCTCCGACCACCACTACCCTACGTACCCATTTCGTACCCATTCACTCTGTACCATTCACTCTGAACGTTTCGTACCCATTCACATCCATCCCATCACCCCAGGTACAGCTCAGTAGTCACCCACACCACGCCAACCCCTCAGCTACACCAAGGGAGGGAGAGCACCGCCCCACACCCTCCCCTTCACAGCCAAAGGCCAGGGGAGTGACGGCATTTCCATGTATCAGGGGGTAGCCGTGTTAGTCTGTATCTACAAAAACAACAAGGAGTCTGGTGGCACCTTAAAGACTAACAGATTTATTTGGGCATAAGCTTTCATGTGTTCAGTGGAAGTCCCATCCTTCCCAGTAAACACCCCAGGCCTGTTACTCCCCATTCCTGACCCCATCCCTGCTTTCTCTGAGCAAGACACTGCCACGCCCTAGTCCCCAGGTCACTGGCTCTCCCCCGGGATCCAAATTCCAATGCCTGGCTCCCGTTCCCTGGCCAGAAAAATCTGCCCCCAAAGGACCAACTCCCCAGCAGACCCTCTAAACAAGGGATCAGCTCAGCAGGTGAACAGAGGAGGCAAGCAGGGGAGTTTTTCAGGGTGTAGCTGTGGATCCAGTGTATGGAGGTAAAGGGACACTTGGGGAGTTGTGTGTTGGTCTGTTTGCTGTTTGTCTCCGTGTGGGTCGTGTGGCTGGGGTTTGGGTCCCTGACCAGGCCAGGTGACAGAGGTCTGCGTGTTTGTGTCTCTGAGAGGGCCATGTGGCTCTGACCCTTGGATCAGCCCTGGTGTTTGACATCTGAGTCATTGATCACCCCGTTATCCTGGGGCAGAGCTAAGCAGCGAGGCACAGAGTCTATGAGGTAGTTAGTTGCTGAGTAAACACTTGACCAGGCACTTGGGGGAGGCACTGAACCATTCAGCTATGTCGTTATTTTAGCCCCATTCTCTTAGGACAGGGGTTCTCAAACTGGGGGTCGGGACACCGCAGGGGGTCATGAGGTTATTACATGGGGGGTCGCAAGCTGTCAACCTCCACCCCAAACCCTGCTTCACCTCCAGCATTTATAATAGTGTTAAATATATAAAAAAGTGTTTTTTATTTAGATGGGGGGGTCGCACCCAGAGGCTTGCTGTGTGAAAGAGGTCACAACAAAAGTTTGAGAACCGCTGCTCTAGGATACGATTGACAGACCTGCCTGGCCTGTTGGGTTCTGTGTATTGTGCAGGAGTTTCGAGTAAACACAGCAGCACTAGGTACAGTATTTCCACCCCCAGAATCCTTTAGGAAGTGAAAGCAGGATTTCCCCACAACTACTGCCCACCCCTCCAGCTGAGAACTGTATTTCAGGGTCAAACCCATCTCCGTTATGGCTGGGCTGCAGTCCGTGAGATAGCAATTCCTGCCTGGGAAATCCCAGTTACTGAATGTGGAACAACGGATCACAGTGACACAATGGGGAGGATGTTTGGGTTTGATGTGTTCTTTCCCCCCAAATCCCCACTGACGTTCCTGATGGATTCTCCTGCAGCCGCACCGGGGAAGTTGGAACAATGCTGAGGCCTCTGCTGATCCCCTTGACGTACTTCTGTCTTCAGACCTGGCTGGGGATCCCTCAGGTAAACTCTTGAGCTGCTCAAGGCTATGCAGGCAGCCATACGGCCTTAGACCATAGACATGTAGGGCTGGAAGGGACCACGAAAGGTTATCCAGTGCAGCCTTGTGCGCTGAGGCTGGACCAAGTGCAAAGAGACCAGCCCGGACAGGTGTTTGTCTAATCAGGGCCCCACGCCACTTTCCGCAGTAGCTGGAAGGGAAATTCAGGCCCTCCCACTAAATTGGGGGGGCCTTCTGACCAGCAGCCAAGGTCTGCTCCACCACAACGGTGTTGCCGTCCTCCATGCGCGTTGGGGGGTTGGATCCTGGATGGAACCTTCCCACGGGCACCACCAGCCCTGGAGCATGCCGTGCATGGCTGGCATACGCAGATGACAACCCACTGATTCCCACTGAGGTAAATGGGGGTGGTTTCTAGATATTCCCGTGGGAGTGGATTGGGATCTCAGTCCCTCCTAGCCCCCTCCCTTCCATATCCCTTGTTCCCCAGGCTTTGTCTTCACAATTAATGTATCCCTTCCTGCCTAACCTCCTGCTCCCCACAATATATCTATTACACTAAAAGTCCCCAGTAAACTAAAAATTCATCTAATGATTACAGAGTTTGCTGGTCCTCAGGTGTGCCGCACTCCCCAGAAAAAATTGTGGAGTCAACATCACATTTGCCAAGCAACACACTGACAATAGTGCCTATATGTTCCATCCCTTTCTCCCACCTTTCCTCTGTCTTGTCTGTTTAGAGGTAAGCTCCCAAGTGCAGCGACCATCTCTTAGTGTGTGTGTGTACAGGGCAGAGCACAATGGGGCCCCAATCCTAGGTGTGACCTCTAGGTGCTCTTGTAACACAAATGCTAACGTGACCATATGTTTCCTTTATTCTCCCAGGCAAAATGTCAGGTGAAGCTGAACATAATGGAAGATGCTTTTGATGACCAATATCTAGGATGTGCTGAAGAAATGGATAAAGAAGCAGCTAAACTAATACAGTCGGAAATGTCTTCATTCAGCCCAATATGGAAAAATGCAGCAGAAAAATGGAACAGTGTGAAAACAAAAATTTCTCGCCCCAGGGGCTTTAAGGATGAGTATGGAATAGCCATAGTAGCCTATACTGACTGCATGCCATACAACAGCAAAACATTTCCAACTGAATTTAATGCGGCAGTGAGAGAGGCTGGGACATCTCGAGCTCATTACATGGACAGTTTCCATTTCAAAGCCTTCCATTATTATTTGACAAGAGCTTTGCAGCTCTTAAGAGGAAAGTGTGATGTGATGTATAAAATGACGGTGTACCGGGGGGTTTCTAAAAAGTATGAGTACCAGAAATATTGTGACATCAGGTTTGGATACTTTGCCTCTTCATCTATTAATAGAACACAGGCTGAGACATTTGGCACGGCAACGTTCCTCACCATCCACACATGCTTTGGCGTGAATATCCAGGACATGTCATATAATCCTAAGCAAAAAGAAGTGTTAATTCCAGTCCATGAGATATTCAGAGTGGTCACAAATCAAGGGAATAACTACACCCTCCAGAGCAAAAAACAGGCCTGCAGCCATTTTAACTGCACGTACCTGGGCGGTGAGTACTGGGCTGAACAGGAGAAATATTTGGGTGGGGCTATTTGCTGTGGAGAATTTGAAAACCCCACTTCAGGGAGAGCTGACGAGAGGGACGCTGACTTGGGGACTTGCCGCCAGGGCTGGGGGAGACAGGCTGCCACGACTCTTGCTGCTAGAGAGGGCTCGGGCTGGGGTGGGTGGATGCTGGGTCCCAAGCGCTTACTGAGGAAAGAAGGTGCCTAGACATCATGGCGATGGGAGCACTAGAAAGGCAGGTGAAGGCCCCAAACCACCGCGAGTCTTCAACACACACACGCCCTGTACAGAGTCCACAGGAGCCCTGGCAGAGCAGCTGTGGCTCCTCAGACACGGCACAGCAAACCCAGAGGCTGTGGGAAGGGAGCAGGGGGGTGGCCTAGTGTGCAGATGGCGCATTATTTGGGGCAGTCAGGACTAGGGACGATGGTGAGGAACGTCAGAGATCTAACTGAGTTGGGTGAATGGGCAACGCAACATCAGGTGACATTCCCTGACACACATTCAAGGTAACGCCCGTTGTGAGGCATAATTTCACCAGACTGTTAATGAGCTGTATCAACTCAGACAGAGACCAGGCCAGCATTGTGGAGAGTTCAGTGCAAATCTCAATGAAAATCTCTGTTCAATGTGATGCTAGGTCTATAAAGCCAACCAAATGTTACCCTGCATCGGGAATGATGGGATGGAGAATAATGTGGAGATATTAGAACTAAGGCTAAGATTTAGTCATTTTTTTTAAAGTAAAAGTCATGGACAAGTCACAGGCAACAAACAAAAATTCACAGCCCCATGACTTGTCCATGACTAAATCTTGGGTGTTCTCAGGGCCTCTGGGGTGCCCACTGATGCTTGCGGGGGGTGGGGGGGAAGGGCGTTGTGGCTGGCCCCGGAGCCTCCCGAGCTGCTCAGGTGGTCCTGGGCTCAGTCCATGACTTCCATGACCTCTGGGACAGACTCGCAACCTTAATTATAACCCCATTAGATGAATCAATGGGGCACTCTTCCCTGGGATACTAGGTTTGGATCTGATCACTGAGTTCTAAGAGATTTATCGGTGGGGGGAGAGAAAGTTCAGAGACAAGGGATGAAAGTGATCAGAGGTCTGGACAGGTTTCTATTAGAGCGATTGGGATGATTGAACTAAGAGAAAAGACATAAAAGGAAACATGATGGAGATATACGAAATAATAAATGAGATGGGAAAATGGCAGTGTATAATTTACCACTTTCTCATAAAACAAGAATAAACTTAAGGCAACATATTTCAGCTAGTAAAAGGGTATGCACTGTTATATAAAATGCAGGGTTAATTTGTGGAACTTGTTGCCACAACATTTCTATGACTCCAAGAGCTCAGTAGAATTAGAAAAAAGAATTAGCCATTGATCTAGACAGTTAGACTCTCCAGTTATGTTACATAGTTTATCCTATGTATTTTTAAAAGGGCAATAAACCTTAGGCCTGAGGACAAAAGGCAGTCACTAACTCCCAGGGTTGGGGAAATAATTTCCTCTATGTGTATGTTATTCACCTACAGGTTTTCTTGCAGTTTCCCCTGATACAGTTGGGCCTCACCTCAATCAGGGACAGGACACCAGGCTAGATGCAGTCTGACAGTTCCTATGTTTCTTTGGAAATAGTAGAATGGAGTTGAAAATTCTACCAGGGCAGATCCCTTTCATTGACCCTCTCTGTTTGTACCCTAGGAGAGAAGAACGAAGTATGTGTTGGCAACTCTGGTAAGAAAGAAAAATTTTGTTTTCATTCTTTTGAAAATGACTCGCCCTCTGTGTTGAAGTGCAGAGCTGAGACCAACCCCACCAGGCAAACATGTCACAAGAAACCAGTTGAGAAATAAGTGGGATGAACTGCACGTTCTGTCTATTTGTCCAGGTTCTCATAAGGAGCTCATGACTAGTATCTGACACCTTCACGACTGACTCTATTCCAGGCACAGTTGATTTTAGAAAAGAAAATTTAAGGAGAATAAGCCCTTAGAGCACTAAAGATTCATCTTCAGTGTTCTGAACTATAAGCTGAACACACATCCCCTAACGCAACATCACAAGTGTGTCTCCATCTCCCTCCTCTCAGTACTAGATCCATTCTAGCCCCAGTGGAACTACATCCTCCCAAAGGACTAAACAGGACTATTTTACCAGAGCAGATGGGAAAAATCTCACTGAAACATTTTCTCCTTGGAATTTGACAATGTGTCAAACTCTAAACCTTCTGCAGAGGTGGTTTGATTTCGACACTGTTCTGTCAGAACACTGCCTGGGCACTGGCCAGATCACCTGCCTGGCTCCTTGGCAGCATGGCTGGTGGGCTGCCTACGAGTCATAGACCCCAGGACTTCCAGTGCCCCCGACCCTCGGGCAGCCTGCTCGGTGCACTGCCCCAGAGCCGACGCTCCCTTCCCTTGTGTGGAGAATTTCAAAATTTTGGGGTTCCATTCCAAGCCTAAACAAAACCAAATTTTGAAATTTCAAAATCCTCCATGAAATGGAATGGGCCTTCTCTGCCCTGCTCTACATTTTACGCCTAAGCCAATAAAAAAAAAACAACAGAAATGGTGTTATTGATGTGTGTGGCCAGTGTTTCAGACTCATGTCTTTATTACTCATAACTGGAATACACTTATGCAGCAGACAACAAGCTCCACATGGGAGCCTCTGGTACTGTCTTGGGGGAAATGTGCTCACTAATGATGGATACCGAAGGAACAAGCAGGCTGAGGAGGGAGGAAGCGGGTGAAATATCTCAGCAGTGAGGTGAATGTCCCAGGCTGGAGTGTCCTGCTGAGGGGAAATGGGTTAATGTCTCTCTGCAATAAGCAGGTTGCAGTAGCTGGTGAGCAGGGTACCTGTGTCCAGCTTTAAGGATCTCTCACTGTGAAATAATTTCCTAACAATTCTTTGACCTGCTTTTTCCTATTAACAGCTACCAGAGGCAGCCCGGCCTTCCCCAGTGAGCTGAGCCCTTCACTGTTTGGAGGATCCATCATCCTGGTCCACGTTATTGCTCTGAAGCTGTTTGCCAGTTTCTAAACTGTCCTATTCGTGTTACTCACTTTTTCTCTCTAACACAAATCATGGTGATGGGACTTGCCAGGTCCAAAGCCGTCCTGCTATGCTGCCAGCGTTCCAAAGGGAAACCAGGAACATGGAGGAAGTGTCACTAGTACCTGCTTGGGCAAGCTTTGATTATACGTTATCGATGAGTAGATCAAAATGGAAGCTCATAGTTCTAGTCCAGGTGGGATTTGTCTTACAGTGCCAGAGCTATAAATGGGTGCACATTAGATAACAGTTATTTGTATTCCAGTCAAGCTAGAATTTTTGTACCGATTTTTGATGACTTCAGTAAAAGACTTTTAAGAAATGAGCTAAGTCGGAGTATTGTCATGAATACCGTAGATGGGTTTAATCTGTGTCTCGGCCAGGTGACTCTGTAACAGCGCAGTTTGTGGGGTCCCATGTCTATATCTCTCAGTCACTTTCATATCAGATTTGCTCAGAAGAGGATATTTCTAACTGGTGAGCTCATAGGCCAAATTCTGAGCTAGTTTACCCACCTGCCTGCCCACTGACTGTCCTTCCATGCATGAGAATGATGCTTCACAAACCAATTAACGCTGGTTGCTGTTTAATAAATTGTATTTGCTTTGAACTGTTTGTAATGATCAAGAACAAATTGCCTTGTGGATAGCAGGGAAGCGGTAGACATGGTATATCTTGACTTTAGTAAGTAAAGGTTTTGATACTGTCTCGCATGACCTTCTCATAAACAAACTAGGCAGTATGTAATGATCAGTGGGTCAGAGAAGGGAAGAGTCCAGTGAGGAGAGGGTACCCCGGAGTGGAGACACCCTAGCTCCTACCCTAAGTGACCACAACAAGGTTGGGGGTCGAGCCCCCCCAGGACTCCTGGGCCCAGCCTTTTGGGGGTTACAAGGACTCTGCCACACAGGAGAGTGGAGGGGAGCCCTTGAGGTCAGGCAGCCTCTGGGTATAGGGAGTGGGAGCGAGGACTCAGATCTTTCACTAGCCCACTTCACCGGGGTAGTGTATAAGCCAGTAAAGTTCCCCACAATAGCAGGACCATTCCCCCACTTACATCTAGTCCAGACCAGAGGTTTTCAACATTTTTCACTGGCAGACCCCTAAAAAATTTCAAATGATGGTGCGGACCCCTTTGGAAATCTTAGACATAGGCTGTGGACTGCACACCACAGGTGGAAACCCACTGGTCTAGACATATCTTTTAATGTATCGAATAGTACCTCATACACATGGGTATCAGCTCCTTGCCCTACACAAATAACATATACACAGACATCTACAGCATCATGATTTCATGTTAAGACACGATTACATTTGGGGGGGAAAAAATCCTGTAATAGAATCAAAGTGTTTCCACTTTTTAATGATAGATCATAGAATTTCTAGGGGCAGGGCCTGGGGAAATCCACATTGTCCTCCCCTCAGCCCTAGAGAAGATGTCTGAAAAGGTAACACAGTCTGGGACTATACTGAGCATTCTGCAGGGCCTTTGGGTACGTCGACACTGTAATCAAACACAGGCGACTGGCCCGTGGCAGCTGACTCAGGCTTATGGGGCGATAAATTTGCAGTGTAGATGTCTGGGCTCAGGCTGGAGCCTGAGCTCTGGGACCCACCCCCTTGGCAGGGAGCCGAAACAGCTACACTGCCATTTTATAGCCCCGCTGTCCGAGCCCCGGTGCAGTGTAAACAGACCCTTCGGCCCTACTAGAAATCACAGGCGACCCTACAGCCTATTGAGTCTATGGGATGCAGCTCCATTAGTGGTGACACAGCAAGATAACAGAGGAGGAATGTGCAAAAAATCAGTATTGGGTTCGGGAAAGGTTGCAGATGTGGGGTTTTACAGTGAAAAGGTGGTGTTCTTCCCTTGAGAGTCAAGTTATTTCTTTGGGCTTCCATTCAAACGTGGACACTGCCCTTAACAAAGAAAACACGAGTCACTGAGAATGTGGCTGCGTCAAAGCTGCGATACTTTTTGGCAGCGTCAAACTACCATGGAAGAGCCATTTCAAGGGAAAAAGCATCACCCGGTCCATTGCTGTTAAAAGAAATATGAAATGTGTTTAGATTAATTTTCCACCCTCCTGTTCAGTACACACATCACATCCCTATGTTTCGTACCCATTCACTCTGTGCGCACATCCATCCCATCGCCCCAGGAACAGCTCAGCAGTCACCTACACAAGGGAAAGTCCCACCCTCTCCAGTAAATACCCCAGGCCTGTTGCTCCCTGCTCCTGACTCTCTCTGCTTTCCCTGAACAAGACACTGCCACGCCCTAGTCCTCATGACACTGGCTCTCTCCCAGGATCCAGTCTCCAAATTCCAATGCCTGGCTCCCTTTCCATGACCAGAAAAATCTGCCCCCAAAGACCCAACTCCCCACCATATCCTCTAAACAAGGGATCAGCTCAGCAGGCGAACAGGGGAGGCAAGCAGGGGAGTTTTGCAGGGCGTAGCTGTGTATCCACTGCATGGAGGTAAAGGGAATTGGTGAGTTGTGTGTTGGTCTGTTTGCTGTTTGTCTCCATGTGGGTCGTGTGGCTGGGGTTTGAGTCCCTGACCAGGCCAGGTGACAGAGGTCTGTGTGTTTGTGTCTCTGAGAGGGCCGTGTGGCTGTGACCCTTGTGCCTAGGTTCAGCCCTGGTGTTTGACGTCTGAGTCATTAATCACCCCGTTAGGAGGGTGGCCAGGTGCCCAGTTTTTAACTGGAAAGTCTGGTTAAAAAGGGGACCTGACAGTGTCCGGTCAGATCTACTGACTGAACACATGAAGTCCGGTTACTGCTGGCGGATGAGGCGGGGAGGTGCCGGGTCATCACCTGAGCCAACATCTACTCAGCTGGGGCCACCTCCGGAACCTGCATCTGGTGGCTGCAGCTTCCAGCTGCAGCTCTGCAGGCGAGTCCCTCCCAACCTGAGCCAGGGAGAGAGGAGAATAGCAGTGAGCAATAGGGGGAGGAGGGAAGAGGAGCAAATAGGCATGGGGTCTTGGGGGAAGAGGCAGAGCTGGGGCAGGGCCTCAGGGGGAGGGGTAGGGCAGGGGCAGGGCCTCCGAGGGAAGAGGCGGGGCAGGGGAGGTTCCAGCACTCCTGCTGGAGTGTCCAGTTTTTAAATATTACGAAGTTGACAACCCTACCTGTTAGCCATAGGGCAGAACTAGGCAGTGAGGCCCAGTGTAAACAGTTGTTAGTTGCCAAGCGAACACTTGACCAGGCACTTGGGTGAGGCACTGAAA
Organism: Malaclemys terrapin pileata; assembly: GCF_027887155.1. NCBI lineage: Eukaryota > Metazoa > Chordata > Testudines > Emydidae > Malaclemys > Malaclemys terrapin. Next base: position 346,088,725 of record NC_071505.1, on the reverse strand, counting down.
TATTGAGCTATGTCGGTATTTTAGCCCCATTCCCTAGGATACGATCGACAGACCTGCCCGGCCGCTGGTTTTGTGCAGTTTAACAGCAATTATGAGTAAACACGGCAGCATTATGGATCATATTTCTACCCCCCAAAGTCTTTCAGGTAAATATAATCACCATCAAGTGAAAGCAGGATTCCCACACAAGTACTCTGCACCCCCTCCAGCAGAAAACTGTTTTCCAGCATCAAACTTGCCTCTGTTATGGTCGGGCTGCAATCCGTGAGATAGCAATTCCTGCCTGGGAAATCCCAGTTACTGAAATGGGAACAATGGATCAAAGTGAAACAATCGGGAAGATGTTTGGTTTTGTTGTGTTCTTTTCCCCAAAATCTCAACTAATGTTCCTGATGGATTCTCCTGCAGCTACACAGGGGAAGTTGGAACCACGATGCAGCCTCTCCTGATCCTCTTAAAATTCTTCCATCTTCAAATCTTGCTGGAAAACACTTGAGCCTTGCCAGTGAAGCACTCTGTATTTTCTGCTCAAGGCTATGCATGCAGCCCTATTGTCGTAGAATCCTGGAAATGTTGAGCTGAAAGGGACCTCAAGAGATCATCTGGTCCAACTCTCTGGATTGTGAATGTAGATTCCACAGGCCCCTTTGATCCCTATTGCAGAGCGTAACTGCTCTTATAGTTAGAAAGTTTGTCCTAATATTTCACCTAAATCTCCCTTGCTGCAGATTAAGCCCATTTCTACTTGTCCTACCTTCAGGGGACATGGAGAACAATTGATCACCATCCTCTTTCTAACAGCCCTTCACATATTTGAAGATTATTTTTGGGTCCACCCTCAGTCTTCTTTTCTCAAGGCTAAATATGCCCCAAGCCTCTGATTATTTTTGTTGCTCTTCTCTGGACTCTCTCCAATTTGTCCACATCTTTCTTAAAGTGTGGAGCCCAGAACTGGACACAGTTCTCCAGCTGAGGCCTCACCAGTGCCAAGTCCCATGTGTTACATAGGAAACTTCTTTTAATACACCCCAGAATGATATCAGCCCTTTTCACAACATCACTTTGTTGGCTCATATGTTAGAGATTCATAGATTCTAAGGCCAAAGGGACCATTCTGACCTCTGTATAGTACAGGCCAGAGAACTTTCCCAAAATAATTCCTGGGTCATATCATTTAGAAAAACTTGTGCTGAAGTAACTTCAATGCTGAGTCTAAAGATTTTAGTTTCCTTACTCTTGATTTCAGGGCTTTTTTGACTAGCTTCCTCATTTACTGACACGCCCTTTTCACAGTTCTTGTCACCATGTGCATTTTTGGTACCAATCCATCCTTGAACTTAATTCTACTCTGCTGACTACCACTTAGTGTTCTGCTAAAGTTACACCTGGAACCAACTTGTGTGCGTTACTTAGGACCAAGTCAAGAGCCGCTTCTCCTCTCGTCGGTTCTAGCACTAGCTGTTCCAACAAGCAATTGTTTACGGTTGTACAAGAGTTGATTTGCTACTGGAGCACTCCCTTATGGCAGGGCATGGTGTAGCAGCTTTTTCCTGTCTAGCACCTCCTGTCAATGTCTCTCTGGTCCCACAGTGGTTTCAATTCTCATGACTAGGCCCTCCATCCAGGTTCCATTTTTAGTCCCACCCCTTCCAGTGTAACAGAAAGTCCAACTAATAAAAGTCGAATGTCCTCACAAAACCTCTTTGGCCTTGATTCTGGGCCCCATGATCTTCGCACATTTCCCTCAGGGTGCTCAGTCGGCATTATTCCCTTCTCTGGGCCCCATGCCACTTCCCCAGTGCCTGGTAGAGGAAACCAAGGCCTCCTATTAAACTGGGTTCCAGCCCACAGACCCTATAACCAGCAGCCAAGGTCTGCCCCGTCAGACTCCTTGCCGCTGCCTTCATGGACTTCTTCCTACCACAGCCTTTTTCCAGTCCTTCTCCCCACAGCCTCCCTAGGTTCACCCAACTTTCAGGGCTGGGACTCACAGGGCTCCTCCCTGGAATCCCCCAACAATCCCAAACCAAAAGTACAAATTCAAACCAATTTCTGCCCTCCTTGGGCTTCCTCCTCGATTAACAGAGCTTGTTAAAACTGCTCTTTTTCTTATTTTTTCTCTCACTTAGAGAAATGAAAGTGAAATAAATTGTTATTTTTAAAAGTGAAATTTGCTCACTTAAACTTTTTTGAAGCTCCCCACCCCACATTTCCAGCAGAATAAGGGATGAAAAAGTAAAAAAGAAAGAGAAATGAGCATTTCCCCACAATGCCCAAACAAAACAAAAATGTGTGTGTAGGGGGGGACAGATGGGAGAATTCTGATTCCCCCCCCCTCGATACATTTTAAGGCCAGAAGGGACCATTATGAACATCTACTCTGACCTTCTGCATAGCATAGGGCAGAGAGTTTTTAAAAAATGACAAAGGAAAATAGTTCCCCCTTTCCAGAGCTGATCTCACAGATCACACAGTGCACTAGAGCAATTCAAATTCTTTTTAGCTATGGCTCTATCTTGTACTGTGAAACCCATCACTTCATGCAGCTGGCGCGAGAGCTTTCCTATCTTAAACAACACTGGTCCATCCATTGGACTGGGGAATTTAATCAGCCTTGAAAAATTCTTCATGTCTTAGGCAAGGAAAATTTCTTTCTGATGGGGCTAGTGGTTCTCATTAGTTTCTTCTTTGCGAGGTTGTCGTATGTGTTCATAGAGTCTTCTGCTAGCTCTTTCTTAGTCAAAAGAATGACTTCTGGAGGCTTATCCTATCTAATTATCTATTTACATCTCCAGTCTCTCTTTGAATGCTGAGTTCTGTCTCAGTGATAACCTACCTTCAATTCTGACCTCTTGGACTCTTACTCACATAGTTATCAGGACTGACCAAACCATCAGAGCCTGCACTTTCCATTTATGGGTGTTACTTTGAGCATGTCTCAATCATACATATTCCTCCCGTGGCCTTTCTCGGCTGCACCCCTCCTCCGTCTCAACACTCACATTGCTGTGGAACGGAACGTTTGCTCATGTTTCTTCTTTGTTGCTCCACACTCAGAGCCGTGCACTAAAACTGGCCAAATCCCCAGTTTATGGACTTTCCCTTTTTAATCTTACAGGTATCTTCCTATCGCATTCCACCATTTGAGCCAAGCACTTATTTTCCTAGCTCTCATTTCATCCTCCATTTTCCCGGATTCTGGAACCCAGAGATTTGACACTATATTTTTAGTATTCTCTGCCCATCTAGTTTCAAGGATAATTCTTCAGTGTTCCCACTAAGATTACGTACCATAGGCAGTGTTGACTTCAATGTCCTGGCCAAATTCCAAGCTAGTAATAAGCCTCAATAACAAACCTTAAGTCATGTTGCAGTTTCATTTGTCTACAACATTCAGTTCTATCTCCAGTCCTAAACTCGAATTTCTTCTTAAAGCTGCTCCAGTTCAGTGTTGGATGAAAACTGTCTCTCACCAGGGCTTGTGATGTTTGCATTCATATTTATGAAAAAGTTTGAGGTCATGTTATGAAAGATGCTGTGGAAGAGCAAGCAGGGTCCTAAAACCTCAGCTTCTCCAATAGATGATCTAATAACATGAAAACTGGCTGCTGGGATTGTGGTCATAAGGGTCCCTTGTCATAAGAACATAATAATGGCCATAGTGGGCCAGACCAATGGTCCATCTAGCCCAGTATCTTGTCTCCCAACAATGACTCATAGACTCATAGACGCATATACTTTAAGGTCAGAAGGGACCATTATGATCATCTAGTCTGACCTCCCACATTTTGCAGGCCACAAAAGCTGACCCACCCACTGTCCCTTAACTCAGCTGTTGAAGTCCCCAGATTGTGATTTAAAGACTTCAAGTTGCAGAGAATCCTCCAGCTAGTGACCCCTGCCCCATGCTGCGGAGGAAGGCGAAAAAACCTCCAGGGCCTCTGCCAATCTACCCTGGAGGAAAATTCCTTCCCGACCTCAAATATGGCGATCAGTAGAACCCCGAGCATGTAGGCAAGATTCTCCAGCCAGACCCTCATTGGCCATTGATACTATTTACCAGCGATGGCACGTTATTGACTAATTGACTAAAATCACATTATCCCATCAAACCATGACCTGTGCCAGATGCTTCAGAGGGAATGAACAGAACTGTTAAAGAATGAGCAGGCTGACCCAGAGGTGGATTGAATAAATGGGCTTCTTTATTGTGGTACTTGTTCCCCTTGACCCAATTGTTGAGTAAGCCCCTAATTAATTACATCTAGGTTAATATGTAAATACCCACATTTACTATAACACCCCCAAAACCCTTATTTGACAATATGAGCACCCATATAATGAATATTTATAGCTATATACTGAATATAATGATACCCACCCTGTTTACTGTTTACAGCATTAAGCATATTATACAGACATTTTTACTTTTAAGATACATTTCCTTGCAGTAGCCACATGTTCCCTTAATCAGCACTTCACAGGGGAGGGAGGAAGGGTCATGACCCCAAGCTCGTTTATATAGCTGGGAAAGAAAGGGAGGGGGAGATAACACTTCTTTACACAAAGGGTATTCTTTAGACATCCACATTCCTTATGCAGCTGCAATGCTTATCAATCCTTAACAAGCAGAAAGGAAGGGAGAGGGCTAGCACTTTATCTCTTAAGTGAAGAGACAGTGCCTGCCTGTGCCTTACTCCCTAATACCACGCTAGCGGTTACCCAGGTCTTTACTTAACCCTTACATATCCCAACAAGAACAGGGCAATTATCCAGTGATCCAGCCCCTGTCATCCAGTCCCAGCTTCAAGATGGAAAGTGCTAGGAATCATTACTAGGCCCTTCGGTCAAATGATGTAAGCTCTGGCTGTCGCACCCTCTTCTGTTTTGTCCTGTGCTCTCTGTCATCCCACCTGCCTTGACACAAAGGTCTTTGTGTCAGGTCTGATCTCTCCTTGGTGCAGCGGTGCCCCGTTCACATGCAGAGCGAAATAAAGGACTAATCAGAATTCCTATGAATGGGTGCCTGGCAAGAGGAGAAATACTCATTGGAGTGTGCTGCACTTGGGCAGATCTGGGACCCCTCTTCCCTCCCAACTACCCTCTCTGCTTCCCCCACCCAATGCTCACAATGATCAGAGTGCGAGCTCCCCTCCCAGCTGAGCCCTGCAAAGGGGTCACTAGTCAATCCCCTGCTGCTAACTAGACAGAGGGGGAACCTGAGGCAGAACAGTTCAGTGATTTGTCCAAGGACGGAGTCACTGGGAGAAGCTCTGGCTCCTAGGCCTGTGTTCCCAGCACCAGACCACACCTCTCTCCTATTGCTTTGACCAGTAAACCCAGTAGCTGCATCGCCTAATGCAGTGACTCTCTTGTAGGGCACCTGAATTTCCTAGGTCCCCACCCCCACCGCTGCCCCTACATGTGTGAGATGGGAATGCACAGAACCTCCCTTCACGGGGAACCAAGATCTGCACCTAACTTGCCTCCATTTTAGGACTGTAACTCCAGGGCAGATTCATAGGTGGTGAGTGAAGCTTCCCCTTGGGGAGGCTAGCCCCCTGTCCTGCCTCTCCCACGCACGGCCCCGCCCCTTCTGCCTGCAGGCTCACCCACACTGCATCCCCACTCCTCCCCCGGCCCCACCACTGCTCCGCCCCAGATCCCACTCTCGCTCGGCCCCCTTCCCTACTTGGCCCCCTCACTGTCCGCTCACTGTTCGCTCCTCTCATCTGCTATGGAGCTGCTTGGCTCCCTCCCTGTTTGGCCCACCCGCCTGCTGTCACCGCTCGCTCCTCTTGTCCGCCACGGAGAAGAGAAGTGACTCAGTGAGTGGCAGGTGGGGGGAGGGGCCATAGGAGAAGGGGTGGAGCAAGGATGGGAAGGGGTGGAGCAAAGGGGGCCTCGGGGGAAGAGCGGGGCCTCGGCGGAACGCAGGTGGGGCCACAGCGCAGGCGTTGGTGCTCAAAGGCGGCAGATTGGCTGTTTGGGGAGGTTTAGCCTCCCCTGAGCTATGATACCCACTGCCCATGGGCAGGTTGTTAATTAGCTGGACAGACCTGCAGGGAAGGACTCGGTCCCTGCTCTAAAAAGCTTATGACCAGCTTAGGGCAGAGATTTTTACCGTTGATCACTTTGAACCAACCAGGGTTGATGGGGATCAACTAATTATTGTGAGGCCCATCGGACAGGGGCACTGCATCAAGGGAAATAAACACCAGGCCTCCCAGAGCTACCAAAATCCAGAAGCCCCCTGATATCTAGTGTGTTTGAGAACAAAGGGGGACTGTAAGGAAGGCTCAATGAATAACCAGGCTGTGCCTAGAATCAGGGTAGTGCAGAGCATGTGAGGCACTAACTCCTCCCTCCCCTTCAAGGCCATGTGCTGCTCCCACAGTAACAGGGAGAACCGACTCCCCGGGCACAGGAAGAGCAGTGCTGGCCCCTGCTGCTCAAAGGGTGAACTGTCCAACTCAGCACTATTTCAGCTGCACTGGCTGCGTGTACAGGAGTGTGGGCTTCTTGTTATAAGCACAGGCATGGGTACTAGGACTCCTGGGTCCACCACTGCAGCAAAGCCACAGAGCAGGCTACAGCTGGAGTTCCTGCTAGGGTTGCCAGGTGTCCGGTTTTCAACCAGAACGCCTGGTCAAAAACGGACCCTGGTGGCTCCGGTCAGCACCGTTGACTAGGCCGCTAAAAGTCCACTTATCTGCAGTGCCAGCGGGGCACGCAGGCTCTGTGCCTTGCTCGGCATGGCTCCTGCACCCCAACCCCCTTGGACCTACCCTAGAGCCCGCACCTCCAGCTGGAGCCCTCACCCCCTCCCACACTGCAACCCCCCTGCCCCAGCCAGGTGAAAATGAGTGAGTGTAAGCAGAGTCAGGATGAGCTCTACCCTGACATCTGGTGGTGAATTATGGTGAGGGTGGAAAAGAACTTCAGGGGCTGATCTTGTTTGCATAGGCACACCCACCCACCTAGCCTGGGACAACAGCAACTGAAAGTGGTTACTTTGGCTGGTGTGGGATCCCCAGTTTCTCTGTTACTGGGGCAGGAAGAATAAAGTGTTGTTACCCTGATTCTGTGAATCAAGGCCAGTGGAACTGTTGTATGACAGAGGGACTCACCAGTAACTAAGTAGCACTTGCTAGACAAGGGGCATGGGTTACACTTCCTAGTGAATGGAGAAAGGCTGGGGATAGGTATTTGTACCTGATAGCATGGGTACCCTTTGAGGGCCTAGAACACCAATTGCACTATTGTCTCTCTCCACTGTTAAATAGAGCTAATTTTAATTCTGTTATGAGTCTAATTACAGGTGGCTATGCTGAATTCGTTTTGGGTCAATAGTACACTAGCACTGGGACTCCCCTACTACAAGCTGAAATCACTATGAGCTGAGATCACTGAGTGCTGTGTTAACTAGTGGGGGAGCCTGAAGATTTATTGCTAAGCAGTTTGTGGGACAGTTGGTGCAGTCTATGCGATGGGGAGCAGAGTGGAGCAGTTTGCGGGATGGCTGGAGCAGCTCACAGGACTGCTGGAGGGGTGGAATGGAGTGGCTTGTGGTGAAGACTGCAGCAGAACCCCATGGAGAGGCAGGGCAGTTGGCCTTGGACTATGTAAGGTGTCCCTTAATACCCCGTGTGCCCCTTTCTTCCCCCCATTTTCACCCAGGCTGGTGGGGGAGGAAAGACTCTGCAGATAAACTTTTGAACTCTGGGGCCTTGTCTACACTACGAGAGTAGTTCGATTTTACTTAAATCGAATTTTTGGAATCGATATTGCAAAGTCGAACGTGTGTGTCCACACTAAGGACAGTAATTCGACTTTGTGAGTCCACACTAACGGGGAAAGCGTCGACATTGGAAGTGGTGCACTGTGGTCAGCTATCCCACAGTTCCCGGAGTCCCCGCTGCCCATTGGAATTCTGGGTGGAGCCGCAAATGCCTTCTGGGTAAAAAAAAGGTGTCCAGGGTGCTTTTGGGTAACTGTCGTCATCCGTCCATCACTCCCGCCCTCCCTCCCTGAAAGCGCCGGCGGGAAATCAGTTCGCGCACTTTTCTAGTCAGTGACAGCGCGGACGCCACAGCACTGCGAGCATGGAGCCTGCTGCAACCATCACTGCAGTTGTGGCCGCTCTCAACGCCTCGCAACTTATCATACACCTTTCCCTGAGGCAGATGCAGAAAAGTCAGGCGAGGAGGCTACGTCAACTGGGCACGGGAAACAAGCACTGAGTGGTGGGACCGCATAGTGCTGCAGGTCTGGGATGAATCCCAGTGGCTGCGAAACTTTCGCATGCGGAAGGGAACTTTCCTGGAACTTTGTGAGTTGCTGTCCCCTGCCCTGAAGCGCAATGACACCCGGATGCGAGCAGCCCTGACTGACCAGAAACGAGTGGCCATAACCCTGTGGAAGCTTGCAACGCCAGACAGCTACCGGTCAGTCGCGAACCAGTTTGGGGTGGGCAAATCTACCGTGGGGGTTGTTGTGATGCAAGTAGCCAAGGCAATCGTTGATGTACTGCTGCCAAAGGTAGTGACCCTGGGAAACGTGGAGGCGATCATAGATGGCTTCGCAGCGATGGGATTCCCAAACTGCGGTGGGGCCATAGATGGAACTCACATCCCTATCCTGGCACCGGAACACCAGGCCAGCCAGTACATTAACAGAAAGGGCTACTTTTCCATGGTGCTGCAAGCACTGGTGGACCACAGGGGACGTTTTACCAACATCTACGTGGGATGGCCGGGCAAGGTTCATGATGCTCGTGTTTTCAGGAACTCTGGTCTGTTTAGACGGCTGCAGCAAGGTATTTACTTCCCGGACCACAAAATAACTCTTGGGGATGTGGAGATGCCTATAGTCATCCTCGGGGACCCAGCCTACCCGCTAATGCCCTGGCTCATGAAGCCCTATACTGGCGCCCTGGACACTGAAAAAGAACTCTTCAACTACCGGCTGAGCAAGTGCAGAATGGTGGTGGAGTGTGCTTTTGGCCGTCTCAAGGGGAGATGGAGAAGCTTACTGACTCGCTGTGATCTCAGCGAAACCAATATCCCCATTGTTATTGCAGCTTGCTGTGTGCTCCACAATCTCTGTGAGAGCAAGGGGGAGACCTTTATGGCGGGGTGGGAGGTTGAGGAAAATAGCCTGGCTGCTGATTACTCACAGCCAGACAGCCGGGCGATTAGAAGAGACCAGCGGGAAGCGCTGTGCATCCGGGAGGCTTTGAAAGCAAAGTTCCTGAGTGAGCAGGGTAACCTGTGACTTTAAAGTTTGTGTATTGAGAAGCTAAACCTGCCCCCATTTCTTTGCCCAGTTAATGTTGACTATCCTATCCAGTTACATACCCCCTTCACCCCACTTCCAACACACATTTCAAAATAAAAATAGTTCTACTTTGTTAAAGCACACCGTTTTCTTTAATACTGTATTCGCGGGAATTTTTTAAAACTGGGACGCAGACTGTGGTGCGGAGCGGGTGTACTGTAGTGGCGCGAATGCAGCTTCTAAACTCAAGGATTGACAGGCTCCGCTGCGGTGGGATGGTTGTTTCAACGGAGCCTGTCACCCCTCCTGATAGGGACTGTGTGTATGGGGGGGTCTATGTGACTTTGTGGCAGGGGGAGGACGGTTACAGATCCCCTGCTGTGTGGCTCTGTGATCCTGCCTAAGGACCGCCGCTTAAGATCTGTAACTGCCCTCCCCTGCCACAAAGTCACAGAGCAACCCACCCCCCACCACATAACATGAAAACAACCTCCCAGACTAACCAGGGTAACTAGTCACTGCATCACTGCACTATGTATGTGCCCTGCTGCTGTGCCTGCCCCCGACTATATACCCTGCCAAAGGTGACTGTCCTGTCGAATTACCAACCCCCTATCCCCCCCTCCTGCAAAAGAACATGATGGAAACAGTAGTTAACAGAAACGTATTTTTTATTATCAACCAAACATGGAACTGGGAAAGTGAAACTTGGACGGGGGCTTGTGTCAGGCGGGAAGGAAAGAACTTGTCAAATTTTGGGGAATGAGAGCCTTCTGCTACTAGAGCTCTCTGCAGGGGTGGAGTGAGAGTTAGCAGGGACTCTGCCGCCTCTCCTTCTGTGCACTTTGGGTGAGGGGAGTATGGGACTTGGTGGCGGGGGAGGGCGGTTAGAGATGGACTGCAGCGGGGCTCTGTCCTCCTGCCTCCGTTCCTGCAGAACATCCACAAGGCGCCGGAGCGTGTCCGTTTGCTCCCTCATTAGTCCAAGCAGGGTTTGAGTCGCCTGCTGGTCTTCCTGACGCCACCTCTCCTCCCGATCCATGTTGGCTTGGTGCATTCGGGTCAAGTTCTCCCGCCACTGGGTCTGCTGTGCTGCCTGGGCTCTGGAGCAGGCTATAAGCTCCGAGAACATGTCCTCCCGTGTCCTCTTCTTCTTATGCCTAATCCGCGCTAGCCTCTGGGAGTGTGATGACAGGCTAGGTTGTGAGACAGTCGCAGATGGGGCTGTGGGAATGGGAAAAAGGGAGTGAATTCCTCAGAAAGATAAATGTAGTTGTGAACAAAGAACATAGTCTTTCTCTGTTAACAAGACCATGCACAGCACCTCTCACATGCGCACTCAGCACAAGGTCGAATTCTCGGCCTTCGCATTCAGTGCCTGGGGTCTTGCACAGCACATTTGAGAACCGTGTCAGGACAACGGAATTTCTGTTGCAGGCAGACATGGTAAGCCGTAGACTTGTGGCAGCTTAAAACTTTAATATTAGCAATGGCCTCATTTCACATTGAAATCAATGTCAGTCCCTGCTGCCAGCAATTCGGCAAGCAGGAAGTCTGCTCCTGTCCCACACCCTCGCGGCTGTCCCCGGGAACGATCCCTTTCGGCTGCCCCTCTCCCGCCTCCACCGCGTGGCTGCAAACCAGCGGTTACAGTTCTGTAAAGGAACGGCAAAGCAGTCCCAACACTAACATTCCCCTACCTCATTCAAAGCAGGTCATCATGAGCGACATCACCCTCATGAGGATCTCTGACAGCGAGAAAGAGAGAATGCTCCGGGAAAGCCTGCAAAGACCAGGGCCGTATGCCGCCATGCTGTGCAGAGCAATGATTCCAGAGTACTTGATAGTCTCGTGGCGTGGCAACGTGTCCTACTACGGAGGACCCAATAAGGCCGCTCTCCCCAAGAACCTAATGCAGCGGATTTCCAATTACCTCCAGGAGAGCTTCCTCGAGATGTCACAGGAGGATTTCTGCTCCATCCCCGGACATATAGACCGCATTTTACTGTAGCTGCTGTAGCAGTGACTAACCAGTAGAGCGGCTTGGGCAGGACAATCATGCAAAACCGGACATTGCTAGATTTTTTTTCAATAGTTGCACTGCCCATGACTGAACCGTTAAGCTAATCAAACTAATCATGAGAAACCCATTTTTTAAATTGTTAATATTCCTGTTCTGTTACAAATAAATGTTTAGATTTTTACAACACTTACTGGCTGATCCTTCCCCAGATTCTGTGTCCGGGGTAACGGCTGGGGAGGGTTGGTAGGGGATCTCTGTAAGGGTGATGAAGAGATCCTGGCTGTCGGGGAAATCAGCGTTGTGAGCGCTGTCGACTGCCTCGTCCTCCTCATCTCCTTCCTCATCTTCCCCGTCCGCTAACATGTCCGAGGATCCAGCCGTGGACACTATCCCATCCTCAGAGTCCACGGTCACTGGTGGGGTAGTGGTGGCGGCCGCACCGAGGATGGAATGCAGTGCCTCGTAGAAACGGGATGTCTGGGGATGGGATCCGGAGCGTCCGTTTGCCTCTTTGGTCTTCTGGTAGCCTTGTCTCAGCTCCTTGATTTTCACGCGGCACTGCGTTACATCCCGGCTGTATCCTCTCTCTGCCATGTCTTTAGAGATCTTCTCGTAGATCTTTGCATTCCGTCTTTTGGATCGCAGCTCGGAAAGCACGGACTCATCGCCCCACACAGCGATGAGATCCAAGACTTCCCGATCAGTCCATGCTGGGGCCCTCTTTCTATTCTGAGATTGCACGGCCATCACTGCTGGAGAGCTCTGCATCGTTGCCAGTGCTGCTGAGCTCGCCACGATGTCCAGACAGGAAATGAGATTCAAACTGGCCAGACAGGAAAAGGAATTCAAATTCAAATTTTCCCGGGGCTTTTCCTGTGTGGCAGTTCAGAGCATCCGAGCTCGTACTGCTGTCCAGAGCGTCAACAGAGTGGTGCACTGTGGGATAGCTCCCGGAGCTATTAGCGTCGATTTCCATCCACACCTAGCGTAATTCGACATGGCCATGTCGAATTTAGCGCTACTCCCCTCGTCGGGGAGGAGTACAGAAGTCGAATTAAAGAGACCTCTATGTCGAACTAAATACCTTTGCGGTGTGGACGGGTGCAGGGTTAATTCGATGTAACGGCGCTAACTTCGACATAAACGCCTAGTGTAGACCAGGCCTGGGGCTGCACTGACCTGGGACAGAGACTTTTGGGTTGTTGGACTTTTGGGTGATTTTGGGGTTGCTGGACTCAAGAGACTTTTGGGGTGTTGGACTTTTGGGACTTTGGGGGGGGGGGTCTTTTGCTCCTGGTTTGTGCTATGAATCCTGTTTGTGGTGTTTTCCCAATTTAATGCTGATGTCGTTTACCTCATGTTATTAAACATTTTCTGCTACACTCAGACTCCGTGCTTGCGAGAGGGGAAGTATTGCCTCTTAGAGGCGCCCGGGGGGTGGTATGTAATTGTCCCAGGTCACTGGGTAGGGGCTCAAGCCGGTTTTGCATTGCGTTAATGAAACGGAACCCCTAGATACTGAACCCGGCCCTTGTTGCTGCCAACTCAGATGGGCAGAAGAGTTACACAAGTGAGCAAGGGTGGGGGAGAGCAAGCGACAGGGTGGGGATGGAGGGGTGGGGAGAGGGGTCTCGGAGAAGGGGTAGGTCCTTGGGGAAGGGGTGGGGCTGGGGGAAGGGCAAAGGTATTCAGTTTTCTGCAATTAGAAAGTTGACAATCCTAGCTCACGCTTCCAGGAAGAGCATGACGTGTTACCCAGCTTCCAAGGGGCAGTGCTGGCTAAGAGTCCCCCCAGCCCAGCCCCAGCCTTCTCCCTGCCCAGGCCTCAGACATAAGACATGAATTTCTGATCAGCAAAACGCTCTTCAGCTCCTGTTGAGCTTCTGGATTCTGCTCTGCGTCAGCGAGGGCCTAGACGGTGCCACTGGCTCCCAGTATCCCTGTGACCCCTCAATACCCCCAGCCCTGCATTACCCCGTGCTCCCCAGCCATTGCCCCTGGTCCTCGCAACCCCCCACTGCTGGGCAGGATGAGGGGATGGGTCCCTGCCTCCCCTCCTGTGTTTGCAGTGTGCAGAGGACCTGGAGGGGGAGCCTCACACCCATGTTGACTCCTGCTCCTGGACTGAGTCCCGCAGGTCGCCATTTGTCCTGTCCAGGGCCGTCCTTTGGCTTTATGGAGCCCTAAGCAGTGCCCCTATCCCCCAGTGCCTCTATTCCAGACAGCAGCCCAGACTCAGAGCCCGGGGGGGGAGGGATGAGGCAGCAAAGGATACTGAGCCACTCGGCCCGCCTCACAGTGGTGGAGACCCCTGTACCCTCTCCCTCATGTAGGATGTGCGGCGCCGGCGCATTCAGTTCTGTGAATACGGCCCCTGCCTAAGGACACTGCAGCGTGCGCTGGGTCTGCGGGAGCTGACCTGCTCTTACCTGCTGTCATGGGTGGTGGATGAAGCTGCCACATGGGGAAGCTAGCTCCCCACCCACCTCTTCTGCCTGTGCCCTGCCCATACTCCACCCCTGCTCTACTCCAGGCCCCGCCCCACTCTGCCCAGGCCCCGCCCTCTCCCCATCTCTCTCCTCTCTTCCCTCCCCCACCCTGCTCACCCCCTTCTAGCCAAATCCCTGAACCCTGAGTGAAGCAAATGACATTTGAAAAAAACACTCTCTGCAATTTCTTTCTAAAGAAAATGGAGCCTGTTTTCCACTGCAGGCCAGATGGGTGAAGACTGGACATGCAGAAGGTACCTAATGAAAAGCACTAAACTTGGGACTAAAAAATGTCAGTCACAGGTTTTTTGATATGCCCTGAAGTTTGTCAGAGATTTATTTGCAAAAACTTTGTAGTAAGGGCAAGTCATCTGTCTTGCTGAATCCAACATTCAATAGTATGGAATACATGCTGCAGCTCTTCTCTGTTTTACATTTTCTTAATCAGTATTTCTAAGCTGATTTACTATTTTAAATGTACTCTTAAGCCTTCATAAGGTAATGATTTCAGATTATTACATAGTTAACTCACTGAAACAAAGACATTATTTTAAATTAATCAGTCACAGAGATTTAGGGTGTTCATAACAATGTTCATTGCTTTTGGGAAAAGGGAACACTAATTTACTTTGTGTGGTGTCCATAACAATAGACGTGTTTATGAAATTTCACCAACTTTAAAAAATACGTTTCCAAAGATTTTAGGCATAACAGAGCATTTTATATCTGACTAGGTACTGATTTTGCCGGAGGGTTCTCTTAAAACTAGCTCATCAGATAGTCAGAAGTAAAGAAAGGGAAACTCTTTGTCCAGTTATCTGGAAGGAAAGGGGTGTTGTCCCTTAACGGGCTCTCTTCAAGGGGGGAGGAGGGGTGAAGGGAGAAAGGGATGGACAGAAAGGACAGGAAGACTTTAGAAGCAAGTTCTTTTTACCCTAGTAATTAAAATTAAAATGTGTATTTTAGATACGGGTGGTAACAACTCAGCTGCACCGACTTACCTTTCCAACTGCAGCGACTCAGCTTTCAGGCATGCGGCAACAGATTATCCCTGACCAGAGCCCAGGTGAGAGACCCCCAGGCTCAGGTATTTTCCCAACCCTGCCAGAGCTGCAAAGTCACTCTGTGAACAGCACCACCTGGCCAGGAACCCTCCTGCCTCCCAGTGTCATAGACTCTCTAGGCTCCCAACTTGTTCTTGATCTGGTTCCTGTACCAGCCTTGCCCGAGCCCTGTTCCAGCTGCTCCAGACTTGTCCCTGCCCTATTCTGGCCTTGCTCCAGCCCTGTTACTGACCAGCTCCCGCCCTGTCTCCGCCTTCTGGCCCCTCTCCTGGACACTTGGACACTTACTGCCCAGCCTTGACCTTTAGCCAGTATCTGGACTCCGGCTATGATATTGATTTGGCTTGTCCATGGACTCTGATCTTGGTTCTGGTCCTGGCCTGACCCCGAACCCTGGTTCCATGGCTGCCCTTGGCCCAGTCCTGACCCTACGACCAGCTTCTCATAACACAAGAACTAGGGGTCACCCAATGAAATCGATAGGCAGCAGGTTTAAAACAAACAAAAGGAAGTACTTCTTGACACAACGCACAGTCAGTCTGTGGAACTCTTTGCCAGAGGACGTTGTGAGGGACAAGACTATAACAGGGTTCAAAAAAGAACTAGATAAATTCATGGAGGACAGGTCTGTGACTGCGGTGCCAGGGGGCTGCACTGAGGTTAATCAATTAGGGCAAATTGCAA
This sequence comes from Malaclemys terrapin pileata, assembly GCF_027887155.1. NCBI lineage: Eukaryota > Metazoa > Chordata > Testudines > Emydidae > Malaclemys > Malaclemys terrapin. The sequence continues at coordinate 346,073,186 of NC_071505.1, read as the reverse complement.
AAAATGGGGCAGACAATCCCCAAAACTGATGGTCATTCCATTACTTAGATCCACCAAGTTAGCATCAAAACAGCTTCTACAATACCTTCCTGTTACCCAGAAACCAAAACACAGCTCCCTTAAAGCAACCCAGCCTTAGGCCTGTAACCAGACACCCAAATCAAATTTGGTGAGGATTACTGAAAATCTTATTCACCATAGAAGAAAGTTCTACCAATCCCAAAGGATCAGACACATTACCTCCCAGGTCAATGAATATTTCACATCTCACCCAAATATATGCCTACCACCAATAATTATTAACAAAACTAAAATTTATTAAAAAAAATAAGAGAGAGAGTATTGATTAAAAGATCAGTATACATACACACATGAATACAGTTCTGAGATCAGATTCATAGTAGACATGTAAAAAGCAACAGAGGGTCCTGTGGCACCTTTGAGACTAACAGAAGTACTGGGAGCATAAGCTTTCGTGGGTAAGAACCTCACTTCTTCAGATGCAAGTAATGGAAATCTCCAGAGGCAGGTATATATCAGTGTGGAGATAACGAGGTTAGTTCAATCAGGGAGGGTGATTGAACCCTCCTCCTCACCCTCCCTGATTGAACTAACCTCGTTATCTCCACACTGATATATACCTGCCTCTGGAGATTTCCATTACTTGCATCTTAAGAAGTGAGGTTCTTACCCACGAAAGCTTATGCTCCCAGTACTTCTGTTAGTCTCAAAGGTGCCACAGGACCCTCTGTTGCTTTTTACAGATTCAGACTAACACGGCTACCCCTCTGATAGTAGACATGGTGAGCTTCGTAGCTGCAAAGAGTTCTTTCAGAATTAGTCCATAGTTATAGTCCAATATCCATATTCAGGATGATCCAGATGGACTGGAGATCTCAGTCTTACAACTCAAGCTTCCCCTGCATAAAGCATCAAGCAGATCCGAGAGAAAAGGACCAGGTCCCAAGAGTTTTTATACGGTTTTCTGGCAGCCTCTTGACCATACAGTCCTGGGTGAACGATGGGCTTTGGATGTAACCTTCTGTTTCCCAAACATCACCAGTAATTAACTACATGGATTAACATAAGGTATTTTATCCATTAAGCAGTTTATCACAAACTTTAAAGACACATATAGACAATGACATTATTTCACCCAAGATTCATCTAAATGTGAATATTCCCTTTTGATCTCTGAATCAATAGCTATAGTAATAGACAGGAACTGTGTTTACATGGCTAACATCTAACAAGATATAAGTAAACACACAATTAGTATCACCTCTAATTTACTAACAATACAGATTTGCATTTCAAAGTTCTAGCCTATCTAACATGGAATAGCCCTAATTACCATTTACATACTTTTCTAACATGTCTCTAAAGGTTGAATCTGGGTCATTTAGCCTGCAAGCTACTTATCCCTTTCTGGCCATGTGTCACAAGGTCCATCATTGGCTATTAGTCAGGATGGGCAGGGGTGGTGTTCCTAGCCCCTGTTTGCCAGAAGCTGGGAAACCCATCCTGACAATTAGGAAGTTTTTCCTCATGTCCAACCTAAAGCCATTTTCACAAGACAAAGACTCTGTTTGCCAGAAGCTGGGAATGGGCGACAGGGGATGGATCACTTGATGATTCCCTGTTCTCTTCATTCCCTCTGGGGCACCTGGCACTGGCCACTGTCAGAAGACAGGACACTGGGCTAGATGGACCTTTGGTCTGACCCAGTGTGGCTGTTTTTATGACCTCCACTGCAGCCACTAGGCTAGACTTTCTCCATCACTTACCTCCTTTGCCACCCAGCTTATACATTAAGGCAAAAGGTCATTTCATTTCAGCAGCCCATTTTCCAGGCCAGTGGCCCTTACACTTGCTACCAGGAAGCAGTGCCTGACACAGACAAAGAGTCAAAGAACCACAGTAACTGTAAGATAAGCAACCGTTCTTTTCTTCTAAAACATTTCAAAGATCCAACATTCTCTGCTGGCTGAACGTCAGGCTACAGGCACACCTGTGTGACAGGAGTCCGAGACTCAGGGAGGCGGCAGCAAATGAAGAGGCTGTTGCAGAGACACTTCACAGAATTTGTTGCATCATTTCTCTTTGCAAAGTTAGGTGTGAACAGACAGCAACACCGGTTTTGACAGAACTAGCTTGCAGAACTGGGACACCTCTGTGCTAGGAGCGAAATGTTTGCTCTAGGGGAAGAAAACAAAGTCTGGAGTAACTAACAGAAGTAACAGTAGAGGATCATGGGATGGTGTGAATCTCCCAGGAGATATTCGTTCAGTTGAGAACCTGGAAACTGCTTAAAAGTTTTCATATCTCTACATCTCAGCCACAAGATACAGAACTTGTTTGTCACAATGCACAGGAATGGAACGGAGAAACCAAAGACTTCTGTCATTTAAGTGTGTGATCTGCACTTCCTCTGCACCCCTGCTTAAACTATTACATCTGAGCCCTAAGGTACAGAAAGTTTCTGTCCTATGCACAGTTGCGCCGGTGAGACGTCTCTCATAATACACTCCCACGGTATTTCTACACATGGCTAGCCACAGCTCTGTCCTGCTAACCTAGATTGTATCTCCTTTCCGAAGGTAGAGGGTTAGGCAGAGTTCAGCTGCCCGGTAGCTGTTAGAAAATGAGCAGGCTGACCCAGAGGCGGATTGACTAAATGGGCTTCTTTATTGCGGTACTTGTTCCCCTCGACCCAATTGTCGAGTAAGCACTGAATTAGTTACAGCACACTCTTTTTATCTGAGTTAGTATGTAAATACCTACATTTACTACAACACCCCCCAAGGCCTTACTGAGTAATATGAACGCCCATACAATGAATATTAATAACTATATACGAATATAATTATCCCTGCTCCTGTTTACTGTTTACAGCATTGAGCATATTCTACAGACAATTTTACCTTGAAGATACATTTTTTTTCAGTAATTACAAATTCCCTTGATCAGCAGTTCTCAGGGAAGGGAGGAAGGGGCCATGACCCCGATCTCATTTATATAGCTGGAAAAGGAAGTGGGAGGAGATAACACCTCTTTGCACAAAGGGGATCCTTTAAACAACCACAGTCCTTATGCAGCTGCAACGCTTATCAATCCTTAACAAGCAGAAGGGAAGGGAGAGGGGTAACACTTTATCTATCAAGCGCAGAAACAGTGCACGCCCGTGTTTCTGCTCCCTAATACCATGTCAGCACACCAGCAGTTTCCCAGGTCTCTACTTAACCCTACATGTACCAACAGTATCGAGGGGCTTTTGCATAACATCATTGCTAGGGGAGCTGGAACCATGCGAGGATATTCCATCCAGTCCATTCCCAAGGCACTATGCAGAACTGTTTCCTGAACTATTTTATTTTGTTCCCTATATTTTCCAGTGCTCTTTTCCTCCATTGTTAAATGGCCCCAGGCATGTGGTTTCCATCACTTCCCTTAGGAACTTGTTTATAGACTGCTAGTTTAAAAAGGGTAAACGGGATGATCCAAGTAATTGCAATGTAGGCCTGGCTTTGACACTGATTCCAGGCAAAACAGAACAGCAGTTATGGGACTCTGTAAAGAATGGAAATATGAAACGAAAACTTCCTTATTGTCAGAGTGGTTAAGCCCTGGAATAAATTGCTTAGGGAGGTTGTGGAATCTCCATCATTGGAGATTTTTTAAGAGCAGGTTGGACAAACACCTGTCAGGGATGAACTAGACCAGGGTGGGCAAACTTTCCGAAACTGTATGGAGGGCCGGGTAGGGAGGGCTGTGCCTCCCCAAACAGGCTGGTCCCCGCCCCTTATCCGCTCCCTCCCACTTTCCGCTCCCTGACTGCCCCCCTCAGAACACCCAACCCATCCAACCCTCCCTGCTCCTTGTCCCCTGACCGCCCCCTCCTGGGACCCCCAGGACCCCTCCCATCCAACACCCTCCCCCCCGCTCCTTGTCCCCTGATATGGACTTTTGTAAGGTATTTGTCTTAGTACTGCAGGCAATTCTGATTTTAAACTAGCACTGTACAAAATCAATGGCACATATTAAATGGGTTAAAATCTGGCTAACTGATAGATCTCAAAATGTAATTGTTAATAGTGGTAAATCATAAATGAGATGAGGTGTTTCTAGTGGGATCCTGCAGGGACCACATTTTCAGACCAACACTGTAAATTATTTTAATCAATGGTCTGGAGGAAAATACAATATCTTTACTGGTAAAGTTTGCAGATGACACAAACGTTGGTGGGATGATAAACAACAAATAGCAAAGACAGCGATACAGAGTTATATGAATCACTTGGGAAGCTTGGCATGATCAAATAATGCACAGTTTAACACAGTCAAATGCAAGGGTATATATCTAGACCATGGGTTCTCAAGATACCTGTGTTTATGGAATTAGTGAGATCATTACTGGTTTTGTAAAGGGACCACGCAGTGCAAAAGAAACACACTTTACTTACAGTACCTCAGGCCGGGCCTGTGCTACTTGAACTACATAACAAATAGAGTGTGGAAAAACACCCAGCAACTAAACACCATCCAGGCCAGGGCCTTAAGATGCAGCCCCTATTCCCAGCTGGGAGTATCTGGGCAAAGTGCTCTCGTAGGACTCTTGGATCCCATCCTGGATTCTGGTTTGAGACACCACTAGAAGGAGTCCTGCAGTTTCTGTGCTATGCCCAAGGGCTGGGCTCAGACGGGATATGTCTGTTCCTGGAGGTGCTGGCAGAAGGTCTTTTCAGAGATCATTAAATGTTCCAAGATGGCAACTTAGATTTGTGGATAATTCTGCTCCGCTTCGGGATCCAGGCTACCATGGTTGACCTGGGCTGCCCCAATCAAATATGGAGCCACCTGGACCACCCAGTGTTCTGGCAGACAATGCACTACTACCACTGCCCATTCAAACATCTCAAGGAAGGCATCTGAGTCAACATTGGAACCCAGCTTCATTGGACCGGTATGGCTGAAGTCACCAGAGCTACAGCCATTGGCCTGCAGCAGAAGACCCAGTCATTGTGGGAGGTCACAAAAGGGCCACCATGTGGTGTATGAGCTGTTGTTGCTGGACAGACAGTTCCTGGGTCAGCTGCTGGATGGGCATTATTTGTAACAACTGCTGCTGCTGGAGTTGGGTGCGCGAGTGACAGTCCCTTGCGGCATTTGCTTGATATGTCCAAGTCACATGAGTTTTTTTTTTACTAACCAACGTTCCCGTGAATGAAATATCAGCACAGTTTAACACTTCCACATTTGTCAGCCTCTCTTCCCATTTTATTTGTAGAATTTTACGCAAGCATCTGATATGAAAACTGTTTAGTCTTTTGGTATCTTTGGTGTAAGTTGTCCATGTCTCTGAGCCATATAGAAGACTGGATAAAGCACATGTCTCACCAATACAGATTTTCACTTTAGTTGACAATTTGCTATTGTTCCAGGCTCCGTCTTGCAAAAGACCAAAGTTCCTGACAGCTTTGCCAATTGTACTAGTAAGCTCAGCATAATGATCTACATTGCTGTAACAGTAGAGCCAAGGTAGCAAAATTGCTTGGCTTTAACATCTGGGACAGGGAGGTAAAGAACGCTAGAACAGGAAGCACAGAGGATAAAACGGGGGTAGTTTTGTGGATACGTTTGGGAACAGGTGTTATTGGGAATACTCAGGAGCCCTGGCCCTAGCTCATGGTAACGGTTTGACTCTGTACAGGCCTGGTCCAACGCCCATTGCAATCAATGAGAGTCTTTCCATTGGCTTCAGTGGGATTTAGCTCAGACTCCTATTTCCTAAAAAAAAAACGTAGTTCATTCTGAAAGTGAAAGTCTGCAGGGAGATAAAGTCAAACTATTTCCCGTGTTATGAACACTGCAGATTAAGTTCTACAACTGCAGCCAGCTCTTGCTCGGGTCAGCAGCCTGCCAGGGACTCAGACACACTTGGGAAAGTCAGGTATTGTAACATCATTCAATTCTTACTCTTCATTATCCTAATTACAGACACTTCTGCTGCATTTATCTCTAGACAACAGGTCGCATAGTGGTTTAGACAATGATACAAATCTGCCCGCAGTTACATCTGTCCAGTACCTATGGAACCGAGGGGGAGGGTGGGCCAGTGGATAAGGCAGCTGGCTGGGAATGAGGAGACCAAGGCTTTCATCCCAGCTCTGCCCCTGGCCTGCTGTGTGTGACAATGGGCAAGTCACTGTACCTCGCTTTCTTCTACCAGCCTTTGTCTGCCCTAGACTGTAAGCTTTTGGGGATTGGCACGGCCTCCCTATGTACAGCCCCTAGCACAACAGGGCCACAATCTGGGTTGGGAGCTCTAGGCACTTTTGTTATGCAAATTGTGTAGAATCTGGGGGTGCACAGAATGAAAAGTCCAATATTTTCTGTTGAGTTGATTTTAGAGCTTTAATTTGTTATAAAATTATAAAAGCTTTTGGGACGGGGAAACTACAGAAATATTTAAAACCCTGTGTAGTGAAAACAAAAAAAATCTGCTTATTTTGCTCACATCTACATCATAACATACATTGACCACAACTATTTCCATAGAGTGCAAACAACCCTGATTGTTCATTGTTAAGATCCATCCTCTGTTGACACAACTGCTCAGACAATCTGTTCATAACATCAGGCGAGCCTCCCAAGCAGAACGCTGTTCATCTCTTCCCAGAGATTGCCAGGACAGCTGATATCGATCCATACCTAGCTGCCACTTTAGGCATCTCAGTCCCAGAATGAGGCCCCCACCCCAGATTCATAGAGCCCCTGCTCAGCAGCCCGTGAACGCTGTAGGCGCATAAACTCACTCGGCACCTACATTTCTGCAGTAACCAATTCCCCAGGCTCCTATGTTTCTACCTCTGAGCATGTGCACTGCAGGCCCATGCCAGGCCAGAGCATTTCATGTCCAAGGGGAAACAGGCGTTCCTGCACCTAACTCACCTGTGGGACCTGATATGGTAAGCGTGCTTGGACCTTGCTTACCAGATCAGCCCCTGTAGAGAAACTCACACAAAAAGCTAATTGGGGCGGGTGGGAGGGGAGGGAATGAGCATTTTCCTCATAACTTTTAGCCCAGTGGTTAGGGTACTCACCTGGGATGTAAGAGACCCCTGGTTCAAGTCCTCCCCCCAATGGAGGTGGAGAAAGGAGTGGAACTGGGATCTGTCAGGTGAGTGCTCTAACCATTGGGCTACAGAGCCATATTTCTTTTTCAGTACAACTTTAATTCTATTTTTTTGTTTGTTTGTTTCTGACTCTTTATACAAAGGAAACTGAGTCTATTCATAATATAGTGTGGCCGAGTTCATTGCGTACATAAATCATGTTCTATACAGCATATGATAGGAGCATAACTTGAACTCCAGTTTCCCCAGCATTCTCTCCTTGGCTTTTATCTAAATAAGCTTAAGGGGAAAAGCTTCCACCCATTTGGAGAATGGATCAATAATAAGTAGATATTGTTTTTTTCCTGATCGTAATGGTTGGATTGATCTAGGAAAGAGCAATATGCTTCGAAGATTTTTATTTTGGGAAGTATTAATGTGAAAAACTGGGTCAAGGTTTTTCCTTAATCATCCTCTGGGTACACATGAAGGTTCCCAGAATACAACAGGGCATCCAGCAATGGAGCTAAGGTCCATACTGGGGTCACTGTTATATCTTTGTCACGCAATACCAAAGCCCAGTGCACTAGCTGAGCGTTAGACACGTGTCCATCCTCAATTTGAATATAAAGCAAGAACTGGAGAGGGATGTGTGTGGAATGTAGAGCTATTGGATTTAAATAAATTAAAATGCAAAATGCTCGGTTGTCCAGCTGGTGAAAAATATATATTTAACAAGTGGAATATTTAAGTTCCACTAGGCTCATTCTCTTAGCGCAGTGGTTCTCAAACTGTGGGTCAGGACCCAAAGTGGTTTGTGAACCCGTTTTAATGGGGTCACCAGGGCTGTCTTAGACTTGCTGGGGCCCAGGGCCAAAGCCCGAGTCCACCGCCCAGGGCCAAAGCCGAAGCCCGAGCCCCACTTCCTGGGGTCAAAGCTGAAGCCAGAGGGCTTTAGCCCTGGGCATCGGGGCTCACGTTATAGGCCCCCTGCCTGGGCCTACAGTCCTTGTGCTTTGGCTTTGGCCTCCCTGCTCAGGGTAGTGAGGCTTGGGTTTGGGCTTTGTCCCCCCTACTCCCCCAGTGCAGTGGGTGTCTGGCGGGCTGAGGCTTTGGTCCTCCCTCCTGGGGTTGTGTAGTCATTTTTGTTGTCAGAAGGGGGTCGCAATGAGAACAGCTGTTTTAGAGCAGAGGCTACTGGGCTACATTTGTTCATGCCTTTCTTTTAGAAGCTATTGTTGCAAGTGCAATTGTGCTCAGAGACCTCTAAGGCCTGGTCTATACTACCCGCCTGAATCGGCGGGTAGAAATCGACCTCTCGGGGATCGATTTATCGCGTTCCGTCGGGACGCGACAATCGATCCCCGAATCGGCGCTCTAACTCCACCAGCGGAGGTGGTAGTAAGCGCCGCCGACAAAAAGCGGCAGAAGTCGATTTTGCCGCCGTCCTCACAACGGGGTAAGTCGGCTGTAATACGTCGAATTCAGCTACGCTATTCACGTAGCTGAATTTGCGTATCTTAAATTGACTCCCTGCTGTAGTGTAGATGTACCCTCAGTGATACGGGTTGCTGGGATCGGGAGTGATCAGCACAGGTGCTTGCATATTGGGGTGTACATGCATTATTACTCTATCCTGAACCACTGGCAAAGAATTGTTAACTAACGAATCAATACATCGAGGGTGTTTCCTTTCCAGGCATTTCATTAGGGATCCAAGCTGCTGAAAGTTTAGTGTGAAATTTAGGCAGGGACTCACCTTCCTGCTGTTCCATGTCAGCTACCAGGGTGACCCCGACTGTCCTGGGTGCCGGTCTAACAGACGTACAGTGTCCTTAACTGAGCTTTCTCCTGCTTGAAATTCTGGTGGCATTTCACAAAGCTCTGTCTACAGTTACCTGTCAAATCTCAACCAAGTTCTTTTTGTCTAAAAAATAATTTTACTGCTGTTTCCCAATGTGCTGCATGTGCTACAACTGGAGCTCCTTTTTTTATTCGCTCTCCCTAGTTTGCAATGGCATTTAGTGTTTTTACATTTGTAAACACTGCTATTGGAGAGACATGACGACTCAATCCTGACGGTTCCGATTTAGAAGTTGATTTTTTCCCTCCTTTACAGTTATATGTGGGATTTCCTTTTTCAAAGGAACCGGTGTCTCCCATGTTTGAGCAGCTTCTACAGTGGATAATTTAGGTGGGGAGTTTTGCTTTAACCTTTTATAACTTTTCTTGATTGGGGCAGGTACCTGCACCTTCTGACGGTCGGGTATTGGCCCTCATCCCCTTGCACCCAAATCCTCTGCCCCAGACCCATCCTGTACCCCAAATCCCTCATCCCCAACCCCAACCCAGAGCCCACACCCCCAGCTGGAATTCTCACCCCCGCCACACACCCCAACCCTCTGCCCCAGCATGGAGCCCTCTCCCGCACTCTGAACCCCTCATTTCTGGCCCCACCTCGAGCCTGCACCCCCAGCCCAGAGTCCCTAACCCCCCACCCACCCCAATCTCCCTGCCCCAGCCCGAAGCCCTCTCCAAACCCCTCATCCCCAGCCCCACCCTAGAGCCTGCAACCCCAGCCAGAGCCCTCACCTACCTCCCAAAACCCAACCCCCCTGCCCCAGCCCGGTGAAAATGAGTGAGGGTGGTGGAGAGCGAGCAGCAGAAGGAGGGGGGATGGAATCCTGGGCCCAGCCTTGTTGGGGTTACGAGGACTCTGCCACACAAGAAAATGGAAGGGGAGTCCTCAAGGGCAGGGAGGCCTCTGGGTAAGTGGGAGCGAAGACTCAGATTCTTTCACTAGCACAGGGGTGGTGTATAAGCCAGGAAAGTTCCCCACAATAGCGGGACCATTCCCCCGCTTACATGTTGTTTCCAAGTAAGCTGTTGCCCCTAAAATACCAGAGTGTTTGGAGTCTTTACTTGGCTTTAACATCTGGTTCAGGGAGGTAAAAAAATCTCCAACAGGATTCACAGGATAAAACGGGAGGTAGTTTTGTGGATATATTTGGAAATAGGTGATATTGGGAATACTCAGGAGCCCTGGCCCTAGATCACAGTAACCTTTTGAGTCTGTGTAGGCCCGATCCAAACCCATTGAAATCAATGGGAGTCTTTCCATTGGCTTCAGTGAGATTTAGCTCAGCCTCTTATAGCTAAAAACAATTCCATTAATTCTGAAAGTGAAAGTCAACATGGAAGTTTCTTAGCTAAAGACAGGCCATTTCCTGTGGTAGAAACATTTGCAGCTGTAGTATTTAGTCTGTAGCCATCTCTTGCTTGGGTCAGCAGCCTGCCAGGGAATCGCAGCCACTCGGGGAAGTCAGGTCTAGTAACAGCTTTAAATTCTTACTCTTCATTAACCTCATTACAGACACTTGTGCTACATTCATCTCTAGACAGCAGGTTGGTCTGTGGTTTAGCCAGTGATACAAATCTGCTTTGGTCGCTGAAACATTCATCTTGCAAAAATGGAAAAGTCCATCCCCACCAAACGTTAATGCCTGGCTCAGTGATATGGCCGACCTCGGAGCCAACCAATGACTGCATTCCGCAGTCTTTGTGCTGACTTCTTAGAGCTCTGTGATTAATGCAGAGGCTGAAGATAGATATGTCGCTTCCTCACCCCTTTGGCCTGACCCGCCTTTACTTACTGTCTGTATTATGATGAATCTGGTAGTTTGGACTATTTGTTGTATTTGGAAAAATTAATAACAAGTTATAAATGGAAAAAAAGTCAATGATACAGATCTCACCACAGCTACATCTGTCCAGCCCCAATGTACCTGTGAGGTGCTGTGGTCTGGTAGGTAAAGCACCGGTTTGAGAGCCAGGTGATCTAGGGTCTCGTCCCAGCTCTGTCATTGGCCTGGTGTGTGTCACATTGGGCAAGTCACTTTACTTCTTTCTCTACCAGCCTTTGTCTGTCTCAGACTGCAAACCCCTCGTCACATAGCGTGTTGGGGTTTTGGGGATTGTCTTGTTTTGCCCTTGTTTTCAATAGGATTAGGTTGACTTTTGGCTTATTCTGAAAGTCAGGGTGCTTATTTACCATGTGAAAGTTGGCAACTGTGCATTAACCCCAAGGCTAGGATTACTGGGGTTCGACGCCCAATCTTGCGCTACTCACTTAGGACAGGGTCTAGGGTGGCCTCACTCCAGGGTGCTTTCTCCTCACCAGTGACTTTCTTGACCCACTGATTACGTCATTAAGTTCAGACCACATACAATTTATTAAACAACAGCAGCAAGAGAAATAAGGGAAAATGGGAAAGGTTAAAGGAAACAGGGAACCCGCACTGTGGCTCTCTCCTTTACTCTGCCCTTGGCAGCCCCAGCTCACACCGGTCCCCAGGCTCCTGACTCCTTCATTGGCCTGCCTGCCCTGTCAATCAGGCTGACCTGGAGCGTTGGCCTCTCCCATTGGCCCTGGGGACTGCCAGCCTCAGGATCCTGATTTCTCTTCCACCCTTTCTCAATCAAGGAGAAAGTGGGGATTTTTAGTTGACCCTCCCTCTGAGTTTCAGTGAGGGACCAGCAGCCCCCTCACATAAGGTTCTATTCAATACATTTACAAGGTATCACCTTAAATAAATAACACATAGAAAAACATCTGCGGGATGATGTGTTAAGTGCTGTCGAATGTCATTGCTGTGGTAACACTGTCCAGACTGCTAGGCTATTACAGCTGCTCATTTTAGGGACAAAATAAAGGCCAAGGCACAAAACAAGATTAAACTAGCTAGAGACATAAAGGGTAAAAAAGAAAACATTCTACAAATATATTAGAAGCCAGGGAAAGACCAATGACAGGGCAGGCCTGTTATTCAATGAGCGGGGTGAACAACAACAGAAAATGTGGAAATGGAAGAAATGCTAAATGACTTTTTTGTTTCAGTTTTCACCAAAAAGGTGAGTAGCGATTGGATGTCTAACATAGTGAATGCACGTGAAAAGGAGGTAAGATCAGAGGCTAAAATAGGGAAAGAACGAGTCAAAAATTGCTTAGACAAGTTAGATGTCTTCAAGTCACCAGGGCCTGATGACATACATCCTAGAATACTCAAAGAGCTGACTGAGGAGATATCTGAGACAGTAGCGATTATCTTCAAAAAGTCGTGGAAGACGGGAGAGATTCCAGAGGACTGGAAAAGGGCAAATATAGTGTCCATCTATAAAAAGGGGAATAAGGACAACCAAGGGAATTACAGACCAGTCATCTTAACTTCTGTACCCGGAAAGATAATGGAGCAACTAATTAAGCAATCAATTTGTAAACACCTAGAAGATAAGAAGGTGATAAGTAACAGTCAGCATGGATTTGTCAAATACAAATTGTTTCAACGGGGGAAGTGGTAGACATGGTATATCTTGAGTTTAGTAAAGCTTTTGATACTGTCTCACATGAACTTCTCATAAACAAACTAGGGAAATGCAACCTAGATGTAGCTACTATAAGGTGGGTGCATAACTGGTTGGAAAACTGTTCCCAGAGAGTAGTTATCAGTGGTTCACAGTCATGCTGGAAGGGCATAACACATGGGGTCCCACAGGGACTGGTTCTGGGTCCAGTTCTGTTCAATATCTTCATCAATGATTTAGATAATGGCATAGAGAGGACACAAAGTTTGCGGACGATACCAAGCTGGGAGGGTTTGCAAGCGCTTTGGAGGATAGGATTAAAATTCGAAATGATTTGGACAAACTGGAGAAATGGTCTGCAGCAAATAGGTGAGGCACTGAAATATTCAGTTATATTGTTATTTTAGCCCCGTTCTCTAGGACAGGGGTTCTCAAACTGGGGATCGGGACCCCTCAAGTGGTTGCGAGGTTATGACGTGGGGGGTCGCGAGCTGTCAGCCTCCACCCCAAACCCTACATCACCTCCAGCATTTATAATGGTGTTAAGTATTTTTAAAGTGTGTTTTTAATTTAGGGGGGGGGGTCGCACACAGAGGCTTGCTGTGTGAAAGGAGTCACCAGTACAAAAGTTCGAAAACCGCTGTTCTAGGATACGATTGACAGACCTGTTCGGCCTGTTGGATTCTGTGTATTGTGCAACACTTGAACAGCACTTTTGAGTAAACACAGCAGCACTAGGTACAGTATTTCCACCCCCCAGAATCCTTTAGGAAGTGAAAGCAGGATTTCCCCACAACTACTCCCCACCCCTCCAGCTGAGAACTGTATTTCAGGGTCAAACCCGCCTCCATTACGGCTGGGCTGCTGTCCGTGAAATAACAATTCCTGCCTGGGAAATCCCAGTCACTGAATGTGGAACAACAGAACACAGTGAAACAATGGGGAGGATGTTTGGGTTTGATGTGTTCTTTCCCCCCAAATCTCCACTGACGTTCCTGATGGATTCTCCTGCAGCCGCACCGGGGAAGTTGGAACCATGCTGAGGCCTCTGCTGATCCCCTTGACGTACTTCTGTCTTCAGACCTGGCTGGGAATCCCTCAGGTAAACTCTTGAGCTTTGCCAGTGAAGCACTTTGTGTTTTCTCGTGTTTCTGCTCAAGGCTATGCAGGCAGCCATACTGCCTTATACCCATAGACATGCAGGGCTGGAAGGGACCTCGAGAGGTTATCTAGTGCAGCCTTGTGTGCTGAGGCCGGACCAAGTGCACCGAGACCAGCCCGGACAGGTGTTTGTCTAATCAGGGCCCCACACCCACTTCCACAGTGGTTCCAGTCCAGGGACCATCTGACCAGCAGCCAAGGTCTGCTCCGTCAGACTCCTTGCTGCTGCCTCCCTGGATATCTTCCTACCACAGCTTTTCCCAGCCCGCACAGCCTCTCCCAGCTCATCCTTCTTTCAGGGCCGGGCTCACAGGGATCCCCCGGGGAATCCCCCAACACAATCCCAAACAAAAAGGACAAAATTAAACTAATTTCTGCCTGGCTCAGGCTTCCTCCTCACCCTGCAGGAGCCTCCCTGTTCCCCTCAGGTCTCTCTGCTCTTTACTGCCAGGAGAGGGACTGCCGAGGTCTTCCCCCCCTCCCTGCCGCCCCTCAAACACCCCCTAGGCTTTACCAACACTGCCGCCGGCTTCCTCCTGGCCCGAGGCAACTCACCTCCGGCCACAGTCTTCACTGCCCCCAGCCTCCCAGGCCTCCTCCTGGCTCCGGGCCCTCCAGTTCTGGCTCCAGGCCTCTCTCTGCCTTTAGCCCACAAGGGAACGTCCCCAGCTGGGTTTGATCACCACCTATGCGTAATGCCCTCCAGGTGCTACCCAGTAGCCTAAAGGGGCTCAGGCTCCTGTCAACCCCTGGTTAACCAGTGTGGGGTTTATACAACCCACCACAACGGTGTTGCCTCCCTCCATGTGCATTCGGGGGTTGGATCCTGGATGGAACCTTCCCACGGGCATCGCCAGCCCTGTAGCATGCAGTGCATGCCTGGCATACGGAGATGGCAACCCGCTGCCTCCCCCTGAGGTAAATGGGTGTGATTTTAGATATCCCAGTGGGAGTGGATTGGGATCTCAGTCTCTCCTAGCTCCCTTCCTTCTATGTTCCTTGTTCTCCCTGCTTTGTCTTCCCTATTAATGTATCCCTTCCTGCCTTCTTCCTAACCCTACATCTAGACACAGCCCAGTAAACTAAAAACACCTCTGTCATGGGTACGTGGCTCACTGGTCTCTGAGTGCAGCCCTTCGGGTGTCAGGCCTTGTGCCTTTACCCTCCTGGGCAGGAATCCTGTGATTCTCCCTCTCTCAGACAGGGCCCAGAGCGGCGATACCTGTGAGTCCATCATGCTTTCCAGCAGCTCCGGCTGAGTTCAGGTCCCTGTGGCTCATCCCTTTGGGAGTCGGTGCCCAGTGGTGTATCTGCTGATACCAAACAAAGTGTTGTTCATTTTACTGTAAGAACAAATTGTTTAGAGAAACAGACTTTTAAAACAACCCACAGTCCACACTCACATCGGTCTTACCTAAAGGGCTACCATCCCCTTGGGCTAATGTAGGCAGGCTCTGCACCCCAGCAGGACCTGCGCCGGAGCCTGGCCCCCCCCAAACAACTCCCTCTCCCCTCTTAAATGAGTGTTCCTCTTTAAACCCGACACAGACCTTCTGATCACCTGCATTCCCAGACCTCTTGTATCCATCCCTGCTTCTTTTCCCCAGGAACCGGGCAACAGACAGTATTAATCCATTATTACAGGGCAGCTACAAATCCATCAGCTCCACCCCGCTCCTCCCTCCCAAAAATCAAGGCACCAATGTGGACATTTGCCAAACAACACACTGAGGATTCTGCTTGTGTGTTCCATCCCTTTCTCCCCCCTTTCCTCTGCCTTGTCTCTTTAGAGGTAAGCTTCTAGGGCAGAGGCCATTCCTAGTGTGTTTGTACAGGGCCGAGCACAATGGGGCCCTGATCCTGGGTGTGACCTCTAGGTGCTATTGTAACACAAATGCCAATGTGATTGTATGTTTCTTTTATTCTCCCAGGCAAAATGCCAGGTGGAGCTGAGCATGATGGATGACGCTTTTGATGACCAATATATAGAATGTGCTGAAGAAATGGATGGAATTGCACCTGAACTGCTAAAGGAAGAAAAGTTCATGCCCTCAGTGTTTAGCAGGGTGTGGGAAAACTCAGAACAAAAATGGGAACTTGTAAAGAAAAAGATTCCTCTGCCCACAGGCTTTAAAGATGAGCATGGACGAGCCATAATAGCCTATACTGACGATGACTTTCACAGTGAGTTGAATAAGGCAGTGAGAGAGAATGGGACATCTCGAGTTCATTACATGGCCAGTTTCCAGTTCAAAGCCTTTCATTATTACTTGACAAGAGCATTACAGCTCTTACGAGGGAGGTGTGATGTGATGTACAAAATGACGTTGTATCGGGGAGTTTCTGTCAGATTTCAGCACACGAGATCAGGTCACATTAGGTTTGGATACTTCGCCTCTTCGTCTTTTGATATAGGAATAGCTAAGAAATTTGGCAATGCCACATTGTTCACTATCCACACGTGCTTTGGTGCTGAGATCAGGAACTTCTCACACTTTCAGGAGGAGGAAGAAGTGCTAATCCCAGTCCATGAGATATTCAATGTGGCCCGAGGACAAGGGAGTAACAGCTTTGTCCTACGGAGCACAAACCGGACCTGCAGCCATTTTAACTGCGCGTATCTGGGCGGTGAGTACTGGGCTGAAGACGAGAAATATTTGGGTGGGGCTATTTGCTGCGGAGATTTGAAAACCCCACTTCAGGGAGAGCTGATGAGAGGGACGCTGAGTTGGGGACTTGCCACCAGGGTTGTGGGAGACAGGCTGCCACGACTCTTACTGCTAGAGAGGCCTCGGGCTAGGGTGGGTGGACACTGGGTCCCAGGTGCTCACTGAGGAAAGAGAAGGTGCCTAGACACCCTGGCGATGGGAGCACTAGAAAGGCAGGTGAAGGCCCCAAACCACCGCGAGTCTTCAACACACACACGCCCCGTACAGAGTCCACAGGAGCCCTGACAGAACAGCTGTGGCCCCTCAGACACGGCACAGCAAATCTATAGGGTGTGTGTGACGTTCCCCTGGTGCTATCTGGACCGGTGATCTGCTAGGTCACTCCAGTCCTTGACTCGGGGAGCCAGCCTTACCCTGCTCTGCTGTGAGAACCCCCACTCCTGGGCCGTTCACGCACAGCCTCTGGCATGTAAGCTGCTCCTTGGATTGTGCAACCGAATGACACTAGCCAATATCTCCGGTCCCAGACACAACCCTAGGAACCTCCGTCTTGCAGTGTCCAGTTATGCCCGCTGGACGCTGCAAGCTTATATGAGTTTGTCAATTTAACAAAAAAATGTATATGCACCAGGCTTGTTATCCCAAGAGGAGTCTCTGACACATTTCAAACCAAACGCACTGCTTCAGGTAGAATAAACAAACAGATTTATTAACTACAAAGATAAATTATAAGTGATTATAAGTCAAAGCACAACAAGTCAGATTTGGTCAAATGAAATAAAAGCAAAACGCATTCTAAGCTGATCTTAACATTTCAGTGCCCTTACAAACTTAGAGGCTTCTCACCACAGGCTGGCTGGTTGCCCTTCAGCCAGGCTCTCCCCTTTGATCAGCGCTTCAGTCGCTTGGTGGTGATGTCTGTAGGTGGAGGAGGAAGAGCAGGGCAAATGTTTCTCCCTTTTATCATGTTCTTTCTTTCCTTTTGTCTTTGCCCCCGCCCTTCAGAGTCAGGTGAGCATCACCTCATCCCAGTCCCAAACTGACCAAGGGAAGAGGGGTGACTCACTCAAGAGTCCAACAGATCCTTTGTTGCTGCCTAGGCCAGTGTCCTTTGTTCCTGTGAGTCTGGTCTGGTCTGGTCCCATACATGCCTGGATGAGGTGTGAACTGTCCCTCTGCTTTTAGAGAGTTTTTCCCTGGGCTTGCTTTAAGCCATAAGGATACATTTTCAGCCTCATAACTATATACCTGAAATTATAACCTATAACATTACTATAACATCACTATAACAACAATGCTCAGTGCATCATGAGCCTTCCGAAGACACCCGACATGACAAACTTTGCATTGGATACCACACAATCTATATGGTTGCCTCTATATAAATCCATGGTACGCTCACATCTTGAATACTGTGTGCAGATGTGGTCGCCCCATCTCAAAAAAGATATATTGGACTTGGAAAACATTCAGACAAGGGCAACAAAAATGAGTAGGGGTATGGAACAGCTTCCGTATAAGGAGAGGTTAATAAGACTGGGACTTTTCATCTTGGAAAAGAGACGGCTAAGGGGAGATTTGATTGAGGTCTATAAAATCATGACTGGTATAGAGAAAGTAGATAAGGAAGTGTTGTTTACTACTTCTCATAACACAAGAACTAGGGGTCACCCAATGAAATTAATCGGCAGCAGGTTTAAAAGAAATAAAAGGCAGTATTTCTTCACACAATGCACAGTCAATGTGTGGAACTCCTTGCCAGAGGATGTTGTGAATGCCAAGACCATAACAGGGTTCAAAAAAGAACTAGATAAATTCATATAGGATAGGTCCATCAATGGCTATTAGTCAGGATTTGCAGGGATGGTGTCCCTACCCTCTGTTTGCCAGAAGCTGGGAATGAGCGACAGGGGATGGATCACTTGGTGATGACCTGTTCTGTTCATTCCCTCTGGGGCACCTGGCACTGGCCACTGTCGGAAGACAGGATATTGAGTTAGATGGACCCTTGGTGTGACCCAGTAGGGCCATTCTTATGTTCTTAATAATTTTACAAGGATGAACATGGGAGTACTGGATGCTCCCTCGAGGTAAAAAGCGTCACAATGTGGAAAAGGGAGGAGTCGGGTGGCCTAGTGTGCAGATGGCACATTATTTGGGGCAGTCAGGACTAGGGACGACAGTGAGGAACTTCAGAGATCTAACCGAGTTGGGTGAATGGGCAACGCAACATCAGGTGAAATTCACTGACACACATTCAAGGTAATGCACATTGTGAGGAATAATTTCACTGGATTGTTAATGAGCTGTATCAACTCAGAAAGAGACCGGGCCAGCATTGTGGAGAGTCGGTGCAAATCTCAATGAAAATCTCTGTTCAATGTGCTGCTAGGTCTATAAAGCAAACAAAATGTTAGCAAACATGAAGAATGATGGGATGGAGAATAATGTGAAGATATTATAACACCATTATATGAATCAATGGGGCACTCTTCCTTGGGATACTAGGTTCAGTTCTGATTATCCTAGTTCTAAAAGTGTTGAAAATGATGAGAGGTCTGGAGAGATTTATAAAGGTGAAATTGGGATGTTTAATTAGCAGAAAAGACACATAAAAAGAAACATGATGGAGATATACAAAATAATAAATGAGACAGTGGCAAATTAGAGAGTGCCATTTTCCTGTTCTCATAAAACAAGAATAAACTGAAGGCAACAAATTTTAACTAGTAAAAGGGAATGCCCTGTTATAGAATGCAGGGTTAACTTGTGGAACTCATTGCCACATGGTTTCCATAAGGCCAAGAGTTCAATAGAATTCAATAAAAGAATTAGCCATTTATACAGAAAGTGAGAATCTCCACAGTTATGTTACATAGAATAAAATAATTGTTTTTAAAAGGAGTATAATCCCTTAGGCCTATGACATAAGGCAGTCACTAACTGCCAGGGTGGGGAAGAAACTTCCCCTATGTGTTGGTAATTCCAGAATTGTTCACTGGGGATTTCTTGCAGCTTCCCCTGAGGCAGCTGGGTCTCACCTCAATCAGGGACAGGATACCAGACTAGATGGAGCCCATTGGTGGAATCCAATTCAACAGTTCCTATGTTTCTTTGGAAACAGTAGAGTGAAGTTGTGACAATGCGGTTCTGGTGGAACCCAACTGAGAGCGCCAACTCAGGACAAATTGCTCAAATAGGGCAGTTACAGCCCAAGGCTGGGGTTTTTTCCACCTCTAAGGCAAACCAACCAGCCAGACTAGGAGGACTTCGGTCTCACCCCCTGGCTAACCGCAAGTCTCACAAGCAATCTCCTTAGACACCCCAGTTTCCCAGTATTACCACCAGTGCCACTCGTTATGGGGAAAAATGGTTATGAAAACCAATACCCCAGTAAAAGAAAAAGGTTCTCCTGATCCCAAAGGACCAAGCCCCAGACCCAGGTCAATATACAAATCAGATCTTACCCACAAATCACGCTGTTGCCAATCCTTTAGAATCTAAAATCTAAAGGTTTATTCATAAAAGGAAAAAGATAGAGATGAGAGTTAGAATTGGTTAAATGGAATCAATTACATACAGTAATGGCAAAGTTCTTGGTTCAGGCTTGCAGCAGCGATGGAATAAACTGCAGGTTCAAATCAAGTCTCTGGAATACATCCCCCGCTGGGATGGGTCCTCAGTCCTTTGTTCAAAGCTTCAGCTTGTAGCAAAGTTCCTCCAGAGGTATGAAGCAGGATTGAAGACAAGATGGAGATGAGGCATCAGCCTTATATAGTCTTTTCCAGGTGTAAGAACACCTTTGTTCTTACCGTGGAAAATTACAGCAAAATGGAGTCTGGAGTCACATGGGCCAGTCCCTGCATACTTTGCTGAGTTACAAGGCGTATCTGCCTTCTCTCAATGGGTCCATTGTATAGCTGATGGTCCTTAATGGGTCATCAAGCAGGCTAGGCAGAGCTAACACCATGTTGTCTGGGATGTCACCCAGCAGCATAGCCTAAGTTTGAAATGCAGATAGTATAGAGCCAATATTCCTAACTTCAACTACAAAATTGATACATACATATAGACAGCATAATCATAACCAGTAAACCATAACCTTGTCTTAGACACCCCATTTGACCTCCTTTACACAAGATCTGGGTGCCACTATAGGACCTTGGTTGCAACAATGATCTATATGGTCCCAGAGTATATCAATAACGTCACAGAAGTTGAAAATTCTACCTGGACAGATCCCATTTCATTGACCCTCTCTGTTTTGTACCGTAGGAGAAAAGGACCAATCATGTGTTTACAATTCTGGTAAGAAAGAATCTTTTTTTTTACAATTTTTGAAAATGATTTGCCCTTTGTATTGAAGTGCAGAGCCAAGAGCAACCCCACCAGGCAAACATGTCACAGGAAACCAGTTGAGAAATAAGTGGGTTTAACTGTAGGTTCTGTCTGTTTATCCAATTTCTCATATGTCCTTCATGACTAGTATCAGAGCATCTTCAGGTCTCAATGAATTCTAAGTGCAGTTGATTTCAGAAAAGAAAATGTGGGGAGAATTAGTCCTTAGAGCACTAAAGAGTCATCTTCAGTGTCCTGAACTATAATCTGAACACACATCCCCTAACGCAACATCACAAGTGTGTCTCCACATCCCTCCTCTCATAACTAGACACATTCTATCCCCAGTGGAACTACATCCTCTCAAGGACTAAACAGGACTATTTTACCAGAGCAGGTCAGAGAAATCTCAATGAAACATTTTCTTGTTGGAATTTGACAATAGGGCTGCCTAGGAATCATGGACCCCAGGACTTCCAGTGCCCCCAACCCCGGGACAGCCTGCTTGGTGCACTGCCCCAGAGCTGACGCTCCCTTCCCTTGTGTGGAGAATTTCAAAATTTTTGGTTTTCATTTCAAATCAGAACAAAATGAAATTTTGAAATATCAAAATCCTCCACAAAATGAAATGGCCTTTCTCTGCCCAGCTCTACATTTCCCCCTAAAGCCAATAAAAAACCCCAAGAGAAATGGTGCTACTGGTGTTTGTGGCCAGTTTCCACAGACTCATGTCTTTATTACTCATAACTGGAATACACTTACGCAGCAGACAACAAGCTGCAAATCTGAACCTCTGGGACTGTCTTGGGGGAAACGTGCTCACCAGTGATTCATACCAAAGGAACAAGCAGGCTGAGGAGGGAGGAAGCAGGTGAAATCTCTGTCAGTGTGAAATAATTTCCTATCAATTCTTTGATCTGCTTTTTCCTATTAACAGCTACCAGAAGAGGCCTGGCCTTCCCAGTGAGCTGAGCTCTTCACTGTTTGGAGGATCCGTCATCCTGGTCCACGTTGCTGCTCTGAAGCTGTTTGCCAGTTTCTAAACTGTCCTATTCATGTTACTCACTTTTTCTCTCTAACACAAATCATGGTGATGGGACTTGCCAGATCCAAAGCCGTCCTGCTATGCTATGCTGACAGCGTTCCAACCAGGAACATAGGCGCCGACTTCCCCTTTGCCGGGTGGTGCTTGACGTCCCCCCTCTGACCCTGACCCCGCCCCGTCCCTGCCTCTTCCTGCCCCTGCACCACCCTCGCCCCGCCCCATTCCACCACTTCCCCAAAGTCCCCAGCCCCATTCCACCCTCTTCCCCCAAGTCCCCATCCCTGCCCCGCCTAGTCTCCACCTCCTCCCCTGAGCGTGCTGCATCCCCAGTTCTTCCCCTCCCTCCCGGAAAGTCGAAAGCACCACCAAACAGCTGTTAGGCGTCAGGGAGGCAGGAAGCACTGGGAGGTAGGTGGAGGAGCGGCGATGCAGCACGCTCAGGGGAGGAGGTGGGGAAGAGGCAGGCTGGGGGGAGCTTGGCTGCCAGTGGGTGCAGATCACCTATGACCAGAAACATTGGGGAGTGTCGCTGGTACCTGCTTGGGCAAGCTTTGATTATACATTACTGACTGGAAGATCAAAATGTAAGCTCACAGTATTATTCCAGGTAGGATTTGTTTTACAATGGTAGAGCTTTAAATGGGTGCACGTTAGATAAATAATTACTTATATTCCTGTCGTGCTAGCACTTTTTGTACCGACTTTTGATGACTTCAGTAAAAGACTTTTCAGAAATGAACTAAGTTGGAGTATTTTCATTCATACACTGGACGGATTAAATCTGTGTCTCGGCCAGGTGAATCTGTAACAGCACAGTTTGTGGCATCCCATGTCTCTATCTCTCAGTCACTTTCATATCAAATTTGCTCAAAAGATGATATTTCTAACTGGTGAAATCAAAGGTCCAATTTTATATGCTCACTGGCTGTACTGGGATTGCACGGGGGCTAATCAGTAACAGCATGGAGGTAAGCCTGACCGCTACCATGGCAACTGACATATTCCAGCAAGGGGCAGGGCGTGTGTATGGATATTCTGAATAGCTAGATTGGGCCATCAGGAGTATACCAGAACTGGACACCGTATCAGTAATGGTCTCGCCAATGCTTTATATAGAGGTAGTACCACATCCCTGCTCCTATTCTATATTCCAGTCCCTTATCTTGTAAGTGTGAGCTACATCCTTTGTTCTGCGTTGTTTTAGATGTATCAAAATACCTGTTAATTAAATTAGCCCTCTTTACCAAATACCTAGATCACTCTGACCTGTATAACTGACTGCTTATATTTTGTTCCAGCTCTTTGATAAACATATTGAAAGCTACTTGGCCAAGAAGAGATCCCTACAGGACCCCACTACAAACACCCCATTGGATGTTGTGTGGGACTAGATCACATGCCGTACAGAAATAGAACTCTATTATGCCAAACCAGTTCTGCTGCCCTTGAGTCACACAAGGATAACAACCCTTTAGTACCCCTGCCCCAATAACAACGTGACTTGTGATCCAACACCAGCCAAAAGTGATCATTTGAGCAAAGCAATCCCATCATGCTGAGCACCTAGGCAGGGTGGAGGTGCCCATGGAAACAAGGTCGGCTCTTGAAGTCCTCTTCCCCAGCTCACCACTAGATGTCAGGGGAGAGCTCCTTCAGCGCTGCTTACAAAACACACTCAGCCCCTGCATGGGATGGGAACTCAGATCCAACTCCAGCTCCAGCCCCATCACGTCCAGGCATGGGGAGAAGAAATAGAGGGACACACACGCAAACACACAGAGTCAGACGAGACGCCCCATCACGTGGGGAGAACAGACCCTCTTGGGAGAAGGGAGGCTGTGAGGAAACAGAGCAGGGAGATGAACCCTGAAGAGGAGGACAGAGATGGAGGAGGGACACATGGCCAGATGGGGGGTGACAGACCAACAGAAACGGTCTATAAATTACAGGCCCTTCTGCTATTTCGTACTTTGTGTCCATCCTGTCCAGAGGTCAGAGCTGCAAGGAAAGAGATGCAATCAGCAGGTTCTGCCATCAGGAATATCGCAGCCCCTCTCCCCCAGCCCACGCCGGGCACTGTGTGGCTGTGGGGAAGGAGGCTGCACAAGCCACTTACCCTGCTGGTTTGTGCCAAGCCACTACTAAGTGGGGATGTGCCGCTGAGCTGGGGGTCTGCTGACTCTGCCCGGGTCCCAGGCCCAGCCGTGCAGTGGCCGGAGCAGCTCCCTGCTAGGTCCCTGCTGCCCTCGGTTTGCCCCAGACCCACTGCCCCGGGAAGAGGGGGCTCCCACTCTCCATTCTGGCCCATCCAGGGGATTTCATGGAGCTGCACGGAGGAATCCCAGGGGATGGGGAAGTTCCCTGCTCCTGGGGCACCCTGAGGAGAGACCCATTGACAGCTCCTCTGGGGCCAGCTGCTCCAGAATGTGGACAGGGCTGCTGGAGAACAGGTTGGAGAACACTTCAATCTCCCTGGACGCACAATAGCAGATTTAAAGGTAGCCATCCTGCAGCAAAAAAACTTCAGGACCAGACTTCAAAGAGAAACTGCTGAGCTTCAGTTCATTTGCAAATTTGACACCATCAGCTCAGGATTAAACAAAGACTGTGAATGGCTAACCAACTACAAAAGCAGTTTCTCCTCCCTTGGTGTTCACACCTCAACTGCTAGAAGAGGGCCTCATCCTCCCTGATTGAACTAATCTCGTTATCTCTAGACTGATCCTTGCCTGCATATTTATACCTGCCTCTGATGAAGTGAGTATTCACTCACGAAAGCGTATCCTCCAATATGTCTGTTAGTCTATAAGGTGCCACAGGACTCTTTGTCACTTCTTGCGGAGTAGATCAGCAAACCCCTTGTCAAGGCTGGATCCCCACTTTGAACTTTAGGGTACAAATGTAGGGGCCTGCATGAAAACTTCTAAGCTTAAGTACCAGCTTAGCTCTGGTTCCGCTGCCACCATTTCCCTCCCTGGGAAGCCTGAGAAACCTTTCACCAACTCCCTGGTGAGTACAGATCCAAACCCCTTGGATCTTAAAACAAGGAGAAATTAACCATCCCCCCTCCTTCCTCCCACCAACTCCTGGTGAACACAGATCTAATCCCCTTGGGATCTAAAACAAGGAGAAATTAACCATCCCCCCTCCTTCCTCCCACCAACTCCTGGTGAATCAAGATCCAAACCCCTTGGATCTTAAAAACAAGGAAAAATCAATCAAGTTCTTAAAAAGAAGGCTTTTAATTAAAGAAAAGAAGTAAAAATCATCTCTGTAAAATCAGTATGGAAATTAACCTTACAGGGTAATCAAACTTAAAGAGCTCAGAGGACTCCCCCCTAGTCTCAGGTTCAAAGTACAGCAAACAAAGATAAACACTCTAGTAAAAGGTACATTTACAAGTTGAGAAAAACAAAGGAAAACTAACACGCCTTGCCTGGCTATTTACTTACAAGTTTGAAATAGGAGAGACTTGTTTAGAAAGATGTGGAGAACCTGGATTGATGTCTGGTCCCTCTCAGTCCCGAGAACGAACACACTCCCAAACAAAGAACACACACAAAAGCCTTCCCCCTCCCCAAGATTTGAAAGTATCTTGTCCCCTTATTGGTCCTTTAGGTCAGATGCCAGCCAGGTTACCTGAGCTTCTTAACCCTTTACAGGGAAAAGGATTTTGGAGTCTCTGGCCAGGAGGGATTTTATAGTATAGTACACAGGACAGCTGTTACCCTTCCCTTTATAGTTATGACACACCTCCCAAATCACAGATAGTGTTGGACGTTCGGTTCCACACTGGCTGTGATTTCTTCCTGGAGTTCTAGGAGCAAACAGAGTTAATAAGACACATGTACCTTTAGACATACTACTGATTATATAAAAACTAACAATATGTTTCATTCCAAGAACAATTGTTAACCAGTTAACTCTGGGAAACTTTCCCGGGAGAGTGCATCAGCCACTTTGTTAGAAGCTCCTGAAATGTGTTGTATTTCAAAATCAAAATCTTGGAGAGCTAAACTCCACCGAAGAAGTTTTTTGTTATTTCCCTTGGCGGTATGAAGCCACTGTAGTGCAGCATGGTCTGTTTGTAGTTGGAAACGCCGTCCCCAAACATATGGGCGTAGCTTTTCCAGCGCATACACAATGGCATAGCATTCCTTTTCGCTGATTGACCAATGGCTTTCCCTCTCAGACAGTTTCTTACTGAGAAACACGACAGGATGGAATTCTTGATCCGGTCCTTCCTGCATTAAAACTGCTCCCACGCCTCGCTCGGACGCATCTGTGGTTACTAGGAACGGTTTGTCAAAGTCTGGGGCCCTTAGCACAGGGTCAGACATGAGTGTTGCCTTAAGCTGGTTAAAGGCCTTTTGACACTCATCAGTCCACCGAACTGCATTTGGCTGTTTCTTTCGGTTAGGTCTGTCAGCAGGGCGGCGATTTGGCTGTAGTGGGGTACAAATCGCCTATAATATCCAGCCAAGCCTAAGAAGGATTGGACCTGTTTCTTAGACTTTGGAACCGGCCACTTTTGGATAGCATCCACTTTGGCCT
This sequence comes from Malaclemys terrapin pileata, assembly GCF_027887155.1. Lineage (NCBI taxonomy): Eukaryota > Metazoa > Chordata > Testudines > Emydidae > Malaclemys > Malaclemys terrapin. The sequence goes on along the minus strand of NC_071505.1, from coordinate 346,046,943 downwards.
GTGGGGGATTTATAGTTCCTTGACCCACCTGGTGCCCCAGGTAAGTCACTCTGTTTTGGCCTATTTGACACTTTTTAGCCTTAACAGTTAGTCCTGCCTGCTGGATGCGCTCGAAAACTTTTTCCAGGTTCTCCAGGTGCTCTGCCCATGAATCAGAAAAAATGGCCACATCATCGAGGTAGGCAACTGCAGATTCTCCCAATCCTGCTAGGAGACCATCTACAAGTCTTTGGAAGGTGGCGGGTGCATTTTGCAACCCGAAAGGGAGTACATTGAATTCATACACCCCTGCCTGGGTGACGAAGGCTGACCTTTCCTTAGCGGGTTCATCTAGTGGTACTTGCCAGTACCCCTTGGTTAAGTCCAAAGTAGAGATGAATTGGGCATGTCCCAATTTCTCCAATAGCTCATCTGTGCGTGGCATTGGATAGTTGTCAGGACGAGTTACAGCATTTAGCTTACGGTAGTCCACACAAAAGCGTATTTCCCCATCTGGTTTGGGAACTAGAACCACTGGAGATGCCCATGCACTCTTAGAGGGGCGGATTATACCCATCTGTAGCATGTCCTGGATCTCCCTTTGTATAGCAGTTTTGGCATGAGGTGACTCCCGGTAGGGTGGGGTTCTAATAGGGTGAGCATTACCTGTGTCAATGGAGTGGTATGCCCGTTCGGTCCATCCTGGAGTGGCTGAGAAAATTGGTGCAAAGCTTGTGCACAGCTCCTTGATCTGCTGTCGCTGCAGACGTCCAAGGGTCGTGGAGAGGTTCACCTCTTCCACGCCACCATCCTTTTTTCCTTCGTAGTAGACACCTTCAGGCCACTCCACGTCATCTGTTTCCTGGGCTGTAAACTGGGAGACCTTTAATTCTCTGGAATAAAAGGGCTTAAGAGAATTAACATGGTATACCTTAGGCTTTATGTTGGAGGTGGGGGAGGCTATGAGATAGTTAACAGCTCCTAGGCGCTCCTGGACCGTGAATGGTCCTTCCCACGACGCTTCCATTTTATGGGCCTGGAGCGCCTTTAAGACCATGACTTGGTCTCCTACTTTGAAGGACCGTTCTCTGGAATGTTTATCATACCAGGCCTTTTGCTCTTCCTGAGCATCCTTTAGGTTTTCTTTAGCAAGGGCTAAAGAATGTCGGAGGGTGTTTTGTAGGTTGCTTACAAAGTCTAGAATGTTAGTTCCTGGAGAAGGCGTAAACCCCTCCCATTGCTGCTTCACCAACTGTAATGGCCCCTTAACCTCACGGCCATACACAAGTTCAAATGGTGAAAACCCTAAACTGGGATGTGGTACAGCCCTGTAGGCAAAAAGCAACTGCTGCAACACTAGGTCCCAATCATTGGAGTGTTCATTTACAAATTTACGTATCATGGCCCCCAAAGTTCCATTAAACCTCTCCACCAGGCCATTGGTTTCATGGTGGTAAGGGGTGGCAACCAAGTGATTCACCCCATGACCTTCCCACAGGTTTTCCATGGTCCCTGCCAGGAAGTTAGTTCCCGAATCTGTAAGTATGTCGGAGGGCCAACCTACCCTGGCAAAAATGTCTGTTAATGCCTGGCACACACTTTTAGCCCTGGTGTTGCTTAAGGGTACTGCTTCCGGCCATTGGGTAGCAAAATCCATGAAAGTCAGTACGTACTGCTTTCCTCTGGGTGTCTTCTTTGGGAAAGGACCCAGAATATCCACAGCTACGTGCTGAAATGGGACCTCAATTATGGGTAGTGGCTGGAGAGGGGCTTTAACCTGGTCTTGGGGCTTTCCCACTCGTTGGCACACCTCACAAGACCGGACATATTTAGCAACGTCCTTGCCCATTCCCTCCCAGTGGAAGGACTTCCCCAACCGGTCTTTGGTTCTGTTCACCCCAGAATGGCCACTGGGATGATCATGGGCTAAGCCCAAGAGCTTTACCCGATACTTAGTGGGAACTACCAACTGTCTTTGAGGATGCCAGTCTTCCTGGTGCCCACCAGAAAGAGTCTCCTTGTATAAAAGTCCTTGTTCTACAACAAACCGGGATCGGTTAGAAGAGCTGAGAAGCGGTGGGGTGCTCCGCACCGCCGCCCAAGCTTTCTGAAGGCTGTCATCTGCTTCCTGCTCGGCCTGGAACTGTTCCCTTGATGCTGGAGACATCAGTTCCTCCTTGGACTGTGGACTGGGGCTTGGTCCCTCTGGAAGCGATGCAGGTGCTGGGGCTGTTTCCACTGACTGTGAACCGCTGTCCGCTGGTGCACTATGTGGTAACTCAGGCTCTGGCTGAGCCTTTTGGGTAGGGTTATCTGCTGCTTCTGCCAGGTCAGGCTCGCTGGTGCCCTCTGGCGTTGGAGTTGTAGACGGGTTTGCAAGCGCTGGACTCAGTGCTGGCAATGGTTCTGGTGCTGGTTGCGTTGCCAGTTCCGGTTCTGGGACTGGCTTTGGCTGGGTCTCTGGGATTGGATCCACTACGGCTGTTGCAGTCGTTGGCAGGGGATCCAGTTCCACCACCTTTGTCTGGGTCTCCGGTAACACAGACGGGGCCCTGGTGGATGGCTCAGGAACAGGGATGGGGGTGAAAGTTTGCTTAGCCTGGCTGCGGGTGACTATTCCCACCCTCTTGGCTAGCTTCACATGGTTGGCCAAATCTTCCCCCAGCAGCATGGGAATGGGATAATTGTCATAGACTGCAAAAGTCCACATTCCTGACCAGCCCTTGTACTGGACATGCAACATGGCTGTAGGCAAGGTTACAGACTGTGACACGAAGGGTTGAATTGTCACTGTAGCCTCCGGGTTGATGAGTTTGGGGTCCACTAGGGATTGGTGGATAGTTGACACTTGAGCCCCAGTGTCCCTCCAAGCGGTAACCTTCTTTCCGCCCACTCTCAAGGTTTCCCTTCGCTCCGAGGGTATGAGAGAGGCATCTGGGTTTGGGGATCTTTGGTGTGATTGGGGTGTAATGAACTGTAATCGGTTGGGGTTCTTGGGGCAGTGAGCCTTTATATGTCCCAGTTCATTACATTTAAAACATCGCCCTGCTAAGGTATCACCGGGACGATGTTGGTTGGTGGAGACTGGTGTGGTGGGGTGAGAAGGCGTCTGGGGTTTCCCTTGGGATGTGGGTGGGGCCTTGGGTTGTCCCCGGTGGTAAGGTTTTGTTTCGGCTTGCCCCTTCTGATATTCGCTCCAACTGCTACTAGTTTTTTTCTTTTCTGCCACCTCCACCCATTGGGCTCCAATCTCCCCCGCCTCAGTTACAGTTTTGGGCTTCCTATCTAGGATGTACCTTTCTATTTCCTCAGGAACACCCTCTAAAAACTGCTCCATTTTTACTAGGGAAAGCAGATCTTCCAGAGATTTAACATTTGCTCCTGATACCCAGGCATCACAATTTTTGTCAATGTGGTAGGCATGACGGGTAAATGACACATCGGGTTTCCACTTTAGGGCTCTGAACCGCCGACGGGCATATTCGGGTGTTAGCCCCATTCTGAGTCTGGCCTTGTTTTTAAAAAGTTCATAACTGTTCATGTGTTCCTTAGGCATTTCAGCCGCCACCTCTGCTAAGGGTCCACTGAGCTGCGGCCTCAGCTCTACCATGTACTGGTCTGCAGCGATGCTGTATCCAAGGCAGGCCCTTTCAAAATTTTCTAAGAAGGCCTCAGTATCATCGCCTGCCTTGTAGGTGGGGAATTTTCTGGGATGGGAAGTGGTACCTGGAGGGGGGTCGTTAGCATTGGCTGGTGCACCCTGCTTAGCCTTTGCTACTTCCAGTTCATGCTTCCTTTCTTTTTCTCTCTCCTCCATCTCTTTTTCTTTCAGCTACATAGTTCTCTTGTGAGCCTCCTCTTTGGCTTTTTCCAGCTCCATCTCTCTTTCATGGGCCTCCTTTTTGGCTTTCTCCTCTCTTGCTCTCTGCTCTGTCTTGAGTTTTGTTAATTGAAGCAGTCTCTGATGTTTTCTTTCATTTTCTTCTGCTTCTAGTTTGGCCAGTTCTATTTTTTTAGCTTCTTCTTTGGTAGTCATTTTCCTGTTTTCTTGTGCTGGGTCACCCCCTCTGCAGTTGACTGAAACTGGGAAGCTCTCAGCTCTGGCTGCTGCTGAGTTAACAGAGACTTTCTAACTAGCTACTCCTGAGGATGTAAAAAGAAAAAGAAAAACAATTCAGCTTGTAAAGTCCTTTTACCAGTCAAGTTTGCTAATTGAACCCTTCTCTTAACAAAGGACCTTGTTAAAAAAACTTAACACCTCTGCCTTCAGGCAAGGAGAGATAAGATATGCATCTATCTACCTCCAGCTCGTCTTTCCAAGCAGCTGGAAGGAAAAAAAAATCTCACTGGCTTTTGGGTTTAAAATGATCCCACTGCTCTACCACCATGTCAAGGCTGGATCCCCACTTTGAACTTTAGGGTACAAATGTAGGGGCCTGCATGAAAACTTCTAAGCTTAACTACCAGCTTAGCTCTGGTTCCGCTGCCACCATTTCCCTCCCTGGGAAGCCTGAGGAACCTTTCACCAACTCCCTGGTGAGTACAGATCCAAACCCCTTGGATCTTAAAACAAGGAGAAATTAACCATCCCCCCTCCTTCCTCCCACCAACTCCTGGTGAACACAGATCTAATCCCCTTGGGATCTAAAACAAGGAGAAATTAACCATCCCCCCTCCTTCCTCCCACCAACTCCTGGTGAATCAAGATCCAAACCCCTTGGATCTTAAAAACAAGGAAAAATCAATCAGGTTCTTAAAAAGAAGGCTTTTAATTAAAGAAAAAAAGTAAAAATCATCTCTGTAAAATCAGTATGGAAATTAATCTTACAGGGTAATCAAACTTAAAGAGCTCAGAGGACTCCCCCCTAGTCTCAGGTTCAAAGTACAGCAAACAAAGATAAACACTCTAGTAAAAGGTACATTTACAAGTTGAGAAAAACAAAGGAAAACTAACACGCCTTGCCTGGCTATTTACTTACAAGTTTGAAATAGGAGAGACTTGTTTAGAAAGATGTGGAGAACCTGGATTGATGTCTGGTCCCTCTCACCAGTCCCGAGAACGAACACACTCCCAAACAAAGAACACACACAAAAGCCTTCCCCCCCCAAGATTTGAAAGTATCTTGTCCCCTTATTGGTCCTTTAGGTCAGATGCCAGCCAGGTTACCTGAGCTTCTTAACCCTTTACAGGGAAAAGGATTTTGGAGTCTCTGGCCAGGAGGGATTTTATAGTACTGTACACAGGACAGCTGTTACCCTTCCCTTTATAGTTATGAAACCCCTTTCAAGGTAAAATAGGAAACACCTCAGGCAGGAGGAGACAGGAGATCGCTGGCACTTCGCCCGCACTCCCCTTAGGCAGGGGAGACAGTCAGGGGATCGCCCGCACTCCCCTCAGGCAAGGGAGACAGTCAGGGGACACTTTGGATATGTCTTGTAATCTGTTAGCAGATTCAGGTACACCTGATTCCATGTGGAAGCCGAGGTCATGTTATTTCATTACACGAGAACACAATTTCTGTTAAAAGGATGTATGATATTGATAGTTCACAGCTAGTGCCTACAAACAATCTTAGCACTTTTCACAGCAGAAAAACCACTCTGACAATAAGGAAGTTTTCGTTTCATATTTCCATTCTTTACAGAGTCCCATAACTGCTGTTCTGTTTTGCCTGGAATCAGCGTCAAAGCCAGGCCTATATTGCAATTACTTGGATAATCCCATTTACCCTTTTTTAAACTAGCAGTCTATAAACAGGTTCCTAAGGGAAGTGATGCAAACCACATGCCTGGGGCCATTTAACAATGGAGGAAAAGAGCACTGGAAAATATAGGGAACAAAATAAAATAGTTCAGGAAACAATTCTGCAGAGTGCCCTGGGGATGGACTGGATGGAATATCCTCGCATGGTTCCAGCTCCCCTAGCAATGATGTTATGCAAAAGCCCCTCGATACTGTTGGTACATGTAGGGTTAAGTAGAGACCTGGGAAACTGCTGGTGTGCTGACATGCTATTAGGGGGCAGAAACACGGGCATGCACTGTTTCTGCGCTTGATAGATAAAGTGTTACCCCTCTCCCTTCCCTTCTGCTTGTTAGGGATTGATAAGCGTTGCAGCTGCATAAGGACTGTGGTTGTTTAAAGGATCCCCTTTGTGCAAAGAGGTGTTATCTCCCCCTCTTCCTTTCCCAGCTATATAAATGAGATCGGGGTCATGGCCCCTTCCTCCCTTCCCTGAGAACTGCTGATCAAGGGAATTTGTAATTACTGCAAAAAAATGTATCTTCAAGGTAAAATTGTCTGTAGAATATGCTCAATGCTGTAAACAGTAAACGGGCAGGGATAATTATATTCGTATATAGTTATTAATATTCATTGTATGGGCGTTCATATTACTCAGTAAGGGCTTGGGGGGTGTTGTAGTAAATGTAGGTATTTACATACTAACTCAGATAAAAAGAGTGTGCTGTAACTAATTCAGTGCTTACTCGACAATTGGGTCGAGGGGAACAAGTACCGCAATAAAGAAGCCCGTTTACTCAATCCGCCTCTGGGTCACCCTGCTCATTTTCTAACAGCTACCGGGCAGCTGAACTCTGCCTAACCCTCTACCTTCGGAAAGGAGATACAATCTAGGTTAGTAGGACAGATCTGTGGCTAGCCATGTGTAGAAATACCGTGGGAGTGTATTATGAGAGACGTCTCACCGGCGCAACTGTGCATAGGACAGAAACTTTCTGTACTTTAGGGCTCAGATGTAATAGGTTAAGCAGGGGTGCAGAGGAAATGCAGATCACACACTTAAATGACAGAAGTCTTTGGTTTCTCCGTTCCCTTCCTGTGCATTGTGACAAACAAGTTCTGTATCTTGTGGCTGAGATGTAGAGATATGAAAACTTTTAAGCAGTTTCCAGGTTCTCAACTGAACGAATATCTCCTGGGAGATTCACACCATCCCATGATCCTCTACTGTTACTTCTGTTAGTTACTCCAGACTTTCTTTTCTTCCCCTAGAGCAAACATTTCGCTCTTAGCACAGAGGTGTCCCAGTTCTGCAAACTAGTTCTGTCAAAACCAGTGTTGCTGTCTGTTCACACCTAACTTTGCAAAGAGAAATGATGCAACAAATTCTGTGAAGTGTCTCTGCAACAGCCTCTTCATTTGCTGCCGCCTCCCTGCGTCTCGGACTCCTGTCACACAGGTGTGCCTGTAGCCTGACGTTCAGCCAGCAGAGAATGTTGGATCTTTGAAATGTTTTAGAAGAAAAGAACGGTTGCTTATCTTACAGTTACTGTGGTTCTTTGACTCTTTGTCTGTGTCAGGCACTGCTTCCTGGTAGCAAGTGTAAGGGCCACTGGCCTGGAAAATGGGCTGCTGAAATGAAATGACCTTTTGCCTTAATGTATAAGCTGGGTGGCAAAGGAGGTAAGTGATGGAGAAAGTCTAGCCTAGTGGCTGCAGTGGAGGTCATAAGAACAGCCACACTGGGTCAGACCAAAGGTCCATCTAGCCCAGTGTCCTGTCTTCTGACAGTAGCCAGTGCCAGGTGCCCCAGAGGGAATGAACAGGACAGGGAATCATCAAGTGATCCATCCCCTGTCGCCCATTCCCTGCTTCTGGCAAACAGAGTCTTTGTCTTGTGAAAATGGCTTTAGGTTGGACATTAGGAAAAACTTCCTAACTGTCAGGATGGGTAAGCACCGGAATAAATTGCTTAGGGAGGTTGTGGAATCTCCATCACACGAGATTTTTTAAGAGCAGGTTGGACAAACACCTGTCAGGGATGAACTAGACCAGGGTGGGCAAATTTTCCGAAACTGTATGGAGGGCCGGGTAGGGAGGGCTGCGCCTCCCCAAACAGGCTGGTCCCCGCCCCTTATCCGCTCCCTCCCACTTTCCGCCCCCTGACTGCCCCCCTCAGAACACCCAACCCATCCAACCCTCCCTGCTCCTTGTCCCCTGACCGCCCCCTCCTGGGACCCCCGGGACCCCCCCCATCCAACACCCTCCCCCCCCGCTCCTTGTCCCCTAATATGGACTTTTGTAAGGTATTTGTCTTAGTACTGCAGGCAATTCTGATTTTAAACTAGCACTGTACAAAATCAATGGCACATATTAAATGGGTTAAAATCTGGCTAACTGATAGATCTCAAAATGTAATTGTTAATAGTGGTAAATCATAAATGAGATGAGGTGTTTCTAGTGGGATCCTGCAGGGACCACATTTTCAGACCAACACTGTAAATTATTTTAATCAATGGTCTGGAAGAAAATACAATATCTTTACTGGTAAAGTTTGCAGATGATACAAACGTTGGTGGAATGATAAACAACAAATAGCAAAGACAGTGATACAGAGTTATATGAATCACTTGGGAAGCTTGGCATGATCAAACAATCCACAGTTTAACACAGTCAAATGCAAGGGTATATATCTAGACCATGGGTTCTCAAGATACCTGTGTTTATGGAATTAGTGAGACCATTACTGGTTTTGTAAAGGGACCACGCAGTGCAAAAGAAACACACTTTACTTACAGTACCTCAGGCCGGGCCTGTGCTTAGGGTGACCAGATGTCCCGATTTTATAGGGACAGTCCCGATATTTGGGACTTCTTCTTATATAGGTTCCTATTACCCCCCACCCCCTGTCCCGATTTTTCACACTTGCTATGTGGTCACCCTACCTGTGCTACTTGAACTACATAACAAATAGAGTGTGGAAAAACACCCAGCAACTAAACACCATCCAGGCCAGGGCCTTAAGATGCAGCCCCTATTCCCAGCTGGGAGTATCTGGGCAAAGTGCTCTCGTAGGACTCTTTCAGCCACTTGGATCCCATCCTGGATTCTGGTTTGAGACACCACTAGAAGAAGTCCTGCAGTTTCTCTGCTACGCCCGAGGGTTGGGCTCAGAGGGGATACGTCTGTTCCTGGAGGTGCTGGCAGAAGGTCTTTTCAGAGATCATTAAATGTTCCAAGATGGCAACTTAGATTTGTGGATAATTCTGCTCCGCTTCGGGATCCAGGCTACCATGGTTGACCTGGGCTGCCCCAGTCAAATATGGAGCCACCAGGACCACCTAGTGTTCTGGCAGCCACTGCACTTCCACCACTGCCCAGTCAAACATCGCAAGGAAGGCATCTGGGTCAACATTGGAACCCAGCTTCATTGGACCCGTATGGCTGAAGTCACCAGAGCTACATCCATTGGCCTGCAGCAGAAGACCCAGTCATTGTGGGAGGTCGCAAAAGGGCCACCTTGTGGTGTATGAGCTGCTGTTGCTGGACAGACCGTTCCTGGGTCAGCTGCTGGATGGGCAGCTGCTGCTGCTGGAGTTGGGTGCGCGAGTGACAGTCCCTTCCACAGGTTGGGCACCCCCACGCACTAGCAAGGCTCTGAATCCGAGCAGCTGATTCTTTCCTCCTCTGACACCAGTCATCACAAAGCTTCATCCAGTCTGACTCGCAACTCCTCGCTCCATCTACAAGCTGACTCTGCCAACCAGAGCAGTATTCTGCACTCCTTCCCCAATCATCCACCGAGATTCCAAAGGATACTAAGTCATCTTTCCAAGCATCCCCAAGTCTGCGCAGTGGTCTGCCTCTTTCTAGTCCCTCCGTGAACTTCAGAGTACAGCACGCTCTTCGAGATCCTGTAATGCGGCATTCGCTTGATATGTCCAAGCCACGTGAGTTTTTTCTTACTAACCAACGTTCCCGTGAATGAAATATCAGCACAATTTAACACTTCCACATTTGTCAGCCTCTCTTCCCATTTTATTCGAAGAATTTTACGCAAGCATCTGATATGAAAACTGTTTAGTCTTTTGGTAACTTTGGTGTAAGTTGTCCATGTCTCTGAGCCATATAGAAGACTGGATAAAGCACATGTCTCACCAATACAGATTTTCACGTTAGTTGACAATTTGTTATTGTTCCAGGCTCCGTCTTGCAAAAGACCAAAGTTCCTGACAGCTTTGCCAATTGTACTAGTGAGCTCAGCATAATGATCTACATTGCTGTAACAGTAGAACCAAGGTAGCAAAATTGCTTGGCTTTAACATCTGGGACAGGGAGGTAAAGAACCCTAGAACAGGAAGCACAGAGGATAAAACAGAGGTAGTTTTGTGGATAAGTTTGGGAACATGTGTTATTGGGAGTACTCAGGAGCCCTGGCCCTAGCTCATGGTAACGGTTTGTCTCTGTACAGGCCTGGTCCAAAGCCCATTGAAATCAATGAGAGTCTTTCCATTGGCTTCAGTGGGATTTAGCTCAGACCCTTATTTCTAAGGGGGGGGGAAAAACGCCATTAGTTCTGAAAGTGAAAGTCTGCAGGGAGGTTTCTTAGATGAAGTCAAACTATTTCCTGTGTTATGAACACTGCGGATTAAGTTCTACAACTGCAGCCATCTCTTGCTCGGGTCAGCAGCCTGCCAGGGACTCAGACACACTTGGGAAAGTCAGGTATTGTAACATCATTCAATTCGTACTCTTCATTATCCTAATTACAGACACTTCTGCTGCATTTATCTCTAGACAACAGGTCACACAGTGGTTTAGACAATGATACAAATCTGCCCACAGTTCCATCTGTCCAGTACCTATGGAACCGAGGGGGAGGGTGGGCCAGTGGATAAGGCAGCTGGCTGGGAGTGAGGAGACCCAGGCTTTCATCCCAGCTCTGCCCTTGGTCTGCTGTGTGCGACAATGGGCAAGTCACTCTACCTCGCTTTCTTCTACCAGCCTTTGTCTGCTCTAGATTGTAAGCTTTTGGGGATTGGCACGGCCTCCCTATGTACTGTCCCTAGCACAATGGGGCCACAATCTGGGTTGGGAGCTCTAGGCATTTTGGGGTAGAATCTGGGGGGTGCATAGATGAAAAGTCTAATATTTTTTGTTGAGTTGATTTTAGAGATTTAATTTGTTATACAATTATAAAAGCTTTTGGGACGGGGAAACTACAGAAATATTTAAAACCCTATGTATTGAAAACAAAAAAAAATCTGCTTATTTTGCTCACATCTACATCATAAAATACATTGACCACTATTTCCATAGAGTTCCCTGATTGTTCCTTGTAAAGACCCATCCTCTGTTGACACAACTACCCAGACGATCTGTTCATAGCATCAGGCAAGCCTCCCAAGCAGAACGCTGTTCATCTCTTCCCAGAGATTGCCAGGACAGCTGATATCGATCCATACCTAGTGGCATCTTTAGGCACCTCAATCCCAGAATCAGGCCCCCACCCCGGATTCATAGAGCCCCTGCTCAGCAGCCTGTGAACGCTGTAGGCGCATAAACTCACTCAGCACCTAAATTTCTGCAGTAACCAATTCCCCGGGCTCCTATGTTTCTGCCTCTGAGCATGTGCACCGCAGCCCCATGCCAGCCCTGTGGGTCCTGATCTGGTACGCGTACTTGGACCTTGCTTACCAGATCAGCCCCTGTAGAGAAACTTACACAAAAAGCTGAGTGGGGAGGAGGGGAGGGAATGAGCATTTTCCTCATAACTTTTAGCCCAGTGGTTAGGGTACTCACCTGGGATGTAACAGAGGGTCCTGTGGCACCTTTAAGACTAACAGATGTATTGGAGCATAAGCTTTCATGGGTGAATGCCCACTTCATCGGATGCATGAGACCCTGGGATGAAGTCCTCCCCTCAATGGAGGAGGAGAAAGGAGTTGAACTGGGATCTGTCAGATGAGTGCTCTAATCATTGGGCTACAGAGCCATATTTAGGCCTGCTAAGAAGGAGGAGGGGGAATGGAGAATGGGGACAAAGGCAAGGCTCTGCAGTGTCAGAGCTGGGAATGGGGATGCAGGCAAGGCTCTGTGGTGTCAGAGCTGGGAAGCGGGATATGGAGAAAACGCTCTGCGGTGTAGGAACTGGGAACGGAACACTGGGGAACAGACTCTGCCGGCGTGTAGAGCTGTGGACATGTTTGCTTGGAACTAACCCCATGTCACATTGCCTGCACTTTGGACTTCTGGTCTTCTGCTTTCTGTCTGCGTGACAAGAACCAGGAGAGGGAATGAAGGGAAAGCCCTCTAACAATTGTTCTTTCAATCCTTGGTCTGAGTTTATTCATTCTTGTGTCCAGATCATTGTTATCTTTGCATCCTGAACCTCAATAGGCAAGTCTGAGTTCAGTTCCAACATAAAATTTTGATTTGCCTTCACTAGTCTTCGCTCTTGTTGTACAGGAATAATCTGTTGTTCAGTTTGAAGTGCAGTATTAAGGCAATAATATATCATCAATGTTGTTAAGACATGAATTTCTTTTCTTTTTACTGTGGCTGGCTCTCTGATCCTTTACTTCCTCTTTTGTGGTTAATGTCTCTGGTTCCTCCGCCTGTGGAGAAATATTTCTTTTCTGGTACAACTTTAATTCTATTAACATGATATAATTTATTTACCATTTTTTGTTTGTTTGTTTCTGACTCTGTATATAGAGGAAACTGAGTCTACTCATAATATAGTGTGGCCCAGTTCATTGCTTACATAAATCGTGTTCTATACAGCATATGATAGGAGCATAACTTGAACTCCAGTTTCCCCAGCATTCTCTCTTTGGCCTTTATCAAGATAAGCTTTTGCCTTCTGTTTGGATTTTTCTCAATTTGGCAGCTACCTTGTGGGGAGTTTCCAATGAAAGAAGACTTGTTTCACCAAGATTTTTGTTGTGGCTAAAGCAACATTTACCTTAAGGGGAAATGCTTCCACCCATTTGGAGAGTAGATCAATAACAAGATACTGGCTTTTCCTGATCATAGTGGTTGGATTTATCTATGAAAGAGCAGTATGCTTCTAAGATTTTTATTTTGGGAGATATTCATGTGAAAAACTGGGTTCAGGTTTTCCTTAATCAACATCTGGGCACACATGAAGGTTCCCAGAATACAACAGAGCATCCAGCAATGGAGATAAGGTCCATACTGGAGTCACTTATATCTTTGTCACGCAATACCAAAGTCCAGTGCGCTAGTTGAGCATTAGACACGTGTCCATCCTTGATTTGAATATAAAGCAAGAAATGGAGAGGGGGGTGTGTGTGCTCCACTGCCCAAGGCCAAAGCTGAAGCCGAAGCCCAACTTCCTGGGGTCTAAGCTGAACCCCGAGGGCTTCAGCCCCGGGCGGTGGGGCTCACGTTACAGGCCCACTGCCTGGGGCTGCAGCCCTTGGGCTTTGGCCTCCCTGCCCAGGGGGCAGTGGGGCTTCAGTTTGGGCTTTGCCCCCTCCACCCCCTGGAGGGGGGCAGCGGGTCTCTGGCAGGCTCAGGCTTCAGTCCCCCTTCCTGGGGTCATGTAGTAATTTTTGTTGTCAGAAGGGGGTCGCAGAGCAATGAAGGTTGAGAACCGCTGTTTTAGAGCACAGGCTAAATTTTTTCATGCCTTTCTTTTAGAAGCTATTGTTGCAAGTGCAATTGAGCTTTCTCCTTCTTGAAATTATTCTCAAAGCTCTGTCTACAGCTAACTGTGAAATCTCAACCAAGTTCTTTTCCTCTAAGTGAAATAATTTTACTGCTGTTTCCCAGTGTTGCTGCAACTGGAGCTCCTTTTTTCATTCGCTCTCCCAATTTTGCAATGGCATTTAGTGTTGTTACATTTGTTATCGCTGCGATTGGAGAGACACGACGACTCAATCCTGAAGGTTCCGATTTAGAAGTTGATTTTTTCCCTTCTTTACAGTTATATGTGGGATTTCCTTTGCCTCTTTTTTCAAAGGAACCAGTGTCTCCCGTGTTTGGTCAGGTTCTACAGTGGACAATTTAGATGGGGAGTTTTGCTTTAACCTTTTCTATCTTTTCTTGATTGGGGCAGGTGCCTGCACCTTCCGATGGTGGGGTATTGGTAGGTTTCTGTAGAGATTCTGGTTTTGGCTCTAAAGTGGCTTGGGGTACAATGGGCAGATCAGATTCAAAATGAATTATGCCACTTGTTCTTTTCATTTTTCCTTCTCACTCAATAGACTTAAAGATATCAAAATTACTTGCTGGAATTTCAGGTTGCAAAGACTTTCATCTTTCCTGAGAGGTCCTGATATCTAGGATTGCCTCCTTACAGGCCTTCACAGCAATGTCTATACTTCCCTGAGTTTCTTGTAATAAGTGGTCCGATTGCGGATGGGTTTGTGACGTGTCTGGCTTACTTACTCTTTGTCTTAACTTCTCACTAATCCCTTTCTCCTGGGATAAAGCTCGTTGTGCCTGATCCAACTGTTCTAATGTCCTTCTCAATTTTCTTTCTAAATTGTTACCTACAATGGATACATCGTCCCTTTCCTCCACCTCCTGAGATTTTCTCTTTAATTTTTCTTTCTCAAAATGGAACACCTTAAGTTCCATGGATCTGGGTGATCTATGTGGATTTGGTAATTCAGCATTTTTGCTGACACTCCACCATAGGTTTCAATGTAGTCGCATACAAAGGTCTTGAGGGGTGTCTGTGGGGCCATTAGGGCGACTACCTGAATTGGCACCTGACCTTGTTTAATGTATTCCTGAGGGAATCCTGCACCACTGTGGATGCGCAGGATTCATGTCCCCCATAGATTGCTTTGCTTCCCCACAGAAAAATGACTTTCTGACAGGGAAGCAAAGGGAAGCCAGACAGTATGTGTTGGGTGCCCAGGGCAGCCAGCAGAGAGGTAAATCACTGTGAGGTACGGGGCAGGACTGGAGAAGATCCAGCTGGTGGCTCCTACCCTGTGCCAGGCTCAGCTGTTGGTCCCAGCTGGACTGGGCAGGACAGGATTTCCTCTTCCTCTGCACGGCAGCCGGGTCCGGGTCAGACCCACCCCCAGATTTCTCCCCCAGGACACAGGAAGCTCGGCAAACTCTCCTCTTCCCTGCTCCCCCCCTCCCCGCCTGCTTCCTGCCCCCATCGCTCTTCAGCTGCAGGGGAGGGATCACTGTATGGGGAGCTGCTCCCCCATCCACCTAACCACCGTGCATTCAGACCCCCTCATACCTAGAGCTTCCTGCTGAGCCTCACCCTCCCCGCACCCAGAACCTCCCTGCCAAGCCCCACTCCCCTTGCACCTGGACCATCTCAACAAGCCACCTGCTCCCGTATCCCCACCAAGCCCCAACCACCAACATCTGGACCCCCCCACCCACAGCCTCCTTTACTGAGGTCTATCCCCCCACATCCAGACCCCCTCCGTTGAGCCCCAACCACCTTCACCAGGCCCCCACTGCAGAATCCCATTACTTTGCACCCAGAACCCCCGAACAAGCCCCTGTGCATCCAGATCCTCCCCACACCTGGATCCCCAACTGAGCCGCCCACACCCAGATTGCCCCACACAGAACCCTCTCAACCCACACCTGGATCCTCCCACACTAAGCCCCTCCACACTTGGATCCTGCTGGACTGAACCTGCCTGCCCACACCTGGAGCACCTGACACAGAGGGGCAGGGCCCTGGGATGTTTCTGGGGCAGGCCCAGCCCTTGTGCTCAGTCAGGGTTGGGTGCAGCCTCACCGCTGAGTCTGTGTCCTTGGGGGGAGCTGCAGTGTGATCTCCCATCTCTGTGCAGCCAGTGGCCTGTGCTCCCCAATGCCATGCTGGAGCCTCCACATTTATTTTACAAATAAAATTTGCAGAATTTTGCAGAATTTTAAATATTGTGTGCAGGATTATTAATTTTTGGCACCGAATTTTTATTTTTTTGGTGCAGAATGGCCTCAGGAGCAATTTAATGACTCTCTTAAGGGTTCTTTATTAGGAGTTCGGAAGGCGTCTCTCCCTTAGTTGCTTCCTAATTTAAATAAACATTTTATAGGGTATTACCCCTGCTGAGATGTGCTTGTGGTGCTTCCTTCCCCTTCAGCTGTTTACAGCTGGAGAACACCAAGAGGAGGGGCGGTGACCAAGGTAACTCCACAAAGTTTTACTTGATCCTCCATCGGCGGTGCAGTCCAGGGGAGTCCAGAGTTTGGGGAGCTTATTAACAAGTTTGGGGAGGTGATTAATGAAGGTGAACCATCTGACTCACTCTGCCACACCTGATAGGGTTTCTACCCGCACATGAATGCTGGGTCCCTTACACACAACTGCTATTTAGTTGTTTGGTACCATCCTATGATAATCTTCCCCTTAAATATTACTCTCAATAAGACATCTTCATTATTCTCAATACTTGCAGTATGAATAAGAGGATACTTCCCCTTTACATTTTTCCTGAGCTCAGTCGTTACATCACATAGACACACAAGCAAAACCACACAATGAATGCAATAGCAAACATAAGCAAAAGCAGGAAGTTCCCTCTGTTAGTTACTGTGAGCATGACAGGATTCTCCTACTTGCATGATTATCAATTGATTTTCAAAAATAGGAGTAAGTAAACCATTCCCTTGTTATCTAAGCTGGTCTTTTTTCTGTGTTCTCTAGAGCCATGTGTTGGTGCCACTCTGTAGCCTTTTATTTTATTTAAAGTGAATTTTGTACTGTGGCGTTACACCACCGTGGGTTCGGCTCTGATGGCTACGGTTTCATGCTAAACAGAGTGAACGTCACCTCTGCTAATTTGCTTCAGATTTAGAGTCTCTAGGAACATAAAGACCCAGGATAATGACCACACAAACATTCATAAGCAGGTTATTTTCCAGTATTGGCTTATGATTAGAGTTGCCAGACAATCGTTTTTCGACTGGAACGCCCGGTCAAAAAGGGACCCTGGTGGCTCCGGTCAGCACCGCCAACCAGGCCATTAAAAGTCCGATCGGTGGCATAGCGGGGGCCCAGGGCTAAGGCACGCTCCCCACCTGCCCTAGCTCTGTGTGGCTCCCGGAAGGGGGCACCAGGTCTCTGCGGCCCCTAGATGAAGGGCGGCCAGGGAGGCTCCGTGTGCTATCCCCGTCCCCAGGGTCTGCTCTGCAGCTCCCATTGGCTGGGAACCACGACCAATGGGAGCTATGGAGGTGGCACCTGCAGGCACCAGGGTAGCGTGCAGAGCCTCCCTGGCTGCCCATGTGTCTAGGGGCTGCAGGGACCTGGTGGCTGCTTCCTGGGAGCTGTGATAAGTCCTGCGGGGACCCCGCACCCCAACCCCCGCCGCAACCAGGAGTCCCCTCCCACGTCCAAACTCCCTCCCGGAGCCCTCACCCCCAAAAACCCCTGCCCCAGCTCCCTCTTGCACCCCAAACCTCTCATCTCTGGCGCCACCCCAGATCCCACACCCCCAGCTGGAGCCCTCACCCCCCTTGCATTCCCACCCCCTGTCCAAGACCCCTCCTTTACCCCAAACCCTTCATCCCTGGCCCCACCCCAGAGCCCATACCCCAAGCCAGAGCCCTCACCCCCCCTGCACCCCAAACCCTCTGCCCCAGCCCAGACCCCTGTCCTTCAGCCCAAACCCCTCATCCCTGGCCCCACCCCAGGGCCTGCACCCCCATCTGGAGTCCTCACCTCCCCCCCCACACACTCCCAACCCTCTTCCCCAACCTGGAGCCCTCTCCCACACTCTAAACCCCTCATTTCTGGCCCCACCTGCAGCCCGCACCCCATCTCCCTGCCCCAGCCCGGAGCCCTCTCCCACACCCCAAACCCCTCATCCTCAGACCTACCCCAGAGCCTGCAACCCCAGTCAACTTTCCAATCCAAGTGTAAAAACGTTATCAATGTGTTTGTGAGGGGACTGTTGGCCCCTTACTAAAACGCAGTGGGGGTTATGGTTGCTAGTTCCCAGTACCAAAAGAAAGGGGAAGGGTCGATGGGAAAGCAGGACTGTGAGACTGACAGTCCCCAGGAACAATGGGGAGAGGCCAATGCTCCAGGTCAGCCTGATTGACAGGACGGGCAGCTAATCAGGGAGTCAGGAGGCCAGGGGGCCCCATCCTCCAGGTGAGCTGGAATGGCCTGGGTCAGACAGAGTGGGGCTGAGCTAAGGAGAGAGCAAGAGCCCGAGCCAGAGCTGAGCTGGGGAGCAGAGCCGTGCCAGCCAGAGATAACCAGACAAGCAGCCCAGAGAGCAGACCTGCCCTGGGGGCAGAGCTGTAGCAACCAGAAGCAGAGGGGCCAGAGAACAGCCCAGGGAGCTGGAGGCAGAGCAGCAGCAGTGCTGGGGCAGAGTGGAGCTGGAGCTGTCCGGAGCCGCTGGAGAGAGCGAGGGGGAGCCTGGGCAATGGGACCAGTGCAGGGAGATTGCTGTTTAATAAATTGGATTTGCTTTGAGCTGCATGTAATGATCAGTGGGTCAGGGAAGTGTCCAGTGAGGAGAGAGTACCCCGGAGTGGGGACACTCTAACCCCTGCCCTAAGTGACCATGAGTGGGGGTCGAGCCCCCCAGGAATCCTAGGCCCAGGCTTGTTGGGGTTACGAGGACTCTGCCACACAGGAAAGTGGAAGGGGAGCCCTCGAGGTCAGGCAGCCTCTGGGTAAAGGCAGTGGGAGCGAGGACTCAGATGCTTTCGCTCGCCCATTTCACTGGGGTGGTGTATAAACCAGGAAAGTTCCCCACAATAGCGGGACCATTCCCCAGCTTACATGTTGTTTCCCTTGGTTTCTAAGTAAGCTGTTGCCCCTAAAATACCAGAGTGTTTGGAGTCTTTACTTGGCTTTAACATCTGGTTCACGGAGGTAAAAAAATCTCCAACAGGATTCACAGGATAAAAAAGGGATAGTTTTGTGGATACATTTGGAAATAGGTGATATTGGGAATACTCAGGAGCCCTGGCCCTAGATCACAGTAACCTTTTGAGCCTGTGTAGGCCTGATCCAAACCCATTGAAATCAATGTGAGTCTTTCCATTGGCTTCAGTGAGATTTAGCTCAAGCCCTGATTGCTAAAAACAATTCCATTAACTCTGAAAGTGAAAGTCAAGAGGGAGGTTTCTTAGCTAAAGACAGGCCATTTCCTGTAGTATAAACATTTGCAGCTGTAGTATTTAGTCTGCAGCCATCTCTTGCTTGGGTCAGCAGCCTGCCCGGGAATCGCAGCCACTCGGGGAAGTCAGGTCTAGTAACATCTTTAAATTGTTACTCCTCATTACAGACACTTGTGCTACATTCATCTCTAGACAGCAGGTTGGACTGTGGTTTAGCCAACGATACAAATATGCTTTGGTCGCTGAAACATTCATCTTGCAAAAATGGAAAAGTCCATCCCCACCAAATGTTAATGCCTGGCTCAGTGATATGGCCGACCTCGGAGCCAACCAACGACTGCATTCTGCAGTCTTTGCGCTGACTTCTTAGAGCTCTGTGATTAATGCAGAGCCTGAAAACAGATATGTCGCTTCCCCGCCCCCCCTTCGCATAGCCTCCTTTACTTACTGTCTGTATTATGATGAATCTGGTATTTTGGTCTATTTGTTGTATTTGGAAAAATTAATAAAAAGTTATAAATGCAAAAAAAGTCAATGATATAAATCTCACCACAGCTACATCTGTCCAGCACCAATGTACCTGTGGGGTGCTGTAGTCTGGTAGATAAGGCACCGGCCTGAGAGCCAGGTGATGATCTAGGTTCTCATCCCAGCTCTGTCATTGGCCTGCTGCTGGTGACATTGGGCAAGTCACTTTACTTCTCTTTCTCCACCAGCCTTTGTCTGTCTTAGGCCTGGTCTACACTGCGGGGGTTCGACCTACGATACACAAAACTTCAGCTACGCAAATAGCGTAGCTGAAGTCGGTGTATCTTAGGTCGACTTACCTGGCCGTCCTCACGGCGGCGAGTTGACTGCTCCCCCGTCAACTCCGCTTCCACCTCATGGGGAGGTGGAGTTCCAGAGTCGACACGGAGCGCGTTCAGGGATCGATTTACCGCGTCTAGACGAGATGCAATAAATTGATCCCTGATAGATCGATCACTACCCGCTGATCCGGCGGGTAGTATTAACATACCCTTAGACTGCAAAGTCCTCAGCAGAGGGACTGCGTCCCTATGTACAGCCCCAAGCACAATGGGACCACACTCCAGGGTGGGATCGCTAGGTGGTTCTGTAATACTAATTACAGTCTCAGAGGGAAGAATTTGGTGCTTAGAATTAAAAGTCCAACATTTTCCATTGAGTTGATTTTAGATCTGAGATTTGTTACAAGATTAGAAAAGTTTCAGGACGGGGAGAAGATACAGAAATATTTCAAACCCTAGGGAGTGAAAACAAAGAATCCACTTACGGTGCCCACATCTACATCCTAACACACTTGGACTGCAACTATTTCCATAGAGTGCAAACATCCCTGTTTGTTCATTTTAAAGATCCGCCCTCTATTGATACAACCACCGAGACGATCCATTCATAGCATCAGTGAACCTCCCAGGCAGAAAGCTGTTCATCTCTTCCCAGAGATTGCCCAGGTAGCTGATATCTATCCATCTATCCATCCCTAACTGTCACTTTTGGCACCTAAATCCCAGAATCAGGCCCCCATTGGGATTCCCCACTCAGCTGCTCCTGAACCCTAGAGGTGCGTAAACTTGCTTAGCACCTGAATTTTTCAGTAAAAAACATAGGCTCCTATGTTTCTGCCTCTGCACATGCCCCCTGCAGCTCCACAGTGGTGCATGAACAAGGGGAAAACAGGCGTTCCTCCACCTAACTTGCCTGTGGGACCTGATCTAATCCCCCCTATAAAGAAGCTTACACAAAAAGCGGGGGTTGGGAGGTAATATGAGGACTTCCCTCCTAACTTCAAGCCCAGGGCAGGAATACCCCCCATCTACCGGAGAGGGATTTGAACTAGGGCCTAGTACTTAGGTGGTGAGGGCACTAACCATTGGACTACAGAATCATTCCCATGCTTAGCTGCTTTGGTTCTCGCTTTCTCTGGCCCACTGCTGAATGTGTTCCATTGTGGAGACATAGTGAAAGAATCATTCACAGAATCATAGAATATCAGGGTTGGAAGGGACCTCAGGAGGTCAACTAGTCCAACCCCCTACTCAAAGCAGGACCAATTCCCAACTAAATCATCCCAGCCAGGGCTTTGTCAAGCCTGACCTTAAAAACCTCTAAGGAAGGAGATTCCACCACCTCCCTAGGTAACCCATTCCAGTGCTTCACCACCCTCCTAGTGAAAAAGTTTTTCCTAATATCCAACCTAGACCTCCCCCACTGCAACTTGAGACCATTACTCCTTGTTCTGTCATCAGGTACCACTGAGAACAGCCGAGCTCCCATCCTCTTTGGAACCCCCTTTCAAGTAATTGAAAGCAGCTATCAAATCCCCCCTCATTCTTCTCTTCTGCAGAATAAACAATCCCAGTTCCCTCAGCCTCTCCTCATAAGTCATGTGCTCCAGCCCCCTAATCAGTTTTGTTGCCCTCCCCTGGACTCTTTCCAGTTTTTCCACATCTTTCTTGTAGTGTGGGGCCCAAAACGGGACACAGTACTCCAGATGAGGCCTCACCAATGTTGAATAGAGAGGAACGATCACGTCCCTCGATCTGCTGGCAATGCCCAAAATGCCATTAGCCTTCTTGGCAACAAGGGCACACTGTTGACTCATATCCAGCTTCTCATCCACTGTAACCCCTAGGTCCTTTTCTGCAGAACTGCTTCCTAGCCATTCGGTCCCTAGTCTGTAACAGTGCAACATGTAACATTGGCCTGAGAGAGAGAGCAAGTGTGAGAGAGACCCTGTACCCTAGTGTTTCTGGCACCTGTCTTGGCAGTGGGATTTCCAGCCTCCCATCCCCCTCCTCCAAGGTCTCTTTAAAACTATGTATCCCCGGGGGAACAGCATGAACAGCAGAGATTGAGGGAGCCCCACACCAGACTATCCCATAAGCCAGTTGACAGGGCATTCCCCTCAAAGGTGATTGATACCTGTTCAAATCTCTTCTCCTCTCAGGTGGAGGAAGGACTTGAACTGGGGGGTCTCCCAGAAACAGGGCAACAGACTAATGTAATAGGGTGTGAACAGTTCTTAGCCAGTTGGCATTACTAAGTCTGTTCAATATTTTATTTCTGTCACAGTCAGAATAAGAGCTGGTTCACTTTGGAGGAAGAACATTGAGAGCCGTCCGACATTCTTTTACTGGCACAGTTTTGTAGCTGTTATTTACACCTATAAGGGGCTCTGTAGTTTTTACTCTGATGTAGCTGGGCAAGGTCACCACTGCATCCCCTCCCGCACACTCATGGCTGACCTTGCCTAGTCACACGGTGTTAATACTCCGGAGCCTTGTCTCCATTAGGGTTTTACAGCACTGTAGCTAAAGCACCGTAGTTCTCCTCCTGTGGAATGCTAGTGCTTTACCCTGGAGCTCAGCTGGAACAAACATTTGTGAAGTGTCTAAATTAGCATTTTAAAGATGTCTGTTAGGTGTGTTAATTGGCAATCAGTGAACTCCACTCAAATTAGGACTTCAAAACTCCTGTCTAGACATACACACATGGGTAAGTATAAGTGGGAGAATGGTTCTGTTAGTGTGGGGAACTTTCCTGGCTTCTGCACTACCCCTGGAATTGGCTAGTGAAAGGATAAGTCCTCACCCCAGTTCCCTTTACCCAGAGGCCTGCCTGACCTCAAGGACTCCTGTGATAAATAACGTGGTGGGGTAGCTCCCTTTGATGGACACCCAGACAGCCAGTTAGCTGTAAAATCTCTCTTGGTGGCTGTTCTCTGCTTGCTTTACTTGTAAAGGGTTAACAAGCCCACAGGTAAAAGAAAAGAAGTGGGCACCTGACCAAAAGAGCCAATGGGAAGGTAGAACTTTTTAAAATGTGGAAAAAACTTCCCTTTGTCTTTGTGCTGTGAGCAGAAATGCTATAAGCAGAAATGCTGAATAAGGGTTGAACCAGGTATGAAAATTCATCAGATCATACCTAGAATTACTTATTTGAAAACCCCCATATAAGTAAGTAAATTAGGAATGTTTAGCTAGACGTGATCAGGGTTATTTTTTTTTTGTTTTAGCTTGTGGATCTCCTCTGTGCTAACCCCAGATGCTTTTGTTTGCTTGTAACCTTTAAGCTGAACCCCCAAGAAAGCTATTTTGGGTGCTTAATTTTTGGAATTGTTTCTTTTAAGATCTAGCAAAAAGCCTAAGTTCCAGATGTATTTTTTTCCTTTTTTTTAAATAAAATTTACCTTTTTTAATAACAGGATTGGAAATTTGGTGTCCTAAAAGGTGTGTGCATGTTGTTTGATTAGCTGGTAGCCACAGCTAATTTCCTTTGTTTTCCTTCTCAGCTCTTCCCCGGAGGGGGGGTGAAAGGGCTTGAGGGTACCCCACAGGGAGGAATTCCCAAGTGCTCCTTCCTGGGTCCAAGGGTTATTTGTTTTTTGCATTTGGGTGGTGGCAGCATTTACCAAGCCAAGGTCAGAGAAAAGCTGTAACCTTGGGAGTTTAATACAAGCCTGGAGTGGCAGGTATTAATTTTTAGAATCCTTGCAGGCCCCCACCTTCTGCACTCGGAGTGACAGAGTGGGGATTCAGCCTTGACAACTCCCCTTCCACTCTCCTGTGTAGCAGAGTCCTCATAACCAGACATGCCAAACCAGCACACACACACACACAAAAAAAAGGCTGAAATTGGGCTTGTGTTTGGCTTAATTGGCTTGTAAGTTGTTTGTTGTAGTTTGTTATAACTTGTTGCTTCTTTTTTTGATCAGCTCCCGGCAAGCAGGGACAAGGGGGGCAAGGGGCAAACAGGAGCAAAGGGGGGAGAGAGTCAGGGGTGCACAGCGGGCCCACCACAGTCCCAGACTGCAGGCCGAGGGGGGGGGGGTGTGGAATCTAGTCACACACACAGTTGGGGTTTTTAGGGATTGGCTTGTTTTGAAATGGGATTAGGTTGATTTTTGGCTTATTGTGAAAGTCGGGGTGCTTGTTTACCATGTGAAAGTTGGCAACTGTGCGTTAACCCCAACAAGGCTGGGCCCAGGATTCCTGGGGGTTCAACCCCCAATCTTGTGGTGGTCACTTAGGACAGGGTATAGGATGGCCCCACTCCAGGTTACGCTCTCCTCAGCAGTGACTTTCTTGACCCACTGATTACTTCATTAAGTTCAAACCACATACAATTTATTAAACAGCAGCAGGAAGAGAAATAAGGGAGAAATGGGAAAGGTTAAAGGAGACAAGGAACCCGCCCTGTGGGCACAGGGGAAACCACAAACAGTGTCTCTGGGACATAAGTGAAGTTAATAGTCTGTTCCTCCCACATCCCAGGCCTCCCTCCCAGGCCCTGGCTGTGCTGCAGTGATACAGCAGGTCAGACACCTGCTTTGGCGGTGGCCACACGCCCGCAGGGTCTAGGTGGCGGGACCCTTCTCCCCAGCATCAGCTCCCCTGTTGGGTTCGTGTTTCCCTCCAAGTCCAGCCTGCAAGGGCTCTTGTCAGGTGACGTATCACTGCACTCCCCCGTCCCCCCGGCTCTCCCAGCCACTCACTGCACTTGGCTGCAGTGTTATATGTGGCACAGCCGGCATCCGCTAGCCTGGCTCTGGGCCCGCGGCTCCTCACTATAGCTAAGCCCTGGATCCTCATCAGGGCAACTGGTCTGCACTGCCCCAGCTCTGCCCCCAGCCCAGCTCTGGCTGCGGCTCTCTCCTTTACTCTGCCCTTGGCAGCCCCAGCTCACACCGGCTCCTGACTCCCTCATTAGCCTGCCTGCCCTGTCAATCAGGCTGACCTGGAGCATTGGCCTCTCCCATTGGCCCTGGGGACTGTCAGCTTCAGGATCCTGATTTCTCTTCCACCCTGTCTCAATCTAGGAGAAAGTGGGGTTTTTTAGTTGATCCTCCCTCTGAGTTTCAGTGCGGGACCAGCAGCCCCCTCACATAAGGTTCTATTCAATACGTTTACAAGGTATCACCTTAAATAAATAACATATAGAAAAACATCTGCAGTATGATGTGTTAAGTGCTGTCGAATGTCGTTGCTGTGGTAACACTGTCCAGACTGCTAGGCTATTACAGCTGCTCAGTGTAGGGACAAAATAAAGGCCAAGGCACAAAACAAGATTAAACTGGCTAGAGACATAAAGGGTAAAAAAGAAAACATTCTACAAATATATTAGAATCCAGGGAAAGACCAATGACAGGGTAGGCCTGTTACTCAATGAGTGGGGTGAACAATAACATAGTGAATGCAAGTGAAAAAAGAGGTAGGATCACAGGCTAAAATAGGGAAAGAACAAGTTAAAAATTACTTAGAGAAGTTAGATGTCTTCAAGCCACCAGGGCCTGATGAAATACATCATCCTAGAATACTCAAGGAGCTGACTGAGGAAATATCTGAGCCACTAGCAATTATCTTCAAAAAGAAGACAGGAGAGATTCCAGAGGAAAAGGGCAAATATATTGGCAATCTATAAAAAGGGGAATAAGGACAACCCGAGGAATTACAGACCAGTTGGCTTAACTTCAGTACCCGGAAAGATAATGGAGCAACTAATTAAGCAATCCATTTGCAAACACCTAGAAGATAAGAACGTGATAAATAACAGTCAACATGGATTTCTAAAGAACAAATTGTTTCAAATGAACCTAATATATTTCTTTGACAAGGTTACAAATCTTTTGGATAGCGGGGAAGCTAGACATAGTATATCTTGACTTTAGTAAGGCTTTTCATACTGTCTCGCATGACCTTCTCATAAACAAACTAGGCAAATACAACCTAGATGGAGCTACTATAAGGTGGGTGCATAACTGGCTAGAAAACCATTCCCAGAAAGTACTTATCAAGGGTTCACTGTCATGATGGAAGGGCATAACACATGGGGTCCCACAGGGATCAGTTCTGGTTCTGGTTCTGTTCAATATCTTCATCATCAATGATTTAGATAATGGCATAGAGAGTACACTTATAACGTTTGTGGATGATACCAAGTTGGGAGGGGTTGCAAGTGCTTTGGAGGATATGATTAAAATTCAAAATAATCTGGACAAACTGGAGAATAGTCTGAAGTAAATAGGATGAAAGTCAATAAGGAAAAATGCAAAGTACTCCCCTTAGGAAGGAACAATCAGTTGCACACTTACAAAATGGGAAATGACTGCCCAAGAAAGAGTACTGCAGAAAGGAATCTGGGGGTCACAGTGGATTGCAAGCTAAATATGAATCAACAGTGTAACACTGTTGCAACAAAAGTAAACACCATTCTGGGATCCTGGGAATGGGCAAAGGGATGGATCACTTGTTCTGTTCATTCACTCTGGGGCACTTGGCATTGGCCGCTGTCAGAAGACAGAACACTGGGCTAGATAGACCTTTGGTCTGATCCGGTATGGCCGTTCTTATGTAGTAGCAGGAGTGTTGTAAGCAAAACACGAGAAGTAGTTCTTCCTATCTACTCCACACTGATAAGGCTTCAGCTGGAGTATTGTGTCCTGTGTTGGGTGCCACATTTCAGGAAAGATGTAGACAAATTAGAGAAAGTCCAGAGAAGAGAAACAAAAATGATTAAAGGTCTAGAAAACAGGACCTAGGAGGGAAGATTGAAAAAATTGGGTTTGTTTAGTCTGGAGAAGAGAAGAAGATGAGGGGGGATACATGATAACAGTTTTCAAGTACATAAAAGGCTGTTACAAGGAGGAGAGGAAAAATTGTTCTTCTTAACCTCTGAGGATAGGACAAGAAGCAATGGTCTTAAATTGAAGAAACGGCAGTTTAGGTTGAACATTAGGAAAAACTTCCTGTCAGGGTAGTTAAGCACTGGAATAAATTGCCTAGGGAGGTTGTGAAATCTCCATCATTGAGATTTTTAAGAGCAGGTTAAACCAACATCTGTCAGGGATGGTCTAGATAGTACTTAGCCCTGCCATGAGTGCAGAGGACTGGACTAGATGACCTCTCAAGGACCCTTCCAGTCCTAAAATTCTATGACTCTTGGAGCTCCAGTGTTAGGTGCATGAGCAGAGAGCACAGCTTGCTGATTCAGCAGACCTCAATGTTATTCATAAGGAAAGACCAGAGGCTCAGTTCGGTGGTGAAAGGGCTCGGCCAGGTTTACTGTCAACAAAGTACAGTCCTAGCGCCCCATAGGAGCTGCAGGGACACTAACATATGTATGCCTGCGACAGTGGACCAGCTCAGTCAGTGCACTGGGACACTGCTGGACAAAGGTGCCCCTCCTATGGCTTCTCCTTTTATTCATGAATATAGACAAATTGCATATTGCACTCCAGATGTGGATGGTTACCGGCCTTATCCTGGACATTCCGGGAGGGAGGGGGAGGAGTGGGAGTTAAAATGCTCGGGGAGGAGGTGGTAAAAAGGCGGGACAGGGGTGGGGACTTTGGGGAAGGGAGTGGAATTGGGGTGGTGAGGGTGGTGCAGGAGCAGGCAGGGGTGGGGCCAGAGGTGGGGGGGGCGAGCATGATGGGGCAGAGGGGAAGTCGGCACCTATGCCTGCTAGTTCCACCAAAACATCCCCATCTGTTATCCTGTCATCCCATCCTTATCTGACTTAGGATTGGCGTGTCCCTGTACCATCTCCTAGGAATGTGTTCACGCCGTTACTTGAGAACTCTGGGAGTCCTGTACCATCATCTCCGGTCAGGAACGTACTTATTGATGTTAGCCAGTACCTGGTGCGTTGCTATATTGTCAAGGCGAGGCCTAGTCTGGTTCACAGCCTTTGGTTCACGCTGTTAGTTAGGCCAAGGGCTCCAGCAAGGCCTACATCATGCTTCTGTGCTGAGAGAAGACTACATTAGGGGGAAGAAAATCCTGTAACAGAATGAAAATTTATCCACATTTTAGTGATATATCATAGAATTTCTAGGGGCAGGGACTGGAAAAATCCACATCATCCTCCCGTCAGCCCTAGATAAGATGTGTAAAAAAATAAGAGCCTGGAACTGTATTAAGTATTTTGCAGAGCCTTCAACACTACTAAAAACCCCCAGGCAAAGTTATAGCCAATGGAGTCTTTGGAGAGCAACTCCATTACTGGTCCTATAGCAAGATGGCTGAGAGAGAGAGGAAATGTGTAAAAAAATATCAGTCTAAGGTTTGAAAAAGGACACAAATGTGGGGTTTTGCAGTGGAAAGGCTGTGTTCTCTCCTTGAGAATCAGGCATTTATTTGGATTTACATTCAAAAAGGGAATCCGGTCCTTAAAAAAGAAAACGTGAACCACTGAGAATGTGGCCGTGTGACAGGTTTCTGTTACCAATCTGCTGGTGCCTCAGTTGATCAGGCTGAGGCCGCAGAATCGTTTGGGGCGGAGATACAGGAACACACCAAGTGACTAAATTTTAAAGCTTTATTAAGAAAATAATAAAACAACAGCAGTGAGTGTTGGGACTGCTCCCACGTCAAAGAAAGGAAGAAAGCGTTAGTGCCCGAGCCCTAACCCACTTTTATACTCACACATGGACAACCCAAGGCTGGCCAAGCTGGGGTGTAACATAGGAAGAAGAAGGGGGGAAGGGTGGACGGGAGTTCTGCCCTGTGCAAAGGTTGTCCGGCGTCCGCTGTAGATTCCAACTTTCTACCACTCTCGGGAGGGTTTTAAGTCCTGGGTATTCCTGGGGGCGTCTCGGTCAGGGGAGTCCCCCTCATCCCCCGTGCTCTCTGCTCTTTACACCAGTTAGTCCAGGCTTTCTGCAGCTTCCTCGACTTCCCCAAAACACACCAGCTTCAGGGTCTCAAGACAAACTGATTCCCAATTCGCTGACATTCGCAGTCTTGCTGTTTTTGCAGCCCCCGCAGTTTCTGTTCTGTGATTCTCCTTTCTCACAGCAGGGCAGGGTTGGAAGCTTGGCCCCCCGCTTTCTTGGCAGATAGCAGAGAATCGGTTGTGCGCAGTGACCTTGGGCTGGAACCAACCTCTTATCTTCAGGCCTAGCTGGAGTGTCAACTTAACCCATTCTTTCCCCCCCCCCCCCTCTGCCTCCTGAAACCTGCAAAGGAACCTTCCATTCCCCACTCAGTCACACCTTTAACCCTTCCCTACCGCCAATCCACTATATATTTAGAAATATTACCAAGGTATGCTGCTGGAGCTTACCCAGGGGACCCCAAAAGTAGGGGGGATAGTTCATAATGTGACCGCTGTATCCCCCCCCAATGTCTCAAAGCTCAGATATTTATTCGCAATGTCAAGCTACCGTGCAAGAGCCATTTAAAAGGAAGAAGCATCACCCGGCCATTTCTTGTTAATAGAAATGTGTAGAAGTGTGTAATAGAAGTGTGCTTAGATTCATTTTCCACTGTTCAGTACACACATCACACCCCTATATTTCGTATCCATTCACTCTGTGCGCACATCCATCCCATCGCCCCACGTACAGCTCAGCAGTCACCCCACGAAGCCAACCCCTCAGCTAGACCAACGGAGGGAGAGCACCACCACACACCCTCTCCTTTACGGGCAAAGGCCGGGGGAGCGATGGCATTTCCATGTGTTCAGTGGAAGTCCCACCCACTCCAGTAAACACCCCAGGCCTGTTGCTCCCCATTCCTGACCCTATCCCTGCTTTCCCTGAGCAAGACACTGCCACGCCCTAGTCCCCATGTCACTGGCTCTCCCCCAGGATCCAAATTCCAATGCCTGGCTCCCTTTCCCTGGCCAGAAAAATCTGCCCCCAAAGACCCAACTCCCCAGCAGACCCTCTAAACAAGGGATCAGCTCAGCAGGCGAACAGGAGAGGCAAGCAGGGGAGTTTTGGAGGGTGTAGCTGTGAATCCGGTGCATGGAGGTAAAGGGACTTGGTGAACTGTGTGCTGGTCTGTTTGCTGTTTGTCTCTGTGTGGGTCGTGTGGCTGGGGTTTGGGTCCCTGACCGGGCGACGTGAAGGAAGGTCTGTCTGTGTCTCTGAGAGGGCTGTGTGGCTCTGACCCTTGGGCCTAGGATCAGCCCTGGTGTTGGACATCTGAGTTGTCCATCACCCCTTTAGCCACAGGGCAGAACTAAGCAGCAAGGTGCAGAGTGTATAAGTTAGTTGCCGAACAAACACTTGACCAGGCACTTGGGTGAGGCACTGAACCATTCAGTTATATCGTTATTTTAGCCCCATTCCCTAGGATACGCTCGACAGACCTGCCCGGCCTGTTGGGTTCTGTGTATTGTGCAGCAGTTTAACGGCACTTTTGAGTAAACACAGCAGCACTAGGTACAGTATTTCCACCCCCCAGAATCCTTTAGGAAGTGAAAGCAGGATCTCCCCACAGCTACTCCTCACCCCTCCAGCTGAGAACTGTATTTCAGGGTCAAACCCGCCTCCATTACGGCTGGGCTGCCATCCGTGAGAGTGCAATTCCTGCCTGGGAAATCCCAGTTACTGAATGTGGAACAACGGATCACAGTGAAACAATGGGGAGGATGTTTGGGTTTGATGTGTTCTTTCTCCCCAAATCCCCACTTACGTTCCTGATGGATTCTCCTACAGCCGCACCAGGGAAGTTGGAACCATGATGAAGCCTCTGCTGATCCCCTTGACATACTTCTGTCTTCAGACCTGGCTGGGGATCCCTCAGGTAAACTCTTGAGCTTTGCCAGGGAAGCACTCTGTGTTTTCTCGTGTTTCTGCTCAAGGCTATGCAGGCCAACGGCTTCCTCCTGGCCCCAGGCAACTCACCTCTGGCCGCAAGCTTCACTGCCCCCAGCCCCCTAGGCCTACTCCTGGCTCCGGGCCCTCCAGTGCTGGCTCCAGGCCTCTCTCTGCCTTTAGCCCAAGAGGGGACATCCCCAGCCACCCCAGCTGGGTTCGATCACCAGTTGTGCCTAACACCCCTCCGGGTGCCACTCCGCAGCCTAAAGGGGCTCAGGCTCCTGTTAACCGCTGGTTAACCAGTGTGGGGTTTATACAACCCACCACAACGATGTTGCCGTCCTCCATGCACATTCGGGGCTTGGATCCTGGATGGAACCTTCCCACGGGCACCACCAGCCCTGGAGCATGCAGTGCATGGCTGGCATACGGAGATGGCAACCCGCTGCCTCCCACTGAGGTAAATGGGGGTGGTTTCTAGATATTCCCGTGGGAATGGATTGGGATCTCAGTCCCTCCTAGCCCCCTCCTTTCTATGTCCCTTGTTCCCCCTGCTTTGTCTTCCCTATTAATGTGTCCCTTCCTGCCTAACCCTACATCTACACACAATATATTTATTACACTAACAAAGTCCCGGGTAAACTAAAAATGCATCTGTAATGATTACAGGGCTTGCTGGTCCTCAGGTGTGCCGTGCCCCTCCCCCCCCCCCCCCCAAAATCATGGAGCCAACATAACATTTGCCAAGCAACACACTGATGATAGTGACTAAATGTTCCATCCCTTTCTCCCACCTTTCCTCTGTCTTGTCTGTTTAGAGGTAAGCTCCTACGGGCAGAGACCATCTCTTAGTGTGTTTGTACAGGGCTAAGCGCAACGGGGCCCTGATCCTGGGTGTGACCTCTAGGTGCTATTGTAACACAAATGCTAATGTGACCGTATGTTTCCTTTATTCTCCCAGGCAAAATGTGAGGAGGAGCTGAACATGACGGAGAATGCTTTTGATGACCAGTATCTAGGATGTGCTAAAGAAATGGAGGAAAAAGCACATAAACTGCTAACGGAGGAAATGTCCCCACCATTTAGCACGGTGTGGCAAAACGCAAGAAAAAAATGGGAAGATGTGAAAAGCACTTCTCCCCTCAGGGCCTATAAGGATGAGTATGGAATAGCCCTAGTAGCCTATACTGACAAAACCGAATACATCGAATACGACGGCAAAACTTTTTCAACTACATTTAAAGCAGCAGTGAAAGGGGCTGGGGCATCTCGAGCTTATTACATGGCCAATTTCAAGTTCAAAGCCTTTCATTATTACTTGACAAGAGCTTTGCAGCTCTTACGGGAGGGGTGCAAGACGGTGTACCGGGGGGATTCTAAAAGTTTTGAGTACAAGAAGGGTGACATCAGGTTTGGACACTTTGCCTCTTCATCTATTAATAAAAAAGTGGCAGAGGGATTTAGGACTAAGAGGGCAATAGAGAAGGGCACACTCTTCACCATCCGCACGTGCTTCGGCGTGAAGATCCAGGCCCTGTCATACAATCCTGACCAAGAAGAAGTGTTAATCCCAGTCCATGAGAAATTCAGTGTGTCCCCCAAAGGGAAGAACCACTTTGACCTCCAGAGCACAAAACAGACCTGCAGCTATTTTAACTGCGCGTACCTGGGTGGTGAGTACTGGGCTGAACAGGAGAAATATTTGGGTGGGGCTATTTGCTGTGGTGAATTTGAAAACCCCACTTCAGGGAGAGCTGACGAGAGGGACGCTGACTTGGGGACTTGCCACGAGGGCTGGGGGAGACAGGCTGCCACGACTCTTGCTGCTAGAGAGGCCTTGGGCTGGGGTGGGTGGACGCTGGGTCCCAAGTGCTCACTGAGGAAAGAGAAGGTGCCTAGACGTCATGGTGATGGGATCTCTAGAAAGGCAGGTGAAGGCCCCAAACCACCGCGAGTCTTCAACACACACACGCCCGTACAGAGTCCACAGGAGCCCTGGCAGAGCAGCTGTGGCCCCTCAGACACGGCACAGCAAACCCAGGGGCTGTGGGAGGGGAGCAGGGGGGGGGCCTAGTGTGCAGATGGCGCATTATTCGGGGCAGTCAGGACTAGGGACGAAGGTGAGGAATGTCAGAGAGATCTAACCGCGTTGGGTGAATGGGCAACGCAACATCAGGTGAAATTCACTGACACACATTCAAGGTAACGCCCATTGTGAGGGGTAATTTCACTGCATTGTTAATGAGCTGTATCAACTCAGACAGAGACCTGGCCAGCATTGTGGTGAGTTCAGTTTAAATATCAATGAAAATCTCTGTTCAATGTGCTGCAAAGTCTATAAAGCAAACAAAACGTTACCCTGCATCGAGAATGATGGGCTAGAGAATAATGTGGAGATAGTATAACTAAGGCTAAGATTTAGTTATTCTTTTTAGTAAAAGTCATGGACAAGTCACAGGCAATAAACAAAAATTCACAGCCCTGTGACCTGTCCATGACTTTTACAGGGGTGAGAGAGGGATAGCTCAGTGGTTTGAGCATTGGCCTCCTAAACCCAGGGTTGTGAGTTCAATCCTTGAGGAGGCCACTTAGGGATCTGGGGCAAAATCAGTACTTGGTCCTGCTAGTGAAGGTAGGGGTCTGGACTTGATGACCTTTCAAGGTCCCTTCCAGCTCTAGGTGAGTGAGTAAGTAAGTAAGTAAGTGAGTGTGTGTGTGTGTGTGTGTGTGTGTATATATATATATATATATATATACACACACACACCCCAAACTAAATCTTGGGTGTTTGAGGTCTCTGGGGTACCCACTGACAGGGCCATGCATAGGCAACATACACAGCTGTGTAGAGCACCTGAAAATTTGTGGCACCACAGGGTCTTAGTGTCCATCCTCCAGGCTTTCCTATCCCTGGTCTGACCCTTCCTGCAGGCTCCCACAACTGGCTGCTGCTGCCTGGTGGGTCTTCCTCAGAGGGGGATCTAGTAGTTAAAAGTGAAAAAGCCTCCAGCCTGCCAGACCTAGTAGCACAACATTGAAACTGTTAAAGAGCCATTCAAGCGGTAATGAAACCATTTAACAGGCATTCGCCAACCCCCAGGTCTATACTGTCAGTTTCTGAATTTACTGACAAAAAAAGTTGTACATGACTAATATTTACTCAGAACAGGTCAGTCTACAGGACCTTAGTTTAAAATTTGCTTTAAAAATATTTCATTAGTGAGTGGGTGAAGATTATAAAAATCACATCTCTCAAAAAATCCTTGCATAGATTTTTAGATGTAGAATCATCTTTAGCCTTAAATGCTTGGATCTTCAAACATATAGTTTAAATAAATCCTTCAAAAGACCACCTTTATCTAAAATACACAAGTAGTTTTACGAGAACTCTCCAGCAAAATCAGTACCTTAAGTAAGATATAAAATCTTTTGTTATGCCTAAAATCTTTGGAAACATTTTTTAAAGTTGGTGAAATTTCATAAACATGTGTATTGTTATGGAGATCACACACAGTAAATTAGTG
Organism: Malaclemys terrapin pileata; assembly: GCF_027887155.1. NCBI lineage: Eukaryota > Metazoa > Chordata > Testudines > Emydidae > Malaclemys > Malaclemys terrapin. The sequence goes on along the minus strand of NC_071505.1, from coordinate 346,013,027 downwards.
TTCCCTTTTTCTAAAAGCAATGAACATTATTATAAACACACTAAACCTCTGTGACTGATTAACTTAAAATAATGTCTTTGTTTCAGTGAGTTAAATATGTAGCAATCGGGAATGATTACTTTATGAAGGCTTCAGAGTACATTTAAAATATAAAATCAGCTTAGAAATACTGATTAAGAAAACGTAAAACATAAGAGTTGCATCATGTATTCCATAATATTTAATGTTGTATTCAGCAAGACAGCTGACTCGCTCTTACTACAAAGTTTTTGCAAAGAAATGTCTGACAAACTTCAGGGCATATCATAAAACCTGTGACTGACATTTTTATTCCCCAAATTTAGTGCTTTTAATTAGGTACCTTCTGCTGGGGGGGAGGGGGGAGGGCAGTGTGGCTGGCACCGGAGCCTCCCAAGCTGCTCAGGTGGTCCTGGGCTCAGTTGCACCTACCAGGTGTGGAAGTCACAGAATCTGTCACTTCCATGACCTCCGGGACAGACTCACAGCCTTAATTATGACACCATTGCATGAATCAATGGGACACTCTTCCCTGGGATACTAGGTTTGGTTCTGATCACTGAGCTCTAAAAGATTTATCGGGGGCGGGGATGGAGAAAGTTCAGAGGCAAGGGATGAAAGTGATCAGAGGTCTGGAGAGGTTTCTATTGGAGTGATTGGGATGGCTGAGCTAAGAGAAAAGACAAAAGCAAACATGATGGAGATATACAAAATAATAAATGAGATGGGGAAATGGCAGTATGTAATTTACCACTGTCTCATAAAACAAAAATAAACTGAAGGCAACATATTTTAACTAGTTAAAGGGTATGCCCTGTTATATACAATGCAGGCTTAACTTGTGGAACTCATTGCCACAATGTTTCCATGACTCCAAGAGCTCTGTAGAATTCAAAAAAAGAATTAGCCATTGATATAGACAGAATCTCCACAGTTATGTTACATAGGATAAACTAATTGTTTTTAAAAGGGCAATAAACCCTTAGGCCTGAGGACAAAAGGCCGTCACTAACTGCCAGGGCTAGGGAAGAAATTTCCTCTATGTGTATGTTATTCCCCTCCTGGGTTTCTTGCAGCTTCCCCTGATGCAGCTGGGTCTCACCTCAATCAGGGACAGGATATGAGGCTAGATCCAGTCCGACAGTTCCTATGTTTCTTTGGAAATAGTAGAACACGGTTGAAAATTCTACCTGGGCAGATCCCATTTCATTGACCCTCTCTGTTTGTACTGTAGGAGAGAAGATCGAAACATGTGTTAACAACTCTGGTAAGTTTCATTGTTTTGAAAGTGACACCCTCTGTGTTGAAGTGCAGAGCAGAGACCAACCCCACCAGACAAACATGTCACATGAAACCAGTTGAAAAATAAGTGGGGTGAACTGCACGTTCTGTCTATTTATCCAGGTTCTCATAGGGGGCTCATGACTAGTATCTGAGCACCTTCCCGTCTGACTCAATTCCAGGCGCAGTTGATTTCAGAAAAGAAAATTTAAGGAGAATAACCCCTTCGAGGACTAAAAATTCATCTTCGGTGTTCTGAACTATAAGCTGAACACACATCCCCTAACCCAACACCACAAGTGTGTCTCCATCTCCCTCCTCTCATAACTAGACCCATTCTATCCCCCGTGGAACTACATCCTCCCAAAGCACTAAACAGGACTGTTTTACCAGAGCAGGTTAGAAAAATCTCAACAAAACATTTTCTTGTTGGAATTTGACAATGTGTCAAACTCTAAACCTTCTGCAGAGGTGGTTTGATTTCGACACTGTTCTGTCAGAACGCTGCCTGGGTTCTGGTCAGCTCACCCGCGTGGCTCCTTGGCAGCTTGGCTGGTGGGCTGCCGAGGAGTCATAGACCCCAGGACTTCCAGTGCCCCTGACCCTGGGACAGCCTGCTTGGTGCACTGCCCCAGAGCCGACACTCCCTTCCCTTGTGTGGAGAATTTCAAAATTTGGGGTTTTTTTATTCCAAGTCAGAACAAAACCAAATTTTGAAATATCAAAATCCTCCACAAAATGGAATGAGCCTTCTCTGCCCTGCTCTACATTTTACCCCTAAGCCAATTAAAAACCCCAACAGAAATGGTGTTACTGGTGTCTGCGGCCAGTGTTCCACAGATTCATGTCTTTATTACTCACAACTGGAATACACTTACGCAGCAGACAACAAGCTCCAAATCTGAACCTCTGGAACTGGCTTGGGTGAAACGTGCTCACCAGTGATTGATACCGAAGGAACAAGCAGGCTGAGGAGGGAGGAAGCAGGTGAAATATCTCAGCAGTGAGGTGAATGTCCCAGGCTGGAGTGTCCTGCTGAGGGGAAATGGGTTAATGTCTCTCTGCAATAAGCAGATTCCAGCAGCTGTTGGGAAGGGTACCTGTGTCCAGCTTTAAGGATCTGTCAGTGTGAAGTAATTTCCTATCAATTGTTTGATCCGCTTTTCCCTGCTAACAGCTACCAGAGGTGGCCTCGTCTTCCCCGGTGTTCTGAGCCCTTCACTGTTTGGAGGATCCATCATCCTGGTCCACGTTGCTGCTCTGAAGCTGTTTGCTGGTTTCTAAACTGTCCTATTCATGTTACGCACTTTTTCTCTCTAACACAAATCATGGCGATGGGACTTGCCAGATCCAAAGCCGCCCTGCTATGCTGTCAGCGTTCCAAAGGGAAACCAGGAACACAGAGGGAGTGTTGCTGGTACCTGCTTGGGCAAGCTTTGATTATACATTATCAATGAGTAGATCAAAATGGAAGCTCATAGTTCTATTCCAGGTGGGATTTCTCTTACAGTGTTAGCGCTATAAATGCATGTTAGATAAGTTACTTGTATTCCAGTCAAGCTAAAATTTTTGTACCAACTTTTGATGACTTCACTAAAAGACTTTTCAGAAATGAACTAAGTTGGAGTATTTTCATTATTACAATTAATTTTTCCAAATACAACTAATAGTCCAAAATACCAGATTCATCATAATACAGACAGTAAGTAAAGGCGGGTCAGGCCAAAGGGGTGGGGAAACGACATATCTATCTTCAGGCTCTGCATTAATCACAGAGCTCTAAGAAGTCAGCGCAAAGACTGCAGAATGCAGTCGTTGGTTGGCTGCGAGGTCGGCCATATCACTGAGCCAGGCATTAATGTTTGGTGGGGATGGACTTTTCCATTTTTGCAAGATGAATGTTTCAGCGACCAAAGCAGATTTGTATCATTGGCTAAACCACCGTCCAACCTGCTGTCTGGAGATGAATGCAGCACAAGTGTCTGTAATGAGGTTAATGAGGAGTAAGAATTTAAAGCTGTTACTAGACCTGACTTCCCCGAGTGGCTGCGATTCCCTGGCAGGCTACTGACCCAAGCAAGAGATGGCTGCAGACTAAATACTACAGCTGCAAATGTTTCTACCACAGGAAACGGCCTGTCTTTAGCTAAGAAACCTCCCTGTTGATTTTCACTTTCAGAATTAATGGAATTGTTTTTAGCAATAAGGGTTTGAGCTAAATCCCACTGAAGCCAATGGAAAGACTCCCATTGATTTCAATGGGCTTTGGATCGGGCCTGTACAGACTCAAAAGGTTACTATGAGCTAGGGCCAGGGCTCCTGAGTATTCCCAACATCACCTATTTCCAAATGTGTCTATGTGATGTAATAACTGAGCTCATGAAAAATGTAAAGGGGAAGTATCCTCTTATTCATACTGCAAGTATTGAAAATAATGAAGATGTCTTATTGAGAGTAATATTTAAGGGGAAGATTATCATAGGATGGTACCAAATAACTAAATAGCAGTTATGTGTAAGGGACCCAACATTCACGTGTGGGCAGAAACCCTATCAGGTGTGGCAGAGTGAGTCAGATGGTTCACCATCATTAATCACCTCCCCAAACTTGTTAATAAGCTCCCCAAACTCTGGACTCCTCTGGACTGAGCTGCCGACGGAGGATCAAGTAAAACTTTGTGGAGTTACCTTGGTCACCGCCCCCTCCTCTCAGTGTTCCCCAGCTGTAAACAGCTGAAGGGGAAGGAAGCACCACAAGCACATCTCAGCCGGGGTAATACCCTATAGAACGTTTATTTAAATTAGGAAGCAACTAAGGAAAAAGAAAGAGAAGAAAAATGTTTAAAAGAAGCAATGTCATTATGTGACCCGAGGTGCCTATGGTAGCCCACAGTGAAAATGCAGTTGTGCTCCCAACAAGTAAACTATCTTGGAGTGATTTGGGGGCAGGAGGGGCGTTCCCCTGACCAACAGGGAGTGGAGCTGATTCTTAAATTACCAGCTCTTAGATCCAGTCTGGAAATGGTTAATTTCTCCCAAGATTTTATTGCGGGATTTGCAGAGAAGGCAGCCCTGCTACATGAACTGTTAAAGAAAGGGGTGGAATGAAATTGAGGCCTTCTGCTGCAGGAAACCATGGTCCAGTTAAAACAGGCCTTGGTCAGGCTCCAGTGTTAGCATATCCCCAATGGGACAGCTGTTTGTGAGGCAGCTGGCTACTGAAACGGGGATGGAAGCTGTACTGAGTCAGAACCATGGAACAGGGCTCTGCCCTGTGGCTTATGCCTCCAAAATTGTAAGTGAAGTAGAGAAAGGATTCACCCCCTGTAAAAAGGAGGGTTTGATACTAGTTTGGGCTTTGCAGCAGTGGGAATACCTGGTGGGATTGTCTTCTGTGTTATTGAAAACCGCCCGCTCCCCAGTGAAATATGTGCTTACTGGCAAGACGAACAATGGTCACGTGCCCAGCCCCAGCAAGCCCCAAGCAAATCAGGGCTGATGAATTTGCTGAGCCCCAAGTGGGTGTTCAAAGCACAGTTAAAAGTTTAAGATCCCCCTCTGTAGCCTATAGGACTAACCTGCTTGCTTGTATATGTCTTTCTGTATCTTTTCTTATAGTTTAAGTATTTGGTTTATTGAAATAGGTTTATAAATGTATATTAAAAATAAGTTTGGCTGTAATGCAAGAGACCTACAGGCTATATCCTGTATGTTAAGCTAAAGCAAAGTTAACATGTCTATATTAAGACCTTTTACTCAAAAAGCAAAGTTGACATATATCTTGTTTCCTAATTAGATGAGTACCCACGCCTATGTCTATAACCTTTTATCTAAACCAACAGACAATGGAGAATGGCATAGGGGGGTTTTCAATGTTGTACCTACAGACTTAACAAGTACACCACAAGAGACTGATGTGCGTACATACCTGTCATCAATACACACATACATATTAGCCTATGGGGTAAATGTACCCTAACATTTCTGTGGGTGAGGAATGAAATTTGGGTATAAGAGGAAGGATTTCCGGTGTTTGCCCTATAAAAGAGGTAACTCACCTCAATAGAGTACTCCATTTCTCACTTTACTCCATCTCCATTCTCACTTTACTCTATTCTCACTTACTTCCTCCACTCTATTTTATCTATTTGTGATGACTGCTACTATCACTAGACTATACTTGTTCTTCTTAAACTTTAAGTTTCAAAGGAACTAGGCCAAGCTGGGTTTCCCTAAGTTTTATTCTTTGTTTATTAGGTTTTGATTTTAAGTTTAAGTTAGTCAAGTAAACCCTAAGTTCACTTTAATAGCTCGTAGCATTAGTTTCTTCTAAGCACTGCATCCCTCACTCAAGAATTGAGAAACCTGAACCACAAGCAGGGGTGGTTCTATGTATTTTGCCGCCCCAAGCACGGCAGTCAGGCAGCCTTCGGCGACATGCCTGGGGGAGGTTCCCCGGTCCTGCGCCTACTCATCACTTGCAAGGTTGGGTTTGGATCTGCTGCCTTTGCCTACCCCTGGGCTGCCCTCTGCAATGCCCAATACTCATTGGCCTTCTGCTAGGCCGCAGCCTGGGGCTTTCCAGGCTGGAGCCTCCCCTGCTCCTCAGCCTTTCCCCAGCCCTGCTTCACTCAGGTACTCTGCTCTGGTCCCTGCAGCCAGGTCCATCTCCCTCTACAGCTAGAGAGAGACTGCTGAGCTCCTGGCTCCCAGCCTCTTATATAGGGCCAGCTGAGGCCTGATTGGTGCATGGTCCAGATGCGGCTGCTTCCCCAATCAGCCTATTAGCTGCTTTCCCTGCCACAGCCCTCTCCCAGGGCTGTTTTAAGCCCTTCGGGGCAGGAGCAGGGTAACCAACCTGCTACACCTTCCAAATCATATTTTTACACTTCATTTGCCCGTGTTTATGGTCCTTTCTATTTTCCTCACTAGGATTTAACTTCCACTTTTTAAAGGATGCCTTTTTTCCACTCACTGCTTCTTTTACTTTGTTGTTTAGCCAGGGTGGCTCTTTTTTGGTTCTCTTACTATGTTTTTTAATTTGGGGTATACATTTAAATTGAGCCTCTATTATGGGGTTGTAGACGAGCCCTTCCTTGCTTGTGGTACAAATAGGGTGACCAGACGTCCCGATTTTATCGGGACTGTCCTGATATTTGCTTCTTTGTCCCGCGTCCCGACCAATGTTTGGTCGGGACACTGGACAAACAAGAAATTTTGCCCTTCCGGAGGGACTCTCGCCCCCACCCCAACCCCGGCTCCGCCCCCTCCTTCCTCCATTGGCTTCCTCCTCAAATCCCCGCCCTGGCCCCGCCTCTTCCCCAACCACGCAGCATTCCTCCTCCCTCTCAGGCTTGCAGCTGCATGGAGGCGCAAGCCTGGAGGGAGGGGGTGGCTGCGGTGCCTGGATCCTGGAGCTGGTGAGTCAGCTCCGGCACCCAGGCACCGGGTGGGCGGGCAAAGGCGGGCTGGCAAGGGAGGGAGACGGGGGGCTCAGGTCTGAGCCCCCCGCCGCACCAGAGGGCTCCTGCCTGGGCCGCTGCAGTCTAGCCTCCGGACCAGGAGACTGTGGACCATTCCCCACCGAACCCAGCCGGCATCAGACAGGTGAGAGACCTTTTAAATCTCTATTTGGGTTATCTGTGGGGGACTGCCCGTAGGCCCTGGGTCAAATGAGTAGTAAGCTGGATACGGACCTTTGCTGCCAGACTCGCCTGACAACCTTTTGGTTTCCCCGGGAGGAGCCACAGGTAACACTGCTCTACAGCCAAAATGCTTCTGAAATAAATGTAGTCAAACTTTACTAACTCTGGGTCACTGAGAACGAAAATGATGCTTAAAATTGTTGAATGGCTCTAGTTTTCAAGATATGCTATTGGGTCAGTATATACGACCCTTGACTTGGGAATGGCGGAGGATAAGTGAGTTATAAAGGGAAGTGATCTCAATTTAAACCAGAAATGACTAAAATACATCTTTGACTGGATCTATGAATAAATCTATAACTGGGTTTGGACAGTACTTGCTTTTTAGGCAAAACAATGAATGATGCAGACTGAAGCTGGTATTGCGTCATACATGATATGAATTGCATCATGTTATTCCTAGAAGTCATGGATGATGCAATCATAACAAAGCTTACATCACTCTGCTGAACAAATTGCCCTATATCAGCTCTAGAAATCATACAGTGTCGTGCTCTCTTATTTGTCAGTGTTTGATTTTGCAAAGGGACACATTTCTGTTTAGCCAAAGTGAGCAGAGATGCCTTGTACTTGTGTGAAGAGTGCAGATAACTTCTGCTATGTTTGTGGTGAAGTGACTTTTGCATCACAAAAGCGCAGTATAACCACTATGGTTAAGAAAGCCTATCACCTTTATTTTGGCTGCAAAATTGGAGATCAGGACAAGAGGTGGGCCCCACACATATGCTGCAACACTTGTGCAAAAAATCTTCACCAGTGGTTGAACAGGAAAAGGAAATCTATGCCTTTTGCAGTGCCAATGATTTGGCGAGAGCCAACAGATCATACCAGCAATTGTTACTTCTGCATGGTGCCTCCAGTTGGGAAAGGTATGTCAAAGAAGAAAAAGTGGACTTTGCATTATCCAAACATTCCATCAGCTATACGCCCAGTACCCCACGGAGAAGGACTGCCGGTTCCTGATGCACCAGAATCATTCTCACTTGAGTCAGACGAGAAAGAGGAAGAGGATGAAACTTCTGGTCCTGAACCATCAATGTCACAGGACCCACATTTTCTCCCATCCTCCTCCTCTGAACCACACCTCATAACACAAGGTGAACTGAATGACCTTGTCAGGGATTTGGAACTACCCAAGAGTAAGGCAGAGCTGTTGGGCTCCAGACTACAGCAGTGGAATCTCCTGGCAGGTGATGTTAGGGTTTCCATGTTCCGTGACCGTCAAAAGGATCTTGTCCCATTCTTCTTCATGGAAGGTGATCTTGTAGCCTGCAACAACATCGATGGTGTGATGGCAGCCCTCAACATCGTTCACGATCCAGATGAGTGGAGACTGTTCATTGATTCATCGAAGACAAGTCTTAAAGCTGTTTTACTGCATAATGGAAATGTTTTGCCATCAATTCCAGTTGGTCATGCAGTCCATATGAAGGAAACCTATGACAATATGAAACAACTTTTGAGGTGCATAAACTATGACCAACATCAGTGGCAGCTTTGTGACTATTTGAAGGTTGTTGCTCTCTTGCTTGGTCTGCAGACTGGATACACAAAGTATTGCTGTTTTCTCTGCAAATGGGATAGTTGTGCAAGAGATTCCCACTACATCAAGAAAGATTGGCCACTCCGACAGTCATTGGAGCCTGGGAGGAAAAGTGTTCAGCATCCACCACTTGTTGAATCAAGGAAGATTTTGTTACCACCCTTACACATCAAGCTGGGTCTGATGAAGAACTTTGTCAAGGCCATTGACAAAACACAAGCAGCTTTCAAGTACCTCCGTGGAAAATTTCCAAGGTTAAGTGAAGCTAAGATAAAGGAAGGTGTCTTTGTTGGTCCTCAGATTCATGAACTTCTTCGAGATGATGCATTTGACCATGCACTGCGTGGCAAGGAAAAGACAGCATGAAAAGCCTTCCAGTTAGTGGCAATAAATTTTCTCGGAAACAACAAGGCAGACAACTACAGCTTGTTGGTGGAAAACCTCCTCAAGGCATACAAAAGCCTTGGTTGCAACATGTTACTAAAGATACATTTTTTGCACTCTCATCTAGATTTTTTTCCACCGAACTGCGGAGCAGTGAGTGATGAGCACGGCGAGCGATTTCACCAGGACATTGCAACAATGGAGAAATGCTATCAGGGCAAATGGAGCCCATCAATGCTTGCAGACTATTGCTGGACAGTGACAAGAGATGCTCCATTTAATGAATACAAGAGACAAGCCAAGAAGCACCGAGTAGACACTGAATAGGACTAAACTATGTACATAATAGTTTTTTGCCTTTTGTTTCATAATAAATTTTATTTATATAACCCTTTTGCTGATTTTTAAAGTGTTACATAAAGAGGACAGGTGAAATATTATCATGTAAAGCAACCATAAACACATGAAAAGACCTAGGTTTACAATTTATGATTAAAACTCTACTAGCTACACAATATACATAGACATAAAATGTAAAAACTTAAATATCTTAGAAACAGTAGCCAATCAGTTGTTTTAATTGTCATATTTGAATTCAGCACATCAAAATACATAATAAATAGCACATTTTATCTCTGAAGCAGACGACTTCTCAAAAATTGTAGACCAGTGTAAGTGGCTGGGAGTCGGGGTTCCCACCAGAGTAGGCCTCGGTTGTAGGCCTCACCTCAGCGGTTGTGTGCAAGTGTGAATGGTTGAAACGAGTGAGGGTCATAGGAAGACGCCCACAGCTTTCTGTGAGGCCTTGGGGCTTATGACCAGGAATGTATCTAAAGCAAGCCCTATGACCTGTGTGATTGGCCTGATTGACAGTGTTCTGGGGAGCTGGGGATCGTGGGGAAAAGGGATTGTGGGCTCAGGTCAGGCGATCGGAAACTTAGGGATTGAGATTGGATCTCACAGTCGGTAACCTAGGGATAGCTGACCAAAGCCCTACGATCAGGTAGACTCCGGGAAAAATGGGGGGCAGAGAGTCCAAGAAACCTGCCGTGCCACCAAAAGGCACACCAGCGTTTTATATGTATAAGAATTATAGTCCTTTTACTTGTAAGTTTTTAGATAAATGGAATTGGTATACCAGAGATGATGCAAATTTACAGTTTCCCATAGAGGGAAGCTTCGACCTTGACAAGATTGTGCACCTTAGAAGTGTGCTATTGGTTAACAAAGTGGGGCAGGGTCATTATGATGCATATTTTGATTGGTATGGGGAAACAGAAAAACGGCGCCGGGATACTCAATTGAGGAGTCTTAAGGACTCCCAGGAGAAACTTAAAACCCAACTAAATGAGACAAAAGAGAAATCTACCTTTTTCCAAGCCCCGGCTGGTCAGCAAGTTCCCCTTTATTCCTCCAGGCCCCCCAAAGTAGAGAACCCTTCAGCTCCTTCCTATGACCTTATAGACTTGTATGTGGAAAAGAGATCTTTTGCACCTATTGTGCAGGCAGCACCTGTTGCCCCCGCTCAGGTCCAGAGAGAACGTGGGCCCTCACTTCCCCCGCCAGTAGTTGAAGCAATGGCAGATTCCACCGTCCAAGTTCCCCTTCAGGATCCCCCGACCCTAACCACCAGGTCGCCATCAGAAACAGATCCCCGTTCACCCTCTGATTCTCCAGTCACAATGGTAAATAAAACAAACCAGTCCCTTGATAGGTCCCTTGCTCGAATGACTGAGCTCTTGGAGAGCATTCACAAAGAGAGGCAAGAAACAGAATTAAACCTGGCAGGAGTCCAGGAGGAGGAGGAGGAAGAGGGAGAGGGAGAATGGTTACCTAGCACAAGTTCTAGAGGACCCATTACCAGAAGCAAAGGGAGAGGGGCTTTACTTACCTCCACCCCAAAACTTAACTGCGCAACTGGTTTGCATCCTCTACGTAAGCTCCCAGGCATAGACACCCGGGGGCAGGGAACCACAGTGACTGTGCATGTGCCTTGGTCATCTGCAGATTTATTTCATTTAAAGAAAACATTTCCCAATATCAGGGAGGATCCCGTGAAATTTCAAGAGGAGTTAGGAATTGTTATAAATTGATATAATCCCACGTGGGCCGATTTAAGTCAGCTCCTGAGGGGAATGGTGCCCAGGGAAACCTTAGATCGCATTTACGACACCGCAGGAAGACCTGAGGTTGACCCGGGCACTGGACAAGCATTATCAGACCTTAGAGACAAAATAATGGATGCAATTTTAAAGGTTTGCCCAAAGAAAGCAGATTGGACAAAAATTAACGCGTGTAAGCAAAATAAAGGAGAGAATCCTGCGGATTACATGCAGCGCCTTAAACAAGTATTTGAAAGGCACTCCAGCATTAATAATGCCGAAGAGGATGCTGAGCAGGCTGTGGTAGCGGCCTTTGTGCAAGGACTCACTCAGAAGCTGAGTGACCAGCTAAAGATAGGCATGTTGATTGGGAAGGAAAGAACCTGAAGGAAATATTAGCGGCAGCCCAGCATTATTATCGCCAGCTAGAAAGAAGAAAGGAGGACACCGAGACTAAGTTGCTGGCCCTTCAGGTCCAAACAATGCAGGAAGCCCATGGGAAGGTGGGAGGTAAAAAGGGACAGTCCAAACAAAATTATAATTGCTCAGCCCCTTTGCAACAAAGTAATACTGCATGTTTTTATTGTAAACGAGAGGGTCACTGGAAAAGGAACTGCCCCTTCTGCCCCAACCGCCGCCCCAACCAACCTGCCTATCCTGCATTTCCACCTCCTTTTCCTCCCCCTGCTCCTTTTCCTTCCGAAAACCCATAGGATAGCCAGGAGACTGGTAACATCATCACTTCACTTATCCCTTTAGATCAATCTGGACCGTATGTAACCTGTGCTGTAGACGGTATGCCCACCTCCTTTTTGGTGGATACCAGCGCTTCGCGGTCTACTCTTCGCACCAGTGATTTTCCCTCTCTCCCCTTGACTTCTGAGATTGTAAACGCAGTGGGGGTAGGTAACACTCCTGTCATAACTATAAAGGGAAGGGTAACAGCTCTCCTGTGTACAGTACTATAAAATCCCTCCTGGCCAGAGACTCCAAAATCCTTTGACCTGTAAAGGGTTAAGAAGCTCAGGTAACCTGGCTGACACCTGACCCAAAGGACCAATAAGGGGACAAGATACTTTCAAATCTGGGGGTGGGGAAGGCTTTTGTTTGTGCTCTTTGTTTTGGGTGTTGTTCGCTCTTGGGACTGAGAGGGACCAGACATCAATCCAGGTTCTCCACATCTTTCTAAACAAGTCTCTCATATTTCAAACTTGTAAGTAAACAGCCAGGCAAGGCGTGTTAGTTTTCCTTTGTTTTCTCAACTTGTAAATGTACCTTTTACTAGAGTGTTTATCTTTGTTTGCTGTACTTTGAACCTAAGACTAGAGGGGAGTCCTCTGGGCTCTTTAAGTTTGATTACCCAGTAAAGTTATTTTCCATCCTGATTTTACAGATGATTTTTACCTTTTTCTTTAATTAAAAGCCTTCTTTTTAAGAACCTGATTGATTTTTCCTTGTTTTTAGATCCAAGGGGGTTGGATCTGTATTCACCAGGAGTTGGTGGAAGGAAGGAGGGGGGATGGTTAATTTCTCCTTGTTTTAAGATCCAAGGGGTTTGGATCTGTATTCACCAGGGAATTGGTGAAGGTCTCTCAAGGCTACCCAGGGAAGGGAATCAGCTTTGGGATGGTGGCAGCGGACCAGATCTAAGCTGGTAGTTAAGCTTAGAAGTTTTGTACCCTAAAGTTCAAAGTGGGGAAGCAGCCTTGACAACTCCCATTCCCCATCCTGTCTCTTCACCCCTGTCTGTTTCCATCGGCCCTCTGTCAGACTGTCATGCCTTTCTTCTCAGCCCTTGCTCACCTGTAAACCTGTTGGGGAAAGATTTGCTGTGTAAATTAAATTGTACCATATATTGCTCCCTGGAGGGAGTGTATTTGGATGTTCCTGATCCAAGCCACATTAGGGTTCTGGCAATCCTTCAGGAAGGCATGCTAAGAGGGGAGTTGGACCCCAGCCCTTCCTTGTTGCAACAGGAATTGCTGGCGAAAGTTCCCCCCTCCTTGTGGTCGGATCACGCTAACCAGGTCGGGTGCATTGGAACGGCTCGACCTGTTAAGATTCCCCTAAGCCCAGCAAAGTCTCTACCCAGGGTTCAGCAGTACCCTCTTTCAAAACAAGCCGAAGTGGGAATTCGGCTAGTGATTGATTCCTTAATTCAACAAGGGGTTATTGTGCCAACAACTAGCGAATGTAATACCCCCATTCTACCGGTCAAGAAACCAGGCAAGGAGACTTGGTGCTTTGTCCAGGATCTCCATGCTGTTAATGCAGCCATTCTCCCTGTCTTCCCCTTTGTTCCTAACCCTGCAACTATTGTTTCCTCTATTCCCTCTTCTACCACTTATTTTACTGTCATTGATCTCTGTTCAGCTTTCTTTTCTATTCCTATACATGAAGATAGCCAGTATTCGTTTGCTTTTACCTATCAAGGACTCTAATATATTTGGACCAGGCTGCCCCAAGGTTATACCGAATCACCCGCCTTGTTCTCTCAAGCCCTTAAAAGGGACTTAGATGATATTGTGTTCCCAATGAAGTCCACCCTGGTCCAGTATGTAGATGATCTGCTCTTAGCGTCTCCATCTCTAGAAGCTTCCCAGACCGATTCCCTTGTGCTTTTATGGGCACTAGCCCGAAAGGGCCATAAGGCCTTTAAAGCAAAATTGCAGCACTGCCTACTGAGGGTCCATTATTTGGGGCATGACATCTCAGCTGGAGAAAGACACCTGTCCCCTGCACGAGTGCAGGCCATTCTCCAGGTGCCTAGGCCAACCACCAAGAAGCAGATGAGGGGCTTCTTGGGGATGGCCGGGTACTGTAGGCAATGAATCCTCGGGTATGCAGCCATCGTTAAACCTTTACATGAAATGACTCTTGATAGAGTCCCAGAACCCCTTCAGTGGACACCTGAGACCGAGGAAGCCTGTATCCATATTAAAAAGGCGCTTACAAGATCCCCTGCTTTGGGTCTTCCAGACTATCAGAAACCTTTTATTCTTTATTGTCATGAGAGGGAAGGAATAGCCCAGGGGGTCCTTACTCAGACGCATGGCGCTGTTCAACGGCCTGTTGCCTATTATAGCTCCCCTCTGGACCCAGTAGCAACTGGACTTCCTCCTTGCCTCAGGGCAGTGGCTGCAGCTGCAGCCCTTGTAGAGACTTCTGTCACTCTCATTCTGGGATCCCCTTTGTGCGTTGCTATTCCGCATGCAGTAACAGCCCTACTTTTAAAAGGAAGTACCCAGCATCTTCCTAACTCTAAACTTACCAAGTATGAAATGTTACTTATAAATGCTTCTAATGTAACTCTTACTCGTTGTTCTGTCCTCAGCCCTGCCTCTCTTCTCCCTATCGCATCTGATGGGGAACTGCATAATTGTCTCACTGTAACCGCCGAGCTTTCTACCCCCTGAATTGATTTAAAGGATACCCCGCTTCATAATCCCGACCTATTGTTTTATGTAGATGGGTCCTGTCTTAGGAATTCAGCAGGTTCGCTTGTTGCGGGTTATGCTGTTTGCTCTCAACACAAGCCTGTTGAGACTCATTCCCTCCCAGAAGCCCACTCAGCCCAAGTTGCTGAATTAGTGGCCCTTACCCGAGCCTGTACCCTGGCAACGGGAAAATCTGTTACGATTTATACAGATTCTCGGTATGCATTCAGGGTGGTCCATAATTATGGACAGCTCTGGAAACGCTGAGGGTTTCTCACGTCAAAAGGGGGGGAAATTTGTATTGGATCTTATGTTGATGCCCTTCTCTCTGCTCTGCAACTTCCTTCTGCCATAGCGGTTGTGAAGTGTGTTGCTCACCAAAATCCCTATGATGATGTTACTAAAGGAAATGCCTTGGCAGACGCTGATCCAAGCATGCGGCCCTTTCCGGGTCTCCGGCTCCAACTGAGTCTGTTTTTGTCTCACAATCCCCCTCCATAGCTGCTACCTATCAGGATTTAGCTCTCATGCAAGATTCGGCTCCCGAGTCTGAAAAAACCCGATGGAGGCGGGATGGTTATTTTCTACATCCGGATACCTTGTGGCGCTCTCTCACTGGTCGTTTGGTGGCGCCCAAGGCCTTACTCCCCTGCCTTGCCCGTGTGGCCCATGGCATGGCACACATAAGCAAAGGGGGGATGATTGCATCCGTATTGCAGCATTGGTATGCCCCAAATTTTTCTATGATGGTCCAGCAATACTGTAACTCCTGTCCTATCTGCCTACCCCACAATAGTGGCAAACCGGTACAAACCAGGCCTGCTGGGCATCCCACCCCTTGGGGACCCTTTGTAAACATTCAGATTGATTTTATTAGTATGCCTCAATGCTGTTCTTATGAATATGTTCTTGTTTGTGTTTGTATGTATTCCGGATGGGTAGAGGCCTACCCTTGTGTGAAGGCCGATTCCCTCACCGTAGCAAAAAGATTGTTAAAAGACTTCATTCCCCGGTTTGGCCTACCTCTCTCAGTTAACAGCGATAGAGGCACCCACTTTACAGGCCAAATCATGCAACAGATTTGCAAGGCCCTCAACATTTCCCAGCACTTGCATTGTGCTCACCATCCCCAGAGTGCAGGGGCGGTGGAACGGAAAAATGGGGAACTGAAGAACAAGATCTCTAAGATCTGTACGGAAACTGGTTTAAAGTGGCCTGATGCCCTCCCCCTTGCTCTCATGTATATGAGAAGCACTCCCTCGCGTAAGCATGGCCTATCCCCATATGAGATCCTTATGGCCAGGCCCATGAGGATGCCAGTATCCCCTCCCCCACTCCCACACCACTTGGACTTGCAATTAAATGACGATACTATTAAAGCATATTGCCAGACTCTAATATGGTGCGTCAGGTTTCTCCATACACAGGTCCAAAGTGCTCTGCCTGAACCAGCTGATATCCCATGCCACCCCTTACAGCCGGGAGATTGGGTCTACATCAAGGTGCATCAAAGGAAGACTTCCTTGGAGCCCTGCTGGAAAGGCCCTCACCAGATCTTGTTGACCACCCGCACCGGAGTCAAGTGCAAGGGACTAGCTAACTGGGTCCACGCTTCTCACTATAAGCAGGTCTCGCCACCCTTGAACCCAGACGTCGAAAAATTCCATCCTGTAAACCCTATCTTGGGAAGCAGCCCCGGTGTCAGTGACTGTATCCCCTCCCCTGGCCCAGACAAGGAACCCAGATATAACCTCAGGAGGAGAAAATAGATCAACCCACCTCTAGCCTAAAGGCCAAAATAACGCCTTTTACAAGCCCAGTGGTGAGCCTAGCGCCCGCTGGCACCTCGACTGCCATGACCGATCCAACAGCCAGAATAAAGGAATCGGCCATGGTGCGGAAATGGCTCATGCCTTCCATCTGGTTCATATGTGTAACCATGTTTTTATTACTATTGTTGAATTTTCATGATACTTTTATGTTTTTCTGGGCATCTGGAATCACCAGTGCTCCTCTGGTAGCACCCTCCCCCACGGCTGTTGACCAGCCCACAGAACCCCTAAATCCTACCCTGCAGGTAACCTCTCCCCGGTATTGTACTAAACCACGACCATCTCATGGAAAGAAAAGAGATGTTTGCTCAATTAAAACCAGCGAGGCCCAAGAATTTTTGACCACACAGGATATTGAAAATTGGCCCTGGTGGAAAAGGCGGACTATTGTAAATTGGCAGGGAGGAACTTGTGCCTATCGTAATTGGGAGTGCGGAGTTCAATGGTTCGGAGGGTTTCTCCCAGGGGCTGCAATTTGTGCATACGGTCAGGTGCCATCTGGATGTATTGCCCTCCCAAATTGGCTTCCAGATACCGAACACCAGAAGCTCTGGAAGCTCCTTGCTACCTCGAGTTTTCCTCCAACCCTTGACCCCGCCCCTGTGGGTTATCCAGACATAACTAGGCCCGTGCATTCTACCGAAATCCATTGGCCCAGACCCTCCCATCTCAGTGACCTGTTAGAGTTTTGTTCGAGAAATTTATTTTTTTCCGTTCAGAGTAGGTCTTATGAGTGAACTATTGAATGGAAAACAGATGGATTGGTAGAAATAGAAGTATTTGATATTACTACCAATGAGCCCAAAGAATCGGAACTTAAAATTATTGGATTTTATAGAGGAGTAGACATGATGGCCATCCCCGGAATTTGCAACACCTCAATGAGAAAGGGTCCTTTTTGTTATTTAGTCACCCAGTTAATAGATGGTCAAGTATATACCCAAAGGCTCTGTTCAGTTTCAAGGAATTTTAATTGTGTTCAAATAATCCCTGTAACCACTAATGTAACCTGTACCCTATTACAGTATGTCCCTCCCTATGTTTTTAGGGTTAATGATACCTGAAAATATATGAATGTATTTGGGCAACAAATGTGGTATAAGACTAAACCAAAAAGGGATATATATGGAAATCGATGGACCATAATTAATGCCACACTGGGGACCATAAGATTCATGTTACCCTTATCTAGCTTCCAAGTTACCTCTAAATATTACAACTGTTCGCGAAGGGCTGCTCTCCGAATAGCTCAGCAAAGGGCCTGGGCTTTCCCCAAAAGGAAAAGGGATTTGACTGGACACCTGTGGGATGGGGCCAATAGCGCAGCTGCAATTTGGAATATCCAAAACAGCCAACAGCATGAAGAAAAATTGGGCCAATTGGAAAAGGCCACTGAGTTCATTTATTACAGGGGCACAACTAACCCAGGTGCAGGCCGGGGTGGGTGAGTTACATATCATTTCTGCCCTTAGTTCCTTAACCCAGAGGCTGCTAGCAGAGATGGTCTGGAACGTCACTGGTATTGGGGAGGCATCGTGGTGGGACATGGCATGTTCGGAAGTCCAAGACTTTCTGAATGACCAGTTAACGGCCATATGGAATGACCTTGAGCATCAGGCCTGGCCCACTGCCCTCACAGACACCTCAGGGGTACCATCTAACCTGTGGCCATGGAGACATACCTGGAGGTTTTCAGAGTGGAAATGTGTACAGTCCCAATGCTCCTTCCATAGCACTGGGATCATGGAGACCGCTCATATCACCGCGGCAATTATGAGCACTATGAACACCACGCGCATTGTCCTGGAGTATATGCAGAGCCAGAACATGCCAAAGCAAAACCAGGCGAGGAGGCGATTGCAGCAATTGCAGCGATTGCAGCACGGCGACGACAGTGATGAGGAAATTGACATGGACATAGACCTCTCACAAAGTACAGGCCCCAGCAATGTGGAAATCATGGTGTTACTGGGGGAGGTTCATGGCGTGGAATGCCGATTCTGGGCCTGGGAAACAAGCACAGACTGGTGGGACCGGATCGTGTTGCAGGTATGGGATGATTCCCAGTGGCTGCGAAACTTTCGCATGCGTAAGGGCACTTTCATGGAACTTTGTGACTTGCTTTCCCCTGCCCTGAAGCGCCAGAATACCAGGATGAGAGCAGCCCTCACAGTTGAGAAGCGAGTGGCAATAGCCCTGTGGAAGCTTGCAACGCCAGACAGCTACCGGTCAGTCAGGAATCAATTTGGAGTGGGCAAATCTACTGTCTGGGCTGCTGTGATCCAAGTAGCCAACACAATCAAAAACCTGCTGATCTCAAGGGTAGTGACTCTGGGAAACGTGCAGGTCATAGTGGATGGCTTTGCTGCAATGGGATTCCCAAACTGTGGCGGGGCAATAGAC
Organism: Malaclemys terrapin pileata; assembly: GCF_027887155.1. Lineage (NCBI taxonomy): Eukaryota > Metazoa > Chordata > Testudines > Emydidae > Malaclemys > Malaclemys terrapin. Next base: position 345,994,323 of record NC_071505.1, on the reverse strand, counting down.
GGAACCCATATCCCTATCTTGTCACTGGAGCACCAAGCCACCGAGTACATAAACCACAAGGGGTACATTTCAATGATGCTGCAAGCCCTGGTGGATCACAAGGGACGTTTCACCAACATCAATGTGGGATGGCCGGGAAAGGTACATGATGCTCACGTCTTCAGGCACTCTGGTCTGTTTCAAAAGCTGAAGGAAGGGACTTTCTTCCCGGACCAGAAAATAACTGTTGGGGATGTTGAAATGCCTATCGTGATCCTTGGGGACCCAGCCTACCCCTTAATGCCATGGCTCATGAAGACGTACACAGGCAGCCTGGACAGTAGTCAGGACCTGTTCAACTATAGGCTAAGCAAGTGCCGAATGGTGGTAGAATGTGCATTTGGACATTTAAAAGCGCGCTGGCGCAGTTTACTGACTCGGATAGACCTCAGCGAAGCCAATATTCCAATTGTTATTGCTGCTTGCTGTGCGCTCCACAATATCTGTGAGAGTAAGGGGGAGACATTTATGGCGGGGTGGGAGGTTGAGGCAAATCGCCTGGCCGCTGATTACGCGCAGCCAGACACCAGGGCAGTTAGAAGAGTACAGCAGGGCGCAGGGCGCATCAGAGAAGCTTTGAAAACCAGTTTTGTGACTGGCCAGGCTACGGTGTGAAACTTCTGTTTGTTTCTCCTTGATGAACCCTTCCCCCCCCCTCCGGTTCACTCTACTTCCCTGTAAACTAACCACCCTCCCCTCCCCCCTTCGAGCACCGCTTGCAGAGGCAATAAAGTCATTGTTACTTCACATTCATGCATTCTTTATTAATTAATCACACAACTAGGTGGATAACTGCCAAGGTAGCTCGGGAGGGGTGGGGGAGGAGGGAAGGGAAAGGATACACTGCAGTTTAAAACTTTAAAATTTTAACACTTATTGAAGGCCAGCCTTCTGATGCTTGGGCAATCATCTGGGATGGAGTGGCTGGGTGGCCGGAGGCCCCCCCCACTGCATTCTTGGGCGTCTGGGTGAGGAGGCAATGGGACTTGGGTAGGAGGGGTGTTGGTTACACAGGGGCTGTAGCAGTGGTCTCTGCTCCTGCTGCCTTTCCTGCAGGTCAACCATACGCTGGAGCATATCAGTTTGATGCTCCAGCAGCCGGAGCATCGACTCTTGCCTTCTGTCAGCAAGCTGACACCACCTATCCTCTTCAGCCCGCCACTTGCTCTCTTCAGCCTGCGATTCAGCCCACCACCTCTCCTCTCGTTCATATTGTGCTTTTATGCACTCTGACATTGACTGCCTCCACGCATTCTGCTGAACTCTGTCAGCGTGGGAGGACATCTGGAGATCCGAGAACATATCATCCCGAGTCCGCCGTTTTCTCCTACTAATCTTAACTAGCCTCTGTGAAGGAGAAACATTTGCAACTGGTGGAGGAGAAGGGAGAGGTGGTTAAAAAGACACATTTTAGAGAACAATGGGTACACTCTTTCACATTAAAGTTTGCTGTTCACATTACACAGCACATGTGTTTTCGTTACAAGGTCGCATTTTTCCTCTTATATTGAGGGCCTGCCAGTTTGGTGTGAGAGATCACTCACACAGTGCCAGGCAACAGAATTCGGCTTGCAGGCAGCCATGGTAAGCCACCGTCTTTTGGCTTTTTTAACCTTCGTAACATGTGGGAATGGTTTCAAACAGCAGCGCCCTCATTTCCCATACCAAGCACCCGTTGGGTTGGCCATTTAAAATGGGTTTGCAATGTAAAAGGAGGGGCTGCGGTTTCAGGGTTAACATGCAGCACAAACCCAACTACCCCCCCCAGACACACACACAATTCTCTGGGATGATCACTTCACCCCTCCCCCCCACCGCGTGGCTAACAGTGGGGAACATTTCTGTTCAGCCAAGCAGGAACAGGCACCTCTGAATGCCCCCTTAATAAAATCACCCCATTTCAACCAGGTGACCGTGAATGATATCACTCTCCTTAGGATAACAAAGAGAGATAAGGAATGGATGTTGTCTGCATGCCAGCAAACACCGGGACCATACGCTGCCATGCTTTGTTATGCAATGATTCCAGACTACGTGCTACTGGCCTGGCGTGGTAAAGTGTCCTACCATGGCAGACGGGATAAGGCAGCCCTCCCCAGAAACCTTTTGCAAAGGCTTTGGGAGTACATCAAGGAGAACTTTCTGGAGATGTCCCTGGAGGATTTCCGTTCCATCCCCATACACGTTAACAGACTTTTCCAGTAGCTGTACTGGCCGCGATTGCCAGGGCAAATTAATCATTAATCATTAAACACACTTGCTTTTAAACCATGTGTAATACTTACAAAGATACACTTACCAGAAGTCCCTTGTGTGCCCTCAGGGTCTGGGAGCACGCCTTGGGTGAGTTCGGGGGTTACTGGTTCCAGGTCCAGGGTGATAAACATATCCTGGCTGTTGGGGAAACCGGTTTCTCCGCTTCCTTGCTGTGAGCTATCTTCATTGTCTTCATCATCATCTTCCCCGTACCCGGAACCCGCTTCCCTGTTGCGTGATTCTCCATTGATGGAGTCAAAGCACACGGTTGGGGTAGTGGTGGATGCACCTGCTAGCTTGGCATGCAGCTCCGCGTAGAAGTGGCATGTTTGCATCTCTGCCCCGGACCTTCCGTTTGCCTCTGTGGCTTTGTGGTAGGCTTGCCTTAGCTCCTTAATTTTCACACAGCACCCTGTTATGACCTCTGTCCTTCATGGCCTTTGAGACTTTTTCTAATATTTTGCCATTTCGTTTACTGCTACGGAGTTCAGCTAGCACTGATTCGTCTCCCCATTTGGTGAGCAGATCCCGTACCTCCCGTTCGGTCCATGCTGGAGCTCTTTTGCGATCCTGGGACTCCATCATGGTTACCTGTGCTGATGAGCTCTGCGTGGTCACCTGTGCTCTCCACACTGGGCAAACAGGAAATGAAATTCAAAAGTTCGCGGGGCTTTTCCTGTCTACCTGGTCAGTGCATCTGAGTTGAGAGTGTTGTCCAGAGCGGTCACAATGAAGCACTGTGGGATAGCTCCCGGAGGCCAATAACGTCAAATTCCGTCCACACTACCCCAAATCCAACCCGCAAAGGCTGATTTCAGCGCTAATCCCCTCGTCGGAGATGGAGTAAAGAAACCAGTTTAAAGGGCCCTTTAAGTCGAAAAAAAGGGCTTCATCGTGTGGACGTGTCCAGGCTTAATTCGATTTAACGCTGCTAAATTCGACCTAAACTCGTAGTGTAGACCAGGCCCTAGCCAATTTACAGTCGGTGCTCCTGAAATAACACCCAATATTTGGATTGGATTAGGAAATCAGTGGACTCTCTGGCCATTGGAACCCCCACAGCTTTAATGTATACGTAAACTTAAACCAGGAGAGATAGACACTGTTCATGACAATGTTTGTTGGGAGGGTGAGGGATTGGGGACCCTCCTGACAGGAGATGTAATTTTCCAGGCCAATGACAGCTCTGTGATTGTCAAAGCTCATATCATGCACGACACCCATTTTAACCTCTCCACAACTGCTGGTAGCCAGGTTATCTATTGGCCAGCGGATAAAAGATTTCAATCCACTCTCTGGTATGAGATGCTCTTTAACTGGACCTCCCTAGTGCCCGACCGTTTCCAGAATTTGCTTTTATTGTTACCCGAGATCCAGAAAATTTCTGACTTACAGGGACAAATTCACATCCTTGGGAATGTATATCAAATCGAAAAAGGTGCCTTTCAGACAGCCTATAGACTGTCTTCCTTGTGCACTAGTCAAGACATGCTGTGTGCAGTAACCAAAATTATACACGAACCCACCGTATTGTTGAAATAGGTGGATTAACTGCTGTACTAGGATTGCTTGTTTTGGGATTGTGCCTTTGCTATTGCTGTTGTAAGGGATATTGCTGTGCCTGTAATTTTTCTGCTAGATCTACTTCAAGAGAACATGACCTTAATGATTGTTAATGAGATTTATGATAAAAGTTGGGATGAGAAAAGGGAAAAGGAAAGGGAGGAAATTAAAGGGCTCATAAATATGGAAATTTAGGCCGACGGTGATGCCGAATAGGCATCTAAGGGGGGATTGTGGTGGAAAAATTGCTAGGGTCTGAACTTTAGTTGGCTAGGGCCAGAACTTTGGTTCAGACCTGGGCATTAGTTAAGTTTACTGGAGAAGAGGGGATTTAGAGGCAGGGTGAAGGAAAAGTACAAAAGCAGAACTATCTATAATCACAAGGCCTATGATTCATAACTACCCCGGATAATGTTAGGAAGCTTGAAAACCGCAAAAGGAAAACTGAAAAACAGGAAAGTTTGCTAAGCTAAATTCCCTTTTATGGAGAAAGAAGAACAGGAGTACTTGTTTCAGAGTAGCAGCCGTGTTAGTCTGTATCCACAAAAAGAAGAACAGGAGTACTTGTGGCACCTTAGAGACTAACAAATTTATTAGAGCATAAGCTTTCGTGCAACCACACATCACTGAACAAAACCACTAACCCAGGAACCTATCCTTGTAACAAAGCCCGATGCCAACTCTGTCCACATATCTATTCAAGTGACATCATCATAGGACCTAATCACATCAGCCATACCATCAGGGGCTCGTTCACCTGCACATCTACCAATGTGATATATGCCATCATGTGCCAGCAATGCCCCTCTGCCATGTACATTGGCCAAACCGGACAGTCTCTACGCAAAAGAATTAATGGACACAAATCTGACATCAGGAATCAAAATACTCAAAAACCAGTGGGAGAACACTTTAACCTGTCTGGTCATTCAGTGACAGACCTGCGGGTGGCTATATTACAACAGAAAAACTTCAAAAACAGATTCCAAAGAGAGACTGCTGAGCTAGAATTGATATGCAAACTAGACACAATCAACTCCGGTTTGAATAAGGACTGGGAATGGCTGAGCCATTACAAACATTGGATCTATCTCCCCTTGTAAGTATTCTCACACTTCTTAACTGTCTGTACTGGGCTAGCTTGATTATCACTTCAAAAGTTTTTTTTCTCTTAATTAATTGGCCTCTCAGAGTTGGTAAGACAACTCCCACCTGTTTATGCTCTCTGTATGTGTGTATATATATCTCCTCAATATATGTTCCATTCTATATGCATCCGAAGAAGTGGGCTGTAGTCCACGAAAGCTTATGCTCTAATAAATTTGTTAGTCTCTAAGGTGCCACAAGTACTCCTGTTCTTCTTTTTGCGGATACAGACTAACACGGCTGCTACTCTGAAACCTTTTATGGAGAATGTATTACAAACATGGCAATAATGTTGGTACGAAAGTATGTGAGGAATGTATTCCAAATATGGCAATAATGTTGATAAGAAAGTATGCATTACTAATTGTGGTTTTGTGCTATATAAGCTACCCCAAAAATCTGTAGGGGTGGGATTGCCAGTTCGCTGGTACCCCCCACCCTCCATGCATGCATGGTAAGAAAGAGGCCTCAGGCGATTCTAATCCAAACACAACACATGGTCGATTTTCCACGACACTGTGTTATAAACATTGCAGATTAAACAGATTAAAAAATTTTATTAAGATGATGTTTAAAAAAAAAGTGAACGGTACAGAGTTTAAGCGTAGAAGTTTCTGGTGATCAGGGAATAATGTACAGATTATTGAGGGGTGCAAAATTCGGTTTAAGATCGGATGGCGTAAGGAATACACTACAACTGCAGGACAACTCTTGCTTTTGTCAACAGCCTGCCAGGAAATCAGACACACTTGGGAAAGTCAGGTATAGTAACATCATTATATTCGTACTCTTCATCATCCTAATTACAGGACTTTTGCTGCATTCATCTCTAGACAACAGGTTGCACAGTGATTTACCCTAGGGGTACGCAGAGGTCTTCCAGCACATACGTCAACTCATCTAGCTATTTGCCTCATCAAGCTACGTAAAAAGCACTAGAGAAGGCACTACAAACTAAACTTTCATACCGACAGTGACTTCTTTATACTGGTCTATATACTATACACTGAAATGTAAGTACAATTGTAAGATTTTGGGGTTGGCACAATCACAGCTCTGTCCACCAGTAAAGGTTTTCCTGCCCCTGTCCCCTCTCCTCTTTCTTAGCAGGCTTAATTATACCTTAATTATAACAGATCCCAATGCAGATTTTGGCCCCGTTGTGTTAGGGGCTGTACTTATGGGAGGGGGGCGGCTGTGCCAACCCCCAAAAGCTTACAATCTAGGGCAGACAAAGGTTGGTAGAAGAAAGAGAGATAAAAGTAACTTGCCCATTGTCACACACAGCAGGCCAGGGGCAGAGCTTGGAGGAAAGCCTTGGTCTCTTGACTCCCAATCAACTGCCTCATCCACTCACCCACCCTCCCCCTTGGTCCCATAGCTACTGGACAGGTGTAACTGCGGGCAGATTTGTATCATTGTCTAAACCAGTGGCTCTCAACCTTTCTAGACTGCTCTACCCCTTTCAGAAGTTGGATTTGTCTTGTGTAACCTCAAGTTTCACTACTTGCTTACAAAATCAGACATAAAAATACAAAACTGACACAGCACACTTACTGATAAATTGCTCACTTTCTCATTTTCAGTATATAATTATAAAATAAATTAATTGGCATATAAATATTGTACTTACATTTGTACTCTGTACCATATACTTTTTTTAAAACATCATCTTAATAAAAAATTTTAATCTGTTTAATCTGCAATGTTTATAACACAGGAACAGCTGGAATTTATCTAAGAAACCTCCCTGCTGACTTTCACGTTCAGATTTAATGATTTAATTTCAGGTTAGTTAAACAGAAATTGAAGGGTACCGTGTAAAAGTGAAATCTCTGCAGGCTGCGTGGAAACTTTTTAAAGACCCCTGTAACAGGGTGCTGGCCTAAGAGGCACTGAACCAGCCCCTGTTAGCTCAGCTCCTGCTAGCTCAGCTCCCATTAAGGGGAAGTAATTGGAGCTGGCAGGGTGTGGCTCATTAAAGGGCTGCAAGGTAATCACTTGTGAGCTTTATGGGGGAAGGCCTATAAAGCTAGCAGGAAGGAACAGGGAAAGGGGGACAGGAAAAGGAGGCGTTAGGGATCGCTGTTCCCACCTAGCTACCATAGCTAGCTGTTCCCCAGGTGGCTACCTGAGTAATACTGAAGCGTACAGAACTGTATATAGGTGGTGGTGGAAATGCACGCAGAGAAATAAAAGGCACTGGGGTTTGCAAAAGACTGGTCTCTGACTGATTTGTACCACGAGCAAGGAAGGGCTCGTCTACAACCCCATAATAGAGGCTCAATTTAAATGTATACCTCAAATTAAAAAACATAGTAAGAGAACCAAAAAAGAGCCACCGTGGTTAAACAACAAAGTAAAAGAAGCAGTGAGCGGCAAAAAGGCATCCTTTAAAAAGTGGAAGTTAAATCCTAGTGAGGAAAATAGAAAGGACCATAAACACGGGCAAATGAAGTGTAAAAATATGATTTGGAAGGTGTAGCGGGTTGGTTACCCCGCTCCTGCCCCGAAGGGCTTAAAACAGCCCTGGGAGAGGGCTGTGGCAGGGAAAACAGCTAATAGGCTGATTGGGGAAGCAGCCGCATCTGGGCCATGCCCCAATCAGGCCTCAGCTGGGCCTACATAAGAGGCTGGGAGCCAGGAGCTCAGCAGTCTCTCTCTAGCTGTAGAGGGAGATGGACCTGGCTGCAGGGACCAGAGCAGAGTACCTGAGTGGAGCAGGGCTGAGGAAAGGCTGAGGAGCAGGGGAGGCTCCAGCCTGGAAAGCCCCAGGTTGCAGCCTAGCAGAAGGCCAAGGGGTACTGGGGGTTGCAGAGGGCAATCCAGGAGTAGGCAAAGGCAGCAGGTCCAAACCCAACCTTGCCAGTGATGAGTAGGCTGATACTGCAGTCTGCCCCAGGGTGCGGGCACTAGACGATGACAGGCTGTAGCCTTATACTGAGGCGAGGTGGGGATAGTGGGTGGGGGCTCCCTGGGGAGGGAGACCCTGAGACAAAGGGGTTACTGCCAAGGGGCAGCACCCCAGATAACGGGGGTCGGGGAGGGACACGGAGGGCCAAGCGGCAGTGGGACACTGGCCTGCAGAGGGCGCTCCGGAGGCTGGACATGCTAATTCCCAGAGACAACCAGCAGGAGGCACCGCAGGGGTGAGTCCCGCATCGCTACAGAAGGCCAAAAAAGAATTTGAAGAACAATTAGCCAAAAACTCAAAAAGTAATAGCAATTTTTTTTAAGTACATCAGAAGCAGGAAACCTGCTAAACAATCAGTGGGGCCACTGTATGATTGAGGTGCTAAAGGAGCACTCAAGGATGATAAGGCCATTGCAGAGAAACTAAATGAATTCTATTCATCGGTCTTCATGGCTGAGGATGTGAGGGAGATTCCCAAGCCTGAGCCATTCTTTTTAGGTGACAGATCTCTCCCAGATTGAGGTATCATTAGAGGAGGTTTTGGAACAAATTGATAAATTAAACAGCAATAAATGACCAGGACCAGATGGTATTCATCCCCGAGTTCTGAAGGAACTCAAATCTGAAATTGCAGGACTACTACCTGTAGTCTGTAAACTATCATTTAAATCAGCTTCTGTACCAGATGACTGGAAGATAGCTAATGTGACACCATTTTTTAAAAAGCTGTTTTGCAGAATTCAGGAGGCTCTGAGGAGGGAGGAGCAAAGACATGGTGCACTAGGGGGAGTGGAACTGGGCAGGAAGGGGTGGTCTGGGGATGGAGCAGGGGCAGAAAGAGGTGGGGTGAGAGTGGGATCTTAGGGGAAGGGGTGAGTGGGTGTGGGGCCTGGGGCAGAGCCGGGGGTTGAGCCGCTCTCCCCTCCCCCTCAGCACTTTTGAAAGTCGGTGCCTACGATATTAAGCCAGCAATATCCAGTGGGGTTAGAAACTGTTTAGTCTAGATGTTGCCCAGTCTAATCAGGCTGAGAGTTTAGACTGTATGCTTTTTTCTTTTGGTAACTAACTCTGACTTATTGCTTAACTCTTATCGTCACTTAAAATCTATCTTTGTAGTCAAGAAATTTGTTTAGCTTTACCAGTGAGTTTGCCTGAAGTGCATGACAAATGTGCTCAGGTATGGCTCAGGCTCAGGCTTTGTAAGGCTAGCGTATGTCCACTTTCCATTGTTGAAGTGGTGAACCAACTAATACATTTGCACTGCCCATCTTGAGCAGAGCAAGGTGGTATATTCCTGGGGTACAAGGCTGGAAGCTGGGGGAATTTGGCTGGTGCCCTTCTCTGTGTGATCCATGAGTGGCTCTGGGAGCATTCATGCGATATAGCTGGGTGTGGGGCTCCACAGGCTGCTGTGCTGAGTGATCACAGCGCCTGGAGGGGTTTGCTGCTGGTCACTAGCAAGGCATTGTGAGACAGCCCAGGCTGGAGAGAGTTTTGGGGGCACAGTGGTCCCACAGTCCCAGGCTGCACCCTGGGAATCCCGTCACACTTATCCAGTTCCGGTGTCCTCCTGATGGCCCAATCTGGCTATTCAGAATATCCATACACACGCCCTGCCCCTTGCTGGAATACGTCAGCTGCCATGGTAGTGGTGAGGCCTACCTATGCTGTTACTAATTAGACCCCATGCAATCCCAGGACATTCAGTGGGCAGGCAGGTGAGTAAAGTAGCCCAGAATTGGACCTTTGATTTCATGAGTTAAAAATGTTATCTTCTGAGCAAATTTGATATGAAAGTGACTGAGAGATATAGACATGGGACCCCACAAACTGTCCTGTTACAGATTCACCTGGCCGAGAGACAGATTAAACCATCTACTGTATTCATGAAAATACTTTGACTTAGTTCATTTCTTAGTCTTGTACTGAAGTCATCAAAAGTCGGTACAAAGTGCTAGCATGACAGGAATACAAGTAATTAGTTATCTAACAGGCACCACTTTATAGCTCTACCATTGTAAAACAAATCCTACCTGGACTAGAACTATGAGCTTTCATTTCGATCTATTCATTGATAACGTATAATCAAAGCTTGCCCAAGCAGGTACCAGTGACACTCCCTCCATGTTCCTGGTTTCCCTTTGGAACGCTGGCAGCATAGCAGGACGGCTTTGGACCTGGCAAGTCCCATCACCATGATTTGTGTTAGAGAGAAAAAGTGAGTAACACGAATAGGACAAATTAGAAACCAGCAAACAGCTTCAGAGCAGCAACGTGGATCAGGATGACGGATCCTCCAAACAGTGAAGGGCTCAGCTCACTGGGGAAGGCCGGGCCGCCTCTGGTAGCTGTTAATAGGAAAAAGCAGATCAAAGAATTGATAGGAAATTATTTCACACAGACAGATCCTTAAAGCTGGACAGAGCTGCTTCCTCCCCCTCAACCTGCTTGTTCCTTTGGTATCCATCATTAATGAGCACCTTTCACCCAAGCCAGTCCCAGAGGCTCTGATTTGGGAAGGGAGCGTCGGCTCTGGGGTGGTCCATCAAGCAGGCTGTCCCAGGGTCAGGGGCACTGGAAGTCCTGGGTCTATGACTCCCAGGCAGCCCCCCAGCCAAGCTGCCATGGAGCCAGGTGGGTGATCTGGCCAGAACCCAGGCAGCGTTCTGACAGAACAGTGTCGAAATCAAACCAGCTCTGCAAAAGGTGAAGAATTTGATGATTTGTCACATTCCAATGAGAAAATATTTTGAGATTTTTTCTGATCTGCTCTGGTAAAATAGTCCTGTTTAGTCCTTTGGGAGGATGTAGTTCCACTGGGGCTAGAATGGGGCTAGTTATGAGAGGAGGGAGATGGAAACACACTTGTGGTGTTGGGTTAGGGGATGTGTGTTCAGTTTATAGTTCAGAACACTGAAGATGAATCTTTAGGGCTCGAAGGGGTTATTCTCCTTAAATTTTCTTTTCTGAAATCAACTGCGCCTGGAATTGAGTCAGACGTGAAGGTGCCCAGATACTAGTCATGAGCTCCCTACAAGTACCTGGATAAATAGACAGAACACACAGTTAACCCCACTTATTTCTCAACTGGTTTCATGTGACATGTTTGCCTGGTGGGGTTGCTCTCTGCTCTGCACTTCAATAGAGAGGGTGAGACATTTTCAAAAGAATGAAAACAAAAATGTTCTTTCTTACCAGAGTTGTAAACACATGTTTGGGTCATCTTTCCTACAGCACAAACAGAGAGGGTCAATGAAATGGGATCTGCCCAGGTAGAAATTTCAGCTGAATTCTACTATTTCCAAAGAAACACAGGAACTGTTGGACAGGATCTAGCCTGGTATACTGTCCCTGATTGAGGTGAGACCCAGCTGTAACAGGGGAAGCTGCAAGAAACCCCAGAGGGGAATAACATACACATAGAGGAAATTTCTTCCCCAGCCCGGGCAGTTAGTGAATGTCTTTTGTCCTCAGGCCTAAGGGTTTATTGCCCTTTTAAAAACAATTAGTTTATCCTATGTAACATAACTTTGGAGATTCTGTCTATATCAATGGCTAATTCTCTTTTTTAATTCTACTGAGCTCTTGGAGTCATGGAAACGTTGTGGCAATGAGCTCCACAAGTTAAGCCTGCATTCTATATAACAGGGCACACCCTTTAACTAGTGATAAATTACACACTGCCATTTCCCCATCTCATTTATTATTTTGTATATCTCCATGTTTCCTTTTATGTCTTTTCTCTTAGCTCAATCATCCCAATCCCTCCCATAGAAACCTCTCCAGATCTCTGGTCATTTTCACCCCTTGTCTCTGAACTCTTTCTCCACCCCCCCAATAAATCTTTTAGAGCTCGGTGATCAGAACCAAACCTAGTATCCCAGGGAAGAGTGCCCCATTGATTCATGCAATGATGTTATAATTAAGGCCGCGAGTCTGTCCCGGAGGTCATGGAAGTCACAGATTCCGTGACTTCTGAACTTGGTAGGTGCAACTGAACCCAAGACCACCTGAGCAGCATGGGAGACTCCAGTGCCAGCCACACTGCCCTCCCCCCACAGCAGCGGTCCCGGGCCAGCAGGGACGCCCCCCGCCAGCAGCAGCAGGGATGATCCCGGGCTACCCCTCCCCTCCCCCGAGCACCAGCGGGTGCCCCGGAGGCCCCAAGAACACCCAAGATTTAGTCTGGGGTATATAGTACAAGTCATGGACAGATCACAAGGCCGTGAATTTTTGTTCATTACCTGTGACTTCTCCATGACTTTTACTTAAAAAACCAAAAACCCATGACTAAATCTTAGCCTTAGTTCTAATATCTCCACATTATTCTCCATCCCATCATTCCCAATGCATGGTAACGTTTTGTTTGCTTTATAGACCTAGAAGCACATTGAACAGAGGTTTTTACTGAGATTTCCACCGAGCTCACCACAATGCTGCCCAGGTTTCCTTCTGAGTTGATACAGCTCATTAACAATCCAGTGAAATTACCCCTCACAATGGGCGCTACCTTGAATGTGTGTCAGTGAATTTCACCTGATGTTGCGTTGCCCATTCACCCAACTCGGTTAGATCTCTCTGACATTCCTCACCGTCGTCCCTAGTCCTGACTGCCCCGAATAATGTGCCATCTGCACACTGGGCCACCCCCTGCTCCCTTCCCACAGCCTCTGGGTTTGCTGTGCCATGTCTGAGGAGCCACAGCTGCTCTGTCAGGGCTCCTGCGGACTCTCTAGGGGGCGTGTGTGTGTTGAAGACTCGCAGTGGTTTGGGGCCTTCACCTGCCTTTCTAGTGCTCCCATCGCCATAACGTCTAGGCACCTTCTCTTTCCTCAGTGAGCACTTGGGACCCAGTGTCCACCCACCCCAGCCCGAGCCCTCTCTAGCAGCAAGAGTCGTGGCAGCCTGTCTCCCTCAGCCCTGGTGGCAAGTCCCCAAGTCAGCGTCCCTCTCATCAGCTCTCCCTGAAGTGGGGTTTTCAAATTCATTACAGTAAATAGCCCCACACAAATATTTCTCGTGTTCAGCCCAGTACTCACCGCCCAGGTACGCGCAGTTAAAATAGCTGCAGTTCTGCTTTGTGCTCTGGAGGACAAAGTGGTTACTCCCTCGTCCTGGTAACACGCTGAATATCTCATAGGCTGGGATTAACACTTCTTCTTGGGAACGATTATATGACATGTCCTGGATATTCACGCCAAAGCACGTGTGGATGGTGAAGAATGTGGCCTTGCCAAAACTTTCAGCCACTGTTCTATTAATAGATGAAGAGGCAAAGAATCCAAACCTGATCTTACCCGATCCCTTGTAGTTAGAAGTTTCATTAACCCCCCGGTACACCGTCGTTTTATACATCGCACCACACTTTCCTCCTGCGTCCTTCCATAAGAGCTGCAAAGCTCTTGTCAAATAATAATGAAAGGCTTTGAACTGGAAACTGGCCATGTAAGCAGCTCGAGATCTGTTAGTCCCACTCACTGCATCATTAAATAGAGTTGGAAAAATGCTGCCGTTGTATGGCCTGTGGTCAGTATAGGCTACTATGGCTATTCCATACTCATCCTCAAAGCCGTCGGGGGGAGAAATCGTTGTTTTCACACGGTTCCATTTTTCTGTTGCCTTTTCCCACAGCGGGCTAAACGGAGACATTTCCAGCTGTAGCAGTCCAGATGCTTCTTTAGCCATTTCTTCAGCACATCCTAGATATTGGTCATCAAAAGCATCTTCCATCATGTTCAGCTCCACCTGACATTTTGCCTGGGAGAATAAAGGAAGCATATGGTGGCATTAGCATTTGTGTTACTATAGCAACTAGAAGTCACACCCAGGATCGGGGCCCTATTGTACTCAGTCCTGTACAAATACACTAAGAGATGGTCTCTGCCCTTAGGAGCTTACCTCTAAATAGACAAGACAGAGGAAAAGTGGGAGAAAGGGATGGAACATAGAGGCAAAATCCTCAGTGTGTTGCATGGCAAATGTTATGTTAGCTTCATGATTTTTTTCTGGGGGGGGGGGGTGGCACACCCAAGGACCAGCAAGCCCTGTAATCATTGCAGATGCATTTTTAGTTTACTGGGGACTTTTAGTGTAATAGATATATTGTGGGTAGAGGGAGGTTAGGAAGAAAGGCAGGAAGGGATACATTAATAAGGAAGACAAAGCAGGGGGAACAAGAGACATGGGAGGGAGGGAGCTAGGAGAGACTGAGATCCCAATCCACTCCCACGGGAATATCTAGAAACCCCCCTCATTAAACTCACTGGGAGTCAGTGGGTTGCCATCGCTGTATGCCAGCCATGCACTGCATGCTCCAAGGCTGGTGGTGCCCATGGGAAGGTTTCATCCAGGATACAACCCCCAAATGCATATGGAGGACGGCAACACTGTTGTGGTGGAGCAGACCTTGGCTGCTGGTCAGAGGGTCCCTGGACTGGAACCCAGTTTAGTGGGAGGGCTGGGGTTCCCCTACCAGTCACTGCAAAATGTGGCGTGGGGCCCTGAATAGACAAAAACTGTCGGAGGTGGTCTCAGAGCACTTCGTCCTGCCTCAGCACACAAGGCTGCACTAGATAACCTCTCGAGGTCCCTTCCAGCCCTGCATGTCTATGGGTCTAAGGCAGTATGGCTGCCTGCATAGCCTTGAGCAGAAACACGAGAAAACACAGAGTGTTTCACTGGCAAAGCTCAAGAGTTTACCTGAGGGATTCCCAGCCAGGTCTGAAGACAGAAATATGTCAAGGGGATCAGCAGAGGCCTCAGCATTGTTCCAACTTCCCCAGTGCAGCTGCAGGAGAATCCATCAGGAACATCAGTGGGGATTTGGGGAAAGAACACATCAAACCCAAACATCCTCCCCATTGTGTCACTGTGATCTGTTGTTCCACATTCAGTGACTGGGCTTTCTCAGGCAGGAATTGCTATCTCATGGACTGCAGCCCGGCCGTAATGGAGGTTGGTTTGACCCTGAAATACAGTTCTCAGCTGGACGGGTGGGGAGTAGCTGTGGGGAAATCCTGCTTTCACTTCCTAAAGCATTCTGGGGGGTGGAAATACTGTACCTAGGGCTGCTGTGTTTACTCGAAACTCCTGCACAATACACAGAACCCAACAGGCCGGGCAGGTCTGTCGATCGTATCCTAGAGCAGCGGTTTTCGAACTTTTGTAGTGGTGACTCCTTTCACACAGCAACTCTCTGAGTGTGACCCACCCCCGATATAAATTAAAACACTTTTTTATATATTTAACACTATTATAAATGCTGGAGGTGAAGTGGGGTTTGGGATGGAGGCTGACAGCTTGCAACCCCCCAGGTCATAACCTCGTGACCCCCTGCGGTGTCGGCTGACCTTGCCTAGTCACACGGTGTTAATACTCCGGAGCAGTGGTTCTCAAACTTTTGTACTGGTGACCCCTTTCACATAGCCAGCCTCTGAGTGCGACCCCCCCTTATAAATTAAAAACACTTTTTTATATATTTAACATCATTATAAATGCTGGAGGTGAAGCGGATTTGGGATGGAGGCTGGCAGCTTGCGACCCCCCATGTAATAACCTCACGACCCCCTGAGGGGTCCCGACCCCCAGTTTGAGAATCCCTGCTCCAGACCTTTGTCTCTATTAGGGTTTTACAGCATTGCAGCTAAAGCACCATAGTTCTCCTCCTGTGGAATGCTAGTGCTTTACCCTCGGGCTCAGCCGGAACAAACATTTGTGAAGTGTCTAAATTAGCATTTTAAAGCTGTCTGTTAGGTGGGTTAACTGGCAATCAGTGAACTCCACTCAAATTAGGACTTCAAAACTCCTGTCTAAACATACCCATGTGTGTAAGTGTAAGTGGGGGAATGGTCCTGCTGTTGTGGGGAACTTTCCTGGCTTCTGCAAAAGGATAAGTCCTCACCCCAGCCCCCTTTACCCAGAGCTCTGCCTGACCTCAAGGACTCCCCTTCCACTCTCCTGTGTGGCAGAGTCCTCGTAACCAGACATGCCAAACCCATGGGGGAAAAATGCAGAAATTGGACTTGTTTTTGGCTTAATTGGCTTGTGAGTTGCTTGTTGGCTAAATTTTGGCTTGTAGTTTGTTGTAACTTGTTGCTTCTTTTGTTTTGATCGGCTCCTGGCCAGCAGGGACAAGGGGAGCAAGGGGCAAACAGGGGCAAGTGGGGAGAGAGTCAGGGGTGCACAGCGGGCCCACCACAGTCCCAGACGGCATGCCAGGGGGATCTAGTAACATAGAGTGTTGGGGTTCTTAGGGATTGGCTTGTTTTGGCCTTGTTTTGAATGGGATTAGTTTGATTTTTGGCTTATTGTGAAAGTCGGGGTGCTTATTTACCACGTGAAAGTTGGCAACTGTGTGTGAACTCCAACAAGGCTGGGCCCAGGATTCCTGGGGGCTCAACCCCCAATCTTGTGCTGGTCACTTAGGACAGGGTCTAGGGTGGCCCCAGTCCAGGGTGCTCTCTCCTCACCAGTGACTTTCTTGACCCACTGATTACGTCATTAAGTTCAAACCACATACAATGTATTAAACAGCAGCAGTAAGAGAAATAAGGGAGAAATGGGAAAGGTTAAAGGAGACAAGGAACCCGCCCTGTGGGCACAGGGAAACCACAAACAGCGTCTCTGGGACGTAAGGGAAGTTCACAGTCTGTTCCTCCCACATCCCAGGCCTCCCTCCCAGGCCCTGGCTGTGCTGCGGTGATACGGCAGGTCAGACCCCTGCTCTGACTGTGGCCACATGCCCGCAGGGTCTAGGTGGTGCAACCCTTCTCCCCAGCATCAGCTCCCCTGTCAGGTTCGTGTTTCCCTCCGAGGCCTGGTCTACACTAGCCTGTTATTTCATAATTAGCCGAGTTATTTCGGGGGAAAAATTATTCCGTCCACATGACCAAAGGGTTTTTTTCGATTTAAAGGGCTCTTTAATTCTATTTCTGTACTCCTCCTTGGCAAGAGGAGTAGCGCTTAAATCGAGATCGCAATCCCGGGTTAAAAGTATGGTGGACGCAATTCAATGTTATTAGCCTCCAGGAGCTATCCCAGGATGCTCCCTTCTGACCACTCTGGACAACACTTTCAACTCCAATGCACTAGCCAGGTGGGCAGGAAAAGCCCCGGGAACTTTTGAATTTCATTTCCTGTTTGAAGCAATAGAGAGTCCTGTGGCACCTTTAAGACTAACAGATGATGTTTGGTCACCAGTAGCACAGGTGACCATCAGCACAGTCCACCATCACAGGCGACCATGCAGAGTCCACCACCACAAGAGGACGTCCCAGAGGCTGGTCCAGATTAGAAGGCAGAAAAAACGAACTCGGGACGACATGTTCGCTGACCTCATGCAGTCCTCCCACACTGATGGGGCCCAGCTGAATGTGTGGAGGCAAACAATTGCGGAGTCCCATAAAGCATTATAGGAACATGAAGAGAGGAGGGAGGCGCGCAATGAGAGCAGGCAGAACGCTATGGTCAGGCTCATGGAGGACCAAACTGACATGCTCTGCTCTATGGTGGATCTAATGCAGGAAAGGCAGCAAGACCATAGACTGCCGCTGCAGCCCCTGTATAACCGCCCTCCCTCCTCCCTAAGTTCCATAGCCTCCTCACCCAGATGCCCACGAACACAGGGACCCACACACTCAACCCCAGAGGATCGCCCAAGCACCAGAAAACTGGCATATGTGAAGTTTTGATTTGGTTTCTGGACTTCTCCTTCCCGCCTCCTCCATCCCCCTAGCCCCCCCCCCGCCCCCAGTCTACCTTCTAATTTCTCTCAATGCATTGTGCAACAAATAATAAAGAACAATTTTTAAACAATTTTAACTTTATTTCCTTTCATACATATAGGGGGCGGGTAACTTCAAGAGAAACAAACACAACTGTCACTCCGTAGCCTAGCCAGTCATGAAACTGGCTTTCAAAGCTTCTCTGATGCACAGCGCGCCCTGCTGTGCTCTTCTAATCGCCCTGTTGTCTGGCTGTGCAAAATTGGCAGCCAGACGAGTTGCCTCAACCTCCCACCCCACCATAAAAGTCTCCCCCTTACTCTCACACATATTGTGGAGCACACAACCAGCAACAATTACAATTGGAATATTGGTTGTGCTGAGATCTAACCGAGTCAGTAAACTGCGCCAGTGCCCTTTCAAACGTCCAAAAACACATTCTACCACCATTCTGCACTTGCTCAGCCTATAGTTAAACTGCTCCTTACTACTGTCCAGGATGCCTGTGTACGGCTTCATGAGTCATGGCATTAAGGAGTAGGCTGGGTCCCCGAGAATAACTATAGGCATTTCAACATCCCCAATGGTTATTTTCTGGTCTGGGAAGTAAGTCCCTTCCTGCAGCTGTTCAAACAGACCAGAGTTCCTGAAGATGCGAGCATCATGCACCTTTCCCGGCCATCCCACGTTGATGTCGGTGAAACATCCCTTGTGATCCACCAGTGCTTGCAGCACTATGGAAAAGTACCTCTTGCGGTTTATGTGCTGACCACCACGGTGTGCCGGGGCCAAGATGGGGATATGTGTTCCGTCTATCGCTCCACCACAGTTTGGGAATCCCAGCGCATTAAAGCCATCCACAGTGGTCTGCACATTTCCCAAAGTCACTACCCTTGATAGCAGCTGGTCAATGATTGCGTTGGCTACCTGGATCACAGCAGCCCCTACAGTAGATTTGCCCACTCCAAACTGATTCCCGACTGACTGTCGGGCGTTGCAAGCTTCCACAGTGCTATGGCCACTCGCTTCTCAACTGTGAGGGCTGCTCTCATTTTGGTGTCTTTGCACTTCAGGGCAGGGGACAGCAAGTCACAAAGTTCCATGAAAGTGGCCCTACGCATACGAAAGTTTTGTAGCCACTGGGAATCGTCCCACACCTGCAACACGATGCGGTCCCACCAGTCTGTGCTTGTTTCCCAGGCCCAGAATTGGTGTTCCACAGCATGAACCTGGCCCAATGCCACCATGATCTCCCAATCGCCACAAGCCATGCATCTAGGAACGTCTGTGTCCATGTCCTCATCAGTACAGTAATCGCACTGTTGTCGCTTCCTCGCCCAGATTTGCAGGTACTGCACATACTGCTGGATAATGCGCAAGGTATTTACAATGGTCACAACTGCAGCAGAGATCTGAGTGGGCTCCATGCTTGCCACGCAATGGTGCCTGCACGGGTAATCCTTGAAAAAAGGTGCAAAATGATCTGCTCGGTTCAAGATGGCCGATAAATGGCGGTAAATTGTTGTCTTCTGTAGCTTCCACAGGAGCCCAGGACAGCTTCCGCCACTTTCTCCAGATTGTCTGTGCGGCTCTGTTCACGATGGCCAGAAACAGCAGGGAATTGTTGGCTTCTGTGGCTTCCACGGGAGCCCAGGACCAACAACATGGAAAAAGCGTCGAGAACAGAGTTTGCGGCAGAAGCATGAGCAGAGTTTGCGGCGGAAGCTGTGTGGCTCTGTTCACGATGGGCAAGAAACAGCAGGGAATTGTTCCCTTCTGTTAGATGGTTAGATGAAATGGTTAGATGAAAGCTAGATAGAAAGAGGAAAGGACATTCAAAGTGGATTCGACATACCAGGAGACAGGCGGTGCACCGTGCTGCACCGTCTGCTGGCAGCATGACGTCTGCCGTAGCATTCACGGAGGGAGGAGCGAGTCACGGCACGCACACATGCATCCGAAGAAGTGGGCTGTAGTCCATGAAAGCTTATGCTCTAATAAATTTGTTAGTCTCTAAGGTGCCACAAGTACTCCTGTTCTTCTTTTTGCGGATACAGACTAACACGGCTGCTACTCTGAAACCACACACCCAGAAACACCCGCGAGAATGTTTTTGCCCCATCATGCACTGGGAGCTTAACCCACAATTCCAATGGGCAGCAGAGACTGCGGGAACTGTGGGATAGCTACTACAGTGCAATGCTCCACCATTCAATGCTAGCCTCGGTACTGTGGATGCACTCCGCCGAATTGACGCGCTTTAGTGGGAACACATAACATCGAATGTATGAACTCGATTCTGGAAATTCGAATAAAATAACTTCGAATTAATTTCGTACTGTAGATGTAGCCTGAGATTGTTATTTGTATTACAGAACCACCTAGCGATCCCACCCTGGATTGTGGTCCCATTGTGCTGGGGCTGCACATAGGGACACAGTCCCTCTGCTGAGGAGTTTGCAGTCTGAGACAGACAAAGGCTGGTAGAGAAAGAGAAGTAAAGTGACTTGCCCAATGTCACACACAGCAGGCCAGCGACAGAGCTGGGATGAGAACCTAGATCATGCGGCTCTCACACCGGTGCCTTCCCTACTAGACCACAGCACCCCACAGGTACATTGGTGCTGGACAGATGTAGCTGTGGTGAGATTTATATCATTGACTTTTTTTGCATTTATAACGTGTTATTAATTTTTCCAAATAGTCCAAAATACCAGATTCATCATAATACCCACAGTAAGTAAAGGGGGTCAGGCCAAAGGGGGGGGGGAGCGACATATCTATCTTCAGGCTCTGCATTAATCACAGAACTCTAAGAAGTCAGTGTAAAGACTGTGGAATGCAGTCGTTGGTTGGCTGTGAGGTCGGCCATATCACTGAGCTGGGCATTAACGTTTGGGGGGGATGGACTTTTCCATTTTTGCAAGATGATTGTGTGATGGGTTGGATCACAGAAACCCCCTTGGGAGCTGCCACATGATGTGCCAAGACTATTTCTATCCCTGTTTTCCCTGCCAGCTCAAGACTCCAGCACCCTGTCTTGCTGAGCCAGACACTCCCGTCTGCTCCAACACAGACCCAGGGTCTGAATTACTTGTCCCAAAGCTGCAGGTTTACCTGAAAGCAGCTCACAGAAGTGTGCTTGTCTTTAGTACTCAGATGCCCAACTCCCAATGGGGTCTAAACCCAGATAAATCTGTTTTACCCTGTATAAACCTTATGCAGGGTAAACTCATAAATTGTTCGCCCTCTATAACACTGATAGAGAGATATGCCCAGCTGTTTGCTCCCCCAGGGATTAATATATACTCTGGGTTAATTAATAAGTAAAAAGTGATTTTATTAAATACAGAAAGTAGGATTTAAGTGGTTCCAAGTAGTAACAGACAGAACAAAGTAAGTCACCAAGCAAAATAAAATAAAATGCGCAAATCTATGTCTAATCAAACACTGAATACAGATAAGATCCTCACCAGTTCCAGAATGCTCCCTTTTACAGACTAATCTCCTTTTAGCCTGGGGGTACGTCCAGACTACCTGCCGGATCGGTGGGTAGCGATCGCGATATATCTAGACGCGATACATGGATCCCCAAACACGCTCCCGTAGATTCTGGAACTCCACCAGGGTGAGCGGTGGTAGCGGAGTCGACGGTGGAGCCGTGGCCATCGATCCCGCGCCATGAGGATGGGAGGTAAGTCGAAATAAGATACGTTGACTTCAGCTACGCTATTCCCGTAGCTGAAGTTGAGTATCTTACATCGCCCCCCCCCCAGTGTAGACCAGCCCTGAGTCCAGCAATCACTCACACCCCTTTGTTTCAGTTTCCTCCAAGTATCTTGGGGGGTGGGGAGGCTCTCTCTTTAGCCAACTGAAGACAAAATGGAGGGGTCTCCCACGGGTTTAAATAGACTTTCTCTTGTGGGTGGAGACCCCCTCCTCACTCCTATGCAAAGTCCAGCTCCAAGATGGAGTTTTGGAGTCACCTGGGAAAGTCACATGTCCATGCATGACTCACAGTCTTTACAGGCAGAAGCCATTGTCCACATGGTATCTTGTATGTCTCCAGGAAGACTTCTTACGTGGATTGGGGCATTCCAAGATACATTGCTTCCTGATCGGGTACTTCACCTTGCGAATTCCTTCCTAAAGAAACTGACCAAATGCCTCACAAAGCTTACTTAGAAACCAAGCAAGTATACAGCCAATATTCTAAACCGCAAGTACAAAATGATATATGTGCACAAATAGGATGAATAGACATAGTAGACCATAACCTTTACAGAGATATGTTACATGGCACAGGCAGCACAAAACATATTCCAGTTATGTCATATTCCCATAGAGCCTTATGGGAGGTACTGTCACAGATTGTTTCAGCGACCAAAGCAGATTTGTATCATTGGCTAAACCACAGTCCAACCTACTGTCTAGAGATGAATGCAGCACAAGTGTTTGTAATGAGATTAATGAGGAGTAACAATTTAAAGCTGTTACTATACCTGACTTCCCCGAGTAGCTGCGATTCCCGGGCAGGCTGCTGACCCAAGCAAGAGATGGCTGCAGACTAAATACTACAGCTGCAAATGCTTATACTACCTGCCTTTAGCTAAGAAACCTCCCTTTTGACTTTCACTTTCAGAATTAATGGCATTTTCTTTAGCAATAAGGGCTTGAGCTAAATCTCACTGAAGCCAATGGAAAGACTCCCATTGATTTCAATGGGTTTTGGATCAGGCCTACACAGACTCAAAAGGTTACTGTGATCTAGGGCCAGGGCTCCTGAGTATTCCCAATATCACCTATTTCCAAACATATCCACAAAACTACCCTCTTTTATCCTGTGAATCCTGCTGGAGATTTTTTTACCTCCCCGAAATAGATGTTAAAACCAAGGGAAACAACATGTAAGCAGGGGAATGGTCCCGCTATTGTGGGGAACTTTTCTGGCTTATACACCACCCCTGTGAAGTGGGCTAGCGAAAGGATCTGAGTCCTCGCTCCCATCCCGCTTCCTTTACCCAGAGGCTGTCTGACTTTGAGGGCTCCCCTTCCACTCTCCTGTCTGGCAGAGTCCTCGTAACCCCGACAAGACTGCGCCCAGGATTCCTGGCGGGCTCGACCCCAACCTTGTCATGGTCACTAAGGGCAGAGGCTAGGGTGTGCCCACTCCGGGGTGCTTTCTCTCCATTGGATGCTTCCCTGGCCCACTGATCATTACACCTCTACCCCAATATAACACGACCCAATATAACACGAATTCTGATATAACGTGGTAAAGTAGTGCTCCAGGGGGGCGGGGCTGCACGCTTCGGTGGATCAAAGCAAGTTCGATATAACGCGGTTTCACCTATAACACAGTAAGATTTTTTGGCTCCCGAGGACAGCGTTATATCGAGGTAGAGGTGTACATACAGTTCAAATACAATTTATTAAACAGCAATCAATTTTAAAAAATAAGGAAAAATGGGAAAGGTGAAAGGAAAACCCATCACCCCGCTCTGTGACACGGGGACATCACAACCAGCGTCTCTGGGATGTCAGGGCAGTTCAGTCTGTTCCTCACAAGTCCCAGGCCCCTTCCCAGGCCCTGGCTGTGCTGCAGAGACGCTGCGGGTCGGACACTTGCTCTGGCGGTGGCCACACGCCCCCAGGCTCTAGGTGGCAGGACCCTTCTTCCCAGCGTCAGCCCCTGCCCTGTCGGGGTTACGATCCTCTTGGCTGGGGGGTCTCCCTGCGCTGGGCCCACTGCCCAGGGTCCCCCTCACTCTCCCCAGCTGCTCACTGCCCCCAGCTCCGAACTGCTCCAGCCCAAGCTCCTATTACAGCCCCAGCCCCAGCTCCTCCACTCTGCCTCAGCTCCTGCTCCACTCTGCTGCCCCAGCACTGCTGCTGCTCTGCGACCAGCTCCCTGGGCGGCTTCTCTGGCCCCTCTGGCTCTGGTTACTGCAGCTCTGCTCCCAGGACACGTCTGCTCTGCAGGCTGCTTCTGTGACTCTGCTCCCAGCACTGACCTACTTTTCTGGCCCCTCTGCCTGGCACAGCTCCACTCCCCAGCCCAGCTCAGGTCCCTGCTAGGGTTACCATACGTCCGGATTTTCCCGGACATGTCTGGCTTTTTGGGCCTCGAATCCCCGTCTGGGGGGAAATCCCAAAAAGCCGGACATGTCCGGGAAAATAGGGAGGGAGGGCCCGGCGGTGCTCGGTAAGGGCCGGGGCCGGGGGCCGGGGGCCGGGGGCGGGGGCGGGGGCGCGGGCACTTGGCCAGGGGCCGGTCCCCCAGGGCCTGAGCGAAGCCGGGCGGGAGACGCCGGGGCCAGAGCCTCTTGACCTGGGCCAGCCGCCGAAGGGAGCCGCTCGGCCAGGGGGGCCGGACTGGGCCGCGCTGCACCCTGCCCCAGTTTACCTGCTGCCTCCCTGTTTCAGGCTTCCCGTGAACATTTGATTCGCAGGAAGCAGGGGAGGGGGAGGAGCAGGAGGCGGAGCGTTGAGGGGAGGGGCTGGGGGCGGGGAAGGGGCAGAGTTGGGGCGGGGTAACCCATAAGAACATAAGAAAGGCCGTACCGGGTCAGACCAAAGGTCCATCTAGCCCAGTATCCTGTCTACCGACAGTGGCCAATACCAGGTGCCGCAGAGGGAGTGAACCTAACAGGCAATGATCAAATGATCTCTCTCCTGCCATCCATCTCCATCCTCTGACAGACAGAGGCTAGGGACACCATTCCTTACCCATCCTGGCTAATAGCCATTAACGGACTTAACCTCCATGAATTTATCCAGTTCTCTTTTAAACTCTGTTATAGTCCTAGCCTTCACAACCTTCTCAGGTAAGGAGTTCCACAAGTTGACTGTGCGCTGCGTGAAGAAGAACTTCCTTTTATTTGTTTTAAACCTGCTGCCTATTAATTTCATTTGATGACCCCTAGTTCTTGTATTATGGGAATAAGTAAATAACTTTTCCTTATCCACTTTCTCCACATCACTCATGATTTTATATACCTCTATCATATCCCCCCTTAGTCTCCTCTTTTCCAAGCTGAAAAGTCCTAGTCTCTTTAATCTCTCCTCATATTGGGACCCGTTCCAAACCCTTAATCATTTTAGTTGCCCTTTTCTGAACCTTTTCTAGTGCCAGTATATCTTTTTTGAGATGAGGAGACCACATCTGTATGCAGTATTCGAGATGAGGGCGTACCATCGATTTATATAAGGGCAATAATATATTCTCAGTCTTATTCTCTATCCCCTTTTTAATGATTCCTAACATCCTGTTTGCTTTTTTGACCGCCTCTGCACACTGCGTGGACATCTTCAGAGAACTATCCACGATGACTCCAAGATCTTTTTCCCTAGTCCCTGCTCTCTCCTTAGCTCGGCCCCACTCTGTCTGACCCAGGCAATTCCAGCTCACCTGGAGGACAGGACCCCCCTGGTCTCCTGACTCTCTGATTAGCCTGCCCGCCCTGTCAATCAGGCTGACCTGGAGCGTTGGCCTCTCCCCATTGTTCCTGGGGACTGTCAGTCTCATGCTCCTGATTTCCCACTGACCCTTCCCCTTCCTTTTGGTACTGGGAGCTAGCCAACCAAAAACGCCCACTGAGTTTTAGTAAGGGGCCAACAGTTTTAAACCGGCTGCCTATGGATTTCATTGGGTGACCCCCTGGTTCTTGTGTTATGTGAAGGGATAAATAGTACTTCCCTATTCACTTATTCTGGCAGTCAGAGGTTTAGGGACACTCAGAGCATGGGGTTGCATCTCTGACCACCTTGGTTAATAGCCATTGATGGACCTATCTTCCATGAACTTATCTAGTTCTTTTTTGAACCCAGTTATACTTTTGGCCTTCACAACATCCTCTGGCAATGATTTCTAAAGGCTGACTGTGCAGTGTGTGAAGAAATACTTCCTTATCTTTGTTTTAAATCTCCTGCCTATGAATTTCATCGGGTGACCCCTGGTTCTTGTGTTATGTGAAGGGATAAATATCATATTTCCCCTTAGTCGTCTTTAATCTCGCCTGATATGGAAGTTGTTCTATACCCCTAATAATATTTGTTGCGCTTCTCTGTACTTTGTTCAGTTCAGATGGGGCTTGTTATCTCACTAGTGCAGCAGGCAGGCAGACTAAATTGAAGGAGGGTGATACATGCACAGCCGTGAACCAAAAGCAAACTGACGGGCTAGTCTTTGGTCTACTGGCTTCACATGTTCTCTTTAATGTGTTTAACAGCTTATTTATCTTAGGTTACAAAACGCTACTGCTAGCTACTCCTTGTGTTGTCAAAGGTTTGGCTCTTGGCATCCGCTGTTAGATTTATCACAGCAGGCAGATTTAAATCCTTCTATTTAATAAGCAGGGGAAGCTCAGCGGTGGGCGGTATCCTTTAAATGAAGGACTTCTAAGAAGGATAGATGGCACAGAAGGGGGGCCTTGTGACGTGGATGGAAAGAAGTGAAACAGCTTACTCCATGTATTGTGCTGTAAATATACGTGCCACTTCACGACACATGTAGCAGGAAAAGCTCTTTGGCCTGCAGAGCCTACAGTGACCCAGCCAGGTACCGTACTTGGGATAACTGCTGCCAGGCAAAGGGGCGGGGAGACACTGATCTCTCGCAGTAAGCAGCCTCCAAGAATAGGAGCAATGTGAAGAGGAGGGAGGGTGGGCAGCATGAAAGAAGGGGTGAAAGAAAGTGTAGGAGGGATGAATGAAAGGTGGATCCATATGATTCTAAAGAATGAGGTTGTTGGGTTATGTCCATATTGTATGTTTTGTATAATTTCAGGAACCCATATTGGTTCCCAAAATGGAGTTTGTGCCCATGTGACCCAGTTCATCACAGTTTTCCCACCTTTTATTTCTCCTCAGAAGTGCTAAACTTCTGGATAGAACGGGTTTTTACTGCCTTTTCCACAGGGTTTCCCAGAAGGGGTTTTCTGCTCTTTCTACGGGGTTTCCCGGGCTAGATTATATAAGTCTGCCCGGAGCACTGCTCAGGGACTGTCCATCTGAGTGACAGCAAGGGATGGTCATGGGTCTGACTTGCACGCACCTACCCATTATAGTGGTACAGGGGGCTAGGGTTTTCCTTCCACAGCTCTGCATCCACTTGGACGTGCGTTTGCCATCACCTGAAAGGAGAAGAGAAGGGGACACAGCCACATCCCACTTACCATCATCCATCTTCAGCTGCTGTTCCCCAACGTACCATGTACTCTTCTTCAGACCTAGAGAAACATCAAGGGACTCTCTGGAGCTCCTCTCCGATGGCTTTCAACTAGCCAGAGGATTGAGGTCCCAGTCAACAATCGACGCTTGATCTATAGAAAGAGGTTTCTATTAATGAGTTTACTTACCGTTTACTTTGGGAAATCACTGTATTGCATAATTTTACTGTTTACTCCCTCCTTTTCTTTTCCCTATTCATTGTACACCAATCCTTCAATACACTTTATTTGTTTTTCACCTATTCCAACTGAGTCCTCGTTATTCGAGCTGGGAGGGACCCTCTGTGGAAAAATCAAACCTACCAGTTGACAGATGCTGGATAGGGAGGGACGAATCTAAGGAAACAGGAAGCCTAGGTCCACATATATATATTCCTTTGCCTTTCTGTCCTTTCCTCTAACATTGGCGACCGCGGCAGGACTTCTCTTTAGGTTTTCTTTTCCTTGAGCGGTCCTGTGTTTTGTTTTAATTTGCAATACAGTGATTGATTAGCCCATTGGGATAGGATGGATATTGGAAAGATCGGTCTGGCCCTGGGTGTGTCAGGTTCCCGCTATGGAAAAGGACTGTGTGGCCTGGATACAGTGCCCTTAATGCAGTTCCGGGTGGAGAACTGGGAGTGGGTCAGAATAACCACTTTTCTCCGTTCCACTCAGAAGGCCTTTTAAAATCCTGCAGCAGCTATTGGGGCGACCGGACCCGGAGTCCGACCCTAATTAGCTCATGTAGCCATTTCTGTGGTACCCCAAACAGAGCAGTTAGTGACCAGCTGCTTGGCGGTCACAGGAAAGATACCTTTGGCCTTGTTTAAGGTTAGCTTTGGTATTGCTCCTTTGTTTTTGGGGAGGGGTGTTTTTTTTTTTTTTATGGTGGGGAATGTTTTCATTGGAAATGTGAGTCAGGAGGTTATTATAGTAACCATAAGTGCCTGCTCTGAAACTCCAATATACCCTTCCATAGCCGTGGAGTGGCCATTTCTTTTTGTTTTTTTAGTGGGCTCCTGGAACATCATAGTAGTGATCCCTTTGGTGGGACACAAAAGAGACCTTCGTTTTCTAGAGGCGTGGTAAGGTCCTTAGGTATGCAACGATGAGCAGAGTCTTCAGCTTCAAGGCATGGGAAGCTGAACATAATAAACTATCCGCGGACAATGGTATTGATTTCTTTGGAAAAGGGCACAACCCATGGAAACCAGGCTCCATTATCAGGGTGCAGGCTCTGGAAGTACTCAACACGCTATGGGAATGTTACAATCTAAGTAAACCTGTTCCCAAGAAAAGTGAGCGACGTAGCGCTCTCCTATCGGCCTTGCCACTGTTAGAAAAGAACTTAACAAACAGATTCTCCTACCTAACCAGGAGATCACCCTCCTGAAAACTGAAAAGGAGGAGGGTGAACAGCTAGAGAAGCAGCATTTAATAGACCTCAATGCTGAAAAAGCTAAAGTTACCTCCCTTACACATCAGGTCTCCCAGTTGGAACGACAAATAGGGGAAGAAAGTAGGTGAGTCTCTCCTGCTGAAAAGGCAGCAGAAGTAGGAGCAATTGAGCTTCAAGAGGCACAAGCAGCCATAAGGCGGCTTATGAGGGAGGTGCAGGTTAATCAAAACTCCTGTACAAGCCATGTAACCTGCCAACATAAAATCTCTAAACTGCAGAGGGAGCTACAATCATATAAGGACATAGCAGATGCAAAGAGTCAGGATCCCCTTACAGCATACCATCCAGGAGGGGAGAGTGACAGTGAAAATGACACAGAGGGTGAGGAATCTTCCTCCCCACCTTCCACAGAAGCAGCTTACCCACAGCCCCTGAAGGGTTGGCGCAAAAGACAAACCAGCTGTACCCTAAGCTGCCAAATGAATATAATATACCACCTATGGCTCCCGTAGTAACTTCGGTCACACAATGTGGGGGAGTAAATCCACCTCCTCCCCTAATAAAACGTGAAAGTAAACCATTAACACCAGGGCAAGCCCGTGCATTGAGTAAGCAATTTGGGTCGTGTGATAAAAATATTGTACTGGAATGGATAACGTGAGGTTCGGTAACTCCAAACTTAACGCATGATGATTTTGTAACGCTCTTGCGTGAGTGTATGACACCAGAAGACTTCGTAAATGTCCCATATGATGATATTGCTAATACAAATAATAATCAAGCTGATGTATATAGACACATTCTTAAGATATTTTATCCGAACGCTAATATAACAGGCATGTCTTATGCTGACAAACAGAGAATGAATGAAAAACCTGAGAAGTATTTTCTAAGGAAAAAGCTGCTCCATTGTTGGTCGGGATGGGACGACACATTGGTGGAGGTGTTATCAGCTATGATTTACCGGAGTTGAGAGAACTGTACTTACAGGGTTTACAACCCAGAATCAGATTAGCAATGGGTCCCATTGATGTTCAGCGCACTAGGTTACAAGACCTGGAGAGGAGAGCAAAGGGGAGGGATATGAGTTGCAATT
This sequence comes from Malaclemys terrapin pileata, assembly GCF_027887155.1. Classification (NCBI taxonomy): domain Eukaryota; kingdom Metazoa; phylum Chordata; order Testudines; family Emydidae; genus Malaclemys; species Malaclemys terrapin. The sequence continues at coordinate 345,964,976 of NC_071505.1, read as the reverse complement.
AATGTCTGGCTCTCAGCCTATAGTAAAAACCCACATATCAGCTTTCAACAAAAATAATAGTGGTCATAAAAATGGTGCCACATCTTTCAATAACAATACTGCTGGGAAAAGGTCAGAAAGCCCATGAAAATACAGGGAATTTATACTGAAGGGCAACAAGGTTCAAACCACTAAAAAGGTTCAAACTACTAAAAAGGTTCTAGCCAAACAGTTAGCAAAATATGAACCAGAAGAACAGGTGGCAACCTTAGGCCTCGATGAGGTATTTAGAAGACTAGCCCAGTATGAAGCAAAGCAGGAACCTGCAACATCTGCCGCTTCTACAGGTACTCCAATAGACGCAGCCCATTGACAGGACCAAGATCCCCAAGGCCCTACCATGGTGGCACCCTTGAAAAACGACCAATGGGGGTACCCCACGGTTACCATCAAAGTAGAAGGGGATTTTGGAAGCCTTGTACAGAGTGTATTGGTAGATACAGGGGCCTCTACCAGTCTCGTATGCACAGATGAACTGAATCATAATACAATTCCCATTAAAGAAGTTAGGCTGTTGGTCTCTTTTAATGGAAAAGAGACTCTGATCCCATTTACTAAAGACCTGTTTTGTACTCTGGGCCCTTTAACTGTAAGTCATTCGGCTTACAGAGTCTTGAAAATCAGGGAATTATTGGAGTAGATCTATTAAAAAAAATTATAGTAATAGTGGATCTACCACATAGGGCTTTATGTAAGGCAGAAGAAGGGGAAGAGGGTCAAATAATTTCAGCAGCTCATAGGATATTTGCCACAAAAACACACGAGAAACTTACCTTACCAGCCTGGGAGGTGGCAGAAATGGGAAATAGGCACCTGGCAGCGTTTGCAACTTCCAAACTTAGCTGCGGAAAAATAAAAGCTCTAGTTAATATTCAAGCCAATATTCAACCCAAAGCCAATAAAGGAATTTTGATATTTTGCTGAGGCCCATGAGGGAATCAAACCCACCATTAAGGCCCTCATTCAGCACTGATCCCATGTGAGAGTCCCTGCAACTCACCTATTTGGCCTGAAAGAAAGGCCAACAGGACGTGGTGACTTACTGTTGACTATAGGGGACTTAATAAGGTTACACCACAGACGGCCCCTATGGTGGCCAAGTTCCCTGAGATAATGTCATTGATCACTGTGGGTGCCCAATGGTTCTCAGTGATTGATCTGGCAAATGCATTTTTCTCTATTCCATTAGATCCAAAATGTCAGTACAAGCTGGCATTCACTTATGATGCTGGACAACTCACTTTTACAAGGGTACCACAAGGGTTGCATAACGCACCTAGTATTTGTCACGAACAGGTAGCAGCCAGGGGGAAGAAAATGAAAAACTCAGATAGGATAATAAGCTACGTAGATGATGTGCTTATTGCATCCAAAACAAGAACAGAAAATCTAGAAACTCTAGATAAGGTCCTAGAAATCATTAAAGCCATCGGTTTCTTAATAAATCCTGAGAAAGCACAACCACTTAAACAGGAAGTAGTATATCTTGGAGTGTGATGGGAAATGCCCCGACCGAGACAGGGTAAAGGTAATATCTAATTTACCTGCCCTGACTGATGTGAGCACCCTACGAACTTTTTTAGGCTTGGTAGGCTTTTCGCATGATTTTATAGAGAATTTCAGTGAGAAAGCAAAACCCCTGTACGGGGTGACCAGACAGCAAATGTGAAAAATCAGGACAGGGGGTGGGAGGTAATAGGAGCCTATATAAGAAAAAAGACCCAAAAATCGGGACTGTCCCTATAAAATCAGGACATCTGGTCACCCTACGCTGTACCGTCTTTTAAGGAAGGACCAAAAGTGGGAATGTGGACAGCCAGAACAAGAGGCGGTGATGTCATTAAAGAAGGCTCTCATAGAGGCTCCTGCATTAGCCTTCCCAGATCCCCAGAAACCATATTACTTACAGATAGCCAATACGACAGCTGCAATCAGTGCAGTCCTGCTACAAAAGCACGGAACTTCCCGAAAACCCATTGTGTATGGTTCCCGGACTTTAACACCCATTGAAATGCAGTTCTCACCATGCGAGAGAGAGGTATTAGCCCTTATATGGGCCATTTTGCACTGGGAATATATTATAGGCATGGCCCCTGTCTGGTTGAAGACAACTCACACTCCGGTGAGATATGTATTGTCAGGTTGTAGCGGGGTGGTCACCCGCTCCTGCCTGGAAGGGCTTAAAACAGCCCAGGTTGAGGGCTGGGGCAGGGGAAAAGCTGGGCTGATTGGCAGAGCAGCTGCAGCTGGGACCACGCCCCAAACAGATCAGAGCTGGCCCTTATGAGAGGTCCTGGGAGGCAGAGGAAGGCAGCAGGTCCAAACCCCCTTGCCTATGATGAGTGACTTTTACACTGTAGTCTGCCCCAGGGAGTTATTTATTGCCAGGTAATAACCATAGGGGAGCCAAATAAACAAAACAGTTATAATATTTAATCTAATTTAAACTTGATTATAAAAGTCAGGTTTAGAAAACTATAACTGATCACACAAGTCAGGGTCAGAAGGCTATACCGAGAGAGAGAGAGAGAGCTGGATTCTCACCACTCCGTGAAGCTTGAATCGATCAGGGGTCCCCAGTGATGGTGGTAGCTGAGGGTCCGGAGTGCTGGAGACAGGCAGAGCCCCAGAACGATCAGTCAGGAGAAGATGAAGTCCCAGTGGAACTGATGCAGATTTTGGATCCAGGCATCAGAACACTTTCCTGAGCATGGGTAGGGGGTTTTGTAGAGAAACAACAATGGTTCAAGGGGAAACACTAGATTTGTTTATGTGTAAACTGATGGCTCAAGGGACTATACCAAAGTTGTTTTGTTTAGGCTAGACAATGGGAGCTGATCATTCCTGGCTTTGGGCGGTGTTCCTTGGAGGGAGCTCACAATGCAATTAGGGAGCTTCACTATTTTGGATGCCAATAAAGGATTTATTACTAGAATTGGTCTGATAACTCCTGAGCTGGATGTGTGCAGGCATGGGCTCATTAACATCTGGAGCAGAGATCCCCCATCATGCCGTGCTTCCCTGATTTTCTGGTCCCAGAGTTCCGTGCGGTTCTTGCCTTGGAATCTCTGTTCTCCATTCTGTATGCTAATGGAGATCCCTCCTTGTCCCTTCCTTGACACCCCAGCAGGAACACCTATCCCCACCCCTATCTTCGATGCAAATGAAGTTTGGAGAGTTTCCTTAAGAGAGAAGGTAAATTGGGCACTTCTCATAATACAAGAACATGGGGACACCAATTAAACTGAAAGGCAGAACACTAAAACTGAGAGTAGGGAACAGATTTTACACAGCACGATTAACCTTTGGAACTCTCTGCCACTAAATCAATAAGACCAAGAGTTTGAGATATGACTAATCCTTTCTTGTATTCTGCTAATCTGCGGTTGGCCTCATGGTTAAGGGTGGTGGTTGCTTAGAAGGGTTATAAACCTGGGTCTCAAGATACAAACAAGCTGCTTGCTGATGAGGGTAAACAAGACACTTCCTTATGGGAAGACCATTGCATAATTGCCCGTTGCAGGGTTTCTTTCACTTTCCTTGAAGCAACTTGTACTAACTGCTGTTGGACACCAATGACTTGTAGATTAGACGGGCCCCCGGTCTGATCCAGTCTGGCACGTCTGGTGTCATGAAACACATTTCTGCAATTTCAAGCTCTATTCTGTGACTTGGGTCTGAACCCTTCCTCTGGAGAAAGAAAAGGCCCTAAAATAGTATTCTTGTGCTAGTCTCCCACTTCTTTAGGGCTAAGAGACGCTGACCGATCAGACACAGCTGAAGTGATGAATGAAGCGTGGTCTTGGTCCAGGCAGCGCGCTGGTTCAGACTTTTTCCTGCCATCATGCAGCTCAGGCTGCGATTTCATCAGCTAAATAGGAGCCGGCCTGATCAGTATTTAGAAGGGAGACTCCCTGGGCAGTCAGCCACTCAAATGCTACGTTAATTGACCTGATATCAAAACCAAGCTATATGTAACCCTTGTGGCAGTTGGAGTCAGCAGCAAGTAGGGCCGGATTCAAAATCTAGGGGTTCCTTTTCAACAATACAACATGGAACCAGCTCACGCTCCGACCCAGTAACCTGGGAAAAATTACACACCACCCTGGGTGCCTCTAAGAGGCAATGATTCCTCTCTCACACACACACAGTCTGAGAGTAGAAAAGAAACTTTTAATGAAAGGAGAGACGTAAACCAGCACTAACTTGAGAAAATGCCACAAGCAGGATTCATTAACATAAAGCTGTCAGTAGGACACCCACCCCAGAGTGCGTGGGGCAGCGTCTTCTGCCTCATGTTCTTGAGGTCTACAACCAAAAGTTCCTTTTCCGTGCCCTGCTCTGCTCCCTCACCCCACCCCAGTCACTGTGGTTATCCTTGGTCAGTGAGGATCCAGGATTCCGTGGTGCATCTGTGTGAGTTCACCTCCCATCCAGGGAAGGAGGCACCTTGCTTGCTCTGCAATCTGAGCACTTGCTGGCTGCCCCTCCAGCCCCCGCTCTGTCCCACCGGCTGCCCTGCCAGATGCTTGTTGCTCTGCTGGCCACCCTGCCAGTTACTGCGTGGTGCACAGTCACCTTCCCCTACTTTGCTACTGTGACTGCTGCAGGTCAGTCTCTTGAGGTTCCACCCAGCCCTCAGTGATCGTCAGCTCGTAATGGGGAAACTTCTTTGCTGACACAGGCTGGACAGACGCATTGTCTCACAAGTGATTTCCCCTCTAGTGAGCACTTAACGTACCAAAAGACTCCTAATGGACCCTACTTAACTCTGTCTTTGAACAGTGGGGCCTGGCCAGTTTAAACCATGGCTAGGGCTCTGACTTAGAGCACATCCCAGCAGGAACACCTATCCCCACCCCTCCTCTTCTTTCACAGTGTGCTACATCCAAGCCCCTTGCTTAGTGAGTTCATTTCAGCTGAGGGTGACCCCCTGAATCAGCCCAGGCTAAGCACAGTTCTGCTCCCCTTTACTCATACACTGTGTCAGTATATAATGCCTGCATCTGTAACTTTCACTCTATGCATCTGAAGAAGTGAGGTTTTTACTCACGAAAGCATATGCCCAAATAAATCTGTTAGTCTTTAAGGTGCCACCAGACTCCTTGTTGTTTTTGTAGATACAGACTAACACGGCTACCCCCTGATACTTAACACTGAGAACAAATACAACTTAGAGAATTTTTCACTTGACCACAGCTCAAAGTGATTTGTAACCCAGCACCAGCCAAAGGTGATCACTTCAGGCAACCCCGCTCTATCTGCTGGATACCCAGGCAGAGTAGGTGTGTTCATGTAAATACAGTCTGCTCCTGAAGTCTTTTCCCCTCCCCAGCTAGCTGTCCAGGAGAACTCACTCAGCCCCTGATTACATATAGCTCAGGGGTGGCCACACTTACTGACCCTCCGAGCCGCATGGGACAATCTTCGGAAGTTCAAGAGCCAGGTCTCGCCTGCCAGGGCTCGGGGCTTCAGCCCGGCAGTGTCGGGGGGTCCTCAGGGTGTGATAAATGAAGGGGGGGGGCTCTCATTTATGAACACCAGCCAGCCAGTTAGCTATAAAGTCCCTCTTGGTGGTGGCTTGCTTTACCTGTAAAGGGTTAAAAAGTCCCCCAGGTATAGAAAAGGGAGTGGGCACCTGACCAAAGGAGCCAATGGGAGGCTAGAACTTTTTAAAATAGGAAAAAAAGCCTTCCCTGTGTGTTCTGTGGAGAGAGGGGAACAGAGCAAAGTCAGGGCTAGGACTATGCTGTAAAAAGCTTTTTGCCAGGTATGGAAATCACTGATTATACCTAGAACTACCCAAATATGTCAGTAGATTAGGAAATGTCTAGAAAGACGCGATTAGGTTTATTGCTTTTATTTTCTGTAAGGCTTGTGGATCTCCTCTGTGCTAACCTCAGATGCTTTTGTTTGCTTGTAACCTTTAAGCTGAACCCCCAAGAAAGCTATTTTGAGTGCTTAATTTTTGGAATTGCTCTTTTAAAATCTAGCAAAAGCCCAAGTTCCAGATGTTTTTTCTTTCTTTTTGTTTTTAATAAAATTTACCCTTTTGAAGAACAGGATTGGATTTTTGGTGTGCATATGTTGTTAAATTAGCTGGTGGCAACGGCTAATTTCCTTTGTTTTCTTTCTCAGCTCTTCCCGGGGGGGGGGGGAGGGGGGGCGCTAAAGGGTACCCCACAGGAAGGAATGCCCAAGTGCACCTTCCTGGGATCATTTGGGTGGTGGCAGCGTTTACCATTAGAACATAAGAACGGCCGTACTGGGTCAGACCAAAGGTCCATCCAGCTCAGTATCCTGTCTACTGACAGTGGCCAAAGCCAGGTGCATGAGGTTGAGGTCAGGCACCGAAATCCCAAAGCAGCACGCCACAGAGAAGACAGACCCAGATCAAGCCCAGACATCCAGTTCCATGATGGAAACATAGGGAGGGGATGGGGGGATGGGGACTTCCCAGGAGGGAAGGGTCAGCCCTCCCCTGACCGAGATCCAGCTGCCAAGATGGAGGGATGCCCTTAACCCAGGCCGAGTTCTAACTGAGGCAGAAAGGAATTTCTTCCTAGAGGCAATCTGCTTGGAGGAGAGGAGAGAGGAGAAGTGCTTCAAAAAGAGGCAAAGCACTTGGAGGTGGAAATGCAAATGAAGTGCTTGGAGGCAGAAGCAGAGGCAAAGCACTTGGAGGCGGAAGCAGAGGAGAGGAGAGAGGTGAAGCGCTTGGAAGTGGAGCTGAAGTGCTTAGAGCTGGAAAAGGCTAAGCTGGATCAATCAGGTAGCCCTAACAATCCTTCTCCAGGTACTGCTCCCCATTCCAAAAAATTCCCCGCATACAAGGTAAGTGATGATACAGAGGCATTCTTAGAAAATTTTGAAAGGGCCTGCCTTGGGTACAACATCCCTATGGACCAGTATATGGTGGCGCTAAGGCCACAACTCAGTGGACCCTTAGGTGGCAGCTGAAATGCCTAAAGAACACATGAACGAGTACAAACTTTTTAAACGCAAGGCCAAAATTAGAATGAGACTAACACCCAAGCATGCCTGTCAGTGGTTCAGAACCCTAAGGTGGAAACCAGACATGGCATTTCCCCAACACGCCTATCACATTGTAAAACATTGGGATGCCTGGATATCAGGAGCAAATGTTAAATCTCGGGAAGATCTGTCTCTCCTAATACAAATGGAGCAATTTTTAGAGGGTGTTCCTGAGGAAATAGAAAGGTACATCCTAGATGGGAAGCCCAAAACTGTAATCGAGGTGGGGGAGATCGGAGTCAAATGGTGGAGGTAGCAGAGAAGAAGAAAGCTAGTAGTGGTTGGTGCAGATACCAGAAGGGGCAACCCGAGATGACATCCCACTGCTCCCAACATGTCAAGGCTGATTCCCCACTCTTGCACTTTGAGTGCAGAAGGTGCGGGACCACAAGGATTTTAAAACTTCATACTGGCCACTCCAGGCTTGTATTAAACTCCCAAGGTTACAGCTTTTCTCTGACCTTGGCTTGGTAAATGCTGCCACCACCCAGATGCAAACCCCTTTAAAGATCCCAGGAAGGAGCACTTGGGAATTCCTTCCCGTGGGGTACCCTCAAGATGGGGTCAGTCCAAAGCCCCACCTCACAAGAAGGAGCCCTCCACACAGTGAGGGAGACCCCAGATGTCCCCTCATCCCACCACCCCACTCTCCAAACACCCACCTTGCCCCAGCCCACAGTCAGCTGGGCGATGCTTTAAATGTAATGAGCTGGGGCCTGTGAAGGCCAACTGCCCCAAGAGCACCAGCCGACTGCAACTCATCACCCCAGAGTCCCACCGAGAGTCTTCAGGCCCAGATGCCTTGCAAATACCCCCAGAGCGAAGGGAAACTGTGAGTGTGGGCGGGAGGAAGACTACTGCATGGAGAGACACTGGAGCACAGGTGTCAGCTATCCACCAATCCCTGGTGAACTCCAAATTCATCGACCCAGAGGACCCGGTGATGGTGTAACCCTTTAAGGCCAACTCTTTTAACTTGCCAAGTTGCCTGTCCAGTACAAGGGCTGGTCAGGAATATGGACTTTTGCAGTCTATAACAATTATCCCATTCTCATGCCGCTGGGAGAAGACTTAGCCAACCATGCAAGGCTAACGAAAAGGGCAGGGACGGTCACCCGCAGCCGGGCTAACAGGCCTCCACACCTAACTCCATCCCTGAGCCTCTTACAGGAACCCAGCCAGAGGTGGTGGAACCCGATCCCAGACCAGAGTCTATAGAAGTAGTTGTAGATCCAGTTCCTGGGACCCAGCCAAAACCAGCCCAAGGATTGGAACTGGCGGAGCAATCAGCACCAGAGCCCGTGCCTGCAACCCCACCAGAGTCAGGGGAGCCAGCACCAAAGGGCGCCATTGAGCCTGCACCTGCAGCAGCAGCTAAACTGGCGCAACCGGAGCCTGAAATACCACCTACTGCACCATTGGAGAGCGGTTCACAGTCAACGGAAACAACCCCCATCACCTGCATCGCTTCCAGTGGGACCAAGCCCTAGTCCACAACCCAGCAAGGAACTAATGTCTCCAGCATCAAGGGAGCAGTTCCAGGCAGAGCAGGATGTGGATGAAAGCCTCAAGGGAGCTTGGATGGTGGCACGGAGAAACCCACTGCCTCTCAGCTCTTCCAATAGGTCCAGGTTTGTTGCAGAAGGAGAACTCTTATACAAGGAAACCCTTTCTGGTGGGCACAAGGAGGACTGGCATCCTCAGAGACAGTTGGTAGTTCCAACTAAATATAGGGAAAAGCTCTTGAGCTTAGCCCACGATCACCCTAGTGGCCATGCTGGGGTGAACTGGACCAAGGACCATTTGGGGAAATCATTCCACTGGGAGGGGATGGGCAAGGATGTTTCTACCTATGTCCGGTCTTCTGAGTTGTGACAGAGGGTGGGAAAGCACCAAGACCAGCTCAAGGCCCCTCTCCAGTCACTCCCCATAATTGAGGTTCCATTTCAGCATGTAGCTGTGGATATTTTGGGTCCTTTCCCTAAGAAGACACTCAGAGGAAAGCAGTACAAACTGACCTTCATGGATTTTGCCACCCGATGGCCAGAAGCAGTAGCTCTAAGTAACCCCAGGGCTAAAAGCGTGAGCCAGGAACTGGCAGACATTTTTGCCAGGGTAGGTTGGCCCTCTGACATCCTTATGGATTCGGGAACTAACTTTCTGGCAGGGACCATGAAAAGTCTTTGGGAAGCCATGAGGTGAATCACTTGGTTGCCATCCCTTACCACCATCAAACAAATGGCCTAGTGGAGAAGTTTAATGGGACTTTGGGGGCCATGATATGTAAATTTGTGAATGAGCACTGCAATGATTGGGACCTAGTGTTGCAGCAGTTGCTCTTTGCCTACAGGGCTGTACCACATCCCAGTTTGGGATTTTCACCCTTTGAACTCATTTATGGCCACGAAGTTAAGGGGCCATTACAGTTGGTGAAGCAGCAATGGGAGGGGGTTACATCTTCTCCAGGAACTAACATTTTGGACTGTGCACCAGCTTCATGCCAATGTTTTCAGCCACCCAAGGATGGACAGAACGGGCGTACCACTCCATTGACACAGGTGATGTTCGCCCAATTAGAGCTGTGAAAGTGAAATGAATTATATTAAAGAAATAGAATGAATTAAGAATGCTGTATGTACCTTTAAGTAGAAATGAGAAATGCTGCAAGCCAGGGGGGCAGGAAAGCAGACATTAACTGCTTAACTTGCCACTTAAGGGCAATTGGTGAAGCATTAGTCTTAGATCGATAAGAGTTAACAAGGAAGCAGGTTATGCATATTGTGCTCCATGCATATTTTACAATTTTGCTCTCTCTGTCCCTTTGTTTAGTTTGCACCCTTTTATCTGTATAAATAAGACTGTTTGAATCTTGCATGGAGGCTCACATTATCTGAATGTATTAGCAGAGCGCTGTGCTAATAAAACAGAGTGGTCTGACAAACTATGAGTCCTGAGTCTAACTTTGACAATTTGGAGGTTCCACCGAGATGGCAACCGTCTTCACTGGGGCTGTGTGATTCCTGACCGTTTTTGTAGGACGACCGTGGTAGCCGGCACCTGGGCATTTGGCCCGAGCGGTCCTCCTCCTGAACGGAAGGGTGCACGACCACAGTGAGGTCTACGCCATCGAACCTGTTGGTTCCCACTCTGTTCTGGTAGGGATCCCGGGATCTGACATCAGGAATCTGGTCAGGTAATTATTTCTGTGTTTTGTCCGGACTGAGGACTGTCCTGTCTCTGTGTCTATCCGTCCTCCTGTGGAGTGTTTGAGTCTGGGTGCCATCTCCGTCCGGGGATCGGCCAACCAAGGGGTTCCTGTCCCCGCGGTCTGAGTGAGTGAAATCTGCACAATCGCAGCCGCACCGCACCTTGGGTAAAACCCTCGGTGTGAAAGCAAGGGCGATTGAGTCAGTAGCCTGTGGGCTCCTTTTGTGTGTTGCACCGGGCATCGCTCTGACGAACCCGAATTTCCTTCTTGTGTGATTGGTGTGTGTAAAGTCCTCCTGTATTGGTAACCAGACGTCTAAGTCGGGACAGTTCCCTAAAGGAACGCTGGCTCAGTTTTAGGAAGGGTCCGGACTCCTGTAAATTTCTGGAAAAATGGTCTAGGCTAACTCAGGGAGATCCCAAAACTCAGTGGCCACTGTTAAAACCTTGGAACAAGGACCGAGTGGATATCTTAAAAAAAAAAAAAAAAAAAAAAAAAACTTGGCCAGCCTAAAACTAAATTGGCTAAAGGAGAGGTTAATTGTTTCATGCAGTGGTGGGAAGAGGCAAATCGTAGGTGGACAAAATCAAAACTCGCCTCTCTCAAATATTCAAATAATAAATTAAAAGCTTTATTAAAAGCCTCCTCTCCCACCACCAGACTGAGCGCTCCCCTTCACCCTGTTCTCTGACAAAAAAAAAAAAAAAAAAAAAAAAAAAAAAAAACACAACCCCGGATCGATCCCAACTCCCTTCATACTCCCCTCTCATTGTAAAAAGGATAAAATGCCCCTTGTTCTGTTCCCCTTCATTGTCTGCCTCAGAAACTGATTCTTTAGTGTTCCATTACCAATTCAGCAAGAAGAGTGGGCTCCTCAACTAGCCCCCACCCTTCCTGGTCCCTTTCCTTAAGCATTTCTTTCAAAATTGTGAAATGACCACAATATCACTCACAAAAATGGTTCATTGGAAAAAGCAGGATTGGGCCCAGACAAGCAACAGATAAAGAAAAAAAAAAAAAACAGGTTGGAAGTGTGACGGGTTGGATCACAGAAACCCCCTTGGGAGCTGCCACCCGATGTGCAAAGACTACCCCTGCTTCTGTTTTCCCTGCCAGCTCAGGACTCCAGCACCCTGTCTTGCTGAGCCAGACACTCCCGTCTGGCTCCAGACACAGACCCAGGGTCTGAATCACTTGTCCCAAAGCTGCAAGTTTACCTGAAAACAGCTCGCAGTAGCGTGCTTGTCTTTAGCACTCAGATGCCCAACTCCCAATGGGGTCTAAACCCAGATAAATCCGTTTTGCCCTGCATAAAGTTTATGCAGGGCAAACTCATAAATTGTTCGCCCTCTATAACACTGATAGAGAGATAGGCACAGTTGTTTGCTCCCCCAGGTATTAATACATACTCTGAGTGAATTACTAAATAGAAAGTGATTTTATTAAATACAGACAGTAGGATTTAAGTGGTTCAAAGTAGTAACAGACAGAACAAAGTAAGTCACAAGCAAAATAAAATAAAATGCGCAAATCTATGCCTAATCAAACTGAATACAGATAATCTCACCCTCAGAGATGCTTCAGTAAGCTTTTTTCAGACTGGACACCTTCCAGGCCTGGGCACAATTCTTTCCCCTGGTGCAGCTCTTGTTGCAGCTCAGGTGGTAGCTAGGGAATTCTTCATGATGGCTCCTCTCCCTCTCTGTTCTCTTCCCCCCTTTATATATCTTTTGCATAAGGCGGGAACTCTTTGTCTCTCTGGGTTTCCACCCCCCCACACTGGAAAAGCACCAGGTTAAAGATGGATTCCAGTTCAGGTGACATGATCACATGTCACTGCAAGACTTCATTACTCACTTGCCAGCACACACATATACAGGAAGACTCACAGGTAAATACAGCCATCTGCAGACAATGGGAGTCATCAAGATTCCAAACCATCATTAATGGTCCACACTTTACACAATTACAATAGGCCCTCAGAGTTACATTTTATATTTCTAGTTTTAGATACAAGAGTGGTACATTTATACAAATCAGATGATCACACTCAGTAGATTATAAGCTTTGTAATGATACCTTACAAGAGACCTTTTGCATGAGGCATATCCCAGTTACTTACATTCACTTATTACCGTATTTTCTCTAAAACTATCTCAGTTACATTATATTGACTTATTATCAAGTTTTTATAAAATCATATAGACTGCACAACGTCACAGGAAGCCCTAAGGACATAGTGTCAGGAGTAAGTGCAAGTATGAACCCCTGGAACAATACTTACAATGGTGAAATCTGAGTTGATAAAGGTGTCATTTTGGGAAATAAACAAGTGATTTAAGGAAAGAGAGTGAAAAGTTAACTCTACAGAGGCTGGAGAGAATTAAACAGTTAAACTTTGTGAAAAAATGTTAAAAAGGACCTTGTTAAAAGAATTCTTGGTTTCTTTGCAGGCATTCTAAAGGAAAAATGGCCTTTTTCCAGAGGAATGTCTGTAAATAATCCAGGTAAAGAGACTATCTAATTAAAATCATTTGACTATGGACAATTGAGTCAAATTTGCTAAAAGAACATAGGGGGGGGGGGTTCTATTGGAACTTAACTGCCCCAAATGTATAAAGGGAATGTAATCTATGTACAGCTATGTAAAAACAAAGCAGTGTAAGAGGGATGTTAAGGGAGAGAAAATGTGTATGTATCTGTCTGTCTGTGGGAATATGTGAGGTTTGTAAAACTCCTGTTTTGTAAGTTTAAGATAAATTGGTTTTGTTTTGTTTATAATGCCACTAAAAATCCATTTGACTCTTTAATTCAAAGTTGCAAAACTGACAGACCTTTTTGCCAGACACAGGTAATCAGAGTTGGTTGGCTTTGAGATTTGGTATTTAACCCTTAAGGGGTAACTTGATTCTTTACAAAATTTAAATGTTTTCAAATAAAGACCAAGTCATGACTGCAGCAGGACAGTCAAAATCAGAAGAATAGGGAGAGATTCTGGATTCTGTTTGTTTGTTTTTTTGTAACAAAATAGCAGATGAAAGCTGTAGGAAAAGAATAAAGACAGTGGCCCTCTGAAGCAACAGCAGGGGTGAGGTGCACAAAACAAAAAGAAGCAATGTTAGAAACACTGAGCCTTAAAATGGCTCTGTGTAATCAGACTGTCACTTTGATAAGGGTACATAAACTCTGTAAGAACAAAAGAAACAGTTACACCTCATGTAAAAATGAATATGGCGAATGTTTTAAAAGTTAAAGTATAGAAGGAATGTGCAGACGTGTGCAGTGTATATTATAGAGGGGGTAAAAGGAATGCAAACGAAACATGCTACTTAATTAAAATCCTATTAGGGCTCCAAAGGAGCCACAATAGACTGTGTTTTCTTTTTCAGATCTCTGTGTGTTTTGGAAGCAAGAGTTAAAAGTAATCAAAACTCTGGTAAAAGTTAATTGTGTTCCTTTTAAGACAGAGTCTCTGAGCTCTGCTAATGGTTTTGAATCCAAAAGCCAAGCCTGTGTGGATGCAAATTATCTAACTGATAAAGGAAGTGAGAGAACTGCCAGCACAAAGAAGTGGCAGGTAAAGAACATACCTGGTCAGCAAACAAATTGTCTAAATAAAAGGCACGGGATAACAAGATACCTTTAATTAAAATAAATGTAATGTTAATAAGTACCCCTGTAACAATGTATAGTGTGTATGATTTTTGGGGGGGAAAAAAATCCTTTATGGTAATGATGCTTTTCAGCTGTTACCTGTGAACAAACTTAAAGCTTAATACAGCAGGAAAGACATTGTAACCTTGGTCTGCTGTAAAGGGAAAACTGAGGTACACCACCTCATGGATTGAATGACTGAACAGTGGGATAATTTCCCCATAACTCTTAACAGATAAAGCCATTAAAACCTCGCCTGCCTATAGAACAAAAACACAGGAAAATATGGAGGTAATTCCTCTTGTTTTGCCTGCAATCAGCAAGGGTATTTGTAAAAGAAAGGAATATTTTAAGCAATAATGAATGCCACCCCAAAAGGGGTAGAAAAATGTTATTTTTGTCTTTCAGAAAAAGCTAATATCAGCTACAGGACAACCTAATAAGAAACAAAAAAAAGTGGGTATGCTTATCCATGCCTGTTGCTCCAAAGCCTTGTAGTAAAGACATCTCACTAAGATCCTGTATGTGGGATAAAATGAATAATGAGACCAAAGTACTGTATAATGGGCTATGTGTATGTGTTAATTCTTGGGGGGGAAAGTGTTTTAAAAGAATGGAAGTGTTAGCAACCTTCCAATAGACAAATGTAAATGTAATGTAAGTGATGTGTTTACAAAAGGTAAAAAGGTAACAGTTCCTAAAACAAACAAAAGGGCAATGCGGGAAACCGAACCATTCACATTATACATGCAAATGGCAACATGTTAAGAATTGCCACTGCAGAAAGACATAACAGCTTACCATTGGTATAACATATTTTCTGAATGGTCTCCCACAACTACTGGCGTACTAATGTTACTAACCCTAATTGGTTTTGGTTTTAAATTGTATGTGTTTAATTGTAACGTTTAAAATGTGCTGTTGGATAAAACAAATGTATGCAAAGCTAGAGCCACAGGCCCAAATCACCTCCCAGTATTTTCTATTACGTGGACTAAATAAGAAGTGACACTGGCGATTAATAATCTTAGTGTCAAAAGGGGGATATGTAGGAGCAGGATTTTATAATGTCCCATAAGAATTAATGTATGATTTGATTTCATCCCTGTCAGCCACCCTTTTTGAATAGCAGAAAGGAATGACAGACCAGAACAATCCTTATGACTGATTATGGTCACCCTTTTGTTTTAGAATAAGTTATAATGTCTACTATGGTTTCCTATATGTATTACAAAGTAGGCCTCTAGTTAAATATACATTTCTTTGTTTTAAGGTTTAGTAAGTAAGAAACAGGATTCTCTATTGTGTCTATGTTAAGTAGATTAGAGGAACATTGAAGGCCTGGGTCTCAATGTAAATTGTCTTGGTTATTGATTGTAAAACTTAGCAAGGTTTAATTTGCAATGCCTTTTTGCTCCATATAAAATACTACTGTTTGTATTCTCAATCTGTGTGAATAAGGAATGTATGCATCAGGAAAAGATAAGGTGTGAAGGCCATTGTTATAGCCAGAGTCAAGGAAGAAGAAGTAAAGAGACTTAAAGGACATCAAAGAATCATCAGGTACTGCTTACTATCCAGATGGCCGTTAAACTGTCTGGCATCACAGCGTGCATACATGCTTCGCAGTGTAAGAAGGCACCCCCCCAGCAAACCAATCACCTCAGGACCACGCAGAGTCAATTTTGACTCCAGAAGAAGACGTAGAGGAACAGCCTGCAATACCTTACCATCTACGCTCTCGTAAGGGTTGCCAGAAGCAGACGAGGACCTAAAGCAAGGCCCAAAAAGAAGCAGTAGTGAGCCTAGCGCCTGCTGCCTGGTGGATGTAAAACCGTGACTGCGGTTCCCTCAGTTGAGGTTGTCAGAACCAGCAGGGCCTTGCCTCCAACATGAGCCTCTGGTGGCACCTGTTCCTCGGCTGCTGGTGTCTTAAGGTCTGGGGAGTCCACAGTGACAATTCTTTTATCCAGCAGCAAGTGTTGATAGCTCAGACTCTTAATATTTCTAATTGCTGGGTCTGCAGCCACATCCCAGCTCACTCCCAAGCTGGTGTTCCTGTCCTGGCAATCCCACTCAATTCCCCAGACCTCACTGGAGGACTTCATCCATTTAATAAAACATGGAACAATAATGACACTTGGGAAGCAGTGGGAATAAATGTATCTAAATGGATAAGTGTGGTGGAGGGAAAAGGTCATTGGTGTTGGGTGTGTAATGGGACAGGGCTGGATCTGGGAAAAAGTCATTGCCTTCAGCATATTGTGGCAAATGGTGTATGGGATTATTCGAACAAAACTAAAGAGTGGCGGGCCAGGTATGGGGATATGAGTTTTTTCTCGACCTGGGATCAAACAGAAAAATCAATCTCATGGTCCCCCTACAGTAATCTTAGTGAAAACAATACAATCTTTCAATGGTATGTAAATAACATAAGCCCCTTAACCTGGGAAGAGGCCATTGGCGGTTCCCTTATCCCACTTGGGGGAGTAATACACCGTGCAAAAAGGCTCCTAAGGTTACAAGCAGTAGTTGAAATAATGGCAAATGAAACCAGAGAGAGTTTAAAGACCCTGGCCAAAGAAACAGGGGTGATCCGACAGATGGCCCTCCAGAACCATCAGGCATTGGACATAGTGCTGGCGGCCAAAGGAGGGACCTGTGCTCTCATTGGAAAGAATGTTGTGTGTTCATACCTGACGACACCAATGAGGTAATAGATCGTGCTAGTCACTTAGAACAAATTGCATATCTTCCCCATGAAGAGCCGAGTTCTTTATGGAAGTGGCTAAGTAACCTATTCAATTTCTCTGGCATAGGAAACTGATTTTTTCAGGGAGCCCTGACTATCCTGTGTGGAATCCTAATGATTTTTGTATGTTTTCAGTTAATCTCCTGTTGTATCCAGAATTGTGTAAGGTATGCCACCCAGGTGACTGCCCCAAAACAGAGTGCTAATATGATGATGTTAAATATCACTGATGAACGAAGAGATAAAGAACTATTAGTATGTGGAACCCAGTAATTGTTGGTCTTTGCGTAAGCTTGACCAAAAGGAGGGATTGTGAAAGTGAAATGAATTATATTAAAGAAATAGAATGAATTAAAGAATGCTGTATGTACCTTTAAGTAGAAATGAGAAATGCTGCAAGCCAGGGGGGCAGGAAAGCAGACATTAACTGCTTAACTTGCCACTTAAGGGCAATTGGTGAAGCATTAGTCTTAGCTCGATAAGAGTTAACAAGGAAGCAGGTTATGCATATTGTGCTCCATGCATATTTTACAATTTTGCTCTCTCTGTCCCTTTGTTTAGTTTGCACCCTTTTATCTGTATAAATAAGACTGTTTGAATCTTGCATGGGGGCTCACATTATCTGAATGTATTAGCAGAGCGCTGTGCTAATAAAACAGAGTGGTCTGACAAACTATGAGTCCCGAGTCTAACTTTGACAGTGCTCAACCCTACCGGATGGCTCCTCAAGCCAAAAACTGCAATAGAAGAGGAGATCAAGGACATGTTACAGAAGGGTGTAATCCGCCCCTCTGAAAGTGCGTGGGCCTCTACAGTGGTTCTGGTTCCCAAACCAGATGGGGAAATCCACTTTTATGTGGACTACTGTAAGCTAAATGCTGTAACTCTCCCAGAAAACTATCCAATGCCATGCACAGATGAGCTATTAGAGAAACTGGGACGTGCTCAGTTCATCTCCACCTTAGACTTAACTAAGGGGTACTGGCAAGTGCCGCTAGATGACCCAGCCAAGGAAAGGTCAGCCTTCATGTAGGGTTGTATGAATTTAATGTGCTCCCTTTTGGACTTTGAAATGCACCAGCCACCTTCCAGAGATTGGTAGATAACCTTCTGGCTGGATTTGGGGAATTTGCAATCACTGCTTTACCGTGTTATATCCGAATTTGTGTTATATCGGGTTGCGTTATATCGGGGTAGAGGTGTAATACAGTCTGGGACTATCCTGAGCATTCTGCAGGGCCTTTGGGTACGTCGACACTGTAATAAAACACAGGCGACTGGCCCGTGGCAGCTGACTCAGGCTTATGGGGCGATAAATTTGCAGTGTAGATGTCTGGGCTCAGGCTGCAGCCTGAGCTCTGGGACCCACCCCCTTGGCAGGGAGCCGAAACAGCTACACTGCCACTTTATAGCCCCGCTGTCCGAGCCCCGGTGCAGTGTAAACAGACCCTTCGGCCCTACTAGAAATCACAGGCGACGCTACAGCCTATTGAGTCTATGGGATGCAGCTCCATTGGTGGTGACACAGCAAGATAACAGAGGAGGAATGTGCAAAAAATCAGTATTGGGTTCGGGAAAGGTTGCAAATGTGGGGTTTTACAGTGAAAAGGTGGTGTTCTTCCCTTGAGAGTCAAGTTATTTCTTTGGGCTTCCATTCAAAAGCGGACACTGCCCTTAACAAAGAAAACACGAGTCACTGAGAATGTGGCTGCGTCAAAGCTGCGATATTTTTTGGCAGCGTCAAACTACCATGGAAGAGCCATTTTGATGGAATAAGCTTCACCTGGCCCTTTGTTGTTAAAAGAAATATGAAATGTGTTTAGCTTCATTTTCCACATACTTGTTCTGTACACACGTCACACCCCTACATTTCAGACCCATTCACTCTGTGTGTACATCCATCCCATCACCCCCAGGAACGGCTCAGCAGTTGCCTACATCAGGGGAAGTCCCACCTTCTCCAGTAAATTCCCCAGGCCCATTGCTCCCCGCTCCTGGCCTGATCTTGCTTTCCCCGAGCAAGACACCGCCACGGCCTAGTCCCCATGTCACTGGCTCTCTGGCAGGATCCAGTCTCCAAATTCCAATGCCTGGCTCCCTTTCCCAGGCCAGAAAATCAACCCCCAAAGACCCAACTCCCCAGTAGGCCCTCCCACTGAGGAGTCAGCCCAGCAGGTGAACAGGAGAGGCAAGCAGGGGAGTTCTGCAGGGCGTAGCTGTGGATCCGGTGCATGGAGATAAAGGGAATTAGTGAGTTGTGTGTTGGTCTGTGTGTTTGTGTCTCTGAGGGGACGTATGACTGTGAGGCTTGGGCCTAGGGTCAGCCCTGGTGTTTGAGGTCCGAGTTGTTTAACCCCCCCATTAGCGGGGTGGCGAGGTGCCCGGTTTTCGACTGGGAAGTCCTGTTGAAGAAGGAACCTGACAGTGTCTGGTGAAATTTACTGACCAAACACACGAAGTCCGGTTACTGCTGGCGGAGGAGGCAGGGAGGCGCTGGGTCATCACCTGCACCAGCCTCTACTCAGCCGGGGTCACCTCCGACCTGCATCAGACGGCTGCAGCTTCCAGCCCCGGCTCTGCAGGCGAGTCCTTCCCAGTCTGGGCAGGAGAGAGAGGTAAATAAAAGTGAACGATGGGGGATGGCTGCAGGCCTTGATAAAGGCCTGAACAGGTACTGGGCCTACAGAGGGGTAGCCTTGGGTAGGCAAAGGCAGCAGGTCCAAACCCCCCTTTGCCAGTGATGAATGGCGTGGACACTGCAGTCTGCCCCAGTGAGCGGGGGCTAGACGGGGACTGGCAGTAGCCAAAGGTGGGGATAGGAGGTTGGGGGTTCCCCTGGGAGGGGAGACCCAGAGACTGTGGGGGTACTGCCAGGGGGCAGCCCCCAAGGGAAAGGGGCTCCGGGGTCCAGGAGGGACACGGGGGCCAGTGGCAAGCGGGACACCGGCCTGCAGAGGGCACTCCGGAGGCTGGCGAGCTAATTCCCTGGGCGACCAGCAGGAGGCGCTGCACCAGTGAGTGCCGCCCCGTGACAGCAGGATTGAATCTGGGGCATCTGGAGCTTAGTGCATGAGCCTCTACTGCAGGGGTGGGCAAACTACAGCCTGGGGGCCACATCCGGCCCTCGAGCTCCCGCTGGGGAGCAGGGTTGGGGGCTTGCCCCGCTCCGTGCCATGGCTCCACACGGCTTCCAGAAGCGGTGGCATGTCCCCACTCTGGCTCCTACACATAGGGGCAGCCAGGGGGCTCCACATACTGCCCCCAGCCCCAAGTGCTGCTCCCGCAGCTCCCATAAGCCAGGAACCGGGGCAAATGAGAGCTGCGGAGGTGGCGCCTGTGGATGGGGCAGCTTGCAGAGCCACCCGGACACGCCGCCATGTAGGAGCCAGAGGGGGGACATGCTGCTGCTTCCGGGAGCTGCTTGAGGTAAGCGCTGCTCGGAGCCTGCACCCCTGACCCCTTCCTGCGCCCCAACCACCTGCCCTAGCGCTGATACCCCTCCTGCCCTCTGAGCCCCTTGGTCCCAGCCCACAGCAGCCTCCTGCACCCCCAACCCCTCATCCCCAGAGCCCGCACCCCCAGCCGGAGCCCTCACCCCCCCCACCTCAACCCCCTGCCCCAGTCCGGAGCCCCTTCCCACACCCTGAACTCCTAATTTCTGGCTCCACCCCAGAGCCCTCACCCCCTCCTGCATTCCAACCCCCAATTTCATGAACATTCGTGGCCCACCATACAATTTCCATACCCAGATGTGGCCCTTGGGCCAAAAAGTTTGCCCACCCCTGCTCTACAGCATAAGCTAAAAGCTACGTGGCCCTTCGCTAAGGTTATTGAGCAAACTCACTAATCTCTCTCTCTCTCTAAGTGGTCCTGGTGCCATTAGATGGGACAAAGCACCACAGCTGGTAGGTGTGTGGGTTACACCAGTGGTTTTCAAACTTTTTTTCTGGGGACCCAGTTGAAGAAAATTGTTGATCCCATGACCCAGTGGAGCTGGGGATGAGGGGTTTGGGGTGTGGGAGGGGCTCAGGGCTGGGGCAGAGTGTTGGGGTGCAGGGGTGAGGGCTGTGGGGTGAGGCTAGGAATGAGGGATTCAGGGTGTGGGAGGGGACTCGGGACTGGGGCAGGAGGTTGGGATGCTGGAGGGGATCATCATCTGGGGGTGCAGACTTTGGGGTCGGGCTGGGGAAGAGGAGTTTGGGGTGCTCCGGGGGCTCCAGGTTTGGGGGGGCTCAGCGCTGGGGTTGGGGCACAAACTTACCATTGGCGGCTCCCTGTCAGTGGCGCAGCCGGGATGCAGAGGCAGGTTTCCCGCCTGTCCTAGCACTGTGGACCGTGCTGTGTCTGACTCCAGAAGGGGAACAAGGCCCTGAGGTAAGGGTGAAGAATGTGTGGGAGCCATGGGGAAGTGACCCAGGGAATTACAGCAGCAACACAGTTTATTTAAAGGGACATTACAGATGGCTGCTCTCTATAGGGTCCCTGGGCCTGGACCTGGAGTAGAGGGTGGGCCTGGTTCCCCTGTCTCCAGCCACTGGTAAAGTGGCCTGGACTTTGAGGCACCCCAGAAGAGGGACTGAACTGTACTGGCCCAGATGAAGAGCTGGGGCCAGAGAGGGTGAAGACGCTGCCTCCAGGGAAGGAGCCGTGGGGCACTGCTCTATTCTGGAGCAGGGACAAACAGAGAGAGACATCACAGAGGGCACTGAGAGAGGCCCCTGTTGCACTTGTACCCCAAAAGGGGTTTATTTTTATCTCACAGACAGCACGTGTATGACTTGGCCAGAGGGCTGAGTCACCGAAGAGCCACCACAGACAGAGGCTGCAGGCACATGCAATCGGCCCGGGGGTGCTTGTGAGAGGTGAGTGTGACCCTCTTACAGATGCACTTGGGCAGATCCAGGAGCCAATAGGGCCCCTCTCTTTTGATAGCTACCCCTGATCTGCAACTGCCCCAGAATCGTCTGGTTACAAGGTCTCCCAATCACAAGCGGTGGAGTAGCCCCTCCCAGCTGAGCTCTGAACCCCAGGGCAGGTTCCACTGCCTCTCCTCATGCCCTGGCCATTTCTGTATCTTACCAAGAAGTTAATCTTTCGGGTGGTTTGATGGCTCTGATCAGTTCTGTCTCAGACCTTTCTATAGGTGGTGTGAATTTAATAAATCATTGGCTAACTGATTAATCAGGTGTGTGGGCTTCACAGCGACTGGAGCTTGCCATGAATTATCTCTGAAAGATGCTCATAGCAGTTCTAGGAATGTGGGTAACAAGCAAGGGGAACTGGAAATGCTCATTGAGAAGACGTGTGATGGGAATGGAGTTACTGAAACCCGATGGGATGACTTGCATGACTGGAATGTTAAAATCACTGGTTATAACCTTTTTCGGGAAGACCAAAGTGAGTAAAAGAGGTGGGGGGTTGGGGCAGGGGTGCCACTCTACATTACTAATACCTCAGGACCTTCAATGCACATAGGTCAATGTGCTAATTAACAAAAACCAGGCGATGGTACTTCTGGGGCTCTGTTACAGGCCACTGGTTCAGACCAGAGAACAACTGTGTGTAATGTGCAGACAGAAAATCTGTGGTGTTATGGCTCTTGGGAGACACATACTGGAGATCTCATGAAGCCAGTAGTAAAGCATCATTACAGTTTCTAAAAATTGTTCATGATTTTCTAAACCCTCAAATATTGCACCAAATACAGTGTAACACTATTTTGGACTTTATTATGGTAGATACAGATGAATTAATCACTGGTCTGGAAGTTGATGTTTGCCTAAGGAACAGGGAACATGATCTGATTGCATTCAATATGGGCAAATAAAAAGGACTAATTTTAATTTTCCAAAGCTGAGGAAAGTGAGTGAAATTAATTGGGGGGGGGGGGGAGTGTAGACAGAAAAATCTGAATGAAAATTGGGAGCTTTTTAAAAAGAGTTTATTAGACGGCCAAAAAGCCACACTGAAAAAAGAGGGGAACTTGGGCTAAAAGCCCATCCTGGTTCAGTGAGGAAGTGAAGGCAGCATTTAGAAATAAAACACTATATAAGAAATGGGAAAAGTGGAAATAGATAGCTTTTAATGTATATTGATTGCTATCAAGTGTAGACAATAGATAAGGGATGCTAAAGACATCAAGGAAAACTCTGGTAGAGCTAAGGATAATAAGCTTTTAAAGTACATTAGGAACACAAGAAATGTGCTAACACTGGTCTAGGCCCTTTATTAGGCCTGGATAACTTGTATCCAAGAGCCCCAAAAGCATTAGCTGAGATCTCCAGCCCACTGATGTTAGATTTTAATCTTGGAATAACAGAGAAATTCCAGAATATTGGAAGTTGTGCTAATATTCTAAAAGGGCACGTGGGATGACCTGGGTAACTATAGGCTAGTTAGTCTGACATTAGTCCCAGGCAAATAACAGAAAAGATGATATGAGATTCTGTTGATAAAGAATTAAAGGCTGGGTATTCTTGCCATTCAACCTGGTTTTATGGAAAATAGGTCTTGGTAACGGGACCTGATTTCATTTTGGGGTGAGATTATAAATTTTGCTGCTCATGGTAACTGGTTTGGCATAATAGAGTTAGATTTCTCTAAGGCAAGTGACCTAGTCCCGCCCAACATATTGATAAAAAATCAGCACTAGACATAATGTCCATAGTTAACGGCATCGAAACTCATTAGCTGATATATCACAAAAAGTAATTGTAAATGGGGAATCATCATCCAATGGGGGTGTTTGAAGTGGGCTTCTGTAGAGCAAAGTAGTATTCAATACCTTTATCAATGAGTTGGAAGAAAATATAAAATCATTGCTGGTAACATTTGCAGATGATACAAAAATTGTTGGAGAGGTAAATAATGATAGGTAGGGACAGGTCAGTTATACAGGTCGGAGTGATCTAGGTACTTTGTAAAGAGGGCTAATTTAAATAACTTATTTTAATACATCTAAAACAACACAGAGCAAACTATATAGCTCACACGTACAAGATGAGGGACTGGAATATGGACTAGGAGCAGGAAGTTGAATTGGCGAGACAATTACTGATACCGTTGTGACATTCTATACCTTGAGGGAGCGTCCTGTAACCCCCATATTCCTCATTTTTTATATAATCGTGATCTTACCTTACAAGGCCTGCCCCATATGTATCAGGGAAAAGGTTGTGATCTGCTGAAAGTCATTTCTCTATCTGTATATGTGTATCATTAATGCATATGAAGGTATGAGAATTGTGTAGTATGGTGGTCACTAAAACATGCTGTAAGTTGGGGAATCAGCCAGATATTCGCTCCCCAGAGGCAACAGGAAGGAAAGTCACCAACGCCTGGGTGGGGTGTCAGACAACCCATCAACAGCCATTGTCCAGCAATGGAGCTACAATGCAATGACTCACCTGCATGAGGCCACACCAGGGGAATTGCTCAACCTTGCTTGGAGAGACTCAGCAATGCCTCCAGACATGCCTGGATTTGTGTTCCCCAAGCACATGGGACTGAGGGTATAGAACAGAACAGAACAGAGCAGGCCCACGCTTCGCCTTTCTCCTGCCCCACCTATGCTGCAAGCAACCAAGACACTCAGATGAAAACTGAAGACTCCAACAGAGGAGACTGGCCCAGGTTTAAGGGACAAACCTGTATATTAAGCATAGGCGCTGACTACTTGGGTGCTCCAGGGCTGGAGCACCCACAGGGAAAAATTGGTGGGTGCTGAACACCTGCCGGCAGCCCCCCTATCAGCTCCCGCTGTCGGCCCCACTGATCAGTGCCTCCCGCTCCCTCCCTGTGCCTCCTGCGATCAGCTGTTCTGTGGCATTGGGGAGGCTCTGAGGGGGTAGGAGCAAAGATGTGGTGCACTCAGGGGAGGGGGGGAACTGGGCAGGAAGGGGGTGTGTGGGATGAGGGTAGGAAGAGCTGTGGTGGGAGTGGGGTCTTGGGGGAAGAGGTGGAGTGGGGGCAGGGCTGGAGGCAGAGATGGGGGTCAAGCACCCCCTGGCACTTTTGAAAGTCGGTGCCTATGATATTAAGGATGGCAATATCCAGTGGGGTGAGAAAAACTGTTTAGTCATTGCCCAGTCTAATGGTTGAGAGTTTAGACCGTGCACACTTTTTTCTTTTGGTAACTAACTGACTTTTTGCCTAACACTTATAGCCACTTGAAATCTATATTTTTGTCGTCAATAAATTTGTTTAGTTGTTTATCTTTACCAGTGAGTTTGCCTGAAGCGTGTGGCAAATGTGCTCAGGTTGGCAAAGGCTGGTGTATGTCCACTTTCCATTGATGAAGTGGTGAACCAATTAATAAATTTGCACTGCTCATCTTGAGCAGGGCAAGACGGTATATTCCTGAGGTGCAGTGCTGGGAGCTGGGAGGATTTGGCTCTGGTGCCTTTCCCTGTGTGATTCATGAGTGGCTTTGGGAGCATTCATGCAATCTAGCTGGGTGTGGGGCTCCACATGCTGTTGTGTTGAGTGATCACAGCGCCTGGAGGGGTTTGCTGCTGGTCACTAGCAAGGCATTGTGAAAAGACAGCGCAGGCTGGAGAGAGTTCAGGGGGCACAGTGGTCCCACAGTCCCAGGCTGCACCCTGGGGATCCCATCACAATTGTGTCCAGTTCCAGTGTCCTCCTGATGGCCCAATCTGACTATTAAGAATATCCATACACACGCCCTGCCCCTTGCTGGATCATGTCCGCTGCCATGGTAGCGGTCAGGCCTACCTATGCTGTTACTGATTAGACCCCACGAAATCCCAGTACAGTCAGTGGGCAGGCAGGTGGGTAAACTAGCCCAGAATTGGACCTTTGATTTCACCAATTAAAAATATCATCTTCTGAGCAAATTTGATATGGAAGTGACTGAGAGATAGAGACATGGGACCCCACAAACTGTCCTGTTACAGATTCACCTGGCCGAGACACAGATTAAACCTATCTACTGTTTTAATTAAAATAGTTTGACTTAGTTCATTTCTTAGAAGTCTTTTACTGAAGTCATCAAACATCGGTACAAAAGTGCTAACAGGACAGGAATACAGGTATTTATATATCAGGCACCAATTTATAGCTCTGGCACTGTAAGAGAAATCCCACCTGGACTAGAACTATGAGCTTCCATTTTGATCTACTCATTGATAATGTATAAACAAAGCTTGCCCAAGCAGGTACCAGCGACACTCCCTCCACTTCCTGGTTTCCCTTTGGAACGCTGGCAGAATTGCAGGGCGGCTTTGGATCTGGCAAATCCCATCACCATGATTTGTGATAGAGAGAAAAAGTGAGTAACACAAATAGGACAATTTAGAAACCAGCAAACAGCTTCAGAGCAATAACGTGGACCAGGATGATGGATCCTCTAAACAGTGAGGGCTCAGCTCACTGGGAAAGGCCAGGCCTCTTTTGGTAGCTGTTAATAGGAAAAAGCAGATCAAACAACTGATAGGAAATTATTTCACACTGACCGAGATCCTTAAAGCTGGACACAGGTGTCCTTCCAAACAGCTACTGGAACCTACTTATTGCAGAGGGACGTTAATCCATTTCCCCTCAGCAGGACACTCCGGCCTGGGACATTCACCTCACTGCTGAGATATTTCACCTGCTTCCTCCCTCCTCGGCCTGCTTGTTTCTTCAGTATCAATCATTGGTGAGCACGTTTCCCCCAAGACAGTGCCAGAGGTTCAGATTTGGAGCTTGTTGTCTGCTGCATAAGTGTATTCCAGTTATGAATAATAAAGACATGAGTCTGAAACACTGGCCACAGACACCACTAACACCATTTCTGTTGGTTGGTTGGTTGGTTGGTTTTTATTGGCTTTAGGGGAAATATAGAGCTGAGCAGAAAAGGCTCATTCCATTTTGTGGAGGATTTTGAAATAAAAAAAACCCCAAAATTTTGAAATTCTCCACACAAGGGACTAGAGTGTCGGTTCTGGGGCGGTCCACCAAGCAGGCTGTCCCAGGGTCAGGGGCATTGGAAGTCCTGGGTCTATGACTCCTAGGCAGCCCGCCAGCCAAGCTGCCAAGGAGCCAGGCGGGTGATCTGGCCAGAACCCAGGCAGCGTTCTGACAGAACAGTGTCAAAATCAAACCAGCTCTGCAAAAGGTGAAGAGTTTGATGATTTGTCAAATTCCAACGAGAAAATATTTTGTTGAGATTTTTCCGACCTGCTCTGGTAAAATAGTCCTGTTTAGTCCTTTGAGAGGATGTAGTTCCACTGGGGCTAGAATGGGGCTAGTTATGAGAGGAGAGAGATGGAGACACACTTGTGGTGTTGGGTTAGGGGATGTGTGTTCAGCTTATAGTTCAGAACACTGAAGATGAATCTTTAGTGCTCGAAGGGGTTATTGTCCTTAAATTTTCTTTTCTGAAATCAACTGCGCCTGGAATTGAGTCAGACGTGAAGGTGCTCGGATACTAGTCATGAGCTCCCTACGAGAACCTGGATAAATAGACAGAACGTGCAGTTCACCCCACTTATTTCTCAGCTGGTTTCATGTGACATGTTTGCCTGGTGGGGTTGTTCTCTGCTCTGCACTTCAATACAGAGGGCGAGTCATTTTCAAAAGAATGAAAACAAAAATTTTCTTTCTTACCAGAGTTGTAAACACATGTTTGGTCCTTCTTTCCTACAGTAGAAACAGAGAGAGTCAATGAAATGCAATCTGCCCAGGTAGAATTTTCAACTCCATTCTACTATTTCCAAAGAAACATAGGAACCATCGGACTGGATCTAGCCTGGTGTCCTGTCCCTGATTGAGGTCAGGCCCAACTGTATCAGGAGAAGCTGTAAGAAACCCCAGTGGGGAATAACATACACATATAGGAAATTACTTCCCCCAACCCTGGCAGTTAGTGACTGTCTTTTGTCCTCAGGCCTAAGGGTTTATTGCTCTTTTAAAAACAATTAGTTTATCCTATGTAACATAACTGTGGAGATTCTGTCTATATCAATGGCTAATTCTTTTTTTTTAAGTCTACTGAGCTCTTGCAGTTATGGAAATGTTGTGTCAATGAGTTCCACAAGTTAACCCTGCATTTTATATAACAGGGCACACTCTTTTACTAGTTGAAATATATTTGTCTTCAGTTTATTCTTGTTTTATGAGAAAGTGGTAAATTATACACTGCCATTTCCCCCGTCTCATTTATTATTTTGTATATCTCCAACATGTTTCCTTTTATATCTTTTCTCTTAGCTCAACCATCCCAATCTCTCCCATAGAAACCTCTCCAGACCTCTGATCATTTTCATCCCTTGTCTCTGAACTCTTTCTCCACCCCCACCTCCCCCCAATAAATCTTTTAGAGCTCGGTGATCAGAACCAAACCTAGTATTCCAGGGAAGAGTGCCCCATTGATTCATGTTCTAATTAAGGCTGCGAGTCTGTCCCGGAGATCATGGAAGTAACGGATTCTGTGACTTCTACACCTGGTAGGTGCGACTGACCCCAGGGCCACCCGAGCTGCTCGGGAGGCTCCGGTGCCAGCCACACTGCCCTCCCCCGGCGGCACCGGTCCTGGGCAAGCGGGGCTGCCCCCCGCCAGCAGCAGCAGTGACTGTTCTGGGCTGCCCCCTCCTCTCTTCCCTGCTCTCCCAGCACCAGAGAGCGCCCCAGAGCCCTTCTCCCAGCAGGTGCCACGGAGCCCCTGAGAACACTCAAGATTTAGTCTGGGGTATATAGTACAAGTCATGGACAGGTCCAACAGCGTATTATCACCTAGGGCGGCAAATATTTACGGGCGGCAAATTTATAATAGCATTTTTGTAATTGCGGCATCAGTGACGCCGCGATTCTACCAATCATAGCGCGTATTGAAACCACCAATGACGACGTGACGCCATTTAGTAAACATACTCGTGAGAATCCTAAACGTTAATAATATGACCGGAAGGAAGAAATTAAGTGGTTCTCAGTTCTGGATCCATGCCTGGTCCCGCGCTATAAGCGAAATCGCGCTATACAGATGTGCGTTCAAGCGAGGGTCCGCTGTACTTGTAATTTTATTTATAATAAAACTTGTAAAATGTTCAATTATTTTAATGATATTTAGATTCATTTTAGTTCAAATTAATTTGTAAAAAAACTAAAACAAGTTCATATGGGGCTGGGGGCGGCAATTATTTCAGGGCCTGGGGTGGCAAAATCATTAATCCACCACTGGACAGGTCACGGGGCCTTGAAATGTTGTTTCTTGCCTGTGACTTATCCATGACTTTTACTTAAAAAAAAAAAAGACTAAATCTTAGCCTTAGTTATTAATAGCTTCACATTATTTTCCATCCCACCATTCCAGATGCATGGTAATGTTTTGTTGGCTTTATAGACTTTGCAGCACATTGAACAGAGGTTTGCATTGAGATTTGCACTGAACTCTCCACAATGCTGGCCAGGTCTCTGTCTGAGTCGATACAGCTCATTAACAATGCAGTGAAATTATCCCTCACAATGTACGTTACCTTGAATGTGTGTCAGTGAATTTCACCTGATGTTGCGTTGCCCATTCACCTAACTTGGTTAGATAATAATATAATATATGGAGATATACATATCTCATAGAACTGGAAGGGACCCCAAAAGGTCATCAAGTCCAGCCCCCTACCTTCACTAGCAGGACCACATACTGAATGTGCCCCAGATCCCTCAGTGGCTGCCTCAAGGACTGAACTCACAGCCCTGGGTTTAGCAGACCAGTGCTCAAAACACTGAGCTATCCCTCCCCGCTTCTTGCTGAAGTTCCTCGCCATCGTCCCTAGTCCTGACTGCCCCCAATAATGTGCCATCTGCACACTAGGCCACGCCCCTGCTCCCTTCCCACAGCCTCTGGATTTGCTGTACCATGTCTGAGGAGCCACAACTGCTCTGCCAGGGCTCCTGTGGACTCTGTACGGGGCGTGTGTGTGTTGAAGACTCGCGGTGGTTTGGGGCCTTCACCTGCCTTTCTAGTGCTCCCATCGCCATGACGTCTAGGCACCTTCTCTTTCCTCAGTGAGCGCTTGGGACCCAGTGTCCACCCACTCCAGCCCAAGCCCTCTCTAGCAGCAAGAGTCGTGGCAGCCTGTCTCCCCCAGCCCTGGCGGCAGGTCCCCAAGTCAGCGTCCCTCTCATCAGCTCTCCCTGAAGTGGGGTTTTCAAATTCACCACAGCAAATAGCCCCACACAAATATTTCTCCTGTTCAGCCCAGTACTCACCGCCCAGGTACGCGCAGTTAAAATGGCTGCAGGTCCGGTTTGTGCTCCGTAGGACAAAGTTGTTACTCCCTTGTCCTTGGGACACGCTGAATACCTCATGGACTGGGATTAACACTTCTTTGTCAGGAGGACTGTATGAGAAGTTCCAGATCTTCACACCGAAGCACGTGTGGATGGTGAAGAGTGTGGGCGTGGCTGTGAGGTTCTTAGTGCTATATCTCTCAGCCACTTCTTCTTTAACAGACGAAGAGGCAAAGTGTCCAAACCTGATGTCACCTGATTCTATGTGCTGAAATCTGGCAGAAACTCCCCGATACACCGTCATATTGTACATCACATCACACCTCTCTCGTAAGAGCTGTAATGCTCTTGTCAAGTAATAATGAAAGGCTTTGAACGGGAAACTGGCCATGTAATGAGCTCGAGATGCCCCAGCCCCTCTCACTGCCGCATTCAACTCACTGTGAAAGTCATCGTCAGTATAGGCTATTATGGCTCTTCCATGCTCATCTTCAAAGCCTTTGGGGAGAGAAATCTCTTTTTTTACACATTCCCATTCTTTTTCTGCATTTTCCCACACCGTTCTAAACACTGAGGACATGGACTTCTCTCTCTCTAGCAGTCCAGGTGCAATTCCAGCCATTTCTTCAGCACATCCTATGTATTGGTCATCAAAAGCGTCATCCATCATGCTCAGCTCCACCTGACATTTTGCCTGGGAGAATAAAGGAGACATACAATCACATTAGCATTTGTGTTACAGTAGCACCAAGAGGTCACACCCAGGATCGGGGCCCCATTGCGCTTAGCCCTGTACAAACACACTAGGAGATGGTCTCTGCCCTTAGGAGCTTACCTCTAAACAGACAAGACAGAGGAAAGGGGGGGAACATATAGGCAGAATCCTCAGTGTGTTGCATGGCAAATGTTATGTTTGGGGGGGCGGAGGGGGCGACATACCCAAGGACCAGCAAGCCCTGTAATCATTGCAGATGCATGTTTAGTTTACTGGGGACTTTGTTAGTGTCATAGATATATTGTGTGCAGGTGGGGAGGGGGAGGTTAGGAAGAAGGCAGGAAGGGTTACATTAATAGGGAACTTATGCTCTAATAAATTTGTTAGTCTCTAAGGTGCCACAAGTACTCCTGTTTTTCTTTTTATTAATAGGGAAGACAAAGCAGGGGGAACAAGAAACATAGAAGGGAGGGGGCTAGGAGGGACTAAAATCCCAATCCACTCCCACGGGAACATCTATAAACTACCCCCTTTCACCTCAGTGGGAGGCAGCGGGTTGCCATCTCCATATGCCAGCCATGCACTGCATGCTCCAGGGCTGGTTGTGCCCGTGGGAAGGTTCCATCCAGGATCCAACCCCCAAACGTGCATGGAGGGAGGCAACACCGTTGTGGTGGGTTGTATAAACCCCACACTGGTTAACCAGGGGTTACAGGAGTCTGAGCCCCTTTAGGCTGCGGGGTGGCACCTGGAGGGCGTTACGCATAGGTGGTGATCAATCCCAGCTGGGGACATCCGCTCTTGGGTGAAAGGCAGAGAGAGGCCTGGAGCCAGCACTGGAGGGCCCAGAGCCAGGAGGAGGCCTAAGGGGCTGGGGGCAGTGAAGCCTGCGGCCAGAGGTGAGTTGCCTCGGGCCAGGAGGAAGCCGGCGGCAGTGTTGGTAAAGCCTAGGGGCGTTGGGACTGGAGTTTGAGAGGCTGCAGGGAGAGGGGGAAGACCTTGGCAGTCCCTCTCCTGGCAGTAAAGAGCGGAGAGACCTGAGGAGAACAGGAAGGCTCCTGCAGGGTGAGGAGGAAGCCTGAGCCAGGCAGAAATTGGTTTAATTTTGTTCTTTTGGTTTGGGATCCTGTTGGGGGATTCCATGGGGGAGCCCTGCGAGCCCGGCCCTGAAAGAAGGGTGAGCCGGGAGAGGCTGTGCGGGCTGGAAAAAGGCTGTGGTAGGAAGATACCCATGGAGGCAGCAGCAAGGAGTCTGACGGAGCAGAGCTTGGCTGCTGGTCAGAGGGTCCCTGGACTGAAACCCAGTTTAGTAGGAAGGCCGGGGTTCCCCTACCAGCCACTGCAAAATGTGGCATGGGGCCCTGGTTAGACAAAAACTGTCAGAGGTGGTCTCAGGGCATTTGGTCCTGCCTCAGCAGGGGGGCTGCACTGGATAACCTCTCAAGGTCCCTTCCAGCCCTGCATGTCTATGGGTCTAAGGCAGTATGGCTGCCTGCATAGCCTTGAGCAGAAACATGAGAAAACACAAAGTGCTTCCCTGGCAAAGCTCAAGAGTTTACCTGAGGGATTCCCAGCCAGGTCTGAAGACAGAAGTACGTCAAGGGGATCAGCAGAGGCTTCATCATGGTTCCAACTTCCCCGGTGCGGCTGCAGGAGAATCCATCAGGAACGTCAGTGGAGATGTGGGGGGCAAGAACACATCAAACCCAAACATCCTCCCGGTTGTGTCACTGTGATCTATTGTTCCACATTCAGTGACTGGGATTTCCCAGGCAGGAATTGCTATCTCACGGACTGCAGCCCAGCCATAACGGAGGTGGGTTTGACCCTGAAATACAGTTCTCAGCTGGAGAGGTGTGGAGTAGCTGTGGGGAAATCCTGCTTTCACTTCCTAGAGCGTTCTGGGGGGTGGAAATACTGTACCTAGTGCTGCTGTGTTTACTCGAAACTCCTGCACAATACACAGAACCCAACAGGCCGGGCAGGTCTGTCAATCGTATCCTAGAGAATGGGGCTAAAATAACGATATAACTGCAACTAACTACCTCATAGACTCTGCGCCTCACTGCTTAGTTCTGCCCCGTGGCTAACTGGGTGATGGACGACTCACACGTCAAACACCAGGGCTGATCCTAGGCCCAAGGGTCAGAGCCACACGGCCCTCTCAGAGACACAAACACACAGACCTCTGTCACCTGGCCTGGTCAGGGACCCAAACCCCAGCCACACGACCCACACGGAGACAAACAGCAAACAGACCAACACACAACTCCCCAAGTGGGGATCCACAGCTACGCCCTGAAAAACTCCCCTGCTTGCCTCTCCTGTTCGCCTGCTGAGCTGATCCCTTGTTTAGAGGATATGGGGTGGAGTTGGGTCTTTGGGGGCAGATTTTTCTAGCCCGGGAAAGGGAGCCAGGCATTGGAATTTGGATCCCGGGGGAGAGCCAGTCACATGGGGACTAGGGCGTGGCAGTGTCTTGCTCAGGGAAAGCAGGGATGGGGTCAGGAATGGGGAGCAACTGGCCAGGGGTGTTTACTGGAAGGGGTGGGACTTCTACTGAACACATGGAAATGCCGTCACTCCCCTGGCCTTTGGCTGTAAAGGAGAGGGTGTGTGGCAGGGCCAACTCCAGGCACCAGCGGAGGAAGCACGTGCCCGGGGCAGCACATGCTAAGGGGCGGCATTTCATCCATTCTTGAGGCAGCACAGTCCGAGCCCAAGCACATGCTTGGGGCAGCAAAAATGGTAGAGCCGGCCTGCGCAGTGGTGACCTTGCCCAGCTACATCAGAGTGAAAACTACAGAGCCCCTTGGAGGTGAAAATAACAGCTACACAACTGTCCCAGTAAAAAGATGTCGGGCGGCTCTCAGTGTATTTCCTCCAACGTGAACCAGTTCTTACTCTGGCTGTGACAGAAATAAAATATTGAACAGACTCAGTAAGGCCAGCGGACTAAGAACTGTGCACACCCTATTCCATCAATGTGCTACCCTGTTTCCGGGAGATCCCCAGTACAAGCCCTTCCTCCACCTGAGAAGAGATTTGAACAGGCATCAATCACCTTTGGGGAAAATGTCCTAGCAACTGGGATAGTCTGGTGTGGGGTTCCCTCAATCTCTGCTGTTCCCCAGGGGATACATAATTTTAAAAAGGCCTTGGAGGCGGGGGATGGGAGCCTGGGATTCCCACTGCCAAGGCAGGTGTCAGGAACACTAGGGTACAGGGTCTCTCTCACACTTGCTTTCTCTCTCTAAGGCCAATTATCCTGTCACTACGTCTGCACAATGGAACAAATTCAGCAGTGGGCCAGAGAAAGAGAGAGACCAAGAGGCTAAGCATGGGAATGACTCTGTAGTCCAATGGTTGGTGTCCTCATCACCTAAGTATTAGGTCCTAGTTCAAATCCTTCTCCCTCTCTGGTAGATGGTGTGTGTGCGTGTGTATGTTCCTGTTTGTCCCAGGTAATACCCTAACCATTGGGCTTGAAGTTAGGAGGGAAGTCCTCATATTACCTCCCAACCCCCGCTTTTTGTGTAAGCTTCTTTATACAACTACTAGATCAGGTCCCACGGGTGAGTTAGGTGGAGGAACGCCTGTTTTCCCCTTGTTCATGCACCACTGTGGAGCTGCAGGGGGCATGTGCAGAGGCAGAAACATAGGAGCCTCGGGAATTCTTTACTGAAAAATTAAGGTGCCAAACAAGTTTACGCACCTATAGGGTTCAGGAGCAGCTGAGTGGGGAATCCCAAAGAGGGCCTGATTATGGGATTTAGGTGCCTAAAGTGGCAGTTAGGTAGGGATAGATATCAGCTGCCCTGGCAATTTCTGGGAAGAGATGAACAGCTTTCTGCCTGGGAGGTTCACCTGATGCTATGAACGGATCATCTTGGTGGTTGTATCAATAGAGGACAGATCTTTAAAATGAACAAACAGGGATGTTTGCACTCTATGGAAATAGTTGCAGTCCAAGTGTGTTAGGATGTAGATGTGGGCACAGTAAGTGGACTCTTTGTTTTCACTCCCTAGGGTTTGAAATATTTCTGTAGCTTTCCCCTGTCCTAAAACTTTTCTAATCTTGTGACAAAGCACCAAATTCTGCCCTCTGAGACTGTAATTAGTATTACAGAAACACCTCGCGATCCCACCCTGGAGCGGGGGCACATTGTGCTAGGGGCTGCACATAGGGACGCAGTCCTTCTGCTGAGGAGTTTGCAGTCTGAGACAGACAAAGGCTAGTAGAGAAAGAGAAGTAAAGTGACTTGCCCAATGTCACACACAGCAGGCCAACGACAGAGCTGGGATGAGAACCTAGATCACCTGGCTCTCACACCGGTGCCTTCCCTACCAGACCACAGCACCCCACAGGTACCATTGGTGCTGGACAGATGTAGCTGTGGTGAGATCTGTATCATTGACTTTTTTTGCATTTATAACTTTTTATTAATTTTTCCAAATACAACAAATAGACCAAAATACCAGATTCATCATAATACAGACAGTAAGTAAAGGAGGTCAGGCCAAATGGAGGAGGATAGGGGGGGAAAGCGACATATCTATCTTCAGGCTCTGCATTAATCACAGAGCTCTAAGAAGTCAGCGCAAAGACTGCAGAATGCAGTCGTTGGTTGGCTCCGAGGTCGGCCATATCACTGAGCCAGGCATTAACATTTGGTGGGGATGGACTTTTCCATTTTTGCAAGATGAGTGTTTCAGCGACCAAAGTAGATTTGTATCACTGGCTAAACCACGGACCAACCTGCTGTCTGGAGATGAATGCAGCACAAGTGTCTGTAATGAGGTTACTGAGGAGTAAGAATTTAAAGCTGTTACTATACCTGACTTCCCCGAGTGGCTGCGATTCCCTGGCAGGCTGCTGACCCAAGCAAGAGATGGCTGCAGACTAAATACTACAGCTGCAAATGCTTATACTACAGGAAACGGCCTGTCTTTAGTTAAGAAACCTCCCTGTTGACTTTCACTTTCAGAATTAATGGAAGTGTTTTTAGCAATACGGGGTTGAGCTAAATCCCACTGAAGCCAATGGAAAGACTCCCATTGATTTCAATGGGCTTTGGATCAGGCCTACACAGACTCAAAAGGTTACTGTGATCTAGGGCCAGGGCTCCTGAGTATTCCCAACATCACCTATTTCCAAACGTATCCACAAAACTACCCCCGTTTTATCCTCTGTGCTTCCTGTTCTAGGGTTCTTTACCTCCCTGAACCAGATGTTAAAGCCAAGTAAAGACTCCAAACCCTCTGGCTATTTTAGGGGCAACAGCTTACTTAGAAACCAAGGAAAACAACATTAAGTGGGGGAAAGGTTCTACTATTGTGGGGAACTTTCTTGGCTTATACACTGCCCCGGTGAAGTGGGCTAGCGAAAGGATCTGAGTCTTCGTTCCCACTCCCTTTACCCAGAGGCTGCCTGACCTTGAGGACTCCCCTTCCACTCTCCTGTGTGAGTCCTCATAACCCCGACAAGGCTGGGCCCAGGATTCCGGGGGGGCTCAACCACCACTCTTGGCATGGTCACTTAGGGCAGGGCTTAGCGTGTCCCCACTCTGGGGTCCTCTCTCCACACTGGACACTTCCCTGACCCACTGATCATTACATGTAGCTCAAAGCAAATAAAATTTATTAAGCAGCAACCAATTGAAAAAAATAAGGAAAAAATGAGTGTAACCCTTCTGCCCATCTAAGTTGGCAGCAACAAGGGCCGGGTTCTGTATCTAGGGGTTCCGTTTCAATAACGCAATGCAAAACCGGCTCGAGCCCCCACCCAGTGACTGGGACAATTACATACCACCCCCTGGGCACCTCTAAGAGGCAATACTTCCCCTCTCGCAAGCACGGAGTCTGAGTGTAGCAGAAAATGTTTAATAACATGAGGTAAATGACATCAGCATTAAATTGGAAAAACACCACAAACAGGATTCATAACACAAACCGTGAGCAAAAACCCACCCCAGCAAATTGGGCTGTGTCCTTTCCCTTTGGTTCTTGAATCCAGCAACCCAAAAATCACCCAGAGTCCTCAAAGTCCAACACCCCCAAAGTCTCTTGGGTCCAGAAACCACCCAAAGTCCCAAAAGTCCAACAGACCCCAAAGTCTCTGCCCCTGGTCAGTGCAGCCCCAGAGTAAAAGGGGGGGCACGCAGAGTGTTAAGGGGCACCTTACGTGATCCGAGGCCGGCCGGCCGTCTCTCCGTGGGGTTCCGCCGCAGCCTTCACCACAAGCCGCTCCACTCCACCAGCTGCCCCGTGAGCCGCTCCTGCCATCCCACGAACTGCTCTGGCAGCTGCTCCGCTCAGCTCTGCTCCACTTCAGAGGTCCCTCTGGCCACTCCCACAAGGCTCCGCTCTGCTCTGCTAGCTCCTCCTCCAGCCGCTCCGCTCTGCTCACCGACCTGTGAGCTGCACAGCTCCGCTCCAACCGTCCCCACGAGGCTCCACTCTGCTAGCTGCTCCGCCAGCCACTTAGCAATATAGCTTCAGGCTCCCCCACTAGTTAACACAGCACTCAGTGATCTCAACTCTTAATAACTTTAGCTCTTTTGTGATTTCAGCTCTTAGCACTTTCAGCTCATAGTAGGGGAGCCCCAGTGCTAGTGCACCATTGGCCCAAAGTGAATTCAGCTCAGCAGCCTGTAACTAGACTCCTAATGGAATCAAAATTAGCTCTGACATTCAACAGTGGAGAGAGGCAGTAGTGCCATTGGTGTTTCAAACCCTCAGAGGGGACCCATGCCATCAGGTACAAATACCTGTCCTCATCCTCTCTCAATTCACTGGGTTTTGTAACCCATGCCCCTTGTCAAGCAAGTGCTACGTAGGTAATGGTGAAGGACTCACTCAGTCCTTCTGTCATACAACAGTTCCACTGGCTTTGATTCACAGAATCAGGGTAACAAAAATTTATTCTTCCTGCCCCAATAACAGAGAAAACTGGGGATCCCACACCAGCCAAAGTAACCACTTTGAGTTGCTGTTGTTTCATGCCAGGCGGGTGGGTGTGCCTATGCAAACAAGATCAGCCCCTGGAGTTCTTTTCCACACTCGCCATAATTCACCACCGGATGTCAGGGTTGAGCTCATCCTGACTGCTTACATGAGAAAGGTGAAAGGAAAACTCATCACCCGCTCTGTGGCACGGGGACATCACAACCAGCGTCTCTGGGATGTCAGGGCAGTTCAGTCTGTTCCTCACAAGTCCCAGGCCCCTTCCCAGGCCCTGGCTGTGCTGCAGAGACGCTGCGGGTCGGACACTTGCTCTGGCGGTGGCCACACGCCCTCAGGCTCTAGGTGGCAGGACCCTTCTTCCCAGCGTCGCCCCCACCCCGTCGGGGTTACGATCCCCCTCCAAGTCTGGCCTGCAGAGCCTCTTGGCTGGGGGGTCTCCCTGCGCTGGGCCCACTGCCCAGGGTCCCCCCTCACTCTCCCCAGCTGCTCACCGCACCCGGCTCTGGATTGCTCCAGCCCAAGCTCCTATTACAGCCCCAGCCCCAGCTCCTCCACTCTGCCTCAGCTCCTGCTCCACTCTGCTGCCCCAGCACTGCTGCTGCTCTGCCTCCAGCTCCCTGGGCTGCTTCTCTGGCCCCTCCGGCTGGCGCGGCTCCACTCCCCAGCTCAGCGTGGGTCCCTGCTCTCTCCTTAGCTCGGCCCCACTCTGTCTGACCCAGGCCATTCCAGCTCACCTGGAGGACGGGACCCCCCTGGCCTCCTGACTCTCTGATTAGCTGCCCGCCCTGTCAATCAGGCTGATCTGGAGCATTGGCCTCTCCCCATTGTTCCTGGGGACTGTCAGTCTGAGGGTCCTGATTTCCCATCCACCCTTCCCCTTTCTTTTGGTACTGGGAGCTAGCAACCATAACCCCCACTGCGTTTTAGTAAGAGGCCAACAGTCCCATTACATAGAGTTTTGACGTCCTACTGTAACTGGTGTTAACTGATTGCCAATTAACCCAAATGAACAGACAGCTTTTAAAATGCTCCTTTAGGCCCTTTCTGGTGCCAGACCTGAGACACCTGGGGTCTGACTATCAGAGGGTTGGCGCCCACAACCTCAGCTGAAGTTAATGGGACCTGGGAACACGCTATCAAATGACACAAAAGCAGAAGCTGCTTTTGGAAATGTTGCCCTAAGCACTTGTCTTTAACCTTTTTCTTGGAGGTCAGCGATTCCCCCCGGGAGAATGGAACATTCCATCATGGGGCACACTGCTGAGAATCCCCGCGGGAGAGGAGCTGATGGTTTATCATGAAAACGCCAAGAGACCTTTAAGTGCAGCGTCAGCATCCAATGCAGTACGTCGTTTGTTGGCTGGAAGCACTTGGTATTTCTCTCCAAGAATCTGGCTCTTTTTTTAAAGTCTGGCTCATCAACTAGATTGTGCTAATTCCAATATTCCTCGATTATAACCCCATTCATTTGCAGTGCCGTGTCTAGGCAGGGTGAGCTCCCATGGCGAGGCTCACCAGAGTTTGTCCCTGGAGAGCTCAGACTGAGGCTGAACATCCCACCCGATTGCAGTTACCCGAAACGTTCTGCTTGTGTTTCAGCCAAGAGGACTTGACGAGATCGC
Source organism: Malaclemys terrapin pileata (assembly GCF_027887155.1). Classification (NCBI taxonomy): domain Eukaryota; kingdom Metazoa; phylum Chordata; order Testudines; family Emydidae; genus Malaclemys; species Malaclemys terrapin. The sequence goes on along the minus strand of NC_071505.1, from coordinate 345,925,758 downwards.
GGTAGCTCTGGTAAGAACCTAGTTGTTGGTGTTAATTGATTTGTGAAGCATCGTTCTCATGCATGGAAGTTCTGAGCATGCAATCCCAGGACAGTCAGTGGGCAGGCAGGTGGGTAAACTAGCCCAGAACTGGACCTTTGAGCTCACCAGTTAGAAATATCATCTTCTGAGCAAATTTGATAGGAAAGTGACTGAGAGATATAGACTTGGGACCCCACAAACTGTCCTGGTACAGATTCACCTGGCCGAGACACAGATTAATCCGTCACATGTATTCATGAAAATACTCTGACTTAGTTCATTTCTGAAAAGTCTTATACTGAAGTCATCAAAAGTCGGTACAAAGTGCTAGCATGACAGGAATACAAGTAATTATTTATATAACAGACACCAACTTAACAAATCCCACCTGGACTAGAACTATGAGCTTCCATTTCGATTTACTCATCGGTAACGTACAATCAAAGCTTGCCCAAGCAGGTACCAGCGACACTCCCTCCATGTTCCTGGTTTCCCTTTGGAACGCTGGCAGCATAGCAGGGCGGCTTTGGATCTGGCAAGTCCCTCACCATGATTTGTGTTAGAGAGAAAAAGTGAGTAACATGAATAGGACAATTGAGAAACCAGCAAACAGTTTCATAGCAGCAACGTGGACCAGGATGACGGATCCTCCAAACAGTAAATGGCTCAGAACACTGGGAAAGGCGATGCCACCTCTGGTAACTGTTAATAGGAAAAAGCAGATCAAACAATTTATAGGAAATTATTTCACACTGACAGAGATCCTTAAAGCTGGACACTGGTTTCCTTCCCAACAGCTACTGGAACCTGTTATGCCAGAGGGACATTAATCCAATTCCCCTCAGCAGGACACTCCAGCCTGGGACATTCATCTCACTGGTGAGATATTTCACCTGCTTCCTCCCTCCTCAGCCTGCTTGTTCCTTTGGTACCAATCATTGGCGAGCACGTTTCACCCAAACCAGTCCCAGAGGCTCCGATTTGGAGCTTGTCGTCTGCCACATAAGTGTATTCCAGACCAGTTATGAATAATAAAGACATGAGTCTATGAGACACTGGCTGCAGACACCAGTAACTCCATTTCTGTTTGTTTGTTGGTTTGTTCTCTTGGCTTTAGGGAGAAATGTAGAGCAGATCATTCCATTTTGTGGAGGATTTTGATATTTCAAAATTTGGTTTTGTTCTGACTTGGAATAAAAAACAACAACATCATTTGGAAATTCTCCACACAAGGGAAGGGAGCGTCGGCTCTGGGGCAGAGCACCAAGCAGGCTGTTCCAGGGTCGGGGGCACTGGAAGTCCTGGGGTCTATGACTCCTCGGCAGCCCGCCAGCCAAGCTGCCAAGGAGCCAGGCGGGTGATCTGGCCAGAACCCAGGCAGCGTTCTGACAGAACAGTGTCGAAATCAAACCACCTCTGCAAAAGGTGTAGAGTATGACACATTGTCAAATTCCAAGGAGAAAATATTTTGTTGAGATTTTTCCGACCTGCTCTGGTAAAATAGTCCTGTTTAGTCCTTGAGAGGATGTAGTTCCACTGGGGCTAGAATGGGGCTAGTTATGAGAGGAGGGAGATGGAGACACACTTGTGGTGTTGGGTTAGGGGATGTGTGTTCAGCTTATAGGTCAGGACACTGAAGATAAATCTTTAGGGCTCGAAGGGGTTATTCTCCTTAAATTTTCTTTTCTGAAATCAACTGTGCCTGGAACTGAGTCAGACGGGAAGGTGTCAGATACTAGTCATGAGCTCCCTACGAGAACCTGGATAAATAGACAGAACGTGCAGTTCATCACACTTTTTTCTCAAGTTGTTTCCCTGCATATGACATGTTTGCCTGGTGGGGTTGCTCTGTGCTCTGCACTTCAATACAGAGGGAAAGTTATTGTCAAAACAATGAAAACAAAATGTTTCTTTCTTACCAGAGTTGTCAACACATATTTGGTTCTTCTCTCCTACGGTACAAACAGAGAGGGTCAATGAAATGTGACCTCAGGTGGAATTTTCAACTCCATTCTACTATTTCCAAAGAAACATAGTAATTGTCAGACTGGATCCCACCAACAGGCTACATCTAGCCTGATGTCCTGTCCCTGACTGACGTCAGGCACAGCTGCATCAGGAGAAGCTGCAAGAAACCCTGGAGTGGAATTACCGACACATACAGGAAATCACTTCCCCAACCCTGGCAGTTAGTGACTGCCTTATGGCCTCATGCCTAAGGGTTTAGTGCTCTTTTAAAAAAAATTTGTATCCTATGTAACATAACTGAGGAGATTCTCACTGTCTATATAAATAGTTAATTCTTTTTTTGAATTCTACTAAGCACTTGGCCTCATGAAAACCTTGTGGCAATGAGTTCCACAAGTTAAGCCTGCATTCTATAATCCCTTTCACTAATTTAAATATGTTATCTTCAGTTTATTCATGTTTTATGATAAAGTGTAAATTAGACACTGCCATTTTCCCTGTCTCACTTATTATTTTACAGATTTCTATCACTTTTTTATGTCTTTTCTCTTAACCAGGGGTTCTCAAACTGGGTGTCAGAACCCTTCAGGGCATCGCGAGGTTATTACATGGGGAGTCACGAGCTGTCAGCCTCCACCCCAAATCCCACTTTGCCTCCAGCATTTATAATGGTATTAAATACATTTAAAAGTGTTTTTAATGTATGGGGGGGGGGGTCACACTCAGTGGTTTGCTATGTGAAAGGGGTCACCAGTACAAAAGTTTGATAACCACTGCTTAACTAAACCATCCCAATCTCTCCCGTAGAAATCGCTCCAGACCTCTGATCATTTTCATCCTCCTTCTCTCTGGAATCTTTTCCCACCCACCCCCTTCCGATAAATCTTTCAGAGCTTGGGTCATCAGAGCCAACCCTAAAATCCCAGAGAAGGGTGCCCCAGGGGTTAATATAATGGTGATACAATATTTTCACATTATTCTCCATTCCATCATTCCTTATGCTTGCTAGCATTTTGTTTCCTTTATAGACCTAGCAGCACATTGAACAGAGGTTTTCACTAAGATTTGCACCGAACTCGCCACAATGCTGGCCAGGTTTCCTTCTGAGTCGATACAGCTCATTAACAATCCAGTGAAATTATTCCTCACAATGGGCGTTACCTTGAATGTGTGTCAGTGAATTTCACCTGATGTTGTGTTGCCCATTCACCCAACGCGGTTAGATCTCTCTGATGTTCCTCACTGTCGTCCCTAGTCCTGACTGCCCCAAATAATGTGCCATCTGCACACTAGGCCACCCCCCTGCTCCCTTCCCACAGCCTCTGGATTTGCTGTGCCGTGTCTGAGAAGCCACAGCTGCTCTGCCAGGGCTCTTGTGGACTCTGTACGGGGCGTGTGTGTGTTGAAGACTCGCAGTGATTTGGGGCCTTCACCTGCCTTTCTAGTGCTCCCATCGCCAGGGTGTCATAGAATCATAGAAGATCAGGGTTGGAAGAGATCTCTCAAGGTATCTAGTCCAACCCCCTGCTCAAAGCAGGACACTTGGTGTCGTGGGTGTCTAGGCAGCTTCTCTTTCCTCAGTGAGCGAGTGGGACCCCATGTCCACCCACCCCAGCCCGAGCCCTCTCTAGCAGCAAGAGTCATGGCAGCCTGTCTCCCCCAGCCCTGGGGGCAAGTCCCCAATTCAGCGTCCCTCTCGTCAGCTCTTCCTGAAGTGGAGTTTTCAAATTCTCCACAGAAAATAGCCCCACACAAATATTTCTCGTGTTCAGCCCAGTACTCACCGCCCAGGTATGCACAGTTAAAATGGCTGCAGGTCCGGTTTGTGCTCCGGAGGACAAAGCGGTTATTCCTTTGTCCTCGGGACATGTTGAATATCTCATGGACTGGGATTAACACTTCTTCCTCCTCCTGAATGCGAGAGAAGGCCCTGATCTCAGCACCAAAGCACGTGTGGATGGCGAACAATGTGTCCGTACCAAATGTCTTAGCTATTCCTATATCAAAAGACGAAGAGGCAAAGTATCCAAACCTAATGTGACCTGATCCCGTGTGCTGAAAACTGGCAGAAACCCCCCGGTACACCGTCCTTTTGTACATCACATCACACCTCCCTCGTAAGAGCTGTGAAGCTCTTGTCAAGTAATAATGAAAGGCTTTGAACGGGAAACTGGCCATGTAATGAGCTCGAGATGTCCCAGCCCCTCTCACTGCCGCATTCAACTCACTGTGAAAGTCATCGTCAGTATAGGCTATTATAGCTCGTCCATGCTCATCTTTAAAGCCTGTGGGCAGAGGAATCTTTTTCTTTACAAGTTCCCATTTTTGTTCTGAGTTTTCCCACACCCTGCTAAACACTGAGGACATGGACTTTTCTTTCTCTAGCAGTTCAGGTGCAATTCCGTCCATTTCTTCAGCACATCCTATATATTGGTCATCAAAAGCGTCATCCATCATGCTCAGCTCCACCTGGCATTTTGCCTGGGAGAATAAAAGAAACATACAGTCACATTGGCATTTGTGTTACAATAGCACCTAAAGGTCACACCCAGGATCAGGGCCCCATTGTGCTCGGCCCTGTACAAACACACTAGGAATGGCCTCTGCCCTAGAAGCTTACCTCTAAAGCGACAAGGCAGAGGAAAGGGGGGAGAAAGGGATGGAACACACAAGCAGAATCCTCAGTGTGTTGTTTGGCAAATGTCACATTGGAGCCCTCGATTTTTGGGAGGGAGGAGCGGGGCGGGGACCAGCAAGCTATGTACCCGTGACAGAGGTGTTTTTAGTTTACTGGGCTGTGTCTAGATGTAGGGTTAGGAAGAAAGGCAGGAAGGGATACATTAATAGGGAAGACAAAGCAGGGGGAATAAGGGACATAGAAGTGAGGGAGCTAGGAGGGACTGAGATCCCAATCCACTCCCACGGGGATATCTAAAATCACGCCCATCTACCTCAGTGGGAGGCAGCGGGTTGCCATCTGCGTATGCCAGCCATGCACTGCATGCTCCAGGGCTGGCGGTGTCCGTGAGAAGGTTACATCCAGGATCCAACCCCCGAACGTGCATGGAGGGAGGCAACATCGTTGTGGTGGGTTGTATAAACCCCACACTGGTTAACCAGGGGTTAACAGGAGCCTGAGACCCTTTAGGCTGTGGGGTGGCACCTGGAGGGGTGTTAGGCACAACTGGTGATCGAACCCAGCTGGGGTGGCTGGGAATGCCCCCTCGTGGGCTAAAGCCAGACAGAGGCCTGGAGCCAGAACTGGAGGGCCCAGAGCCAAGAGGAGGCCTGGGAGGCTGGGGGTAGTGAAGCCTGCGGCCAGAGGTGAGTTGCCTCGGGCCAGGAGGAAGCCGGCGGCAGTGTTGGTAAAGTCTAGGGGGAGTTTGGACTGGAGTTTGAGGGGCTGCAGGGAGAGGGGGAAGACCTCGGCAGTCCCTCTCCTGGCAGTACAGAGTGGAGTGACCTGAGGGGAACAGGAAGGCTCCTGCAGGGTGAGGAGGAAATTGATTTAATTTTGTTCTTTTGGTTTGGGATTGTGTTGGGGGATTCCACGGGGGAGCCCTGCGAGCCCAGCCCTGAAAGAAGGGTGAGCCGGGAGAGGTTGTGCGGGCTGGAAAAAGGCTGTGGTAGGAAGATACCCAGGGAGGCAGCAGCAAGGAGTCTGACGGAGCAGACCTTGGCTGCTGGTCAGAAGGTCCCTGGTCTGGAACCCAGTTTCGTGGGAGGGCCGGGGTTCCCCAGCAGCCACTAGGGAAGGTGGCGTGGGGCCCTGGTTAGACAAACTCCTGTCCGGGCTGGTCTCGGTGCACTTGGTCCTGCCTCAGCACACAAGGCTGCACTAGATGACCTCTCGTGGTCCCTTCCAGCCCTACGTGTCTATGGATCTAAGGCAGTATGGCTGCCGGCATAGCCTTGAGCAAAAACACGAGAAAACACAAAGTGCTTCCCTGGCAAAGCTCAAGAGTTTACCTGAGGGATTCCCAGCCAGGTCTGAAGACAGAAGTACGTCAAGGGGATCAGCAGAGGCTTCATAATGGTTCCAACATCCCCGGTGCGGCTGCAGGAGAATCCGTCAGGAACGTCAGTGGAGATTTGAGGGGAAAGAACACATCAAACCCAAACATCCTCCCCATTGTTTCACTGTGATCTGTTATTTCACATTTAGTGACTGGGATTTCCCAGGCAGGAATTGCTATCTCACGGACTGCAACCCAGCCATAACGGAGGTGGGTTTGACCCTGAAATACAGTTCTCAGCTGTAGGGGTGGGGAGTAGCTGTGGGGAAATCCTGCTTTCACTTCATGGAGATCACATTTCCCTAAAAGACTTTGGGGGGTGGAAATATGATCCGTAGTAGGGCAGTGGTTACTCGTAAGTGCCATTACACGGCACAATACACAGAAACCAGCGGCCGGGCAGGTCTGTCGATCATCTCCTAGGGAATGGGGCTAAAATAACGACATAGCTCAATATTTCAGTGCCTCACCCAAGTGCCTGGTCAAGTGTTTGCTTGGCAACTAACTACCTCATACACTCTGCGCCTCGCTGCTTAGTTCTGCCCCGTGGCTAACGGGGTGATCCACGACTCAGACGTCAAACACCAGGGCTGATCCTAGGCCCAAGGGTCAGAGCCACACGGCCCTCTGAGAGACACAAACACACAGACCTCTGTCACCTGGCCTGGTCAGGGACCCAAACCCCAGCCACACGACCCACACGGAGACAAACAGCAAACAGACCAACACACAACTTACCAAGTCTCTTTACCTCCATGCACTGGATCCACAGCTACGCCCTGAAAAACTTCCCTGCTTGCCTCCCCTGTTTGCCTGCTGAGCTGATCCCTTGTTTAGAGGATACATTGTGGAGTTGGGTCTTTGGGCGTTGATTTTCTGGCCAGGGAAAGGGAGCCAGGCATTGGAATTTGTAGACTGGACCGTGGGGGAGAACCAGTGACATGGGGACTAGGGGGTAGCAGTGTCTTGCTCAGGGAAAGCAGAGTTAGGGCCAGGAGTGGGAAGCAACAGGCTTGAAGTGTTTCCTGGGAGTGTTTCCTGGGAAGTTTAATGGGCAGCAGGTTTAAAACAAATAAAAGGAAGTTCCTCTTCACACAGCGCACAGTCAACCTGTGGAACTCCTTGCCTGAGGAGGTTGTGAAGGCTAGGACTATAACAGGGTTTAAAAGAGAACTGGATGAATTCATGGAGGTTAAGTCCATTAATGGCTATTAGCCAGGATGGGTAAGGAATGGTGTCCCTAGCCTCTGTTTGTCAGAGGGTGGAGATGGACGGCAGGAGAGAGATCACTGATCATTACCTGTTAGGTTCACTCCCTCTGTGGCACCTGGCATTGGCCACTGTCAGTAGACAGGATACTGGGCTGGATGGACTTTTGGTCTGACCCAGTATGGCCGTTCTTATGTTCTTATGTTCACTGAACACCTGGAAATGCCATCCCTCCCCTGCCCTTTGCCCGTACAGGAGAGGGTGTGTGGTGGTGCTTTCCCTCCCATAGTGTAGCTTAGGAGTTAGCTTGGTGTAGGCAAGTGCTGAGCTGTACCTGGGGTGATGGGATGGATGTCAGCACAGAGTAAATGGATAAGAAATGTAGGGGAGTGATGTGTGTACAGAACAGGTGGGTGGAAGATGAATCTGAACACGTTTCATATTTCTTTGAAGAATGATGGGCCGGGTGATGCTTCTTTGTTTGAAATGGCTCTTCCACGGTAGTCTGAGATTGCCAATGTAAGCAGGGTCTGCTGAATTCTTCCCTGACAGCTAACTGGGAGGCAAAGAGACTTCTGGAGCAAACTGTATTTACATAAACACACCTACTCTGCTTAGATATCCAGCAGACAGAACGCTGTTGCTCAAAATTATCAATTTTGGCTGGGGTTGGGTTACAAATCAGTGGGGAAAGTAACTGAAATACATTCCGCATGGATTGTATTCTAAATGGACAACCTACCCTAAATTCTCAATGACTGAGGGACAATCTTCACTCATTGCTATATTTGCTTTCCACAACCAACTCCCTGTATAGCTTTCCTTGAGTGATGTACCCGAATACTTGGATGCTAATATCTAAACTGTATTCTTAAATTTATTCACCTACATTTGGGTTATTACTGATTCTGCACTATAAAACTTGGTATTTGTGGATAATCTAAGCACCATACCCGGATGTACAGACGCTCTGTTCTTAACCTGTGAATTATATAATTTTTTAACATTAGCTGTAATAAAAAAATTTAAAACTGAATGCAGGGGTAGTGAAATGCTGTTACCAATATTGGTGGCATTATTGTCATACAGGGAAGCAGGACTGTGCTTAACCTGTCCCAAATGAGAGGGTCACCCTCAGATAAAAGAACCTCGTTAAGCCAGGGGCTCGAATGCAGAGCCTGTGAAAGTAAGAGGGGTGGGGACAGCTCTCCCTAGGAGTCCCCAGACTGGTTTGACCTGTTCCTCCCCACTGTTCAAAAGAAGAGCTAAATAGTCTTCATTGGGAGCATCTATTGTTATTTTAAATGCTCAGTCAGAGCAGAAATCAGTTGTGGTAGGACTGTGTTTCTGCCCAATCTGCTAAGAGCTAAACATCACTGAGAGCTGAAATCACTTGAGATGGGGCAGTGTCTCTGCCCAGCCTGCAAAGAGCTGAAAATCGCTAAGATACTGAGGTGCAGAGGTCACAGCAGAGAGGGTAGCAGCAGAAGGTGACTGGCAGTCGGCTTGTGAATGAGTGGCTGGTGCGAAGGTGAGCAGAGTGAGTGGCCAGCAGGGCAGCTGGCGGGGAGGCGCAGCGAGCGAGTGCCCGAGCAGCGTAGCGAGTAAGGTGCAGGACACCCAGAGTTCTCAAGCAACGGCACGAACACATTCCTAGGAGATGGTGCAGGGACACACTGATCCTGAGTAAGATAAGGAGGCGAGGCCTTATCCTTTCGCTAGCCGATTCCAGGGGGAGTGCAGAAGCCAGGAAAGTTCCCCACAACAGCAGGACCATTCCCCCACTTACACTTACAGACATGGGTATGTCTAGAGAGGAGTTTTGGAGTCCTACTTTCAGTGGGGTTAAGGTCAGCCATGAGTGTGTGGGGAGGGGACACAGTGGTAACCCTGCCCAGCTACATCAGCGTAAAAACTACAGAGCCCCTTACAGAGGAAAATAACAGCTACAAATCTGTCCCCGTACAAAGATGCTGAACGGCTCTCAGTGATTTTGCTCCACAGTGAGCCAGCTCTTACTCTGGCTGTGAGAGGGCTCAGTGGGGGGGAGATCCGGGTGCAAGTGGCTTGTCGAGATAGTCTACATTGAAACCTATGGTGAAGAGTCAGCAAAAATGCTGAATTACTAAATCTGCATAGATCACCCGGATCCATGGAACTTAAGGTGTTCCATTTTGAGAAAGAAAAATTAAAGAGAGAATCTCGGGAGGTGGAGGAAAGGGACGATGTATCCATTGTAGGTAACACTTTAGAAAGAAAATTGAGAAGGAAAATAGAACAGTTGGATCAGGCACAACGAGCCTTATCCCTGGAGAAAGGGATTAGTGAGAAGTTAAGACAAAGTAAGTAAGCCAGACATGTCACAAACCCGTCTGCAATTGGGCCGCTCACTACAAGAAACTCAGGGAAGTATAGACGTTGCTGTGAAGGCCTGTAAGGAGGCAATCCTAGATATCAGGACCTCTCAGGAAAGATGAAAGTCTTTGCAACCTGAAATTCCAGCAAGTCATTTCGATACCTTTAAGTCAATTGAGTCTGAAGGAAAAATGAAAAAAACAAGTGGCATAATTCATTTTGAATCTGATCTCCCCATTGTACCCCATTGTACAGGCAGAAATTGTGGAAAAACAACATCGCTTGCCTCATAACCTAAGTCGTGCAGAACGCAATGCCATCCACAGCCTCAGAAACCACCCTGACATTATCATCAAAGAGGCTGATAAAGGAGGTGCTGTTGTCATCATGAACAGGTCTGACTACCAGAAGGAGGCTGCCAGACAACTCTCCAATACCCAATTCTACAGGCCGCTTTCCTCAGATCCCACTGAGGAATACACTAAGAAACTACACCATCTACTCAGGACACTCCCTACACTAACACAGGAACAAATCAACATACCCTTAGAGCCCCGACCGGGGTTATTCTATCTACTACCTAAGATCCACAAACCTGGAAATCCTGGACGCCCCATCATCTCGGGCATTGGCACTCTCACTGAAGGACTGTCTGGATATGTGGACTCCCTACTCAGATCCTACGCCACCAGCACTCCCAGCTATCTCCGTGACACCACAGATTTCCTGAGGAAACTACAATGCATTGGTGACCTCCCAGAAAACACCATCCTAGCCACCATGGATGTAGAGGCTCTCTACACAAACATCCCACATACAGATGGAATACAAGCTGTCAGGAACAGTATCCCTGATGATGACACAGCACAACTTATTGCTGAGCTCTGTGACTTTATCCTCACGCACAATTATTTCAAATTTGGTGAAAATATATACCTCCAGACCAGTGGCACCGCTATGGGCACACGCATGGCCCCACAATATGCCAACATTTTTATGGCTGACCTGGAACAACGCTTCCTCAGCTCCCGTCCACTCATGCCCCTTCTCTACCTACGCTATATTGATGACATCTTCATCATCTGGACCCATGGGAAGGGGGCCCTGGAAGAATTCCACCATGCTTTCAACAGCTTCCACCCCACCATCAACCTCAGCCTGGACCAATCTACACGGGAGGTCCACTTCCTGGACACCACCGTACAAATAAGCGATGGCCACATTAACACCACCCTATACCGAAAACCCACCGACCGCTACGCCTACCTTCATGCCTCCAGCTTCCACCCCGGTCACACCACACGATCCATCGTCTACAGCCAAGCACTGAGGTACAATCGCATCTGCTCCAACCCCTCAGACAGAGACCAACACCTACAAGATCTTCACCAAGCATTCTCAAAACTACGATACCCACACAAGGAAATAAAGAAACAAATCAACAGAGCCAGACGTGTACCCAGAAGCTTCCTGCTACAAGACAGGCCCAGAAGAGAAACCAACAGAACTCCACTGGCCATCACCTACAGTCCTCAGCTTAAACCTCTCCAACGCATCATCAGTGATCTACAACCCATCCTGGACAATGATCCCTCACTTTCACAGACCTTGGGAGGCAGGCCAGTCCTCGCCCACAGACAACCTGCCAACCTTAAGCATATTCTCACCAGCAACCACGCACCGCACCATAACATCTCTAACTCAGGAACCAACCCATGCAACAAACCTCGATGCCAACTCTGCCCACATATCTACACCAGCAACACCATCACTGGACCTAACCAGATCAGCTACAACATCACCGGCTCATTCACCTGCACGTCCACCAATGTTATATATGCCATCATATGCCAGCAATGCCCCTCTGCTATGTACATTGGCCAAACTGGACAGTCACTACGCAAGAGGATAAATGGACACAAGTCAGATATCAGGAATGGCAATATACAAAAACCTGTAGGAGAACACTTCAACCTCCCTGGCCACACAATAGCAGATGTAAAGGTTGCCATCTTACAGCAAAAAAACTTCAGGACCAGACTCCAAAGAGAAACTGCTGAGCTCCAGTTCATTTGCAAATTTGACACCATCAGATCAGGATTAAACAAAGACTGTGAATGGCTATCCAACTACAGAAACAGTTTCTCCTCCCTTGGTGTTCACACCTCAACTGCTAGCAGAGCAGCTCACCCTCCCTGATTGAACTAACCTCGTTATCTCCACACTGATATATACCTGCCTCTGGAGATTTCCATTACTTGCATCTGAAGAAGTGAGGTTCTTACCCACGAAAGCTTATGCTCCCAGTACTTCTGTTAGTCTCAAAGGTGCCACAGGACCCTCTGTTGCTTTTTACAGATTCAGACTAACACGGCTACCCCTCTGATACATTGTACCCCAAGCCACTTTAGAGCCAAAACCAGAACCTCTACCAGAATCTTTACAGAAACCTGCCAATACCCAACCGTCGGAAGGTGCAGGCACCTGCCCCAATCAAGAAAAGGTAGAAAAGGTGAAAGCAAAATTCCCCATCTAAATTGTCCACTGTAGAAGCTGCCCAAACAATGGAGATACTGGTTCCTTTGGAAAAAAGAGGAAAAGAAAATCCCATATATAATTGTAAAGGAGGGAAAAAATCAACTTCTAAATTGGAACCATCAGGATTGAGTAGTCATGTCTCGCCAGAGCAGAGCAGAGGGTGGAGATGGACGGCAGGAGAGAGATCACTTGATCATTACCTGTTAGGTTCACTCCCTCTGGGGCACCTGGCTTTGGCCACTGTCGGAAGACAGGATACTGGGTTGGATGCACATGCTCAGAGGCAGAAACATAGGAGCCCGGGGGATTGGTTACTGCAGAAATTTAGGTGCCGAGTGAGTTTATGCGCCTACAGCGTTCACGGGCTGCTGAGCAGGGGTTCTATGAATCCGGGGTGGGGGCCTGATTCTGGGACTGGGATGCCTAAAGTGGCAGCTAGGGATAGGTCGATATCAGCTATCCTGGCAATCTCTGGGAAGAGATGAACAGCATTCTGCTTGGGAGGCTCGCCTGATGTTATGAACAGATCATCTGGGTAGTTGTGTCAACAGAGGATGGATCTTTACAATCAACAATCAGGGTTGTTTGCACTCTATGGAAATAGTTGTGATCAATGTATGTTATGATGTAGATGTGAGCAAAATAAGCAGATTTTTTTTGTTTTCACTACACAGGGTTTTAAATATTTCTGTAGTTTCCCCGTCCCGAAAGCTTTTATAATTTTATAACAAATTAAAGCTCTAAAATCAACTCAACAGAAAATATTGGACTTTTCATTCTGTGCACCCCAGATTCTACCCTCTGATATTACAATTTGCATAACAAAAGTGCCTAGAGCTCCCAATCCAGATTGTGGCCCCGTTGTGCTAGGGGCTGTACATAGGGAGGCTGTGCCAATCCCCCAAAACTTACAATCTAGGGCAGACAAAGGTTGGTAGAAGAAAGCGAGGTAGAGTGACTTGCCCATTGTCACACACAGCAGGCCAGGGGCAGAGCTTGGTCTCCTCACTCCCAGCCAGCTGCCTTATCCTGGCCCACCCTCTCCCTCGGTTCCATAGGTACTGGACAGATGTAATTTCAGGCAGATTTGTATCATTGTCTAAACCACTGTGCGACCTGTTGTCTAGAGATAAATGCAGCAGGAGTGTCTGTAATTAGGATAATGAAGAGTACGAATTGAATGATGTTACAATACCTGACTTTCCCAAGTGTGTCTGAGTCCCTGGCAGGCTGCTGGCCCGAGCAAGAGATGGCTGCAGTTGTAGAACTTAATCTGCACTGTTCATAACACAGGAAATAGTTTGACTGTATCTAAGAAACCTCCCTGCAGACTTTCACTTTCGGAACTAACGGCGTTTGTTTGGGTTTTTTTAGGAAATAAGGGCCTGAGCTAAATCCCACTGAAGTCAATGGAAAGACTCTCATTGATTTCAATGGGCTTTGGATCAGGCCTGTACAGAGTCAAAACCACAAAACTACCCCCGTTTTATCCTCTGTGCTTCCTGTTCTAGGGTTCTTTACCTCCCTGTCCCAGATGTTAAAACCAAGCAATTTTGCTACCTTGGCTCTACTGTTCCCAGCAATGTAGATCTTGATGCTGAGCTCACTAGTACAATTGGCAAAGCTGTCAGGAACTTTGGTCTTTTGCAAGACAGAGCCTGGAACAATAACAAATTGTCAACTAAAGTGAAAATCTGTATTGGTGAGACATGTGCTTTATCCAGTCTTCTATATGGCTCAGAGACATGCATGACTTACGCCAAACATACCAAAAGACTAAACAGTTTTGTAGCCTATAGGACTAACCTCCTTGCTTGTATATATATATATATATATCTCGCATGATATTCTTATCGATAAACTAGGCAAATACAATTTAGATGGGGCTACTATAAGGTGGGTGCATAACTGGCTGGATAACCGTACTCAGAGAGTTGTTATTAATGGTTCCCAATCCTGCTGGAAAGGCGTAACGAGTGGGGTACCGCAGGGGTCTGTTTTGGGACCGGCGCTGTTCAATATCTTCATTAACGACTTAGATATTGGCATAGAAAGTACGCTTATTAAGTTTGCGGATGATACCAAACTGGGAGGGATTGCAACTGCTTTGGAGGACAGGGTCATAATTCAAAATGATCTGGACAAATTGGAGAAATGGTCTGAGTTAAACAGGATGAAGTTTAACAAAGACAAATGCAAAGTGCTCCACTTAGGAAGGAACAATCAGTTTCACACATACAGAATGGGAAGAGACTGTCTAGGAAGGAGTACGGCAGAAAGGGATCTAGGGGTTATAGTGGACCACAAGCTAAATATGAGACAACAGTGTGATGCTGTTGCAAAAAAAGCAAACATGATCCTGGGATGTATTAACAGATGTGTTGTGAGCAAGACACGAGAAGTCATTCTTCCGCTCTACTCTGCTCTGGTTAGGCCTCAGCTGGAGTATTGTGTCCAGTTCTGGGCGCCGCATTTTAAAAAAGATGTGGAGAAATTGGAAAGGGTCCAGAGAAGAGCAACAAGAATGATTAAAGGTCTTGAGAACATGACCTATGAAGGAAGGCTGAAAGAATTGGGTTTGTTTAGTTTGGAAAAGAGAAGACTGAGAGGGGACATGATAGCAGTTTTCAGGTATCTAAAAGGGTGTCATAAGGAGGAGGGAGAAAACTTGTTCACCTTAGCCTCTAAGGATAGAACCAGAAGCAATGGGTTTAAACTGCAGCAAGGGAGGTCTAGGTTGGACATTAGGAAAAAGTTCCTAACTGTCAGGGTGGATAAACACTGGAATAAATTGCCTAGGGAGGTTGTGGAATCTCCATCTCTGGAGATATTTAAGAGTAGGTTAGATAAAGGTCTATCAGGGATGGTCTAGACAGTATTTGGTCCTGCCATGCGGGCAGGGGACTGGACTCGATGACCTCTCGAGGTCCCTTCCAGTCCTAGAATCTATGAATATATTTTTTTTTCTTATAGTTTAAGTATTTGGTTTATTGTAATAGGTTTATAAATGTATATTAAAAGTAAGTTTGGCTGTAATGCAAGAGACCTACAGGCCATATCCTGTATGTTAAGCTAAGGCAAAGTTAACATTTATATTAAGGCCTTTTACTCAGAAAGCAAAATTGACCTACATCTTGTTACCTAAAAAAATGAGTACCCATGCCTATGTCTATGACCTTTTATCTAAACCAGTAGACAATGAAAAATGGCATGGGGGGGATTTAATGTTGTACACAGACACTTAACAAGTACACCACAAGTGTGTACATACATGTCATCCATATGCACATACATACTAGCCTATGGGGTAAGTGTACCCTAACATTTTGTGGGTGAGGAATAACATTTGGGCATAGGAGGAAGGATTTCCAGCACTTTGCCCTATAAAAGAGGTGACCCACCTCGCTGAAGTATTCTCACTTTACTCCATTCTCACTCTGCTCCATTTCTTACTCTGCTCTATCATTCTCACTTACATTCTATTTGTACTCTATTTCTCTATCTATCTATCTATGATGACTGCTACTATCAGTAGGCTATACTTGTTCTTCTTAAACTTTAAGTTTCAAGGGAACTAGGCTAAGCTTGGTTTCCCTGAGTTTTATTCTTTGTTTATTAGGTTTTGATTTTAAGTTTAAGTTAGGCAAGTAAACCCTAATTTAGTTTAGATAGCTTTTAGCATTACATTCTTCTAAGCACTGCATCCCTCGCTCAAAAATTGAGAAACCTGAACTGCGAGGCTGGTCATATCATATGTATGTTTTAAATAGCAGTAATGCAGTTGTAACTTTGTAACTCTACGTATTTTACCATTTACTTATTATTATTAATTTTAATAAAAAGTCTTTAAGGCTATATCTGTCTCAGTGTAAGCTTCCTATCATACCCCCGAGGGTCCTTTATAAATTCTGTGAAGCCTAATTCAGGACAAAAACTTTTATCTTCTGATCAAACAAATTGGCGAGCCTAAAACCCATACTATTAATATTAATTATATTAATTATTGTTAATATTAATTAATTAAATTAATTAAATTAATTTTATTAGAACACCCTAAATCAGGCTACAGGCTGGTGAGCCAGCCAGGAGTCTTGAGAAGTGTGTGACAGGAATTTTCAGGGATTCCAGGCATCCTTAGACCCCTGAAAATCTCACCTGAGGCATAAGTAAAGAGTTAAAGTTACAGAGAGTTAGAGAGCAAGATTGTGTGTCTTGCTAACTCACTCTTAAGAGCACAGGAACCTGATTTCCTGTGGCTGCGGCTTGGCAGGAAGCCCAGTATTTCCGTTCTGTATTGTGGTTTAACTTAAAGTTTTAACTTATAAGTTTTGAATTTAATCTTGCAAGATAAAGTAATGATATTATTTAAAGTAACAGTAATGTTATTTAATGTGATACACGCGCTTAAGGGGCTTTGTTGGAGGTTGAAGTTGTAACGAATTGTACCGATAGGATATAAAGCAGTAGCATCAGGCCCAATGACCCACACTAAGTGGTGGTGAGGGAGTTGATAAATATATGTATTAATTGCCACCAAGATCCGCAATAACTCAGAACTTGTATAGTTCTTCAGTCCCCGCAACTCTCCCAGGCTGCACCTCTGATCCGTCTGCCTCAGTTCCCCCGCTGTTTGGCAGGTCCCGACAGAGGGAAAAGACCTCTCGATCAGCTATGAGCCATCGAGGGGAGAGAGGGGAACGCACCCCCATCCCTCTATCATTTACTTGGGACTTATTGAACTAGGTGTAAAACTAGTTTGGGGTAATGTCTGCTCGTAGCTTATAGTTTGCTGGGAAAGAAATTAAATTAAAAAATATTAAAGTTACTCAGGAAAGCCCAGCAAACTTTGGATGCCAGCTTAAAATCACTGGACGCTATAAATCAAACCAACGGAGGGTCCCATGGCACCTTTAAGACTAACAGAAATATTGGAGCATAAACTTTCGTGGGTGAATGCCCACTTGCGTCTGATGAAGTGGGCATTCACCCACGAAAGCTTATGCTCCAATACTTCTGTTAGTCTTAAAGGTGCCACAGAACCCTCTGTTGCTTTTCACAGATTCAGACTAACACGGCTCCCCCTCTGATACTATAAATCAAACCGTGGTCGGCTGTTGGAAAGAATCGAAGAGTTGAAAAGTGAAAAAATGTGCTAAAGGAGACCAAAAAAATCGGTTCCCAACCCCATTGGCATGGTGAAACCAATGGAGATACAAAAATCTGCAGGGCCAATCACTAAAAGTAAGGCACGAAAATTAGCTCAGGCTGATACAGTACCTTTAGAAGTGGAATTGGAGATTAAGTCTGAGAAGCCACAGGGAGAGTCAAAAGAGGAAGTTAACAGTGCAGAAGCTACCAGCCGTCTGCAGATAAAAAAGGAAGCCTCAGGGTGGCACCACAGAAGTCGGAGCAAAGTGTCATCATAGAGAAAGCAACTAGTAATGTAAAGGATAAGATGAGCAGAGCAAAGGGGGAGGAAATATCCTCTCCTCTGTTAGTGTCCACCCCGATAGTAAAGACAAAGTGCCTTTAGAAATTGTAATTGTTCAAAAACTAGAAGATGCAGTGTCACAAGTGACACAAGTAGCTAGTGCCTGTGATGTAGCAATCTCTAGGTTACAACAGAGAGAGATACAACAACCAAAGGATGCATTGGCACCATATAGATCAGGAGATCCAGCCCCTTTGGGTGGACATTTATTGGCATTTGGGCAATCATCCACATTGCCTAGGTCCCTAGAATTTTGTGAACCCTCTACACCCCCTTGGTGTATGCTGGTATCACCTAATGTACCAGATTAAGGGACCCCTGGGTTAGGCCGAGGTGTTCCTAAATTCCCTAAAAAAAAGAACAGGAGTACTTGTGGCACCTTAGAGACTAACAAATTCCCTAAGTACCAGCGTTGGCAAGATAATCCTAACCCACGTAGTAACCCTGAACCTTGGACTGGACATGCCCCTCGACAGGGTTATGCATTTGAATCCCATGTAGGGGCCCGGGACCGGGTTCCTTTCTTTTCAGATGCGGCACAAAACAATTCACGCCTGTAGAGACCCAAGTCAAAAATAAGGACTCAGTTGTATGATGTTTAAGCAGATGCTTAAGGCTCAATGATGGGATATCCAGAAACTCCAAGCCCACATGAATGAGCTGATGATGGAAGGCCAAGGCCCGGCAACCTCAAACCGTCCAATGGCCTCCGTTAACTCATTTCCTTCTCTCCGGTGGACAGCCTCTGGAGAGATAAAAGGAGATCCCAAAGGTTATTTGTCTGCATACTCTACAAATTACTCGGCATAACACCAATCGGCCCCACGTGTAGTCATAGCCCCTTTAGGCAGGGATGCAAGTGGGAGACCCACAGTATCTGCACTGGTAGGGGGCCGCCACAAAAATTTTATTATAGATACTGGGACAGCAATTAGTATTATCCATGTTAAGGATCCCAGATCCTCAAAACACTTGCAACTAATCAGGTTGTTACCACACTTTCTATACCCATTGACGTACAGATAGGTCACCTAAAAAGGTTTATATCTTTGCATTAATGAAATTAGCAAACCGAAGGAATTGCCTATAAAACTAATTTCCTATACAAACAGGGATGCGTTCTTAATTTGGGTAACCAATTATTGTGTCTTACTGTAGAAGAGACAAAGAATAACTCATCAGTAATCATACCTAAGCGTGGCGTGGTATCTCCAGTGGAGGACCCTGAACCTGACGGGTATGATTTAAACAAAATGTGGCTAATCGTGCAGACCAACCTGAGTTACAGGCATTACTTCGGAAGCATGCGGATGCCTTTGCTAAACACAACCATAATTGTGAATGTATGGTAGTCCCTATTGTTGTAGAAAAAGGAAATATATTAGCCCAAAGACAATATCCTTACCCAGACCAGGCAAACCCATACATAGAAAAGACAATCAAGTCTTTATCGACACAGGGAGTACTATGGAAATGTACTTCCACTGCCAATTCCCCTATTTGGCCTGTGAAGAAACCAGAGGGTTCTCAGCGTCTCAGAATAAATTATAGATTCCTGAATCAGGTCACACCCACTTGTGCCCCTACAGTGGCCAAAATGCCAAATCTAATCAAGTTCTTTAATCCGGAGGCTGTGTGGTTTACTATCCTTGACAGCAGTAACAGCTTTTGGACATTATCATTGGCCCACATTTTACAATACCATTTTGCATTTAGTTTCCAGGGAGTCCAATATTCCTGGACACATTTACCCCCGGGGTATAAAATTCTCCAGCTTTACTGTATGCAAATAAGGTGGGTACTGTCACAATTTTTCAAACCAACTGTTCTATTTCAATATGTAAATAACCTGTGTTTAGCAACACAGACTAAAAAGGAGCATCTAAAAAAGCTTAATGACCTCCTACAACTCCTAAAGAAAGCAGGGCTAAAGTGCAATCCGGCCAAGGCTCAGCTAATGGCCAATCGTGTCTCTTTCTTGGGCCTCACCCTGACAAAATAGGGTAAAACATCAGTGCAACAAAAAGTAGATGCAATTCAAACATTGCCTTTACCACAGGACCCTTTAAAATCCTTTTTGGGGTTTAACGGGGTACCACAGGGATTTCATTCCCAATTTTGCTTCCATTGCATCTCCCTTGTACCAGCTATTAAAAAAAGGTGTCCGATGGAAATGGACTAAGCAACACACGGAAGCAGTATCCCAGCTAGAACAGGCCATTGTCAAGGCTCCGGTGCTGATCACTCCATTTCCTGAGACACCCTCTCATCTGAAGGTAGTGGTGAGTGTTAATGCGTTAGTGGCTGTGGCTTCAAAAGAAAGGCATGGAAAAATCAAACCTGTGGCCTATGCCTTACGTTTAATGTCATCAATTGAACTTAAGTATGACAATTGTGAAAAGTACCTATTGGCAACCAGCTGGGCCATACAACACTTTTCTTTTCTAAATTGGCCTCAGCCCAATCATATTACACTCATTGCACACTCCTCTTCAGTTCTTACTGTCCAATAGGGTAAGAGATGGGCAAGTCTTAAATGCTCACCTAGTCCAATGGGCATTATTGCTGCAAAAAAGAGATATATATTGCAGTAAAACCTATTAGGACACCATCTTTGTTACCAACTACCCTATTGTATCAAGGGAAGCCACATGTGTGTCCCAATTTTAATCAATTGGATCTAAGGGGGGAGGAAAAACAAAAGCTTCTCCAACCATTGATCCAGGAAACAAATTCTGTTAATAGGTATCATTTCTTGTTGACGGTTCTAGTTATTACTATCAAGGTAAACCTCATACCGAATTATAAAGAAATGCAGAAATCGGATAAAAACATAATGAAAGTAACCCTAGAGCTTTCCAAAACAAAAAGAGAAGGATCGCTAAAAATAAATCCTTTGTACAAAAGAAATGCACTTTGGCTTTGCAGGTTGACTTTGTAGGTCCTTTGCCAAGGACTCAAAGAGGTAACCAATACCTATTAGTGGTTATCGATCCTTTTTCAAAATGGGTAGAGGCATTTCCTCTTAAAGCCAATACTGCAAAAGCCACCGCCAAGGTCCTAGTAGAGCAAGTCTTCTCTCTATGGGGGTCCCTGCAAAGGTATAATTTGGCCCAGGAATCACATTTCACTGGAGATGCTGCACAGCTCCCCGGGCTGGGGGGCTGGGGAGCTGCCGCGGGAGGGGATGCCGCAGGGCTCCCCACCCCAGCTCACCTCTGCTACGCTCCCTCCCTGAGCACGCCGTCACTGCTCCACTTCTTCCGCCTCCCAGGCTTGTGGTGCCAATCAGCTGTTTGGCGCCGCAAGCCTGGGAGGGGAGGAGAATTAGAGCAGGGGCGGCGTGCTCGGGGAGGAGGCGGAGCAGAGGTGAGCTGGGGTGGGGAGCTGCTGCACGGCTCCCCAGGCTGGGGGGGGGAGCTGGTGCGGGAGGGGCACCTCAGGGCAGAGGGGGGAGCTGCCGCAGGGGGTCACCTCAGGGCGGGGTAGGGGCGGGGAGCCTAGGGTGCAAAACTTCCTTGCACTGGCCCTTGGTGTCTCTATACCCCCCTCCAAGCAGGGTGGGAGGTGAACCCTGCAGGTGCACCTCTGAACTCTGGGTCTGCACTGACCAAGGACAGCAACTGTGAGTGGGGTGCAGAGAAGGGTCGGGCATGTGATGCTGGGAGAAAGGTCCCACCCCCTAGACCCTGCGTGTGTGTGTGTGTGTGTGTGTGTGTGTGTGTGTGCTTTGCCGCTCCGGACGCCCCGCAGGGGTGCTGAGAGCCCAGGGTGCTGATAGAGCTCAGGCAGTGTCAGGGCTCTGGCAGAGGGGCAGGGACTCACCTTGGCCTGGGTGACACCTGCCTTGTGTCACCCAGGCTGAGAAAGTGGTATGGTCTGGGCAGCTGTGTGGCCTGGTGTCCCTGCTCCCCCACCCCAGTGCCTGCACCTGGAGCTGGATTCATCACCACCCCCCTGCACCCCAACCCTCTGCCCCAGTCAGCCCACCTCCTGCGACACAAACCCCTCATCCCCATCCCCACCCCAGAGTCCGCACTCCAATCCGGATTCCTCACCCCCCGCACACCAACCCTCTGCCCCAGCCCTGAGCCCCTCATCCTCGGTCCTACCCCAGAGCCCACACCCCCAGCTGGGGTCCTTGCCTCACTCTCAAAGGACTAAACAGGACTATTTTACCAGAGCAGGTTGGAAAAAAACTCAACAAAATATTTTCTCCCTGGAATTTGACAACCATAAGGAAGGCTCAATCAATAACCAGGCAGTGCCTAGAATCAGGGTAGCGCAGGGCATTAGAGGCACTAACTCCTCCCTCCCCTCCAGGGCCATGTGCTGCTCCCACAGTAACGGGGAGACCCGGCTCCCCGGGCACAGGCAGAGCAGTGCTGGCCCCTGCTGCTCAAAGGGTGAACTGTCCAACTCAGCACTATTTCAGTGGCACTGGCTGCGTGCACAAGGCTAACTTGACAAGGGAGGCGCGACCTTCTCATTACAAGTACTAGGACTCCTGGGTCCGCCCCTGCAGTGAAGTCGGAGCAGGCTACAGCGGGAGCTCACGCTTCCAGGATGAGCGTGACGTGCTACCCAGCTTCCAAGGGGCAGTGCTGGCTAAGAGTCCCCCTAGCTCAGCCCCAGTCTTCTCCCTGCCCAGGCCTCAGACATAAGACATGAATTTCTGATCAGCAAAACGCTCTTCAGCTCCTGTTGAGCTTCTGGATTCTGCTCTGCGTCAGCGAGGGCCTAGACGGTGCCACTGGCTCCCAGTATCCCCGTGACCCCTCAATACCCCCAGCCCTGCGTCACCCCGTGCTCCCCAGCCATTGCCTCTGGTCCTCGCAACCCCCCGCTGCTGGGCAGGATGAGGGGGTGGGTCCCTGCCTCCTCTCCTGTGTTTGAAGTGTGCAGAGGACCCGGAGGGGGGCAACATCACACATGCCTGCTCCCAGGACGCAGCTGTGAACTGAGGCCTCCCTTCCCCATTTGTCCCATTTCCACAGCGGGGAGATCGGCCTTGCCACAAGCTGGAGATGCCTCAGGCCCTACTGGGTCCCAGGCAGACTCTGTAATTGACGTCCTGGCCCAACATCTCCCGCAGGGGGACTGAAGGGAGAAGAAAATGCTCCCGGCTTCCCCCACCCACTCCTGCCCCGCAGCTGATTTCCAGCCTCTCTGAAGTGGGAAGGGTGTTGGCAGCCCAGAGAGCTGCCCTGCGGCTGCAGCGCCAGAGGACGCAGGGTGCCAGCCAGGCGGGCACATGATCGGTAGCAGTCGCCATCTGCTGCACATGCCCACCCCGCTGCCTGGGCCTGAGCTGTTTACTTTCAAAACCCAGGGGCTCTGCTATTGGCTGGGCTCCGCTTCCTGCCCAGCCCGGAGCAGGGCCAGCTCCAGGCACCAGGCACCCAAGCACATGCTTGGGGCAGCACCTGGTAAGGGGCGGCGGGGGGAGCGCGGCGCGGCATTCCGCAGGGGGCGCTCTGGCAACATGCCACTCGGGGCGGGCTCTGGCGGCGCGGGCACAGCGCTGGGGGGGGTTCCAGCGGCGCTCGGTGGGGGGGGCGGGCTCCAGCGGTGCGGCGCTCAGCGGGGGGGGCGGCGCTGGGGGGGGGCACGGCGCTCAGCGGGAGGCTCAGGGGGCGGCGCTTTTTTTTGCTGCTTGGGGCAGCAAAAAAGTTAGAGCCAGCCCTGGCCAGGAGAAATACTGGAAGGGTATGGCTCTCGGGAGATATGTGCTGCGGTCTCATGAAGCCAGTAGTAAAACATCATTTCAGTTTCTAAAAAATGTACACGATGATTTTCTAAACCCTCACGTATTGCACCAAATACAGTGTAACACTGTTTTGGACTTTATTGTGGTAGATACAGATGAATTAATCACTGGTCTGGAAGTTGGTGTTTGCCCAAGGAACGTGATCTGATTGCATTCAATATAGGCAAACAAAAAGGAATAATTTCCCAAAGCTGAGGAAAGTGAGTGAAATTAATTGTGGGGGGGAGGGGAAGTGTAGACAGAAAAATCTGAATGAAAATTGGGAGCTCTTTAAGAAGAGTTTATTTGATGGCCAAAAAGCCACAATCAAAGAGGGGAACTTGGGCTAAAAGCCCAACCTGGTTCAATGAGAAAGTGAAGGCAGCATTTAGAAATAAAACACTACATAAGAATTGGGAAAAGTGGAAATAGATAGCAATCAATATAAATTAAAAGCTATCAAGTGTAGACCATAGATAAGGGATGCTAAGACATCAAGGAAAACTCTGTTCTGCAGAGCTAAGGATAATAAGCTTTTAAAGTACATTAAAGTACATTAGCAGCCCACAAAAGCTTATGCTCAAGTAAATTTGTTAGTCTCTAAGGTGCCACAAGTACTCCTGCTCTTTTTGCGGATACAGATTAACCCGGCTGCTACTCTGAAACCTGTCATTAGGAACACAAGAAATGCTAACACTGGTCTAGGCCCTTTATTAAGCCTGGATAACTTTTGTATCCAAGAGTCCCAAAGTGTTAGCTGAGGAGATCTCTGGCCCACTGGTGTTCGATCTTAATCTTGGAATACAAGGGAAATTCCAGAATATTGGAAGTTGTGCTAATATTCTAAAAGGGCACGTGGGATGACCTGGGTAACTATAGGCTGGTTAGTCTGACATCAGTCCCAGGCAAATAACAGAAAAACTGATATGAGGTTCTCTTGATAAAGAATTAAAGGCTGGGTATTCTTGCCATTCAACCTGGTTTTATGGAAAATAGGTCTTGGTAAAGAAACTGCCTTGTGAGCAGCAGCACTGCCATCTAAAATGGTCACCACTGGCCTCAGACGATAGCTCCTCCAGGAGGTCTGTGGCTAACACTGCCTTGTCACCCCACTCTGATAGTTTTCATTTCCACTGAATTGAGAAGGATGTGGCTACTAGGGGATTGGGACTACTGGCTTCACACCTCACTGAAGATGAGAGGGGTGGGCAGGAACTGAGTTCACACCTTTTTGCTGCTATTGGGTTTAAGGTAACTTGTAAAGGGGGAAACAAACTGTGTTTGTATTTTGTTTGTCTTTCACTTCTTTAAGATAGACAAAGGGGACCTGAATCTTTTAAAATTCTGGTTGGTTCTTTTTGTACTTCAGAAATGTGGAGAATATCAAGGCTTTTTGTTGTTGTTGCTGCTGCTAGAGAACTCCTTGGAGGAGGGGAGAACTAGAGTGGGAGTATTTTCATCCCTCAGTGCAAGGGCATCAGGATTTTCACACACACAGTTTTTCTCCCAAGTGTCTGTCAGACATTTGAGTTAAATAGGTGTAGAAAAATCAGGTCTTTGGGCTTTTGTATTAAGTCCCCCCAATGACTTCAGATTGAGTTGGGCGCACCTAGCTCAAAGATTAGTTTAAAGGAGTTTTAAACCATCTCTATCAGATTTCACTTCCTTGGTTCTTGTGTTGTCAGAAATCTCCCAGTTCTCCTGTGGCCAAGACCTGAATTTCCAACGTAAAACTAAAGCAGAAAAAACCTTTGCCAATGAGGGGGTGAAGGATAACCCCCCCCCCTTTCTTTCTCCATGACAAAGGGTTTGTTCTGCTGCTTATTTTCCTTTTGAGAGTCACTTTCAAAGTTTATTTGGGATGGGTTTTTTTCTCCCTTCCATGCTCCAAATTTGATCAATGTTTTCATAAATACAATCCATCAAACTACCGGATTTAATCTCGCAGACAAAGGTGAGACGAGACCCACTGGCTGGAAGCTGAAGTTAGCAAAGGTCCAACAGAAAAGAAGACACATTTTAATAGGGAGAGCAATTAACCTTTGCAACAGTTTGCCACAGGCCATGGCGGATTCTCCTTTTAAATGGAGCCTGGATGTGTCTCTAAAAGACATGCTGTAGCTCAAAGAGAGGCGATTGATCTCAATGCAGGAATCACCGGGTGAGACTCTGTATGTAGCGTCACAGGTCAGAGTCTGATCAAATGCTCCCGTCTGGCCTTCAAATCTGTGAAGAAGAGACAGAGCCTCCATGAAAGCCACTAGGGACTTCACTATTACCTCACTTTTATGAGGGATGCGCTCATGTACTACAGTGATGAGCAGCGGGAGGAGACGTTATGATTGATAGAATCTGGCCCTGTCATTCTGAGTGGGCTCTGTTGCATTGATAACAAATTGCATTGATACGTGTTGTGATACTTGGGCTTAGAAATTTACCTAGACCGTGAGCTCAACTGCGAGAAAGGTCAAGAGACGTAAGAACAACTGAGAGCAACAAATGTTAATGGGAAAAGGTGCCAAAGGTACACAGGCCGAATTAGTCCAAACGAAAAGGTCTCCTGATGTAATTAAAGGGCCGTGTGAAGTTCATGCCTGGTAAACAAGAAAAGCGTGGACTGGACGTGGATGAATGAGAATCAGTGTGTTGTAAATTAGGCTTAGTTCATGGACCAAACAATGATGGATGGGCTATTCCACCCACCAGTCCCCTTTTGCGGCCCGCCACAAGAGACAGTGGGGGGGAAGACTGGCTACCTACATAGCAGCGTAGTTAGAACTTGTGACAAAATGGGGTGTCGGGACTCTCGTTAATTATAGCAAATTTATTAAATAAGTGGCATCAAACATCAGCTCAGCAAAACCATCCCAGCAGCTGCTCATGTCTGCCACCCAGATGACATAAAGCCGGGGTTCAGAGTTAACTATAACATGGGATGGACGCACAGTAAATACCGCAAAGCAGGAGGCTTTGGCTGTAAATGCAGCAAGGGAATCCAGCAGAAGGTTTCCCATGCCCTCTAGTGGTGATCTGTTGACAAATCACTGGCAGGCTGCAAGTTCCCAAGCTGGGGAAGGTCAGTTTACTACCCATCAAGCCCTGGCTGTTTAATAGCATATTGGAACACAAGTGGGCTGCACAAGGGACCGAAAAGGAGCAAAGCAAACATTTCACATGGTTTCTGCTTCGGCACGCCCAGCCCGAAGTGCTCCAGATGTCAGATTCTGCGTGAAATCTTTCAGAGCGCTAGGCCCACCCTCGCCCTTTCTTTCCTGGAACACAAAGAGAAGGCCTGTGTTAATTGCAGTCTGACTCAGCCTGCTTAGCGACTTCATTTGGAAACCCCCTGGGACAGAACGCCCCAGAAACGGCAGCTCCCCTGCCAGCCGGCCGGGTTGCATTCACAGTAAAATGGTCACTGGGGTTCACTCGGTAGGTGAGAGCTAGAACAAGCCAGGCGCTGGAGAGCAGCGCGCTAAAGATACCAGGAGCACCCACGTCTCTTTGCAGGGGTATAAGGAACAGCCCACCTGCTGAGGAAGGGTTATTGTTTGTGGTGAAGGCATGAGGCTGGGAGTCACCATCTCTGCCACTGATTAGCGACCTGCAGTTCCCCCACCTGTGCAATGGGGGTTCTGCCTACCTCCCCGGGGTGCTGCCGGGGTGCGCCGAATCCTTCAAGGAAGGTGTGGTAGGAGGGCAGTGGATTACGACTGCCGTGTATATGAGGAGAACCGCAATGCCCTTTGGGAGAGCAGAAAAAGCCACGCGGAGGGGTTCCCGTCTAACCCCATCAGAGAGATGTCACCGCGTGCTGCCGCATCGACACACTCCATTAGTCCAGCTGAGGAACAGAAAAATGGGCGTGTGGCTAAAACCATGGGCGGGTGCTCAGGAGATCTGGGTTTAATCCCTGGCCCTGCACCGAACTCCCTGGGAGATCATGGCTAGGTCACTTCATCTAGCCGGTGCTTCCATTTCTCATTGGTAAAATAGGAGCAAGGATCCTTCCTTTCTCCCACCTCTTTTCTGTTTTGTCCATTTAGACTGTGAGCTCTTCAGGGCAAGGCTGTGTGTTTGTACAGCACAACCAGCCCCTGATCTCACTCTATGCACTAATAGAATACGGATCATAATTTTCTTCTTCTTGCCCGGGCAGTAACAAAATCTCTTCCCAGCCTGGCTCCTGGAGTTAGAAAGGCCCCTTCATGAATTGCCCAATCAATTCTAAAACATGTCCAGCCTCTCTCCCGGCCTGCCTAGCACTAGAATGGGAGACGGCTTAGTGACAGCTGAGGGACATTCATCACCCCCCACACTTGTTCTTCTCTCCCCTGCCCCCTCCCTGCCCTCAGAAACCCCACCTGCCCAGCAGATGTGGGGTGGGAGCAGTTGACACAGCAGCATCTTATGCTGCCTTTACACCAGCAAGAGAAATTCTCTGCTGGCCGCCACCAGCCAGGACGCAGCCCTTTTGCACCACCTGAGCTTGTGCCATAATGACCTGACTCCAGGAGCAGGGGCTTTAAGAAGAAACCCAACTAGCATGAGACTTGTGATAAAAATAACCCAAGAGATGAAACCACTGAAGTGACAACCCAGGGTGGGAAGAATTGGACCCAAAATCTCCTACTGACCTTCTATGTAGACGCAGTTGTAACGGCTGAAGGTCCGGTTTGTGCTGTGGAGGACAAATAAGTTGCTGTTCTTGTCCTGGGTGAAGTTGCACACCCTAAATCTCTCATAGACTGGAATCAGCACTTCTTCCTCGTCTCGGATATAAGAGAAGTCTGCGATGGGGACCCCGAAGCACGTCCGGATGGTGAAGAATGTGGCTGAGCCAAATCTGTGAGCTACATTCCTGTCTAAAGATGAAGAGGCAAACGTCCCAAACCGGACCATGCCACCTCTCTTACCGGGTTGGTAGCGGAGAGAACGGACTCCCCTGTACACCTCCATCTCGTACATCTCTGCACAGTCTCTCTTCAGGAGCTGCAATGCTCTGGTCAAGTAAAAATGAAGGGCTTTGAACGGGAAATGTTTGAGATAATATGCTCGGGATTTACCAGCCTCTCTCACGGCTTTGTTGAACTCCTGGTACAAAGGTATCTCACCTCCGCTGGTATAGGCCAGGATTGCTATTCCATTCTCATCCTTAAACCCTCTAGGCAGAGAGAGGTTTTTCTTATTATTATTCCATTGTTTTTTTGCAGCTTCCCATCTTTTGCTAAACACCTTGTGCCTTAACTTCTCTTGCCGCAGCAGTTTAGACTTGATTATATTTTCCATGTCCTCTGTGCAGCCGATATACTGGTCATCAAAAGCATTGAATGCCATGTCCAGCACCGGCTGGCAATTCACCTGGAACAACACAGCATATCAAACACGAGGGGTGGATGGCTGCCGGGCTCCCAGCATGGCTAGCACTAGTGGAACTGGGCTGGGCCAGCCACCATGTGACATTTTTTCTGAATTTCCCTGGTATAAACAAGGCTTGAGAGAGAGAGAGCCCCTTACCAAACAAACTCATAAGTAGGGCCATACCAACTTCGCGCCCATGAAAAACGTGTCACAGACTGTGAAATCTGTGCTTTTACCCTATGCCATACAGATTTCACGGGGGAGACTAGTATTTCTCAAATTGGGGGTCCTGACCCAAAAGAGAGTTGCAGGGGGTCACATGGTTATTTTAGGGATGTCGCAGTACTGCCACCCTTACTTCTCTGCTGCCTTCAGAGCTGGGCAGCCAGAGAGCAGCGGCTGTTGGCCGGGCACCCAGCTCTGAAGGCAGCACCCCACCAGCAGCAGCACAGAAGTAAGGATGGCAATACCATACGAGACTACCCTTACTTGTCCTGGGTGAAGCTGCACACCCTAAATTTCTCATAGACCGGAATCAGCACTTCTTCCTCATCTCGGATAGAAGAGAAGTCTGCGATGGGGACCCCGAAGCACATCCGGATGGTGAAGAATGTGGGAGGGAGGGATAGCTCAGTGGTTTGAGCATTGGCCTGCTAAACCCAGGGTTGTGAGCTCAATCCTTGAGGGGGCCACTTCAAATCAGTATTTGGTCCTGCTAGTGAAGGCAGGGGGGCTGGACTCGATCACCTTTCAAGGTCCCTTCCAGTTCTAGGAGATCGGATATCTCCATTATATATACTTCTGCACTGTTGCCTTCAGAGCTGGGTGGCCAGAGAGTGGCAGCTGCTGACTGAGGGCCCAGCTCTGCAGGCAGCAGCGCAGAAGTGAGGGTGGTAATCCCATACCATGTCATCCTTACTTCTGCGCTGCTGCTGGTGGTGGCTCTGCCTTCAGAGCTGGGCTCCCGGCCAGCAGCCACCACTCTCCAGCTGTCCAGCTCTGAAGGCAGCGCTGCCACCAGCAGCAGCAACACAGAAGTAAGGTGTAACGGAGCAGACTCACCCAGCGACGCCCCCTGCTGCTATCTTCCGGGAACTAGCTCTCCAGCCTCCGGAGCGCCCTCTGTCAGCCGGTGTCTCGCCCTGCGCTAGCCCCAATGTCCCTCCCGGATGACCCTTTCCCTGGGTGCTGCCCCCAGGCTGTACCCCCACAGTTTCTGCAGGTCTTCTCACTCAGGCGAACCCCCATCCACTATCCCCGCTTCGCCTCAGTCATAGGCTACTGCCAGTCACCAACTAGCCCCCGCTCACTGGGGCAGACTGCAGTATAAGCCACTCATCATAGGCAAGGGGGGGGTTGGACCTGCTGCCTCTGCCTACCCTTGGGCTGCCCTCTGCAACCCCCGTACCTGCCTTAGGCCTTCAGTTAGGCCCACAGCCTGGGGGGTTTCCAGGCTGGAGTTCCCTAGGTCCTCTAGCCTCCCCCCACCCCTGCTCCACTCCCAGTACCCTGCTCAGCTCCCCGGCAGCCAGGCCCCCTTCTCTCTTTACAGGCAGAGAGAGAGTCTCTGGGCTCCTGGCTCGCACCCTCTTATAGGGACCAGCTGTCCCCTGACTGGGGCATGGCCCCAGCTGTTACTGCCTTCCCCAATCAGCCCAGGTTTTGCTTCACAGCCTCAGCCCTCTCCCAGGGCTGGCTTTCACCCTTCCAGGGCCGGAGCAGGTGACCACCCCGCTACATAAGGGTAGCAGTACCACAACTCGCCCCACAATAACCTTGTGACCTCCCCACAACTCCTTTATGGGTCAGGACCCCGACAATTACAACACCATGAAATTTCAGATTTAAATAGCTGATATCATTAGGGTTACCATACGTCCGGATTTTCCCGGACATGTCCGACTTTTGGGGCTCCAAATCCCCGTCTGGGGGGAAATCCCAAAAAGCCGGACATGTCCGGGAAAATCGGGACATGTGGGGCCGGCGGTGCTGGGCCGGGGACCAGGCCAGCGGTCGGCGGTGCCGAGCCGGGGGCTCGGGGGCCGGGACGGCGGTGGGGTGCCGGGGACTCGGGGGACGGGACGGCGGTGGGGTGCCTGGCCGGGAGCTCGGGGGCCGGGACGGCGGTGCAGTGCCGGGGGCCGGGCCGGGGACCGGCAGTGCTGGGCGGGCCGGGGGTACTCAGCTGGGAGCTGGGCCGGGGACCGGCAGTGCTGGGCGGGCCGGGGGTGCTCGGCCGGGGGCCCGGGGGCCGGGCCGGGGACCGGCAGTGCTGGGCGGGCCGGGGGTGCTCGGCCGGGGGCCCGGGGGCCGGCAGTGCTGGGCGGGCCGGGGGTGCTCGGCCGGGGGCCGGGCCCGGGGCTGGCACCCCAGGGCCCGAGCCGACCCAGGCTGGAGACACCGGGGGGCCAGACTGGGCCGCGCCTCCTCCCCCCACACTCCCCTTACCTGCTTCAGGCTTCCCGCGAATCAAATGTTCGCGGGAAGCAGGGGAGGGGGCGGAGTTGGGGCGGGGACTTTGGGGAAGGGGCGGAGTTGGGGGGGGCGTGGGCGGGGCTGGGGGGGGCCGGGGCCCCGTGGAGTGTCCTCCTTTTGGAGGCTCAAAATATGGTAACCCTAGATAACATGAAATTTACAATTTTTAAAATTCTATGACCGTGAAATTGACCAAAATGGACTGTGAATTTGGTAGGGCCCTACTCATTAGCCTTGTTCCCCTTAACCTCCCCACCCCCGCCACACACATAGTATTACTGTTAAGATATTCAGTAGTCACAGCAGAATGCAATGTGCATGAGATCCGGGCACAAAGAAGAGCTTAAATTCTCAAAGACTTTCCTGGAGCCCCCTATGCTTTACCCCCATTTGGGACTCCGGGCTTCAGCTGCGGGGTGAGGGGTCTCGGGGCCCTACTGGGGGGCTCCAGGACTCAAGGCTTAAGCTGTGTGGTGGTGGGACGCTGGGACTTTAGCCCCACAGTGGGGGTGGGGGGATCACCAGGGTTTGAGGCTTCAGCCATGTGTTGGGGGTGGTGCTGGGACTTTAGCCCCATGGGGATGGGGGACACGGGCTCAGCGTTTCAGCTCCACGGGACATGCCGAGGCTCCTACGGGTTTGAAAATATTGACCACAGCTCCAGCTAAATTTAATCCCTGGTACAAAGCATTTCCCGGGCGAGAGCATCTGCTCTGCAGTGACCTTCCAGAGGAGGTTAGACTAATCTAGGTCTGACCACCATTAGGAAACACAAACATACCTTCCTCTTGGACAGAACTTCTCCACCAAACCCAGGACAACATTCACAGTGTCAGCCAGCCCCTTCTACCTCCTCCAGTGCTCCCCCGACCAATAAACTAAGAGAAAACGCTGCTCCAAACAGAGCTTTCTATAACCCCAGAAGAGAGAGGAGCCAGAGACTCCAGGAAGTCCCCCAAGAGACCTCATCATTGCCAAATTCTTTTAGATGGAAAGTTGTCAGGTACTAGGGTCAGCACAAAGCTCTAAGATACATAACTAGACAGCATTGGGTCTTACCAACATTACAGCATAGATTGAATTACCTGAGAGATGTCCATCAATGTGTGAGCGCAAAGGTAAGTCACGGTGATCAGCAGAAATGTCATCCTCACCTGGGGGACAGGAAGAAAATTCCACGAGAATCTCAACATCAACCAAGAGAAATGCCTGCCCTGACTCCCTTGTTCCAAGGTGATTGGGGTCATCTATGGAGAATCCCCTGAGCCACCGCAGGAGAGGAGAGCAGGAACCCTTGTAAACAAGCAAAGACCTTTACAGGCTGGGGCAAGAGTTGGGCAAAAGCTTTCCTTTGTTTCTTTTTGAAGTTAAAATACAGACATGTTTCATTTCCTTACAACTAAATTTTCAGAAGTCACGAGCGATTTTTAGCAGTGTAACTTGAGACACCTTCAGAGCACACACACACACCCCCCCGGAGATCTGACCCCTTTCAGTTCTTTTCAGTCGGTCTCCAAAAATCGTGGCCCCTAAATCACGAGCCGCTCTTAAAACCCTAGGTCTGAGTGAAGAGACAAGGTTGACCTGTCGCCATGCTTCCCCCCAGGGGGCTTACCCCAGGGATGGACTTGACCCAAAGAGTTAAAGATGTGACTGTACCTGCAGGTCCAAAGGCTGGATGGCCCTAGGAGTGAAGCTCAGACCAAGGGACTCACTCTCTTATACTGTGTTGTCCCTGCAGAGACTGTTCCTGTGAGTCTACGCACTCCTGCCCCACCCTCAGACAGGAAACCACCTCGCTGCCTTTCACAGTCTTCTGTTTGTCATGGGGGAGAGAGATCACATTGCCCAGACTCCAGTACACCTGGGAGCCCAGCCAGCACTATGCAGGACATGCCAGCATCCCGGCGCTGCCCAGCCCGGCCCCTCGGAACTTCACAGCAACACCGGGGACAGAACTCAGATCCTCCTGCTCCAAGGGGCAGATCCGACAGACACCCATTGCAGCCCCTGGGAGCCTTCCCATTGATTTAAAGTTTGGGACCCCCCAGGGCATTCCAGCTGGGAGTAGCAATTGCTGGCAGTCAGGTCTGTTGATTTCCAAAGACTGTCCCAAGTCCTGTGTCTGCGAACGCACAAGGAATCAAACAGCACGAAACAATTTCTTTGGCTTGCAGCACCAAAAATGCTCCTTGCAGCCCACACCCAAACTCCTCTCTCTGGGTTTCTACCAGGGTCTGCTACCGGCTTTCAGCTGCTCCTTTAGACTGTCCCTCTTCCAGTCTTCTTGTCTGCTCTCAGTTTCTTGCCCTCCTGCCTCCTGCACACACAGCTGACCCCAGGTCTCCTAGTCCTTGGATTGGCAGGCAGGGAGACCCCCTCAGTCCATATGGGTTAGCTGCCACCTGCCACACGGCTTCATGCCTTGGGCGGTTCCCCCATCATCCTCAGCTGTTTCTCCTCCCTAAAGTGGTCTGCCTGCTCTTGCTGTCAGCGTGGGGGTGCTCAGCACCCATTGGCTTTAACGAGGTCCGTGGTTGTCTCTGATCCGAGACCCAGATGATGGCAGCCATTCGCATCTTTCAGTGTAACAGTTTCAATATTTACAAATCCTACCTCTGCCCCTAGATGGCCAAGCCCTGCCCACTCAGGCCTGCTTGACACTACGCAGTTGGGTCAACGTAAGGTGCGGTGCAGCCACCTATTCCTGAACAGCAAAGAGGAAGGCAAGAGATGCAGGAGGGGGTTCCACCAGACCGGTCTGAGACTCTGTCACAGTCTAGCCAGCTGAGCACGGATGACCCCAGTGAAGAGGAAGGCAAGTGTGCGTGTAACGCTGGCAGACCCCGGTCGTCATCAGCGAGGATCAAACGTGGGATCTCTGGAGCTTAATGCAGGTGCTTTTACGGCATGATCTAACAACCCATGTCATTTAGCCAACGCAGTAGCAGGCTCATCAATCACTAGTTGGTCTAGCTGCCACTAGAGGGAGACAGAGCGCCCACCAAGCGGGCCTGGGTTACATGTACATACGTTTTTCCTTGCAAGGTTTAAAATTAAAGAGGCACACGGGATCCCAGGAGATCATAGGGGTGGCAGCTGTGATGGTGAAGTTCGCTCCAGCCCCTTCTTTCAGTCAGCCAGTGTCACGGTAGCCACCACAGTTTTTCCCCCACAGTATCTTGTGGCGGGCCCCAAAAGGGAACTGGTGGGTGGAATAGCCCATCCATCATTGTTTGGTCCATGAACTAAGCCTAATTTACAACACACCAATTCTGGTTCATCGGTCCCACACTTTCCTTCTTTACCAGGCATGATCTTCACACAGCCTTTGAATTATATCAGGAGACCTTTTTGTTTAGACTAATTCAGCGTGTGTCCCTTTGGCACCTTTTCCCATTAACATTTGTTGCTCTCAGTTGTTCTTACATCTCTTGACCTTTCTCAAAGTTGAGATCACGGTCTAGGTAAATTTCTAAGCGCAAGTATCACAACACGTATCAGCCCCTGTTATCAATGCAACAGAGTCCACTCAGAATGACAGGGCCAGATTCTATCGATCGTAAGGTCTCCTCCCGCTGCTCATCGCGTGAGCGCATCCCTCATAAAAGTGAGGTAATAGTGAAGTCCCTAGTGGCTTTCATGGAGGCTCTGTCTCTTCATCTGTTGCTCTAGCTCACACTTCACAGATTTGAAGGCCAGACGGGAGCATTTGATCAGACTCTGACCTGTGACGCTACATACAGAGTCTCACCCGGTGATTCCTGCATTGAGATCAATCGCCTCTCTTTGAGCTACAGCATGTCTTTTAGAGACACATCCAGGCTCCATTTAAATGGAGAATCCGCCATGGCCTGTGGCAAACTGTTCCAAAGGTTAATTGCTCTCCCTATTAAAATGTGTCTTCTTTTCTGTTGGACCTTTGCTAACTTCAGCTTCCAGCCAGTGAGTCTCATCGGACCTTTGTCTGCGAGATTAAATCTGGTAGTTTGATGGACTGTATTTATGAAAACATTGACCAAATTGGAACATGGAAGGGAGAAAAAAAAACATTCCAAATAAACTTTGAAAGTGACTCTCAAAAGGAAAATAAGCAGCAGAACAAACCCTTTATCATGGAGGGGAAAAAGGGGGTTATCCTTCACCCCCTCATTAGCAAAGGTTTTTCCTATTTTAGTTTTACGTTGGAAATTCAGGTCTTGGCCACAGGAGAATTGAGAGATTTCTGACAACACATGAACCAAGGAAGTGAAATCTGATAGAGACGGTTTGAAACTCCTTTAGTCTAATTTTGGAGCTGGGTGCCCCCAACTCCATCTGAAGTCATTGGGGGACTTAATATAAAAGCCCAAAGGCCTGATTTTTCTACACCTATGTCAGAGATCCCTCACCACTCTGAACTCTGGGGTACAGATGTGGGGACCTGCATGAAAGCTTATTTCTACCAGCTTAGGTTAAAAATTTCCCCAAGGCACAAATCCTTCCTTGTCCTTGGATGAGTACTGCTGCCACCACCAAGTGAGTTAGACAAAGATTCAGGAAAAGAACCACTTGGAGTTCCCGTTTCCCCAAAATATCCCCTCAAGCCCCTTCATCCCCTTTCCTGGGGAGGCTTGAGAGTAATCAAGGTGAGCACAGACCAGCCCCTTGGGTTTTTAGGACACTAAAAACCCAATCAGATTCTTAAAAAACAGAACTTTATTATAAAGAAAAAGTAAAAGAAGCACCTCTGTAAAAATCAGGATGGAAGGTGATTTACAGGGTAATCAGATTCAAAACACAGAGGATTTCCTCTCTAGGCAAAACTTTAAAGTTACAAAAACAGGGATAAACCTCCCTATTAGCACAGAGAAAATTCACAAGCTAAAACAAAAGATAATCTAGCGCATTTCCTTGCTATTACTTACTATTTCTGTAATATTGGATGCTTAGTTCAGATATGGCTCAGGGAGATGTATTTTCCCTGCCCTGGTTCCTCGCTGACCCAGAGAGAATACACAAAGAGACAAAAACAAACAAACTTCCCCCACAGATTTGAAAGTATCTTCTCCCCTTATTGGTCTTTTTGGACAGGTGGCAACTAGGTTATCTGAGCTTCTTAATCCTTTACAGGTAAAGGAGGGATTAACTCTTTACAGGTAAAGGAGGGATTTTATGCTACCCTTAGCTATACATTTATGACAACCTACTTAACTCAAATGCCTGACAGACACTTGGGAGAAAAACTCTGCATGTGAAAATCCTGATGCCCCTTCACTGAGGGATAAAAATACTCCCAATCTAGTTCTTCCCTCCTCCAAGGAGTTCTCTAGCAACAACAACAAAAAGTCTTCATATTCTCCATGTTTCTGAAGTACAAAAAGAACCAAGCAGAATTTTAAAAGATTCAGGTCTCCTTTGTCCATCTTAAAGAAGCGAAAGACAAACAAAATACAAACACAGTTTGTTGTCCCCCTTTGCAAGTCACCTTAAACTTAACAGCAGCAGCAAAGGTGTGAACTCAGTTCCTGCTCATTCCTCTCATCTTCCGGGAGGTGTGAAACCAGTAGCCCCCACTTCCCCCAAGTAGCCACATCCTTCTCAATGCAGTGGAAATGAGAACGATCAGAGTGGGGTGACAAGACAGCGTTAGCCACAGACCTACAGGAGGAGCTAACCTCTGAGGCCAGCTACTGCTCACAAGGCAGTGACACAGACACTCAGCTGGGGTCCGTTACTTTTAAAGAGACTTTAGATCTGACATCGCTTGGTAACAAAGGCCCAGAGCCTCAAACTTATTTAGGCTCCTAACTGCAATTGGAATCAGTGGAAATTAGGAACCAAAATACTTTTGAGGGTCTGGGCCAAAGTATTTTTTCTCTGGGAATTCCCTTGTTTATTTTTTTAAATAGGAATAATGCGGAGCTCAATCTCTACCAGACCCGTGCCACTCCCTGGCTCTCTTTTGGAACTTAAATGCTCTGCTCCTAACTTATTTTTTGTTGTTGCTGGAGATGGACGCTGGGGTTGGTCTATCGCTCTGCACACTCAGCCTTCACTGATCAGTAGGATAATTAAGCAATCAATTTGCGAACACCTAGAAGATAATAAAGTGATAAGTAACAGTGAGCATGGATTCGTCCAAAACAAATCGTGTCAAACCAACCTGATAGCTTTCTTTGACAGGGTAACAAACCTTGTGGATGGGGGAGAAGTGTAGATGTGGTATACCATGACTTGAGTAAGGCTTTTGATACTGTCTGGCATGACCTTCTCATAATCAAACTAGGAAAATACAACCTAGATGGAGCTACCATAAGGCGGGGACATAACTGGTTGGAAAACCATTCCCAGAGAGTCGTTATCGGTGGTTCACAATCATACTGGAAGAGCATAATGAGTGGGGTCCCGCAGGGATCAGTTTTGGGTCCTGTTCTGTTCAATATCTTCATAAGTGATTTAAATAATTGCATAGAGAGTGCACTTATAAAGTTTGTGGGCGATATCAAGCTGGGAGGAGTTGCAAGTGCTTTGGAGGATAGGATTAAAATTCAAAATGATCTGGACAAACTGGAGAAATGGTCTGAAGTAAATAGGATGAAATTCAATAAGGACTAATGGAAAGTACTCAAGTTAGGAAGGAACAATCAGTTGCACACATACAAAATGGGAAATGACTGCCTAGGAAGGAGTACTGTGGAAAGGGATCTGGGGGTCATAGTGGAGCACAAACTAAACATGAGTCAACGGTGTCACACTTGCAAAAAAAGCAAACATCATTCTGGAATGTATTAGCAGGAGTGTTGTAAGCAAGACACGAGAAGTAATTCTTCCGCTCTGCTCCGCACTGATAAGGCCTCAGCTGGAGTATTGTGTCCAGTTCTGGGCACCACATTTCAGGAAAGATGTGAACAAACTGGAGAAAGGCCAGAGAAGAGCAACAAAAATGATTCAAGGTCTAGAAAACATGACCTAGGAGGGAAGATTGAAAAAATTGGGTTTGTTTAGTCTGGAGAAGAGAAGACTGAGGGGGGACATAACAGTTTTCAGGTACATAAAAGGTTGTTACAAGGAGGAGGGAGAAGAATTGTTCTCCTTAACGTCTGAGGACAGGACAAGAAGCAGTGGTGGTTTAGGTTGCTTAAGGGCGAGCGACAGGGGGAAGGGGGCAGAGAGGAGCAAGGGGGTGGGGTCTTGGGCAGAAGAGGAAGGACAGGGCTGGGTCCACAGTTCAGGCACTGGTGCTCCCCCCACTTTTAGGGAGCTTCTAATCGCCCCGGTCGAGATAATGCTTGGTCCTGCCTTGAGTGCAGGCGACTGGACTAGAAGACCTCTCAAGGTCCCTTCCAGTCCTACAGTTCTATGAAGAGCTCAGCTGGATTGGATTTAATCTTTCTTCCTGTGTAACTCAGGGCTTTATTCAAATGGGTTTGGAGTATTGCACCAGTTGTTGTAGTTATACTTAGTTCTTATTAGGGCTGTAAATTAATCACAGTTAATGCATGCAATTAATGCAAAATAAATTAACTAGATTAAAAAGAATAGTCACAATTAATCGCACTGTAAAAAAGATAAACAAAAGAAAGTAGTTTTCAGTTCACCTCATACAAGTCCACTCAGTCCTACTTCTTGGTCAGCCAGTTGCTAAGACAACAAATTTGTTTATATTTACAGGAAATAATCCTGCCCACTTCTTATTTACAATGGCACCTGAAAGTGACAACCGGCGTTCGCATGGCATTGTTGTAGCTGGTGTTGCAAGGTATTTACGTGCCAGGGATGCTAAACATTCATATCCCCTTTCATGCTTCGACTTGTAGGCTCTAAAGTTTTATATTGCTTTGGTTTTGAGTGCAGTTATGTAAAAAAAAAAAAAAAAATCTACATTTGTAAGTCGCACTTACGCAATAAAGAGATTGCACAACAGTACTTGTATTTTTCAATTCCCCTCCTACTATTTCTTTTATCTTTTTTTTTACAGTGCAAATATTTGTAATAAAAAATAATATAAAGTGAGCAGTGTACACTTTGTATTCTGTGTTGTAATTAAATCAATGTATTTGAAAATGTAAAAAAAAAAAAATCCAAAAATATTTATAATAAATGTAAATTGGTATTCTATTCTCGTTTAACAGTGCGATTAAAGCTGTGATTAATCACAACTATATGTTTTTAATCTCACACTTAACTGTGATTATTTTTTTAAATCGTTTGACAGCCCTAGTGCTTACATACAATGTTCTTTGCGGCTCTTAAAGCTCTTTACAGAGGAAGGCAAGTAGTAATGGGGGAATAGCCACAGAACTGATGGGACTTGCCCCAGTCACCCAGCAGGCGAATGGAAGAGCTGAGAAAATCATGCAGGTCTCCTGATTCCCAGCCCAGGGCCCTCATCACTGGGCCTAACTTGTCACTCTCACTGATCCTGCATCAATCTGCTCACAGTGGGTCCTAGCTGAGCTCAAAGGGTTGGGAGATGGTCTTCCAAACCAAGCCCCCGCCTTAAGCCCCAACCTCCACTCCCAGTGGAGATCTCACTTTAGGACTGCAGAATCCACTTCTGCAACGTTAGAATCTTCCCCAGCGACGAATGACACAGCAGCGGAAGACAGGATTGCTGTATTTATTGGGACGAAACAATAGTTTATTCTACAATGTGAATACAAGGCGTTAAAGACACAAAGATGGGCTTGATTCATTCCTATTTCCACCGTGAGATAGGATATTTATTAGACCCTTTTCCATTGCGCATTGTTTTAAAGACCCAGGCGGAATCTACTACACTTTCTGGGCTGCAAATACTAAGATACAGATCGGAAGCCAGGACAGAGCCTGTCTGAATATTACATCTTTGAAACTTCCCGACAGCTCCCAGGCTTCAGGAATCTAGCTAGTCAATCTTCTATAGTAGACACAGCTGGGCACTAACTAAACTGGCGTGAGAAATGTGCTGAAGGCTTTGATCCTACGCCCACTGACCTTCATGGAAATGTTCCCGGGAGCACGCAGAAGCAGAAGAGAACCCAGCTTGACACTCAGATCGCAGTGGGAATTTGTGGAGCTGGTGATTAGAGGAGGGGAGAAAAAAACCCAAAGCAAAATATTCTTCTTATCGCAAATGGAACGGTTTGAGCAGGAGTCATTGAGCCACAACAAGCATGGATCCCCTCCCCCCCAACACACACGGCCAGTCACGTATCAGAGCAGAACCACACTTCCAGGCTGCAGCTGCCTGGGTTCATTAACTGGCTACCTCCTGATCGCAGAATTGCACCTACAACAGACTATGAGCAAGACCTCAGCTGGCAGGCCAGGAAGGCAGGGACTGGCTTCGCTGTCTCTAGGAGTCCCCTTGATTTCCGTCCCAGATGGATACATGGGACAGTCTATACAATGGCTGCACATAGCTCACTGCGCAGCCTGTCTGTCCCACTCCAGCATCACATGGAGCTGGGCCCTAGAGGACGAGTCAACCCCCGCTCCGAGCACCCTGCAGCACTCCCAGCCTGGCCCTGAGGCAGGATCCCCAGCATGACAGTGCCTTGTGCTAGTCCTGTGCCACTGGGCCAGCCCCCTGCTCAGACACACTTCAAATAGATCTCCTGGCCCCTGCTCTCCCTCTCTTTCCACCGTGACCCAGGCAGCCCTCGGATCAAACAATCGCTGTCAATCAGCTGCCTCGTGGCGCCCCAGAGGGGGAAGCATGTCAGTGGTGGGCACAGTGATTGGACGTATTTTCTCCGGGGTTTTATATTTAAGTTGCAGGGGCCCAGTCTGTAACACCCAAGGACTTGACATAAACATTGAATCAAAGCAAAAGAAACCCAGCTGGTGCTACAGCCCATCTGCCTAATGACTGGGCGGGGAGCTCCGCTACTCAGACACTGCTCTCTATCAAAGCAGCTGCCCCTGGACAGAGAGCCTGACTGGGCCGTCAGCCCCCGACCCCGTGTGGGAGAGGCAGCGAGCTCCCTGCTTGCTTGGGGTGGGGCACAAGCCAGCAGGAGCAGCATACGACGTGCTTTGGGATCCTTTGGCTGCCCTAGACGTGACGAGCGTTGCTATTATTGCTTGGCTCTGCATCGCCGTGGAAACGCTGCCCTGAGCCACTAGAGGCTGGGGCCGGAGTTGGCTTCCTCTGCTGGATGGGAACTCGGCTCTACTGCTTGGTGTCCTTCCCCGGCGCCGTCCCCAGGAGACATCGCGTGCTGGGGGCCAAGGGAGAGCGCCTTGGGGTAGGGCTGGGGGTTGTTCCCAGCAGCCCCATCCTGATGCACCATCACCTGGGCGGGGGAGCCCGGGCCGGAGCTGCCCGCGGCCTGGCTGAAGTTCTGGAAGTTGTCCTGGACCCGAAGGATGTATCTGTGCAGCACGCTGGCCCCATCCAGAGGGCTGGCGGGAGCAGGGTGGGCGGGCAGGCTGTGATGCAGACGCTTCACCTCCGTGTGCAGGCGCGACACTGACTTGTTCAGCTCGGTGATACGATTCCCCAGGTCTGCAAACAAAGCGCAGGCACGGCCAGGTGAGGGCAGGGCTATGGGGAGAGCCAGCCTGCCTTGCGCCCACAGCAGCCCACTGGTAACCATCACCTCTCTTAGGGCTCAAGAGCATTCATGAGATTCGAGGATCCCCATCTCTGCCCTTAGACACACCCACGTGTGGAGCCGGTTCTTGGGGTGGGCGAGCAGCGTGGCCACGTTGGGCTCCAACTTCCAGGTGCCACTGTCCTTCTACCACATGGGGCATCCGCATGGACCTTCTGCAGCGTAGCACAGACCATTACTGCCTGAGCTAAAGGAGTAACTCCACTGAATGGCAGCAGTAGTAGGCCGTTATCCTTCTGGGAAATGGCCACTAGACGGGGATGTGGCCCACACTTTGACGGGGTGTGACACCTGCTTCTTCCTGACCCTCATCCTGCCCCCTTCTTCCCTCTATTTCTCCTTCCCTCCCCTCCCCTCCCCTCCCCCCTGTATTATGGAGTCCCAGTCAGGCCCTCCTTGTTTGCTA
Organism: Malaclemys terrapin pileata; assembly: GCF_027887155.1. Lineage (NCBI taxonomy): Eukaryota > Metazoa > Chordata > Testudines > Emydidae > Malaclemys > Malaclemys terrapin. Next base: position 345,883,586 of record NC_071505.1, on the reverse strand, counting down.
GGGAGGAGGGGGCTTTCCAGAGCTGCCAGTTAGAGTCACAGAATTTAAGGCCGGAAAGGACCCTAGAGCATCCAGTGTGAGCTGCCGTAGATCACAGGCCACCAGCCAGACGTTAAGCCCAGCAACCGAATGAGACCAGAGTATCCCAGCCCACAGCAAACTCAGCTAGACGTGCCACAGGCAGCGAACAGGAGGCCCTGAGGTTCCCCAGTGCCCAAGACCCCACGCAGTGCCAGGGTTACCTTTCCTCCTGCTCTCCTCAAACTCCCGCCTGGCCGTGTCGATGTAGCGCTGCACCAGAGCCTTGACGACCTGCAGCCGATAGGAACGGCGGCTCTCCCCGCCCAGGCCAACGTCCTCCAGGATGGCGTTAGCCTGAAGAGGGTGGGAAACAGGGTTATGCGGGTGCCAGGTACCAGCACGGCTTAGCATTTACCTGGCGCCAGGGGGCTCGCTCACCCTCTTCATGCAGCCATTTTACAGTCCGTGTGGGTGAAATTCACCCAGACAGGATCTAGTCAGGCAGATGGAATTCTGGGAAGCCCCTGTCCCCTAGATATCCCAGGACACGACTGGAAAAGAAGTTGTTTGCAACGGACTCCAGGGGAGCACAAGCCTGAGGATAAAGCAGTCTCACTGCCAAGGTAGCTTTCCCCAGGGCTCGGTCTGCAGACAGACAGACAGACAGGGAACTTACGATGGTGGGAATTGGGGGGTAATCCTGTTGCCTCTTGGGTTTGGAGCAGCAAACGAACCTGACGATGCCCCTGGGGAATGCAGAAGGACATGTGTTATTGGGGGAGAGGGGTGTCACTCAAGTACAGCCAGCCCTGGGGACGTTACGTTCAAATCTGAATCCAGATCTAAAGGGATCCAAAATCGGGGGGGGAGTCTGGAGCCGGTTTCTGGTTCTGGCCCAATGGAGAGATGATCCCCAGGCACCATGTTCAGATCCGAACTGTTCCAGGATTCAAGTTCAGGCCCATCACCCTTCAGAAGAGATTTTATCCCCTAAGTTTTAACCTTGACAGCTACCAAGCCGCAGATCTGAGACGGTCTGCTAGCCCCCGCTGCACTGCAGCCAACACGCCCTGAGAGCCAGAGCCCAGGGGGACACGCTGCACTCCACAGGGATCTTCTCAGCGAGAGTGCTGGGCGCTGGGCTGCAAATAGGAGCCTTTTAGCCACTGCCTCTGTATTAGGGTTGCCACCTTTCTAACTGGTGGTAACCAGCCCCCCACGAGGCCCTGCCCCGCCTCTTCCCCCCAAGGCCCTGCCCACCTCATCCCTTGATGCCTCACCTCTTCTCCACCTCTTCCCCCAAGGTCCCACCCCTGCCCCGCCTCTTCCCCCAAGGCCCCGCCCCATCGCTCACTCCTCTCCCACCCCCTCACATCCGAGACAATCACTGAATCATCTCAAGGAGCTGCCTGCAGGTAGGAGGCGGCCCCAGCTGAGCAAGGGTTGGCACGGGTTAACAATCTGGTGCCTCCCCTCATCCTGCGGTAACCAGACTTTTGGTTCGGTGCCATTTAGGGTTGCCAGGTCCCCTTTTGGAGCGGACTTTCCACCGAGCACCTAGCAACCCTAAACGGCACCCGGACCCAGAAGCCCAAAACTGGATTGGCCAGGTAAAACTCGGACAGGTGGCAGCCCTACTCTGTGTCTCTAACGTAGGCAAGAGTCAGTGGGTGGCAGCAGTGTTTTCCGTTATCGATGCAGCCAACGCTTTCCCCTCTGGCTGCGTGGGGACAGAACCGGCACACTCTCTAGAGCACAGACAGACAGGGTCAAATCAAAGTAGCAATAAGGCCCAAATGTTTAACAGTGCAATGGTCTCAAGTTGCAGTGCGGGAGGTGTAGGTTGGATATTAGGAAACACTATTTCACTAGGAGGGTGTTGAAGCCCTGGAATGGGTTACCTAGGGAGGTGGTGGAATCTCCTTCCTTAGAGGTTTTTAAGGCCCAGCTTGACAAAGCCCTGGCTGGGATGATTTAGTTGGGGATTGGCCCTGCTTTGAGCAGGGGGTTGGACTAAATGACCTCCTAAGGTCTCTTCCAACCCTAATCTTCTATGATTCTAAAGCCTCTGCCCTATGCCATACAGCAGTGTCAACGACCGGTCCGTGCCCAGGCTCCAGTCCCTGAGATTTCCCTGACACACAGCAGCAAGCCGGTCCCGGGTATCAAAAAGGTCAAGAGAAACTGCCCCACCGGTGTCAGACTAGATGATCTAATGATCCCTTCTGGCCTTCAAATCTAGTAATATATTAATCATCTTCTTTAAACTGCTGCACCAAGGGAGCAACTTTTCCTTTGTGGAACACTCCAGCATTCCCTGCATTAGTTCCCTTCTCCAAACCTGTCTCGGTCTCCTCAGGAGAACTGGTCGACAAACGGCTAGGTACGTTTGGAGAAACATTTCCGAAGAAAAACAATTATTTACTTGAAATGGTTCATGAAAACTTTCCAAATGTTCCAATTTTTTTAACTTTTTTCACTCTTTTCCCCCACCTTTTTGCCACTGAAATGAGGGGAAAGGGAGAGAAACAGGGAAAAGCCAGTCAGCAAAAAAAAAAAAAAAAAACATTTTCAGTTTTCTGGTTTTCAGAGTTTTTTTGGTAAAAAAAAAAAAAAATCTGAAAAACTTCTAAAAAAAATAACCCACCGTAACATTTTCCTCACAACTTTTCATAGTTGAAAAAAGGGTATTTTGGGTTGAAAATAGATTTGAACAAAACCAGTTCAGCCAGCTTGGCTCAGAAGTCATAGAATATCAGGGTTGGAAGGGACCTCAGGAGGTCATCTAGTCCCACCCCCTGCTCAAAGCAGGACCAATCCCCAGACAGATTTTTACCCCCATTCCCTAAATGGCCCCCTCAAGGATTGAACTCACAACCCTGGGTTTAGCAGGCCAATGCTCAAACCACTGAGCTATCCCTCCCTCCCGGTGATTTGCTTTGCAAAGTAGCTGATCCCCAGGCTGGGAAAGGCCAGTGGCTGGATGGCCTGGTGGCTAAGGCCCTGGATGAGGACTCAAAAGATGTGGAGTCAATTCCCTACTCCGACATAGACTTCCTGTGTGACCTTGGTCAAGTTACTTTGTGCCTCAGTTTCCCACCCTTACAATGGGGATTATCCTGGCTTGTGAGGCTGAGCTGACTAACATCTCTGAGGTGCTCATGTACTAGGGTGACTTGTTGCCAATGCGCATGGTGCGGGCTGCGGAGCCGACATCACCTGACTGAGTAGAAGAGGGACTTCGGTGTGGGAATGACGTTAAACGGCACAGGCAGCGTCAGGCCCTCCCTGAAGTAGGACAGGTAGAGTTTGGAGCGGGCAAACTTCCACTCCACGTCCGCATCGTCCTGCAAAGCAAAGGGAGGGGAAGCAGGTTGTGATCTACGCTGGGACCAATCCCGCCTCCTGCGTTGGGCGGTCATCAGAGACCTTTGAGGCCGTTTGTGATCGTCCCACCCGCCCTCTAGAAACCCCACGGTTGCCCCCATTCCCTCAGAGCATGGCCAGCTGGGGTCTCACGACCTGCCCCCTCCCCCCGCACTTTGGTGCCATATAACGGGTGAAATGGTTTTGAACGGCATCGGCACATGCAGGGGAGAGGGACAATTCTATCACCGGGGAGAGCTGTGGGGCTGAGGCTCTGGGACGGAGCCGGCTCGGTTCCTGGGCACTGGCTGCGAAACTCATCGAGATCACGGGTATGGCGCTAGCTGGTGCAACACCTGGGCACCCCCAGCTGGTGGGTGGGGCCTGATCCGCTTAAGGATGCACCCAGGGACCCTTCCCCAGCATGCGCCAGCCATTGTTCTGCAACCGGGCTGGGCAGGATTGGGCTTACTCGGTGACGGTGACAGGAAAGTACTCTCATGCCAAAGGACACATGCTAGGCCCAGTGGGGAAACTGGCTGTCCTGCAAGAGCTGTGCCCAGTGCAGGGTCGTCAGTAGAGGGACTCGTACTGACCTGCTGCACAGAGGTGAATTTCACCCTTGTACACGAAGGGTCCCCAGTGCATGTGTGAGGGAGATATGCAGCCACTTCTGGGGTGGGGCACCAGACAGGGCACAGCAATACTATACACAACAGGATTAAATGCAGCCACTTCTGGGGTGGGGCACCCCAGCCCTCTCGACAGCGCACAGCAATACGACAAACAACAGGGATTGTATTTTGATGAGGGCTTGGGGGAGGACGAAGGAGGGAGATTTAGGGGAAGCAGAGTGAATTGTTGGCTATTTTAACAGGGCAGGGAGTGCCAGGGAGAAGAGAAGCTGCGGAAGAGGAGACCCATTCACCACGGGGTCACTCTGCTCCAGGGAAGGGCCTGGGGCCCAGCGGCACTCCAGCGGGGCTCCCAGCAGCCCTCACCTCGATTTTCTGGAAGGAGTTGGTGATCATGGCAATGAGCATGTTGAGAAGGACGATGACCATGACGATGGTGAAGATCCCGTAGAGCGCCCGCCCCACGAACTCCGCCAGGCCGTACTGGGGCATGTCCACCACACTGTACTCCTCCATCCCGAACATGGTCCAGAACAGGAACTGGAACGTCTCGTTGAAGCTGACAGAGAGGGGGCGGCAAAGAGCGGGGCCTGGTTACAAGCCGGGCGCGCCACACCTTAACAAGTGTGTGAGACAGCCCCGATCCTGACCCCACTGACAGCAGCAGCCACTCCCCAGGTGAGGCAGGATTGGCCTGTGGGTCCACTAGATCTTCCTGGGCGAGTCCTGACTCCTACAGGACCCTTCAGGAAGCACCTGCCAACACCCACCTGGGCCCCTAGCAAGGTTTGCAACCTATATTTTCACCCCATTATTCCTCGTTAAATCCCCACCAGCACCCCACGCAACGCCGCTCCCTCCTGAAGTGCCCGGACATCCCAAACACTTGATCACATCCCCTCGGAGTCCTCATCGCTGTTTTCAGCTCCTTTCATTCTCCCCACAGGCCTCCCAATTCCACCACAGGCTCCATCCGCAGAGCACCCCAAAGTGCTGCCCCTCGGCTCCCCGCTCACGCTACAACCCCTGTTCACGTCGCTGGCATGTGCCCAGAGGCCAGGGATTGCCTGGATCAGGCAGGGGCCTTTGACCCTTTCTCTCAGCCTCAGGCATCGCTACGCAAAGCATCGGGCCCAGCTCAGCCCTGCCCTGAGCCGGGAGGCCCTGGGAGAGCCCTGGTTGGCGCAAGGACGTACTTCCCCAGCCGCTGGGACTCCTGGTAGTAAACGTAGGTGTTGTTGAGTCCGCACAGGAACGCGGTGAGAACGATCATGAGGATGAACATGAACCTGTGGCGGGGGGGAAGCGCAGAGAGGAGATCAGAGAGGCAGGGAGTCGCGGGGCCTGACCTGGAGGACCCTAGTCTGATAAGCCCTGTTCAAAGTGGAGATGTGCCCAGCGCACAAACCCACCACTGCCTCCCCCCAGCACTGGCACAGTCTCAGCCAGCCAATTACCCCTCTCCTCCTTTGGTACATTGACACTATATAGAGACTGTGCCAGCATATATAAGAACGGCCCTATTCTAGCCCAGTGTCCTGTCTTCGGACAGTGGCCAATGCCAGGTGCCCCAGAGGGAGTGACCAGAACAGGTCATCATCAAGTGATCATCCCCTGCCACCTATTCCCAGCTTCTGGCAAACAGAGGCTAGGGACACCATCCCTGCCCATCCTGGCTAATAGCCATTGATGGACCTATCCTCCATGAATTTATCTAGTTCTTTTTTGAACCCTGTTATAGTCTGGGCCTTCACAATTGTTAGAGGGCTTTCCCTTCACCCCCTCCCCTGGTTCTTGTCACGCAGACAGAAAGCAGAAGACCAGAAGTCCGAAGTGTAGGCAATGTGATGTTTATTGGGGTTAGTTCCAAGCAAACATGTCCACAGCTCTACACACCGGCAGAGTCTGTTCCCCAGTGTTCTGTTCCCAGCTCTGACACCGCAGAGCATTTACCCCGTGTCCCCCTTCCCAGCTCTGACACCACAGAGCATTTACCCAGTGTCCTCCTTCCCAGCTCTGACACCGCAGAGCATTTACCCAGTGTCCTCCTTCCAAGCTCTGATGCCAGAGAACCTTGTCTGTGTCTCCGGTTCCCATTTGCCCCATTCCCATTCTCATTTCCCGTTCCCCATTCCCCTGTTCCCACCTCCTCCTTCCAACTATACCTGCAATGCACACCCACAGTCCCACCCCTTGCAACTTAGGGTCATGTTCCATTTTGGGTCTGGGGTCTTCGTCCCACCCCTTTTGTATCCCATGGGAGGGGTAAGGAGTGAGGTTGTGCTGTGGTCAGGGGTGGGCATTTCTTTGGTCTTCTAGTGTTTTATACCTCCCTGCCCCAAAACCCCTTTGCCCCTCCCAACTGGTTGCTTGACTTTGTCTTGAGATAGGGGTTGAGGCAATCTTAAAGTGTGCTCTCAAGTAACACTTTAACTGCTCGTATCTGTTCCCGTTGTACTAACAAATCCAGCTGACTAGGCAGAAGTAACACCACAGTGTCTTTGTCCCTTGTTTACACATTTTAGTTTAAGAGTATCAAAAAGTCAAACCCAAAATTCTATCCCCGGCTAACAAACAGACCTATATACTAACAACAACATCCTCTGGCAAGGAGTTCCAAAGGTTGACTGCGTTGTGTGAAGAAATACTTCCTTCTATTTGTTTTAAACGTGCTGCCTATTAATTTCATGTGGTGACCCCTAGTTCTTGTGTTATAAGGAGGAGTAAATAACACTTCCTTATTTACTTTCTCCACACCAGTCATAATTTTATAGACTGCTATCATATCCCACCCCCTAGTCCTCTTTTTCCAAGCCGAAAAGTCCCAGTCTTATTAATCTCTCCTCATACGGCAGCTGTTCCACACCCCCCATCATTTTTGTTGCCCCTTTCTGAACCATTTCCAATTCCAATATTGTTTTTTTAAGATGGGGTGACCACATCTGCACGCAGTATTCAAGATGTGGGTGTACCATGGATTTATATTAGGGCTGTCAAGCAATTAAAAAAATAAATCGCAATTAATCATGCTATTAATTGCTCAGTTAAACAATAATAGAATACCATTTATTTAAATATTTTGGATGTTTTCTACATTTTCAAATATATTGATTTCAATTATAACACAGAATACAAAGTGTACAGTGTTCACTTTATATTTATTTTTATTGCAAATATTTGCACTGTAATAAACAAAAGAAATAGTATTTTTCAATTCACCTAATACAAGTACTGTAGTGCAATCTCTTTATCAGAACAGTTGAACTTACAAATGTAGAATTATGTACAAAAAAAACCTGCATTCAAAAATAAAACAATGTAAAAGAAGCAGGCAGCATTATCTTCTGCAAATGTAAACAAACTTGTTTATCTGAGCGATTGACTGAACAAGAAGTAGGACTGAGTGGACTTGTAGGCTCTTAAGTTTTACCTTGGTTTGTTTTTGAGTGCAGTTATTTAACAAAAAACCCTACATTTGTAACTTGCACTTTCACGATAAAGAGATTGCATGACAGTACTCGTATGAGGTGAATTGAAAAATACTATTTCTTTTGTTTTTCATAGTGCAAATATTTGTAATAAAAAATAATATAAAGTGAGCAGTGTACATTTTGTATTCTGTGTTGTAATTGAAATCGATATATTTGCAAATGTAGAAAAACATTCACAAATATTTAATAAATTTCAAAAAGAACAGGAGTACTTGTGGCACCTAGAGGCTAACAAATTTATTTGAGCATAAGCTTTTGTGGGCTACAGCCCACTTCTTCGGATGCATAGAATGGAACACACAGAAAGAAGATATTTATACATACAGAGAACATGAAAAGGTGGGAGTAGCCCTACCAACTCTAAGAGGCCAATCAATTGAGATGAGCTATCATCAGCAGGAGAAAAAAAAACAAAACCTTTGAAGTGATAGTCAAGATGACCCATAGAAGGTGTGAGGATACTGGCTCTGTCAATCTGTCAAGCCAGAAGAGTACCCAGAAGTCACCTACTACAAGACAAGCCCAATAAAGAAAATAACAGAACGCCACTAGCCGTCACCTTCAGCCCCCAACTAAAACCATTCCAGCGCACTATCAAAGATCTACAACCTATCCTGAAAGATGATCCCTCACTCTCACAGATCTTGGGAGACAGACGAGTCCTTGCTTACAGACAACCCCCCCAACCTGAAGCAAATACTCACCAGCAACCGTACACCATACAACATAAACACTAACCCAGGAACCTATCCTTGCAACAAAGCCCGATGCCAACTCTGTCCACATATCTATTCAAGTGACATCATCATAGGACCTAATCACATCAGCCACACCATCAGGGGCTCGTTCACCTGCACATCTACCAATGTGATATATGCCATCATGTGCCAGCAATGCCCCTCTGCCATGTACATTGGCCAAACCGGACAGTCTCTGCGCAAAAGAATAAATGGTCACAAATCTGACATCAGGAATCATAACATTCAAAAACCAGTGGGAGAACACTTCAACCTCTCTAACCACTCAGTGACAGATTTGACGGTGGCAATTTTGCAACAAAAAAACTTCAAAAACAGACTCCAAAGAGAGACTGCTGAACTTGAATTAATATGCAAATTAGATACAATTAACTTAGGTTTGAACAGAGACTGGGAATGGTTGGGTCATTACACTAATTGAATCTATTTCCCCATGTTAAGTATCCTCACACCTTCTATGGGTCATCTCGATTATCGCTTCAAAGGTGGGGGTTTTTTTGTTTGTTTGTTTGTTTTTCCCTCCTGCTGATGATAGCTCATCTCAATTGATTGGCCTCTTACAGTTGGTATGCGTACTTCCACCTTTTCATGTTCTCTGTATGTATATATATCTTACTATATGTTCCATTCTATGCATCTGATGAAGTGGGCTGTAGCCCACGAAAGCTTATGCTCAAATGAATTTGTTAGTCTCTAAGGTGCACAAGGACTCCTGTTCTTTTTGTGGATACAGACTAACACGGCTACTCTGAAACCTAATAAATTTCAATCGGTATTCTATTGTTTAACTGTGCGATTAATCGCAATTAAGTTTTTTAATCACGATTAAGTTTTTTGAGTTAATCGCGTGATTTAACTGTGATTGACTGACAGCCCTAATTTATATAGTGATACTATGATATTTTCTGTCCTATTATCTATCCCTTTCTTAACGATTCCCAACATTCTGTTTGCGTTTTTGACTGCCGCCGCGCACTGAGCGGATGTTTTCAGAGAACTGTTCACAATGACTCCAAGATCTCTCTCGAGTGGGAACAGCTAAGTTAGACCCCTACGCCACCGCGGCTCTGCCTGCATAACCCCATCGTGAGATGAGGCTGTCAGCCACGGAAGGGGTTTTCCCTCACCGTAGGAACACTGCCGCCCCGAGCGTTCTTCCCTGGACCTAGCAGGACTTGTGCCTGGGGGTAGGCTGGCACAGGGGTCTCGGTCAGGGGGGTAGTTTTTTCACACCCTGGCTCTGATGTAGCTACGGCAACCTAAGTCTAGACCAAGCCATGGACGTGGATCCACAGGGATGGGGCTAAGGCATCCTGCCAGGGCAACATGGGGCAACATGCAAGGTAGCTGCCAGTGGATAATACGGGGTGCCAGCCCCTCAGGCTGCCCAGCAGCTCATTCCCCAAGGTGGGGGGGAGGGTAGAAGGGATTCAGCCCCTACCGGATCATGTCGTCGATCATCTTCCCGATGGAGATCTGCAGGGTGCCCAGGGACTCATGGGCGGGGAGGATGTAGGCCAGGCGGGTGAAGCTCAGCATGCTGGTCACCGCAAACAGCACCTCGGCGACGAACTGGGGGTCTTCGGGCTGCCACTCGTGCCGTCCTGCACACGGGGAGAGGAACCTCAGAGACGCAGGGCCGGAAAGCGGGGGCGGGGAGGCCTTCGTCGTGTGGCCTACTGGATAGGGCGCTGGGACTGAGGGCTATTCCTGGCTCCGTCACTGGCCTGCTGAGTGAGTCCCTGTCCCGCGCCTCGGTTTCCCCATCGGTCAAATGAGGATAATGACACAGACTTGCCATATAAAAGTGCCTATAATTGTCACTCCAGAGTCACAGCCATGCTCCAGTTAGCTCCCAAAAAGCAAACGCTGCCCCCAGGGCAGGCTCCTCAACCCCCCCTCCTCCATCAGTGCTTCGCCAACAAGAAACAATCACAACTACCAAGGCCCGGCTCTTACCACTTTATGCCGGATTCCCACAACCAGAACACTACAAATTCACTCCCTACAGAACAGCCTGACACTGACACCTGATGGTGGCAGGGGAGAATTTCCTGGTTCATTTGAGCGGCCGGTATTTTAATTTCCTGTATTATAACGGTCATGTTTTCTTTCATTAATGTTGCTTCTCTGCTAACATCAGTAAATACGGGGAGGTGATGTGTTCTCAGAGCTCCGCTTGGGCAGGGAATTGACGGATTCCCAGCTTGTGAGGCCAGAGAGATCCGAGTCTGATCACCCAGCTACCACAGGCCAGAGACTCTCACCTACTGATCCCTTCACATCCAGCCAGTGACTTGCAGCTGAACGTGCTCCATGGGGTCTGGAAGGCTCCGGAGGGAGGAAAAGGTCCAGCCGTGAGCTGGAAAGGGAAATCTTTCAAAGTAGGGTGTGCAGAGGGGATGGGACGGCTCAGGGGGGCTGGGGAAATTATCCAAAGCTGGTCACAAAGCCACTGTCCCTGCCAGCACTGACAGGCCTCCTTGTTGGTAAGAGGCCAAGGAGCAAATAGGCCAGAGAGCGCTCCTCTCCCCCGGAGAGAGGTGTCTCTGCAGGGCAAGGCCGAGGCCCATCAGTGGGGCAGGGTGGGGCCATGCAGGACCCATTCTGGGGATGAACGTGTAGCACTAGACACGCCGAGCGGGAGGAGCGGGGCCAGGCCAGCGGCTGGAAGGGACGGAAGGAGGCCGAGATCAAAGCCGGGGCGTCCCGAGCGTGGCTGCTCACCGGCTCTGGTGAAGTAGTAGCACTCCGGCGAGGAAGGGGCGTCCAGGCAGTGCAGGTGGCCCCTCCCGGCGACCAGCACCCGCAGTGTGAACGAGGCCAGGTACAGGCTGAGGATGACGATGTCCAGGCAGTTCCACAAATCCAGGAGGTAGCTGTGCAGCCCCTCGATCCACACCTCCTTGCACTCGTACCAGAAGAAGCCTGCCGGGGCGGGGCGAAGCATGAGCACCAAGCCCCCTCGGGCTGACACCTCCCCTGGGGGCGGGTTGGATTCAGCCTCTGGGCAGAGCTTCCCCCTCTGCAAATCGGGGGGTGGGGGGAATCATAGATTCATAGATTCTAGGACTGGAAGGGACCTCGAGAGGTCATCGAGTCCAGTCCCCTGCCCTCCTGGCAGGTCCAAAAACTGTCTAGACCATCCCTGATAGACATTTATCTAACCTACTCTGCAATATCTCCAGAGATGGAGATTCCACAACCTCCCTAGGCAATTTGTTCCAGTGTTTAACCACCCTGACAGTTAGGAACTTTTTCCTAATGTCCAACCTAGACCTCCCTTGCTGCAGTTTAAACCCATTGCTTCTTGTTCTATCCTTAGAGGCTAAGGTGAACAAGTTTTCTCCCTCCTCCTTATGACACCCTTTTAGATACCTTCATCCGTCCTTCTTCCCCCTCTTGTCTGCCTTGCCTCTCTGCCCCATCAGCTCCCCCATGCAGGGTGTTCGTACAGCACCCGGCACAGCGGGGTCCTGATAGCAGCTGTGGCCTTCTGCCAAAAAAGTCACAACGACTCCTAGCGATACCCCCATATGCCCCCCTAAATTCTCTCCCCGCCCCCTGGGGATTCACACCCTGGAGAGATCTGCAGGCCCTAGACTGACCCAGCGCCCAGCCTTGCCCCCATGGGGCAGGTTTCACCATTGACTGCAATTGATGCAGCATCCGGCCCTTAGTTCTCTTACCCCTTCCCCACGGATCGGGGCCTCCAGCCCTTTCATCCCCATCGCTGCTCTTCTCGGGATCCCCTTCCACCGCCTGCATCCAGCAGCCCCGTGGGCACCGGGCTTAAACAGAAACAACCCCGAGAGCACGGAGCCTGCAGCAGGCGATCGCTGCTGGTGCTCACGGGAGGAGTCCGACCCTAGGGGCTCAGCTCAGCCGATTCCAATGGGAGAGTGCGGCTCCCCTCGGAGCTAATTGATTATCGCATCGTACCAGAGCCAGGAAAACCATCACCCAACTCACTCCTGAAGAGCCAGCTCCACCCAGCTGTTCTCTCTTCCCCAGAGCCCTGGGGCCCGGCATGGTCAGACAGTGTTGCCTGCTGGAGGCTAATTTCTCTCCCCACGTCTGTCTGCCCTGAAACCTCCTGTCTACGTCGAAGCTGGATTTGGGACTGCAGATTATTAACAGCTTCTGCCTCTGTGCTGGCTTCAGCGCGGGCAGTGAAGTCTTGGTCCAGCTCCAGACGGGCACATGCCCCTCTAGGAACCGCCACCAGGCCCCGTGCTGGCCGTCTCAGCAGAGGCGGCAAGAATTCAATCAGCCCTGGAGATGGAACACCCCCTTCAGGCCTCTCGACCCGGCCCCCGTTGCTACGCATTGGGATTGCGGGGGGGGGGGGGGGAGACTGTGCCCAGAGGGGATTCAGAGGTGGAGGGGCTGCGCCCAGAGGGATTTAGGAAGGCAGGGGGGGTGTGCCCAGAGAGATGGGGGGGCTGTTCCCAGAGGGATTCGGAGATCAGAGGTGCTGCGCCCAGAGGGATTGGGGGGGTAGGGGGTGGCGCCCAGAGAGATGGGGGGGGGCTGTTCCCAGAGGGATTCAGAGGCAGGGGGGCTGTGCCCAGAGGGATGGGGGGGGACTGTGCCCAGAGGGATTCAGAGGCAGGGGGGCTGCGCCCAGAGAGATGGGGGGGCTGTTCCCAGAGGGATTCAGAGGTCAGGGGGGCTGTGCCCAGAGGGATGGGGGGGGACTGTGCCCAGAGGGATTCAGAGGCAGGGGGGCTGCGCCCAGAGAGATGGGGGGCTGTTCCCAGAGGAATTCAGAGGTCAGGGGGGCTGCTGTGCCCAGAGGGATTGGGGGGTAGGGGGGTGGCGCCCAGAGGGATTCAGAGGCAGGGGGGCTGCGCCCAGAGGGATGGGGGGGGACTGTCTCCCAGAGGGATTCAGAGGCAGGGGGGCTGCGCCCAGAGAGATGGGGGGGCTGTTCCCAGAGGGATTCAGAGGCGGGGGGCTGTGCCCAGAGGGATTGGGGGAGGCAGGGGGGCTGTGCCCAGAGGGATTGGGGGGCAGTGGGGACTGTGCCCAGAGGGTGGGATTCCCTGGGGTGCAGACAGTTGACACAGGGCCTAGGCATCCTACTTGAGACAGCAGCAGCCACCTGCTTCTCCTTGAATCCTGTGCTTATGTAGTCCCCTGCCAACGCCCCTCCCTGCCAGGCGACAGGGACGGCTGGACTCTGGCTGGCAGCTCTTCCCGCGACCTACCGGCCACCCAGACCATGTGCAGGGAGTTCTTCCACACGGTCTGATTGCGTCCCAAGAAGATGTGATGCTTGTGCTCCAGGAACAAGGACTCCACCAGCAGAAAGATCAGAAACCAGAGATACGAGGCCGAGTGGAGGAGGAACTTGATCACTGGGATCTTCAGCATTTTGCCAACCTGCCCAGGGATGGATGGGGGGAGGGATAGCTCAGTGGTTTGAGCATTGGCCTGCTAAACCCAGGGTTGTGAGTTCAATCCTTGAGGGGGCCATTTAGGAATCTGGGGCAAAAAAATAGTTGGGGATTGGTCCTGCTTTGAGCAGGAGGTTGGACTAGATGACCTCCTGAGGTCCCTTCCAACCCTGATATTCTGTACACAGGCAGCGGCACGCCTTAGGGCTGCAAAGAGTCCCACAGCTGCCAATTCCCCCTCCGGAGGGCAGAGACCCACAGCCCCATGCTCATCCTGGCCTCCACAGGGACCCATTGAACTCACTGAGGGGGGCTGCACAGACGCAGTGACCCCCTCTCCTTGGGTCATCAGCACCACCACGTAGAGCTAACAGAGGGACTCTATTAGCAGACAGCAATAGTAGGCTGTTACCCTACAGTGAAGCAGACGCTAGTGGAGGCCATGACACACTCTTAGCCAGTGTGTTGTGCAAGGATCTCCCCGAGCAGATTGGGGCCCAATATGCAACATACAGTTGAGCAAGGGGGAATATTTAAGCATAAAACTACCCCTACGTGAGCATTTGCAGCAGCAGCAAATCTGAAGTGCTGGAACAATGGAGAATGAACTCAGAAGGGGCAAAGATATGGTGGAGTTCAAATTCATGGGATATGGGTGGATAATTCCCACCCCCACACTGTTGGCTCAGTTCTAGGGAGAGAAATCAGCAGAATTGCAATCAAGTTTCCATGGGCACGTAGGGATTGCCAGCTCGGATGAGACCCGAGGTCTCTCTAGCTAGTCTCCGGTCTCTGAGGGCCCAGCACCAGCTGCACCAGAAGGAGGTGCAAGAACCCTGCAGTAGCAGATGTGGGAGAATCTGCCCCCTTGTTGGGTCCCATCGTGGCCTGGCAGGCTGCTCACCCGTGACTTCGGGGCAATCCAGTACACCAGGCACAGGAGGGGCATGGTCAGGAAGATGGAACAGGAGACAAAGAACTTCCAGAGCGTGTTGCTCCCGCGCCAGCCCGACAGGTTCCCGCACCAGATGGACGAGAGCACTTGTTGGCAGATGGGATGGGCAACAAACTGATCCAGAAGGACAAGAGGGGAGGAGGTCAGGCGGTTCGGAACAAAAATATTTATAGCCACCGGTAGCTTTCTGTTGCCCCAGCCCGTTCAGCCCAAAAGGTCACAAAGCCGTACAAGGGCACTGTTTCTAAGGAGCCCTGACCTACCAGTGACATGCAGCCACCTCTTGGGTGGCACATGGTTTAGCCGCTGCATAGCTGCACTGCACAAGGGCTATGGGCATGGGGTGAAGGATGATCCCACATCCAAGTGATATCCGAGGGGGAATTTAGAGAGGAATGGTGCACCCTGGAACCAGGACTCCGGGGTTCACACCCTGACTCCCAGGGATTGTTAGTGACATCTCATCTGAAAGACCGTGCCTGTGGCACCCCCTAGTCTTATGCTGAGGTATTGGCTCAGTGCTGAGCGCCGCCTAGGGATGCCAAAGCCTCCCAGTCTCCTCCCTGGACTCACCTTCTTCTGGTTGTAGTTGACGGCCAGCCGGAGCCGGGCGAGGTTGGGGATGCCCTCCTCGAAGGCCTGGCTGTCCAGCTCCTCCTCCTCCTCCTCGCTGTCCCCCAGGTCGTTCAGCACGGCAGTCACCTCGCTCTGGTTACGGCACATCCCCAGCAGCTCAAAGGCAAACTCCTGACTCAGGAGCTCCAGGCTGAGGTACTCTGGCTGCAGGAGGGGAACAGGTGGGTGGGGCAAGGGGACAGTACCTGAGCACAGGTCCCATCACCTTCTACTGCTGCAAGGGTTTTCCTTGTGCTCTTTGTCTCTGGTCGGTCACGGCTTTGCCTCCTTTATTTGCGCAGGGGGTTGGACTTGCTGACCTCTCAAGCTCCCTTCCAGGCCTACATTTCTATGACTGTATGACCGTAGTCAAGAGGGGTCATTTCTGTGGGGCCCCTCTCATAACAGGGCAACAAGGGGTGCTCAGAATGAGAGGGCTGCAAATTTACATATGTACAATTAACCCATGGAACTCCCTGCTGCAGGGTGGGAGAGCGGCAAATATCTCAGCCAGGTTCAATAGAGGATTCGGCTCCCGTGGGTTCCAGGATGCACATGTTTGAACATCTCCCTGGAGTGGAATCAGGGGTGTAGCGGGGTGGTTACCCCACTCCTGCCCTGAAGGGCTTAAAACAGCCCTGGGAGAGGGCTGTGGCAGGGGAAAAGCTGGGCTGATTGGGGAAGCAGCCGCAGCTGGGCCACACCCCAATCAGGCCCAGCTGGCCTGTATAAAAAGGCTGTGAGCCGGAGGCCCAAGAGGAGTCTCTCTCCAGGCAGGGAGAGAGCAGGGCCTGGCTGCCTGCAGAAAGGGTACTGGGAGTGAGGCAGGGCTGGGGAGAGCCAGAGGAACAGGGGAGCTCCAGGTTGGCAACTCCCCAGGCTGCAGGGCCTGGTCCAAGGCCCCATAGAGACACTGGGAGGCAGAGGAAGGCAGCAGGTTCGAACCCCCTTGCCTATGATGAGTGGCTTTTACACTGTAGTCTGCCCCAGGGACCAGGGGCTTGGTGATGACTGGCAGTAGCCCAGACTGAAGCAAGGTGGAGATAGAGGGTTGGGGGTTTCCCAGAGAGGGGAGACCCATAAAGACTGGTGGGGGTATTGCCAGAGGGCAGCCCCAGGGTAAAGGGGCACCGGGTCCTGGGAGGGACACGGGGGCCAGCGGCAGCGGGACACCGGCCTGCAGAGGGCGCTCCAGAGACTGGAACAGCTAATTCCCGAGATGACCAGCAGGAGGCACCGCAGCGGAGTCCTGCGCACCTACGGGGGAGGCAAAATTCGTTCTCCCCCTTCCCCTCCCCCTGGCTCACACTGGGGAGGGACGATGACTGGGTTAAACCCCCAGGGTCCAAATTCAGAGCTGGTAGAAGCAGGTGTAACTCCACTGAAATCTAGCATGTTGCACCTGCCTCTCTTCGCTCCCTGGGTCCTGCAGACCCATCACCCCAGGGGAGATGGAACCCTGTATTCTGAGCACAGAACCACGGCTACCCGCAGAACAAGGATGGACGGAGAGTGGAACCGAGACCCCAGCCTCGGCATGGAGACCACAGAGAGCCTCACCTTGAACTCCGGCTCCTTGCAGGAGAGGCGCTGCAGCTCCCGGCTGAGCTTGAAGGCGGTCAGCATGGCATCCTCACTGGCGATGGAGAGGTAGGCCCGGCTGGCGATGCCCTTGTAGGTGTTGATGCGGAAGAGGGAAAACTTGAGCAGGTCGTACTTGCGGCCGTTGCTGCACTCCAGGCAGGTGCAGGAGATCTTGTGGGGCCGGGGGATGGCGTGGCCTTTCTGCACCAGCATGTCTACGATCTCGTAGAGGTCCTTCTCGCAGGCCAGGGTGAGCGGCGTCACGCCGGGGGCAAAGCGGGCGTTGTCAATGGAGCGGTCGAAGAAGGCCAAGGAGAAGGACTTGATGTCCATCTTGATGCTCTTTTCCTGGTCCAGCCGGTCCAGCAGCAGCTTCACCACCTGGGGCTGGTTGGTGTCCACGGCGACCAGCAGGGCCTCATGGATCTGGCGGAAGTTGAACTTGACGTAGCGCAGCAGGGTCCCAGTGATCTCCCCACCGCCCATGCGGATGGCCAGGTTGAGGGCTTCCCGCCACGCACGGTCCTCACTGTCGGCCTGCTGCTGCAGGATCCCGTCGCTTCCCTGCAGCAGCTGCTGCACCCGCAACAGGTCCCCCTCCTGGATGGCGTCGAGGAGCTCGCTGGGGAACTTCAGCTTCTTGTTGACTATCTCCCTCCAGCTGGGATGCTGCGAAGGGCAGAGAGTGGCATAGTGGTGGGCATGCCTCTATGTAACCCCCACCTGGAGCCAGGGCTCTGCCGCTGGCAGGCTCACAGCACCAGCTCCTTGGAAAGGAGCCCACAAGCTGCTGGAGCCCTGGCTAGAGCTGGGGATTGGGCTGCCTGAGAATGGCAGGCTCCTTTCTGCTGAGCAAAATTGATGCTCTCCCCAGTTTCACGCGTGTTAGGCAATAGCAGTCACAGACAGTCAATTTCACATGAGTCTTTCACAAACGCCGTAGTGTGGGGGTTTGGAAATGGCATTTTTAGGGATCTCCAGTTTGCCAGGAAATTTCAGGAAATTTGCTTTCATTCCAAATTGGAACAAAAACCCAAATCCCCGGTGAACCCAAATCCCTGGAGCGTGGCCAGCTGCACCCAGGCGTTCTGAATTCCACCTCCTGCTCTAGCCACTAGAGCACTTTTCCTCCCAGAGAGGAGCCCAGACGTCCTGAATCTCAGTCCCGATTTCGCCATCAGATCTCGTCCCTCCTAGGAGTAGCTAGTAGCATCCTGAGGTCTGCAGGGCGGCTATGCCTGGAGAACTTGCAAACCGAGGTAACCTGGATATATCTGGCTCTCAGTTATGCTGGAGCAAAGCCAAAGTCGTTCCATTGAGGTCTGTGGAATTACTCCAGGGACGTACCCGAGAGCAGAACCCAGCCCCTCCCTGTGGCTGTCACTTGGTTAGAGCGACCCAACCATGAATTCGGCTCAAGGATATGGGCTGGAGCTTCTGGCGCCCACTGGTTCTTTCCCATTTAGGAGGGCCGGGCTGCTGCTGGCGGGGGGAGACTGGGCTGGCTTGAACTTTCCCTTCTGTCCCCCATACCGTCAGCCCTTGCCACCATTGGATTGTTGTTGTTTTTTACCTCAGTGCTAAGAGGCCCCCGGTGAGATCCGCCCCCGCTAGGTGCTATACATACCCACAGCCAGTCCCTGCATCCAAGAGTTTACAGCTTAAAGGGACAAGACAGAGAGAGGAAGCTGAAGTTTTATTCTTCCCCTTTACAGATGGGGAGAGAGATTAAGGGACGTGCACGAGGTCTTGCCCCCGGAGTCTGCAGCCGAGGCAAACCCCTGTCCAGGGCCTTGCACACAAGATATCAGAACCCGAGTCAGGGAACTGAAATTCCTCCAGCTAGCCAGGCTGTCCCAGGCCACCTCCTCACCCACCGCGCTCTCTCATTTCGGATCCAGCAGCTCTTTTCAGACCCAGCCTCACCCCCTCGGTTCCTCGCTGCCACTCTAGCCACCGAGCAGCAGTAGTGGCGGGAAGCAGAAGTATGTTGGAAGGGGGGATGAGAGAGACCTGCTGCTGGCTGGGAACCCCTCTTTCCATTCATCCTCCCCTTCCAGGCTTCCTGCTTAACCTAACGCACCCTGCCTGGGGAGAAACGTGGTGGCACTGACTAATTACCTGCTGGCTAATTAGCTCACAGGCTTCATTAAGCATGCCTGATTGAATTCACAGCTTGGATATTTCACAGCACCTCGATGGCATTAGAGCCAAATGGGGCTGGAAACCAGCCAGTGATGCTCTTTAAAGAACAAAAAACAAGGTGGGGGCTGGGTGCCAGGCTCAGGAACAGCTGCTCAGAAGAGCCCTGCCAGATACAGCAACAGCCTGCGGTGGGGAGAACAGTTCAGAGAGCATTCATAGTGGCAGAGTTGGGTACAGCCCCTCTAGAGGCTGGTTCACCTGAAAGATAACAACCTACCACCACTGCCAGCAAATGGAGTCACTCCTTTAGCTCAAGTGGTAGGGGGGCTGTGCTGTGGCACTGGTATTCTGAGGTTCAAACCCTGCTGGCAGGATGGGAGCAGGCTGTATCATTTGGTTCATATCTAAATCCCTGTCGTGCTCACATCCTAAAAATACATACAAGGAACAGAAGAGGTGAAGGAGTGAATTCCACGGGACTATCTGCACCAGGCACCTGATTGTGAGAGTGATGCTCATCCAATCAGGCAAGAGAAACAATGCCATGTGACTTCAGCACCCACTTGGAACCAACCAACTCAGCTTGGTACTCGACCATTTGCAAGGAACTAGTTGCAAAGGAGCTCTGGCTGGAGAATAATTCAGCCTGTCACATTGGCTAAGTGATCTCAGAGATCGGAGAAGTCAGGAGAGCTAGGTTCAGTTCCCGGCTCTGCAATTGACTCACTAGGTGTTGTGGGGCAAGTCACGTCCCTGCTCTGTGCCTCAGTTTTCCCATCTGTAAAAAGGGGGGAATTAAACTCAGAGAATGTCAGAGATCCAAATGGGCTATAGTAGCACTACACAGAAATGTGGCATGGGGAGATCACTGTAATTAACGCAGCCTTTAAGGCCAGAAGGAACCAGCATGATCATCTAGTCTGACCTCCTGCACATCACAGGCCACAGAACCTCACCCACCCACTCCTGGAATAGACCCCGAACCTCTGGCTGAGTCACTGACATCCTCAAATCATGGTTTAAAGACTTCAAGTTACAGACAATCCACCATTTACACTAATTCAAACCAGCAAGTGACCCATGCCCCACGCTGCAGAGGAAGGTGAAACCCCCTCCAGGGTCTCTGCCAATCTGACCTGGGGGAAATTCCTTCCTGACCCCAAATAGGGGGATCAGTTAGACCCTGAGCATGTGGGCAAGACTCACCAGCCAGACACCAGGGAAAGAATTCTCTGTAGTAACTCAGAGCCCTCCCCGTATAGCATCCCATCAGCAACCGCTGGGGACATTTGCTACTAGCAGTCACAGATTGCCTACAATATTTATTCCACTCTGTATGCATCCGAAGAAGTGGGCTGTAGTCCACGAAAGCTTATGCTCCAATAAATTTGTTAGTCTCTAAGGTGCCACAAGTACTCCTGTTCTTTTTGTGGATACAGACTAACACGGCTGCTACTCTGAAACCTGTCAAGATTGCCTACAGTGGCACGAGCCATCTCATCAGACCAGCCCTCCATAGACTTCTCACCGTCCAGAACCTCAGTATACCTGATCTCAGTCACTTGCAAATGACATAGAAGCAGGTCTGTGGGGAAGGACAGAGGAACAGTCTGGGATTGCAAAAAGAATGTCCCATGTTCAAGGGGGCAGCTGCTCAGATGGCTAAGCTGTTGCATCATTACCTGTTGCACAAACAGAGAGAGAGAGAGAAGTAGCTTTCCTGTTAACCCCAGAACTTCTGCAGTGTCCTCCGCTTCTTTCGAGTGTGACTGATTAATATTTTCACCTCCGAGGTTGGGTTATTAACAGTAACTAAATACACAGGACAACATATTCATTTTATATTTCTAGATGCTCCTGTCCAGATGGACTCCAAAGCACCTCAATGTGTAACATACAGCACCACTAAAATGCAGCCACCTCTGGGGTGGAGGGAAGCAGCTGAGCAGAGCACAGTACAACTGTGTGCATTAGGAGGTGGGGGATATTTTGGATAAGGGTTCCCGAGCAAATCCCCACCACTTACAAGCATGAATTCAAAGCATGTTACCAATATCAAATCCTTAAAATTCACCCCAGGCCTGGACATTAGTTCATTGGCCCCATTTTAGAGATGTGGAGATTGAGGTGCAAGAGAGGCAAATGATATAGCAGCAGAGATGGGATTAGAAGGCAGGAGTTCCTAGCTCCCAGATCAACGGACTGTACCTCCCTCCCCCTGGGTCCTTAAAACCCAGGCGGAACCAGCCACACACTGCCTGGAAGTCAGTATCTCTGCAGCCCCTTGGAAGGATGAATCATAGAATATCAGGGTTGGAAAGGACCTCAGGTCGTCATCTAGTCCAACCCCCTGCTCAAAGCAGGACCAATCCCCAGACAGATTTTCACCCCAGATCCCTAAATGGCCCCCCTCAAGGGTTGAACTCACAACCCTGGGTTTAGCAGGCCAATGCTCAAACCACTGAGCTATCCCTCCCCCAACAGGGCTGAGCCAGCTGTGATATGATTCAAGCCAGGGATTTGAGGGGCCAGACCACGCCTGCTGCAACTCCAATGATGGCTTGGTCCCGTGCAGTCTCAGACTTGGTGCAGAAACCATCGCCCATCCCGGAATCATCCATGCCTCTCTCTTGCCCCACTCCATCTTTTAAATGCCCAAGCACGCTTCTTTAAATGAACCCCCGGGGAAGGTGAGAGAGCAGAGCAGGGGAACCCAGGATATAATGGGGAGGAGAGGTGATCCTGGCTGCCCAGCCAACTGCATTCCCCTCATGCCCAGTCTGACAGATTGCTTTGTGCTTTCCAATGCTTTTCCAACTCTCCTGCGTGCCCTCCCTGCGCAGCTCTGAACAGACCATCAGCTTTTACCAACTCTTCGCCCCAGGGTTCTCCTGCTCCATTTCATAGGTCACTGGCCGCTCCATGGAGCCCTTCACGGAGCTCTACAGCCAGCTGTGGGGTTGTGGGGAAAGCAGAGGGACCCAGGAGAGGGCCTCTCACAAAGCACTCTGAAGATCACAGTGGCTGAGAAGCCCCTTAGCGCGTGATCTCCGTGTGCCATCCACATGCCATAGACCGGGTGAGACCTGACCCAAGGACCCTCTCTCTGAGGAGCAGCCCCTGTCTTAAGTGGCCAGCACCATGCTGTTCAACCTTCCTACCAATTTTCTCTGCTCCTCCTCGGAGCATTACCTCACGGGGCACCGTGTGGGCCCAACGCTGGTACAGGGCAAGCAAGGAGGGTCTCACCATGGCAGGGCTGTTACTCCAAAGAGAACTCTGTTACTCACCATGACGCTCTCCATGGCCAGCCCTGGTCAGCAGATCACTCCGCTGTGCCGGTCGCTCCTTGCCTAGAAGCAGCCAGCTGGAGACAGGGCTGGAGGATGCTCAGGGCCCTGGTCACCAGTGGGAGAAGCTTTGGCTCAGAGCCATTGCCCAAGGCCATTCACATCCACAAGATGAAGTCCCAAACTGGGCCACGGCTCAGCCCAGGCAGCTCCAATTCCAGCCCTTCTCCCTCCACCTGGGCAGCAGCTGGTGTCTTATTTCCTCCCTCCGTTCACCCTCCAGGACAAGATGAAGTCTTGTTTGTCCCTGGCATAGGCATGACCAGGTAAGAGCAGCAGGACCCACCTGCCCCTTCCCCAGAGAGCAGGGCCGCTCCAGGCACACAGAGGGCGAAATTAACGAGGACAGCAGCAACTCAGCAACCGCCCTCCCACGCTGCTGCGGGGAAACTACAGGTGTTTTCCTCTGGTTGTTTTTCTTTCCTCTGTCAGTCTCTCTCTCTCTCCCCTTTTCACACCCTAATCCTTTCCCTGCAGCAAATGAACTTGCTTAGATCCAACAGGCCTCTCCGGAGAGCATGAAGAGGATGGGTTTGGCTGCTGGGGTACATCCCTCACATTCGGTATCCGGGTTTATCTCAGATTCCAAGACCTGATAGGATCAGTGTGATCACCTTGCCTGCAACCTGGATAGCACAGGCCAGAAAATTGCCTCGCAATAATTCCTAGAGCAGAGCTTTTAGAAAAACCACCACTATTGATTTAAAAATCGTCAGTGATGGAGAATCCACCAGGACCCTGGGTAAATTGTTCCAATGGTTAATTACTTTTACTGTTAAAAATTCACGTCTTATTTTCGGTCTGAATTTGTCTAGCTTCCACTTCCAGCCATTGGATCATGTTAGACCTTAGGCTGCTGCCAGAGTGAGGGGCCCATTATTCAATATTTGTTCCCCACATAGGTACTTATAGATCGTGATCAAGTCACCCCTTAACCTTCTCTTTGTTGAGCTAAACAGACTGGGCTCCTTGAGTCTATCACTATCAGGCAGGTTTTCTAATCCTTTAATCATTCTCGTGGCTCTTCTCTGCACCCTCTCCAATGTATCATTCTTCTTGAATTGTGGGCCCCAGAACCAGACACAGGATTCCAGCAGTGCTCGCACCAGAAGTAAAATAACCTCTCTTCTCCTACTCGAGATTCCCCTGGTAATACATCCCAGTGATTGCATTAGTCTTTCAGGCCACAGCATCGCACTGGGACCTCATGTTCAGCTGATTATCCACTATGACCCCCAAATCTTTTTCAGAGTCCCTGCTTCCCAGGATAGCGTCCCTCAGCCTGGAAGTACAGCCTGCATGCTTTCTTTCTAAATGGAGACGTTTACATTTAGCTTTATTAAAACGCAGATTGTTTGCTTGTGCCCAGTTTACCAAGCGATCCAGATATCTCTGTATGAGTGACCTGTCCTCTTCATTATGTACCTTGCCTCCAATTTGTGGGTC
The DNA here is from genome assembly GCF_027887155.1 of Malaclemys terrapin pileata. Lineage (NCBI taxonomy): Eukaryota > Metazoa > Chordata > Testudines > Emydidae > Malaclemys > Malaclemys terrapin. Next base: position 345,859,818 of record NC_071505.1, on the reverse strand, counting down.
ATCTGCAATTTTATCAGTGATGATTTTATGTTTTCTTCTAGGTCATCGATAAAAATCTTAAATCGCATAGGGCCAAGAACCAATACCTGTGGGCTTCCAGTAGGAACACACCCGTTCGATGAGTCCCCATTTACAATTACATTTTCAGACCTAGCAGCTAGCCAACTATTAATCCATTTAATGTGGGCCAAGTTCATTTTATAGCACTCTAATTTTCAATCAAAATGTCATGAAGTACCATGTCAAACGCCTAACACTATATTACCTTTATCAACCAAATTTGCAATCTCATTAAAAAAAAAAGATATCAAGTTAGTTTAAAATCTATTGTCCATACACCCATTTGATAGGCATTCATTACATTACCCTCCTTTAATTCTTTATTAATTGAGTCCCATATCAGCTGCTCCATTCTCTTTCCCAGGACTGATGTCAGGCTGACAGGCCTATAATTACCCAGGTCATCCCATTTACCCTTTTTAAATATTGGTCCAACATTAGCTTTCTTGCAGTCCCCTAGAACTTCCCCAGTGCTCCAAGACTTATTGAAAATCAGTATTAATGGCCCAGTGAGCTCCTTCCTGATTGAAGGACTTTATTCTTACTAGGATCAAGTGTCCCCTCGCTGCCTGCAGACCCTTCTGCTCTGATCTCTCCAGATCACTTTAGTTTGGGTTCCGGCCACCTGCACGTTTGCTCCCATCCCCTGATTTTGCATCATCTGGAAATTTGATCGTGGTTGGATTGATGCCAAAGAACAGCTGACAGATGTGAAGCAATTGCTCAGAAATCCAAGAGGTGCTTGGTTCTCTTAGTTTAGCCTCTGGAATCTTAGAGCCGTGGACTGGCCAAGAGCTGACAAAAAGCATCCCTGCTTGGAGACCGACTGCACTAACAGAGACACAGCTGCCGATGCCCTAGCAGGACCCTGCAGCTCCCAGTGCTCCCCAGATCTTTCAAAACTAGTCTGTTAGGTAAAGCAAGGCTCTTAAACGTCTGGGGGCCAGCTAGGTCCTAACATGGATTGGCTTAGCATGGGACAGGACAAGAGACACAATGCTTTAGCTCTGCTAAATATCAGCACTAATCAGCCATGCCTGAACCGCGTCAGCTTCGCAGTGTAGGATGAACGTCTCTCAATGCTTCCTTCTCTCCTCTCTGCCAGTGCCAACGAGATGTGTCGGCTCCCCAGAGAATCAGGAGGCAGCTGTGTCTCTGTGTTTGCCTGTAAATTACCGACCGCCCTTCTGCAAGTGAACGGTGGGCAGTAGCAGGGAACCATTCCGGATCTACCCGTAACAACATGGGATGGAGATCCCCTATTCCTGGGAATTCAGTTCAGTGTGACCTGCAACATGCATCCTACGAGTTACATGCAGGGAATGGGAGCCATTATTACCTGTACTGAAGTAGCACTTACAGGCCTCCACTGAGATCAAGGTCCCACTGTGCTAGGCACTGCACATGCTAACAGGCATTGCCCTGCCCTGAAGAGCTTCATTGTCATCCCCATTTCACAGATGGGAATTGAGGCACAGGGAGATAACGTGATAGACCCAAGGCAGCAGCACTGGCACTAGAACCCAGAGCACCTGGGCCCTAGGCCAGTGCCTTAACCACAAGGCTGTCCTCCCTCTAAGTGGGATCCCTGCTTCTGTTCCTACCTACCTGTCACCTTGGTATCTAAGGGTAGACAGACAGGTAGACAGACGCGCTCTAGCTTCGCCAGAGCCAGCACACGACAAATAGCAGCGTGGATGCTTCAGGCTAGCCACCCAAGCTCGCCCCCCATAACAACTACATGGGGGAAATGAGACACTTTTCATAGAACATTCACTCTGTATCTGACCTCTCAATTCCCATCCTCCAAGGAAACCTGCACAACACCTTCCAAAGGCGAGCCTGGGAGCTTAAATTCCTAACATCTTGAATACTGAGTGCAGCTGGTCATTCCATCTCAAAAAAGATATATTGGAATTGGAAAAGGTTCAAAAGAGGGCAACAAAAATGATTAGGAGTATGGAACAGCTTCCATATGAGGAGAGATTAATAAGACTGGGACTTTTCAGCTTGGAAAATAGATGATGAAGCAGGGATATGATTAAGATCTATAAAATCATGACTTTAAAATCACGGAGAAAGTAGATAAGGAAGTATTATTTACCCCTTCACATGACACAAGAACAGGGGTCACCAAATGAAATTAATACGCAGCAGGTTTAAAACAAAAGGAAGTATTTCTTCACACAACGCACAGTCAACCTGTGGAACTCTTTGCCAGAGGATGTTGTGATGGCCAAGACTAAGAGGGTAAAAAAAAAAAAAAAAAAACCTGGATAAATTCATGGAGCATAGGTCCATCAATGGCTATTAGCCAGGATGGGCAGGGATGGTGTCCCTAGCCTCTGTTTGCCAGAAACTGGGAATGGGCGACAGGGGATGGATCACTTGATAACTGCCCTGTTCTGTTCATTCCCTCTGGGGCACCTGGCATTGGCTGCTGTCGGAAGACAGGATACTGGGCTAGATGGACCTTTGGTCTGACCCAGTCTGGCCGTTCTTAACTTTGCTAGACACCAAAAATTACAGATTTGATAAAGACACTGGATTTATGGGTCATTACAACAATCCATAACCCGCGAAGACTCCTTTGGCATGTGACTGCAGAGGAGTTAGCCGCTCACTTCACCTGGAATGGTCTCTTCCAACATGTGTTAACTCCTTATGCTTAACAACCTGTCGCACCTTGTATTTAGCTGTGACACTCAAAGTGCCTTTCCCAGACCTGAAGAAGAACTCTGTGGGGCTCAAAAGCCTGTCTCTCTGACCAACCAGACGTTGGTCCTATAAAAGGTAGCTCCTCCCGCACCTTGTCTCTCTAATATGGGACCTACATAGCTCCACCAACACTGCAAACAGTCCATCCCCGCATCACAGGTGTATGTGAATGTGTCCGTCTGCCTGGCTCTGGCTGAGTCATCATTGTCCTCCTTCCAATCCCCCCTCAACTCTCCTTTGCTGTGAGGCTGACAAAAAACTTGACAGTGGTCAGGCTACTGATGTGCTGAGACCCCCGCCTGCTGTGCTGGCTAATACAGTCTTTGTTTCCTTGTGCTCCCCTTTTAGTCTGTCTCCGTCTGTTGTCTCTTGTCGTACGCTTAGGTTGTAAGCAATTTGGGGCAGGACCATCGTTTTGTTCTGTGCCGTAAAGCTCTTAGACCATCCCTGCTGTGATCCTTCTGAAGTCAATGGATTTGCCCCAGGGCTGAACGCATTCCAGGATGCCCATGGCATGGGGCCTGTGTCCCAGTGTCACCATGACGGCGACGGCCCTGTAGTCCAAAGGAGGCTCCAACCCAGCTGAGCAGAGTGACCCTAAGACTCAGACACAGGGATACCTCAATACAGGGCTGATGGGGCGATAGGGGTGTGTGTGCCAGCGTTGTGCCTCTCTGGCCCAGCTTGGCCCTGCCAGCCCTATTCCACCCACAGCCAGGAGTGGGGGGTCTCCAGGGTTCCTGCCTGCTCCCCACAGGTGCTGGCATGCCTCTCCACCTCTGCTGTGCTGAACCGGAACTCACAGATGGGGCATGGCACCCAAGCCTCGGGGGGCTCCTCGCGCCGGGGATCTTCCCGTGGCGGGGATGGCCAGGCGGTGTCTGGAAGGGAGCCATCTTCCCCACAGGTGGAGGCGTGAACGGGAAGGAGATCTGTGCTGAAGCAGCCTGCAGCGAGGAGAGACGACAGCAGAGCTAACCCAGGGCCACCTGGGGCTTCAGGCTGAGAGCAAACTTAGAACTTGGGACCCCAGGCCCTTGCCACTCGATCTCTGTCAGCTGTTCCTAGTATAGGGCCTACCGCATAACTGGGCAGTTCTGATTCCAGCCAGGAGAGGGCAGTAGCATGAACAGAGTGCAATTTATTACTTTACAACAATCAACATGTATACAGTTTTCAGAGTAGCAGCCGTGTTAGTCTGTATCCGCAAAAAGAACAAAGTACTTGTGGCACCTTAGAGACTAACAAATTTATTAGAGCCCACGAAAGCTTATGCTCAATAAATTTGTTAGTCTCTAAGGTGCCACAAGTACTCTGTTCTTTTTTCATGTATACGGTGCTTCTTATAAATTCCAAGGCCAGATGGGACCATTGGGATCACCTGCTCTGACCTCCTGTATAACACCGGCCAGGGAACTGTCCCAAAATAATTCCTAGAGCAGAGCTTTCATTCTGAAGGAGCCCAAGGCACTGTACACATTCACCAGCCGTTGAAATGCAGCCACCTCTGGGGTGGCACCCCGTCAACTGTTGAACAGCAGCGAAGGCTCCCATAGCCAATTGAAAGTGCTGGGGGAGAATCAGGTCAGTGGAGTGTAGTTGCAGCCTGCCTCCAAGCTCAAACCCTGGTTCCATGAGTTCGACAACCTCCGCAAACAAACCGTGGGCACTGAAACCAACCTCACCTCCCTACGCCCCTTTGGGTCTCCTTAAGCAGGTGTGGCTGAAGCCGGCTGAATTGCTGGGCGCTTGGCTGCTCTGAAAATCAAGCCACTGGGGCGCCCAAGTATGGATGTAAGTGGATACTTTTTAGGTAAGCAAGGGAATGTCTTCACTACGCCGGATCGGCAGGCAGCGATCTATCCAGAGGGGGTCAATTTATTGCATCTAGTCTCTATGCGATAAATCGACCCCCAAGCGATCTCCCATCAACTCCTGTACTCCAGCTCGGCAAGAGGAGCAGGCAGAGTTGACAGGGGAGCGGCAGCAGTCGACTCACCACGGTGAAGACACCATGGTAAGTCGATATAAGTATGTCGACTTCAGCTATGTTATTCACGTAGCTGAAGCTGCGTAACTTAGATCGATCCCCCACTCCCAGGCCCAAGTTTGAATCATCGAAACATAGGACTGGAAGGGATCTCAGGAGGTCATCTTTCTAGTCCACATCCCTGCAAAGTTGTGAATAAAGGCGGCAAGGCTGCGACTAAGACGGGAGAGAGAGCACGAAAGGAAATCCCTCGCAGCAGTAAAAGGTGATGGAAGTGGAACTGAGCTGTTACTGGTGTTTTAAGGGTGGCGTGTGAGCCTCTGCCTTTGAGACACCCCATGGTGGTCAGAGGAGTAACAATCCAGACTGGCTGTCTCTCTAATGGCCCATCTACACGGCAAGCGAAGGTGCGATTGTAGCACGCGTAGGCAGGCTGCACTAGCTTTCATCCAGCTAGCCCGCGTAATAACAGTAGTGAAGACACGGCAGCAGGGGCTAGCAGCGAGAGTACATCCCCAGTCGTTAGCCCATGCTGCTGGATCTTCACTGCTATGGTTACTCACGTGAGCTGGATTAAAGATGGCACGGGTCTGCCTACCCACGCTACCGTCACACCTCCCCTGGCAGTGTGAACAGACCCTAGAGACACACGCTCGTTCAGAGATACTCACACTGAGGCTCGCAAGCCACAACTGGCTCTTTAATGTGTCCCTTGCGGCTTTGTGCAGCACACGATATTAAAACGCTGTGATTGAATTATTAACCAATCTATGTTATTAACCCATCAGGATGCTTTTATTAGGTTATTAACCAATTGTAGTTGTTAAAATAACTCTCATTTTGCTGTGAGAATAATATACAGAGATAAAAGCTAAATATTTCCCCATCCCGCTGTTTAAATCTGACTCTATAGTACTGAAGTAAAGGAAGAGCTGAATTCACACGACGGTGGCTCTTTTGGGTAATGTTGGTCACTAATTTGGCTCCTGAACCACTGAGGTCTGAGTACCCTGCTCTAGGTCAATACCAAGTTACTGGGCTGGATGGCGGACCCCTGGGGTGAGGTTCTTTGGCCAGTTTAAATATAAAACTAGACAGATACAACGGTCCCCTCTCGCCTTGAAGTCTATGCTCATCCTCTTCTTTGAGTCCAGCTCTGGAGACGGAATCAGGCGAGACGCCAAGCTGAACACCCCACTGATCGCAAACCCACCAGATGGGCAGGAATCAGATCACTCTTTTTTACGACCAGCTGAGTTAATGGAGGGGCCTCCCATGCTCGACCCGAGAGCTGGCTGCATCTCAGGGGTGGATCCTTTGAGCCACACAGATCCAGCGTGTGTGCGACAGACCCAAAGGGCCTTCCAATGAGAGCGATTTAGGCAGGAGGACGTGCTCTAAGGCACTCGTTATAGCTGACAGCAGCTCTAGCCCGCACCCCAGAACACTCACCTGCACAGATGGGGCATGTGCCCATCTCCCCGCCTGCCTCTCCACCATCATCCAGCTTGCCAGGCCTTCCTCCCCGGCTCCTGGCTCTTCCTCCCTGGGTACCAGGCCTGGGCATTGACCTGCAGAGAGAGATTTCAGGAGCAGCTGTTTCTCCAGTTTGCAGCATCCTTTGCCCTTGCACCCCAAAGGGTAGCCCAGGCTCAGAGAAGCTGCCCTGCCTGTTGAGACACACCAGAGGCGGCAGCTGGAAGGACCAGGACGCCCCATTCCTGCTATCCCGTCCTACGCACCCATCTGCTGTGATGAAGACCCAGAGGAGAGCCCCAGGAAGACTCTGGGTGGGCTGGGACACTGGCTCAGAGAAGGAGCTGCCAGCTGGGCTCCGAAGGGGGAACTGGGACATTTGGAGGGTTAAGGGGAACACAACAGGGCTGATCCGTTACCTCCCTGCGGTGCCTTGTGATCTTCGTCTCCTGCTTGGCTTCACCCGGACCCTCCTCAGGGGTGGAGCGTCATGGACATCCTGCACAGGGCCTGGAGAATAACCAGCAGCAGCACTGTACCTAGCTCCTGGATAGAGCTTTACAAAGCAGGTCGGGATCGCTGTCCCCATTTCACAGATGGGGAAACTGAGGCAATAGGAGGGAAAATGACTTGCCCAAGGTCACCCAGCAGCAGTTCTGAGAATAGAACCCAAGTCTCCTGAGTCCCAGGCCAAGGCTCTGCCCACCAGGCCACACAGCCAAGCCAAGTTGGCACCAACACGTGCAGTCGTGCCGCTGGCAGGCGGTTTGGTGGGACTGGAGACGGGGAGCTTCCCATGCTCCAGAATCAACAAGCAGCAGTTTTGAATGGCGATGCTGAGCCACGAACACATGGAGGAGGGACATGATTCACTGGCTGAGATGGACACCAGGTAAGCCCAGCCCATGGAGTCTGCACCAGGGGATCAGGGGCTGATGGTGCTTAGCTATCTTGGGGGGGGGGGGGGCATGAACTCTGAGCTAGGAGGGTCGAGACCCCAAGGAGAGAGGGGAGCTGGCTAGAGCAGGAGGGGGCTGGAACGAAGAGCAACGGGAGGAAATGGAACAGAAGCTGCCGACAGCGAGAGCTCCTCCTGTGGGACAGTCTCCCAGTGGAAAGCCCATCTCTGAGGGCTGTCACCAGCCCAGAGATCAGAGCGGTTTCACAGCCTTTGGTGCCTGCCTCTAGGGAAGAGATGGGCCAGCTGGGGGCTCCACCAGAGAGCATAGGGCCAGTCCTGCCTTGGCTGTGGGGAGGGTCAGCCTGGATGGGACCCAATAGTGCTCATCTTCCCAGGAATGGTGAGACCTCATCCCTCTGTTGGCTGGGAACTGACAGAGCAGGCCTTACCCGGGGCAGAGGGGGACATTCCCCATCAGCTGCCTGGGCATATTCCAGAAGCCCAGGATCCAACCAGGCCTCTCGTGGTCCGTAGGCAGCACTTCCAGCAGTGGGGCCCCGTGAGTGCTTTTCACCAGCTGGGCAGAGGGCACCATGCCAGGTCCTCCCAGATGCCCATCGCTCTCTGGATCATTACGGGAGCGCGTGCCAGAACAGCAGCTGCTGATCCCACCCGAGGGGGCAGGACAGCTTTGGAGAGGGCTGCAGTATCCGCAACTCAGCTGGGCAGCGAAGGAGCTTGGGGGATCCCACTCGAGTCCCCACACGGCTGCAACCGACTCACGGTTCACGGCTGGATCTTCACCCTGCTGTCCCCGGCTGCTCCCCGATCTCTCAGCGGCCAAAGAGGTGGCACTGGGGCCCGGCTGGAGAGTGCGGCTGCGCGACTGGGCCGCTGACAGCACCATCCTGGCTGTCCGGCTGAGACAGGTCGGGCTGCGGGGATGAGGCCCACAGCTGGGCTCCAGCAGCTGCAGTCGGCTCTTCAGTTCCTCCTCCTCCCCCTTGCTCCTGGGCAGAGAGAGCCAGAGACCCAGTGATTCCTGCCAACTGGCCAGGGAACACCCTGAATGGGACGGACACTCCCTGCTCCCAACTCTGGAAGGGATCTCCCCCAGGGCCAATAGGACATCCCTTCCAGCAGCAGCTCAGGGAGTGATCAGGACTTTGGCCCGGACCCCCACCCACCCCACAGCTGGGCGTGCAGGTCAGTCTATCCTGCGGTGACCCCGAGCTAGGATACAATGGTAGCAGGAGGGGCTTGTCCGTGGGGAGGGGTGGGAGACTCCTGCTGGAAGGGGTTGCCATTCATGACGGCTTTGGCCTGGAGGGCATCCTAGGGGCTTGCTCCCAGCGCCAGCGGAACAAGCGGGCACAGAGCCCATGAGCTTCCATAGGTGTTTTGGGCCCTCAGCTCCTGTCCAGCTCAGGACACAGCACAGGGCTAGATCCAGCTGGCGGAGAACAGCCCCCTGGAGCAGCCCCGAGTGGCAGCCTGGCCGTCCTGCCCAGTCGATGGGGACAGCGCACCAAGAGAGGCAGTGCCGGGAGAGGAGAGGGATCCTGGGAGGGGAAGCAATCACTAGGACCGAGGGTTCCTCCCAGCCTGAGCCCCTGGAAGAGGGTTGGCAAGCCCCCAGCTGAGACCCATAGTAGCAGCTCCCATGCGAATGTCACTGGTACTGTGACAGCCCCAGGAGGGAGGGGAAGCCGCGCATGCCACTGCCTTTGGCCCAGCCCCACAGCTCCGAGGCGCGGCCCCTCCCTCTGAAGAGTGATTGCTCCCCCGAGGGTACTTACGGCTGCATCTCCGGGAAAAACGTCCTGCGAAAGGCGGGACTGGCGAGCCAGGGGCTGGCTGCAGGCTCGAGACCCGTCTGGGGGAGAGGGAAACACAGCTCAGAGCCCTGCTCTCACGGGAGATATCCTCCAGCCCCCTCCAGAGCCAGCGCGCGCAGAGAACCAGTAGCAGTAGAGAGAGAAGAGACCCCCAAGTCCCATCCAGCCCACCCCCATGGCCAGTGCCCTAGAGCACATAACACAGGAACAATCCTGCACTGGTCCCCGTCAGACAGCTAGAGGATGGACAGGCGTCCTCCCCCTCTGAACCTGGCACACTCGACTGCATAGGCCACGCAGCACCCAGGAGCCGGGCCGGGTGGGCTGAGCAGGCCACTGGCCTATCCCCACTGTGACCAAGCGGCGAGAGCACCAGCCTCAGCAGCAACAAGAGACCTCCTTCTGCCGCCCCAGACCCCCTCGCCCAAGGAGCATGGGGATCCCTCGCAGGCCCTGACCTGGGGCGGAACTGGAGTCGCCTGGCTGTGATCGGGGTCCAACGGGGTGCGGATGTGGATGAAGGAGAGGCCAAATTGGACCTGCTTGTTGAAGGGCTGGCTGCAGGTGATCCTCACGCGATCCCACTTCTCGCCCAGTGCCGCCGCCAGGAAATCCCCTGCGGACAGAGCAGGAGCAGATGGGCAGCTTCACTCCTGGAGCGAGACGCTGCCGCCTTCTAACGGCCTTGCAGTCAACACAGGAACGTGGCCCTGCTACCCCACATCCAACCATGGGGCCCCAGCTCCACAGATCCAACCACTGGGACCGTCCCGCCTGGGAGTCCACTGCCCCGCCACACCAGATCCAATCCCTGGGACCACAGCTCCCCAGATCCAACCACTGGGACCGTCCCGCCTGGGAGTCCACTGCCCCGCCACACCAGATCCAACCACTGGGACCGTCCCAACTGGTACTCCACCACCCCAGCTCTAACCGCTGGGACCTCCACTCCTCACAGCACCAGATCCAACCACAGGGACCCCAGCTCGCCACCACACCTAATCCATCCTGGAAACACCCTGAGACACCCCCAGCATGACAAAGCAGATCAACGCATCAGGACCATTCAGGCTACTTCCCCAGCTCCCGCCAATGGTCCACCTAATCCTGTCTCAGTGGCCAATACTTGTTGATTCAGAGGAAGAAAAAATAACGCCCCAGGGCAATTGTACACGTACAGGCACAGGGGTGACCAGTTCAGGTACCCGGATCCTATCATGCGGGGCCCGAGTGAATACCTGGAGAGAAGGCAGCCCTGGAGATGGGATGAACTCCCATCATGAAATGTGATTACTTGCTAGAACAGGGCTTAGAAGGGCAGGCATGATGCACCACCAGTCATGAGCCCTAATCAAAATGATACCCAGCCAGTGACCCGCAGCCACTCCTGCGAGTGGGGCCCCCTTTACCCTCTTTAAACATCCGGACCCCGGAGCGGTTCCTGTCCAGCTTTGAGTCAGCCGGCGTCATCAGCGTAGCGCTGGGCACCAGGGTAACATAGGGCTGGTCCAGCGGCCAGGAGGAGCGCCCCACATCCACCTGGAGGAAGGCACAGCCGCAGTTCCCTGCGGGTGGAGGGGCAAAGGTCAGGCCCAGTCGGAGCAGCTGAACCTCCCTCAGATCTGGGCACTGATACTGGAGCGCCAAAGAGCCGGCTGGGGAGTCACCCGGCGCAATGGGAAGCGAGCGGGGCTGTTCAGTCTCCGTGGCCTGTTCATTCTCTGCGGGGAGCACCCACAAGAGGCTCACCAGGCACCAGCAGCAATGGCGGCTTTGAGGAGGGATGTTGTTCTAGTCTGCACCCCAAGATCCCGGCATGGGACAGGGACTGACTGGAATTCACCCATTGGCATGAAATATGGGGTGAGCATTTTGCTAACTGGGAGAGACTTTCCCCTTGTGGCCAGCTAGTTAGAAAAGGGACTAGCAGTCAGGCGATTTCCCAGCCCTGCCACTGTCTCACTTGGGCAAGTCACCTCCCCTCACCGTGCCTCAGTTTCTCCATCAGTAAAACAGGGACAGCTGTGACAAGAGACAAGTGCACAGTGTTACCATGGTAGTATGGGGAAGTAGCTAGAAACCTCTGGATTCCTTGGAAGACAAGCCCTTCAAGGGTAGAAACAAGCACGGTGGCATTGCAGGAGACCCCAGAGAGATTTGCAGGTTAGACTGCCCCCAAGGGGTCGGGGGTCTCGGTTTCTCCCTCTCTCATACCTACGTCTATGTAGCCAATAGGACTAGCCCGTTCCAGCTGCAGCTCCACTTTCAGCTGCCTGCTCCGATCCTGGGGGCAGCTCAGCCAAGGGTGAATGCCATCGTCGCGCAGCAGATTCTCTACTGGATACCTGGGGTCCTGCACCAAACCAGTGGGGAGGGGAGAAAGCAGAAGCACAGTGCTTAGTAGAGGGGTGGGGATAGAAGTGGGGGGGGGGTCAGCAATAGTTACTGTTCTCTAGTAATGATCTGAAAGCACGTTACAGATTTTACAAAAGGATCAGACCTTACCTACTGCTGAAATGCAGCCACTGCTGGGGTGAAGTGTGGTAGATGCCTACCAGCACACAGAAACATTATACAACAGTTTACGGCAGGAAGAATACTGTATCCAATTCACAACACTTTCCAGGCCAGATCCTCAGCTGGTGTAAGGTGGGGAAATCTGGATCTATGTCAGTTTATACCAACGGAGGATCAGACCCTCAATTTCTATAAGGCATTCCATTCAAGGATCTCTCAGTACTACCGTAGGATATGCAGCGTTCTGCAGTGAAATGTAGCACCCCCTTGTGTCCAATTAAAGAACTGCAATTGAAGATGAAAAGCATTATTATTACCTGAGAGGTGAAGGACACCACATGGTTGATTTTAACTGGAGCCATTTCTGATTCTTCAGAAAACTCCCAGCTGCCTGCTCCAAGGTTCCTCTGGGTTTCCCAGAAACACACTCTCACTCCATCTGGTCCGTCAGCGTCTGGCAGAAACACAGACAGAATCTGGTTCTTTACAGAGATTGGAGCCGTTTCCACTTGGTCTCACTTTGGGCACATTTGCCAAGGGCTGTGTTTTCGCAGCCAGCAATAAAAGTGGATTTGAATTTCACTGAACATTTATGATCCTCCCTCTGCTTTCACTGAAGGAGATGGATATTGTATATTACACTCTGTGCTGGCCAGACCAAGCCTCAACAACGCACAGTCAAATGCCTGTTTGAATCCCCTGCGCCCTCCTTTCCACCAGATCAGAGGCCTTGTGTATATGGGAAAGATGCCCCAGTTTAACTTCAGGTGTGAATGTCATTGTCACGGAGTGTGGGGGAGTCAAGGCCCTGCACCCCTCTTCCTGGGATTCACAGTGACTCTCAGCCAGCCAGTAAAACAGAAGGTTTATTAGATGACAGGAACACTGTCCCAAGCAGAGCGTGTAGGTACAACCAGAACCCCTCAATCAAGTCCTTCTGGGGGGTTCAGGGAGCTTAGACCCCAGCTTGGGGTTCCCTGCGTTGCACCACCCAGCCCAAACTGAAACCAAACCAAAACTCCTCCAGCAGCTCCTCTCTTCCCCCTCCCCCCAGCTCCTCCTCTCCCTTGTTCAGTCTCCTGGGCAGAAGGTGTCAGTTCTCCCAACCCCCCTCCTGGCTCAGGTTACAGCTCAGGTAGCTTCCTTCAAGGGAAGTCCCCCATCCCCGGCCAATGCAACCCCCCTGCAACATTCCCAAGTCAAATCTGCCCCACTCCCTGCTCCGCTCCCTGCTCCATCACAGTCATGACTGGATTAATCAATTCAGTACAAACCTCCAGGGTGGCAGCACCCAAGATAAGGGCACCGGGGTCCTGGGAAGGACACGGGGGCCCAAAGCAGCAAGGCGGATCACCAGCCTGCAGAGGGCGCGCCGGAGGCTGGATTGAGCTAATTCCCTGAGAGACCAGCAGGAGACGCCGCAGGGGTGAGTCTGCGCACTGCTACAGGTGTGTAAACAAACAACAAGTGAAACTTCAGCAAGGAAAAAAATGACATCTAGGCTTTTCCACTAATGAGAAATTCATCCATGCACAGATCAGTTAAAAAGCTTGTGAAAATAGTTAAAGAAGAAGACAATTTTAATCTATTTCCCAGAGCAAATTCTACTTCTATGGGTTGTGGGAACCAAGTCAATATAATTGTAACAAAAAAAAAAATCTCAACTGTTACTTCTTCGGGGGGGGGGGGGGGGGGGGAGTCATGTACAAATTACAGCATCTCTTTTCCATGGGAACCTGGAACAGACACAAACCCTCCTTTGCTTTCACATCATCCCTTATCCCCAACAGCCCTCCTGTGTAGATGATCCCCAACCCCACATCCGCACATAGTCCCCTACCCAACCACCCCAGCACAACACCTTACCACCCATCCCCTAGAAAAGTAAGACTTTGGATCCGTTCAGCTCTTCCCCTCCCAGCATCTCAAAAACCTTTACAGCCTGACCCCATCTCAAAGCCAGACAAAACCCCTCCCACCCACAACCCATCCAATCCCCACTTCCCAACCCCAAATTTCACCAAACCTACCCCATACTTCCCCACTCCCCCCAAACCCCAACATCCTGCTTCCCTACTCCCAGACCCCTAGCCCCCCAGTGCCCTAGATTCCGCCCCCACCCACGGCTGCCCCCAAACTCTCACAAGATAAATAAGCAACCTGGCTTTCAAAACAAGCCCCAAAACAGCCCAATCTCATTTCAAGACAAGCCCAATCCATTTCCGCTCGGCGACACCTAATGCCAACAAGCAAGCCCAAAACAAGCCAATCCCACTTTGGTTAAACAAGCCCAAAACAAGCCACAAACTTCAAAACGGGGTGTTTTTATAAAAATACCATAATTTATTTTTAGCATTAAAATGCACACAACAAAAAGGTACGTTGTAACTTGTAACCATTCTGCCAGATAGAGACTGCAGCAAACAGGGACAGGTTAAATATACAGGGCGGTTTTCTTCAACAACACTTTGATGGAAAACTATAAATATATGTCTATTAAATAAAACATTGAGTGCATTTGAAGGATTTACAGAGAAAACTCCCCAATCCTTTAAGAGATTGGCCATTACTCCCGCTTTTCCGCCACCTCTGCCACCACGACCACCACACCACCCCTCCTCGTCACTGTATCCCTATCACTTCAGGCTGTTTGCTTTTGCTGCCTGGACTTGAATCACACATTTTTCATGATGTGCGGATAACAATGCTTGGGTTTTTTGTTAGCCGGGGCGTGTAGGAAACACCGCGGTGGCGGAGCAGAGGAACATGGCAGCGGCCACGCAGCTCGCTGATGAGGAGCTGTTCTTGGAGCTCAGGTGCTTCACCTTCTCCCCTGGGGCTGGTCACCAAGAGCAGCCACCCCGTCTACCTGAAGAAGCTGAAGGAGGATGAGCGGGCCGGAGCCCGTGGCAGTGCCACCAAGACCCAGAACAGTAACAACAACACCACGGGGGCCAGCCCTCGGCAGCGCTGCCCCTCTGGCCGCCCCAGCAGAAGATTCCTGGAGAGTCCTGAGAACATACTGTGGCATGCACTGTACTCTCATGACGTATCTATCTCCAGGGGAGCGGCTTTTGTGGCAAGGCAGGTCAAGATTCAGCATTGACAGTCCTAGGCCGCCCCGCCAGGTGACCCTCGGCGGAGAACCTTAATCTCGGTCTCATCCAATGATGACTCAGTCCTGCATCGCGTGTTCAGGCCCAAATGATCGGTGCTCTTCCGGTGGCAAGACTAAATATACAAAAAAAGCCTTTACCCAACAGCAATCCTTGCCTATTTTGTGGAAATACTGACCCACAGCTGAATTCCAGTGCACTATTCCATTAATATAACATCCGTTCAATGTTTCAATAAAGAATCTCTCTAAACAATCATGTTTACTAAAGAAAATCCTATACAAGCTTACATTTAGACAAACTTTGATGGCTAACTGGGTCATTATTTTAACAAAATAACATTACTTCATAATGTCTTTTCTTGGTGTGCAAATTGGAAGACATCATGTTGTTTGACCCAGGTACTTGATTTGCTTTTGTTTTCCCTTGCACTGGGAATCCATTTTAGCAAAGGCGTTACTGAATCCCAATCTTTAACATTGGTTTTAAATACCCTGGCCGCCCCACCAGGCACGTGCCTCCCGCCAGTTCGGTCGCCACCCCTGGCCGCCCCACCAGGCACGTGCCTCCCGCCAGTTCGGTCGCCACCCCTGGCCACCCCGCCAGGCAAGCCTCTGAGACAGCAGGACTTTTTCCCCCAAGGTGTACAGGAACCGCTTTGGTCCGGTGAATCATGAAGACCTGAGCCGGGAACAGAAGAACAAGCTACGGGAGCTCAGCAAGGATGAGTAGAGTGGTGGGACTCCAACTTCAGTTAAACGTCATCCTCGGTCTCTACATCATCTGTGGTGGGATCAGCTCCCTGTGTGTGGTACATTCCCATGGTAAAGCATTGAAGCATATCATGGATTGGAATAAAATCCTTACAGCACAGCCCCCGTCATCTTAACTCGTACCGAATATGCAGTATACTGCTCTGAGTCTGGTGACCCATCCTGTTCCGATGCTTGGACTTAATGTTCATCTGCGAGAACACTTGTCCCGCATCAGCATTACTGAGAGGCATGGCAAGTAGAGGGAGTGCAAAGAGGGCTAGCTCTTTAAAGCACCGTTCGCCACTACAATCCTCAAAGTTGTAGACCTCCACCCAGAACTGCTCTGCTTGTTTGTCATCTGTGTTCTTCCATTTCTGTCAGCTGATGGCTTGATACTGGTTATCAAAGGCCCCCAAGTCACCTTTGAAAATGTTTATCATTGAGATCTTCGCTACTTAAGGTTTTGCCAGTGACAGAATAACCAATGGACTGAACACCAACAGAGTTCCACAGATCGATATTCGCTGGTAGTCTGCGCTGCACTTGTTTAGCTGCTTCAAGAATGAAGTCTCGGCATCTACTCTTTATACCGTCTTGAACAGCTTTGTCAAGCTTTGCGGCTCCTAGAGCTATGGTGAACATTACGCTGAAATTAACAACCAGTCACTCAAATGGACTTCCAAGAGTTTAGCGTCCGATACAGGGATGCTCTTTGGAAACAATATTCTAGCTAAAAGACCCCAAAAGAAAGACAGGAGGGCGTCCAACATCTTGAAGGCATTTCCACCAGATTCCAGTTGGAACAGTTTGTTGATTCTGGAGAATTCCTGCAGAATCAGTGTTAGAAACTGTAAATACAGTTTATTCACAGGGTCGCAATACAGAACTTCTGCTTCATAGCATCACTGCTTATCTTTGCTCAGTTGGAAGTGTAGCTTCAACGCATCCCACTGATCCAGTATGCGCACACAACACTCGTGAATGGAAAGCCATGTCATCGCTGACAGCTGAACAAGCTTCAGTGGCATGTTACCAGGATTCATTACCTGGAATAGCTGTGCATATGCACGCCGTCTCTGGGGGCTGTGAGAGAACCAGCTGTATGGAATGGGAGACTAAAAAAAACTCTAGATGCTATGGCAGCATTTCTACCGCTTTACTGGCACACAGCTGGATGGAGTGACATAGGCATTTGATGAGACTGAGCCTGTCATTCATTTTTGAGCAGATGCGTGTACACGGAATTTTTATGGCCAACCATGACGCTACAGCTGTCGGTCCCAATCCCAATCCACCTGCTGAAATCTAGACCAACACTGACAAGAAACTGAAGCCGTGCTGTGGCAATAGCTTCAGCTGTTTCGCCTTCCAAACTGACTAGTCCCAAAAATATGGAGACACTCTTGCCTAAGGAGGGACTGAAGTACCGTTCTACAATGCAAAGCTTCTTTACTGCAACAATGTCTGTGCTCTCATCTATCACCAGTGATTACTGGAACTCACCAACGTCTTTGATTAGGTCATAGAACATTCAGGGAGCAATAACATTGTTGATTCATGCCCTGCATTTTGTGCGATGGAGGTGGATATCTTTTTCAAAAGCTGACCTGGCAAGCTCACCGAGGTGATCCACAAAGCTGTGTGACAAGCAATGTAGCAGGCCAGTTTCAGCCCCGCTTGGTGCATCGTCAAGACTGAAAGTCTTGAGACAGTGAAATCAATATTTGTCAGGTGCATCACAGAAAATGGTTTTGTATTTGATTTATATTTCTCAGTTGCTGCATTTCGCACAAGGTCTGCACAATGTGCATGGATTAGGGCTTTGCAATATCTGCAAAAAGCTTTTGCGTTGTCGCCAGTTGCAGGCTTCAGCCAGTCTTTAAATTCGTTTTCTTTTTCCCATTCCTTTCTGGATTTCTTTCCATACTTCGCCCATTTGCTTGTGCTTGGCTGCTGCTGCTCCATATTGCGCTCTTTCCTCTAGCATTGGATAAACCTCAAAATTGCGGACAAGACAGGCTAGCCTGGAACATGATGGGAACTGATGTGTCAAGTGGGTGGACCAGGCCAAGAATGTCCACGATTTTGTCCCCCACCAGCCATGCACATTACAAGGACTCTGTGAGGACCTTGGGAGGATGGGGGGGGAAGAGTGTAACTTGTTGCATGCAGCAGCATCTGCCCCCCACCCCCCCCATCTGGGGAGGCCTTTGTCTGAACTATTTCCCTGCGTGCTGCAGCACCCCACTTTTCAGTCTATAGTAAATAGAGAAGTAGTATAAACAAGTCATTTCATTCATTGTATGTATGAAATAACTGTACTTTATACTGCCTTCACGAGTGCTTTTTATGTACACTGTTGTAAAACTAGCCAAATTTGTACATGAGTTGATGTACCCCCTGGAAGATGTCTGCGTACCCCCTTGTTGAACACCACTGCTCTAAAGTGTCACTTAATAGTAACACGATAAGGTCAGTGTTGTAATTAAAAATGGTAAATGGACCACAGGGGCCCACCACGGCCCCCAAAGTTGCCCTACACCTACGCCACCCTGAGCATGGCGCAGGCACCAGCACCGCGCTCCCCCACACAGCACGAGGTCTGTGCCACGGCCACCCCGTATTCCCCCCACCCACCCACCCTCTCTCGGCGGTGCCTCCTCTTCCCCCCGACAAGCCCCTGAGACGCCCGTGCCTGCGCTAGCCCACAGCGACCGACCGACGCCCATCACTCCCCAATCCCCCCCACCCCACTGTCCTCCCTGTCCCAGGCCGGTGCCCCTGCCGCCCCACCGCCCCCTCCCCGCCCCGCCCAGACCATGGAGGGCCTCGGCTCCCCCCACTGGTGCAACGGGCCCACCCCTGGCCCACCAGGGCAGCCTGAGGCACAGAGGCAGGCAGCTGCCCGCAAACACACAATCCCCCCCCCCCGTCCCGTACCCACCGACCCCGCCCCCCTTTACCCAGGAGTCGCACCTGAGGCGGGAGCGAAGGGCCGGGGGAACGAAGCCGCTATCTCCCGCCAAAACCCGCCTGACCTTTGACCCCCCGCTGGGGCTATTTGTAAATATTTTATTTATTTCTCCCTCGCCCCACAATTATTACGCTAATTATAACGATGCTCCCATCATTATTATGCTTTTTTCCTCTCTCGGAGGGGAGCAGCCGGAGGGGTTAAAGGTCAGGAGCCGCACAAGGCATGCCGGGTATTGTAGTCTTTCGGGAGCGCTTCGTCACGTCCAGGGCCCAGCCTTAGAGGCGGGACAAGAGCAGGGAGCGTCTCCCAAGTTCATCACCCCAGAAAAAAACGTAAATTGAACTTAGTGGAGAGGACGCTTGATCTTTACAGCGTGACATCAGCGAACCACTGTGCTCTCTGACCCGGGAGGCGTCCGGGCATGTATGTTTTTTTCTAAATGATTTTGCATTTCTTTCTGGCGGTTGTAAATGTCAGATGTCCCTCTCACTCTGTGACAGCTCGCCGGCGGCCCGGGAGCCGTCCCGCCCCTCCATTCTCTGATTGGCGATTGTCGGGGCGTCGTGCTCGCTGATTGGCGGACGTTAGGTCGGCGTGGCCGGGGATTGGCGGGCCGGGGGGAAGTAGCTGGCCGGCTCGGGGGTAGGCAGGGTAAGATGGCGGCGGTGCTGGAGGTGGAGATTGGCGGCCCCGTCGAGCGGGACGTGGAGGAGGTGAGGGCGGCCGGAGGCGGCGGCGAGCGCGGAGCGGGGGAGAGCTTCGGGGGGGGCACCGAGGTGTGAGGGGCGCGGGGGGGGGGGGGGCTGAGGACGGCTCACCCCAGGGCTGTGAGGGGCGAGCGGCGGGGGCTGCGCTGGGGGGGGGGGGGGGCTGTGGAGTTGGGTGGAACTGGGGGGGGATGTAGGGTGAGCTGCAGGGAGGGGCTGTGGAGGATGTGGGGGGCTGTGGAGTTGGGTGGGACTGGGGGGGGATGTAGGGTGAGCTGCAGGGAGGGGCTGTGGAGGATGTGGGGTGGCTGTGGATTTGGGTGGAACTGGGGGGGTGGGGTGATGTAGGGAGGGGTTGTGGGGGGCTGTGGAGTTGGGTGGAACTGGGGGGATGTAGGGTGAGCTGTAGGGAGGGGCTGGGGAGGATGTGGGGGCTGTGGAGTTGGGTGGAACTGGGGGGGGATGTAGGGTGAGCTGCAGGGAGGGGCTGTGGAGGATGTGGGGGGCTGTGGTGTTGGGTGGAACTGGGGGGATGTAGGGTGAGCTGTAGGGAGGGGCTGTGGAGGATGTGGGGGGCTGTGGAGTTGGGTGGAACTGGGGGGATGTAGGGTGAGCTGCAGGGAGGGGCTGGGGAGGATGTGGGGGGGCTGTGGAGTTGGGTGGAACTGGGGGGGGATGTAGGGTGAGCTGCAGGGAGGGGCTGTGGAGGATGTGGGGGGCTGTGGAGTTGGGTGGGACTGGGGGGGATGTAGGGTGAGCTGCAGGGAGGGGCTGGGGAGGATGTGGGGGGGCTGTGGAGTTGGGTGGAACTGGGTGGGGATGTAGGGTGAGCTGCAGGGAGGGGCTGGGGAGGATGTGGGGGGGCTGTGGAGTTGGGTGGAACTGGGGGGGATGTAGGGTGAGCTGCAGGGAGGGGCTGGGGAGGATGTGGGGGGGCTGTGGATTTGGGTGGAACTGGGGGGGTGGGGTGATGTAGGGAGGGGTTGTGGGGGGCTGTGGAGTTGGGTGGAACTGGGGGGGATGTAGGGTGAGCTGCAGGGAGGGGCTGGGGAGGATGTGGGGGGGCTGTGGAGTTGGGTGGAACTGGGCGGGATGTAGGGTGAGCTGCAGGGAGGGGCTGGGGAGGATGTGGGGGGGGCTGTGGAGTTGGGTGGGACTGGGGGGGATGTAGGGTGAGCTGCAGGGAGGGGCTGGGGAGGATGTGGGGGGGCTGTGGAGTTGGGTGGAACTGGGTGGGGATGTAGGGTGAGCTGCAGGGAGGGGCTGGGGAGGATGTGGGGGGGCTGTGGAGTTGGGTGGAACTGGGGGGGATGTAGGGTGAGCTGCAGGGAGGCGCTGGGGAGGATGTGGGGGGGCTGTGGAGTTGGGTGGAACTGGGGGGGATGTAGGGTGAGCTGCAGGGAGGGGCTGTGGAGGATGTGGGGGGGCTGTGGAGTTGGGTGGAACTGGGGGGGGATGTAGGGTGAGCTGCAGGGAGGGGCTGGGGAGGATGTGGTGGGCTGTGGAGTTGGGTGGAACTGGGGGGGGATGTAGGGTGAGCTGCAGGGAGGGGCTGTGGAGGATGTGGGGGGGCTGTGGAGTTGGGTGGAACTGGGGGGGATGTAGGGTGAGCTGCAGGGAGGGGCTGTGGAGGATGGGGGGGCTGTGGAGTTGGGTGGAACTGGGGGTGATGTAGGGTGAGCTGCAGGGAGGGGCTATGGAGGATGGGGGGCTGTGGAGTTGGGTGGAACTGGGGGGGATGTAGGGTGAGCTGTAGGGAGGGGCTGTGGAGGATGTGGGGGGGCTGTGGAGTTGGGTGGAACTGGGGGGGATGTAGGGTGAGCTGCAGGGAGGGGCTGTGGAGGATGGGGGGGCTGTGGAGTTGGGTGGAACTGGGGGGGATGTAGGGTGAGCTGCAGGGAGGGGCTGGGGAGGATGTGGGGGGGCTGTGGAGTTGGGTGGAACTGGGGGTGATGTAGGGTGAGCTGCAGGGAGGGGCTGGGGAGGATGTGGGGGGGCTGTGGAGTTGGGTGGAACTGGGGGGGATGTAGGGTGAGCTGCAGGGAGGGGCTGGGGAGGATGTGGGGGGGCTGTGGAGTTGGGTGGAACTGGGGGGGATGTAGGGTGAGCTGCAGGGAGGGGCTGGGGAGGATGTGGGGGGGCTGGGGTGTTGGGTGGGACTGGGGGGGATGTAGGGTGAGCTGCAGGGAGGGGCTGTGGAGGATGGGGGGGCTGTGGAGTTGGGTGGAACTGGGGGGGATGTAGGGTGAGCTGCAGGGAGGGGCTGGGGAGGATGTGGGGGGGCTGTGGAGTTGGGTGGGACTGGGGGGGATGTAGGGTGAGCTGCAGGGAGGGGCTGGGGAGGATGTGGGGGGGCTGTGGAGTTGGGTGGAACTGGGGGGGATGTAGGGTGAGCTGCAGGGAGGGGCTGGGGAGGATGTGGGGGGCTGTGGTGTTGGGTGGGACTGGGGGGGATGTAGGGTGAGCTGCAGGGAGGGGCTGGGGAGGATGTGGGGGGGCTGTGGAGTTGGGTGGAACTGGGTGGGGATGTAGGGTGAGCTGCAGGGAGGGGCTGTGGAGGATGGGGGGGCTGTGGTGTTGGGTGGAACTGGGGGGGATGTAGGGTGAGCTGCAGGGAGGGGCTGTGGAGGATGGGGGGCTGTGGAGTTGGGTGGAACTGGGGGGGATGTAGGGTGAGCTGTAGGGAGGGGCTGTGGAGGATGTGGGGGGGCTGTGGAGTTGGGTGGAACTGGGGGGGATGTAGGGTGAGCTGCAGGGAGGGGCTGTGGAGGATGGGGGGGCTGTGGAGTTGGGTGGAACTGGGGGGGATGTAGGGTGAGCTGTAGGGAGGGGCTGTGGAGGATGTGGGGGGGCTGTGGAGTTGGGTGGAACTGGGGGGGATGTAGGGTGAGCTGCAGGGAGGGGCTGGGGAGGATGTGGGGGGGCTGTGGAGTTGGGTGGAACTGGGGGGGATGTAGGGTGAGCTGCAGGGAGGGGCTGGGGAGGATGTGGGGGGGCTGTGGAGTTGGGTGGGACGGGGGGGATGTAGGGTGAGCTGCAGGGAGGCGCTGGGGAGGATGTGGGGGGGCTGTGGAGTTGGGTGGGACTGGGGGGGATGTAGGGTGAGCTGTAGGGAGGGGCTGTGGAGGATGTGGGGGGGCTGTGGAGTTGGGTGGAACTGGGGGGGATGTAGGGTGAGCTGCAGGGAGGCGCTGGGGAGGATGTGGGGGGGCTGTGGAGTTGGGTGGAACTGGGGGGGATGTAGGGTGAGCTGCAGGGAGGGGCTGGGGAGGATGTGGGGGGGCTGTGGAGTTGGGTGGAACTGGGGGGGATGTAGGGTGAGCTGCAGGGAGGGGCTGGGGAGGATGTGGGGGGGCTGTGGAGTTGGGTGGGACTGGGGGGGATGTAGGGTGAGCTGCAGGGAGGCGCTGGGGAGGATGTGGGGGGGCTGTGGAGTTGGGTGGGACTGGGGGGGATGTAGGGTGAGCTGCAGGGAGGGGCTGTGGAGGATGTGGGGGGCTGTGGAGTTGGGTGGAACTGGGGGGGATGTAGGGTGAGCTGCAGGGAGGGGCTGTGGAGGATGTGGGGGGCTGTGGAGTTGGGTGGAACTGGGGGGGATGTAGGGTGAGCTGCAGGGAGGGGCTGTGGAGGATGTGGGGGGCTGTGGTGTTGGGTGGAACTGGGGGGATGTAGGGTGAGCTGCAGGGAGGGGCTGGGGAGGATGTGGGGGGCTGTGGAGTTGGGTGGAACTGGGGGGATGTAGGGTGAGCTGTAGGGAGGGGCTGTGGAGGATGTGGGGGGCTGTGGAGTTGGGTGGAACTGGGGGGATGTAGGGTGAGCTGCAGGGAGGGGCTGGGGAGGATGTGGGGGGGCTGTGGAGTTGGGTGGAACTGGGGGGGGATGTAGGGTGAGCTGCAGGGAGGGGCTGTGGAGGATGTGGGGGGCTGTGGAGTTGGGTGGGACTGGGGGGGATGTAGGGTGAGCTGCAGGGAGGGGCTGGGGAGGATGTGGGGGGGCTGTGGAGTTGGGTGGAACTGGGTGGGGATGTAGGGTGAGCTGCAGGGAGGGGCTGGGGAGGATGTGGGGGGGCTGTGGAGTTGGGTGGAACTGGGGGGGATGTAGGGTGAGCTGCAGGGAGGGGCTGGGGAGGATGTGGGGGGGCTGTGGATTTGGGTGGAACTGGGGGGGTGGGGTGATGTAGGGAGGGGTTGTGGGGGGCTGTGGAGTTGGGTGGAACTGGGGGGGATGTAGGGTGAGCTGCAGGGAGGGGCTGGGGAGGATGTGGGGGGGCTGTGGAGTTGGGTGGAACTGGGCGGGATGTAGGGTGAGCTGCAGGGAGGGGCTGGGGAGGATGTGGGGGGGGCTGTGGAGTTGGGTGGGACTGGGGGGGATGTAGGGTGAGCTGCAGGGAGGGGCTGGGGAGGATGTGGGGGGGCTGTGGAGTTGGGTGGAACTGGGTGGGGATGTAGGGTGAGCTGCAGGGAGGGGCTGGGGAGGATGTGGGGGGGCTGTGGAGTTGGGTGGAACTGGGGGGGATGTAGGGTGAGCTGCAGGGAGGCGCTGGGGAGGATGTGGGGGGGCTGTGGAGTTGGGTGGAACTGGGGGGGATGTAGGGTGAGCTGCAGGGAGGGGCTGTGGAGGATGTGGGGGGGCTGTGGAGTTGGGTGGAACTGGGGGGGGATGTAGGGTGAGCTGCAGGGAGGGGCTGGGGAGGATGTGGTGGGCTGTGGAGTTGGGTGGAACTGGGGGGGGATGTAGGGTGAGCTGCAGGGAGGGGCTGTGGAGGATGTGGGGGGGCTGTGGAGTTGGGTGGAACTGGGGGGGATGTAGGGTGAGCTGCAGGGAGGGGCTGTGGAGGATGGGGGGGCTGTGGAGTTGGGTGGAACTGGGGGTGATGTAGGGTGAGCTGCAGGGAGGGGCTATGGAGGATGGGGGGCTGTGGAGTTGGGTGGAACTGGGGGGGATGTAGGGTGAGCTGTAGGGAGGGGCTGTGGAGGATGTGGGGGGGCTGTGGAGTTGGGTGGAACTGGGGGGGATGTAGGGTGAGCTGCAGGGAGGGGCTGTGGAGGATGGGGGGGCTGTGGAGTTGGGTGGAACTGGGGGGGATGTAGGGTGAGCTGCAGGGAGGGGCTGGGGAGGATGTGGGGGGGCTGTGGAGTTGGGTGGAACTGGGGGTGATGTAGGGTGAGCTGCAGGGAGGGGCTGGGGAGGATGTGGGGGGGCTGTGGAGTTGGGTGGAACTGGGGGGGATGTAGGGTGAGCTGCAGGGAGGGGCTGGGGAGGATGTGGGGGGGCTGTGGAGTTGGGTGGAACTGGGGGGGATGTAGGGTGAGCTGCAGGGAGGGGCTGGGGAGGATGTGGGGGGGCTGGGGTGTTGGGTGGGACTGGGGGGGATGTAGGGTGAGCTGCAGGGAGGGGCTGTGGAGGATGGGGGGGCTGTGGAGTTGGGTGGAACTGGGGGGGATGTAGGGTGAGCTGCAGGGAGGGGCTGGGGAGGATGTGGGGGGGCTGTGGAGTTGGGTGGGACTGGGGGGGATGTAGGGTGAGCTGCAGGGAGGGGCTGGGGAGGATGTGGGGGGGCTGTGGAGTTGGGTGGAACTGGGGGGGATGTAGGGTGAGCTGCAGGGAGGGGCTGGGGAGGATGTGGGGGGCTGTGGTGTTGGGTGGGACTGGGGGGGATGTAGGGTGAGCTGCAGGGAGGGGCTGGGGAGGATGTGGGGGGGCTGTGGAGTTGGGTGGAACTGGGTGGGGATGTAGGGTGAGCTGCAGGGAGGGGCTGTGGAGGATGGGGGGGCTGTGGTGTTGGGTGGAACTGGGGGGGATGTAGGGTGAGCTGCAGGGAGGGGCTGTGGAGGATGGGGGGCTGTGGAGTTGGGTGGAACTGGGGGGGATGTAGGGTGAGCTGTAGGGAGGGGCTGTGGAGGATGTGGGGGGGCTGTGGAGTTGGGTGGAACTGGGGGGGATGTAGGGTGAGCTGCAGGGAGGGGCTGTGGAGGATGGGGGGGCTGTGGAGTTGGGTGGAACTGGGGGGGATGTAGGGTGAGCTGTAGGGAGGGGCTGTGGAGGATGTGGGGGGGCTGTGGAGTTGGGTGGAACTGGGGGGGATGTAGGGTGAGCTGCAGGGAGGGGCTGGGGAGGATGTGGGGGGGCTGTGGAGTTGGGTGGAACTGGGGGGGATGTAGGGTGAGCTGCAGGGAGGGGCTGGGGAGGATGTGGGGGGGCTGTGGAGTTGGGTGGGACTGGGGGGGATGTAGGGTGAGCTGCAGGGAGGCGCTGGGGAGGATGTGGGGGGGCTGTGGAGTTGGGTGGGACTGGGGGGGATGTAGGGTGAGCTGTAGGGAGGGGCTGTGGAGGATGTGGGGGGGCTGTGGAGTTGGGTGGAACTGGGGGGGATGTAGGGTGAGCTGCAGGGAGGCGCTGGGGAGGATGTGGGGGGGCTGTGGAGTTGGGTGGAACTGGGGGGGATGTAGGGTGAGCTGCAGGGAGGGGCTGGGGAGGATGTGGGGGGGCTGTGGAGTTGGGTGGAACTGGGGGGGATGTAGGGTGAGCTGCAGGGAGGGGCTGGGGAGGATGTGGGGGGGCTGTGGAGTTGGGTGGGACTGGGGGGGATGTAGGGTGAGCTGCAGGGAGGCGCTGGGGAGGATGTGGGGGGGCTGTGGAGTTGGGTGGGACTGGGGGGGATGTAGGGTGAGCTGCAGGGAGGGGCTGTGGAGGATGTGGGGGGCTGTGGAGTTGGGTGGGACTGGGGGGGGGGATGTAGGGTGAGCTGCAGGGAGGGGCTGTGGAGGATGTGGGGGGGGGCTGTGGAGTTGGGTGGAACTGGGGGGGGATGTAGGGTGAGCTGCAGGGAGGGGCTGTGGAGGATGTTGGGGGCTGTGGAGTTGGGTGGGACGGGGGGATGTAGGGTGAGCTGCAGGGAGGGGCTGTGGAGGATGGGGGGGCTGTGGAGTTGGGTGGAACTGGGGGGGATGTAGGGTGAGCTGCAGGGAGGGGCTGGGGAGGATGTGGGGGGGCTGTGGAGTTGGGTGGGACTGGGGGGGATGTAGGGTGAGCTGCAGGGAGGGGCTGGGGAGGATGTGGGGGGGCTGTGGAGTTGGGTGGGACTGGGGGGGGATGTAGGGTGAGCTGCAGGGAGGGGCTGGGGAGGATGTGGGGGGGGCTGTGGAGTTGGGTGGAACTGGGGAGGATGTAGGGTGAGCTGCAGGGAGGGGCTGTGGAGGATGGGGGGGCTGTGGAGTTGGGTGGAACTGGGGGGGATGTAGGGTGAGCTGCAGGGAGGGGCTGTGGAGGATGTGGGGGGCTGTGGAGTTGGGTGGGACTGGGGGGGGATGTAGGGTGAGCTGCAGGGAGGGGCTGTGGAGGATGTGGGGTGGCTGTGGATTTGGGTGGAACTGGGGGGGTGGGGTGATGTAGGGAGGGGTTGTGGGGGGCTGTGGAGTTGGGTGGAACTGGGGGGGATGTAGGGTGAGCTGCAGGGAGGGGCTGTGGAGGATGGGGGGCTGTGGTGTTGGGAGGGACTGGGGGGGGATGTAGGGTGAGCTGCAGGGAGGGGCTGTGGAGGATGGGGGGGCTGTGGAGTTGGGTGGAACTGGGGGGGATGTAGGGTGAGCTGCAGGGAGGGGCTGGGGAGGATGTGGGGGGGCTTGGGAGTTGGGTGGGACTGGGGGGGATGTAGGGTGAGCTGCAGGGAGGGGCTGGGGAGGATGTGGGGGGGCTGTGGAGTTGGGTGGAACTGGGGAGGATGTAGGGTGAGCTGCAGGGAGGGGCTGTGGAGGATGGGGGGGCTGTGGAGTTGGGTGGAACTGGGGGGGGATGTAGGGTGAGCTGCAGGGAGGGGCTGTGGAGGATGTGGGGGGCTGTGGAGTTGGGTGGGACTGGGGGGGGATGTAGGGTGAGCTGCAGGGAGGGGCTGTGGAGGATGTGGGGTGGCTGTGGATTTGGGTGGAACTGGGGGGGTGGGGTGATGTAGGGAGGGGTTGTGGGGGGCTGTGGAGTTGGGTGGAACTGGGGGGATGTAGGGTGAGCTGTAGGGAGGGGCTGTGGAGGATGTGGGGGGGCTGTGGAGTTGGGTGGAACTGGGGGTGATGTAGGGTGAGCTGCAGGGAGGGGCTGTGGAGGATGGGGGGGCTGTGGAGTTGGGTGGAACTGGGGGGGATGTAGGGTGAGCTGCAGGGAGGGGCTGGGGAGGATGTGGGGGGGCTGTGGAGTTGGGTGGGACTGGGGGGGGATGTAGGGTGAGCTGCAGGGAGGGGCTGGGGAGGATGTGGGGGGGGCTGTGGAGTTGGGTGGAACTGGGGAGGATGTAGGGTGAGCTGCAGGGAGGGGCTGTGGAGGATGGGGGGGCTGTGGAGTTGGGTGGAACTGGGGGGGGATGTAGGGTGAGCTGCAGGGAGGGGCTGTGGAGGATGGGGGGGCTGTGGAGTTGTGTGGAACTGGGGGGGGATGTAGGGTGAGCTGCAGGGAGGGGCTGTGGAGGATGTGGGGGGCTGTGGAGTTGGGTGGGACTGGGGGGGGATGTAGGGTGAGCTGCAGGGAGGGGCTGTGGAGGATGTGGGGTGGCTGTGGATTTGGGTGGAACTGGGGGGGTGGGGTGATGTAGGGAGGGGTTGTGGGGGGCTGTGGAGTTGGGTGGAACTGGGGGGATGTAGGGTGAGCTGTAGGGAGGGGCTGTGGAGAATGTGGGGGGGCTGTGGAGTTGGGTGGGACTGGGGGGTGATGTAGGGTGAGCTGCACGGAGAGGCTGTGGTGGGGGGTGACCTGGAGGCGCTGGGAGCTTGGGGCACCTTGGGAAGGGAACAGGGTGGGGTGTTGGTCTGGGTTTCTCAGGGGGCATTGCAGGGCTCTGTGCTAGGAGTGGGGATGGAGAGAGCTAAGAGCTCTGTGAGGGAAGAGTCGAGCAATGAAAGTGTGACTGACCCCTTGAAGTGCAGGGTGCTGAGGGAAGTGAGAGCAGCTTAGACCAGGGTCTCTGGGACCCGTGGGGGAGGTTAGGGGGTCTCAGTGGGGGAGCAGCCAGGCTTGTGGCTCCCAAGTGGTTTCAAGGCATCAGCATGTGCTGGCAGGTGCTGTTAAAGTCGCAGCTCTTTGCTGCCCCAAGACTCAGACTGTTCAAACCTGGCTCAATGAAGAGAGGCGTTAGAAATGATGGCTTGATCTGTGTAACGTAATGTACAGTAAAAAGAAGAACAGGAGTACTTGTGGCACCTTAGAGACTAACAAATTTATTAGAGCATAAGCAGTGTTTTTATCAGTGACATGATTCAGTGCTTCTGTTACCAAAATAGCTTGGCTGGTCATGCACATCTGTGTGGGACTCATGTATGTGAGTATGTGACAGTAACTGGTGTACTCGGAAAGTATGGGCAGATTAACAGAGCTGGCAATATTCATTGCTCGCAACAATTTTCTGTACTCTCATACGAGGTATAGGCACTATGTCTCCCAGGTCTACACATCAGGTAGCCATTATTCCCATGTTGTAGATAGAGAAATTGAGGCACAGCAAGGTTAGAGGATTGACACCAGATCGTACAGTGCTAGTATTAGAACTTGGAGATTCCCATCTTCTAGATCCCTGCTTTATAAATCATTAGAGCCGGCTGACAGGTGAAGAAGCTATGTTAAGATCAAACTCCTTGGTGTGCGTTAGCTGGAGATGAGAAAGCAGGTATGCTTCCACTTTCTTCTACAAGAGAGAATATAGCCTCAGGAGTAACCATCATTGCATCCACAATCATAATACAGTGCTATCAAAGGGTCAGCTGCTCAGACATTATCTTCCTATCTAGGCTCTTTGCAGCCGCCAACCTCTTACTTTTCCTACTCTATCGCCTTTTTTCAGCCTGTGAGGCAGATAAAAGCCTTTAGTCCTGCTTGCATCTCACATAGCCGCAAGCTGTAGGACTCAATACAACTACCTCTTGCCTTAAAACATAGTATGTTTACATAATAACTACATATCAGGCAGATGAGTATAGCTAACTATGCTCCTGGCCCTGCCTAAGGATCATGGTAACATGTTTGTTCTTGCATGGTTCAGTTCCCTGCCTTGGGACCAATTTTTTCTTTAGCATTGAAGAATTTTTGTAATTTGTAGGGTGTGATATTGGAAGGTGTGTTAGTACTTCCTTGGTTTCCAGTTGAATTGTGAGCAGAGTGGGACTAAAGGTTTTCTGCACATGTAATAGCGGCAGCAGCAAAATTTGTGCATCCTGTAGCCAATGTTCCCCCCTAACTTTTTACTTCTGTGTGCGGAATGAATTTTATGTGCACCAATATGGAGGTGATGTGTGGCAGGAGTGGGTCCGAGGGGTTTGGAGTGGGGGGGAGTTCAGGGCTGGGGCAGAAGGTTGGGGTGTGGGGAGTGAGGGCTCTGGCTGGGGGTGCGGGCTCTGGGGTGGGCTGGGGATGAGGGGTTTGGGATGCAAGGGCTAGGGCAGAGAGTTGGGGTATGGGAGGGTGCAGGCTCTGGGGTGGGGCCGGGAATGAGGGGTTTGGGTTGTGGGAGGGGGCTAGGGCAGGCTAGGGCAGAGGGTTGGGGTGAGGCTGGGGATGAGGGGTTTGGGGTGCGGGCTGTGACAGGGAGAGAGAACTCCCCCACTCCCCCCCAGCCCTCTCTCACCGCAGCAGCCCAGGGCTGGGGGAGAGGTGCCTCTCCCTGCTGCGCACTTGCGCAGCCCTTGATAGCTAGCCTGCTGCGCAGCTCAGCGGGAACTTAGCCTGTAGTCATGATGCTCCTTGAAGCCGAGAAGGGAGGCAGTCATGCTCTCAGATGCAATATGTAGGAATGGCTTGACAAGGAGTATGAATGGTGTAGCATGGCCAAGAGATGTCTCAGATTGGTAGAGTAGGTTGATCTAATTAAAATGGATCAGTTAGGCCTAAATGATCCATGTTTACTGGCATTGAGCTGCTCTGTCTCTGTTGTCATTTGTCACACTTCCATGTATCCATTTGTGTATTAATAAGCCGCGTGCCTTTCACTCACTGGTAGCTTTTTTCCGTCAAGCTCTCATTCAGTTGAGTGCTATCAGTGTGCTAGGTGCTGTAAAAACACGTAAAATGGCATATTCCCCCAAAGTTCTCATTGGTCAGACAACGTTGCAGGCACCTAATAAGCAGTGCTTACTATCAAGGAGAGCATGTCTTGAAGGGAGCATCATTGGAAGACCTGAGAGTACGAAATGTCTGGGAAGGACTTGAAATGGAGAGGCCTTAGGAGTGGGATGTTGTCACGAGGGTGTGGAGGTACCATGGGAGAAGACTTGAGAGAGGGTGGTAGGAGAGGCATGAAAAGAGTGAGAAAAGGGAGTAGATGGGGGCCAGGGGAGGAGTAGAGATGTTGGTAGGGGACACAGCTATGCAGTGCCTTGAAGGCAAGATGAGGGATTTGAATGATTCCTTGTATGCATCAGGTTTGGCCTCTTACAGCTAGTTATTCCAGCATGAGAAGCATCTGAACTGTATTTTTAAGGCTTTCTTTTTACATCTGGATAACTTCAGCAATGGGCTCTTCAGGCAAAATCAACTTCTGGGCTGAGTATTTGAGTTACAAGCAACTGTGACTGTGCCATCTCAACCTTATCTAAAAAGGCAAGAATAAGACCCACTGTACTCTGTATGCTGGAATCCTCTCTTAAGGATTGTGCAGGTCAAATGCACCCACTTCTACTCCCTTTGCTCATGGCATCCGGTTGATCACTATATATGGGGCTCTGAAATCATAAGCTCCACAACTTTGACCTGGATAGAAGCAAAATCATCCCCTTACTAGGGCGGTTATACCACTGAAGGCAAATTAATCAGGGTAAGCTAGCCTCTAACTGGCATTCCCACAAGCTGGTCAACTGTTGTTTTTTTTTTACCAGCAGCGGACTGGAACTCAGGAGATATGAGGCTTTTCCTGCATGTGAAAACATGAAAGAAAATCAATTGCAGACTGACCCTTATAACTGAAAATCCTGTTGATCCTTCTGACTCTAAGGCATTTGCAGTGCCTTAGAAATGTACTGAGAGGGCCAAACAGATCAGCACAAATAGGCATCAGCTTCTGGAAAGGAACCTATGAACAATGTGTATGTGAATAACCACTGTCCCTTATACAAGCCTGAGTTGTCGAGAAGAATTTGTCTCATTGACTGCCCTTGTCTTGCAAATACTTCGTCTAACTGGGGATGGCTTTGTGGCGTAAGCCTCAGGTTTGAAATTCCTCAGTTCCCTCTGAGTTCAAACCCCAGCCAGGTCAGCTCAGTCCATTGTCTTTCCAAGGCATACACAATGAATTGATAGCTTTCCATGTGTCCATTTTTCCCAGGACACCTCAGATATCTCTGTGGATAGTAACAGTCCTGTAACACTTGTCATAAAAGCCCAGTGTCCTTGACCAAAATATCCCCTTCCTTCATTCCTGCTGTGCAGCATGCCATGTGCCTGGTTGCCACCGTCGAACCCAGAAGTGGCTGCATTTCAGTGTGTGTGTGTGTGTGTGTGTGTGTGTGTGTGTGTATAGATAGATCTCGTGAGATGCTTTGGGATGTATAGTGTGTCATTGCTGTATCAGTGGATCAGTATTGGATATGTGCCTCATTATGCATTGAAAAATGTGGCATTAACATTGTCTTCTTATACTCCACACTTTTCTAACCGCTTTCGTTCAAGATCTCAGGGCTGGTCCACACTAACCCCCCACTTCGAACTAAGATACGCAAATTCAGCTACGTTATTCACGTAGCTGAAGTCGAACTATCTTAGTTCAAATTTACCGCGGGTCCACACGCGGCAGGCAGGCTCCCCCGTCGACTCCGCGTACTCCTCTCGCCGAGCAGGAGTACCGGCGTCGACAGCGAGCACTTCCGGGATCGATTTATCGCGTCTAGACAAGACACGATAAATCGATCCCAGAAGATCGATTGCTTACCGCTGGACCCGGAGGTAAGTATAGACGTACCCTCAGAGCACTTTACAGATACCTACCCAGCCTTTCAACATCCTGAGAGACAGGGAAATTCTACGGGGCAAGGTGAAGAACAGATTAAGGGACTTCCCAAAGTCACACAAGTGCCAGAAGAGCCCTGCAAGGCAATAGGATTGCTGGGTGCTCAGCACTTCTGAAAATCAGGCCCAAAGATATCAAGGTTTCACTTTAGGTATCCAAAAATGGACCTATCTGAAAACATTTGCTGAAGTCTGGAGGAGCTAGGAATATGTGATTAGAATCTAGGCAGCCTGAATGCTATTCCCTTGCTCTAACCATTAAACATCATTCTCTTCAGGCACTGAACAAACCTGTCAATTTTGGTACGTGTAATACTGCAGGAATATCTTGCTTGTGGAATAGAAGGATCTATAGTTGGATATCTAAACAAGTAGCCACTTCGCCATTCTGAAGATTGGTTTCATTAGATCTTTTTTAAGTCTAATAGTATAAAGGGATTCTGATCAATACGTTTCAGGCTTTCTGCTCGTCTTTTCTGTCACTGTCTGGACACTGCTATTGTTGGATTATAGGAAACAAATGTCTTGGTCTTTTTTGTAGTACAAATACTTGGAGCCTCTGCTGTTTTTGCTCTCCTGGTTCCTTTATATCTTAAAGTCTTCATTGTTATAATTTTGAACTGTTCTGTGAGATGTCACAGGGTAACCTTAAGGAATAGTAATAAAACCATATAACTATTGAACATAGGAGTTGAGTGAAAATTATCCCCATTAATTAAGACAGCAGTCAAGCATGGTTTCTAGCTCTAAGGGAAGACTTTGTATTAAGCAAATGCCTCAGGGATATTTGAAAACTCTTCTTCAGTCACCACCATATTTGCTGCATATACTAGCAATCCATTGCATAAAATATAGAAGTGAAGGATGAATTGCTTGTCTCAAGGATTTGGCTGTGATTTCCCTAAGAGAAATGTGTAGGCTGAATCCTGTGAATATAGTCTTTTTTTAAAGTACTTTTTAAAATCTGACTTAATTGTGATTCAGATGTCAGTGTTATTATTAAACTACCTTTTTCAGTGACATGGTTATTAAAAGTGACCTGCAAAGTACTTCTAAAATACTGACTCTTTGTCCTTTTTTGCCTTATAGGTATCATGACCAGGGATAAATGTTTGTGAAATTCAACTTGACCTGGCAATCAGTTAACTCAAATTACTACAATCCTCAAAACTCATCTTAAGGCTGAGAGGAAGGGTGGTCCTGTGGGACCTAGGGGACCCAGTCTTAGTTCCCTGCTCTTTCACAAACTTCTTATGCAACCTTAGGCAAGTCACTTAGCCTCTCTGTGCCTCAGTTGCCCATCTGTACAATGGTAGCACTTCTATCTCTCAGGGGTTTTGAGAGGATAAATGCGTCGAAGATTGTGAGGTGCTTAGATTCTGTGGAATAATAGAAGCTGTATAAGTACCTAAAATAGGTAACTAATGTAGAGAAGGCCTCAGTTGCTCCAGCTTCGCCATTGTGATGTCAGCCTTTTGCTGGCTTTGTACCTTGTCTACAGTGGCAAACTTCTGAAGGAAAAAAACGCTTGTGACTGTACTATACCCATGTAGCAACAGTGGAGACAAGGGGCAAGCCACCATCAGAGTTCTAATTGCCGTGTTGGCTAGGGTTACCATATTCTGTGCCTCCAAATGGAGGACACTCCACGGCCCCTGGCCCCGCCCACACCCCCGCCCCTACCCCGCCCCCTCCCCAAAGTCTCCGCCCCCTCCCCTGCTTCCCGCGAACATTTAATTCGCGGGAAGCATGAAGCAGGTAAGGGGGATGTGGGGGGGAGGAGGCACGGCCAAGGCTGGCCCCCCGGCGGCTCCAGCCTGGGTCGGCTCAGGCCCTGGGGTGCCGGCCCCGGCCCCTGGCCGACCACCCCCGGCCCGCCCAGCACTGCCGGCCCCCGGCGGCCCGGCGCACTCCCCGGCTCCCCGCGGGCCCGGCTCCCCGGCTGACCGGGCTCCCCGCCGGCCCGGCACCGCGCCCGGCCCGGCACTGTGACCCTGGTTCCCGGCCCGGCACCATGCCCCCGGCCCCGCACCGCCGGCCCGGCCGAGCACCACCGAGCCCTCCCGATTTTCCCGAACATGCCCGGCTTTTGGGGATTTCCCCCCGGACGGGGATTTGAGCCCCCAAAAGCCGGACATGTCCGGGAAAATCCGGACGTATGGTAACCCTAGTGTTGGCTAGACCTTAGATCAGCGGTTCTCAGACTGTGGGTCAGACCCCAAAGTGGGTTAGGACCCCATTTTAATGGGGTCACCAGGGCTGGCTTAGACTTGCTGGGGTCCGGGGCTGAAGCCTGAGCCCCACCGCCCAGGGCCGAAGCCCAGGTCTCAGGTTATAGGCCCCCTGCCTGGGGCTGAAGCCCTTTTGCTTTGACACCCCCAGGTCAACAGAGCTTGAGTGGGCTCAGGCTTCAGCCCATCAGAGGGGTGAAGTTCTGGAACAGCCTTCCGAGGGAAACAGTGGGGGTGAAAGACCTCTCTGGCTTTAAGATTAAGCTTGATAAGTTTATGGAGGGGATGGTTTGATGGGATAACGTGATTTTAGTCAATAGGTCAATAACGTGCCATCGCTGGTAATTAGTAATAATGGTCAATGATGGGATATTAAAAGTTACTACGGAGAAATTTTTCGGGAGGGTATGGCTGGCTAATCTTGCCCACGTGCTCGAGGTTCAGCTGATCGCCATATTTGGGGTCGGGAAGGAATTTTCCTCCAGGGTAGATTGGCAGAGGCCCTGGAGGTTTTTCGCCTTCCTCCGCAGCATGGGGCAGGGGTTGCTTGCTGGGAAGTGGTCGCTTGCTGGAGGATTCTCTGCGACTTGAAGTCTTTAAATCACAATTTAGGGACTTCAACAGCTGAGTCAAGGGAGAGAATTATTCCAGGAGTGGGTGGGTCAGCTTTTGTGGCCTGCATCATGCAGGAGGTCAGACTAGATGATCATAATGGTCCCTTCTGACCTTAAAGTCTGAGTCTACATTTACAAGTTGAGAAAACAAAGATAAAACTAACACGCCTTGCCTGGCTATACTTACAAGTTTGAAATATGAGAGACTTGTTCAGTGAGATTTGGAGAGCATGGATTGATGTCTGGTCCCTCTTAGTCCCAAGAGCGAACTCCCCCACAAAACAAAGAGCACAAAAAAAAGCCTTCCCCCCCAACCAAGATTTGAAAGTATCTTGTCCCCTTATTGGTCCTTTGGGTCAGGTGTCAGCCAGGTTATCTGAGCTTCTTAACCCTTTACAGGTAAAAGGATTTTGGAGTCTCTGGCCAGGAGGGATTTTATAGTATAGTACACAGGAGGGCTGTTACCCTTCCCTTTATAGTTATGACATACACTCTACTTCCTTTTCCCTTTACTAAGGGCAGGTCTTCACTACCTGCCGGATCAGTGGGTAGTAATCGATCTATCGGGGATCGATTTATCACATCTAGTGTAGACGCAATAAATCGATCCCCGATTGCTCTGCCGTCGACTCCGGAACTCCACCACTGCAGAGAGGCGGAAGCGGAGTCTACGGGGGAGCGGCGGCAGTTGATCCCACGCCGTGAGGATGCGAGGTAAGTCAATCTAAGATGCGTCGACTTCAGCTACACTATTCTCGTAGCTGAAGTTGTGTATCTTAGATCGATTTTCCCCCCCGCCCCCCTCCCAGTGTAGACCAGGGCTTAGTCTCAGACAAGTTTAACAAGCTTTTGCTGGCCAGGCAAAGCACCATATATTCGGGTGAGGCTGACCCTCTTTCTGGATCAGACAACGTGGATTTTATTTTTATTTTTTTCCTAGCGTGGGTGAACTTTGTTAAATTACAAGGATAGCTGCATACAGAGAAGAGTTCACCATCTTCATGAGATCTCTTTATTGCCCTATTATAGCTCAGAGCTCTTCAATTTAGTGATGCTCATTGTGGGTTCCAAATAAAAACCTTGAGCAAAGTACTTCCCACTCACCGATAGCTAGCTGAACATCGTTTATTCAAATTGGTTTGGTTTTGTTGAATACCTAGGAGTGAAACCCTCTTATTTAAGGATTCAGTGCCTCCACCCCTTCAGTTTAATTCTTAGAAACCTCTTGGTCCATGTTTGAGTCATCTAAGAAATCCTCCAGGAAAAGAGAGAGAGAGAGCACGATTGGATAATCCTAGTACCTCTGACAGAGAAAGGGAACATTTGTTTAAGGGGTCTCTTTTCTACATCATAAAGCAACAATGACATAAACATTTTTCCCCCCTTTGCAGGTTACCTTTCGGGTGTGTAATTTTTTTTAAAGTTGCCGAATGCATTTTGCCCCTAGAGGCAGCTCTCTTCTGCTCAGGTGGTACCCATTTATACACAAGGGCTGTCCAGCATTCTCAAACAACTGGTATGCTTATTGTAATGTTCCCTTAAAAGCTTCTCTTGTCTAGTCGATGCGTAACTCTATACGAGAAACTGCTTGTCCCCTCTCCTGCGGGATGTTTGCAGATGGGAACCAGAGAAGTTTAGTCTTCAGTAAAAACGTTTCCATTACAGTGAGGATTAACTTTGAAAAAGCCTAACTATACTAATGGTCACATCTAATTTTTTTACCCCTGTTGTTTCAAATACAGCAGGGCTCTGATCCTGCAAACATTTGGTTACCTGAGTAACTTTACACATGGGGAATCTCGGAATGCACAGGACTAGTCTTATTGAATCAGTGTGTCTTGGATCACTGCTTAAGTTGGCACCAACCTTTGGGTCTCTCCCCTGTGTTTGCGAATTAGATTGTAAACTACTGCAGGCAGAGATTGTATTATTGTTTGGAATGCTGAGAAAATTTATCTGTCAGCACTTAACAGATAAAAAAAAGACGTTATGAAATCAGAGATCACATTTGATCTATGGACTAATAGCTCATTTCTATTCTTCCTCATGTCTGCATAGGATTCTTTCCTATAGCTTATTTTCCAGTTCTCCTCTTCTCTTAAAATTTCTCAAGCAATGGGGCTTCCATCATTTGCGGGATTATTCCTCAGCCTGTCAAGACAATCAGTAGATAAAACCCCATCTACGCAGTTCTAGCAACAGTGGGGAAACTCTTCTAAAAATTTCCCAACATAGACACGGTCAGTGGTGGGTTAGGGCACATGGACTATATGGGAGGGACAGGAGCATACTTGCGGCAGCATGGAAATCCAGTAAGGACACTGAGGTAGAGAAGCTGCCTTGTGCTTGCTGAAGTAACTGGTTTTCCAGTGTTCTGAGGAGAATGTCAGTAATTTCTACACCCGCAAAATCTAAGCAATTTGAAGCTGAGTCAGGCTGGGAATATCAGCCTTATTCTTTTGTGCTTCTCCCACTCCCAGTGAGTTGGGAACAGGTTATCTGCCGTACTGAATTTCTTGACTCTGGCTGTGTATCAGGTCCTGACTGTTTAAACTGAATTCTGCTGTAACTGAAAGTCCTGTGGCTTCCTCTCATGATTCAAGAAAAGAGTATCCAACAGTCAGGAACAAGTAGCATTGAGAGTTGCACTGATGTGAGTACATCTCTTCAGCTCCTATATCACCACCTACTCGGTCTCTTAAGCAAACCCTAAACCTTAAATAAAAGTGTTCTTATGGCAGTATCTTGCATTTATCAAAGTGCTTTCCAAAGCCAGCAGGGACTAAATCCCTTGTAATTCCACCGTTCCGGGGTGGAATACAGCAGCTCTTTAACAGTGCACAGGCGCACTGTGCAAACTAGGACAAAAGAGATGGAAACCCTATCAGCAGAAACTACAGGGGAACCAGAATTTTAGCCAAGATGGAATTTAATCAAGACACTGGGACTCATGTCCCTGTTTGATAGAGGGTCAGTGAGATCTTTAATGGTCAGAAGTAGTTGAGCGCTCAGTTCTAGATCTTGTTTGAAGGCAGGTTTATTGAGGGAAGTCAGCAGTCTTGCACACACACGATCTAAGTGCTGCATATAAAAAGATTAAAGGGTAAAGGTTAAATCTGAACTTGGAATGTTAATCTAATGAGCTTGTGTGGAAAGAGGAGCTGCATGTTCATTTTTTACACCGTTTGCACTGGGGAAATGCATGCTATGTCCCTGATGCGGCCTGTCTGCAAACAGAGCGGCTGTCTCTCACAATGGTGCAACGTTTCATATGTACGTCACTCGGAACAATCTCACCTGGCTGTTTACGGATACTATGATGTGAGGAAAAGCCAAGGCCCAATACAAATATCACATTGACTCCCTGACTTCAATAGTCTGCTGGCATGTCTAAACAGTTGCGCGGCTGTCAGTTGGTCTGGGCCCCAGGCAACCTGCTTTTGTTGGTTTTAACTGTTTGTAATATAAATACAGTTAAGGATGAGCTGAGATGAAGTCGGATCTATAGGATTTCATTAACCACACCCAAGGTGACTGTTTGCCTGCCACGTCAGTGTTTGTGTTACCACAGGGGGAAAGTATGCCCTCTGACCAAGTGTACCTACATGGGGAGGAGATTTCTGGTTGACAAGGACTCTCTAATCTAGCAAACAAAGGCATAAGGTGATCCAGTGGCTGGAAACTGAAACCAGGCAAATTCAGACTAGAAATAAGGCTGATAATTTTTGTAAACATTCAGGGTAATTAACCATTAGAACAATTTATCGAGGAATGTGGTAAATTCGCAATCCCCTGACGTCTAACTCAAGATTGAATGTTTCCCAAAAGATGGTCAGGGACGATGGGTTTGCTGCAGGAATTACTGGGTGAAATTCTGCGACTTGTGTTATGTAGGAGTTCAGACTGATCCGACTGGTCCCGTCTGACCCTTACATCTATGAAGCAGGGGGGCTGAATCATCTGCTCCCTTGGGGTTACTAGGCTGTACCTGAGATTGCAGCCACTGCTCAGAACAAACTGTCCTAAGTTGTGTATCTAGGTGAGATGTCAAAGTGGTGTGTGGTAATGTACTTTAGACACCCAAGTGATCTAACAGTCGTGAGGAGTGATGCAAAGATTCTTTGGAACTTCCACAAGTGCCCAGGGCAGAGGGCAGAGATGGAAGTCCTAGGTTGCTAGCAGCTAATGTTGGGAGGATGATTGCTAAGGTGACTAATCAAGATGGCTAGAACATGGGTTTGTGGCTTCTTCCTCTGAACCCCTTACTTGACTCTAAGAAGCACACTCTCTGACCATGATTTCCTGG
Organism: Malaclemys terrapin pileata; assembly: GCF_027887155.1. Lineage (NCBI taxonomy): Eukaryota > Metazoa > Chordata > Testudines > Emydidae > Malaclemys > Malaclemys terrapin. The sequence goes on along the minus strand of NC_071505.1, from coordinate 345,820,640 downwards.
GATCTCTAATGACAGCCTTGCAATTAACGTAATACTCTTGCATTGCCTTCAGCCCTAGTCAGAATTGCAACATGATTATCGTGAGGCATGCACTAATTGGTGGTTTCCTTGTCGGTTATGATTTTAAATTGCTTGTGACAGCATTTAGCCAGGGACAGTTCCTCTTACACAGAAAAAAGCTTGTTTTTTTTCAACTAGTGTGTAAACAAAGTATTGCAATGATCTCCTGTAGGCTTTAACTGCCGCTCTTGGACTTCAGTAACTGATGGCTTTTCCTCCCTAGGTTGATCTATCACGACTGTCCCCCGAAGAGAGATGGAGGTGAGTGGTGCGTTGCAATGGGTGTGGGAGAGGTGAACCTCTGCATAAATCTTAATTTCACTCCAGTCTTACTATCCAATGAGGCTGGATAGCTGTAGTTGTCAATGCATAGCGATAACATCTAGTTGTGGACTAAGCCCACTTGCCTTGCACAGTGTTACTGGATTATTTGTCCCACACTTCTGTTAATCGAACCGATTTTAGTTGGATGTTTAGGATTGGCCTCACTGTACTCTCAGCCTACTTGAATGTTAATCAGTAGAAATGACCTGAAGGTTCATAGAAGTAGCTTTGTTTCATATTTTCAGTTTGCATTGTGCTCTCTTGGTCCTAAGTGAACCATGAGTTAGGAGCATTTTCTCCTGCTCCCAAAGCATGACTTGTAGCCCAGATGAGAGCAGCTATGAGCTTTACAGAACTCAGTGGGACTCATGTTTAATATAGTGGTGAGGCCCATGTAGCTTACAAGTCCCATAGTTCTATCTTGAGATGAGCTGGTAGCTGCCCTCAAAGAGGGAGCGTTGCATGCTGGGACCTGCAGTTTTTGAGGACTGTTCCTCTCTCAAAGACAAAAGTGATGTCAATCTGCTGCACTTCATGCAAATGAGGTGTGAGCTGGGGCTCCTGTCCCCTTCGTTGGGTAGGAGGGAGAGGGATGCCTCTTGCTATGCAAAATTGAAGTTAAAGGACATTTTGTCCATTCTAGTTTGGCCCTTCATATTTCTGCTGGGCATCAGTTCATATGCTCTGGCCTCTCCTTCTAGCCATGATGGCAGGGAGCCTCTTCAGCCACTAATGCTGCACTAGTCAACTGCAAGATTGTAGGTACAAGAGATGCAATCTGCTTCTCCTTGCTCCCAAAGGCTGACAGCACCAGGAAGACACTTTAAACTTAATCTGTCCTGTCTGCACAGAGCTTGAGCCAAAGAAATGCCTGGCTTTTTATAGCTTTAGAATCTGAGAGCCAGACCAGACTTGTGTTCCTCTGCCTTTCCTATCTTGATTATAGCAGTATCCTTCTCTGCTAGCCTCCCCCACAGTACATTCTCTCCCCCCCCCCCCCCCCCCAATCACTTTCCATCCCCTGACCTGGAAACTTTCCCGCAACCCTGCCATGCTGCTCTACATACCAAGTTCTTCCTGATCCCAGCCTGTGCACTCCAGACTTGACTTGCCTTGTTCTCATTTCAGGGTCGAGCATGCTCGGATGCACGCCAAGCACCGTGGCCATGAGGCCATGCATGCCGAAATGGTCCTCATCCTCATTGCCACGCTAGTGGTTGCACAGCTCCTCTTGGTACAGTGGAAACAGAGACATCCTCGCTCCTACAATGTAAGCGTTTCCCACCCTGTTTCATCCACCCTCTGGCTACAGGTGCTAAATGGAGCTGGCATTTAGCTATATAAACAGTTGTAGTAATGTCAATCTCTGACTGCCCTATGATGTTGAAATACCCATTTGCCTTCCCTGTCCAACAGTGCGCATTGGAACTGTATGAGAGACATAGGCCACAAAATACAATTTCCTTATCAGTGTAGCATATGTCCAGGGTTCTCAACCTTTTTCTTTCTGACCCCCTCCCCCTCTAACATGCTATAAAACCTCTGTCACACCTCTGTCACAACAACTGATTTTCTGCATATAAAAGGCGGAGCTGGTGTTAGGGGGTAGCAAACAGGGCAGTTGCTTGGGGCCCCGTGAAGCTAAGTTGCTCAGGCTTTGGCTTCAACCCCAGGTGGCTGGGTTCAGCCCCATGTAGTGAGGCTTCAGCTTTCTGCCCTGGGCCCCAGTGAGTCTGACGCTGGCTGCTTGATGGGCCCTCTGAAACCTGCTCACAGCTCCCCGGGGGGCCCCGGACCCCTGGCTGAGAACCCCTGGCATATGTAACTCTTTGCTAGTAAGGAGTTTATACCAAGTTGTGTTAGCCCTTAAGGAGGCAATGGAACAAATAGATCTCACCCCTGGTGTTACTCAGAACAATGTAAATGGAAGCTGGATTTCACCATTGTCGTTACTCAGAATAACGCAGACTGTTTGAGTGGAAGCTGGATTTCATGGTCGCTGACCTCATTTGCCATTTGAATGCTCACAGATGCTTGTCCGCTCGCTTGGTTTGCTGAATCCTCTCAAGTCTGTTGGTCCCTCTGCCACCATTGATTTTGCTATCCTGGTGCATCAGACTGTACATCAGGGAATATCGTTCCATTCAAGAACAGGGGGTTCTTCAAACCCTCATGATGCCAATTAACAGTGCCAGACAATGGCTTGTTTCCTACATGGCAGTTTTGCAAACAATTCCATTTGCATTGCAAAAACTTTGTGCTGGGAAAGGATCTGTATGGAATAATTGAAGCTTATTGTGTACATCTGTTTAGTATCTGCTTTGAGGGATGTGTGGGTAAACTCTTAAGACCCCCCCAAACAGGAGAAAATTGCTGTGACCCTCTTACAAAAAATGATGAGGCAAGTATTGAGCAGATATGCCTCTTCTAACAGAGCTGAGCAAACCCCAGTAGCTCATTTATAATATTACAATGACTTCTCCCTCTGGTTTAAACCTTCCCCACAATCTGTCCCATCTCGCCCCTTGCTTAACCCACTGAAAAAATGTTGGGTAACATATTATTTAATTCAGATTTCATAGTGTCCAGGGCCATACAACCAAGAATGTATTCTCTTTAAGAGGGACAGAGGGGCTGCCAGTATTGGTGTAGCCTGTTTCAATGCCATTCAGTGTGTGAGCTCGGTCTTAGTTGAAAGGCCTTTGTTTTGTTCTTGCAGATGGTGACCCTCTTCCAGATGTGGGTTGTTCCCCTTTATTTCACGGCGAAGCTGCACTGGTGGCGATTCATGGTGATCTGGGTCCTCTTCTCTGCTGTCACAGCCTTTGTCACTTTCAGAGCAACTCGTAAACCTCTTGTGCAGACGACTCCGAGGTGAGCACGATCGTCTCCTCATAAGCCACATGAACCAAAAACTAGCCATGGTTCTGCACAGGCTGCCTCTGTGAGAGCAGCAGTTCGCTGGCTTTATTCAGATTGCCATGCAGCAGACCTACTGCTTTGCTTCAGCTTTGCAGTTCAGCTTCCGACTCCAGCAATATTCCCACCTTGTGCCGGGGACCCTATGATGGGACTGTATTAATCACGCTCCTTTGACCGTCTCACTTGGATTCTGCCCACTAATCATCTCTGTCAGGAGTGCTTCTAACATCGCTGACAACTGATCAGCTTCAAACAAAATCAGCCTGTCACTGAAATATTAATTTTCCCCAGAATCTCTGCTGATCTAAGCGACAGGTGGAAAGCCTGGTAGATCGTAGCTCTGCAGGGCTATATGTGGACCCATGTCCTAGTGGGGGTATTTTCTATCCCTAGAAGGTCATGAAGTACTGGACTTGAAAGTCATGATATTCCATACATCGTGGCCTGCCAAGAGCCACAGGAAGAGTAAGTGTCAGAGCTGGGATTAGAACTCTGAAAATCTGGCTCCCCAGCCAATGGGCAGCCCACTATCTCCCTTTCATATGAACAGCTCAAATGTCCTAAGTGATAAACTAGCTTTAGTTAGAATCTTAAAACTCCTTCAGGTGTTCCATGAAACTCCCTTCAAAATACCTGTAAAATCACTTCACTTTTGGGTGTGTGTTTTGTTTTACAGACTGGTCTATAAATGGTTTCTGCTGATATACAAGATCAGCTACGCCACTGGAATTGTTGGGTACATGGCTGTAATGTTCACTCTTTTTGGTCTTAACTTATTATTCAGGTGAGTAAATCTTTGCTGCTTGGCAAATGGCAAAGCTGCATAGAGCCAAGTGTTAGCTGTGGGGCTCTTTAAAACACACTAGGAAATAGGTACGGCCATATATAGTCCTAGTCATGTCATCAGTAACGTAGGAAAACAAAGTGCTGACTAGTTTCTCTTCTGGCTGCTAGAGCAATCACAAGCGATGTGCCTGCACATAGACCATTCAAAGTGGTCCAAGTATCTTTCTTAGATTTCCAGAAAGCCTTTGACAAGGTCCCTCACCAAAGGCTCTTACGTAAATTAAGTTGTCATGGGATGAAAGGGAAGGTCCTTTCATGGATTGAGAACTAGTTAAAAGGCAGGGAACAAAAGGTAGGAATTAATGGTAAATTCTCAGAATGGAGAGGGGTAACTAGTGGTGTTACCCAAGGGTCAGTCCTAGGACCAACCCTATTCAACTTATTCATAAATGATCTGGAGAAAGGGGTAAACAGTGAGGTGGCAAAGTTTGCAGATGATACTAAACTGCTCAAGATAGTTAAAACCAAAGCAGACTGTGAAGAACTTCAAAAAGATCTCACAAAACTAAGTGATTGGGCAACAAAATGGCAAATGAACTTTAATGTGGATAAATGTAAAGTAATGACATTTGAAAAAATAACCCCAACTATACATACAATATGATGGGGGCTAATTTAGCTACAACAAATCAGGAAAAAGATCTTGGAGTCATCGTGGATAGTTCTCTGAAGATGTCCACGCAATGTGCAGAGGCGGTCAAAAAAGCAAACAGGATGTTAGGAATCATTAAAAAGGGGATAGAGAATAAGACGGAGAATATATTATTGCCCTTATATAAATCGATGGTATGCCCCCATCTTGAATACTGCATACAGATGTGGTCGTCTCATCTCAAAAAAGATATACTGGCACTAGAAAAGGTTCAGAGAAGGGCGACTAAAATGATTAGGGGTTTGGAGAGGGTCCCATATGAGGAGAGATTAAAGAGGCTAGGACTTTTCAGCTTGGAAAAGAGGAGACTAAGGGGGGGTATGATAGAGGTATATAAATTATGAGTGATGTGGAGAAAATAGATAAGGAAAAGTTATTTACTTATTCCCATAATACAAGAACTAGGGGTCACCAAATTAAATTAATAGGCAGCAGGTTTAAAACAAATAAAAGGAAGTTCTTCTTCACACAGCGCACAGTCAACTTGTGGAACTCCTTACCTGAGGAGGTTTTGAAGGCTAGGACTATATAACAGCATTTAAAAGAGAACTGGGTAAATTCATGGAGGTTAAGTCCGTTAATGGCTATTAGCCACAATGGGTAAGGAATGGTGTCCCTAGCCTCTGTTTGTCAGAGGGTGGAGACGGATGGCAGGAGAGAGATCACTTGATCATTACCTGTTAGGTTCACTCCCACTGGGGCACCTGGCATTGGCCACTGTCGGTAGACAGGATACTGGGCTAGATGGACCTTTGGTCTGACCCGGTACGGCCGTTCTTATGTTCTTATCTGCCCAGAACTCCGCTTTCAGCAAGAATGCTCAGGTGTCATACACATCCATTCCTTTTCCTTAAGTGTTAACATCACCAACTTCTGCCAGCTCCTCCTCTTGTGCATATCCGTACCAAGTACCTTTTAATGTTCATCCTCCTGGGAAACAGGAATCCTGATGTCACTTGTAAAACCAGCTCCAAGATACTGTCGCATTGTAACTGGGTCTGAGTTGTCACCCTATCTAGAGTTGCGTGGTGGTGCTGTACTGATCTGATCTGATTTCCTCTTCCCCTCCCCCCCCTGCTCCACCGACACACAGAAGCATGGAGAAGTTAGGCTCTGTGATTTCTCCATTTTGTGCTCTAAAGTTATTTGCCACTGTGTAACATCTCCAGCCTTGATGATCAAGGAGACTCCTGGCTATCTTTTTCTCTCTTCGTGAGAGATGTTGAGTACCTGCAACAGCAACTGAAGCCCCTGTCTCTCAGAGCTACCCCTTAAATCTAACTATGAAACACTGCCTGAGAATTCACCATTAGAACAAGCGAGGCTGTGGTCCTAGTGTAGCAGTGAAGGGTATGGACTCCATGCACATTAGGCAATTTAAGGATTGTAGATTCCAAGGCTAGAAGGGACCACTGTGATCATCTAGTCTGATCTCCTTCAAAACAAGACAGATTCACCAGCACAAGATGCTACATTAATAAATATCACTGCATTTAGAAGATAACTCTTGCCAAAAGTCCCAAAGATCTGGTATTTACAGCGATTATGACATGGCAGTCGTGCATGACACTACTATGTGTGGATACACCTCTACCTCGATATAACGCTGTCCTCGGGAGCCAAAAAATCTTACCGTGTTAGAGGAGAAACCGCATTATATTGAACTTGCTATCCACCGGAGTGCACAGCCTCGCTCCCCCCTCCCCCGCTCCGAGCACTGCTTTACTGCGTTATAGCCGAATTTGTGTTATATCGAGGTAGATATAATGGTACACCATTAAATATTGCTAATGAGGCCTTTGACCCTGTCATGCTATGTTTTTATAGCAGGCTAGCTTTGCACGTGTTCAGTGAAGCGACTTTGTTTGACTGAAGAACTCGTTTGACGTTTTTCTGCCTCTTCCACTGCAGAATCAAACCCGAAGATGCAATGGATTTTGGTGTTTCCCTCCTGTTCTACGGCCTTTATTACGGAGTACTTGAGAGGGACTTTGCTGAAATGTGTGCGGATTACATGGCATCAACCATAGGGGTGAGTTGGCATGGACACACCATTTCCTAGAGCTGTGATTATTCTCTTTAGTGCAGCATTTAATCACCAGAGGACTTCTTGTGAAGTTTGCTTCTGTAACGCTATCTTTTCATGGGGAAGGGGGTCAGGAATGATGACACCAAAGAGCAGCTTCTTCAAGTTTGTCTAAATTGAGTGTCTAAGGCACCTATCGCTATTGTGTCTAAGCACGGATGTTCCATAAGTCTTCTGTGCACTTCTGAAGGCTGCTGCTTGCTTTTCTGGCATCCCACATGGGTAAAGCTGGTTTAAGACTTCATGTTACGGTGGAGCCCACCATTGATTCGTACACCTTTTACCATGCCTCTCAGCAGGTCCACGTGGTATTACTATTAGACCTTAAGTGAATGACTACCCTTTCCTTCAGTCTGTCACTCCAACCACCTCCCCATGTACCTGTTCCACGTTATGGCCTACAACACCTTCCTTTCTTCTTTGGTGCTCCCTGAGAAGGTGGTTAGTAGAGTTGCTGAGTCAGGGTTCTCCACCTCTTAGTCACCCCACTTCTAGTAGCCAGTCCTCCACAAAGAAGCTGCCGCAGGAGCCTACATATGGGAGAGCTCTTGGCATGAGGCTGGCTCCTACTGCAAGCGATGGAGTAAAATTTGCTTCCACAGACAATCTGAGATAGGAGGATGCTCATTAACCCCTTGTATTCCAATCCACAGGTTTGAGAGCTGCTGTTTATAAATGATGGGGCTGATCATTCCCTTAAGAGAACTTTACTCTTGAAGACCACAATTACAGGCAGTTTCTCTTCTACATGAACTGAACAGGCCATTGAAGAAATGTGCAGAGCCTGTGAGTTTCCCTCATGGATAGGTTCTATCTAATATATTCATCTATACAAGGCCAAAGAATCCCAGTAGCCCAATAAACTCTTCAGCATCGCTCCCCTCTTCCACCTTGGCCATATGCTATTTAGCAACTTAACCAATGTGGGATGGAATAGACCCCACATCCATGTAGTCTAGTTCCTTCTCTTCAGTAATGTCTAATCTGTTAGTTCTTTTGGCATACAGCTCTGTACTAAAGAAGCTGTATTCTCAGCAGTTCTGTCCTCTTTTGGAAAGTGGATGGTTGTCTTTCTCCTCAGCCTCCCAGCACTAAAGCATCTATGGCGGATGCTTGGACGACTGGTTCCTAAGCTAGCATGAGAATCCATGGTTTTCAGGAAGTGACCTCCTACCTTCTGATCTGTTGACTCCAACTGAGGATATTCAGTTCCCACAGTTTTGCCTTTAAATGTCACTCCTTCCAACCCCTCCTCTCAATCTTTGGTATATTAACCATGTCCTTAGTTTGGAAAGAAGAAAAAAAGAGAATGTGCAGGTTCCAAAGAAAAATAGTTCCCCCTTTCCAGAGCTGATCTCACAGATCACACAATGCACTAGAGCAATTCAAATTCTTTTTAGCTATGGCTCTGTCTTTGTACTGTGAAACCAATCGCTTCATGCAGCTGGCCCGAGGGCTTTCCTATCTTAAACAACACTGGTCCATCCATTGGACTGGGGAATTTAATCAGTCTTGAAAAATTCTTCATGTCCTGGGCAAGGAAACTTTTTTTTTTTTTTTTGGTGATGGGGCTAGTGGGTTCTCATTAGTTTCTTTGTGATAAAGACTGGACAAGTGAACTTCTTGGGCTTGGCTTCATAAGTTTTCATGGGTAGTTTTGTGAGGCTGCCATACATCATAAAGTCTTCCACTAGCTGGCAGTATAGCTCTTTCTTAGTCAGAAGAATGAATCAGAGCAGCAGTGAGAAAAGGTGGGTGAAAGGGAAGATTTGATTTAAATCATGATTTAAATCACTAGTCACGAAGACTCGATTTAATCATGGATTTCTACATAAAAGTGCATTCTTGTTGGTGGTTATAATCTTAATAGATATTCTTCAAAACTCAGATAGATGTAGGTTTCATTTTTAGACGCTACACACTATACATTTTTAAACAGTGATTTATTTGGAAAACCTTTTCAGAATAGTTTTACAGATATATCAGAAAATGAATGATTGTTTGGTTATTTCATTGACCAAAGGTAATTGAAGCAGATATTTATGAAGTCATTGAGAGGTGAACTATCTCCAATTCAACAGGTTAATCATTTATATTTGGAGGATTTTTCTTGCCATGGAGAACATCCAGGTCTCTGGATTTTTTTCAACAGCAAACATATGTAATATTTTTTACAAAACAAGCATAAGGATTTTTGAATTTGGTTAAACATTCAAGCTTTTTAAAATCAGGTTTATTTTTGTTAAAATTGTTTAACTAAAATAGTTAAATGCATTTAAAAAAAAATTAGACTGTCAGACAGGTCAACATGAGAAACTTAAAATATTGGCTTCTGCAGCTAACTCAGTCATCTTCACCTTCATTTTCCTGTTTGTTCATAATCTGGAAAAGAAAAACTAGCTTTCCTGCTTTTTTTTTTTTTCAGGTTCCAAACAATTTCTCAGTTTGGAATGAATTAGTCCAAAGGCAGAAAATATTCTTTCTACACCAGCAGAAGAAGTTACTGCTGTTAAAAGTGAGATGATCACTTCAACAGTCTCTGAATCCAAGTGCTTAAGTGACTTCCTCCAGTTCACTGGTGTGACTTTCTTTAAAACATCATCAGCAAACATATATTTCTTGAATGGTTCTTATGCCCAAACTGGGTCTCTTTTATGGCCTGCTGCCATTATAGGATTTCCCTTCTAGTGAGGGAATGGTATGGTAGATCTCAAATCAATGAAGGCTACACTCAGAAAGACCTTAAGACTTCTGGAATATGGTGCCCAAACAGTTTCACTTTTTTTTCTACTGCCTGTGCCTCCCTTCTCACATTTATCTCCAGACTTCTTCTCCTTGTCCAGATCTATTCTGCCCCCAACAATCTTCTAGTCATTGCACTTTTTAGAGAGAGGTAAGGGATTGACTCTGTGTACACAAATTTGCAGAGACACAATAGGGTTGAGGTCTATTATTTCTCACCTCTATATAGTCATTTATTTGTTTGTTTATTTAAAAACATTTTTGCTATTATCTCTGGAGACACAAATCCACAATTTGAGAACTGCAAAACTAAGCATCTCTGATGGTATCTTCTAGACTAAGCACTGAGTCCTATTGGCTAGATAGAAAGATTAACCTAAATAATCTCAACTGGAGCCCCATAAGATTGGGTCCCTAATCCATGAACTATTGGAACTCATTTACAAAACTTTTCTTAAACATTACATGAATATATTGTCTCAAATTCTAATTTTATAGTGTATGATCCCTATTCCATCTTTGAACTATAATGTATCTTTAGATGGATTTTTCCTCAAAAAACATTTTATCAAAAAAATCTGACTTAAATAAAAATCTGATTTTGTTTTTGTTTTGTTTTTTTAAATAATTGATTTTTATCCACCCTGGTGGATGAGGTAATATCTGTTATTGGACCCATTTCTCTTGCTGAAAGAGAGAGGCTTTTGAGCTAGTCGGAGCTCTTCTTCAGACCTGAAGAATCATAGCAACAGTGACAGGCCTGGAATTGAAACTGATTTTTTAATGCGGTTGGAGATGGTTAAAGAACTAATGGGTCTAGTCTGTCCTCCCTGGTTACTTGTATAGGTTTTATCCACTAGTGGTTTGTCCAGCCTCATTCTGAGTGACACAGCAGTGACCCTGCCATTGTCAACTTTGGGAGACCGTTCCACAATCTTTGTGGATTTCAACTTTAGCAAGTCTGGTTTGAAACTCAGAATTTATCTTTAATTTCATATTACTTAGGTACCAACCTAAATGATCTCTCCCTTTTTGGTATTTCCACCCTACCAAAGACTTGTGGAGTTAACCATGGTTTTACGTTTGTCATCATAAATCAGTCTGTCTAGCTCCTTAATCATGTGTTGCTCTTCTTTCAAAGGTGTAGGTAAACCGGAAGGAATTTAAATAATGAAGTGTCCAGAATTAAGCCCCTTTGTTGCCATAACAGTTATATTATGATCCAGTCAGATCTCAAAAGCTGAACAGAACTGAGCTTGGTCAGTATTTGGATTGGAACATAGGAACTGTAGTAATGGATCAAACCAGTGTTCTTCTAGTCCAGTATCCTGTCTCTGCCAGTGGCCAGTACCACCTGTCTAGTGGACAAATATAGAATAATTTAACCATAGTAGGAAGCTACCTTCTGGCCCCCATCAGTTAGCGCAGGGATAGACAACCTATGGCACGCGTGCCGATTTTCATTGGCACTCACATTGCCTGGGTCCTGGCCACTGGTCCTGGGGGCTTTGCATTTTAATTTAATTTTAAATGTAGCTTCTTAAACATTTTAAAAACCTTATTTACTTTACATACAACAATAGTTTAGTTATATATTATAGACTTGTAGAAAGAGACCTTCTAAAAACATTAAAATGTGTTACTGGCATGCGAAACCTTAAATTAGAGTGAATAAATGAAGACTCGGCACGCCACTTCTGAAAGGTTGCCAACCCCTGAGTTAGCGGTTGATGTATGCCCTGAAGTCTGAGGGTTTATATCTCTTCTGGAGTCTTTTTATGCTGTCTAATCACCCATTTACATCTCCAGTCTCTTTGAGTTCTGAGTTCTGTCTCAATGATATCTTGTGGCAGGGAGTTGTATTAAAGCCCTTTTATTAGTTTTACACTTGTTGCCTTTCACTGTAATACCATGTCCTTTGTTCTTGGATTATGAGTAAAGACCACCCCATGTACCTTCTCTATATAAGTCCCTATTATGTGTTGTAGCATATTGCCCCTTCATATGTAGTATTTCCATGTTTCTAATCGCTCTTCGTGTTTTCCTCTGAGCCCTGCTGGCTCTGTGATACAGGGAAGTGCTTATTTCTCTTTTTGATAAACCACAACTGGACACAGTATTCCAGAGCAAGGCATGCCGCTGATCTGTACAATGGCATCACAATCCGTGTTTTCTGTTCTATTCCACACACATTCCAACATCTGGTTGGGTTTTGTTTTTTTTCATTGAGCAGAAGCTTTCCATTGAGCTGTCCACAATGACACCTGCCTTTCCCTGAGTTAATTGGGAACCCAGAAACTTGTGAGTCGCTCAGCTTCTGAGACCTCCCTAAAGAACATCTGGGTTCTGCAGGGAATAGTGCTGTGAACCTTAGGTAGCATTCTGCCCTCTGAGTTGGTACCAAACCAATGTTCAGCATGGTGCTAATCTGTGCTGTGCTGCTGGAGGTGCTACTCCTGAGGGCATTCTGCCCCCCAAAATTAAAACTTCTGCAAGTTTTATTTGTCAATAAAAAAATGCAGAGGCTCTAGCATGGCAGTGGGAAGCACAGGCCTAATTATGTTGTGGTTTCATTTGCCTACAGTGTTGAGTTCCATCTCCAATCCTAAACTTGTGTTTCTTCTCAAGGCTGCTCCTCTTCAGTGTTGGATGAAAACCCTCTCTTGTGCTGGTGCGATGTTTGCATTTATATCTGACGTGCTTTGAGGTCATGTTATGAAAGATGCTGTGGAAGAGCGAGCAGGGTCCTAAAACCTCAGCTTCTCCAATGGATGATCTAATAACATGAAAACTGGCTGCTGGGATTGTGGTTATAAGGGTCCCTTGTCATAAGAACATAAGAATGGCCATAGGGGGTCAGACCAATGGTCCATCTAGCCCAGTGTCCTGTCTCCTGACAATGACCTGTGCCAGATGCTTCAGAGGAATTGAACAGAACCAGGGCAATTATCCACTGATCCATCCCCTGTCATCCAGTCCTAGCTTCTGGCAATCAGAAGCTTAGGGACACCCAGAACATGGGGTTATGTCCCAGACCATCTTGGCTCTCAAAATTAAGTCACCTTTTTGAGGTGGCCTCTAACTTTATCTGGATTAGGATCCTTGGGCTGCTCTGATAGGCCACAGCCAGCTTCCAAAGAATCTAAGGGTGGTTCTAGTCAATATGTTGTGCCTTTCCACTTTCCCAGATGTATGTGCACAGACTCCATCCTCCGGGGAGACAGACCATTCCTCCTATCACTGCATTAGACCTTCACATCATGAGCCCACAGAGCTAGGGAACGAAGGCTCCATCCCTTCCTTTCCAAGAAGGCCTTTCCAGCCCAGGCCTGATGTCAGGTAGTAGTCTGTCTGTGAAGGGACAGAAAAAGGCCTGGGAGGAGATGCGGGTTGTTCAGTGAAAAAGTCTAGCTCAGTGTGCAGCCACTGAGGTTAGGATGCCTGCGGAGTGGAATAAATAGTAAAGCGACTGTGCGGTTGTATGAATCCGTTTGTTTGCCCCCGTGGAATAGCATGTTCAGTTGTGGGCGCCTTCCTCAGAGAAAAGGGGTTCAGAGACAGATAACAAAAGTAGCTAGAGGCACAGACAGACTTCACATAGGAGACTGAAAAGATCAGAACTGTCTGGTGTGGAGAGGAGATAAATAAGAGGGAACAGGGTAGAGAGAAGACAAATTGGGCATTTCTCATAATACAAGAATATGGGCACATCAATCAAACTGAAAAGCAGAACACTAAAACTGAGAGCAGGGAACATATTGTACACAGAATAATTAACCTTTGGAACTCCCTACCACTAAGACCAAGAGCTTTCGATATGACTAATCCTTTCTTGCATTCTGCTGATCTGCATTTTGACTAAAGGTTAAATTTAGGAAATGGTTAGAAGGTTTACAAACCTCTCTCTCAAGATATAAGCCAGCTGCTCTCTGATGAGGTAAAGAAGAAACTTCCTCAAGGGAAGACCATTGCATAATTGCTGCAGGGTTTCCACTTTCCTTGAAACAACTTGTACTGGCTGTGTCGTCAAACACGTTTCTGTTGCTTCAAGAACTATTCTGTGACTTGGGTTTGGATCCTTTCTCTGGAGAAAGCAAAGGCCCTAAAACTAGTATTCTGGTTCAAGTCTCCCACTTCTTTAGGGGTTAGAGACGCTGTCCGATCAGACGCAGCTAAAGTGATGAACGAAGTGTGGCTTTGGTTAAAAGGCAGCGTGCTGGTTCAGGGTGGTGGTGGTGGTGGTTTTTTTCCCTGCCAACATACAGCTCAAGCTGTTGTTTGATCAGCTAAAGAGTTGCAGGCCTGATTAGTATTTGGAAGGGAGATTCCCAAGGGAGTCGGCCATTCAAATACTACTATGATTGATCTCATATCCACGCCTAGCTATAGCTAAAAGGGACGTCCTGTGTTGGTGACTCAGTTGGCTGCCTTTTCCCTGACTGATGCCCCAGCATAGTGCTAGGGGGAGCTGTGCTGATGAAGAGGGGTCTGAGGTCTTGCTCAGACAGTGGTCCTGCCCACTTGTGGCCAGTAAAGCTCCCATGGCCCTCTCCACAGAACTAGGGGTGTCTTGCCTTATTTCCTATGTGGGTGGTCACAGCTGCTCACAAACCCCACCTGCAGTTTCAGTTGGATTTGGTAACTTGGCTCACCTCTTTCCCTAAATTAAATGGCTGCCTTATGCCAGCCTAGAGATGGCTGCCAGCCTAGAGATGGCTGTCTCCAGTGGTTGCTGGGTATGGCATTTGTAAAGATCATTGGCCTTCATGTTAAACCTTACCTGCAAATAGCACCTTTTATTTTATTTTTTTAACTCAAGCACTTTATATCAAATTCTAGGTCTGACCATCGCTCTGCGTAAGTGCCCAATTTATATTTAACCAGCCAAGATTTTTTCAAAAGGGACACACTAGTGACTATGGGCAGCGTGGTCTTTGGGTATCTAGCATGACCCCTGATTTTTCAAGAGCTGATGCTTGGCATTTTCTAATAATCATTCCCCTCTAAGCTGTCTGGAGTTGGGCTCCCAAAATCACTAGTCATTTAAGATCTCTGTGCCTGCACTCTGTATGGAGTCCACAGTAGTGATAATTGGTTACTGCCCATGCTTTAGGATAGGCCTGGTCAAAAACTTTGTCAGAAGTGTTTGATGGAAATTGCTTCTTTTTTGACTAGATGAAAACTTTTCTGAAATGTGATTGGCTTCCATGGAAAACTGACCAAAATACCAAACAACCACAATATTTTGATTCCGAAATGCCACTGTGGTGCCTCATGCTCCCATTCGCCTCAAAATTCAGCTGGGGAGCCCAGCCCGTAATCTCCCCGATACACTGCAGACATGTTGCACTACCTCCCTTCACCAACAGGAGAGACCATGGTGCTTCATGGGAGATGTAATCTGACCAGTGAGTGTGAGCTATACAGGAGAATCCCAACTAGCCCATGGGGCACTGCAGTGGCATTCCAGAATCAAAATATTTGGGGGGGGGGGTTGGTTTTCTTTTACTTTTTTCCTCAAATTCTACCTGCTGCTGCTAGAAGAGAGCAGCCATGTTCTGACCAGCTCTAATGGCAATAGTGCATTGCCTGAGGGGACCCCAGTGTGGTGTTTCTGGCAGGGAGGGCTGTAACTGAGGTGGGTGTCTAAGCATGTGCCTGCAGCCTCCCCATTTCCTTCTGTAACGTCTGTAGGAGAGTGGACTAGATGACACATCTGAGGGAAGGGAGCAGAAGGAGACTCCACCGATTGGAAGGCAAAAGATGCACTGTCCTAGGGATGAGGGTTCCACAGCCACCACTCCCAAGAGGAGGAGGAGGGTGGTGGTGGTCAGGGACTCCCTCCTCAGGGGGACTGAGTCATCTATCTGCCGTCCCGACCGGGAAAACCGAGAGGTCTGCTGCTTGCCAGGAGCTAGGATACACAATGTGACGGAGAGACTGCCAAGACTCATCAAGCCCTCAGATCGCTACCCCTTCCTGCTTCTCCACTTGGGCACCAATGATACTGCCAAGAATGACCTTGAGCGAATCACTGCAGACTACTTGGCTCTGGGAAGAAGGATAAAGGAGTTTGAGGCGCAAGTGGTGGTCTCGTCCATCCTCCCTGTGGAAGGAAAAGGCCTGGGTAGAGACCGTCGAATCGTGGAAGTCAGCGAATGGCTACGCAGGTGGTGTCAGAGAGAAGGCTTTGGATTCTTCGACCATGGGATGGTGTTCCAAGAAGGAGTGCTAGGCAGAGGCTGGCTCCACCTAACGAAGAGAGGGAAGAGCATCTTCGCAAGCAGGCTGGCCAACCTAGTGCGGAGGGCTTTAAACTAGGTTCACTGCGGGAAGGAGACCAAAGCCCTGAGGTAAGTGGGGAAATGGGATCCTGGGAGGAAGCACAAACAGGAGAGCGCAAGAGGGGAGGACTCCTGTCTCATACTGAGAAAGAGGGACGATCGAGGAGTTATCTTAAGTGCCTATACACAAATGCAAGAAGCCTGGGAAACAAGCAGGGAGAACTGGAAGTCCTGGCACAGTCAGAGAACTATGATGCAATTGGAATAACAGAGACTTGGTGGGATAACTCACATGACTGGTGTACTGTCATGGATGGATATAAACTGTTCAGGAAGGACAGGCAGGGCAGAAAAGGTGGGGGAGTTGCGTTGTGTGTAAGAGAGGAGTGTGACTGCTCAGAGCTCCGGTATGAAACGGCAGAAAAACCTGAGTGTCTCTGGATAAAGTTTAGAAGTGTGAGCAACAAGGGTGATGTGGTCGGAGTCTGCTATAGACCACCAGACCAGGGGGATGAGGTGGGTGAGGCTTTCTTCCGGCAACTAACAGAAGTTGCTAGATCGCAGGCCCTGGTTCTCATGGGAGACTTTAATCGCCTGATATCTGCTGGGAGAGCAGTACAGCGGTGCACAGACAATCCAGGAAGTTTTTGGAAAGTGTAGGGGACAATTTCCTGGTGCAAGTGCTGGAGGAACCAACTAGGGGCAGAGCTTTTCTTGACCTGCTGCTCACAAACAGGGAAGAATTAGTAGGGGAAGCAAAAGTGGATGGGAACCTGGGAGGCAGTGACCATGAGATGGTCGAGTTCAGGATCCTGACACAAGGAAGAAAGGAGAGCAGCAGAATACGGACCCTGGACTTCAGAAAAGCAGACTTTGACTCCCTCAGGGAACAAATGGGCAGGATCCCCTGGGAGAATAACATGAAGGGCAAAGGGGTCCAGGAGAGCTGGCTGTATTTTAAAGAATCCTTATTGCGGTTGCAGGAACAAACCATCCCGATGTGTAGAAAGAATAGTAAATATGGCAGGCGACCAGCCTGGCTTAACAGTGAAATCCTTGCTGACCTTAAACGCAAAAAAGAAGCTTACAATAAGTGGAAGATTGGACAAATGACCAGGGAGGAGTATAAAAATATTGCTCACGCATGCAGGAGTGAAATCAGGATGGCCAAATCACACTTGGAGTTGCAGCTAGCAAGAGATGTTAAGAGTAACAAGAAGGATTTCTTCAGGTATGTTAGCGATAAGAAGAAAGTCTAGGAAAGTGTGGGCCTTTTACTGAATGAGGGAGGCAACCTAGTGACAGAGGATGTGGAAAAAGCTAATGTACTCAATGCTTTTTTTTGCCTCTGTCTTCACGAACAAGGTCCGCTCCGAGACTGCTGCACTGGGCAGCACAATATGGGGAGAAGGTGACCAGCCCTCTGTGGAGAAAGAAGTGGTTTGGGACTATTTAGAAAAACTGGACGAGCACAAGTCCATGGGGCTGGATGCGCTGCATCCGAGGGTGCTAAAGGAGTTGGCGGATGTGATTGCAGAGCCATTGGCCATTATCTTTGAAAACTCATGGCGATCGGGGGAGGTCCCGGATGACTGGAAAAAGGCTAATGTAGTGCCCATCTTTAAAAAAGGAAGGAGGAGGATCCAGGGAACTACAGGCCAGTCAGCCTCACCTCAGTCCCTGGAAAAATCATGGAGTAGGTCCTCAAGGAATCAATTATGAAACACTTAGAGGAGAGGAAAGTGATCAGGAACAGTCAGCATGGATTCATCAAGGGGAAGTCTTGCCTGACTAACCTAATTGCCTTCTATGATGAGATAACTGGCTCTGTGGATGAGGGGAAAGCAGTGGATGTGTTATTCCTTGACTTTAGCAAAGCTTTTGATACGGTCTCCCACAGTATTCTTGCCACCAAGTTAAAGTATGGGCTGGATGAATGGACTGTAAGGTGGATAGAAAGCTGGCTAGATCGTCGGGCTCAACGGGTAGTGATCAATGGCTCCATGTCTAGTTGGCAGCCGGTTTCAAGCGGAGTGCCCCAAGGGTCAGTCCTGGGGCTGGTTTTGTTTAATATCTTTATTAATGATCTGGAGGATGGTGTGGACTGCACTCTCAGCAAGTTTGCAGATGACACTAAACTGGGAGGCGTGGTAGATACACTAGGGGGTAGGGATCGGATACAGAGGGACCTAGACAAATTAGAGGATTGGGCCAAAAAAAAAACCTGATGAGGTTCAACAAGGACAAGTGCAGAGTCCTGCACTTAGGACGGAAGAATCCTATGCACTGCTACAGACTAGGGACCGAATGGCTAGGTAGCAGTTCTGCAGAAAAGGACCTAGGGGTCACAGTGGACGAGAAGCTGGATATGAGTCAACAGTGTGCTCTTGTTGCCAAGAAGGCTAATGGCATTTTGGGCTGTATAAGTAGGGGCATTGCCAGCAGATCAAGGAACGTTATCGTTCCCCTTTATTCGACATTGGTGAGGCCTCATCTGGAGTACTGTGTCCAGTTTTGGGCCCCACACTACAAGAAGGATGTGGAAAAATTGGAAAGAGTCCAGCGGAGGGCAACAAAAATGATTAGGGGTCTAGAGCACATGACTTATGATGAGAGGCTGAGGGAACCGGGATTGTTTAGTCTCCAGAAGAGAAGAATGAGGGGGGATTTGATAGCTGCTTTCAACTACCTGAAGGGGGGTTCCAAAGAGGATGGAGCTCGGCTGTTCTCAGTGGTGGCAGATGACAGAACAAGGAGCAATGGTCTCAAGTTGCAGTGGGGGAGGTCTAGGTTGGATATTAGGAAACACTATTTCACTAGGAGGGTGGTGAAGCACTGGAATGGGTTACCTAGGGAGGTGGTGGAATCTCCTTCCTTGGAGGTTTTTAAGGCCCGGCTTGACAAAGCCCTGGCTGGGATGATTTAGTTGGGAATTGGTCCTGCTTTGAGCAGGGGGTTGGACTAGATGACCTCCTGAGGTCCCTTCCAACCCTGATATTCTATGGTTCTCTCAACACATTTTTTGATGGAGGCGGCTCTCACAGATTTTCCTAAAATACTTAATTAACTTAGGAAAAAAATAAATATGCACATATACGTGTCCAAATAAATCATTGTAATTTTATGTAGGAATTTTTTTTTGCAGACTCAGTAATAATGTCCAGTTGTATTTTTGTGTCCCTGGCCCCTGCTGTGTCCCCATGCCCTCCCAATACTCACCCAGGCTCCCCATCGTGCCCCTGATCCCCACTGCTTCCCCCCTCAATTGCCCCCCAGCTCCCTTCTGCCGCCTCGCACCCCAGGCTCACCCTGTTCCTTGCCTCTTGACCATGGTGTCCAGTAAGGCCAGCCCTGCTGAAGCCCAGAGCCAGAGCCCCACATCTGGAGTGTTGCAGGTCGTCTGAAGTCCACCCTTGAAGCCCCATGGCAGGGGGGCTGAACCCGGGGAGGGGGGCTGAAGTTAGAAGTTCATATTCCCAGGTCCTTGCTGTGACCACTGGATCACTCTCTCTGCCAGTTAAACTGTAATCTTGCAGCAGACTCCTTTAGCTTGAACTGTAGAGGAGCAAGACTTGGTTAGTGAATGCACATTAATTCTGACTAGTTCTTGTCTTGTGTTGTCCCCTCCCGCCATCCTATTCAGTTTTACAGCGCATCAGGAATGCCAACGAAGCACCTTTCTGACAGCGTCTGCGCCGTGTGTGGCCAACAGATCTTTGTAGATGTCAACGAAGAAGGGATCATAGAGAACACATACAGGCTTTCCTGCAATCATGTGTATCCTTTTCTCTTCCTGGAGCGACCGGAGCGCTAGCACCTAAGGTAGCCTGCTGCCTACTGTGGGTCACTATTTGGAATCTGGTTAGAATTACTGTTTGGGTAACTTCATTCTACTTCCCAGAATTCCCCCTTTCCTGACTTCATGTCTCTAGAAAAAGAACAAACACGAACCAGTTGCGTGGCAGCAGCTCTCTTCTGAAGCGGCTGCATTTCAGGAACGGGTTAAGCTATGGAGGGGCATACATCCTTTCCAGGAATTGCTTCCCCCGTCTGTGCCTTTAGGAGCAGGCACAGGGTAAGTTTGCCTGGAACCGGACAGCTGAGTCACTTAGGGGTTTGCCTGTGGAAGGGAGAACCTTCCACCTCTGGGTCACCAGTTCTAAACCAACCAAGCTGACAGCAAGAAAGTAATTGCCATCTGATTGTGTGGTCATCTATGGGAAACAAATTTGGTCTCGGTCCAGTTCCTAGTGGATAAGTGTCCGCACCATCAAAACAGGCATTAACAGACCCTCGTTGACGATGCACTTTGCCCAGAGGCCAAAGCTTGGGGAGAGCCATTCAGCCAATAGAGATTGTCCCTCAAGGCCGGTCCGAGAGGACAGCATTGGAGGAGTTTGCACCATTGCTTCTTCCTGTGTTTTGATTTTTCTTGGGCAAGAGGGCTTGTCCTACTTGCTTCTGTCATGGTTCAGTTTTGCTTTGTGTGCATCAGATGTAGTTGATGATTGAGGAAATCTTCAGAACACACAGATCAGATTGAAACTACTGTGGTTTTCAGAGCGTACCTTACTTTGCAAGTCATTAACCACCTACAGTGCCGCAGTGATGCTGGGCTTCCTGGTCCCGTGCGTGTAACACTTTGTGCGGCTGTCTCTGCTAAAGGTCTTGTGGGTTTTCTGCTGATGGCACGATTCAAAACCTGACACGCTGCTTAGGTTACCAGCACAGTGTTGATCTGAATGTGATGGGTTAGTTGTTATGGCTCGCCACTGATCGCATCCAACCAGAAGATTGATAGGTTCTTGTCCAATTCAGACTGCAGGGTTCAAGAACTCAGAGTTCTATAGTGGGAGTGCCTAGCAAAAACACGTACACTGAGGACAATACCAAATTGATAACTTTGAGATTAACAAAAGAATAATAAATGCTATGAAACTTATAACTGCAAAACAATAAAAGAATTCCAAAACTCCCGGTGGTAACATTCCTATTATAAATACCTTTAACTTAACATACTCACAGCCTTCCTTGAGGGACCCGGTAATAGGAGGTGAAGGACTAGCCTCACTCCTGTCATGCCCCATAACACGATGATACTGGCTTCCCCAATCGTTAGAAATGTTGAGTAGTTATACTATAATGCACAAGCTGAGCATCATAGAAGATACTCTACAGAATATAGGAGAACAAAGACTAAAGAAAGACCTAAAGACTAAAAGAAGCACTAAAAGAGCGAGCTCAAAGAGAGCTCGAAGTAAAGCTTAAAGGCTGCTAAATAGAAAGAAGCTAGAAGAACGCTCCAGACTTCTTCCGTACAAGGTATTTTATAGGACCCTGACACTATGTAATTCAGACCCCACCTACTATACCCAAATCTTAGTTCCATACCCTAAGAAATTTATGGGTACCCTTATCCTATAGGTTAGTGGATTATGACATTTATTTCTGTATATTAATAAGGATTATCTCACTCCAAAAACTGCCAATCTAGGCTCTCTTGGTGACTTCCAAGTTGTGGTGTACCCTGTGGTTACCAGCTGGTTGTAGATCCTGGATAAACCTGTTCAGTGTTGTGTATAGTTCCTCCCTTTGGTTCCCCCAAAGTTTAGGGACCACTCCCATCTATGCCAAAGGTTACCAGTTTTTATGCTGACTTAGTCTTAACTGATTATACTTTTAGCTATATAGCACTTCTTACCGGATCTTACAGGCCAGTAGGCTTCTTGCATTTCAGCAAAACTTATTATTAGGAAACACGTGGCTCAACACATCCTAAATTCAAAGGAATTAATGCTGATAAAATAGAAGAATGAAATGGATTCATTCAGAAGAAGAAACCTATTATTTGATGTGGCTGGCTGGATTAGTAGGATAGAATAGCTAGCAAAATAATCTTGTGGGCTACAGCAGCGGTTCTCAACTTATTTACCATTGTGGGCAGCATCCAATACTACCTGTATGGCCCTGAGGATGTCACATGGGCCGCAAGTGGCCCACGGGCTGCAGGTTGAGAACCACTGACCTAGAGCCAGGGTGTCTAAACTTGGCCCTAAATAAGGGCCACATTGAAAACACGTCTGAAGCTATGGGCTGCACTTGTCTTTAAGGCTATAATCACCATTCTGAATTCATTTGTTTTGAATAAATGACTCTCTATCATGAGCTGAGCAGTTTGGGAGGAATCTAGGCCAGCGTTTCTCAAATGCAGCTACCAAGGTCTTTTCTTCCTGCCACACCCTCCTGGGCAGTGATTGGGGGAGGCAAAGCAGTGGTCCCTCCCCCAGGGCCACCAGCAGGGGTTGGACCCTGCCGTGCACACTTCCCCCACCCCCCGAGACACACATGCTGGAGGAGCAGGCAGCTAGTGAGTTCTCCACCTTCCCAAGGACAGTAGGGTTGGGCTCCAGCCCTGGGTTCGTGAGCAGTAGGCTCTGGCCACGGAACTCCAACCCCTGGTTGCGGGGCTCCCTGCCCATTACCCCTGGCCTCCACCAGCCCCTCATGCTACCAGCACTCCTAGCTATCTTCAAGACACCACTGACTTCCTGAGGAAACTACAATGCATTGGTGATCTTCCAGAAAACACCATCCTGGCCACTATGGATGTAGAAGCTTTCTACACCAATATTCTACACAAAGATAGACTACAAGCCATCAGGAACAGTATCCCTGATAATGTCACAGCAAACCTGGTGGCTGAACTTTGTGACTTTGGGCTGCTCTACACTGGGGGGGGGGGGGGGGGGGGGGTTTCGATCCAAGATACTTACACAACTTCAGCTACGCTATTCGCGTAGCTGAAGTTGTGTATCTTGAATCGAATTACCTGGGGTCCAGACGGCGCGGGATCGGCCGCGGCTCCCCCGTCAACTGCGCTACCGCCGCTCGCTCTGGGAGTTCCGGAGTCGACCGTGAGCACGTTCGGGGATCGATTGCTACCTGCCGATATGGCGGGTAGTGAAGACGTACCCTTTGTCCTCACCCACAACTATTTCACATTTGGGGACAATTTATACCTTCAAGTCAGCAGTACTGCTATGGTTACTCACGTGGTCTCACAGTATGCCAAAATTTTTATGGCTGACTTAGAACAACGCTTCCTCAGCTCTCGTCCCCTAACGCCCCTACTCTACTTGCGCTACATTGATGATATCTTCATCATCTGGACCCATGGAAAAGAAGCCCTTGAGGAATTCCACTCTGATTTCAACAATTTCCACCCCACAATCAACCTCAGCCTGGACCAGTCCACACAAGAGAGCCACTTCCTGGATACTACTGTGCTAATAAGCGATGGTCACATAAACACCACCCTATACCGGAAACTTACTGACCACTATACTTACCTACATGCCTCCAGCTTTCATCCAGACCACATCACACGATCCATTGTCTACAGCCAAGCTCTAAGATACAACCGCATTTGCTCCAGTCCCTCAGACAGAGACAAACACCTACAAGATCTCTATCGAGCATTCTTAAAACTACAGTACCCACCTGCTGAAGTGAAGAAACAGATTGACAGAGCCAGAAGAGTACCCAGAAGTCATCTCCTACAGGACAGGCCCAACAAAGAAAGTAACAGAATGCCCCTAGCCATCACCTTCAGCCCCCAGCTAAAACCTCTCCAGCGCATCATCAACAATCTGCAACCTATCCTGAAGGACAATCCCTCACTCTCACAGACCTTGGGAGACAGGCCAGTCCTCGCTTACAGACAGCCCCCCAGCCTGAAGAAAATACTCACCAGCAACCACACAACAAAAACACTAACCCAGGAACCTATCCTTGCAACAAAGCCCGTTGACAACTCTGTCCACGTTTCTATTCAAGGGACACCGTCACAGGACCTAATCATATCAGCCACACCATCAGGGGCTCGTTCGCCTGCACATCTACCAATGTGATATGTGTCAGCAATGCCCCTCTGCCACGTACATTGGCCAAACTGGACAGTCTCTACACAAAAGAATAAATGGACACAAATCAGTCATCAAGAATTATAACATTCAAAAACCAGTCAGAGAACACTTCAATCTCCCTAGACGCTCAATTACAGACCTAAAAGTCTCAATTCTTCAACACAAAAACCTTCAAAAACAGACTCCAAGGAGAAACTGCAGAAATGAAATTAATTTGTAAACTGGACACCATTAAATTAGGCTTGAATAAAGCCTGGGAATGGATGGGTCATTACACAAACTAAAAACTATTCCTCCATGGTAATTTTTCCCCTACTGTTACTCACACCTTCTTGTCAACTGTTGGAAATGGGACATCCTGATTATCACTACAAAAGTTTTTTTTTTTTTCTCCTGCTAATAGCCCACCTTAATTGATTAGTCTCGTTAGAGTGGGTATGGCAACCCTCATTTTTTCATGTTCTCTGTGTGTGTGTGTGTGTGTGTGTGTGTGTAATATATACACCTCTACCTCGATATAACGCTGTCCTCGGGAGCCAAAAAATCTTACCGCATTATAGGTGAAACCGCGTTATATCGAACTTAATTTGATCCGCTAGAGCGCGCAGCCCCGCGTGCCTCCCCCCCCACCCCCAAGCACTGCTTTACCTCATTATATCCGAATTTATGTTATATCGGGTGGTGTTATAACGAGGTAGAGGTGTGTGTATACACAATCTTCCTACTGTATTTTCCACTGCATGCATCTGATGAAATGGGTTTTAGCCCAGGAAAGCTTATGCCCAAATAAATTTGTTAGTCTCTAAGGTGCCACAAGTCCTCCTGTTCTTTTTGCTGATACAGGCTACCACGGCTACCACTCTGAAAGATAAAAATGTCACTGGCCTACGTTGTCAGATCTTTGAGGCTGGGATGGCCCAGTACTGCAGGGTTCTGGTCCAGGACCAGGGCGCTGAGATGCTACCACAATACAAATAAAAACATTCTGAAGCTTACAGGCTGTATCCAATGTTTTGTATCAATACAGTGCATCCTCCTCAATCTTACAGCACTTAATCTAAGAGTAGATTGAATTTTCTGAGGATTTACAAGTAAGTTTGTTAGTTTGAGTTAAAAATAACACTGGGATCTCTACAGTTTTGGGGGAAGTTTTTTAATACTACTAGCAAATAAAGTATTGGGTTCTGAGAACACTTCAGTCTCCCTGCACACTCAATAACAGACTTAAAAGTGGCCATTCTTCAACAAAAAATCTTCAAAAACAGACTCCAACAAGAAACTGCGGAACTGGAATTAATTTGTAAACTGGACACCATCAAATTAGGCCTGAATAAAAACTGGGAGTAGATGGGTCACGCAACTCCCACCAGGGCTCTGCCCCGGACAGCTCTGACTGAATTTAAGCCTTGCAAATGCCACGTAATCTTATTGGAATCCTCCTCTTCCTTTTACCCTTTCTCCCTTTGTACTGCTTGTTCTCACACCGTGTCATGACTTAATTCAATTGTAAGTTTCTCTGGGCATGGACTGCAGATGTTATCTGTTCTATACAGTACGTGATCTGCATAAGCAGTGTGGTGAACAATGGGTAAGCAAGAAGCAGCATTCTAGAACTCCGTCATTAGAAGGCGGTGGTAGTGGGCGTTTTCAGCTGCCCGGAGGCATGGTGGCTTGCTGTACGTAGGCTCAAACTGAACAGGACGTTTGAGTCATCATTTATGGGTGTTGAAATGTGAAAACAAAAAGCAGAAACTACAAGGGAGCAAGCAGCACGTGACTTCATTTGGAGCTCCATAAGATGTAATTAGTGATGTGGAGGTCGATGTTCTCTGTCATTCGTGACCACAGACTTACTGCGGTTGACATTGGACCGAAAGTTAGAAGGAAAAGAGAGAGAATTTCTTAGAAGGAAATTTTGTACTCGTGCGGTGGGATGGAAATAGATTATACCACAGGCAGCAATCTGACCTTGAGTGACCGTTGCTGAGGTGACCATATATTTTTCTTACTCTAACTTCCGTTCTGTAATTTTAATCTTGAACTTCTAGAAATATGGGATGTTAGTCATGGTTAGAATTTCCCTGGAGTGTGATCATGCACTCGGGCCACCCCTCTCGTCATGGCTTTACGAGTGCTAGACAGGCAGACTTAGAACCAGTTGATGGAGTCAACAAAATAGAAGATAAGGGAGCATCAGTAGATATAATTGGAACTTTCTAAAATCCTTTGATAAAATCCCTCAAGAGTCTGTGAAAGAATCGATGTTGTAGGGTAAGAGGTAGAAGGCTGTAATGGTCTGGAATCTGGCTCAGAGAGTAGCAGGAATAACTGGTCAACTTCCAACATTGTGGGAGAGGCTAATGAGGTGCCCCAACGAGCCATAGATAAATCAGCATTTTGTTTTATCTTCCAGCTGTCCTCTGCCTCATTAACTACACTCCTTCCAAACCAGGTGGCGGGAGCTGCTGCCACCTGAGGAGGGCCAGTCTGTACTCCACTCTGGGTCCATGGCCCACTGGGGATAGTAGTTGGCAGTTCCTTCGCGGAGCTGTGAATATGTGGGTGAACCTGGCGCAGTTCACAAGTTCCTCTCATGTCAGGCCCACACAGTATTGGTTTCACAGCTAGTTGCTAGACAGCAGAGGAATGTGGAGATTTGGGAATAATGGGCTCAGTTCTAGGTTTGAGAGGAGAGCGTTCTGTAGTGGCCCTTTTGCCCCTGGCCTTCCAGCCTGTCCGTATCACCGGTTCCATGCATGCTTCGCCTTAATTTCATCCCGGATGATTTAGGTCTGGCCTAGTTATAAGCAACTGAAAACAGTCTTACAATGAAAACTGTGGGGCAGCCTTGACTATGTGTCTACCTGCATCCCCTGTAACTACCAAGTCATAGTGACTGTCCCACTAGCTACCCCACTGTTAAACCTGTCCTATACGCCAAATCCTGATGGATTAACTGGCCAGGTTTATGTTCTTGGTTCTGCCGGTGACTTGGCTACTCGGGTGGCACTGTTATCTCCTAGGGGACGGTGATGTGAACAGTAGAGCATGCCTGCCCCAGGAGTGAGGTCAGTGCATAGTAGCAAGTCTAAATTCCTGCAGAATTACTTCCCATGTATAAATGTGGCTGCCAAAATGTATTTAAGTAGACTGAACAACTACGTGGCTGCTCGTGCAGATCTGAATGGCTTCCTCTGTGATTAGAGCAGTGACTTGTGTATCTGGGTGTGCTGAGTTCTAATCCCAGTGTTCCCGCTCTTTTGCTGTTCTTTTGTTTTTGTTTGTTTTCCCCCCCCAAGCGCAGCTTCCCTTAACTTGTCACCCTTCAGATTCCATGAGTTCTGCATCCGAGGCTGGTGCATCGTTGGGAAGAAACAGACGTGTCCATACTGCAAAGAGAAGGTGGATCTCAAGAGAATGTTCAGTAACCCGTATCCTTTTCTGGCCTTGTGACCAAATCCTAGCAACTTCGTCTCTTTTTGTTTGCCTTGCACCTTAAAGGTGATCTGCAAACTTATTAACCAATCAACATGACAGCCCTGCGCTGGGGATGGGGTCGGGAGGTTGGGCTCCCCTCTCTCCCGTTGCATGAATGTAGATGGAATACATGGGCTGCAGGTGTTAAAGTAACCCAGTTTTAAACAAGGAAGGGGTTTGGTATACCGAGACCTCAGCCTGTTTAGTACCTTGGCCAACACACCGTTAAAAATCCCTGTAATCTTTTCTTAAAGATACAGAAACGGAGGGAAACGGAGAAAAGCAGTGGCAATGTGAGGTATTAAGTCAGGCCTTTATTTTAACAGCATCCCTCATGCCCTTTCCTGCTGGCTGGAGGGAGTTTTAATGGGAAAACCCCCTTGTGTGACAGTCTCTTAGATGGTATTGAAGCGCTTGCTGCTGCTGTTTAAAGGCCTTTCAGTCCAGGTGCTGGCTGGGATTCAGCTGGAGCTGGTAGGGTGACTATGTCATCTGGGCACACCTCTCTGGTCTGCTCAGGATCAGGATGACGAAGGCCTGGGCTCCCAGGAAATGTTGCAAGTGTCAGCCGTGATGGTGAAGCTCACTCCGCTAGTCACCGCCTTGCCTGCCATCTGTGTCTGCCCACAAGCCGTTCTCTCACGGACCCAAACAGGGAGGGGTGGCTGGAATAGCCCCTCCCCTCGCTGTTTTGTCCACCAATCAGGCTTACTAGCCAATACACCAGAGGTGGGAAAACTACAGCCCAGGGGCCACATCCGGCCCTTCAGATGTTTTAATCCGGCCTTCGAGCTCCCACAGGGGAGCAGGGTCTGGGGCTTGTCCCGCTCGGCGTGTGCCATGACTCCACACAGGTCCCGGAAGCAGCAGCACGCTCCCCCCCGGCTCCTACATGTAGGTGTAGCCAGGGGGCTCCGCACGCTGCCCCCACCCCAAGTGCCGCTTCCGCAGCTCCCATTGGCTGGGAACTGTGGCCAATGGGAGCTCCAGGGGTGGTGCCTGCAGATGGGGCAGCGTGCAGAGCCACCTGGACACGTCTCCATGTAGGAGCCAGAGGGGGGACATGCTGCTGCTGCTTCTGAGAGCTGCTTGAGGTAAGCGCCATCTGGAGCCTGCACCCCTGACTCCCTCCCACATCCAACCCCCTGCCCCAGCCCTGAACCCCTCAGTCCCAGCCCAGAGCCTCCTCCGCACTCTGAACTCCTCATTTCTGGCCCCACCCCAGAGCCTGCACCCCCAGCCAGAGCCCTCACCCCCTCCCGCACGCCATCCCCTAATTTCGTGAGCCTTCATGGCCCGTCATACAATTTCCATCCCCAGATGTGCCCCTCGGGCCAAAAAGTGGGTCGTCCGTCCGTTTCCCCCCCCCCCCCCCCCCCCCCTGCGGTACACCAAATCTGGCTCACTAACTTCTAGCTCCATGTCTCCTGTTTTTAACAAGCATCATTTCAGCACCATTCTTGACCTCTTTGTTTGGACTGATTCTGTCTCCCGTTTGTACCTCTTCCCATCCAGATGGGTTATTAGAGATTATTGTATCCTCTTATGAACGTTTACAT
The DNA here is from genome assembly GCF_027887155.1 of Malaclemys terrapin pileata. NCBI lineage: Eukaryota > Metazoa > Chordata > Testudines > Emydidae > Malaclemys > Malaclemys terrapin. The sequence goes on along the minus strand of NC_071505.1, from coordinate 345,791,763 downwards.
CTTGCACGTGAGCTCCCACTTCAGGTAAAGTTGAGGGGCCAATTGTCAGGCATCCTCTAAAAGATCCTACCCCCTCACTCAATGTGTGCCCTGTTATCACACCCCCTCTGCAGGCTGCTCAGAGGGATGAGGCAAGTACTTCTTCTCCCCCCGCCCCGCGTTAGTGCTTTGCTTTTATTCTGTCAGGTAAGAGTTGGGGGAATTTTAGGTCTGGCTTGACTTGGTAAATGTGGCCCCATCTTACTCAGCAGGTCGGATGTATGTGGGCTCTTGGCTGCTTGCTGTAATGTCAGGTTTTGACTGCTTGTTCCTAGTACTGTTGTAGCTGCAAAGCTGGGTTGAAAGAGGGCCTAAAGATATTCTATACTACCCAGCCCATCACTGTGCAGACATGTAGCATAGCGCCTTATGGGGTGAGACCCCCCCCCTTCCTCCCCACCCAGTACTTTCCTTGTCGTTCTCCAGCCCAGCAACCCTTCCTCCATCCCCAGGCTCCCATTCCAACACTGAGCTGTGGGGTGGAGATACGCCTCAGCACATGGATTGCACTCTTCTGAATGCCATTGTGAGGGGCTAGTGCCAGGGAGTCCATGAGCAGGTCGCTGTTCTGGACACACAGGAAGGGTTACCAAGGGTGAGGCTAGACCCCAGCATTGCCCTTCTCCCCCACTGGCACTGCCTACCCTGAGCCCGTAGCCCCAGGAGATGAAAGCCCAGCTGTATGATCCCTGCTTTGGAAGGCCCGTCTGTGTGCTATTATCTCCGGTTGTCATCTTGATACTGTATCAATAGGTCCACTTCCTCTAACCTTTCTGCCATAATCTATAATTCTGCCATCCTCAAGTCAGAGGTGCAAATAACAGGGCTGCATGCAGAAGGCTTCAGCTAGGTAAGACACCTGCCCGCAGCCTTCCGAGCCAGCCCCACGTTTCTCTCTCTGTTTCCCCATTTTGCTGCTTTAACTCTTTCCGCATACAGCTGGGAAAGGCCCCACGTCATGTACGGGCAGCTGCTCGACTGGCTACGCTACCTGGTGGCCTGGCAACCCGTTATCATTGGACTGGTACAAGGTATCAACTACATCCTGGGGCTGGAATAAATGCTGAGCGGCCAGCAAGCCGGGGACATCACAGCAGGACTTCGACAGCAGTGGCGGAGGGCAGCAGCTGGCCAGGAAGACTTGCTTGTATCATTCACCTCTCAGGATCTTACACACCTACAACACGTCTCCGGGGACTAAGGGAAAGACTTGGCGCTGGCCAGCTCCCAGCAAAGCGGGTTTATGCTGGGGCGGGGGAAGGGTATTCTTTTTTAAAACAATTATTTTAATGAGCGTATTTAAAACTTTATATTGCAGATTAAAAAGGAAATTAATGTTTGTCCCACTTCCCTCCTCCAACCACCTCTCCACTTAGTTGTCTTATTCCCCTAGAACAAAGAAAGCCAAGCTGGTTTTGGAAGCTAGCAGAGACCACTCGCAGAAACCCACGGCAGCTTGCTAGGTACCGTCCCACCTGCTCTGGCTAAATCAGATCCCTCGCCACTTGCTCAGGTCTGTTCTTCACAGCAGTTGCCAGCAACTCTGCTGTAAGCTGGTGGCAGAGGCCTCCTGTGGCCCTTGATCGCTGTAAAAGCCAGCTGGATTCCCCCGTAGTCAGGGCAGGATTCTGAAAGAGTAAATGCAGTTAATCAGAGAAAAGGCACCTGCTGTGAGCAAAGCTCAGAACTGTGTAGCTGGAGGCATGAGACCTAGGACTGTCAAATGCATCTACATGCAGAAGGACCTAGGAATCCCCCTGTGGTTGGCGCTGCCCAGGAGAACAGATGCAGAGCGCTGAGCCCGTGATTGAGGGGCTCACTACAAAGGTGGAAGGCAGTCAGGTAGCCGACTACGGCGAAGGGAGGGTAACATCCCAGCCTGCATCGTGTGGTCAGTGCACAGGGGAGAGACTACACCTGGGACATGCAGCTGCCTCCAGTGCACAACGCTAAGGGATGAACTAGGGCGTATTCACCTCCCAACCTGGCAAGCCAGGTACTAAACCAAGGAAATGAACCTGCAAGTCTGACCTCTGTCATGGACACAGTCTAGTGTGGCAAGCCATCTCTTTCCGCACTCTGCCCTTTTTTTGGAACATTCAGGCTACTTTAACATTTTTCGATGGCAGTGTATTTTCTACCCGCTGCGCAGACCTAGCCCGGTTTGGGTTAGTTCCCTCCCCCTTCCCCCCCCCCCCCCCCCCCCGCCTCAAACTGACATCCCAAAAGGGGATGGTAGGACAGACTGCTGGGGCTTGTTTGTTTTTCCCAACTGCTCAGAACAGACAAACCTACTTAAGGGATAAGTGTCAAATTTCCCCTTTTTTTTTGAGCTTTCTCTGAATGAGGCTGGAGGGAAAAACCTGTTTGGTGTGTTGAAATCCAAACTTCTTACCAAAGGGCGTTTAAAGAGATGTTCTCTTCTTCTTTAAGAGGACAGCAGAACCTTGTTTCGGGCTGCCTGGGGCGCCCACTGGGGGCGACTGCCTTTTACTATTTGTCAAGTTTAATAAAAGGCTTTATCGATATATTCTGTTCATGTAGGGCCGGATGATGATGACTCTTCACTAGCTAACTCAGCAGTCCCATTGAATTCAAGGGAACCCTCTGTGGTGTAATGCACTACTCATCTTGAGTCGGGGGGTCAGAATCGGGCCCTAATTGACAAGTGTCATTTTACCAGCGTGTTGCGACATGTGAGTTACAGATTGTAAAAGCAGCAGTGTCTTAGAAACTGGAGACCTTGCTGCAACAATTGACTCAGTGGCAGATGGGGATGAGGTGGCATGGCACACAGTGAGTGAGCTTCGACTGGAGCTTGCCTTACGCCGGCATACAAATGAGCTCGTGATTTAAAGAGACGTCTTCAGGAATCAGTTCAAGCATCTTCCTGCCACACTGACTTTCTGTGAAAGCCTGGGCATCCTCGGTGCGCAGCCCAGGAGTCATGGTGTTTGGTGGGTTTTCATGTTAACCTCCCCAGCACATGAATGGGCTTGCAAGGTCTACCAACAAATCTGATGTCTGCTGGAAACACAGCTAAATATACCCTTTTTTGTGGTGGTTACGATCCCTGTCCCCCTCTAATTTCTATAAAGAAATAGTTAACATCGTCGCCAAGTGTATGAATAATAAGGAACAAAGGAGCTGGGTACAGCAATCTGGTTGCAATACAGCTGCAGGAATGTTCTACACAGGGATCTGGTAGGTCTATGGGGACAGGTCTTTGGAAGCCTCTCTGGAACAAAAACTTTGACGCGTGTTGGAGAATAGGGATGTGGACAGCAGTCCTTGGATGTATCCCATCTGCGTATGCTCCACAGCCCGACCCTGCAATTCTCCAGGCAGCATGTGACCGGTTGTGGCAACGTGAGGTCCTGGCATATTACGGTTGTTTTAGGCTTTGTGAATGAGCTCTGCTATCTTCCACTTCGTCTTTACCGCGACACAATTGCAAAGCGTTGATGCTCGCAAGCATGTCTTTCAGTGCCCGGAGAGTTAGGTCAGTCGCCCAGGCGTGTGGAGGGCTGCACATCTTTCTGTGCTAGGTGGCTCTCAGTAGATCAATGGTTCTTTGCTGCATGGTTCCCCAGGCTAATGATCATTCCCATAAGACTGGCAGTGTCAGGAGAAGCGAAGGATGGTGCCGCAGGACTGAGGTACATTGGCAGATCTAGGCGGAGGTCCCAGGATCAGCAGACGCATGGTCAGCCACAAAGGGTTATTGAGGTGCATTGGCAGGGTTCTTGGGAAGAATGTTCTACTCAGACCACTGTTACTCCTTCATGGATACTCAGTTAACTCCAGGTTGGTTCTTGTTACATGGGCTGCATATTCACCTTACTCCATGCACGTACTGTATATATCAATAGAGCACTTCCACAGATGTTTGTTCTAACAGACATATTGTGGGGGGTTTAAAACAAATAGTTTCTAAATCTGCCCGTTGAACATGGATGTATTGTTACTTCTGGGGGCAGGGAAACCAGGTGAATTCAAATTGGGGTGAGCAAAACGGGGTCTAATCAGTGACGGTCAGACCTGACGGTGCGGAAAGAAGGGAAGTCTGGGAGCAGCCGCAGCAGATCTCCCTCTGAACAGAAGCCATGTTTTTCCCCAAGCTCTTGGTGAGCGGTCTGAAGCAACGTTAACTGTATCTTTTATTTGCTCTGGAAGGAATCAGACGTGACTGTAACCCTACTCACCGTTGATTCGAGGTTTTATTTATTTTTATTTTTTTAAAGTGAAATCTCAACCCTGGAAATTCTGTGCCAAAAACCAAAATAGAGTCCTTGATAGTGAGTAGTGCTGTGTTTTGTTTTTGTTGTTGTTTCTGTTCAAAGATCAGACAATGATAGGCCTTCGGATTGATATGTTAGCCAACCATGCCAATAACTGGTTGTAAATGACCTGTGTCCACCCCACGTGTGGTTAATATTCCATTGGCAGCTAACCATATGTCTCCCCTAGTGGCGGCCCAGACTGTCACATGGCTGGAAAAGTTGTCTTCCCTCTCTCCGCTAGACTGTGCTCATGTCCCTCTGTATGAACGTCCTCTGACTAATCTATCACCTACCCACTCTGGGCTGGCTGGCTGGCTTCCCCCTTTTTCCTCCCATTAAACCCATGTGAACATGATCATGCAATGTGTAGATGCAGAGTCACAAGCCCGGATGACATGTGGCTGTTACAAGAATGGTTGGTGGCCCCGACTCACCAGGTATGCGTGACACAAGCTGGATGTCAAACCCTAGTTCAACTTGTAGCATAGATGGGGGGGACGTAAAGTAACAGGGCAGATAGTGATGGGTCCAGGTCACGTTATCCATATGAATTAGGATCTATCTAGGTATTTACACTGTCAGAAAGGGGAGAAAAGGGGGCTGTTAGGTTAGGTCATAAACATGTCACCTTCCCCAAGCCCTTTGCTGCTGTTAATGAGTAGGTGACTGAACAGCACCTGACACTAGAGCTAGCCGGGCCGTCCCAAGGGGGATGCGGGGCCCGAGACAAATCAGCCTCCCTGCTAGTCTCCTCTCCGTCTGGCGCCCCATCCACCCGCCCGCCGTTCTCCTCACTGTCCGCCCGCCAGCCTCCTCACCCCCCTCCTGCCCGCCACTCACCTCCCCGTTCGCCTCCTCACCCCGCCCGTCTCCTCACCTGACTATTGGGACAAATGGCATCCTGGTTGTACATCAGTCGGGACGCAGGACAAAGGGCTAAATATCGGGACAGTGCCGGTTTTTAATCGACGCGCGGGGCCTGGGGCAGTCGCCCGATTCGACCTACCCGAGGGACAACTCTGAGAGCAGTTCAGCCCAGGGAACGGCTGGCTTCTGATCTCAGCTGCTGGCTGAGTAACTCAAAAATCCATTGTTTGGGTGACTACCTAGCAAGAGCTCTGGTGAGTACATGGGGTGGGGTCACTTATTCAGGCCACACCCATTGCCCCTGTCAGTTTTACTCCTGTTAAGTGAATTCCGCATGTCTCACGGTCTGGGACCAGTTTTACAGCCAGTCCTGGCTGGCTGGCTTGTCTCTGTATGTTCAGTTGCGGTAAAGTGTGACTTTTCTGAGCTTTAGGAGGCCATGTGGTATAGGGCTGCAACAGAGGGCTGTTGGATTCTGTTCCCACCTCTGCCACAGGCTTGCTGTGTGACCTTGGTCAAGTCACTTCCTCTCCACGTGCCTCCGTTTTTCCCAGCTGTGTGGTAGAGATAACTTAGCCACCCTTTTATAAAGCCCTTGAAGATCTCAAAGAACCAGAGCAATATAAAGTATTCAGATACTGTGTGCTACCACTTAGGCCCTGTTTTTCAAGGGTGACTAGTGATTTTTGGGTGCCCAACTGCAAATGCCTTAATGGGGGCAGAGGCTCAAAGGGCTGAGCACCCAGCCGCTGAAAACCAGGCCCTGTTGAGGCATTTCCAGTGGAGCACCCAAAATCACTAGGCCGTTCTCAAAAATCTAGACCACTGTTTGGCCCGGGTGGCTCCAGAACACTTTTGGAATGGGGACTGGCGGGGCTGAGGGGCTGGTCTGCTCTGGAAGGTAGGAGGCAGGAACACCCTGTGCACGGACTGGCATGGCTACTCGAGCAAAAACTAATCTAGCCCTCTTTGATCGAGGCCCTCGTATCCGCATTTGAAAATGGGGCTCTGTCCATAGTAAGTAACTTAATTGTAATCCGTTCGGATACACGCCCAGTGCTTAATTAGTAATGAGAGACGTGACAGGCCTTAAGCGATATTTTTACATTCATAACTGATGTGGCAAGCCCAGCAGTGCTGGGGCTATGAACTGCCAAGCCTAGAAGTGCCAGGGCTCAACCCTGGAAAGCCTTGGTACAAATTAAGCACTGTACACGTCCCATTCTGACGCTGATTACGCCGTCTCATGGGCTCACAGAGATGGGGCCGTTGCGGTCAAAAGTCTGGCTCTTCAGAGAAACGTTTGCACACTCCTTTGTGCAATAGACATTGTTAAACTGAACACGTAGTAGGGAGGACTTCTGTCCATATCTGTTCTGGGGAGCACAGCAGATTGTAATGGTTCCTGGTGACCTTCTATGATTCCAAGGGCTTCTCAAAGTGGTCCTGGTGTAACCTAGACCACAGCTGGGGAATTCAAGATTTAACCTTTTCCAGATCAGCTTGCCACCTCTGGAGACTTAAAGCCCCACCTGATCTGCTGCACGCTTCATGGTGCATCTACCCTAGGAGAAGGACTCATGTGGTTCTTGATATGTCTGTGTAAGCGGCAAGAGAATTGCAGGCTAAACAATCTTTCAATTGGTATCTTGATGATCTCAGGTTTCAGAGTGGTAGCTGTGTTAGTCTGTATCAGCAAAAAGAACGAGAAGTCCTTGTGGCACCTTAGAGTCTAACAAATTTATTTGAGCATAACCACAAGTACTCCTTGTTCTTTTTGATGATCTCAGTTCTGCTTCACTGGACCTAGGTAGTCGGATCTCCTGCTCTTCCAGTATCTGGTGCAGACGGGGCTTGGATGAGCAAGTGAATCCCAACATAGGTGTTACTGGTCAGTGTTTGGAAACAGAGGCTGGTATCACCCCTGTGACTGAGGGTGTGGGCCTGCCTGTTGTTACTCTGTCCATCGTCCAGGAGGCTCTTTGCATTCTAGGTAGCCAGAAAAGCCACAGGGACAGCCAAGAATACTTTTTTGCAGTCTTCACTTGGCTAAGGAGGCCGACTGCTCACCACTGTGTCTCATTCCTTTGTCACCCCTGGGGGCCTGGGGCTACAGATGAAGACTACACAGAGACATAAGCTACTGCAGAATGCATTGCCTCTTTCCTTAGAGTGCTGACCATGTGGAGCACGTTACACCTGTGCACCAGAGATTGCACTGGCAGCTTATCGACCTGCTTCAGCAGCTTAAGGTGCTGGGGCTTTGTAGCGCAAAGCCCTTTGGTCCAGAGCTATTTCTGGGCTCCACTCCACCAACCCCCTCTCTCTCTTTCTTCCCATCCTGATACTTGAGCAGACAGTATGGCTGGGGCCCATTCTTGCTGGACAGAACTCAGGTTTGGAATTTGCTTGGGCCCTCGCAATGCGCACGCATCCCCTGGCTTTGACAGAGCCAGGGTCAGACCTTGCAACGTGGTCTAAAAATCAATCCATTCACTCTTGGGTTTTTCCTGACAGGAGTTTGGGGTGTGGCCAAGAGAGATCGTTCGGACTGGTCGGCAGTGATTGTCTCGGCTGCTGTGTTAATGGTGTTTTTAGCTTTTTGTACATGTACCTAGTGGGCACGAGATGCATTTTTTTTTTTATTTACACTGAAAAATAAAGAATGGTGGCTATTCACCCTCAACTCCAGCTGGAAATGATTTGGCTCGGTCTACACTAACAACCAACTCTCCTCAGTATCTATTGAGGGAAGACCAGGAGCGCCTGTTTCTCAACAGATCACAAGTGTGGACAAGATGTGTTTGCGGAACCATCCGGGCCCAACATGGTGTGCTGCTTAGAAAGCCTGCATCCAGAATGTGGGGTGCAGAGGCGGTATAGAGCATTGCCCCGTTATTGGGAAGGGAGAGCAACAGCAGAAGCCAGTCTAGCTCCGGTTGCCCTTTGTGACTCTAGGAGCATGTGGGTATGTCCAGTGCTTTAATTTGTAAAGAGAGAATTTCTGGGACTCAAAATGGCAGGACCTTGCTCGCAAGTGTGGAATTGCATGTGTTACTAAACACCACTGCCAGAAGAGGTGCCGGGATTCAGCACCAGCAAGCCCAGCCTGGGAGTGGGGCTTGGCTAGCACTCTAAAGATAGCTGTCTAGATAGTGCTTTGAAGCTGAAGTTTGGGCTGGCGCTCTGAAGCCCACCCCTTGCCTGTGTAGACATACCCGTAGGGATGGAGAACAGTTTGGTCAAATGGGAGAATGGAACTAAATACAGGACATCATAACCATGCACATGAGGCCAGTGGTGTGAGCCGAGCTTGACTTTTATTCCAACTCCAGTCTTAATAAATGTCTAAGTTGAATATTTTGGCATATGTCTTATGGAGCCCTCTTCTACCAGACTGAAGATGGGCATCACCAGACAGACTGGCCAGGCCAGGGACCTGACCCAGAGGAATGTAAAGCACAGGGTTCCATCTACGCAGATTCTTAAACCACTTTCATTGCCCTGGTATCTGAACCCCTTCAAGAAGTGTGTTAAGTGACATGACAAAGGCTAGTCATGATTCTTTCTCTCCAGTGGGAAAACTGAGGGTTTTTTAATTAACTTGATTTCTTTTATGTTTGCTGGGGAACGTGGTTTTATTACAGAAGGCCTGGTCAAAGAAGGGCTTGGAACAGAAAGTGATGAGGCTTGAGGCGGTGTTTAGCTCCTGTGGGAATGTATTCCACAGCTGGGGACTAGCCCCAGGGAAAGCTCAGTGCCCTGCACGAATGGGCTCTCCCCTGGCAGTCAACAGCTCCATTGTGCCAGAGGAGTGGAGATGTTGACCGTGGGCCTCATCACAAAGCTTCAAGCGATCATTTAGATAGCTTGGGCCCGTGCTGTTGAGTGCCTTGAAGATAAGGACTGAGACCTTGAACTTGACTCTGTCTCTGGGAAACCAGTGCTGAGGGCTGAGCACAGGTGTGATGTGCAGGTGTTGCTGAGGAGCTGCCCTGGACCATGTTCAGTATTTGCTGGAGTTTCCTAAGGGCTAATGGCTTCCTGCCCAGGTACATTGTATTGTTGTGGTCCAGCAGAGAGTTGCGTATCCCCAAGACAGAATGCAAGAGCTTAGCGTCCGCAAGGAATCCAGTCCCACTCCTAAACTATGGACTGACTTACCCAGGGGTGGGTGGGTGCCTTTGGCCACAGGAGACTACAGCCGGCTACAGGCTCTTCAGAGTGTCCTCAAGCTCCTCAAAGGATGGTCATTTGGGACGAGAGCCAAGGTCGGGGGGAAGACCTGTTTTGGCAGCTGTGTTTTGTATGAGCCTGCAATGGGAGGCAGGAGAGGAAGGAGTAAACGAGATGGGAGAGGAGGAGGCAGCTCTGGCTGAGCATTTGCTGTCTGAGAGGCAGTGTGGGCTGGGGGCTAGGAGAGATTGTAGACCTGGGCTCTATTCCCAGCTCTACCGCTGACCTGCTGTGTGACCCGGGACATGTCTCGTCCCATGCCTTTGTTTCCCCTGCCACCCTTGGTCTGTCTTGCCTAGCTCCTCAGCGCAGGGACCATCTCTTACCATGTATCTGTGCAGCACCTAGAACAATGGGGCCTTGTTCCCACTTGAAAAACAGTAGCACCTAAAGATCACTGCCGATGGCGTCTGGCCAGGCAGAAGGCGGCTGCTCTTAGAAATCTTCTGAAGGAAGAGCTAGCCAGATTTGAACATCGCCTAGAGGTGCAATGCAATTGTGAGAGAGGTAGGGGGAGGGTATTCTTCCTCACCCCCTCATTCTCTCTTCCAGAGCCTGTTGTCATCTCCAGTGAAGCTGCATCCAGCTCTTCCCCCATGTCGTAGGTGACTGCACCTCTACTCCTAACCCTGACTCTTGAAAAGTCTCGCAGGCACTGGAGAAGAGCCAGAGGATTTGGGGAAGAGCAGCTGTGCTGCTACTAAACGAGTGATTGTGGTACTTACAAACGCTGGAAGGTAGAGCTACCGTACAGCAGGTAATGACACCTCCTATGTGCACACCCCTAAATCGCTCTGTAACAGACCCATGATCAGTGAGCAGCAGGAGCCTTTTTCTGGAGGATGATTAACCTGGTTCCAGTTCCTGACACAGTGCCTGGACGGCATGAAGCATTAGAAACATAGAAACTATAGGAAGGGTGTGACAATGCGGTTCTGGCGGAACCCAACTGAGAGTGCCAACTCAGGACAAATTGCTTAAACAGGGCAGTTACAGCCCAAGGCTGGGGTTTTTTCCACCTCTAAGGCAAACCAAACCAGCCAGACTAGGAGGACTTCGGTCTCACCCCACTGGCTAACCGCAAATCTCTCAAGCAATCTCCTTAGACACTCCAGTTTCCCAGTATTACCACCAGTGCCACACGTTATGGGGACAAATGGTTATAAAAACCAATACCCCAGTAAAAGAAAAAGGTTCCCCTGATCCCAAAGGACCAAGCCCCAGACCCAGGTCAACATACAAATCAGATCTTTCCCACAAATCACGCTGTTGCCAATCCTTTAGAATCTAAAATCTAAAGGTTTATTCATAAAAGGAAAAAGATAGAGATGAGAGTTAGAATTGGTTAAATGGAATCAATTACATACAGTAATGGCACAGTTCTTGGTTCAGGCTTGCAGCAGCGATGGAATAAACTGCAGGTTCAAATCAGGTCTCTGGAATACATCCCCCACTGGGATGGGTCCTCAGTCCTTTGTTCAAAGCTTCAGCTTGTAGCAAAGTTTCTCCAGAGGTAAGAAGCAGGATTGAAGACAAGATGGAGATGAGGCATCAGCCTTATATAGTCTTTTCCAGGTGTAAGAACACCTCTTTGTTCTTACTGTGGAAAATTACAGCAAAATGGAGTCTGGAGTCACATGGGCCAGTCCCTGCATACTTTGCTGAGTTACAAGGCGTATCTGCCTTCTCTCAAAAAGAAGAACAGGAGTACTTGTGGCACCTTAGAGACTAACAAATTTATTAGAGCATAAGCTTTCGTGGACTACAGCCCACTTCTTCGGATGCATATAGAATGGAACATATAATGAGGAGATATATATACACACATACAGAGAGCATAAACAGGTGGGAGTTGTCTTACCAACTCTGAGAGGCCAATTAATTAAGAGAGAGGAAAAAAAAAAAAAAAAACTTTTGAAGTGATAATCAAGCTAGCCGAGTACAGACAGTGTGATAAGAAGTGTGAGAATACTTACAAGGGGAGATAGAGTCAACGTTTGTAATGGCTCAGCCATTCCCAGTCCTTATTCAAACCGGAGTTGATTGTGTCTAGTTTGCATATCAATTCTAGCTCTGCAGTCTCTCTTTGGAGTCTGTTTTTGAAGTTTTTCTGTTGTAATATAGCCACCCGCAGGTCTTTCCCTGAATGACCAGACAGGTTAAAGTGTTCTCCCACTGGTTTTTGAGTATTTTGATTCCTGATGTCAGATTTGTGTCCATTAATTCTTTTGCGTAGAGACTGTCCGGTTTGGCCAATGTACATGGCAGACTCTATCTCCCCTTGTAAGTACTCTCACACTTCTTATCACACTGTCTGTACTCGGCTAGCTTGATTATCGCTTCAAAAGTTTTTGTTTTTGTTTTTTTTTTTCCTCTCTCTTAATTAATTGGCCTCTCAGAGTTGGTAAGACAACTCCCACCTGTTTATGCTCTCTGTATGTGTGTGTATATATATCTCCTCATTATATGTTCCATTCTATATGCATCCGAAGAAGTGGGCTGTAGTCCACGAAAGCTTATGCTCTAATAAATTTGTTAGTCTCTAAGGTGCCACAAGTACTCCTGTTCTTCTTTTTGCGGATACAGACTAACACGGCTGTTACTCTGAAACTTGCCTTCTCTCAATGGGTCCATTGTATAGCTGATGGTCCTTAATGGGCCATCAAGCAGGCTAGGCAGAGCTAATCCCAGCTTGTCTGGGATGTCACCCAGAAGCATAGCATAAGTTTGCCATACAGACAGTATAGAGCCAATATTCATAACTTCAACTACAAAACTGATACACACATATAGACAGCATAATCATAACCAGTAAACCATAACCTTGTCCTAGACACCCCATTTGACCCCCTTTATACAAGATTTGGGTGCCACTACAGGACCTTGGTTGCAACAATGATCTATATGGTCCCAGTTTATGTCAATAACGTCACACCCCCAACGCAAAATTGATGCAGGAAGGGATGACCCAAACATCACTGACTGCATCCCAAGAGCTCCCCATCCTGGGTTCTGTCTCACTACAGCTAGTATTGGGTTAGAAGCCGTACCAGTGTATAACAGAAATTGTTTATCAAAATCATGTTCAACCACATGATTGAACCTCTTTACAAACTCAAGGTAACACTTAGTTAGAACAATAGTGGATTGGATCTGCTCTGGCAGCATGGTTCCTGTATGTCTCATGTGATCTTTCCAAGAGCTACAGAAAACCGCTACTTTATCCACACAAGCTCGGGCAAATGTTTGGAACCCCATTAACATCAAATAAATGCAGATATTAATGTTCTTCATAGTACAGGAATCTTGGCATTTAGCCATGAAAGCAATATGGTAGTGTGCCTCAGTCTTCCTTTTCATACAGCACATTAGGTCTGGAATGTCTTTTCCCCTGTGAAAAGTTCCCATATTGGTTATAGGCATGAACTGTGAAACCCCAGTGTAACAAGGCCTTTTAACATAACGTGTGTTCTCATGTATTCCTTTTAACATGTTCAAGGGATTCTCCCAAAGATTAGGCACATTGTACATTTTTACAGTTTGTGGCAATAGCAACACATTCATTACAAAATTTAGCAATAACAACAAGTTCATTGCAAGTGTCCATCTACAATCATGTTTGTCATGCCACACCTTTGGCTCAATACCATTGGAGTTTGGGCATTTTAGGGTTAACCTGTGGCTTCCCTTTGCAAAATTCAGTTTTCTCTTTCCTCCTTGTCCTGCAGGATCAAACCCTGATTTCTCTTGCTTAACAGAATTCATTGGCTGATGGGGTGGGCCCTCTGTGCTAACAGCTATTAGCAAGTCCTTCCCCTCCCAGCCAGGCAAGTAATTTGCACTACCCCAGACCAGAGCCAGCCCACCAGTTTTCATATTCGTAACTGCTATCATTTCCAAGGCTGGACTCTGTCTTAAAGAGATACCACACAAATCCAAAGAGTCTGCGGGTGAGAGTTTGCTTGCTCTCCCCCGCATCCTCAAGCATTTAGCCGTAAAACTGCTCTGCTCTGACACCTCAGTAACCAAATCTGTCCTCAAACCCTGAAGCACAGACTGCTCATCTAAAGAATCAGAAAGGAGACATTCCTGTTCCAACCCCATTGTCTCCCCAACAAGTTGGCCCCACACAGCCACTTGGTTGTAGGGATGCCTCAATTCCTTAACAACTTTTACCTCCTCTGAGACCTTCTCAAAGCTACCCACACTGGATCTTTTAAAAGGATAGTCAGTGGATCCATTCACAACAGACAATTTTTTGCTGCTAGGAACTGAAACTTCCTTGATTAAATCACTCTCACACCCTTCAGTTGCAGGGAACTGCTTGCACCGATTACCATGAGGATTCCTTTCTCCAGGAGCTTTTCTAAGCAGCAATTCACCCCTCACAGAAATTCTGCCCTTACCCTCTTCACCTAGGGCTTGCTCTAAAGGAACACTTTCCTGAGCAACAACAGCCTCTGTCTGGGTCTTACTTACATTCAGGATCACCTCTGGCCCATCAGGCAGATCTCTACACAATCCCCTTTCAGGCGAACCCATAGACTTCCTAGATAAAAGGTTAGAAATATTTCCCTTCTCTTTGCCACACACAAGCTTAGGAATTTTTTCCTTTTTGCTACAAGTTATTAAACTGTCCGTAGGTACCACAACCAAATTACCTTTCTGCTCTCCTTGTGCCCTGGCTAGGGTATCACCCTGATCAGACAGAGTTGCTACATCCGTTTCCAACCACCCATGAGCAACAGGCAAAATACAAGCACCAGAATTGTCTGATCTCTGGGATTTAGCTAAGACACTAATTGGATGCAACCTAGTTACGGTGCCATTCTCCCCAGCAGATGCAAACTTAGGACCATTCCCTTCCTGGGCTTTAGTTGAATCCAGAACCAACTCTGAGACAACTAAATTACTCTCAACCATCACAGGCCGAAAGGCACCTTCTGTCTGCTCCACAGACAAAAAAGAGTTGGAGACGCATTTTCCTTTACTAGACATACAGCTTGGGATTTCATTTCCCTTGTCCCAGCACACCGGGCTGTTCACAGACAACTGCTTGGAGACTGGGGTAGCTTCCTCCATAGGCAAGTCAATACCCCTGACAGACACAGGCACATTTCCTTCATTGTCACTATTCTTTGCACAGGAAACAGGTAAGGTATAGGGACACTCATCTTCCACTCTCCTTGCCTTCCCAAACTGCTGACTAGATAAAGCCATCAGCTCACAAGACTGCCTAGGCTCATCCAAAATCTCCTTGTTCTCCTCTCCCTTCGCTTGATCTAATTCCAGATTTACTTCTGAGACATTAGATAGATATTCAGAAACTTCATTCACAGCCAAACAGCTACTTTCCAAAGACAAACTTTTGGAGAAACCCTCCATAGGCACAACCTTAGGATCAATCCTCTCTTGTGCCTGGTTTGTATTAACTTGACTGACCATAGCTTTAATATCATTTCCAATCATAATATCCTTAGGGATTATGTCTTTTACTCCCACAACCATGGTGCCCTCCAATCCCTTCCATTTCAGGTGGATTGTAGCCAAAGGCACCCTGACAAAATACTTAGATAAGGCTACAACAGTTACATCTTCACCTGGCAAATAATCTTCCTTCCTGACAAGACTTGCTTTAACCAAAGTAATATCTGCTGCGGTGTCCCTCCATGCCATACACCTCACTCCATTCACTTCTGCACTGCTAATAAGCTCTGCATTATTTCCCCCATATTTAGCTTTAATGTGAGTTTTAAGGTCAAATTCTTCCGAGACCACAGAAACAGCATTTGCACACAGGGCACCAATGCTGGGCTCTGTGTGGCTTGCCTGTGAGTTTACAACAACAGGGTTAGCATTGGCCATGGCATTTGGGGTTGCTGGTTTTGGGCTGCCCTTCAGTGTCGGGCAGTCTGGTCTCATGTGGCCCAGGATACCACAGTGATAGCATGTAACCTGTTCCGTCCTGGGATGTGAGTTCCTACCCTCCAGGCCCCCTTGAACTCCTTTAGAAGAGTCAGGTTTATTTTTAAATCCTTCCCTCCTCTTGAACTGGGGAGAATGGTGATCAGTTTTCCCCGGGGTTTTACACCCTTCTCGAGCCCTGTTTTGGGTATGGGCATCCGCAATCTCTGCTGCCCGTAGGACTGACTCAGGGTCCCTGTCACACGCAGCTGCTCTCACATTGTCAGGCACAATGTCTAAGAACTGTTCCAAAGTTATTAAATCCAGCAGTTTTTCAAAACTCCCATGCGCCTTGGCTCCCATAACCCACTTTTTAACAAAACCCATCAGCTTATGAGCACATTCTACAAAAGTACAATCCTTAGACATTTTAAACTCTCTAAACTTAACTCTGTAAGATTCAGGAGTAACCTTGAACCGCCTTAACACAGAATCCTTAAACCGCTCATAATCTAAGGCTTCTTGTTCCCCCAAGTCATTGAATACCTCCCTGGCTTTTCCAGTCAGTCTGGTCAGCAGGACAGGCATTCGCTGACCCTCAGGGATCTGGTACAGATTGCAGAGGCGTTCAAAGGTAGACAAAAACTCCTCTATATCCTCAGTATCATTGTAAATGGGACACATCCTTTCCCAGTTTTTCTCATGGCCGGGGGGAAGTGGAGTACCAGGTGGGGATGATTTTCTCCGCTCTTCCATTACTTGGAGCTGAAGTCTGGCCATCTCCTGTTCCATCTTGTGAGTCTCCTGCTCAGCAGCGAGCAGCTCTAGACGTCCCTTCCGAGCTCTCTCTTCTCTCTCAGCAGCCTCCTTCTTTCTTTGATCGGCTTCCTTCTCTAATTCTGCTATTTTTTGCTTCTCCAGCAATCGAAGATCTGCTAGTTTCTGTTCATGCTCAAATTGCAGTTTACTTGTTGCCTTTTGCATCCTAATCTTTTCTGCATCTTCTGTAGCCTCAGGTAAGGGCTGTGCTCTTGCCCCCAGATCACTGGCTATTAACAGATTTCTCAGTTCTTGATTTGTAGCTTTCTTTCTAAAGCTTATCCTCTTTTCTGAACACAAATTTTCCAGGGCTTTTTTGCCAAGTCCCTCATATGCTCTTTGCTCAGCCATTGCAGCAGCTCTTTAACCAACAAAACTTTCAATCCCAAAATTCAAATTTGGACAGCGTGGGGTTCTGACCCAAAGCTTAATTGACCTGGTTCTGTGGATCCAAGCACGACTACGCCACTGTGACAATGCGGTTCTGGCGGAACCCAACTGAGAGTGCCAACTCAGGACAAATTGCTAAAACAGGGCAGTTACAGCCCAAGGCTGGGGTTTTTTCCACCTCTAAGGCAAACCAAACCAGCCAGACTAGGAGAACTTTGGTCTCACCCCACTGGCTAACCGCAAGTCTCTCAAGCAATCTCCTTAGACACTCCAGTTTCCCAGTATTACCACCAGTGCCACACGTTATGGGGACAAATGGTTATAAAAAACAATACCCCAGTAAAAGAAAAAGGTTCCCCTGATCCCAAAGGACCAAGCCCCAGACCCAGGTCAACATACAAATCAGATCTTTCCCACAAATCACGCTGTTGCCAATCCTTTAGAATCTAAAATCTAAAGGTTTATTCATAAAAGGAAAAAGATAGAGATGAGAGTTAGAATTGGTTAAATGGAATCAATTACATACAGTAATGGCAAAGTTCTTGGTTCAGGCTTGCAGCAGCGATGGAATAAACTGCAGGTTCAAATCAGGTCTCTGGAATACATCCCCCACTGGGATGGGTCCTCAGTCCTTTGTTCAAAGCTTCAGCTTGTAGCAAAGTTTCTCCAGAGGTAAGAAGCAGGATTGAAGACAAGATGGAGATGAGGCATCAGCCTTATATAGTCTTTTCCAGGTGTAAGAACACCTCTTTGTTCTTACTGTGGAAAATTACAGCAAAATGGAGTCTGGAGTCACATGGGCCAGTCCCTGCATACTTTGCTGAGTTACAAGGCATATCTGCCTTCTCTCAATGGGTCCATTGTATAGCTGATGGTCCTTAATGGGCCATCAAGCAGACTAGGCAGAGCTAATCTCAGCTTGTCTGGGATGTCACCCAGAAGCATAGCATAAGTTTGCCATACAGACAGTATAGAGCCAATATTCATAACTTCAACTACAAAACTGATACACACATATAGACAGCATAATCATAACCAGTAAACCATAACCTTGTCCTAGACACCCCATTTGACCCCCTTTATACAAGATTTGGGTGCCACTACAGGACCTTGGTTGCAACAATGATCTATACGGTCCCATTTTATGTCAATAACGTCACAAAGGGACCTCGAGGTCATCTAGTCTAGTCCAGTTCCCTGCACTCAAGGCAGGACTAAGTATTATCTAGATCATCCCTGGCAGGTGTTTGTCTAACCTGCTCTTAAAAATCTCCAATGATGGAGATTCCACAATGTCCCTAGGCAATTTATTCCAGTGCTAAACAACCCAGCCAGGAAGTTTTTCCTAATGTCCAACCTAAATCTCCCTTGCTGCAATTTAAGCCCATTGCTTGTTATCCTATCCTCAGAGGTTATTAATATGTGGGCATAATGGGTGGAAACTAGGGAAGTATTCCATAGCTATGTGAAGTGACCACTCGACTCATCTGGGGTCTACGCAAGCCAAAGCCTTTCATCTTACTTCATGGGGCCTCGTGCAGAACAGGAAAGCAGTAATGGGATGGTGGTAGTGGGCAGTAAGCTCATTTGCTCTGTGAAGGGGTAGCAGTAGCATGACAGGGAAAAGCCAGAATAATTCAGGGCTCTGTTTTCAGAAGGATTGCACCAGGATCCCCATTCCTCTTTCATGACATCCCAATGGCACTTGGAACACTGCCTGTTTTCTCTCTCGGTTTCTTCTTACTGGAAGCTGGTCGGAGTTTGGAGAAGGGAGATGGAGCTGGATAAGAGGCAGGAGCCATTGACTTTCAAAGAATGGAATTTAAATTGCACTTGAGCTAAGCAAGGGGAGAACAAGTATAAATATTTGTAGTGTATAAAAAACAGCGGGGGAGAGGAAGTGCTGGGGGCGACTCCAGGGCATGGAACTGGAACTGGAAATGCAAATGAGTAACAGGAAACTTAAGAGTCCGTAGGGGAAAGGACTTGAGTGGCGACATTGTGGAATATCTCCCCTAGGAAACGGTGGAAGCCCTACCACAGCAGGGCCTGGACAATCCACTGGAGAACACACTGAAGCGAGGGAGGGAGATGGGGCTCTCAAGAGGGAGAGACAGAATTTATCCCCTGTCAACTCTACACCCGCAATAGAACAGATCTGTGTCAGGACCAAATTCCTGTGGCGGGGCCCCAGCTGCTGTACCTCTGCCATGCCGTTAAGCACTCACGACTTCCCCTTCTTTCCACTCTCTTGTGCAAGCAGAAGCAAATCCAAAACGCAGGCACACATGCCACTCATCTTAGCTGCCAGTAGTCGGTCTACACAGTAAGCCTCGTGACCCCCTATAGGTATTATCCTCCTCTTATAGATGGGGAAACTGAGCCAGAGAAGCCACCACTTGCCCAGGGTGGATGCTTGCCATGGCAGAGCTGAGAAAAGAAGCCAGGAGCCCAGATTCCCAGCCCCCAGCTCTAGGGCAGGGATCTCAGTCGCTCTTTCCACCAGGACCTGCAAGGCAGCAGCTGACAGTGATGATAGAAAGGGGAGGTGGAAAGGGCCAGTTGGGTCACCTGGTTCCATTCCCCATGCAGGCTTGTTCCCTGCATTCTGTTGTAAGTGCTTAATCAGAGGTCCCCAAACTGTGGGGTGTGCCCCCCTAAGGGCCCCATCCCTGGGCCGGCTTCCCACACGGCCCTGGGCCCCCTGTCCCCATCCCCCCCCAAGTCACAGCCCCACTCCTAGCCCTGGCTCCAGGGGGGCGTGGACAGGGGGAGGGGAGGCACAACCCTCAAAAGGACTAGATATTCTGTTCAAGCAATGGTGCTTCCACACCTTGGTCTGTGGGGGATTATTCCTCAGTCTGTTTGATGTTTCTGATATTAATCCTGTATTTCCCATTGCTGGGCTAGTTCTCTCCCTTTGAACCAGGCTAAACCCTTCCCCTCCCCCTGTAATACTTAGTCCAGGGGTAGGCAACCTATGGCATGCGTGCCAAAGGTGGCACGCGAGCTGATTTTCAGTGGCACTCACTGCCTGGGTCCTGGCCACCGGTCCGGGGGGCTCTGCTTCTTAATTTAATTTTAAATGAAGCTTCTGAAACATTTTAAAAACCTTATTTACTTTACATACAACAATAGTTTAGTTATATCTTATAGACTTATAGAAAGAGCCCTTCTAAAAACGTTAAAATGTATGACTGGCACGCGAAACCTTAAATTAGAATGAATAAAGAAGACTCGGCACACCACTTCTGAAAGATTGCTGACCCCTGACTTAGTATTTGTGTAACTGCCCTTACTCAAAATTTATCCGAGTTGTAAATATTTTGATGCAGAAATCCAGCCTCTGGGGGGTTTTATTCCCCATGGAAGATGGGGGGGGGGGTTTCCTGCATTCTTCTTAAACTCGTATTGCTCAGATTATCACTAACACCGTAGCCCTCTCCAGTATCAGTAAAGTAAATGTTAAATGGAGCGGCCAGCGGCTAGATCTCCTGATGAAGTTGGTGGGGTTTCACCATCCAATGCGGGTGGTTCCAGTGGGTTTCTGCAGCGAGCGATGCCACTCCTGCCCCTACTCAGCATTTTCCTCAACAAGCTGGAAGTGCATCTAAAATCACCGTTGATAAAACTTGCAGCAGCTCGAGGCTGGCGCAGCGGTAAATACGGGGGAGAGGGCCAGCATGCAGAGGAGTCTAAGAACAGAAGAACGGACATATTCGGTCAGACCGAAGGTCCATCTAGCCCAGTGTCCTGTCTTCTGACAGTGGCCAGTGCCAGGTGCCCCAGAGGGAATGAACAGAACAGGAAATCACCAAGTGATCCATCCACTGTCACCCATTCCCAGCTTCTGGCAAACAGAGGCTAGGGACACCATCCCTGCCCATCCTGGTTAATAGCCATTGATAGACCTATCCTCCATGAACTTATCTAGTTCTTTTTTTAACCGATTCACTTGGTAAAATGGGCCCATTTCAAACATAAGAACAGCCACATTCGGTCAGACCAATGGTCCATCTAGCACAGTATCCACCAGTGGCCAATGCCAGGTGCCCCAGAGGGAATGAACAGAACAGATCAAGTGATCCATCCTGTCGCCCAGTCTCAGCTTCTGCCAGTCAGAGGTTTAGGGACAGTCTCTGTAAGATCTTAAACTTAGTCTGCGTGTTTTGCTTTATGTCCTTTGTAAGCGATAAATAACCGAACAATCTCCTAAAATTTACCAGCTCAACGCGGCTGGGGGCTTTCCCTGGAGCCTGCTTCTGGGCAGGGCTCGAGAGAGGCAGCGCGTGTGTGGTTTCAGCATGGGCCCCACCGCTTTCTAGTGCCGAGTGAGTCAGCAGTTGTCTTGCCCACAGGCAGCTGCAGGGACTGGAGGCAGAGCCCACAGCGCTACCCAGGTAACTTGAACCGGCTCCTCAGCACCCCTCTGCTGCAAAGCTCTGCCCCTGCCCAGCTCTGCCCCACACCAGTCAGTCCGTCCTACCCCACAGCCCCCTGCTTTTGTCGGGCCGGGCTCCCTCTATGCAGCACTGCTGATCCCCCACGATCCTGTTCATCCCGCTGGCCAGGCTGTGGGCTCTCGACGTACACATGGCGCTGCCCCGTGATCCCGGCCCACCCCAGTTCACCTGAGTTAATTTTTAAAAATTACACTTCCAACTATTTATGGTTGGGAAGAAAAAGCTCTGCCTTTCGCCCCATGTAATCCATGCAGTGTTGTCTGCCGCCAGCCTGAAACACGACTTGTGAGAGGTGTGTGCTATCTTCATGCCTGTCACTGTAATGTTGACCCTGAAACCTAATGATTACTCCCCTCTCCCCATGGTTCGCTGTGTCGCTGCTGCGTGTTTTAGCAGAACCATCCAGCTACATGGACTGAGCCCATAAGTCCAAGCTGTGTCTATGCATTTTGCTTCACTGCCCAAAATGCCACCTGCTCCCTCCCCCAACAACTGCTCCGATGGCCATTCTGTGCTTTCAGTGTGTGGCAGAGGTGTAAAATCAGTAGCCCTGACTATGAAATGAACAGACACAGGGGCCTGACTGGAAAGCCACTGTTGTATTTAACCCATTAAAAGCCCTTCTCTTGGGGAGGTTTGCGGGAGGGGGAGGGGCTTAGCAGGTGGATGGGTCTCGGAAAGATGAGGGGTATCAGCAGCTGGGTGAGTGGGTCTCAGGGAGGCAGGGGGCTTCAGCAGCCAGGGGGGGTTGTAGGGCAGTGGTTGGGGGGAACAGCAGTCAGGGCACTGGGTCTTGGGATTTGGGGGGCAGCAGCTGGGGAGGGGTCCTCAGGACGCGGGGGGGTCAGCAGCCAAGGGGGTGGGTCTCAGGGAAGTGTGTGGGGGGGTGTCAGCAGCTAGGGAGGGTGGGTCTCGGGGCAGTGGGGGGTTTCAGGAGATGTGGGGGTGGGTCTCAAGGAGCCGAGGGGTGGTCAGCTATGGGGCCATTAGGTCCAGGGGGGTGGGGCTGGGTGTCCTACCGCTGTGTGGGGATTGTGTCAAAGGTGATCAGAGAACTCCCACACACACGCCATGTGTGACACACAACCCCCCCACACACACATCCCCTCCCCGCTCTAGGAGTGGCTGGGGACTTCCCCCTGCTGAGCGACCCACAGGATAAATACTTCCTCCCCGAGCGGCTCCGGGCAGACAGCCCAGCCTGACAGGATGGACCCAGCCGCAGCCCGCAGACGTCTAGGTAAGGAGCAGCTGCTCGCACTGGGGGCATGGGTGGGTGGATGGGGGGAGGCACCTGGTATGTTTCCTTTCAAGGCAGCTTTTTTGTCAGCCTGCCCCAAAGAGGCTGATTTGCTGGGGGCTCCATTCTTGGGATCCCCCCCCAACATGAGATGTTGATGTAGGGGGGTCCCCAGAGCAGAGGCCCCCCACCCCCGCAAAAAAAAAAACCTTAGTGGCTCTAACACGGGCTGGTGACTTTCTGTCTCGCTGCCAGGCAGGCTGGGACGGGCGCTTTTGCGGTTGGCCTGGGGAGCTGGCGGGTCAGTTCCAGCCGGCACTGCCTGGCTTTGGCCTTTGCCACGGCGCTTAATTGCTCGTGGGGTCAGCGCAGTGGTTGCACTCAGTGCTGCATGCCAGGGTCCCTGCCCCCCAGAGCTTCCAAGCAAAAGTGGGAGGGGAAACTAAGGCACCAATGGGCAGTGAGTGGGCAGAGGCGGGAATAGACCCCTGACTGCCAGCCCAGTGCTCTAGCCATGCTGCCTCTCCCATCCTGCTGTGCCTCAGTTTCCCTCTGTGTGAAATGGGGGATTATAGGTGGTCAGTGACTGTGCTCCAATGCGGGAGCTGGGGGGCGGCAGGGAAATCTTACGGTGCCAAACTCCTCTGAAAGGCAAGAGTGATGGGGCTGGGGGAAGTGTTCCTGGCCCCCTTGTTCCTGCAGTTTGGTTTGGGGGGGACAGGCTCAGCCGTGAGGCCTTTGAGGGGATCTCTCCATCCCCTGCCCTGCACGCAGCCCGAGCGTGAGGCCCAACAGCCGCGAAGGTGGGGGGGTGTCGGGGCGGGGAGGCAGGTGGCTGCTTTGGTTGCATGGTCCAGAGCCTCCAAGGGGTTCAGGTGCCGAGCTGTTGTTGATTTCGGTCCTTTGAGGCTCTGTCCTGTGTCGCTCACCTGTGTCTGGAGGGTAAGAGCCTGGGGCAGCCAGTAGGGGGCACAGTGCTGGGACGGAGCCTGGGGGTGGGGGTGAGGCAGAGGAAAGGAGCAGCAGGGTGAATGCAAGGCTGGGGGCCGAGGGTATTTATGGTACCTGTTAGCAAGCTGAGCCCCAGCCGCAGAGCATGGAGCCCCCTGTTGTATCATTACCCCATTGTACAGTTGGGGAAACTGAGGCACAGTGAGGGGAAGGATTACACAGCCAGGCAGTAGCAGAGGCAGGATGAGAACCCAGGCTGCCCCCCCGTAGAAACGGGCTAATTCCCCCCTGCCTCTAGGTGGGGCGCTGTGGCTCGGAGCGCCCCGTGGGCGGGGGGGCTGCTCCCATTCCCCACCCCACCCATGCTAATGCTGCCTTCTCTTGTGCTCCCAGGTGTGATGGGAGCTGTTCCCTGGCTCCCTCTAGTCCTCCTCTGCGGCTGCAGCCACTTCCAGAGCTCAGGTAAGGCGAGGGCGGCTGGGCAGCGTAGGGTCCTTGTGCTCGTGAACATGTGGGACAAACAGCTCTGTCCCCATTCCGGTGTAGTGGGGTGAGGACAGACGGACGGTGTGAGCTCTCCGTGTGCTGCAACTCTGCCATGGTCCCCAGGCCCCTGCAAATGCTGCTCTCACTCACCCCCACCCCCCACCCCGAAGGGTGGTGCTTTTACTGGAGCTGTCTAACCTGTTTGACTTTTCCAGCACCTGGAGGCTAATCAAGACTATCCCTCCGTGAGCCACACATTACTGGGCCCGGGGGCGGGGGGGATGAGCTCTCTGGCCTGTGTCAGCTGGGGTGGGGAGGGGCAGGCTAGATGAGCAGAACTAGTGCCTTCTGGCCTTAAAACTCTATGAATTCCCATCAATAATCTCCTGCAGCAGTGAGTTCCACAGGTTAAAAAGTAGCTGCTGTGCCAACACTCTAACGCGTGGGGGCTTGAGGGACCAGTTCATTGGCTTTAAAAGGAAGGGTTCAGCTCCCCCTCCACCCCTCTCCCCACCAAGTTGTGTCCATGTTGCTGTCCCCTGGCAACGTTCATCATTTCTGAGCTCTGTTTCTTGCTGTGAGGAGGGCTGGGACCCCTGCAACGTGTACGGCAGCCACCGGCCTGAGGCCTGGCTGGGAGCCTGGACTTGGAGGCTCTACTGCTGCCTCTGCCAAATTTAGTCTATCACCACACAGCTGGTCACGTGATAGCTCCGTGCCTCAGTTTCCCCATGTGTAGCAAGTGCTCTGCCCTCCTTCGTGTTGTTTGTGCACTGCCCAGGTGCCAGTCTGTGCTCCAGGGAACCCCCCCGCCACTGCCTTTCCCTAAACCCTTCTGCTTTCAGATGCGGCTTCCAGCCTGCGCCCAGAGATCATCAGCCCCCTGAAGCCCGTGAAAAGTCCCACCCTAGGTAATTGATGTTCTCTGTCCAGCTACGCACAGCGGGCACTGTGCGGGCGTGGGGGGGAATCAATCACAGCAGCTCGGGGTAGCACACGTGGCCCTGCCGTCCCCCAGCTTTATTCAAGCCGCAGTGAGCTGGGGGCAGGGCGACGCCGGACACCGCCTCCCAGCCGTGCTCACTAGCCCCAGTGCAGTGCCAGCGAGGGGCTGGGGGCAGGTAGGGCCTGGGCCGAGCCCAGCGTACACGGGGGGAGGCCAGCAGCCCTGACTCCCACTCGCACACCAGACACTCTGCACCTGTAGCAATTCCACGGGGCCCAGCCAGACTAAAGGAGAGACCCTGGTTTGAGCAGCATGAGGGTGTCCAGGCACTGTGTGTCCAGCCCCCGGGGGGGCTCTGGGATCTCCGAGCAGGGCTGGTGTTCCCTCCAGGAGCGGGGCCCACCCCATGGAGATGCAGTTGCCCTGGTGATGTTCCCCCCAGCAGGGATGCAGTTCCCATGGCGATGTATGCGCTGGTGGGGACACAGTTCCCATGGCGATGTTCCCCTGGCAGGCGGGGCTGTTGTCCCACTGCCGCCAGGAGACCCCAGAGCCAGGCCCTGACGGGGACATGCCCTTGCCTTGGCCCCTGACGTCGCAGCTTCCTGGCGCTTTGCCTCCTTGTCCAGGGAAACGCTTCAGTGTCACCTGCCAGGCTCAGAGCTCCTTCCCGAGGATGACGCTCATCTACTGGCTGGCAAACGGCTCCTTCGTGGAGGACCGGTACCCGGACGGGGCAGTGAGCAAAGGGGACGTCGTGTGAGTAAATGCCCCCAGCTCCCAGGGTGGAGAGCCCGACAGCACAGGGATAGCCTGCAGCGGGGCTGGCTCGGGGCCTGGCCCTGGCTCCAGCCCCTTCCCCCAGGAGCTCACCCCTTTGGATCCAGGGCTCTGGCAGGGACAGGCTCTGAGCAGTGGTAGTTTGGGGAGGGAGAAGCTCGGGCCAAGGACTTGGGTCCCACCGCTGGAGCTAAAGGATCAGTTCGGCAGCGTCCGGGCTCGGGGGTTGCCCGTGAAGGTGCCCAGCGGCGCTGAGCCCTGTCGTTCACAGCCAGGAGGGGGCTGCGCTGCAGCTGAGAATCAGAGCCCTGGTGCAGTGCAGTGCCCCTGGCTTCACCCCCTCGCTCCCCTGCAGCTGTTTCTGGGGTGGGGGGAGGGTGACACCTAGCGGCTGTTTAGGCCCATGACAGCTCTCCGGGGCCCTCGCTGACACCCAGTCAAGCACTCCAGCCAGCTCATCGGCCCCTGCCTCTTCCCTCACAGAAGGGAGCTCCGGGGCACCAAGGTCCTCCTGACCCGGGAGCTGCACTTCCGCTCCTTCTCCTGGAGGGACTGGAGCACCTCGTTCCTGTGCATGGTGAGGAACCCGGCCGGGCTCGAAAAGGTGCTTGTCCACTGGGACCCTGAACGGCCAGCACAGATCTCCGAGCCGCAGCAGGAGACAAGGCAGGATGTCCAGACCCCAGAGAGCACCCCCACCATGGACCGGTGAGAGCCCTTAATGGCTATGCGGAGGGGGGCATGGGCATGGGCCGACCACATTGCAAAGCCTCTGACAAGGTCACTCACCAAAGGCTCTTAAGCAAAGTAAGCGGTCATGGGAGAAGAGGGAAGGTCCCCTCACTTAGCGGGAACTGATTAAAAGATAGGAAACAAAGGGTAGGAATAAAAGGTCAGGTTTCAGAATGGAGAGAGGTCAATAGTAGTGTCCCCTAGGGGTCTCTACTGGGCCCAGTCCTATTCAACATAGTCATAAATGATCTGGAAAAAGGGGTAAACAGCAAGGTGACAAAGTTTGCAGATGACACAAAACTACTCAAGATAGTTAAGTCCCAGACAGACTGTGAAGAGCGACAAAGGGATCTCACAAAACTGGGTGACTGGGCAGCAACGTGGCCGATGAAATTCAATGTTGATAAATGCAAAGTAATGCACATTGAAAAACATAATCCCAACTATACATACAAAATGATGGGGTCTAAATGAGCTGTTACCACTCAAGAAAGAGATCTTGGAGTCATTGAGGACAGTTCTCTGAAAACACCAGCAGTCAAAATAGGGTTACCATACATCCGTATTTTCCCAGACATGTCCGGCTTTTTGGTTCTCAAATCACCGTCCGGGAGGAATTTCCAAAAAGCCAAACATGTCGGGGAAAATAGGGAGGCACGGTCAGCCTAGAGTTCCCAGCAGGAGCTGCGTGTCTGGGATGCTCGCCTGGCCCCGGCCAAACGTGTAACCCGCTTCCCCCCGCTGTGTAGGGTTACCATTCGTCCGGATTTACCCGGACATGTCCTCCTTTTTGTGCTAAAAATAGCGTCCGGGGGGAATTTGTAAAGCACTCACAATGTCCGGGATTTCCCTCTCCCCTGGCAGAGCAGAGCGAGCGGCTGGGAGGGCTGCAGGGAAGTCCCGGGCTGGACTCAGGAGCAGCTGTAGAGGAGCCGGATCCGCCCTGCATTCTGAGCCGGCAGCTCCCTTGCAGCCCAGTCCGGCAGCACTGTGCAGGGCCAGACCGGGTTTTGTTGTGCAGGGCCAGGGACCGGGTTTTGTTGTGCAGGGCCAGACCGGGTTTTGTTGTGCAGGGCCAGACCGGGTTTTGTTGTGCTGGGGAGCTCAGCCACGTGTCCGGCTCGCACAGAGCCCAACACCCTGTTCTGAGCAGCAGGGTAAGGGGGACCGGGGGCAGGAAGGTTCTGGAGGGGGCAGTCAAGAAACGGGGGGGGCTTTTTGGGGGGAGTGGAGAAAGTTTTGGGCAGTCAGGGTACAGGTAGGGGGTAGGGTCCTGGGGGGCAGTTGGGGGGGGGTCTTAGGAGGGGGCAGTTAGGGGACAAGGAACAGGGAGGCTTAGGTAGGGGGTGGGGTTCTGGAGGGCAGTTAGGAGCAGGGGTCCCAGGAGGGGGCAGTCAGGGGACAAGGAGCGGGGGGGTAGGGGGCTGGGAGTTCTGGGGGGGGCTGTCAGGGGGCAGGAGTGGGGAGAGGGATCGGAGCAGTCAGGGGACAGGGAGCAGAGGGGTTTAGATGGGTTGGGCGTTCTGGGGGGGGCTGTCAGGGGGCAGGGGTGGGGAGATGGATCGGAGCAGTCAGGGGACAGGGAGCAGAGGGGTTTAGATGGGTTGGGAGTTCTGGGGGGGGGCTGTCAGGGGGTGGGGAGTGGTTGGATGGGGCGTGGGAGTCCCAGGGGTCTGTCTGGGGGTGGGGGTGTGGATAAGGGTTGGGGCAGTCAGGGGACAAGAGGCAGGGAGGCTTAGATAGGGAGTGGAGTCCTGGGGGGCAGTTAGGGGCAGGGGTCCCAGGAGGGGGCAGTCAGGGGACAAGGAACGGGGGGAGGGTTGGGGGTTCTGGGGGGGCGGGAAGTGGGAGGGGCAGGGGCGGGGCTCCTCCCGTCCTCTTTTTTTCTTGCTGAAATATGGTAACCCTACCGCTGTGCGAGGGGGCACTACGGCTTTGATGGGCTCCGGCCGGCCAGGAAGTGATGTCATTCCTCTTCCGGCCCCACCCCAGCCAGGGGCACGGCGCTGTGGGAGCCATGCGGGCCCCCGCCTGACCCTGGGCATGGGCCCTGTTGTGGTGTTGCTCCCCTGGCCCTGGGGGTCCCGCTGCTCTGCTGGCCTGGGCTGAGTCCTGCTGCTCCGCTCAGGCTGCCCCGTGCGCTGCTGCCCCGAGCAAGGGTGACCAGATGTCCCGATTTTATAGGGACAGTCCCGATTTTGGGGTCTTTTTCTTATATAGGCTCCTATTACCCCCCCCCCCCAGCCCCTGTCCCAATTTTTCATACTTGCTGTCTGGTCACCCTACCCCGAGCTGCTCTCCCCGTGAGTACCCACCACCCTGCCCGCAGCCAGCCCTGCCACACCCCCTGCCCACAGCCCCACACCACACCCTCTGCCCTGCCTCCAGCCAGCCCCACCCCCTCATGTCCAGCCAGCTCTGC
The DNA here is from genome assembly GCF_027887155.1 of Malaclemys terrapin pileata. Classification (NCBI taxonomy): domain Eukaryota; kingdom Metazoa; phylum Chordata; order Testudines; family Emydidae; genus Malaclemys; species Malaclemys terrapin. Next base: position 345,763,205 of record NC_071505.1, on the reverse strand, counting down.
ACCCCCTGCCCTGCCTGCAGCCACCCCCACACCCCTGTCTGCAGCCCACCCCACATCCACTGGTGCCCTGCAGTTCCCAGGGTAGTAACGCTGCACACCTGCTTCAATGACAGGGGCAGGGAGCACCTGGGACCCATACATGTGAAACAGGGCTCATTTCTAGTTCAGGCCCATCTTTTTAGAAAAGAACTTTAGGTAGGATTACCATACGTCCATATTTTCCTGGACTGGTCAGGCTTTTTGGTTCTTAAATCGCCGTCCGGGAGGAATTTTTAAAAATTCCTCCCGGGAAAATACAGACGTATGGTAACCCTATTTAAATATCTAAAAACATCTGGGAGGGCAGCTGCACCAGCGAAGGTTACCCCCCCCCCCCCATGGAGTGTCCTCTTTTTTGAATGTTCAAAGATGGTAACCCTACTCAAAAACGTGATCAGAATGTTAGGAATCATCAAGAAAGGGATAGATAAGAAGACAGAAAATATCATATTGCCTCTATATAAATCCATGGTACGCCTACCCCTTGAATACTGCGTGCAGATGTGGTCGCCCCATCTCAAAAAAGATGTATTGGAATTGGAAAAAGTTCAGAAAAGGGCAACAAAATGATGAGGGGTATGGAACAGCTTCTGTAGGAGGAGAGATTAATAAGACTGGGACTTTTCAGGTTGGAAAAGAGAAGATTAAGGGAGGATATGATAGAGGTCTATAAAATCATGACAGGCATGAAGACAGTAAATCAGGAAATGTGATTTACTCCTTCTCATAACACAAGAACCAGGGGTCACCAAATGAAATAAAGGCAGCAGGTTTAAAACAAACAGAAGGAAGTATTTCTTCACACAATGCAGTGAACCTGTGGAACTCCTTGCCAGAGGATGTTGTGAAGGCCAAGACTATAACAGGGTTCAAAAAAGAACTAGATAAACTCATGGAGGACAGGTCCATCAATGGCTATTAGCCAGGATGGGCAGGGATGGTGTCTCTAGCCTCTGTTTGCCAGAAGCTGGGAATGGGCGACAGGGGTGGATCACTTGATGATTCCTTGTTCTGTTCATTCCCTCTGGGGCACCTGGCATTGGCCACTGTCGGAAGACAGGATACTGGGCTAGATGCACCTTTGGTCGGACCCAGTCTGGACATTATGTTCTTAAGGGGTTGGAGCCACCAAGGCCCAGCCCCCGCCCCACTCTCAGCTGTACAGCACTTCCCCAGAGGGAAGCACGGTGCTGCCACAGCCCCACCCCTTCTCTTCGCTGTGAGCGGGTGGAGAGCTGCTGGGTTCCACCCCAGTGACAGCTGCATGTTACTGGTGGGCAAAGCAAGGGGCTCGTTCAGAGTGCAGGGAATCAGCCTGCACCCCAAAAGCTGCTGGAGCCCGGGGGGGGGGGGGCACCATCACTCTGCAGGGCCCCTGGGCGGGAACGGCAGGCACCTGCCAGCCTGGCACTAACCGCACTTTGGCTTTCTCCAGCACCGAGAGCACGGACTGAGCGTGGGGACAACAGCGCCGGCTTGCGAGAGGCACCGATACTGGGCCTACGGCTGCCAAGGCCATGCCAGCCTCCCTCCATGGCCAACACAGCTGAGCTGCCCTCCCCTGCCCCCTCTGTTCTTCCTGTGTCTGCTTGCCGCCCGGCCGGGCCATGGCTCGGCTGCCCCGGAGGCCTAGGGCTGGATATAGCCCCAGCCCTCTGCTTGTCTGTTACATTCCCCACCCCAGACACATTACACTGGTGGGGGAGGCTCCCGGAGGACTTGCCCTCTGGACACGGGCCCAAGGCGGCGGTAACGGGGCTGGGAAAGGCCCACGTTTGCCCCCCACCCCATCCCTCTTCCACCGCTCTGGCAGGGTCACTCTCTCCCCTAGTGAAGTGGGGTGACCAAAGCCGCCCCCTGCTGCCAGCCCAGCCTACAACTGAAGGGGGCAGGGTCCCTTCGACAGCTGCCAGCAATGCCCTGCCCATTACACGTCCAGGAGGGCAGCACCTGCTTTGGGCAGGGGCTGGGAGCCCAGCAACCACGGGCCTCTTGCTGCCAGCTCTCCTCCCACTTCACACTGTTTCTATTAAATAAAAATACAACGCTCTGCGCTGGCTGGGCCAGTTTCTTGTAGCCATCTCAGCCACCGTCTTGGAGGGAGAGGCAGAGAGGGGAGCGGCCTTGTGGGTCAGGGCAGGGGGGCCAAGACGTTTGGGGGTGAAGGCTTGCAGAACAGAGGGGACAGAGCAATTGGGGGGGCAGGAAGTGCCAGAGGGGGAAGAGGAGCAGCTTGAACAGGATGGAGGGGGAAGCCAATGGTGCGAGCCAGAGGGCAGCTCTGGGAGAATGCGACGGGTGAGGGGAGGCCACAGGGAAGGGTGCAGGAGGAGGGGCTGGGGGAGATGCAGCTGGGTGAGGAGAGGGCTCCTTAACTCAGCCATTATAGAAGCAGCAGGCCTGAGACTCCGGTGAGGGACACCCGGATGGGTGCTGGTGTCTGGGTGTGATGGGGAGGGGAGACAGGCTGTGAGCTCCTGGAGTGGGGACGGGCTGGAGAGGAGGTAGGTGCGTGGGACGGTAGGAAAGGGCAAACAGGTTGCTGACATGCAGAAGCCGCTCGCTCCATGGAGGGGGTTGTGCGCCCCCCTCACCCTCGTGCCAGCAGCAGGGCTCACCCCGTGTGTGCCCAGCAGACTGCAGCCCTCTGCACGGGTGAAGCCGCCTGCAGGTTCCAGCAGGCGGCGCTGCAGCCGAGAGCAGCCAGCCGGCCGTGGTCGCTGGGTCTGGGAGACAAGCCTTCAGCTCCCGCCTGCACCGGTGGCTCTCTGGGCCTGGCCAGCCCCAGGCAGGGGCTGCTCTGGGGGCAGGAACTCACTCGAGACAAAACGAGGCCTCGGAAGCAGCCGTCAGGAGAAAAATACAGTTTATTTACAAGTAGAAAGGGTTTAAAAATGACACATTCCACTGACATCCAGACAGCCTCAGCTGAGCGCTCGGCGGGTCCCCTCCCGGCACGGCCCCCCGGAAAGCCAAGAGGATTCGAGACGTCATTACCGCGTCTGTAGAAATGAGGGAGCCCCAGCCAGGCGGGGCAGTGGGCGCAGCCTCCCAGCCAGCTCTGCCAGCGCCCCGCAGCCCCGTCCCGCCACCCGGCACTGACCCAGCCCAGCCGCTCCTCTCAGCTGCCAGAGACTTTGCAGGCCTCAGAAGAGCAACTTTCAACCATGATAAACCGTGGGGGGGCGGGGGGGCTAACACAGCTGCTGAGGCCCAGCCCATTGTAACCTGGGCTCCAGGAAGCAAGTCCCGGTTCGTTAGCTCAGGGGGACTGAGCGCAAGGTGAGGTGGGGGCTCCACAAGGGGATACAGCAGAGCTCGCCCTGGGAGCCGAGTCTAAAACCCTGCCCTGCCTTGCAATGGACACGGGGCGTGGGCCATCCAGCTCTGCGGGGGTCAGACGCCCACTCCCCGGGCTGCACACGCCCAGCTCCCCTGGCAGCCCCCACCACGCCAGCTGGCCTTGGCTGTGGGACCCCTCCTAGCCCAGCGGCGCTAAGCCTGGGCTGGGGCAGAGCCCACCTACGCAACAGCCCGGCCCTGGCCTGTTTCCCACCTCGCAGGGCAGCCCCAGCTGGCTACAATACAACCCAAAACAACACAGCTGAGGGGGAGGGGACGCTGTCTGCTGGACCCCCACCCCGTCTGTACAGTGGAGGAAGCACCTCCACCCCCACCTGCCCTGGGCCAGGGACCCCGGCTGCCCTCCCTATGCCCAGTGCAGGGCCTACAAGAAGCTGATCAGTGCCCCACGGACGGGTGTGATCAGAATGATACGGAGGAATTCCCCTGGCCATAATCCTTGTGCCCAAACCCCATAGGAAACACGCCGCTAGTGCCACACGGTTGCAGTCCCCACTTCCCTGCCCCGGCCGGATGCTAGTGTTTGAGGAAGGCAGCCCCCTGCAGGGAACAACCCAAACTAGAGTTACATGCAAGAGAGACCCCGTAAGAACCCTCACTCCCCACTAAGCCAATTAAGAGCCAATGGTGCCTCCCGTCCCCAGAGTCCGAGCTACGCACATCCCCAGGCGGGTCAGCGACCCACTCCGAGCGGTTCCTTTGGTGTTCTCCATGGGGAGAAGTGAGAGCCCATGGGCTGCGTGAGGTACCTCTGTGCTCTGCGGGGGGCTGGCTAAGCTGGAGGGGAAGGGGAGCCCGGGGAGCCCAGCCGTGGGGGGAAGGGGGCACGTCAGGAGTTCGGGAAGGGGGAACATGGCTGCTGAACCCCCCAGCTGGCCTACAGCAGGAGATAGCCCACGGCCACACCTCAAAGGGTGGGGTCCTTTCCTGCAGGCTCTGCTCAGGGCTCACTGGGGAGCTCTCCCCTCTCTCCAGGATCCCCCTTCCACCTCCCCAGCCAGCTCACCACCCGCAGGGAAGCGCCCAGGTTTTCCTGCCCCAGCTCCGAAGAGCTCCTCCGTTGGCAGCGTGCCCAGCGAGCAGACTCAGTCCCTGGAAGTCCTCCCCAAGCACTCGGGTACCAGCTGCGCTGCCCAGCTCTGCCCTGGGACCGGGGTCTTACGGGAACACACCGATGGCTTCAGAGCAGGGAGGGAGAGAAAGGGCAAAAGCTTGATCCAAAGTGGCGGATGGAGCAGCTCATAGCAGGATGGCGCTGTCGGGATAGCTTCGCCCCCGGCAGACCCAGCACAGAGCGGGGCTCGGCCAGGAGAGTTAGAATTTCATGTTCTTGGGTGACTTGCGGCTGGCCTGCAGGGAACAGACAATCTCGTTAGTCTCAGCACTGGGGGGCCCCTCAAGAGCGACTGCAGGTCAGTGGGTGTGCCAGGCCTTCGGGGGGGGGGGGGCAGCTGAAGGACAGAGGGTTAAAGGGTAAGGCAGCCAGAGACCTGGGCACGGATGTTCACCAACCAAAGTCTCCCCTGCCAGGCGGACGCAGGATAAAGGGAAAACCAGGAGAGGCCAGTTCCCCTCGCTCCAGGCAGAGGGATCCATGCACAGGCCACCCCAGGGCCCGCAGCCACCAGCCGTGGACTGGCTTCGGTGCAGGGGCAGGCTGGGAAGCAGAGGTCCCGTCCCCCCCAGGTGGGGTCAGCAGCAGGGGAGGGAGTTACCAGCTGGTCCATGGGCTGAGTCCATCTTTAAGCCAGTGTCACCACAGCCCACAGTGAGAGCCCGGCAAGGGAGGGACCGGCCACCTGGCTGCTCGTACGTGACAAGGGCAGGCCCCCCACACTATCAGCCAGAGACTAGTGCATTCGGGGGGGGAAGGAGGGGTGACCCCTGGGTCCCCTAGAGACAGTGCTGCCCACACTGCTCGCAATCAGCAGCCCGGCCCCTCACTGAACCTCTAGCCTGGCGGGCGGCTCAGGCAGCCGGGGAGTCCTGCAACGCTCAGGGAAACGGGGCTTTGCTGCCTCGCCACGGGACCAGCCGCGAAGGTCTGTGAAAGGTCCCACCCCAAACAGCCAGCTCCTGGCAGTGTGTGTTAACCCAGCCCTGCACCGCGCGAGGCCGTGCCTCCTGGTCTGTGACGGGAAAGCCAAGACACCGTCGCTCCCCAGTCAGTGTCCAGGCACGGACCGTTCAGCCCCCCGGCCTGCAGCGCTTGGCTTTGGAGCGCTGTGCCCAGCAGGGGGTGCTCTGACACCGCTCCAGCTGCGTCCCGCCAGCAGCTGCACATCAATTAACTCCCATGGGAGCGGGGGGCGTGCAGGGCTCTGGGCAGTGCCAGCCGGGCTCAGTACAGGGGTACCCGGGGGACGTGCTCTGGCTTGGGATCTGCAGGAGATCAGGCTAGACCGAACGGCTCCTGGCCAGGAACAACGGACGGCCTACAGGGACCGCCAGCCCAAGGCGGGGGGTGGGGAGACTCCCTGCTCCATACCTTGCCCTTCCCCTTGGGCGACTTGGCCGTGGCTATCCTGGGGGACCGCCGAGCGCTGCCACGGGGCGAGGTTTTGGGCGTCGTTTTCCGGTTGGTGCCCCGGCGCAGGAGGCTGCTGCCCAGCTTCTTGGGGGTGTTCAGGATGCTGAAGGCCATGGACTGGCGCCGGTCGGGCTGCGGGGAGAGAGAGAGAGAGCCGGGCAGTGGAGGGCTGGGGCTTTGCACATGGCACGGCAGGGCCCCACCGGCCTGGAGAGTCACTTCGCTCCCAGCAAGCCGTGGAAGGGACGGACGCTCTAGCTGCTGGCCGGAGTCCGGAGCAGGGCATGGTGCGGCGGCCCATCCCCCCTCAGCTGGGAGGACGCCCTCGATCCTGACCCCGAACCCCCCTTGCTAACCAGCCATGTCCCCGGGCCTCAAGCCATGTCAGCTCCGGGGGCACGGAAGAGTTGCTCACCTGCTTGCCAGTCGCTTGGGGCTCGCCCTTCCTGCCGCCACGCTTGCGCTCCTCGTTCCGCTCTCTGGGCGTCTGGGGCCGTGGGAAGCAGCTGGTTGGCTTCTTGGACTGGAGGGAGAGAGTCAGAGCTGGGACCTTGGCTGGCTGTTCCCCAGCCCAGCAGCGGCAGAGGAGAGCGCGCATTATTGCAGCGGGGACGTGCATCCGGGCCAGGAGGAGACGCTGCACGTGCCCCATCCTCCAGGGGGAGCCGACCGCACCAGAGACGACTGGAGGAAGGAGGAGGGTTCTGCAGCGCTGCTGGAGTGCAGACAGCAGGCCCAGGGCTTGGGAATCCCCCAGCTGGTATTTGTATTCCCTGCTAGAGATCTCTCCATCTGCTGCCTGCCCAGGAAGAGCATTCCCACCCCAGGCAGCCACACGCCTCACACCCCGGTCCCTCCGCACTTTGGGGGCTGTTTAAATGGGTGTGTGCGAAAGGAGAGCTCCCCTCGCTTGGGCCTGCTCGGAGCAGGAGCTAGCAGCCACTCTGACCCCGGCAGGAGCTGTTACGCTGTGGGGCATCAGCAGGAGTGCCCTCCGTGCTGCCAGCTACGCAGCCCTGACCCCCAGGACCCGAACCCCCCCACAGCGAGCCCATCGCAGCCTCACCCCTTCCTGCGCTGCGTGCTCATGAAAGTCAACGGACCAGCACTAGCCCCTTGGCTCACTCATACAGCGAGCGGGGCAGGGCTCAGCTGGGCACTCACCTCCGGGGTGTCTGGGCCCTGGTGAGATTCGTCTGAACTGCGCTTCCTCTGCTGCCGCGTGGCGATGCCTCCTGCCCAGCCGGTGCTGAGGGTGCTGCGACGGGCGGCTGCGCTCTCGATCTGCGAGGGCTGCATGCTGGCCCGGCGCAGCGTCTCCTTCGGGTCGCCCGTCTTCATCTCCTCGTCCGTGATGACGGTCAGGGACTGGGAGGGCTGGGGAAACGCAGGCACAGACAGGAGACTGGTGACGCGCTGCCTGCCGCAAACACGTTCTCACGCACCTCAGTCTCAGACTAAGGCCAGAAGGGACCAGCGTGATCATCTAGTCTGACCTCCTGCACATCGCAGGCCACAGAACCTCGCCCACCCGCTCCCGTAATAGACCCGAACCTCTGGCTGAGTTACTGACGTCCTCAGATCTTGATTTAAAGACACCCGGGAAAAAATTCTCTGTAGTAACTCAGAGCCCTCCCCATCTAATGCCCCATCCCTGGCCACTGGGAATTTTTACTACTAGCTGTCACGGGGGGCCACATGCCACTGTAGGCAGGCAGCCCCTCCGTAAACTTATCAAGCTCAGTCTTCAAGCCCGTTAGGTTTTTGTTTTTTGCCCCCCACTGCTCCCCTTGCAAGGCTGTTTCAGAACTTCACTCCTCTGATGGTTAGAAACCATCTAATTCCGAGTCTCAACTTGTTGATGACCAGTTTCTATCTGTTTGTTCTTGTGTCCACATTGGAGCTTCACTTAAATAACTTCCATCCCTCCCTCCCTGGTGTTTATCCCTCTGATGTATTTATAGAGAGCGATCATAGCCCCCCTCAGCCTTCCTTAAACAAGTCAACAGTTGAACAACAAGCCAAGCTCCTTGAGTCTCCCCTCGGAAGGCAGGTTTTCCATTCCTCGGATCATCCTAGTAGCCCTTCTCTGCACCTGTTCCAGTTTGAATTTATCCTTCTTAAACACGGGAGACCAGAACTGCACCCGGTATCCAGATGAGGTCTCACCAGTGCCTTGAACAACAGCAATAACACTTCCCTGTCGCTACTGAAAATAGCTTGCCTGATGCGTCCTAGGACTGCATTAGCCTTGTTCGCAGCCACATCACATTGGTGGCTCATAGTCATCCTGTGATCGGCCTATCCACCCACGTCTTTCTCCTCCTCGGTCACTTCCAACTGAAACGTCTCCAGCTTACAGTAGTAAAACTTCTTGTTGTTAGTCCCTCAGTGCATGACCTTGCACTTTGCACTATTCACTTTCATTACTCCAGTTTTCAAGGTTGTCCAGATCTTATACAACACTCCTGTTCTCCTCCGTACCGGTCATACCTCCCACCTTTGTGCCATCTGCACATTTTATTAGCACACTCCAACATCTGTGTCGAGGTCATGAATGAAAAGCCTAAATAAGATCAGTCCCAAGACTGATCCCTGCAGAACTCTGCCAATAATCTCCCTCCAGCCTGACAGTTCACCTTTCAGAATGACCCCTGGTGGTCTCCCCTTTAACCAGTTCTGTACCCACCTTTAAATTCTCATATTAATCCCCATCTTCTCCAATATAACTAATAATTTAATTTCCCATGTGGAACTGTATCCAATGCCTTGCTGACACCCAGGTAGCTAGGAAATGCAGTAGATCCATTGTCTAAAAAAATCAGTTCTCTTCTCAGAGAGATCTGGTTGGTCTGGCACAATCTTCCTTTTTTAAAACCATGTTGTATTTTTATCCCAATTACCGTTTACCTCTATGTCCCTAGCTACTTTCTCGTTTACGATTTGTTCCAAGACCTTGCATACAATTGATGTCAAACTAACGGGCCTGTAGTTACTTGGATCCCTTCCTCCCCCCCCCCCCCGACCTGCTTTATAAAAATAGGTACCATATTAGCAATTCTCCAGTCATTGGGTAGTACCCCGAGTTTACAGAGTCACTAAAAATCCTTGCTATTGGGCTTGCAATGTCACGTGCCAGTTCCTTTGACATTCTCGGGTGGAGATTACCTGGGCCCCTGATTTGGTCCCATTAAAATGAGTTTGACTTTCACCTCGGATGTGGTAATTTCTACTTCCATATGCTCGTTTCCATTAGCCGCCCTGCTGCTACCCCTACGCTCCTCATTAAAAACTGAGGCACGGTATTCATTTAGGTGTTGGGCCAGGCCTAGATTATCTTTAGTCTCCATCCCAGCCGCAACTGCCCGAGTCAGATCCAGTTAGCAGGTGCTCAGACTGCTGATAAATCCAGCACTGAAGCGACAGGCTCACAGGTAAATACAGGTCTGAGAGCCAGAGCTCGGCTACCTGCTCCGACGCTCACCCAACATCTCGGGCAAGTCACGTCGCAGCTCCTGCCTCTTGTCACATCTCGTAAAGTCTGGGAGCCTGTTGCCCTGGTATCAGCGCACTAGTCGTTAATGGATTTCTCCATCCTCGCTACATCATATCACCCCGTTACAGACGTGGAACCGTGGCACGGACGGTGACAGTTAGTTGCAGAGTTCGGAATAGAACCCAGGGTGCAGCCCCAACCAGCGGGTCTCACTGCCAGCGGGCTAACAGCTACCTACCCCCAGAGCGGGGGGAGAGGGTGGACTGGTCAGCACTCCACAGGGCCCCTGAGAGGAGAGGCGAAGGGCACTGAACTGACGCGATCTGGAAGAACATGGCTGCAGGCCACAAGCACCAGCCAGGGGAAGCAACTGAACAAAGGAAGGGAGCTTGTGCCAACGGTTGAGGCTAAGAAAGGAAGTGCTAAGCACGGGTGGCAGTAGGGCGTGGTGGGTCCCTTCCCTCCTGCAGATTTCTGCTACTTCTCATGGGCCTCCAACCTCCCCGGCCCACCCACTGCTTCGTTCAAGACACTGCCATGGGGGACCTACCAGGAAAGTCTCTTCACAGACCGCTGGCAGGCCACAGACTGCTGAGTGCCCACCAGCGGGGGGCACATGCTGACTGCAGCGGGAGGGTAGCTGGGTGAGCCAGGTGGTCTGGCCTGGCCCTGGAGTGGAGGGATCTTCGGGCAGGTAAGTCAGTGGTTTGTTTCTCTGGCGGAGGATTTGCCATCTCCTCTCCAGCTCTTACCCTAGACTCCAGGGGGTAGCAGGTCTTCATGTGGGGAGGACACACCCGGTTGCGCTGCTGCAGCTCGGCAATGCGGTTCCAATCGTCCAGCGGATCCGGCTCATCCTGACAGGTGCCCAGATAGAAGCTGCTGCGGCCTAAAGACCAGGGCAGGGGGCAGAGGTGGGAGCACTAGTGAGTCTGAGCTGAAAGACCCACTGGGAGACCCCACTGGGGCCACACTAACGTCGCAGCCGGGGGGGGCGCCTTCGCACACAGACTACAGGGCGAGCTTCCCGCTCCCAGCTCTGCTGGTCTACCCTGATCCTGCCCCGCAGCCCTGGCCCCCGCACAGCCTCTGCACCCTACTGCTCACCTGCTGCACCCGCAGCCCAGACTAGACTCCCCTCGGCGGAGGCTCAAATGGATAAACATGCTCCGGAGGCGAGAAAGAGGCTGCCTGCCTCATTCACTGCACTGCCCCCGCCCCCTGCCCCCCAGGCCATGAACTTACTGAGGCTGGAACTGCTGCCCGCCTGAGAGCGCCTCAAGGAGCTGCGGGTGGCAGGCCGGTAGCCGGGTAGATTAAGCAGTGCAGGGTTGCCCGGGGTCTCCTCGGGAGAGGCAGCTCCCAGCCCAGCGAGGGATTCCTGAGAGCGGCAGCTGGCGACGGAGCGGGTGGAGGCGGCCGAGCGCAGCCTGCTCCTGGCGGGGTTCTGTGCAGGGGCGTTCTGGTGGGCCTGGGCCGACTGCACGCTGTAGAAGGACGCGTTGGCGCTGTCTGGTTCCTCTGCCTCGGCCTGTTTCTGACGTGTTAGAACACAAGGAGGATCAGCCACCTCGAGCCCTCCCCAGAAGCAGAGCCCCCTCAACGTGGGTGGGTGGGCGGGCAAAGCTCGGGACAGCCTGCACCAGCCCCCCAGCAATGGCCTGCTATGGACCCAGCTGCCTCCCCTGCCACTGGTGGGCACGGGAGAGATCGGGGGTGTGTGTGTGTGGGGGGGGAGGGACACAAGGGGGGACAGACAAACCACTCCATCCCCGCCACTCACTACAAGAGGGGGCTCCCCACTCAGACGGCTCCTCTGCGGCTGTCCACGGGGCCATGACTCAAGAGCCCCCCCTCTGCAATGAGGCCAAGAGCAGCTCAGGGCTGGACTCGGCCAAGCCTGGTGGGATGAGGGCCCGACACCTGGGTTGGCCTCTGGAGCGGAGAGGTCTGAGGAGCTCCCATGCTAACACGCCACGGGCCTCCTGCCTCTGGTGTTGCTAGCTGGAAGAGCGGAGGGTGTGATGAAGCAGAAGCATCTTCAGATGCACCTGTCCCCAGCGCAGCCCTGATCCCTTGCTCTACTGGGCTCGGAGGTCCCTGCCCCCCTCCCCTCGCCAAGGACCCGGGGTTACTTTCGTCATGGTGATGTTGATGATTTGCGTGGTGCGCCGGCGAGCCGAACGGGTCTTGCAGCCCGAGTCGATGGACAGGTCGCCCAGGGAGCCAATGCTGCTCTCCAGTTTGGACTGCGTGCGGGTGGGGATGGGGGTAAAATAGAGGCTCTCCAGAGACTCAACTTTACGAGGCAGCCGTTGGGATGTGAGCGATTCCACGCTGCCCGGCATGGCCGAGGTTTCCGACTGGGATCGGCCAGGCTTCCTGCTGAGACGGGGCAAAGGCGAATGCAGCGCGTCACGGTGCCCTGTCCGCTCCAGACGGCTCAGAGCACAAGCTAGGCACGGACACCTGACCTGCATTTACCAGGCTGGCCGAGAAATGCCGGCCCCAGGATCGAACTTGCAGAGCTGGGCAGGAAGGGTCCCAGCTGAAGGATATCGCCTCTAACTCCCTCCCCCATTGGAGGCCCTGGGAACTTCGGAGCCTGGGCCCAGCTGCTCTAGGCTGCCCCGGGGTGGGGGAAGAGGTACCTGGTGGAGTTGAGCGGCAGCATCTCATCACCGCTCAGGTCCAGGCTGTCTGTGCTGACGTCAGCTGGGTTCTGACGGAAGGTCTTCCGGCTCTTCAGCGTATCCGTAGCCACCTGGAACTTGCCAAGCTCCCGTAACTGGCGATCGGCAAACTCCACCTGGCGGGGAGGAATGGCACGGTGAGGCAGGCTGCACCGCCCGGGTGAAGCTGGGGGACCAAGGGCCGGCCAAGAGTCGGACTGGACACGCAGCACACGTGCAACAGAAACCCACTTCTGCTCCAGGAACGGACTCTGGAGAGGTGGCAAGAAACCCTGGGGAACACAGCCTGACTCAAGGGGGATTTGTCAAAAGCAACGGGCTGGGGCTCAAAGGGGCTGGGTTCCCTTTCCAGCTTGGGGTGACCTCGGGGAAATCACTTCCCCCCTGTAGCTCAGTTCCTCCCCCAAGTCTTCTCCCTCTCAGTCATGAGGCCTAATTCACTAGTTTGTGAAGTACTTTGAGCTCCAGCTGACGGGCTGGAAGGTTACTGCATTACGGTCTCCGGCTGCGTGCGCAGGTTCTTGTGTGACTGCCGTGCCCTGCCTTGTGCAGCGGTAGGTCCACCGCTAACAGCCCTTTTTGCTGTCCCTTCCCCCCACCCTCAGCAACATTAGCTGGGCCAGCTGATCACTCCCGGGCGATGGCTGCAATAGCTCTGCCGCAGAGAGGATCTCCAGCGGAGGGAGGAGTTGGTGAAGACCGTAGGCAGTTGCTGCTTGAGAAGCGGGGTGAAGATGGAGGCCGGACAGCCGCAGTACCCCAACAAAACACTCCATCACCGTTAAAACCCCGGCTCTCTGCTGAGCCAACGCCTGGGGTAACCAGCACGTTTGCTTCTCGGCTCATCCTGTAGGGTAGCACGAAGCACCATGCACCACTCTCCCCACCAGTGATGGATGGGCTCCAGAGCCTAAGCCGGGGTGCTTGTAAGGGTGGACTGAAGGGAGCCAGATCTCTGACACCGCCCCCCCCCCGACTCCCCGCAAGGTGCAGCATCCCCGTACCTGCGCCTCCAGGCTGCGGACCTGGCTGGTCAGGTTCCTGCAGCTGAGCTCCGACTCCTTGGCCTGCAGGATGGATTGCTGCAGCTCCTTGGCCAGCCGCTCCGACTCAGCCTTGAGGTCATTGTTCTCCTTCTGCAGCTGCTCCATCCCCTTCAGCTTCTCCGCCAGGTCTTGGTTCTGCTGCTTCTTCGCCTCATAGAAAGTTTTTGCCTTCTCCACCTGGCAGGACAGGAGACAGTCAAGCCACCGCCGCCTTCCAGCGTCCACGGGAAACAATGATGGGCCCCTGCCGAGGGAGCCAGCTATGCATACCTGCCCTTTATAGTGCTCTGCAGCCTTCTCCTTCTGGGCCAGCTGCTCCTGCAGCTCCGAGATCTTCACCTGCTGGCGATCGGCCTCTGCCTGGAGCTCCCCTTCCCGCACCTGCCGAGCCCGAGGGAGATGGGAAGAGCAAGAATTGAATGGAGCCCAAGTGCTTCTAAGTCACCCCAGGCTCCACCTGCATCACGGACACAGCTCTTTGGCCATGCTTCCGAAGGGGGGTGGCCGCTGATTGCTGAGGAGGACACCGAGGGACTTGGTGCACCAGCAGCACAATCCAAAGTCCCAGATCGGCATTTGCGCACCTGCAGAGAGGGCCGACAGCAGATGCAGCCCATTGGCCCTCACGTTCCTCCCCTCGGAAGACTGGCTGCCATGGCAGGGAAGTTTTACAGGGCAGATGTGGCCGAAACGAGGCTCCTGCAGCTCTCCCGTGCATCTAACCTCATCTCACCGAACACAGGTCCCCTGTATTCCACCTGCAGCGGAGGGGCCCTCTGGTCAGCTGGACGGCACACTGCAGGCGTTGTACTCGAGCGGTCTGTGGTCACCCCCTCTATTATACACAAGCTCAGCGCAGCCCTTGGGGGTCCCAGCAAGCCCCCTATGTGGCCTTGAGTTGGGCAGGTTGGTCCCCAAGATTAAACACTGCCCTGGCCATGCAGTCCTCCTCCCACCTCCGCCACGGTACCTTCGCTTTCTCCTGCTGGGATCGGGTGGCTTTTTCGTTCTGGGTCAGCTTTTTATGCAGCTCCTCCACCTAGCAGGGAACAGGAGAGTAGTTACACCAGCCGCTTGGAGCCTTCCCTCTAAAGGCAGCACCACCCCTTCGGATGCCCAGGATTCCCCTCCTTGCCACAGTGCGCCAATGCACTTCCCGCAAGCCCACGGACTGTAGGGCCTCCAGACAGCTGAGCCTTAATGCCCGGGGAAAGCAGGTGCCAAGTCACCTAGCAATGGAAACCCTCATTGCGTGAGCTTGGAGGAGCCCTAGGGTCCTGCTAGATCTCGAAAGGGGAGGAAAGCAGAGGGCGTGGCTAGTGCCATTGCTTCGATTCCTTAGTCCTGACCTCCCCGATCGCCTGTCACAGAACAGCTCCAGGGATTAACCAGCGTTGCGAGACCTGGTCAGCACCGGCCATCGTGTGGACATATTCCTTCAACGAATCCCCCCTGGAGGAATGTTTCAGGGGCATCCCAGGCCCCAGGCCCTTTACAGATGCGCATTCCCACCCTTTCGCCAGCAGAGGCAGTATAGCCATCCTCAGAACCCAGCGCAGACACTCCTCACAGCCAGGCCAAAGCAACCCCGGGATTGGTTAGTGGCTTCTCCAAGCAGACAGCTCACAACTGGCTTAAGTTAGTCTGCCACGGAAGAAGGGTTTGCTTGACGCAGGCAGGAGAGCAGCTACATGCTAGAAGCAAACAAGGTCTCTTAAGCCAAGACAATTAGGGGCACGAGAAACCCGAGCAAGGAATTAAGGCATTAGATGCAAGAAAAAACAAGCAATGCCCCCCTCCCCGCAGCTCTAAGCTCCAGCGCTTGTCTCCGTTGCCAACTGTTTGCCGTCCAAGCACCAACAGGAGGGGAGGATGCAAGGCCATTTTAACCACCGGAACAATTGACTAAAGGTCGTGGTGGAGTCTCCATCACGGACCATTTTAAAATCAAGATCAACCCTTGAACGTTTTGCTGAGAGACCTGCTCTAGGAATTATTGTGGGGCAGGTCTCTGGCCTGGGTTCTACAGACTGGGTGATCACAGTCATCCCTTCTGGCCTTGGAATCCAAGAGTCCTCCTCCTTGCATTTGTCTTGAACCCAAATCAATGGGGCTTTTTTGGGTGTCTTGTGGATGATCACCCGCACAGGTACGAGCCACGTGGGGATGTTCTCCGAGGTGCTGGTTTTGGAGGAAAGCTGTATCTGGTTTGCACGGCACCGGGCTGAGAGATCCCAAGTCAAGAAGGGGCTGAAGAGGCTCAGGCTTGGCATCAACGTGAAGGTAACTTGCATGACCCCAACAGAGGGAGCCCAGCATCGGCAGCTGTTAACATCTGTAGATCAGTTTGGATACTGGGCCACCGCATTCTACAAGCAGCCGCCCTCTGGGACGCGTAGGGTTGGTTCTCCCAGCCTGCAGCTTCTTAGCAGGGGCGGGTGCGTGGCCCAGTAACAAGGTGGGCCAGAGCACTCCAGAGGATAAGGGGCAAGGATCCAGCCCCAGCCCCGTCTCCCAGCAGCCAGAGACCCTCCTCTATGAAACAGACGCCTAGTGGCCATGCAGTCCCTTTGCATGCAGCGTATAAGCACCCAAGCAAGGTACACAGGGCTGGTGGTGCAATTCTACCCGGAAAAGGGACCAAGATGGCACCATGGGAGGGGTTTCATGTTTGTCTTCCCATATTCTTTCCTACATGCCACGCTGCAACCCGCCCTGCTCACACATCAGCACCAGGTCATAGCCCGCCCCAAGTTACACCTCTGCCCTCACTGGGCCTAGAGCTTAGTACCAGCTCTGGGGTGGTGCACCAGCAACTCTGACGCTGCACACAGAGCAGGCAGGGGCATTTGTAGTCACTTTTCAGAGCCGATCTGTGCTAAGGCCTCATGCGGGAGATGCTCTCTGAGAGCCCCACCTCCAGCCAGCGCCTGACTGAGCAGTTTGGATTCACTTGAGGTGTAGGATCCGCATCTCGGCCTCACTGCTTGGGAGAGCAGAAAGGGGTGGGAGCACCGTGGAGCCGATACCCAGCCGGCCAGAGCAGGACACAGAGTCCCCGCACTCCTTAGAGGGTTGCTGGGGGTGGAGAATACCAGGCAGATGCCTGGCTGCTCGGTTCAGATCACAGTGCAGCGCGTGGCTGTTACCGTGGCGGGGAAGGGAAGAGGAGGGAACGAAAGACACGCTGACCTGTGCACAGTGCGGTTCCGTGCAGCGTTTTAGGCTGTTACATGGGTAGGTTTTGGGGAGAGATTTCACGGCCTGGGTCCTCCCCCCACAGGGGTGAATGCGCAGCTCCGGGGAGGGCAGCCCGGTGGAGCAAACCAGCGTTCGCGGCTCGTTCTCCGGGAAGGCCCAGCGTCCCCACTGCAAACAGTTAACAGGAGACGGCAGCGGTGGTGGGAAGCGGCAGCAGCTAGAATCATGCACTGTCACCGTTTAAGCAGCCGGCACTTCGCATGCGTTACCTGCTTAGCTTGTTCTTTCCGAAATACCTCTAGCTGCTCCACCTGTACAACGGGGCGAGCAACGAAGGCACAAGTGAACACACCACACACACCAGAAACAGACCGCCTACGACCAAGACCATCCCTGCTAAACCTCTACAAGGGGGATCTCCAGCGGGATTTACACTGCGCCCATCTCCTTGGTATCTGGGTGCTACGGCAAAGGGATGGTTGGTCTCTAGAGCTCAAGAGGGGTGCCAGTCTGTTCTCTCTCCAGATCCCAACCAGTCTGTGTTGTGCAGAAGGTCAGCCTAGCTTAACCCAGGGGCCCTGCTGGCCCTACGAATCAGATTGAGGGGACCAGCCTCTCTGCTTTGCTGTGCCAATGGCCCCATCCCTCTGAAATCACATCCATGTGCGACTGGCTCAGCGGGAACTTAACCAGTGCTTCGAGCAATTGCACAGCAGAGCTGACCAGCAGCAGGGACAGATTAACTCTCGGGAGCAGAGATGCTGCTTTCCAGGCCAGCGTCACCGGCCAAGCTAGTGGAATCAGCCGACCAGCTCGACCACCTCTCAAAGGACTTGCCCAGGAGGCTTCAGTGGGCTGTTTGTGGGGGCCGGCAAGGCTTAGGGGCACCGTTCGCTGCAGGTCTGGAGAAACTTGTTTCCCTTCTCCACTCCCAACTGGCCACCCTGACACCCTCGGGGAGCACTTAGCTGGGGGGGGGGGGGAGACGAGGGTACAGTTGGCCTTTAACAGCAGACCCCAAAGCTCTCTGACAGAGTCCTACCCAGGGCAGCTTCACGTCCAAACCGCTGGAGTCCTAGTAGGCGAGTCAGGACTTGCCCTTCCCTTCTCGGTCACTAGCCTTCTCCCTTCCTGCCTTCGGCCCGGGCAAGCCCAAGCCGAGCAGAACGCGGAGCGGGGGCCCTACCTGAGTTGTCAGCTTCTGCCTCTCCTCCTGGAACTTTTGCCTCTCCTCGAGGACCCTGACTTTGGCGTTCTCGTACTTGTTGGCCATGGCCTCCAGCTTCTTCACAGCGTCTTCAGCCTCTCGCTGGCTCCCAGCCACCAGTTTCTCAGACTGCGCCTTGAGGGCCTCCATCTCCTGGCAGTGCTGCTCCTTCATCTGGCTGAGCTCGGCATCCAACGTCCGCCGCCCTTGGCTGGACTTCTCACTGAGCACTTGGTGCTCCTCCATCAGCTGGGCGTTGGCCCGCTGGAGCACGGCGAGCCGCTCTGCGTAGCTGGCGTTCTCCCCCTGCAGCCGCTGCACGGCGCGGTCTTGTTCGGAGAGCCTCTCCTTGAGGGAGGTGCGATCTGCCAGCTCCCCCTTGGCTCTGGCCAGCTCTGCCTGCAGAGCACCGGCTGCTTTCTGCCTCTGCTCCAGCTCTTCGCGGTGTTTGCTTTCCAGGGAGGACTGCTCAGCCTGCTGCTGCTGGTAGAGGCGTTTCACTGGCATCAGCTCCCCGACCAAGGCTTGGGCATTCGTGAGCTCTAGCTGCAGAGAGGACAAGAGCTGTTCCTTCTGGAAGCACTTCTCCTGCCAGGCCTTCACCTCTTGGCGGAGCTCCTCCTGGCATTCGCCTTGGGAGCTCAGTTGCCTCTTCAGGGCCTCTATGGACAGCCTCTGCTTCTCAGTCTCCTCCTCGTAGGCCTGAACTTCGGCCTTCATCCGAGCGCATCTCTCTGCGGCTCGAGAAGCAGCAGTGGCCGTCTCAGTCTGGAGCACCCGCAGCCTCTCCTCCAGCTTCTTGCTCTTCTCCGACTCCGCCATGATCAGGCGCTTCAACTCCTTGCTCTCTCCCTCCTTCTCCAAGACCTGCAGGTGGAGGATGGACACCTCCTGCTCCAGGCTGCTAATCAGGCTGTTTTTCCTCTCCACTTCCTGACAGCACTGGGAAATTTGTTCCTTCCAGCTGTCTTCCGACGTGCCCTTCTCTTGAACCGAAGAGCGTAGAGACGCCAGCTCCTTCTCTGCTGCGGCGATGGAGTCTTTACTCTGGGCCAGCTCTTTCCCCTTATCCAAGAGCTCTTTCTTCAGCATCTCTAGGGTGCCGTCTTGCCCAGCCTGTGCTGACCTAGAGGCTTCCAGGAGTTTCTCCAGCTCCAACACCTTCTGCTTCTGCTGCGTAACCTCTCCCCTCAGGGCCTCCAGCTGGGCTTCCTGATGCTCCGAAGTGGCTGCTTTAGTTTGAGCTGCTGCTTTCTCTAGGCTGGCAATGGTGTCTCGCTGCTCCCTGCACTTCTGCTCCAGTTTCTCCACTTCAGAGTGGAGCATCTCGCTCTCCTTCAGCTTCTCCTGGTAGAGGTCTTGGCTGGAGCTGGATTCCTGCTCCGTGTGTCGGATCTTCTCCTCCAAGCTTTTGAGAGACACCTCCTTGGAGTACACAATGGACTTGATGCTGTCAATCTCGGCTTCTCGGGTCCTGGCAACCTCTAGGAAGCCCTGCAGCTCATTTTCCATCTTGGCCGCCCGCTCCTTCAGTGCCTCCACGGAGGCAAGCTCCCCTTTCAACTTGACAACAGTCTTCTGCAGGTCTCTCAGCTCCTCGTTACGGGAGACGTTTTTCAGACGGAGCTCGTCCAGCTCCCCTTCCTTCTCCTCGATCAGTTCCAGGGACCTGGCCAGCTCCTGCTGGTGAGCAGAACGCTCGGCTCTTTGCTCATTGATGGAGTTCTGCAGCTGGACTTCCAGCTCTGCCTTGCTGGCTTTCTCTGCTGTGAGGTCTGCCTTGGCTTGCTCCATCTCCCCTGTCAGATGCTTCATCTCCGTGTCTCGAAGAGCGAGCGCCTGTTTCTGCTTCTGCAGCATTTCTTCCAGCCTAGCGCTCAGCAGCTTAACCTCACCAGAGAGTTTCTCCGCTTCTAGTTCTCTCTCCTTCAGAACCAGCGCTGCTCTGGAGAGGTCAGACTCCGTAGCTGTCAGCTCCTCACGCTTCTGTTCCTCAAGACGCTTCACCGTCGCTTCAAGCTCTGTCGTCCTGAGCCTTTCATCGGACAACTCCTTGGTGACAACCTTGAGTGCCTCAGCTGCCTTCTGTGCATCCATCTCCAGCCGAGCTATGCGCTGAGCTGCTTCCTGCTGGGACGCCGCTGTCTTCTCCTGCAGAGAGGCGAGATCGTCCCTGAGTTTTAGCGCCACGCTCTCCTTCTCCTTGACCTGTGCGACGGCGCTGGCAAGGTCAGTCTGAAGCAGTGCCAGCCTCTCTTCTTGCTCTGTGGTCAGGCGCTTCATCTGCGCCTCCAGCTCCGCCACTTTGCCCTGCTCCGCCTGGAGCTGCTGGCAGGCCTGTTTGTGGTCTCCACTCAGAGCTTTTATTGCCTCTTCCAGCCTCTCACGCTCTCCTTCACCCCCTTTAGCGGCCGAAGACATCTCTGCCAGCTGGCGTTGCAGCCTCTCTGACTTTGCCCTGTATTCGTCTCCCAGCTGCTGCACCTGCAGCGTGAGCGCTTGTCTCTTAGCCTGCTCCTCGCCCACCTCCTGCATAACCTGATCTCTGTGCTCTGCCAGCTGCTGCATTCTGGACTCCAGCTCAGTTATCCTTTTAAGATTCCCTTCAAGGGTCTCTGAAGCTCTCCTCTTCTCATCCTCCAAGATCCCCTCTGTGTTCCGGACCGACTCTTCCATGGCCAGGAGCCGCTCTTGGAGCTGGGCGTTTTCCTTGGCCAGCCGCTCCTTGTCGGAGAGTTTCTGCTGACCGTCTTTCAGCTGGTTCTCTAGTTCTTGGATCTGGGCTCTCAGTGACTCCGCAGCTGCTGCTTGGGCCTCGCTCTGCGAGCACCGGGCAGTGAGTTCAAGGACTCTGGCGTCCAGCTCTTGGACTCTCCGGCTCAATTCAGCCTTTTCCCTCTGTATCTCTATGGCAGAGGCCTGGCTGGCGTCTCTGGCTTTCTCCAACGTTTGCAGCTGAGCGGTCAGGGCTGCCAGCTCCGCTTCCTGTTCCTGCTGGGATTCCTGTAGCTGACGCAGGGCAGACTCCCTTTCCTGCATGGCCTTCGCATGCTCTTCTCTCAAGGATGCCAGGTGTCTGGCTTCCCCTTCGCTTGTAGCTTCCATCTGCTGGGTGAACTGCACCAGCTTCTCCTCGCTGTGCTTCAGGGTGCCACTGAGCTGGTCCACCTGGAGGCTCAGTCCTTGGATGGTCTCCCTGGAGGACTGCTCTTGCTTCTGGAGATCTTCGACCAGCTGTCCCTTCTGAATCCTCTCCTCCTCCACCTGCTGGTGAAGAGTCACCAGCTCCTGGTCCCTCTGGAGGAGGAAGCCGTTTAGCTTAGCAATCTCTGTGGTGAGTGTGTTTACCTGGGCGGTCAGGCACTCCTCCTGCGCTCTGGAGTCCTGCTCCAGCTTCTCTTTAGCCAGGTGGAGCTCAGAGACTGAGCTCTGGAGGTTGGCGATGAGGCCCGTGAGCTGAAGTTTCTCCTCTTCAAAGCGGCTCCGTTCAGACTGAAGATCTGCCTCACGGAGGCCCTTCTCCTCTTCCAGCTGAAGGATCGTGGCTTGGAGCTCTATCCCTTTAGCAGAGAGGCTGGCCACTTCATGCTTTAACTCTTCAAGCTGACGAGAGAAAGGAAACACTCATCAGCGGTATTCCACAACAGTTCAGGAGATCTAGACACGTCTGCCCCACAGAGAGCTGCTAGCTCTTCCTCCCCCGAGCTGCAGCACATGCATGGCAAACCCAACGCTCGTTAACTCTACCTGGCTCCTGTGTGTTTTTTAGTTCTCCCACCATTGCCATGCTCCAGAGAGAAAACTGCCTTTACTGAGCTGAGACCTCTGCCAGCACCGCCGCTATAGGGTAACAGGAGACCACAGCAGCCAGCGAGCACATCAGGAGCCCCCCTCTGAAATACGTACTATGCAGAAAGGGATCGTGCTTGGGAATCTCTCTCCCTCACCATGCCCAGCAGCAGGAGAGAACTGTAGCTTAGCCATCTTTGTTTCAGCCTCCCTCCATAACCAGGGGTGCCTCACCCTTCTACCACTCCCCCTGCCCAGCCGGGAGAAAGATGTCCCTGCCAATGCTGCTCGGTAAGTCAGAAGCGCTGTCAGTGACTTCTGAGCTGGGAAATGGAGAATCACTCTCAAAGGGACTGGGGTTCTCCTCAGCATGCAAGCGTTCAGCTCCTTAGTTTCTTGCTGCTGTGCTGGCTGCAGACCCCATTTCAACAAGGGGCTGGTTATGAATCTCTACGGACACACAGATTTAGGCAGGGCTTCCTGTGCTCTGCTTTCCTCAATATATCAGGGCATTTTTCTGAAGTCCTCTGCACTTGCTTCCACTGTAGTTCCTTCTTTGACTTGTGCAAGAAGCCATACCTTCAGGATGTCCCCCATAACCTCTCCTTTCTCCTGCGTGGCACTCTCCCCCAGCTTTGTCAGCTGGTCTTCCAGCAGAGAGATCTTCCCCTGCAGAATCTCCATCTTCTCTTCCAAGCATTTCTGGGGAACAAGACACAAGAGTGAGGAACGTAGCAAAAGTGGAAGGGGAACAAACAATCATAGAAATGTGGCACTAGAAGGGACCTTGAAATGGTCATAGTGTCTACCCCCCTGTCCAGAGGCAGGACCAAAGAAACCTGGAACATCCCTGGCAGGTGTTTGCCTAACCTGTTCTTACAAACCTCCAGTGATGGAGATTCCACAACCTCCCTTGGAAGCCTATTGCAGAACTTAACTTCCCTGAGAGTTAGGTTAGAGCTTAGGAAAATCTTCCTAACAGGCAGAACAAATGATCACTGTCCTCTTTATAACAGCCCTTAATGTACCAAGACTTATCAGGTGCCCCCCTCAGTTTAGTTCTCTCAAGACCAGGTTTTTTAACCTTTCCTAACAGGTCGGGTTTTCTCAAACCTCTGATCGTTTTTGGTGCTTCTCTGGTCTCCACTTGCAGCAGCAAACTTCTCACCCTAGCTGATAACGCGCCCTGCATCCTTGTCTGGCGCTCCAAGGCTCCTCTTCCTACTGCTGGGATTCCAGACCCCCACCACCCTTCACGCTCTGCACTGCTGACCTCTTTTCTCACCGGGACAGAAAGGACTCGTAGCCAACGCTCCGCACAACTGTGCGTTGGTATTACTGCTGATCCACACAAGGCACGCCTCCCTCAGAGACAGACAAGCTGCCTCCACACTACTCCTTAGCCCCGAGGATTGGTTCGGCGTGCTGGGTCCCGATCACCCACCCCGTAGGGCTTCTGATGTAGAGGAACTGCCTGGTTCTGTCGGGCGTACCGCACAACGTTCTCTACCTTCTCGTGGAGGGTGGTGTGGAGCTCGGTCTCCAGGTGGGCTTGTTTCTCCCCTGACTCCACCAGTGCCGCATTGTGTTCCTCGGAGAGCTCGTTCAAAGCCTCTTGCAGCTGCATCAAGTGGCTGGCGAACTCCCGCAGCTGGACCAAAATGAAAGACGCCCAAACACCGCCTGGTTATCAAGTGCACGCGGAGCAGGTGTTCAGCTCAGCCTTCCTCGACACAAGAGCCACATACTCAGCGGCATGCAGGGGATTATTTCCCAACGTCTGCATGCCCCCTGGCACTGCTGTATCCGGCAGCCTTGCACACACACGGTCATCCTCTCAATCCCACCGGGAGGGAGATTGTAGTAGTCGGATTTTAGGTTTGTATTTTGTATAATTTAGAATGAAAAATAAAAAATACGGAGATAATAACGTAGCATGTATTAAAGGTATTGAGGTAGGATTTGATCATATCCTGCCAGCCCCCCTTTTTGAATAGCAGAAAGGAATGGCCTAAGGGCCCATTGGTAGAGATGCATCATTTGTGTCTGGACTGATTTCAAGGCAGGAACAGATCTTTGAGGGTCACCATTTTGTGGTAGGTTTAGCATTTTGAAGTCAGTAAAAGAATGCCGTGATTGTTTGCTTTTGCATTGCAACTTGATGTTCCTGTTCAAAATGTTCTGTGTAAATTAATTGTTTTGTGTGTGAATGAGGAATGGGTGTGTTAAAAAATAAGGGTGAAAGACATCGCTGAACCAGATGGTCTAGGAAGGAACTGGAGACAGACGCAAGGGCACCAGGAGGCTGCAACATGCCCCTATTGAAATGTCAGAGGAGGGCAGATTGATGATTCTAAAAAGGAGACAGGTACTCATCAACGGGGACGGGATAGCTGTGATCAAAACCAGCCTAGGATAACTCCCTAAGGAACTTAATAAAAGAACAAGATAAAGAATGAGGACAATTTAAGGAAACAAGCACTCGTCAAACAATTGATTATAGCATGATGGTGCAAAACTCATTGGTCCCAATAAAGGAAAATCACTATATAAACAGGGTGCCTTGCTATGAAACTTTGGGTTCATCCTGCCAAGACTTCCCCGGAGCATCGTGTTGCGACTGACTGAACCCGGCTCCTTCCCACCCGTGATCAACCTAGCTGGCCACTAGATGGATCCAGACTCTGGACTGGTAACTATAACATCGACTGGCGGGACAGTGTGTGTGTGGTGTGATTGAATGCATAGGCTAATTGTATCTTCAATAAACGTGACGTATTGCCTTTTCCCCTGAAAAAGATCCCATGTGCTTCTTATAAGCGTATCATTTTTGGTGGAGAATTGCGAAAGGGGTAAGACATGCACTGTAATTGTTGAAAATACTGCTAAATATTGCTAAAAGGTATACCATACATAGAAAGGTTTCAGAGTGGTAGCTGTGTTAGTCTGTATCAGCAAAAAGTACGAGGGGTACTTGTGGCACCTTAGAGACTAACAAATTTAGTCCTAGACAAATTGGAGGATTGGGCCAAAAAAAATCTGATGAGGTTCAACAAGGACAAGTGCAGAGTCCTGCACTTAGGACGGAAGAATCCCATTCACTGTTACAGACTAGGGACCGAGTGGCTAGGCAGCAGTTCTGCAGAAAAGGACCTAGGAGTTACAGTGGACGAGAAGCTGGATATGAGTCGACAGTGTGCCCTTGTTGCCAAGAAGGCTAACGGCATTTTAGACTGTATAAGTAGGAGCATTGTCAGCAGATCGAGGGACGTGATCATTCCCCTCTATTTGGCATTGGTGAGGCCTCATCTGGAGTACTGTGTACAGTTTTGGGCCCCACACTACAAGAAGGATGTGGAAAAATTGGAAAGAGTCCAGCGAAGGGCAACAAAAATCATTAGGGGGCTGGAGCACATGACTTATGAGGAGAGGCTGAGGGAACTGGGATTGTTTAGTCTCCAGAAGAGAAGAATGAGGGGGGATTTGATAGCTCCTTTCAACTACCTGAAAGGGGGTTCCAAAGAGGATGGATCTAGACTGTTCTCAGTGGTACCAAATGACAGAACAAGAAGTAATGGTCTCAAGTTGCATTGTAGGAGATTTAGGTTGGACATTAGGAAAAACTTTTTCACTAGGAGGGTGGTGAAGCACTGGAATGGGTTACCTAGGGAGGTGGTGGAATCTCCTTCCTTAAAGGTTTTTAAGGTCAGGCTTGACAAAGCTGTGGCTGGGATGATTTAGTGGGATTGGTCCTGCTTTGAACAGGGGGTTGGACTAGATAACCTCCTGAGGTCCCTTCCAACCTTGTTCTATGATTCGAGCATTAGCCCATGAAAGCTTATGCTCAAATAAATGTGTTCGGTCTCTTAGATGCCACAAGTACTCCTCGTTCTTTTTGCTCATACGTATAAAGTGATCAATCATTCAGGCGTGCACACCCCCGGTTGCAGAAGTGCCAGGCAATAGGGGAAGGATTAGAGTCCTCGCTCCGACCCATCAATCGGGGAAAACTATACAGATAAGATATATAAACTGTCTAGGTATATACAGCCCCAGTCGTAGAGGTGCCAGGCCATAAGGGGGAGAATTAGAGTCCTCGGTTCTACCTGTCTGTCGGGAAAAAACTGCATAGGGGAATATACCCTCGGTCGTAGCAGGATCGAGCGCAAAAGGAAGGGGCTTAGCATTTCCCCCTCCTGCTCTGTCAGGCAGAGTTTTTAGTGGGTATAGACTTTTGTGTTTTGTAAGTCCCAGCACGAGCATGGGCACAAAAAAGTAAAGGTAAAAGAAATTCATAAAGAAATATGTTTAGGCGAAAGGAGTCCCCTAAAAACAAAGTTCAAAAAGAGCAGAAAAAATTGCCATTCATACAGGAAATTACTCCTTTTAAGACAATTTTGCAAAAGTTTGGGCGCAGCCCATGGACTGCACAAGCATTACCCGATGTCCATACTAGAGTGGATTTGGAAGATAGATTGGCAAAATAGCTGTTGGTCTACAGGCCATCGGCCCCGATAAAGAGAGACTCGGCTGCATTCTGGTTATTGTGGGAAGCACGCAATGAGGCATTCCTTCGCTTGGCTAGCTGCCAGGAGGAGAACGCCACACTGCATGAGAAACTCCGTGTATCTGAACAAAAAACGAATAAATAAAAAATACTGGCCACTGGGGTCCAAAGGCAGTTAGACATTCTCAAAAAATACCCTAAAAGAAGTGAAAATAAAAGAAAGGGAATTATCTAAACGAAAACAAAAAACAAGCGTAACGAGATCAGTGTTAGCCACAGTTTGCAGACCGGGAATGGAGGTGCAGGGTAGTTTAAGTCACTCAGGAAGCGGGTGGCAGAGCTGGTAACTCGTGAATCCCAGTCCACGGCTTTACCATCACCAGACCCTTCTTCCTTCCCATCTCATCGCAACACCCGGCCCACGTTCTTCCCCGAAAGCATCATTCCGGAGGGGTCAGTTGAACGCAACCTACGCTGCCAACCCTTCCTTACTAACAGGAACGTTTTATAAAAAGGAGCTGAATGGCAAAGCGTCCAGTACCAGCAGATTCAAATGAAGGACGGCAAATTTACTCTCAGACATCACTGTCAGGGCAAGGTCAGGCCAAAACACGGGCCTGGTATAAAACTAGCCATTATAAATGCAGCTACAGTACAGATGCAAAGCTGTTGCTGATGCTACCCCATGCTCTGACTGCAATGGTTTGTACCATTACCGGGTGGAAGAAGGGGTGCCCCGTACCTTGAATGAGAGGTCCCCGTTCTCCTCGGAGAGCTGGTTGATTTTTCGGTCCATCTGGCCTTTTTCAGTCTTCAGGTCCTGGCATTGCTTTAGAGCCTCGTGCAGACGCAGGATCAAGCTGTGGGAGAGGAGGTGGCGTTACACCGTCTGCCTAGCAGAAGAGCGACTTGAGAGAGGAGCTGGGAAGCTGCTCTCAGACAGCGTCACTTAATCCTCCTGAGGACGCTGATGGGGAAACGAGGCACATCCCGTATTCTCTTGGCACCTCGATGTCACAATAAAAGGTCAGAGCCTGGTTTAGGACTCAGAGTTCCTGTCTCCCAGCCCCACAGCCAGACTATGCCCGGCCACCAAGTCTCGAATGGAGATCGACCTTTGCTTTGCCCTATGTTCAGACCTCCATGGAACGTTTCATGTCTACTCTGAAGGGGAAGCTTAGAGGCTGCTGCAGGATTCCACCTGGTAGACACCCCGGCAGGGATCACCCTTTCCAGGCTGAAGCAAGACAGATTTCTCCGTTACTTCCTCAGCCTAAATGTGCCATTGCAGAGTGAGCAGCTTCTGCCAGGACTTCAGAGACGAGGCAGCATGCCATGGAGTCTGGGAACACAGTCACTAGCCTTGTCTCCCTCTCTCTGGTCACCCTGGAGGGATGGTGCATGCCCCGCAAAGGGAGAAGGTGCTGTTCATGGAACCGCGCATCACTCCCTAGAGCTACAACTGGGGTAAGTCAACACCAATTTACGCCCGCTGAGGAGCTGCTGCGCAATCTCTGAGGACCAGTTTTCTGGCAGGACAGGAAGACAACGGTAGTCTTGGAGTTTGGTGAGTACCCAGGTCCTCCCCACAGAGCCAGCGCGAGTCTGATTACAGCACATGTATGCGTGAGTGCTCACGAGCAGTCCAAGGAACAGAGACACTAAAACTACACAGTGGCAGAGATCCACCTCCTCCCTGGTATCGGGGAGATTACAACAGAGCCCACAGACTCCAACAATATGGACTATTTTATCTATCTACGGTACTTCTATGGGCCTGCATTATCATAGACTATCAGGGTTGGAAGGGACCTCAGGAGGTCATCTAGTCCAACCCCCTGCTCCAAGCAGGACCAACCCCCATAGCAGAGGATGCAGAGTAGGGTGTCAGGCGACATTTTCTAATCACACTTGGCCCATGCATTAGCTAAATGATGGGTCACACCGATCTGAGGGACCCACAAGCCCTGGGCACCAGCCTAGCAGGAGCCCTAGTAGAAAGACGCTGCTTCGGAGGAGTTACCTTTCGTTCTTTTCCTGCAGCTCTTCCAGCGGCTTTGGCTCCAGCTGATCAGCAGTCTGTCTCTCATTGAGAAGAGTCAGGCGGTCGATCCGTTGCTGCATCATGGTGATTTGAGTCTCTGGGGAGGAGGAAGAGAAGCCGCTGTTACTAGCCGGCTGGAAGCCTAAAGGACAAGCTGGACCTTAGTCCACTTCCTGATGGGTGAGCATCCACACCACAAACCCCGTCCCAGCCAGCACGGATCATACTAGGGGTGCCCCGAGCATGGCCTGCAGCTGCTGCTTGACTCCCAGACCCAGGAGGAGTCCGATTACTCGCATGGCTGTGCTGGAGCGAGTTTTTGTTGCTGGTAACGTAGCAGGGGGAACCACCATCATGCAGAGCCACGTAGCCAACAGAGAAACCGCCAAGATATTGAGCTCATTGCAAATACAGACCGTGCAGCGTCGCCTATTTGCTCCGGTCAGAACTTGGACGGGGGGAACCCGCATGTGACCATTGGATCCCTTGGGATCAGGGTTTTTACAGGGATCCCCTGGGTCAGATATATGCATAACAGTTCTCCAACGGGTGGCATGTGAGGTCTCTGTGGATGATATTTAAGGAGTTATGTATCTACACTGAAAAGTATGTTCTTAAAATCCTGGAGTTAAGGTAGGCCACCAGGAGGTGATAAACCTCAGACAGGTTTTTTTCAGCTAGGAGGCAACAGTTGCTTATCTCTGTCTCTGGCTATGTGCATATTGTATGTCTTACAATGGAGGCCTGTTTGCATACTAAGCCGAATACTGGTCTAACGATTGCAAATCCTACAAGGAAAAAACCCAATCAGCGGGTGTCGGGCTGTTTGTGACTAAAGACAAAAGGATCGTTAGGGTATATCGGGGGATGCAAGGAGACACAGGACCCTCTACCTAGGAGGCAAACTGTTCGTGTGTTTGCTTCATGAAAGGGGAATCACAACCAGCCAGGCTGTACAACACTGCAAGGATTTGGGGATGAGCGATATTTTATTAACTATAAAGATATCCAGTTAATTAAGTCTACGCTCTAGACTGCATG
Source organism: Malaclemys terrapin pileata (assembly GCF_027887155.1). Lineage (NCBI taxonomy): Eukaryota > Metazoa > Chordata > Testudines > Emydidae > Malaclemys > Malaclemys terrapin. The sequence goes on along the minus strand of NC_071505.1, from coordinate 345,734,249 downwards.
TTATGATTTATTTTATACGTAATCATTTGTTTCCAGTACTTACTTGCTACTGGCTTGAATCTCCGTGCTTTGTTAAAACAAGTTTATATTCCAACACTGGAGAGCAGAGATGCTCAAGACTTTGCAAGCCTTCAGCCTCCAACCAGACTGACCCACTGCACCAACACCGTGGGCTTGGCGGTACTTGCAGCAGGAAGGGGGTGCACCAATATACACTGTCAGCCAGAAACACACACCCCCTCCCCCCCCCGATCACGCCGAGAGCTACTGACCCTTCTCTGTGAGGAGTTTGCGGTTCTCTGTCAGTTCCAGTTCCAGCTCATCCCGGTTTTCCCTCTCGTCTGCCAGCTGCTTCTTCAGCCGTCTCAGTTGGAACTGCGGGGTCTGCATGATGTCGCCCATGGGGGAGGCGGGCGAGACAGGAAGGAAGCTGTAAAGAAAGCACCAGCCATACAACACCTGATACCACAGGCCAGAGAAGGTGGAGCAGTCACCTCACACTTACTCCTTAGCAGAATCTCAGACCTGTTATGGTAACAATGTCTATCGCAGTGACCACTCAGTATTGTACACCAGTGTGAAAAGGAGGACCCTTACTTCAACCCCACGCACTGAACGGGGCTCAGGCGTGTGTGCGTGTGTGTAAATACCTTCACTCCAGGACCAAGTCCCTTCAATCTCCCTTTACACTGCAGTCAGTCACCAGAGTGTGAGGAACTCTGATCTCTGCTGCTCTCCCAGCCTTTCACAAGATGCTGCCGACTGGCCTTTGCCATGGGGACAGACTGATCAGAATCTCAGAACTTGCTGCTTCAGGGGGATGCGCTTGGTTTCCTGGCGATCAGCGACAGGACACTGGGCTAAACGGACCAGTGGTTTGAGCTGATCTGGCAATGCCTGTGCTCCTGTACTGAACAGGAGAGGTTTGCAATAGGAAAGGCCCAACTCAGGAAGGAGTTTTTATCTGCTGAGCAGACACGCTGCCCTCGGGCCCCAGGACGCCGTTAAAGCTGGGCTGCCCCCCTGAAAGCCAGGATCCCCAGGAAGGCTGAGGACGTACTTGTTCATGCTGGATGAGGAGGCGATCTTCTGCAGCTCCAGGAAGCGCACCTCTCGCTTTTGCTGGCGGGAGAACACGGGAGACTGCTCCTCGGAGCTGGTGCTGGAGATGCTGGAGGATGAAAGCGGCACTGGGGAGAGCAAACGCGAGACCCTGAGTTACCTGCTGTAGTGCCAGAGGGGACGGCTTCGAAGCATAAAGCCTCATGTTTGAAATATCTACATTTCTAGGAACCACAGGTCAGCCCAGCCCTTCATCCTTCCAAACAGGTTACTGTAGGGTATCCAGATAAGGCCTTAAAACCCTCCTCCCCACGCGGTCTTGTCGCTCTACATGGGAACCCAAGAGTAAGGCCTTAAAACCCTCCTCCCCACGCGGTCTTGTCGCTCTACATGGGAACCCAAGAGTAAGGGGTTTACCCTGCCTGCTTTGGTGGCTGAGGCAAAACATCCCCTTCCCCCACTGCTGTGCTGCGGGCATCCCGTCTAGCTACCTCCCCAGAGGTGGCTGCCTTTTAGACGCACTGTAGGTTGTGCTGTTTGCAAAACGGTTGGGATCCACCAGAACGTGAGATGCCTGTGCAGAACAGCCTATTCTTTTCAGAGCCGGCCAGAGACCAAGCGCTTAGCTGTGTCAAGGATTTCTATATTGCCTGTTATTGTGGCAGCCAAGAACTCTGGTTTTGAGAATACAGACGGCGCCACTTCTCTGAAGATTTGGTAGCTGTGGCCTGCGCTGTTGCAGCACAAGGAGAGAGACTCTCCCCGAGAAGACAGGCCCCGTAGAAGCATTATACATCAGTGCAAGATCCCGGGGAAAGGAGCGGTCACTAGAACAGAGCGCATACATGGAGTCGTGCCCGTGCGTGGCAGACCCTGCCATCTGAGGGCTCCGTCTTGCATCACGGGCTTGCATCAGAACCATTTGGGGAAGTCTGCACTGCATCTACTTCTCTCTTGAACTGCAGCAGCTGGTTAGTTTCAGCCCTTCAGTTTTCATGCTGCTAGAAAACGTTTCCCTTACTGACTAGAAGCAACAGCATTAACATGGGGGGGGTTACAGAAGTGGAGGACGGTGCCAAACGCTTGGGGCATTCAGGAACAGTTCTCACTGCTCTCATCATCCAGGCCAATCACTTTCTATTAACCTTCAGACCTAGTGAGGCTCTGGAGATATGCCAGCATGGTGTTGACATTACGTCCAACGACTACTGCCCCCTACCCAGGGCCTGGCTGCTCATTTAGCTTTGGTGCCAGCAGTGCATGCTATTTTGGGTTAGGTGACTCCATCCAAGCCAGCCTGAACGATTCATTGCTTTTAACCCTTCGTACACAAAGCACTCACCTTTCTTCTGCAGGAAGAGCTCCAGGTTCTCATTCAGGCTCTCTTCGTTGTCAAGCACGAACTTGAGGACCGTCGCCAGCTCAGCCTGAGACACAGACCCATCAGTGTTAGCAGATATGCGGTGGCTGCAGCCCCTGTCCTCAAAAGGAGCAGCTGTTGCTTAGCGACGGTGCAAGCACTGGGAAGGCAGTTCAGTAGTTATGCCAGCTCCCCATACCCCAATCTGTCGTGCCGGGAAGGGGAAGTATTGGGGAGCTGACACTGTGACCCAGAAGTTAAAGCCTGGCCAAATCTGAGGGGGGTCTTTCTCCATGCATTGAAACACAGAATCCATATCCAAGTCTATCCACCAACAACAGGGGTTTGTGGATCCACTGGAAGGGGAGAAGGAGAAAGATGCCTCCTTGGAGACCATCCATCTCTACACCTTAGTGAAACAGGTCATTATTAGCCCCATTTTCCAGATGATGGAACCAAGGTGAAGTGACTCACCCAAGGGCACACTGCAACTCAATGGCAGAGATGGGACTAGCACCCCAAGCCTTAGCCACAAGGCCAGCCCATTGCTTGGGCAGTGGCTGTAGGGAGAACCCAACCGGGAACCGGATTGCAGCAGAGGAAGGGGGACGTCATGCAAAAGCCTATAGCAGGAGTCCGCATGCAGCTGGCGAGGGCTACCTGGATTTTGTATTCAAATTCGTTCCAGTCCCTGGAGCTTTTGGTGCTCATGGAGGCGTGGTACAGGAGCAGCATGGTCACCTGGAAACAGACACTGCAGCGTCACAAAGGCGAAACACGCCTCACAATCACACATCCAAATGCAGAGTCACTCCACTATCCCAGCAGTGCTGCCTTGCTGCCTTTACCAGGCTGCCGGGAGAGATGTGTCTGGAGACACCGGAGATATTCACCCCTTCGCTCAGGGGCATCTGGCAGGATCCCCTGCCCAGAGTTCTCAATCCCGCTAAGATTCGGACCCCAAGCGCTCTGGAACAAGGGGCGGGTTGAGATGCCCTTCACAGAGTGGATCTGGGAGGGGAAGGAAGTGCTAAGCTGTTCCTCTCCAACCAGGAACTCCCCAGTGCACTGGAACCTCCACCTTGCACTCTGTACCCCTTGGAGTGCATACGTTCTTCAGGGGGCTACGGGGTCCCTGTTAGGACCAAGTTTAGATAGGATGGCTGTGACACTGAAGATCCCATAAGACTTGCCATCCCCGGATAGGCCTGTCTTTACTGAGTGCTGGTCCAGGTGCGAAGACAGGTACCTTGGCCAGCTCCAGTTCCTCTCCCTCCAAGAGTTTCGGTATGGACACGGGGCTTTCCATAGTTGACTTGTGCTTGCAGTGCTCTGCAACGAGAATCCAGAGAGTTCTAGGCACACATGCTTGTGCTGACCCTTGGGGGATGGACTAGTCTGGACCTCGGGTCTCCTCCCTCATCTTCCGTGTCCAACGCCATTGTGGGCCAACCTCCCACCCCAGCCCCTACTCACCCACCATTAGAGTGAGGGGCCACGTAAACAAGACACCACTGATCTGAAACCCTGGGAGAAGGGAATCTCTGCCTTCACTCCATAGGCACTATGAAACATGACAGCAGGCCCACTGACAGAGTCAGGCCTCATATCTAGAGCAACGGTAACCCAGCCATCCCCTGCCAAAAACTCCTCTGCTTCACCCTTTAGTGTGCTTCCTGCAACCCACTCCTCCAATTAAACTCCCCCGCACCACCTTTGGGATCCCTCTGTTCCCTTTAGTCTTCTACCACCGGCTCCCTGCAAACCATCAACTCTCAGCTCAGTCCCCACGTCCCCTGGGGCTATTCAGTTCAGCAGCTAGCCGGCACAGGGTTTCCAGCTGGGTTTGGCTGAGGCACAAGGCGTCACTGACACGTCCCAAAGGTCCAGCCCCTCAGAGGGTCAGGTGGCATTAGAACACCAAACATTAACACCTTGTGTTTGGCACTGGCCATTGGAGCCCACCATCACCCTCGCCTCTGGAAGCCTGCCCGGCAGGATGCCTCTAGGATGTGCGTTTGCAGGTGCCCACGAGAAGTACTCCCGCTTGATGCCATGGATTCAGGGTAGCACTACTTACATCCAAGGGTACATTGATGACCCTGAGCCTGACCTATTCTACCTAGAAGAACCTGGAATTAGGCCACAACCACAGGGGTGGAACATGCAGGGGAGGTGGTGAGCTCAGACACAGCTGCGAGATTCTTACTCTGTAGAAAGCTCCGGATGAACTCGATCCTCTCCGGCAAGGGCTGCTGCAGAACAGACCGTCCCTCCGCAGAGCCATGGCTGAAAGAGTGCACACGGGTTACTCTGATACTCAAGTGAGGCAGATGCTGCTTATACAGGGGGTGTTGCTTTAATACAGACAGGCTGGCTGCTATGCAGTAGACCACAGGCCTCGCCGGTTTCCTGTGTCAGCTCGAGTAACAAGCCCAGCCAAGATCGTGGAGTCCACCCACATCAAGCAGGTTACAGACCTGACAAGACTGGCTGGAGCCCCTGACCACCTCCATGAAACACAATCGCTTCTTGATCGCCACCCCAGATTCCAACTAGGTCCAACTGGTAAACACAGACCCGCCCCTCCCTGTTTGGGCAGGAGCTTGACATTCACGTGGTTTTGTTTATTTCCTTATTTGTGAACCAGCCGGACAGCACAGCTCTGGAAATTAATGTTACTGCGGTGGACTAGCCAGCAGAGGGAGCTCTCAAATATGTATTTCTCCACTAAATGAATGACGCAGTGGATTTAAAGAGTGCACCCCACCCCTACAGCTCTTTCTAACCTGGTGGGAAGCAGCTCGCCGATTAGAACCGTTTACACACAGCTCCACAATAGGATCTAGTGTGGAAAGTGCCTCTTGCTACCTGGAAAGCTTTGGAAGCGTCTCTATTTGTGGTACACAGCTCTGCTGGAATGGCTCCGAGCTGGTCACGTGGGTCTGACCGTTCTGGTGCTTTAAAGGAGGTTTGTGTTAAGAACCCAAACATGAACAGATTACGGGCCAAATTTGGACACAGAAATGCACCTGCAAACACCAGTAGGAGGCAGTGGAGATGCACTCTATCTAAGACTGAATGCAGGCTTGGTGTAAAAGTATCAGAGGGGTAGCCAGGTTAGTCTATAAGGTGCCACAGGACTCTCTCTTACTTTTTACAGTCTTAAATAGTTGCATTTAAAAATTGCACCAAATTTTTAAGAAGGGGAATTGGGAGTTAACTGCCAAGGCCCAGTTCAAGATGCCACGTTTCCCCTACAAGAGTCGATTGCATTAGCTCATGCGCGAATTGCTCACACGTCTGCAACCCTTGCTAGCGTCAGGCTTGTCTGACATCCTCGGCCCTTGCAGGGGAAACCGGAGGTCCTTGAACTCAGCGGCTTGGCCGGTAGCGAAACAGAATGTTGGATGCTGATTTTGCATTTGGAATTTTGTAATCTGCATGTGGCGCGTCAGCACTCCGGGATTTTCGAACCAGTCTCCTCATACTTCAGAGAGTTCCCCGGCAAATCGCCCCCCTTTATGATCCTGTACTACCGCCAGGCCCAATCAGTACATACAGCCCATGCTCCTTGCGCTGCTCCTTTGTTGATCTGAGTTAGAGATGAAGGAGATTAACCAGGGCTGACTAAATATATCCCTTGCAGGCAGCTCCTTCCTCCACACCCCCAACACAATCAGAGCCCAGCTCGAGAGCGGGCTCTCCTTATGCAGTACGAGAGATAATTATAGATCACAGGCTTCCACAAAGACTCCTGAAGGAAGGATTTGAAATGCAGTGCCATGTCTGAATGTGAATGAGTCTCACTGCACCCTCTCCTACCAGGGACTCCTTTTCTAGTTCAATAATCACATAGAACTAAATCCTGGCGCATGCTCAGTTCTACTATTTCAGCTTCCATTATGTTTGACACGATCACTCCAACTCGCAGCCAATAAACACTGCTCCCAAAAGAGCTACTCCTACAAACCCATTCCCCAGAGTAACACCACTTCCTCCCCCACAGGTCTCTGCACCCCTCACTTATGGAAATGAATACAGAGCCCTTTGCGATTGTGTGTGTGTGTGGGGGGAAATTCCTCAATCCTGCAGATACACAGAAGCAAACCTGGCATTCCCAGGGGGCAGCAAGGCAGGCACTGGGAGGAGGAGCCTGGCACTGTGCTGGAGAACTGCCTCACCACTGCCAGGGCTTCCCCAAGTTACTCCCTTCCAAGTAGCATTGACAGGGGAGCTCCCAGCCTTGGAACGGGTAAGTAAGGAGCGTCTATGGGACGCGGCACCTATTTATTGCACAGAGCTGTCCTGTGCGATTCCAGCATCACCAGTGTCAATTTCAGCAAGGAGGAGGAGTTTAGCAGCTTTGACACCTGAAAGGTCTGAGGCCTTTTTCTGCAGCCACATTAGGACATCAGCAACTATCAGCTAAAAAGTAGAAAGTCACATCCTCACATTCCATCAAAACGATGTAATACTGGGCTGTTAAGAAGGCACTCCTGTCCTAATAATACCCACCATCGCCAGACAAAGAACCAGATCTTCAACTGTCTGGCAAGGAATCACTTATCAACAGTTGTGGTTGTGAAATGTGTACTTTATTGTTTTGCCTTTACGGTCCCTATTTCTCGCTTGTTTGTCTGGTTCTTTGATTGTTTGTCTGTTGCATAGCTAATTTTGCAAGATTTAAATCAACTAATGTGGTGGGGTATGACTGGGTAAAGAATTGTTTCGCAGTATCTTACGATTGGACAGAGAATGATGTTGTAGTACTTTGGTTAAGGTAGAGCGAAGTAGGACTCAAGTTTCACTATATAAACTGGGGTCCAAAAGGAAGTTCTTTGGGAACCAACTGCAGGACACAGCCCAAGATCAGAGCTGCCAGACCTCAGCACCTTGCCAACCACATCATGCAGAAGCTGGAGGAGCCCCAGACAACCTGATCCTAACTGGCCACCAGGAAAAGTTTAGCTGCCTTATTGGGAGTGGCGAGCACTGTATGCTTAGTGTGTGTATTCGGTTTTGGGAACTGCTAAGAATATTACTGGATAAAGCTCTTTCACTAGCAAAAGGCCCTGCAAACCTGTAGAAGTTTAGGTCCTGACCCCTAGGAACTGGGTAAAGGGTTGGGGTGCCAAACTTCGCAGGCTTATGCCTGGAGCGCCCGGAAGGGTAAACGAAGAGTGTGCCCTTGTGGGGGAAACACTCCCATTAGCCCTTCAGAGCCAACAGCTACGGGAGGGTGAGCTGGACTCGATTGTGGATGGTGCATCATTAGAGGAGTTACCAGAGTTCCAACTGCAGGACCAAATTCTGTCCCTGGTTACACCTGCGCGGCCCTGACGAAGGCAACTGAGCTGCATAGGTGTCACTGTAGGCAGGATTTGGCCAGCAGAACCTTAACTGCGGAGCAGTGTCTGAGAAAGAAAGGACCCTGCTTCTTTCCCGGGGAGCCTGCAGGGCTGCCAGTTAGAAAAGCCACCTTTGACTCTGTTTGTTGGGTCGGTGGAGCTGTGTTGGTCACAGGATATTAGAGAGACAAGGTGGAGATGGGGGTAATTATCTTGTATGAGACCAACTTCTATCGGTGAGAGAGATAAGCTTATACAGAGCTCTTCTTCAGGTCTGGGAAAGACACTCAGTGTCACGGCTAAATACAAGGGGGAACGGATTGTTAAGCATAAAGAGTTAACATGCCTTGCAAGAGATCGTTCCAGGTGAAGTGGGCAGCTAACTCCCTCTGCAGTCTAGGGCAAAGGGGGGGTTAGTGGATTATGGGTTGTTGTAATGAGCCATAAATCCAGTGCCTTTATGGAGTCCATCATGTTTAGTGTCTAGCAAAGGTTGGAATTTAAGCTCCCAGGCTCGTCTGCTGAAGGTGTTGTGCAGGTTTCCCTTGAGGGAGGGCTAAGAAGTCAAACATGGAGTGATCATTTTGTGAAAAGCGTACACCAAGAGGATTGATGCTGAAGTACCGGAGGCACAGTCAGTACTGTGCGCCTCCCCCCCGTGTCATGCTGCTTCCCAGGACAGAACTGCAGTTTCACAGGGTTCGTAAGCACGGCGACAGACTCCATTTTAGAAGGGACTGGATTTGTAATAACCTAAGGAACCAAGGTGCAGGGGATTCAAACTCTCCCGCTGTGAGGGAGGTACTTCAGTGCTGGGGCAGCCGGAATTGCAACCAGAAAAAACGACTGTGAATGAAAAGCAAACAGGCAGCAGAACGGGGGACTTGAGAGCACAGTGCACCAAGGAACCAGGGTAACAGCCACACCTTTCCCATCAGACCTCCAGGGGACTCTCCCTAATGCTCCCCAGCTGAGAGGCCGGCTCGGGACCCACTGGCCTTTCCCATGGCAGATAGGCTCAGTGCTCAGATATTACGGTGATGGGTAGCAGCCTAAAACCCTCTAATTCTTGGCTGGAGACCAGCAAGGCAGTTCGAAGGGAAACTCTGTAGTTGCTTCCACTCACACTTTGTCGATGATCTTGAGGAAGACACTGCAGTCCCGGAGCTGTGACAGATCACTCAGGGGATTGTCGACCTTCAGGCTGTTCACCTGGGGACAGGACAGGGCAGTCAAAAACTAGGAACCCGCTACCAAGCACGTCGCCCAGCTCTGCCAGTGACTGACTGGGTGACCTTGGCCTTGAAAGCTTAGATTCTAGGGCAGGAGCTGGTCCAATTCAAGCCCTGAAGCTGGATGTCCAATACGACTCCTGCGCTCTGTGACGAGACAGTCACACAGCCAAAGACAAGACACTAACATGGGCCTCATTCATAATGCGTTTCCCCAGAGATGCTCAGAGGCAGCATAAAGTTTGCTAAGGACATTCTGCCTCATTTACAACTAGACTGACCGGACAGAGTCGGGTCAGTTGCACAGTAAGAAACCCCAGAGCAAGTCCCTGCTGGCCTCCCGCTGTGCTTTAGCCACGTGGCCCCTGCACTGGTTTTAGGGCAAGTTTCCAAGGCGGGACTCACTGGGCCCAGTGTTTCCAGTTACAGTAACTCCTCACTGAACGTCGTCCCAGTTAACCGTGTCACGTTGCTGATCAATTAGGGAACATGCTCGTTTAAAGCTGCGCAATGCTTCCTTATAACATTGTTTGGCAGCAGCCTGCTTTGTCCACTGCTTGCAGGAAGAGCAGCCCATTGGAGTGAGCTGGTGGGGGCTTGGAACCAGGGTTGGCCGGCAGCCCCCCATCAGCTCCCTTCAGTTCCCTGTACGGCAGTCGCCCAGCAGGCTATCAATTGCCGGCAGTTCAGCTGTCCCTCCCCCCACTGCTGTGTGCTGCTCCTGCATTCTGCCTTGGAGCTGCTCCCAGGAGCCTGTCAGGGTGTTCCCCTGCCCCCCCGCTCCTTTAACCCATCTCCACAGAGTGCGGGGGGGGGGAGAGGGGGAGGGGACACAACACAACACGTCTCAGTTCGGAGGGAACCTGCTGGCAGCAGCTGCTGTCTCAACTTGCTGATCTACTTAAAAAGGCAATGTACGTAGAGTGCGGTCAGTGTACTTAAAGTGGCAATGTAGGTCTCTCTGTCACTCACACACATGGTGTGCGTCTCTGTCTCTCTCCACTATGCTGTCTCCCCCTCCCTCCATTCGTGCTGCCTTGTAGAGTGTGAAGCTACATTAACAACAACGTGTTAACACTTGAGGGCTCAGCCGAGTGCTAGTTCATCATTTAGCAGTAAGGCATTCCCTGGGAAATATCCCACCTTCTGACTCCACCACCTCAACCAAGCTTCACAATCATCATTGCTGTGGACAGTATTAAATTGTTTGTTTAAAACTTATAGAGTGTGCGCACACACACACACACACGTCCAGCAAAAAAAATTTCCCTGAAACCTAACACACACACCCCATTTACATTAATTCTTATGGGGAAGCTGAATTCGCTTCACATCATTTCGTTTAAAAGTCGCATTTTTCAGGAACAGAACTACAACTACAACGTTAAGCGAGGAGTTACTGTACTCATTCACAGGAATTGTGAGCAAACACCCTCCTCCCACTGCCCGGTCAAATCTGTAGAACTCAGAGCCTTACAGAGAGCAGCCCAGAAGGTTACAACACAAGGCACAAAGGCTCCAGACCCACCAGTGCCCATCCAACTGCATTCACTCGAATGGTTGATCCCTGTTCAGTACTGCAGAGGAGGTTCCCCACTCTACCCACATCCCCAGGGAGAAGTGGATGCTCAAAGAAGCAGGAGCAATTAAGAAGGCCTTGCACCAAGGGGAGAAGAGCCTATCCACTCATACTACAAGGCACGCAGAAGTAAGGCATGAACACTTTACCCAGGCCAGGAGAGCACTGGCCCTCGTAGCGTGAAGAGACATCTTTGTGACGCTGCCAGGTTACCCTCCAAACCTAAAAGGGACAAGAAAAAAAAAAAAGTAGTTAAAGCCTGAATGGAACGTGCAGATTCATGCACAACGAGCACCGAACATTGATTCGAGTAAGAGAGGAACTAATGAAAGGCTTCTGTAGCCCCTTTCCTCTGAGTATCTCAGCACATTTTACAGAAGTAGTAAGACAGTATCTCAATTCACTGGCAGGAAGACAGAGGTTAAGTGGCTCTGCTGTGGTAGAGCCAAATACATCCCAGGTCTCCTGGCTTAGAATCATAGAATATCAGGGTTGGAAGGGACCTCAGGAGATCATCTAGTCCAAACCCCTCCTCAAAGCAGGACCAATCCCCAACTAAATCCCCAAATCCCTAAATGGCCCCCTCAAGGATTGAACTCACAACCCTGGGTTTAGCAGGCCAATGCTCAAACCACTGAGCTATCCCTCCCAGACCCCTGCTACTGTGTATTGTCAGATATTTATTTAGCACCTTTCATCCTGAAAAATCTCAAGCTTCCTTATGAACTAGTCCGGGGGAATCACTTTATCCAGCTTACAAGTGCAGCCACCTCTGGGGTAGAACAGATGGATTTCTGCCACACACAACGATGTTACAACTGTTTAGGAGGAGTAGCAAAGAATGCCACATCCACCTGAATGCTCAGTGAAGTAGTAGTCTGAGGACCTAAGTCTCCGAGTCGAAACACTGCTCAGATACCAATTAAAAAATGCCTTGGACCTATGTTGTCTAAGAGAGGTCAGGGCCTGAAGTTTACATCTCAGCTGAAAGCCATTCAAAGTTCTACAGTGTGTTTATGTCACTTCCCCAAGCTGTTCTCTCTGTGGCATAATAAATTTTATTACAGTAGTGTCTAGATACTGACCAATATCAGAGTCCCATCGTGCTGGGCGCTGGATAGTCTTTTCCAGGTATAAGAACATCTCTTTGTTCTTACTGGGGAAAATTACAGCAAAATGGAGTCTGGAGTCACCTGGGCAAGTCCCTGCATACTTTGAGTTACAAGGTGTATCTGCCTTCTCTCAATGGATCCATTGTATAGCTGATGGTCCTTAATGGGCCATCAAGCAGGCTAGTCGGAGCTGACACCAACTTGTCTGGGGTGTCACCCAGAAGCACAGCATAATTTTGAAATACAGACAGTATAGAGCCAATACTTATAAAACTTTAAATACAAAAAATGATATATGCACACAGACAGCATAATCATAACCAGCCAACCATAACCTTGTCTTAGACACCTCGTTTGATCCCCTTTATACAAGATTTGGTGCCACTACAGGACCATGGTTGCAACCATGTTCTATATGGTCCCAGATTATGTCAATAACGTCACAGCACATTAATCTTTGTTGGGCATTGTAAGTTATGCAGAGAGCTGGGGTTCTAGGTTAAAGGTGTCTCCCCACTGTTGATGTGGGGAGCAGGTGGTGAATGCCACGGTGATGGGGAGACCAGAGAGATTTACTCGGCGCTCTATCAGCCAGATCCAGCCCTGCTGTAAGCACGAATTGGAGTTACAGTAGGCCTGGATTTAACCCTCCATATCCATTTACAGAATCAGGTTCCAAACTAGCCACCAGTTAAGATTTAGCAGCCATTTGCGGGGTCTCCTCCTTCCCCACAGCATTTGGTGCCACCTCCTCTGGCTCTTGGGGGGGGGAGCACCGGGGTTCCAAACAAGGAACTAATCTCCTCGGGGCTGTGGGATCTTCTGCTAAGATAACTTTGTCCTCACCCACAACTATTTCACATTTGGGGACAACATATACCTTCAAGTCAGTGGCACTGCTATGGGTATCCACATGGCCCCACAGTATGCCAACATTTTTATGGCTGACTTAAAACAACGCTTCCTTAGCTCTCGTCCCCTAACGCCCCTACTCTACTTGCGCTACATTGATGACATCTTCATCATCTGGACCCATGGAAAAGAAGCCCTTGAGGAATTTCACCATGATTTCAATAATTTGAAATCCCACCATCAACCTCAGCTTAGATCAATCCACAAAAGTGGTCCATTTCCTGGACACTACTGTGCTAATAAGCGATGGTCACATAAATACCACCCTATACCGGAAACCTACTGACCGCTATACTTACCTATATGCCTCCAGCTTCCATCCAGGAGGCACCACATGATCCATTCTCTACAGCCAAGCTCTAAGATATAACCGCATTTGCTCCAATCCCTCAGACAGAGACAAGCACCTACAAGATCTCTATCAAGCATTCTTAAAACTACAGTAACCACCTGCTGAAGTGAAAAAACAGATTGACCGAGCCAGACGAATACCCAGAAGTCACCTCCTGCAAGACAGGCCCAACAAAGAAAATAACAGAACACCACTAGCTGTCACCTTCAGCCCCCAACTAAAACCTCTCCAGCGCATCATCAGAGATCTACAACCTATCCTGAAAGATGATCCCTCACTCTCACAGATCTTGGGAGACAGACCTGTCCTCGCTTACAGACAGCCCCCCAACTAATGTGATATATGCCATCATGTGCCAGCAATGCCCCTCTGCCATGTACACTGGCCAAACCGGACAGTCTCTACGCAAAAGAATAAATGGACACAAATCTGACATCAGGAATCATAACATTCAAAAACCAGTAGGAGAACACTTTAACCTGTCTGGTCACTCACTAACAGACCTGCGGGTGGCAATTTTGCAACAGAAAAGCTTCAAAAACAGACTCCAACGAGAAACTGCTGAACTTGAATTGATATGCAAACTAGATACAATCAATTTAGGCTTGAACAGAGACTGGGAACGGCTGAGCCATTACAAACATTGAATCTATCTCCCCATGTAAGTATTCTCACACTTCTTATCAACCTGTCTGTACTGGGCTAGCTTGATTATCACTTCAAAAGTTTTTTCTCTTACTTAATTGGCCTCTCAGAGTTGGTAAGACAACTCCCACCTGTTCATGCTCTCTGTATGTGTGTGTATATATATATATATCCTCAATAGATGTTCCATTCTATGGATCCGAAGAAGTGGGCTGTAGCCCATGAAAGCTTACGCTCAAATAAATGTGTTAATCTCTAAGGTGCCACAAGTACTCCTGTTCTTTTTGCGGATACAGACTAACACGGCTGCTACTCTGACATCTGCTAAAGTACAAGCACTACGGTAGGGGCAGGAGTCGTCGAATTATAACACAGTCCGAAGGACCACAAGCAGGGCTGCCCTGGATCCCCCCAGGCACTTCCCTTTGTATGGCCCGAGACTAGCGGAGAAGCGTCATTACCACATCTTGGACAAGTCCAAACACTGGAGTATTTCAGTACCCAAAGGCGTGTGCTGTCCCCACTCAGAACCCGGACTTGCCACTGTAACTCAGTAAGGCACAGACCGAGCATTTTTAGACTAGCCCTGTTCCCCAGCACCCCCCTTCGCCCCCTAATCATTACAGTGCCTTCTGTTTCAACTCCTACGTTTTGTCTGACCCCCACTTCACTGCCACTCTGAGGAGCAGCTCCATTGACAGCAGTAGGTACAGGACTAAACAGAGAACTGGGGTCAAAGACTCCCAATTTCTAACCCAGCTCTGACACCAGCTCTTCCTCTGGCCTTGAAAACACTCTGCCTTCATCTCCCCATCTGGGCAGTGGGGCTAGAGCCTGTCTGATTCCCAGGGGGATCGCAAGGAGTAGCTGATGTTTGTGAAATGCGATGGAAAGTCATTCTGTCAGTGCATGCTACGGTGCTGGACGTCCTCATTCAGACCCCAGAGACGGCTACAGCAAGCCAGGGTTCTAGATCGCCTTTCAGCCAAGCGGCTTGGTCCTTAGAGACCTGCATCTCAGACCAGCTCCTCCCCACCCACCCTGAACGTTTAAAGCCAAGGCTCCACCATCAGGAGAAGGAGGGGGAGTCAGTTTCCCCATCAGATCCGTCCCTCGAGTCAGTGGCATAAAGGCCTAAAACGACCTGTTCTGCAGCAGACTGCCAGGTTTCCTTCACGGCTAGCGGCAGCTGCGGTCTCCCATCCTTCGCCCCGAAGGCAGCCTCTTCGCCCCACACCCGTTGCTGAGACTGAGAGCCCACTGGGGGACGCTACGGGGGGTGGAAGGGGGGCTTCTAACAGCATCCAGCATAGATGCTAGCAGCAGCCACTTCTGGTTCTTCCTACCCACCCCTCCCCCACTAAATGGCTGGTTCTGTTTCTCTCCTCCCCCCCCCCCCCCCCGCTTTGCTAGATCACAGCAGAGGGAGGATTTCTCTTTACTCCAGCAGGCTCTCAGCTTAGGAGCTGGCAACCCCTCAGCAGCAGCTGATTCTGCTTGGGTGATGGCCCTCCTCAACGCTGCTCTATCTGGAAGAGAGCAGGATCCCAGGAAAACCCGGAGAAGATCTAAAAATGAACTGCTAAGCTGAAACCAAGCAAAGCGTGGCTCAACTCTGAGGCCTTTGAATGTTAGCCAGGCTTCAGGAGAGGCGGGAGCAATTCGGTGCTTCACAGCAGCCTGGTAAGGCAGGCAAAGAGCACGTCGGGATTATTTCCCCCTTTGCTGAAACGCAACCACCAAAGGGGCAAAACACAGCGGTCTAACAGCACAGGGCAATACGCCACACAATCCAGAGGTCAGGAAAGGCAGCAGAACACTGTAGCCAGTTGGAACTGCAGAGGGAATTTAGGTCAGCAGAATGTAATTAACCAAACCAGACACTAGCTAGGACACTCTCGTAGTGACCGCAAGTTGTCAAGACCTCCCTTTCAAATCTCATCTGAAAAGAGAGATTCCCTCCTCCCCAGGGTTGCACTGAAACATCGGAGGGAACAACGACCGAGGAAGGAACGGATTGTAGAGTTGTAGTGAGCACGATCACAGGCTTCCGTGTACTAGGCTAAATCTCTCCCTGGTGAAACTCCATGGACCCCAAGGCCTCGTCTGCACTAGCATTCTCGCTCCGTCACGGGTGGAGTCGAACTGGAGGGAAGTGTCAGCAAGAACCTCTTGGTGTTCACAGAGCCTGGTTCGCACCTGCCAGGGATGATCCTGGCCAATGGTCCTCCTAAGCTAGGCGAGCAAGGTTAATGAATTACTCTGAAATCAGCACCGTGCCTACGAACTCTAGCTTCAGCAAGTGCTGGCCAGAGATCAGGAGCTCCTGGGACCCAGGCTCCTCCCCTTACCTCTGAAATCCCAGGAAAGCCACGCCCAAGAGACATGCCTGTGGAAATGCACCCAGCGGAGCATGCTAAAGGCTTTGCTGTGGCATGAGCTGAAAGCTAAGACCTGCACATCTCTGACTTTCCTTAGCCACGTCTGAGCCTCCCACCCCTAAAAAGCTTCCAAGGCAGCGCTTTAAAACACACCCTTTAAGGTTCTTCAGGTTCTCTTCCTTGCCTGGGTTTCTTTGGAAGAATCAGACTCCTTCAGGGAGAGAGAAAAACCACTCAAAATTGGTCAGATTCCCTGGAAAGAGGTGCTCCGGAGAGAGCTGGGGAGGCTTGTTCTCTGGAGAGATGAAAGGGCTCCTGTGTTGGGCCCTTCTCACATTTCAAACACCATGATAAGAAACTCCTCCCCTTGCTCCTCTCCATGGTCTCCTGTTAACTCTTTCTGGGGAATCGCAGCAGCAGCACCAGTGCTGTCCTGGGAGGGAGGGGAGATACCCCGTCCCTAGCGCCACCGCACTGCTGTACTCCTACCTCTGGCATATACCATGAAGTGTGTGCTAAGAGCCAGTCACTTTTAGAGCTGCCAGATCCATTTCCTTCTGGTGGCTGGAGCCAACACAAACCACCAGCTGGAGGGGATGAAATCGAACTCCCAGACTTCGGATGCCAATTCGCAGAACTCCAGCCGGGGAAGCTGCAGTAAGCACCAGCAGAGGAGACCCCCCGCCCCCAGTGCCACAGCCTATTACTAGCACGTTGGAGTCGCCTGCCTCTTTACCCCAGTCTCACTTGGTTAATGGCAGCTCATCGGCAGCGCAGCGACCTTTGCTTCCTGTGGGGTTGCCACACTGTTACAGCACAGCAGAGAACGAACGCAGATAAAACGTGCGTAATACTAGGCACTACAGTACAGAGCTGAAGGAGACCGGATGGCTAAGGGGGCCACCACTCAGATTTGGGGAGGGGGAAGAAGTGGTTATAACCAGAGCTCAGAGGAAGTTCAGACACCCACCAGCCGGAGGATTAAACCTTCTAGCCACATAAGGAAGAAGGGGCTAGCGGGACACCCACCAGTGAGGTTCAGGCCCACTGCCAAACCCAGCTGCCGGGGAAGGGCAGGGTGCTGTGCTTTTTACCGGCATGCTGTCCCTACTGGCTGCTTAGGGACACTCATATCAGCCTCTGGCTAATAGGTGCCAGAACAGGAAAGTCCACAGGCCCCTTCTTGCTGTTGGAAAAGCCAAGCTGGATCTCTGCTCCACGCTCCAGAGCTCCCTGGCTTCTCTAAGGGGTGCAAGTCAGGTCTTCTCTAATTCTCTCCTTCAGACTTGTTTTGTCGCCTTCCTCACCAGGATAACGCCACTTCCCAGGTTAGCTGCAGCTCCTCAGAGCTCTCCCAAGCAAGAGCACAAAGTGACCTGATTCTTGACCATGGCATTGTCATTCTCAGGTTCTAAACACCAGCAGTGAAATGGACAGTCTGGTTCATTTACATCCAGCTGCTGTTTGCCAGAGCCTGGGGCAGCAGCAGCGATAACGGAGCAGTCTATCTACAGACTCAAAGACAGCCCTGAAGCAGTTCACACTCCGTTTCCGTTGGGAGAGCTTTCCTTGCAGCCACGAGGACTTGGAACATATGCTTTAAAAGATAAAAGCGAATCGATGCTGCAGGAGGTCATGGGTTAGACCCTCAGTCACCAGGGAAGATTTCCTTCGTGCTGCTGGCTGAGTGACTGCTTGGAGTTTTCAGCATCTGCTTAGACCACGCCATTTCTCACCACCGTCTGGTGAAGAGGGCAGAGAACGTCTGCGCAAACCATGGCTTTGCTGGAAACACCCCACCTGTTACCACCGAAATTCCAGCACACAAAGAAATACTAACAGGATACAGAACCTATTGGCTTGGTTCACTCGTCCAAACCTGGCTCAGGTTGGCAGGGCCAAACGTTTACCTGCTGATGACAGCAGCTGGATGTACGTGAAGGGAGACGCTTTTTGATTCTCTTTGAGCTTAAGTGGCAGAGATTCAAGAGCTGAAGGTCCAGGGTTCCGCTCCCAACTTCGCAGGGGTCATGGCGATTATGCAAGCGTCCAGATACTCTGGTGATGAGCATCTGTAGTGCACCTGAGTTAAACAGTCTTGGTCTAATTCCTAGCAGGCAGCTTTTCACATCACAAAAACTACCATCACAATTGGCACTCTTTGTTGGCCATTTCAGCAGATTCCCTGGGGTATTCAATCTTTTGGCAAACTGTTGCCTCATCCCTGGAGGTAGTTCCTCCGAATCAGGACTGAGATGCAGTGGGAGCAGGGTAGAGACTTGCTGGTGAAAGCTGCTGGAGACTGCAAGAAATTCACATTTTTTTTTAAAAAAAACCCTCCAGGCTGCTATAGTTCTCACTTGAACGCATTAAGTTGTGCACCTCAATAAGCTGCCCTATTTCCCACCTGCAGGTCCTGTTGACGTCAATGGGACACTCAGCACCTGTGAAAGTCTGGCCCCTCTTATTTGGGTACTTACCTTTTGGAACACAAGATTGAAAATTTTAACTTAAGTAACTGATCTTTGCTACACCTCTGAGGTGCTAGCCCCGTTATCCAGATGGAAAAAGCGAGGCACAGCGTGAAACATCCTGTTACTACTTAGTCCTTTCTCCTCCTGTCCACTTGTTTGTCTCCTCTTGCCGTTTAGATTATAAATTCCTTAGGGCATGAACTCGTTTAAGGCGTAGGATGCCTAGCCTAAAAGGGCCTGAACCTGGGTGAGCCCTTCAATGCCAATAATAAAATAGTAAATTAAGTGAATTGCCCAAGAACAAAGGAAGTCAGTGTCCAAGATGGGATTAGAACTCCAGCATTCTCCACTCTCAGCCTTGTGATCAGACCACTTCTTTGTCACGGCCAGCCTGTGGTGCAGCTGATGCCCGACAGAAGGTTCTACGCCGGGCAGAGTGGCTCACTCCCTAGGGAGAGTAGGGACCATATATTCCCCTGGAGGAGGAGACATGCCAGCCAGCGATCTTCCATGCTTTAGGCAGATATGCTTGCTGCTCTCTTCCTCTAGGCTCCCTCACTTCAGGGATGGGGAAGAAAGGTCAGCAGCTCAAAGTATCAAAGGGAAGAAAAATTTAATTTCCGCTGCAAGGCCGCGCTCACGGTGGCGGAATCGGTGTTGGCGATACCTGAATAAAAGCTTTCAAATGTGACGTAACCAAAGCCTTAGTCTTGCTACCAGTGCTTTACAACTGCAGGTACCACTCTGACGCCCAAAGCCCCACACCGCTGCAGAAGCGGCATCCTCACCTGGACTGAACACAAGGGGAGTAAAATCCAACCCTGACAGAATACGCTGCACTAAAGCTTCAATCCATGGCCATTCAGGGGAGTTACAGCAGCAATGGACAGAGACAGGACTGGTTTTAACACAAGGGACTGTGCTCTGCTGCAGTGGCTAACCCAGCCAAAATACCACGTTAGGCAAGGATGTTCCTTTGGATTTAGCAATTCTGCTAACAAACCACACACCCAGAGGAAGAGACGATCCACTCCCACTCCTCTAGTCCCCAGCACTGCTGCTTGCTTATATTCTCCCTCCCCCGCCCCCTGATTCCCTATTCCTCAGAGCTCTGGCCTGGATTTAGAGGAAAGAGGAGGAACAGGGGGCGGTGCTCCTTTTGCAGAAAGCACGCAGCAATTTGCCTGAATTTGAGCGCTTGCCACTTGGGTCATTAACCAACACCACAGTCTTTCACGTACATCTTTCCCACTCCCCCCACCAAAAAAATCAGGTTTGCGTCTATTCCCAGCCCCCACCGGCCTGATGAAAGGGGCCACCCCCCACCACCGAGCGCAGTCAGTACAAAGACACTTATTTTGAAAAAAACCCACCCTCTCCACGGGAAGCCAAAACTCCCGGATGTTGGCAAATCAAACTTAGCCTGTCGCTTCAGAGTTTAGCTACTTATTCGCACCTTTCAGAGCAAGCAGGAGATCTTGATCCTGCTGATTTTAAAGAATCCCAATAATCCAGCCCGACTTTGGAGCTAGGAGACCGTGATTTTATTATTATTTTTTTAAAACACCCCCCTCCACGCCACCCCCCTCCATCCATGTTTAAACAAACAAGGAAGATAGAGAAAGTCTTCGCTGAGGCCTTACCAGACTTCTAAAGCCACAATCTGTGTAAGGGTTTTAATCCGCCATTAGCATTTAAAACCTTGGAAGAGACCAAAAAAGGGAGAGTAACCACACACAAAAGAAAAGTTGTTGGTTTTCTTCTCAGGCTGGCAGGAGATGGTTCCCCCGCTTCCTGGCCCACAGCCAGAGAGACGTCACAGCAAGGAGTCTGCTTTCTTTAAAGGCACACGGCACCAAAAGATGCGCGGCAGGAGCAGCCCCAGTAGGTGGCAAGCTGCCACCAAATTCAGAAATGGACAGTCATGCTAAATGGACACATTGTAGGAAACCGATCCGCCCCATTAAACCTTTTCCTAGATACAGACGCTTGGTGCGACCGGTTTATACCTCGGCATTCCACCAGAAAAGGAACGATCAGATTTGGCACTTACGCAGCGCCACACAGACATTAAAGGGAAATCCTTAGGCACCCGTGTTAGTTTCCTAGCTTCATGTGAAACTAGACAAATTCGGACTGGCAGTAAGGGGTTAATTACTCTCACTGTTAAAAATTTATCATTGGAACAATTTACCAAGGGAATTGGCTATAAAGTCCCAGACTACAATGTTCCCTTCTGGCCCTCGAATCCATGGACAGTAATTTTCAATTTAGCCATTTAAGAGCAATTCCGCCCCCCCGCCTCCCTTCAGCTCCAAAAGGTCTTGGAACCAGAGTGGGGCTAGTGATGGGGCATTATAAAAATAGGCAACCTGCTCACAGAGACGATTACGTTGTGTTACAGTGACAGAGTCGAAGATCATCACAAAAAGGGGGCTGGGGACCCAAGCGCCAATTTAAAATCATTTTCAGTGTGGTTTGAGAGCCCGGACACTCTGCAATTCAGACTTGAAGACACAGATCCAGCTAACCTGGCTTTTCAGATGGTGTGCCCGGGAAAAGCCTTGTTTAAGCACACCTGGGTTTTATGCAGTTGTGGACTGGCACAATTCCACCTGAAATCCGGGGAGCTGGAACTATGCTGAAGCGGGTTTTAGAACTCCATGTTTAACTCTCCACGACACAGGGACTCAAAAAAGGACCTAGCCGATACCAGATTTAAAAAACCAAACAGGATAAACATCCCAATCATGGCTGGTTTAAGAAGTTAGGGGGAGGGGGGGGGGAAATCTGTAAATTCATGAAGGGTGAAAAGTGTCCTTCAACCTGGGCAGGTCAGTGTTTAACCCTTTCCCTACTGCTGACTGAAGTACGCAGACATCTTTGAACTGATCCTCTCTGTTGCGGTTGAGTACATCCCAGCCTTCCCTTGGAAATATGGCTGCTGAAACCTATGCATATTCCTGCAGTGGCCAGAGGGTTTCCAGCTGCCTGCCTGCTCTGGCAACGACTGGGGAATTTGAGGGGAAGGGTCAGAGAGTTTCCCCCTACCGCTATTCAAAGGGCCCTCCCAAATGCATACCAACAGGATGTGCAACAGAAGCCAACCCAGCAGAGCTTTCAGCCCTAGGACGTGCCCTGTCAGTAAAGCAGGAGCAGATGCCCAAAGCTATACCACAGCTGCTGTTATGTATACAACGGCCACTGCATTAGCCTGCACAGTTGCTGCACACCCAGAAGCTAGATTACAGCCTTGCATGCACGTTGGCGGATACAATAAGCATTGCAGACCTTGTCAATCTATACAGTTTCCTTTCTAAATTCAGTCTAGTATAGCTAGACTTGCCTGTGAGCTTAATGGCTGCTGATACATTTTAGGGGGACTGAAGGGCCAGCATGGCTGGTGGAATAGACACAAAGCTGTCAACAGAAGTTTGTGTCTTGGAGTGGACCTGTGGTCAGAGCACAGGACTAGGTACACGAGACCTTGCTTCTGGCTCCTGGTTCTGCAAATGATTCACTGTATGACAGTGGGAAAGTCACAGCCTTCGTTCTCTCCGCTCTAGAAATGAGGACACTTCTCCCTATTTTGCAGATGGTTTGAGGTTTACTTCATGAGCGTCTGTAAAGTATTCAATACATACAAGCTGCAGAGCGTTCCTACTATGTCTGGGCAGGGACAATGCTTTACTGACCTCTGGGCATCTCAAAGTGCTTTGCAGACAGCCCCTAATTAAGCCTTACAAATACACTTGAAGCAAGAACCCTCCCATTTTTCAGATGGGGAAATGAAGGCACAGTTTAGTTACTTGCCCAAGGTCACACAGGTAGAGCCATTATTATTTCTATTAGCACCTAAGAGCCCTAGTCTTAGGCCGGAACCCCACTGTGCTAGATGTTGTCCAAACACTGAAAAAGACTGCTTCTGCCTAGAGCTCACACTAGAACCCAGAAGTCCAATTCCTGCTCCCGTTACAACAACAACGCCTCTGCTCCATTTCCACCCTCTATTTCTAGTCCCGTTCACCCTTGACAAGTAAAAGAATTGCTTGTCTGAAAGCATTTTGCCTACTATTGGTACAAGTAACACCCAAGATCACTATAATTAGGCTTGGAAGGATTAGATTTTTATTGGTAAATGTCGGTAAAGATCTATTTCACCATACACCCAACTGACTAAAAAATATCTGCCTATCTGTATATTTCTATTATTATAGATAAGTAAGAAAAATGCTGCTTGAGAACTTATTAGTCAAAATCCAGTCATTTAGACTTCTGAATTAGGCTTGTTACAAACAGACTAACGAATGAACAGTAAAAACAGGTTGTAACAATGCTGGCCGTGGGAGCCAGCTGAGGTCACTCAATTAGGATGAACTGCAAACAAAACAGGACAGACAAACCCCAAAAGCTGGTGGATATTCCAATACTTAGATTTATCAAGCCAACACAGAACAGCTTCTCTATTACCTCACTGATTACTCAGAAGTCCAAACAACGCAGTTCCTTTAAAGTGCCCAGTTTCAGGCCTCCATCCAGACACATGTCAGATATGATGATGATTACTGAAAATCTTATCTCATCATATAAAAGAAAAGGCTCTTCCAATCCCAAAGGATCAGCCACACACCAAGGTCCAATTATAACTAAGATCTTACCCAAAATACACGCTTATAGCCAATTCTTATTAACTGAGAGAGAGTTAGTTAAAAGATCAATATACAGACAGACTTGAACTCAATTTTTGAGGTTCAGATACATAGCCGAGATTAGCTTGCATTTGCCAAAAGTCCTTTTAGAAATAGTTCATAGATTATAGTCCAATGTCCACATTCAGGGTGACTCCAGTCAGTGACTGGGGACCTCAATTCTTACGGCTTAGGGTTTCCCCTTCTTGAAACCCAAAGCAAATTTGAGATGAAAAAGGGTCATATCACAGGGTTTTTATACATTTCCAGCAGCTTTTTGGCCTGAGAAAACAATAGGCTTAACTTTCCTTCTCCTAAGAACATAAGAACGGCCATACTGGGTCAGACCAAAGGTACATCTAGCCCAGTATCCGGTCTACCGACAGTGGCCAATGCCAGGTGCCCCAGAGGGAGTGAACCTAACAGGTAATGATCAAGTGATCTCTCTCCTGCCATCCATCCCCACCCTCTGACAAACAGAGGCTAGGGACACCATTCCTTACCCATCGAGGCTAATAGCCATTAATGGACTTCACCTCCATGAATTTATCCAGTTCTCTTTTAAATGCTGTTATAGTCCTAGCCTTCACAACCTTCTCAGGTAAGGAGTTCCACAAGTTGACTGTGCGCTGTGTGAAGAAGAACTTCCTTTTATTTGTTTTAAACCTGCTGCCTATTAATTTAATTTGGTGACCCCTAGTTCTTGTATTATGGGAATAAGTAAATAACTTTTCCTTATTTACTTTCTCCACATCACTCAATTTTATATAAAACTCTATAATATCCCCCCTTAGTCTCCTCTTTTCCAAGCTGAAGAGTCCTAGCCTCTTTAATCTCTCCTCATATGGGACCCGTTCCAAACCCCTACTCATTTCAGTTGCCCTTTTCTGAACCTTTTCTAGTGCCAGTATATCTTTTTTGAGATGAGGAGACCACATCTGTACGCAGTATTCAAGATGGGGGCATACCATCGATTTATATAAGGGCAATAATATATTCTCCGTCTTATTCTCTATCCCCTTTTTAATGATTCCTAACATCCTGTTTGCTTTTTTGACCGCCTCTGCACACTGCGTGGACATCTTCAGAGAACTATCCACGATGACTCCAAGTTTCAGAGTAGCAGCCGTGTTAGTCTGTATCCGCAAAAACCAAGATCTTTTTCCTGATTTGTTGTAGCTAAATTAGCCCCCATCATATTGTATGTATAGTTGGGGTTATTTTTTCAAATGTGCATTACTTTACATTTATCCACATTAAATTTCGTTTGCCATTTTGTTGCCCAATCACTTAGTTTTGTGAAATCTTTTTGAAGTTCTTCACAGTCTGCTTTGGTCTTAACTATGTTGAGCAGTTTAGAGTCATCTGCAAACTTTACCACCTCATGGCAATTAGCACAGGGTAATTTATCCATTAAACAGTTCAGATACAGGTTATCACAACCTTCAAAGAGACAGAGACAATAATAATATTTCACTCAAGTGTCTTCCTAAATATTAATACTCCTTTTTTGATCTTTGAATCAAAGCTATAGCAATAGACAAGACTTGTTTGCTTACATCACAAGACCTGAGCAAACATCTACCCTTCTATCTCTAACAATGCAGACTTGCATTTCAAAGCTCTATTCATTTATATATCTTCCTAACCAGTCTTTAAAGTTCGGTCCTGGGTCAGGTCAGTCTGTGAGTTAATTAACTCTTTCTGGCCCTATGTCACCTTTCAATTAGATATTATATCACACTCAAAGTTACCATTTTGTTTTGATTTAAGAATATTTTCTTTGTATATTTTGACAAGTGATAGACAATTTGTGTTTTAGCGATTTATAAAGCTTTAGCTTTTTGAATCCCAACATCTATAGTCATTAAGTAATCCTCTGGACCCCCCACGCCCTAATTTCCCACAACTGTGAAAATATATATCGATATAAATAAATAAAATGCTTAAAAAACAAATCAATATTATCTATCAAAGTTACAAAAAAACTGAATTCTGCAAAGCTTAACTATAATTGAAAGACTGGAGACGGTCTTTTTTCCATTCATTTTGTGCCAATTATAGCACTTCGTATATAGTCCATTTCATTTCCCCCTCTCCCCCACATTCAGTTTCTCCTGTTTGAGCTTTTTAAGCAAGGGGGAGACTCATTTTTTAAAACCATTCATAAGTGTGGTTGAGAGACCAGAGAAGTTAGCACAGGCACTAATGGACAGGTACTAGCATATTATGATGGCAAGTGGTATAAGTAGGGCTGTCAAAAATTAATCGTGATTAATCACACTGTTAAATAGAATACTGTTTATTTCAATATATTTGGATGTTTTCTACATTTTCAAATATATTGATTTCAATTACAACACAGAATACAAAGTGTACAGTGTTCACTTTATATTTATATTTGATTACAAATATTTGCACTGTAAAAAACAAAAGAAATAGTATTTTTCAATTCCCCTAATACAAGTACTGTAGTGCAATCCCTTTATCATGAAAGTTGAACTTACAACTGTAGAATTATGTACAAAAAAACTGCACTCAAAAATAAAACAATCGTGAAAGTGCAACTTACAAATGGAGATTTTTGTTTGTTACTGTAGTGAGTTGGTGTGGCTCCTCTCCTGCCCAGCAGAGGGAGCACCCCTGCCGGCACCCGAGTTGGCGGAGCCACCGCCGCCTGTTCCCGCCCCCCGGAACTCAAGGGGCGGGACAGGAAGTATAAAAACTGGCCGCCAGAGCTCAGTCAGAGCCCAGCTGCCGCAGGAAGCAGACGTGCCGCCGGGAGACCTCTGAGACCCGAGACCGTTGCCCTAACTGGCTGGACCTGCCCCGAGCCCACTACGAGGAGGAGCCGCAGGAGCCCCCCCGCACCCGGTATTGGGAGGAGCCGTCGGGCCTGCCTCGCGCCAACTACGAAGGCGAGGAGCCCCCAGAGCCCCTCCGCCCCTGCTGTTATCCGGAGGAGCCGCCCGAGCCCCAGTGGCCGGATTTCCCCAAGGAGCTGCCGGACCTGACCCCAAGCCCTGGACCAGAGGAACCGATGCTGCTGGACTGGCCCGAACCCGGCGTCGCCAACGAGGTAGCCCCTGAGGGGGAACACGGAAGTAGCCCGGGGGTAGCCGACCCCAGTCAGGCTGTA
Organism: Malaclemys terrapin pileata; assembly: GCF_027887155.1. NCBI lineage: Eukaryota > Metazoa > Chordata > Testudines > Emydidae > Malaclemys > Malaclemys terrapin. The sequence goes on along the minus strand of NC_071505.1, from coordinate 345,707,962 downwards.
GACACACATGAGCCGATGTCAGTGTGTTTCAGTCAGGACACCCCACTGACCAGCAGCGACACGAGCCGCTGCTAGGGCCCTGGGCTGGGACGCAGTGGAGTGGGTGGGCCTGCGTCCCCCGGTGGCAGGTTTCCCCTTCACCCAACTCTCAGGTGTAGGAACCTGGGCCTACCAAACAAACTGCTGTGTTGTTGCTCAGCCCCTGCACCAGAGGGCCTGAGCTCCCTGAACTGTGGGCCACTCAGGCCTGCATCGAAGGGCCTGGGCGTTGACTGTCTGTGCTTGTAGTGAGTCAGTGTGGCTCCCCTCAGCCCAGGAGGGTTGAGCCCCGGCACAAACCTACTACAGTTACATAACTGCACTCAAAAACAAAACAATATAAAACTTTAGCACCTACAAGGCCACTCGGTCCTACTTCTTGTTCAGCCAATCGCTAAGACCAACAAGTTTGTTTACATTTATGGGAGATAATGCTGCCTGCTTCTTGTTTACGTCACCTGAAAGTGAGAATAGGCATTCACATGGCACTGTTGTAGCCTGCATTTCAAGATATTTACGTGCCAGATGCGCTAAAGATTCATATATCTTTCATGCTTCAACCACCATTCCAGGGGACATGCATCTATGCTAATGACGGGTTCTGCTTGATAACAATCCAAAGCAGAGCAGAGCGACGCACGTTCATTTCCATCATCATGAGTTAGATGCCTCCAATAGAAGGTTGATTTTCTTTTTTGGTAGTTCGGGTTCTGTAATTTCCACACTGAAGTGTTGCTCTTTTAAGGACTTCTGAAAGCATGCTCCACACCTCGTCCCTCTCAGATTTTGGAAGGCACTTCAGATTCTTAAACCTTGGGTCGAGTGCTGTCACTATCTTTAGGAATCTCACATTGGTACCTTCTTTGCATTTTGTCAAAGCTGCAGTGAAAGTGTTCGTAAAAACAACATGTGCTGCGTAATCATCCGAAACTGCTATAACCTGAAATATGGCAGAATGCGGGTGTAAAAGAGCAGGGGATATACAATTCTTCCCCAAGGAGTTCAGTCACAAATTTAATTAAATTTTTGTTTTGTTTTTAAACAAATATCAACATGGAAACATGTCCTCTGGAATGGTGGCCGAAGCATAAAGGGGTATACGAATGTTTAGCATATCTGGCACGTAAATACCTTGTAATGCCAGCTACAAAAGTGCCATGCGAATGCCTGTTCTCACTTTCAGGTGACATTGTAAATAAGACGGGGGCGGCATTAACTCCCATAAATGTAAACAAACTTGTTTGTCTTAGCGATTGGCTGAACAAGAAGTAGTACTGAGTGGCCTTGTAGGCTCTAAAGTTTTACATTTTTTTGTTTGAGTGCAGTTATGTAACAAACAAACAAAAAAATCTACATTCGTAAGTTGCACTTTCAGGATAAAAAGATTGCACTACAGTACTTGCATAAAGTTAATTGAAAAATACTGTTTCTTTTATCATTTTTACTGTGCAAATATTTGTAATAAATGACATACAGTGAGCACTGTACACTTTGTATTGTGTTGTAATTGAAATCAATATATTTGAAAATGTAGAAAAACATAGTTTAACAGTGCAATTAAAACTGTGATTAATCACGATTAATTTTTGAGTTAGTCATGTGAATCAACAGTGATTAATCGACAACCCTAATAAGAGTCTTTATATACAGATCAAGAAAATCCTTTTAACTCAATTTTTAAAAATACACTAGATTACACTTGACTTGCATCTGAAGAAGTGAGGTTCTTACCCACGAAAGCTTATGCTCCCAATACTTCTGTTAGTCTCAAAGGTGCCACAGGACCCTCTGTTGCTTTTTACAGATTTAGACTAACACGGCTACCCCTCTAATACTTGACTAGATTTCAAGTCAACATTGTCCCCTTAACTAACTTGAGTTTTCACATCAATTGGGCCTTGTCTAGACTTAGACTTCAGAGGTGTGATATTAAAACACATTCTGGCACTTTTGAAAAATCTGGTGTAGATTGGGCAGTGGATACTTTAACATATGCTATCCTGGGCTTTAGCTTGACCATCTTAGCGTGTGATAGAAGCAGCGTGCCTGTCTTCACTTGACTTTTCAAGTGAATGAGTTAGATCAGAGTCACCTCAGATGAGGGAAATTACTAAACGTTTCACTGGCGCAATGAGAATAAATCACTACTGTAAGCCCCCTCTGACCCCAGTGCAGCACATCCGCACTGTGGCTTTGCATCGGTGTAGCTGACCCAGTACAAAAAAGATACCCAGCACAGACATGGCCTTTCAGAGTGTGGTCGCTGTGATAGTGTGACGAACTGGGACTGTTCTTACTGTGGTCTTTGAATGCTGACAGGGGAGTGTGGCTAGGATAGTCTGCATTGGGGGATGGGAGACTGACCGACGGAGAATACCTGAGCATGTAACATGAGAACCTAGGACGGGGTTAGAGGCCAGGTGACACCTTTGCCCGGGAAACTGAACAAAGGCTGTGGGAGGGGTCGCTGAAGGCAGAGTTTCAGGAGCTGGCTGGGAGGGAGACGGGGCTCTGACCTCGCAAGGGGGCTGGGGCGCCCTGGGACCCCAAGATGGACCTAACTGAGGGGGGGTCCTGTTGTCTGTGCCGGCAAGACCTGTCTTGGATTGTATTCCTGTCGTCTAAATAAACCTTCTGCTTTACTGGCTGGCTGAGAGTCATGGTGAATTGCAGGAAGCCGGGGGTGCAGGGCCTTGTGTCCCTCCACACTCCGTGAGAACTGGTGGCAGAGGTGGGATCTACTGCACCCCGTGGACGGCGCTTCCTGCAGTAAGTGACTGGGGAGCAGTAAAACGAAGGGGGATTGACGGGGCCAGGCGTGCTGAAGAGTGAGAGAGAGACGGTTATTACCCCTGGGAGTGTGTGACCAGCGAGAAGGACTTTTGCAGTAACAGGGCCCCCCGGGGGATCGCAACAAGTGGTCCCAGAGGCGGAGGAGTCTGCAGCTCGACCCTGGCAGAGAGGTGGTGACCTCGAGAAGGGCTGGCACACTAGGGGTCTCCCTGGAAACTGTGGGGAGCAGTGAGCACCCCGGCCTGTGAATGGCCTGCAGGAAGATGTATGCCAAGCGGCTTAAGAGCGATCTGGTGGAGCTGTGAAAGCAGAGGGGGCTGCGCAGTGGGAGGCTCACCAAAGAACAGCTCATTGCCCAGCTGGATGGAGATTGCTCGAATGAACAGATTCCTGTCTCTGAGGGAAGCAGCCTGGCAAATGCAGCGCAGGCACCAGGCAGGCACCAGTGTCTCTCCCATCTAGGAATGGTCAGCCGGCTGCTGAGGGCTTCCCGAGACCCCTCCTTCCTATGCCTAGGGGAAGGGCGGGGAGGAGCCCAGCAAATACCGAGGGCACCGTGACCCCCCTGGCCAGCAGGGGATCCTCCCGGCGAAGCTCGCTGGCCAGCAGGGGATCCTCCCGGCGACGCGCGGCATCCGTGGAGTGGAAGTGGCTGGAATGGGAGAAATAGCTAAAACAGAGCTGGAGGATCGTGAGAAACGGAGGCATCATGAACTGGAGCTGGCGAGGCTGAGGGGCCGCGAGCCCCCGGCTGCGGTGAATGAGGGAGGACCCAGGACTGCACGGAGCTTTGATAAGTGCATCCTGGCCCCACATAAGGAGGGGGAGGACATGGATGACTTCCTGGATGCTTTTAAGATGGCCTGCGAGCTGCACCAGGTTGATCCTGGGGACAGATTCCGGCTTCTCACCCCCTTACTGGACCCCAAAGCCGTGGCACTGTACCGCCAACTGGAGGAGGCGGAGAAAGGGGACTACGAACTATTCAAAAAGGCCCTGCTACATGAGTTTGGGCACACTCCTGAGATGTACCAGGAAAGGTTCCGGAGTCAGGATAAAACCCCCGAGATCTCATATCTGCAACTAGCCGTCCGCATGGAAGGATACGCCAGCAAGTGGGCTGATGGGGCCCAGACGAAGGAGGACCTGGTCAAACTGCTGGTACTGGAGCAACTGTATGGGCAGTGCCCATCCGACCTGAGGCTGTGGTTGAGGGACAAAAAGCCAGAGAACCCGCGACACGCAGGGTGGCTGGCCGATGAGTTTGTAAAGAGCCGGTCAGGGGATAACAGGGAGGAGTCCCAAAGGAACAGTCCCACCACAACGCAGAGAGAGAGTCACCATGGGACCTCCCAGCGGGAAAATACGGAAAAACTCCATCAAAGGGGAACATCCGGCATCAGGGCCATCCGACCCACTCGAGGGAACCCATGGGACATGGGCTGCTATCACTGTGGCCAGAGAGGCCACATACGGGCCCAGTGCCCCAGGCTCAGGGACAGACTGAGTAGACCGAACCCACAGAGGGTTGACTGGGTAGAGACCCAGCCGGGCGAGAGGCAGCATTCCCAGGGAAGGGGGGCTGGCAGAGTACCACCTGCTAAGGAGGGAGGAGAGCTCCAGGTCAGCTCCTCTGGGGGGCTGGATACTCCAGACTCAGGGTTTTTGGTTTATAGGGTGGGTGCGGGGCTGTCCCTCTGGAGAGAGTACCTTGTTCCCCTGGAGGTGGATGGGAGGAAGGTCAATGGATACTGGGATACGGGTGCAGAGGTGACGCTGGCCCAGCCCGAGGTGGTGGCCCCAGATCGGGTGGTGCCCGACACCTACCTGACCCTGAGGGGGTCGGTGGGACCCCATTCAAGGTACCTGTGGCAAGGGTACACCTGAAGTGGGGGGCACACCCGTATTTGCCCACTGAGGTGTTGATGGGGGGGACCTGGAGGACTGGCCAAGCAACCCCAGGGTGCCCTGGTCATGACATGTAGCCAGAGCCGGCGAGGGGCACTGCGCCCTGACCTTGGGGAGGATGCCTTGCCTGAGGCGCATGACCCTAACCTGGTGGGGAGGGAACACTCAGGGACATGGCTCAGGGAGGCTGCGGCTTCAGACCCAGCCGGCAAGAAAGAGCAGGTGGCCATCCCTGTCCCAGCTGTTGAGTTCCAGGCCGAGTTGCAAAAAGATCCCTCCTTGCAGAAGATAAGGGACCTGGCCGACCTCAGTGTGGTACAGACCATGGGGAGAGGTGGCCGGAAAAGGTTCCTGTGGGAGAAAGGGTTCCTGTACCGAGAATGGGCCCCCCCAGGGAAAATAGAGTCAGGGGGGATCAGGAGGCAGCTGGTGGTACCCCAGAAGTATCGCCGCCAGCTGCTGTGCCGGGCCCATGACATTCCCCTCTCAGGGCACCAGGGAACCTGGCGTACCCAGCAGAGGCTGCTACGGAGCTTTTACTGGCCTGGGGTCTTTGTTACTGTCCGACAGTACTGCCGATCCTGTGACCCCTGTCAGAAGGGGAGGAAGGCCCGGGACAAGGGGAAAATGGCTTTAGGACCCTTGCCCAGCATAGAGGAGCCTTCCCAGAGGGTGGCCAAGGTTAAAAGGGGGGCTCTGAACCAAGAGAGCCTGAATCACCGACGTCCAGACTGGAATGCTGGGAGAAGACCCCAGCCCAGTTGGAACCCCAGGGGTATTGGGGTGGGAAAAGGGCATAGGCCACATAAACCTTCCCACATGCAAACTACGAGTGCTACCGAGCAACCCCGACCTAAGGGGGGGGTGTGAACCTGGAGGGGCCTGGTGTAATTCTCACCAAGGAATGGGAGGGATGCTGGGGCATCATCCACGGGAACGGGGGTAGATTCGAACTTCCCCGGGTCACTGGCTAAAGTGACCCCGCTCAGTTCGGTCTCGAAGGGGGGAGAGATGTGACGAACTGGGACTATTCTTACTGTGGTCTGTGAATGCTGACAGGGGAGTGTGGCTAGGATAGTCTGCATTGGGGGATGGGAGACTGACCGACGGAGAATACCTGAGCATGTAACATGAGAACCTAGGACGGGGTTAGAGGCCAGGTGACACCTTTGCCCGGGAAACTGAACAAAGGCTGTGGGAGGGGTCGCTGAAGGCAGAGTTTCAGGAGCTGGCTGGGAGGGAGACGGGGCTCTGACCTCGCAAGGGGGCTGGGGCGCCCTGGGACCCCAAGATGGACCTAACTGAGGGGGATCCTGTTGTCTGTGCCGGCAAGACCTGTCTTGGACTGTATTCCTGTCGTCTAAATAAACCTTCTGCTTTACTGGCTGGCTGAGAGTCATGGTGAATCGCAGGAAGCCAGGGGTGCAGGGCCTTGTGTCCCCCCACACTCCGTGACAGATGGGTAACAAATGTAGCAAGTTTTCAATGACATTTTACCTATGTCTGGGTATTGCAGTGACCACTGTGACGGGTTGGATCACAGAAACCCCCCTGGGAGCTGCCAATTGATGTGCCAGGACTACCTCTGCTCCTATTTTCCCTGCCAGCTCAGGACTCCAGCACCCTGTCTTGCTAAGCCAGACACTCCCATCTGCTCCAACAAAGACCCAGGGTCTGAATTACTTGCCCCAAAACTGCAGGTTTACCTGAAAACAGCTAACAGAAGCGTGCTTGTCTTTAGCACTCAGATGCCCAACTCCCAATGGGGTCTAAACCGAAATAAATACATTTTACCCTGTATAAAGCTTATGCAGGGTAAACTCATAAATTGTTCGCCCTCTGTAACACAGATAGAGAGATATGCACAGTTGTTTGCTCCCCCAGGTATTAATACATACTCTGAGTTAATTAATAAGTAAAAAGTGATTTTATTAAATACAGAAAGTAGGATTAAGTAGTAACAGACAGAACAAAGTAAGTCACCAAGCAAAATAAAATAAAATGCGCAAATCTATGTCTAATCAAACAGAATACAGATAATCGCACCCTCAGAGATGCTTCAGTAAGTTTTTTCCTCAGACTGGACACTTTCCAGGCCTGGGCATAATTCTTTCCCCTGGTACAGCTCTTGTTGCAGCTCAGGTGATAGCTAGGGGATTCTTCATGATGGCCCCTCTCCTCTCTTTGTTCTGTTCCACCCCTTTATATATCTTTTGCATAAGGCGGGAATCCTTTGTCTCTCTCTGGGTTTCCACCCCCTCTCACTGGAAAAGCACCAGGTTAAAGATGGATTCCAGTTCATGTGACATGATCACGTCACTGTAAGACCCTAAGCCTTCATTCCTCCCAGCCTGACTTACAGGAAGGCTTGCTTGCAAACAAAGCCCCAGTCAATTGTCCTGGTTGATGGGAGCCATTAAGATTCCAAACCACCATTAATGGCCCACACTTTGCATAATTACAATAGGCCCTGAGAGTTATATTTCATATTTCTAGTCCCAGATACAGGAGTGGTACATTTATACAAATAGGATGATCACACTCAGTAGATTATAAGCTTTGTAATGATACCTTACAAGAGACCTTTTGCATGAAGCATATTCCAGTTACATTATATTCACTTATTACCATATTTTTATAAACCCAAGTGCCTCACAAGCTTTGCTGAATTTATCCTACCCTGCAATGGAACTAAGGAGCAGAGATATAAAGTGGCTTGACAAAGGTCACACAAGTAGTCAGTGGCTAAGCCTGGAATTGAACCCATCTCTTGTCCAATGTTTTTATCCACAGGCCATCATATTCAGCACCCATGTTCCAAGGGATTCAGATTTTGTCAGGTAAACACTTACATGTGTATAAGTCCAGTGTCCTGATCCTCAAAGTCAGGAGACCCTAGATTTAATCATAGAATCTAGGAACTAGAAGGGACCTCGAAAGGTCATCTAGTCTAGTCCCCTACACTCACGGCAGGACTAAGTATTGTCTACATCATCCCTGACAGGTGTTTGTCTAACTTGCTCTTAAAAACCTCCAATGATGGAGATCCCACAACCTTCCTAGGCAATTTATTCTAGTGCTTAACCACCCTGACAGTTAGGAAGTTTTCCCTAATGTCCAACCTAAACTGCCCTTGCTGCAATTTAAGCCCATTGCTTCTTGTCCTAGCCTCAGAGGTTAGGGAAAACAGTTTTTCTCCCTCCTCCTTATAACAACCTTTGACATACTTGAAAACTTATGTCCCCCCTCAGTCTTCTCTTTCCCAGATTAAACAAACCCAGTTATTTCAATCTTCCCTCATAGGTCACGTTTTCTAGACTTTGAATCATTTTTGTTGCTCTTCTCTGGACTTTCTCCAATTTGTCCACATCTTTCCTGAAATGTGGCACCCAGAACTGGACACAATACTCCAGTTGAGGCCTAACCAATGTGGAATAGGGCAGAAGAATTAGTTCTTATGTCTTGCTTACAACACTCCCCAGAATGATGTTTGCTTTTTTGCAACAGTGTTACACAGTTGACTCATATTTAACTTGTGATCCACTATGACCCCCAGATCCCTTTCCGCAGTACTCCTTCCTAGGCAGTCGTTTCCCATTTTGTATGTGTGCAACTGATTGTTCCTTCCTAAGTGGAGTACTTTGCATTAGTCCTTATTGAATTTCATCCTATTTACTTCAGACCATTTCTCCAGTTTGTCCAGATCATTTTGAATTTTAATCCTATCCTCTAAAGCACTTGCAACCCCTCCCAGCTTGGTATTATCCTCAAACTTTAAGTGTCCTTTCTATGCTATTACCTAATCATTGATGAAGATATTGAACAGAACCAGACCTATAACTGATCCCTGTGGGACCCCCCCTTGATATGCCCTTCCAGCTTGACTGAACCATTGGAAAACTATTCCTAGAGAGTAATTATCAATCAGTTATGCACCCACCTCACAGAAGCTCCATCGAGGTTGTATTTCCCTAGTTTGTTTATGAGAAGGTCATGAGACAGTATCAAAAGTCTTACTGAAGTCAAGATATACCAAGTCTACCACTTTTCCCCCATCTACAAGGCTTATTACCCTGTCAAAGAAAGCTATCAGGTTGGTTTGACATGATTTGTTCTTGACTGACTGTTGCTGATATGCTGACTATCACTTATCACCTCCCCATTCTCTTTAAAAGGTCAGATCACATCTGATACAAAACGTAGGCTCTACAGGAATAAGGTTTTACACAGATCCAGACTGTAGTTTCCATGATTGCCCCTTTTAATTCCAATGGTAAGTTTAATCAACAATTTAATTTTTCCCTAAAGTGTGTACAACATATTGCAGCACTGAGGCAACGTATAAGAATTTGAAAATGAAAAGGAATAGAATAAAAGCAAATTGACTAGTTGATTTTTTTTTTTTGTCCAAGCCAAGAGCAATGCAAAAAGCAAACTTACACAATATCGAAGAGTAAATCAGATTTCTGTCACGGAAAGAACATCCGTGGGTTTTTTTCGTGGTAGACGAGTTTTTTTTTCAACCTCTGAATTTGTTTTTCATCTGACAATGTCTCTTTAAATCTGTTTCCTAAATCTGATTGGGAGAGTTCCTTATGCACCAGCAAAAGCGAGTGTTACTAAAAATAGCCACCACAGCAGCTCAGCTCTCACCAGCCTCCCACAACAGGCTAAGGTGCACAACAGAGTAAGGATACAAGAACACCAGTCTTGGCATTTCTGGAGCACTTCACATCTTAAAAACACCAGGCATTAAAATTGGCTTGGAACAGAATTTAAAATAAGCAAAAAATTTTAGAAGTCATGAAATCCCAGGTCAGCCCCTTTATTAATACTATTTATAATACAGAGCACCTGACCCTAGTCCAAGGAACAAATCTCTAAGTATCCATCACTCATCTGCTTACAGAAGAATGAAGCTTTCACATTTTAGCACCATGTCACAATCAGCCCACTAGGATGACCACTTCTGGACTATTAGTTTGACCTCCTTTATAGGGGCAGATCTGCAGCCGATGGAGAACAAACAAGGTGTTTTCTACTAGAATCTGAGCGTTTCGCTCGCTGAGGTTCTAGAGATCCCAGAAGCACGTTCTGGCTTGCAAGCCAGAAACACGGTGGCACTGATGGTAAAAATCAAGTGGGGCCATTATTCTTCAAGTCTGTCTCCCTTCTCTGTGGGAAGACAGTGGGACAGAGTGTTAGACCTCATTTTGAAAACCCATTTCTCGATGCAAGCAGTCTCTGCAAACACCAACTTGTCTTCAACGTTCCCTGTTTGCAAAGGCTGAGGCAAGGCATCTTTGGCTGTCTCTGGGGTCAAGGAACTCTTGAGCAGTGTTCCACAAGGCTCAGTTTTGTCTCATCCCCCACCCCAAAAGTACGTGAGGCCACTGAGAACATAGCAAGCAGTACTGGGGCCAGTTTCCCTCAGACTCCGGGATCAGACCATCTATACTTTCATCAGCCACCAGGGCATTAGTCACCAAATTTTAGCCCTGCCAGGAAAAATTAATTCCAGACAAAAAGAAAAGTGATAGTAGAGGGTCTGAGGAGGAGAAACTGGAGGGCATGTCTCACCTATTGAGGGTTCATAATCTAAAGCACTAGGCCAGTCCCACTGTTCTCCCCCACAGATAGAGATATCGCACAGAGGTGTCGGGAGGATTAAATACTTAATGTCTGTAGAACTGACAAGGACTACAAGCACTGAGTATTAAGTCTCCAGCCAAAAATCCCTTAGAGAAGAGAACATCTAATCATTCCTAAGGCCTGTTAAATGAACATATTTAGGCTTTAAAGTGCAAGCACGGGTCAACTCTCCACTGAAGATCATGGTACTTCACCAGAAACGCACAGCTGGATTTTCCTCATTATCCTCCTCAAAATTCTCCTTTTTCACAATGCCGACAAAACCCTTGACAACGGTCAGGCTGCTGGTGTGCTGCGACTACAGCCGATCATGCTGACCAATATTATCCCCCTTGTGTCTGTATCCACCTGCCCTGTATCTGTAGGTTGCCTTGTGTCTTATACTGAGATTGGAAGCTCTTTGGGCAGGGACTGTTTGTACAGCACCTAGCACAATGGAGTCCTGGTTCGTAACTAGGATTCTGAGGTGCGACAGTAATACAAATAATAAACATTTGCCTGTTATCTCTGAGGTCCTGTCAACACTGATTCCTACAGTAAAACACACAGCATGGTAATCCCTCCAAACAGTCTGGTCTTGCACAGTGCACAGGACTGAACCATTATTTAAGCTTGTTCTGAACTGGACAGTTGTATGGCTCTAGTTACGGTTCAGAACCAGAGTTAGATCCCACCTACATTACAATCATGTCATAACTAGATCAATATCTTCATTCATGATCTGGAGGATGGCGTGGACTGCACTCTCAGCAAGTTTGCAGATGACACTAAACTGGGAGGAGTGGTAGATACGCTGGAGGGTAAAGATAGGATACAGAGGGTTCTAGACAAATTAGAGGATTGGGCAAAAAGAAACCTGATGAGGTTCAACAAGGACAAGTACAGTCCTGCACGTAGGACGGAAGAATCCCATGCACTGCTACAGACTAGGGACCAAATGGCTAGGCAGCAGTTCTTCAGAAAAGGACGTAGGTGTTACAGTGGACGAGAAGCTGGATATGAGTTGACAGTGTGCCCTTGTTGCCAAGAAGGCTAACGGCATTTTGGGCTGTATAAATAGGGGCACTGCCAGCAGATCGAGGGACATAATCATTCCCCTCTATTTGACATTGGTGAGGCCTCATCTGGAGTACTGTCCCCAATTTTGGGCCCCATACTACAAGGAGGATGTGGAAAAATTGGAAAGAGTCCAGCGGAGGGCAACAAAAATGGTTAGGGGGCTGGAGCACATGACTTATGAGGAGAGGCTGAGGGAACTGGGATTATTTAGTCTGCAGAAGAGAAGAATGAGGGGGGATGTGATAGCTGCTTTCAACTACCTGAAGGGGGGTTCCAAAGAGGATGGATCTAGACTGTTCTCAGTGGTACCAGATGACAGAACAAGGAGTAATGGTCTCAAGTTGCAGTGGGGGAGGTCTAGGTTGGATATTAGGAAAAACTTTTTCACTAGGAGGGTGGTGAAGCACTGGAATGGGTTACTTAGGGAGGTGGTAGAATCTCCTTCCATAGAGGTTTTTAAGGTCAGGCTTGACAAAGCCCTGGCTGGGATGATTTAGTTGGGGATTGGTCCGGCTTTGAGCAGGGGGTTGGACTAGATGACCTCCTGAGGTAATTTCCAACCCTGATATTCTAGGATTCATTTCTCCCAACAGAGTAGCAATTATTTTGTAGATGGCCTCTGTCTACATTTGGACTTAAATGGGGTTAGCAAAACCTTAAGAGCTGACACATGCAGAGAGTATAAGTGCCCTGTCCCCAGGTTTGGAATATGGTTTGGGATAATGGTTTAACAGCTGGCCTCTGTGCATGCTGACTTGGAGAACAGTGATATCACCATGCTAGCAAGAGCAGTGCTTAACTCCTTCTACTGCTTTTCTCTACAAAATCCCCTGTGACACATGGTTGCAACCTAGTGCAGCATCTTGGAGGGACTATTGTATTACATTTATGAATGATTTATGTAGGACTGTGTTCCACTCCATGGGGGAGGGTTACCACAGTCCTTCCAGGAACCAACAGTGGGGGGTGATTAAGGCGAGTCACAGAGACTAAACAACTCTTTTGAGGTGTGACACAGAAGCCAGGGTGGATAACAAAATGATGATTTAAAAAATGGATTCTTTTAGTTTGTTCAAATCATAATAAGTCTTTCAATTTTAAAAAGACATCTGTTTAAAATGAAAGCTGAATATAATGCAATATATGTCAAGGCCTAAACTTATAATAATCTCTTAAAACATTTAAATAAAAATGCTGAATCCATCCTCTATCAAAACTTGAGTTTCCTAGCCAAAGGATGAGGGAAAAACATTTGACTTTTGAGGCCAAGCATTATAAACATGGCACAGTAGATCATGTACTGAATTAAGAGCTTGATCTTCTGGGAGACCCAGGGGCTGTGCTAGTGAGTGCAGCAGATGGCAAAGTCCTCATAGGGGTTGGGACCTGGCCTCTGACTCCAGGAGATACCATCATGTATCTCACAGGAATCATTTGCTGAGCTGAAATAATCAGTTTAATTCACTGATAACAGTTAATCCCTCTGTTTAATAAATCATTCAGTTGTAAATGTGAAATATGTTTTGATGAGAAGTTTATGTATCCAAAACATTTAAAGTGGTTTGGTTTAATAAAAATCAATTGTAAATGCTTGTGTATGTGTTTAAATTCCAGTTACCATCCTAGTGCAGCGTGACACAAATCATGAGCAAAAAGTGAATTTTCTAGTATAGAAGCAATATATCATTCACCGTTTTCTAACATACTAAAAGTCCACAATTTAATAAGAATCTGAAAATATTAAGCTATATAATTGCTTAAATATAGATAGCTATCGCATATCCTACTAGGTAGCAAAAAAGATGTACCAAATCTGGTACGACGGCTCTGTTTAGCTGTAAATCAACGTGAAAATACACCTTTCTTTAGAAAATAACTGAAGTACAAATGGAAAAGTTGATTACAACCGATGATCTAAATCAAGGCTTTCCACTTGGTGATTGAAATCAATCCACAGTGCCAGCCACCGGAGGCAAGAGGTAACAAGATAACTCAGTCCTGGGTACCTGAGGACCAACACAAAAGGTACAACCCCCTTGGTGTGGTTTGCAAACTGGGTTTGCCAGAGACTCAAACAAAGAAAGGGCTTTTGGGATAAAACGTGAGTTTGAACTGACACAAGGTCTTCCTTCTAATCCAGCAAACGGAAAAGACCTTCTATCCAAGGCAGGCTCCAGGACTTGGGGAAGGGCTGGAAAGACTGGATTATTAGGACTCCATAGGTCCCAACGGAATCCAAATGGGTGACTTGTGGGTGACTCCTGGTATGTTTAGTGTGTGTTTAAATCTCTTTATTGTTTTTAATGTGTGATGCTTTTCCTTAAGAATAAACGTGCTTACTTAGAAAGAGATCTGTGGTAACTTGCTAGAGAGCGGAGATCTGACTGGGCACTCATGGAGTAGACCAAAGAATTGGGGGATACAGGTGCAGTTAGCCTGAAACTGTGACAGCCCCCATTTCCCCTCTCCTCTTATGGACCATATGCTCAGAAAAGCACAGTTCCCCCAACAACTGCAACCTCCTCTCTCAACTCCAGCCCAGCCAAAACACACCGTTGAGCAAACGCCTTCCTTTTCCAACACTTGGAGTTTGTTTTCACACCTATGTTTCTGCTAAAGCTTCGTTCTTCCTGCTCTCCTTGCCCGTTCCCAGTCTTACAGAGAACTTTGAAATCCCACTCACCCAGGCAAATGGGAACTCTGGATGGGTGTGCAAGCTGCGGGCCGTTGAAAGTGCAGGGAGGCAGAGAGGAGCCATGGGGAAGAAAGCATGAAGGAGTTAAGATTACAGAAGAGCGTGAGGTAGATTTTTGCAGATTTTTAAACCCAGATGGGATCATTATGACAGTCTGTTCTGACCTCCTGCACATCAAAGTCCAGAGAATCTCTCCCAGTTACTTCTTCATCAAACCCATAACTACTGTTTGGATTAAAGTATCTCTTTTAGAACAGGATCCTGTCTTGGTTTAAAGACTTCAAGAGATGGAGAATCCATCAAATCCCTAGATAAGTATATGGATTCCAAGGCCCGAAAGAATAATTGTGATCATCTAGTTTGACCTCTTGTATAACCTAGGACACAGAACTTCCCCACAACAATTCCTAGTGCCTCTCTCTTAGAAAAACATCCAAGCTTGATTTAAAAATTGTTGATGATGGAGAATCCACCACCACCCATCAGAAATTGTTCCAATAATTAATCACCCTCACTGTTAAAAATTTGCACCTTATTTCTAGTCTGAATTGGTCAAGATTCCACTTCCAGACATTGGACCATATTATACCTTCCTCTGCTAGACTGAAGAGCCCATTATTAAACATTATGTAATCCCCATGTAGATACTCAAAGAAAGAAAGAGAAGCTGGGATTTCTGCGAGTAGCCAGTGTCACAGACTGGACTGTAATCAAGTCACCCCTTCACCTTCTCTTTGTTAAGTTGAATAGACTCAGAAAGCTCAGTCTATCACTGTAATCATTCTCGTGGCTCTTCTCTGAGCCCTTTCCAATTTATCGACTTCCTTCTTGAATTGCGGGCACCAGAACTAGACACGGTATATTACGTCAACACCTTTATCAAACTTGACATCTCATCAAAAGAAAGCAAGTTGGTTTGACAGAATCTATTTTCCATAACCCATGTTGATTTGCATTCATTACATTACCCTCCTTTAATTCTTGATTAATCAAGTCCCATTTCAGCTGCTCCATTATCTTGCCCAGGACTGATGTCAGGCTGATAAGCCTATAATTACCCAGATCATCCCATTAACTCTTTTTAAAAATTGGCACATCAAACTTTCTTCCAGTCTTCTGGAACTTCCCCAGTGCTCCAAGACTTACTGAAAATCAGCACGGTGCTCCAGTCCTTAATTTCCTCACTGTCAAAAATTTGCACCTTATTTCTAGTCAGAATTTTCCAACTGTTGGCTCTCTTTATGCCTTTTCCTGCTAGATTAAAGAGCTGTCTACAACCTCTTCCCTATATTGGTATTTGTAGACCACAATCGAGTCACCTCTTAGCTTATCCAAGAGGAAGTTAAATAGATTTAGCTTCTTAAACACTACAATGCAGATTGACCCGTGAACGATTCTTGTTGCTCTTTTCTAAAGATTTTCCAATTTTTCACCATTCTTTTTAAACTGTGGACATCAGAAATGGACACAATATCCAGTAATGGTCCTACTAATGCCATATTCAGAGGTAATACCACCTCCCTAGTCTTACTTGACCTTCCTCTGCGTACATACCCAAGGATCATGTTTGCCTTCTTAGCTATAGCATCACACAGGAGTCCGAGGAGTGGGAGCAGAGGCTGGCCAAGAAGGAGCAGAGGCCCCAGAATTGGTTTCTCTTTCAGCAAGGGAAGGGAGGCAGAGAATTCATGGAGGGGAGTGAGCTGTGAACAAGTGGCTTTGGGAGCAGGGGAGTGGAGGGCAGGGTCTTCTTCACCCTGACTAGCCGATTTACTCCTTGGGTTAGTATTTTTATGTTGGATATGTTTTTTCAAGTCCTGCTCAGCCTCCACATGGACAATTGGATATTAAATCCCAGAGCACGGCCTTGGCAGTGAAAAAGACAGTCTTACCTCTTACCACTACAGCTTTAAGGTATATCATGATATAAAGAAGTGTCAGGCCTACAAATCCCACCCAACTCCTGCCCACTCCATTTCTATCCTAGGGGATAAGCTGCAGCATCCCGACCACCTCAGAACATAACTTTAATGGGAAACCCCGACATCTGCTGGCAAACCTGTTTGCCAGAAGCTGGGAATGAGCGACGAGGGATGGATCACTTGGTGATGACCTGTTCTGTTCATTCCCTCTGGGGCACCTGGCACTGGCCACTGTTGGAAGACAGGATACTGGGCTAAATGGACCCAGTAGGGCCATTCTTGCGTTCAAACAGATTATATTTATACTAGAGAAGCATGACACATAATAGTGAAAGTAGTTACTGGGAATACGAAGCAGAGGAGACACAAAAAGGAGACTTACCTTAGAGAGAAAGACAAAAGGGAATGCAGTCCCCTGAGATGGGTCCAGCCATAAAAACACTACAACAAAAGAAAAGGTGTGATCAGCCTCTGTTTAAAAAGACACAAGCAACCAAAACTGGCCACCAAGTTGCCCTTCCAATTTCTGTGGCTTTACTATTACATTTCTTTAAAAACAGGAAAGTGCATCTCTCCCCCTGTTGCTGTGATAGATGAAAGCTAACAGGGGAGCTGGCTGACTATACAGAGGAAACAGCAAGCCTGATTAGACAAGGTGCAGGCTTTCAATTATGCGGCAGCCTGAGGTATTACCTGTAACATAGCAGATAAAACAATTGTACAAAGAGGTTATTTGTAGTGCAGAACAACTGAGGTCAGTGCCCCGCTGTGCCGGATGCTGTAAGCGCCCACAGACACTGCGGCTGGGAGGTTTAGTTCTCAGTCTGGGTAGACGTGCTAAGTCTGATCAAGCGAGCATGCTAAAAATCGCAGCGTGGCCACAGTGGTGCAGGCCGCGGCTCAGGCCAGCCACCTGAATACAATCCCCTTGGCTCGATCAGAGTGAGCACACGCACGTCTACCCACGCTAGGAATGACCCCTCCCAGCTGCCGTGCCTAACGCGATGTCTACGCCGGCAATTGAATGACAAAACTTGTGTCTTTCAGAGGTGTTGAACCCCTCCCCGCCCAAAAGACAAAAGTTTTGCCATGACAAGTGCCAGTGTGAACAGCGCATTGTCGGCAGGAGCTAGTGTGACCAGATGTCCCAATTTTATAGGGACAGTCCTGCTATTCGGGGCTTTTTCTGTCCCGATTTTTCACATTTGCTGTCTGGTCACCCTAGCAGGAGCGCTCTTCTGCAGACAATGCAAATGCCGCTCACTGGGGGTGGAAGTTTTTTGTTGGCAGGAGAGCCAACAAACAGTGGCTACACTACACTACAAAGCTGTGTAGTATAGACATAGCCTAAGAGACAGTCCCTGCTCCAGAGACCTTAACATAGACAAGACAAAACGTGGGAGGAGAGCGATATTTTGTTTCAGGGTTTGTAATGCCACCCAGAGAGGAGAGGTGGTCCAGTGGTCAGGTTACTAGCTTAGCACTTGAGAGAGCTGGGTTCAACTCCCTGCTCCACTGCAGACTTCCTGTGTGACTTTGGGCAAGTCCCTTGGTGCCTCAGTTTCCCCATCTGTAAAATGAGGATGATAGCACTGCCCTGCCTCACAGGGGTGTTGCAAAAGAAAAAAAAATACATTAAAGATTGTGAGGGGCTCAGATACTCCAGTGATCGCAGCCAGCTAAGTACCAGAGATCACTAGATCCTCACCCATCCCTGGAGCACCTTATCCCCATTTTGCAGATGGGAAAACTGAGGCGCAGAGAGTATGTCTACCTTGCAGCTGGGATGTGTGATTCCCAACTCAGGTACACAGACTCACACTGGCTCAGCTCAAGCTAGCAAGCTAAAAACAGCCATATGGAAGTTGTGATACAGACGGCACTTCGGGCTAGCTACCCAAACTCGGACCCAAGGAGTTGGGCAGGCTTGGACTCGGGTGGCACTTACACATTTGAAGAGTTGGATCCATTAATTCATGTTCCTTGAATAGCTCTACACCAACATAGAAGCGGTTTGGAAGATACCCAACTAAAACAAGGATCTTGCACATACCTGCCCAATAATCCAGGCTGTATGGAAGGAGACTCGCACAAGTTTTGCATAACCCCAACCAATCACCTTCAACACATACATATGCAGCAGCAGACACTTGAAAATGGGGGGTGGTGGGAGGAGAAGAGATTTTAGGACTTGATATGAAAAGGGAAGAGTATGTCTAGCAGGCACAAGTAAAGTTGGGGTATTAATACTCTATGTACACCTCCACAAAAACACCTCGTTAAAATACTTCAATTGCTTTAAATATGTACAGTTTTCCCCACAACAGAAAAGGAAGTCTAGAGAGCCCACCTCCTCCAACAGGAGACACTAAAATACACCAACACTGAGCAGAAATGCCTTCTGCTACTCCAGGTCTCTAGTGTAACTCCTAGATCAGAGGTACAACATGCACAAGTCAGGAGTGAAAGTGAGCTAGGAACAAGAGACATAGCAGAAGACTGGCAAAACTAAAGAGAAAGGAGAGCGTGCCACCAGAGAGGTCAACTTAAAATGTCTGTGTTTTGAAGTCAGGCTATGCTGCCCCCCCAGCGAATCCCCGCCAAACAGGGCTCAAGACCAGATCTTTGCAGGAGCTACCAACAAATGAAGTGAGAGAGAGAGTGTGAGGGAGTCATTCAAAATACAGTAATGCTTGAGGCATTTCCTGACAGATACAGAAAAGCAGGGTGGATAAAAATCAATGATTTAAAAAAAAAATCTGATTTTTTTTTAATTTAAAATCGGATTTTTTTGATAAAATGCTTTTTGAGGAAAAAACCTATCTAAAGATAGTTTTAATTAAGATACTTTATAGCTCAATGATATCTCATCATGGAATAGGGATTATAAATTCTAATTCTATAGTATGAGACAATATATTCATGTAATGTTTAAGAAAAGTTTTGTAAAGGAGTTCTAATAGTTCATGGATTAGGGTCCCAATCTTATGGGGTTCCAGGGGCTTCTGTATAGATTATTTAGGTTAATCTTTCTATCTACCCAATGGGACTCAGTGCTCAGTCTAGAAGATACAATCAGAGATGCTTAGTTTTGCAGTTCTCAAACTGTGGCTTTGTGTCTCCAGAGATAACATGCTTGTTAACAACAAAATTGTTTTTAAATACATAAATTGATTTGAGATCTACCATACCATTCTCTCACTAGAAGGGAAAACCTATAATGGCAGCAGGCCGTAAAAGAAGCCCAGTTTGGGAATAGGAGCCATTCAAGAAATATGTTTGCTGATGATGTTTTAAAGAAAGTCACACCAGTGTACTGGTGGAAGTCACTTAAGCACTTGGATTCAGAGACTGTTGAAGTGATCATCTCACTTAGAGCAGTAGCTTCTTCTGCCGGTGTAGTAAGAATATTTTCTGCCTTTGGACTAATTCGTTCCAAATTGAGAAATTGTTTGGGACCTGAAAAAGCAGGAAAGCTAGTTTTTCTTTTCCAGATTATGAACAAACAGAAAAATGAAGGTGAAGACGACTGAGTTAGCAGCTAATATTTTAATAGTAGAAGACAATATTTTAAGTTTCTCATGCTGACCTGGCTGACATAGTCGATTTTAACTTTTGTTGGGTTTTTTTTTTTTTTTTAATATTTCATTTAACTATTTTAGTTTAAAACAATTTTAACAAAAACAAACCTGATTTTTAAAAAACGTGAATGTTTAACTAAATTCAAACATTCATATGCTTATTTTGTTAAAATACGTTTGCTGTTGAAGAAAAAAATCTAGAATACATAACGTTGTTTTAGTTAAATAAAACAATTTAAAAGTCTGTCTGGTGATGTTCTCCTCCTAATACAGCATGGCAAGAAAAATCTCCAAATATTAATGATTAACCCGTTGAATTGGAGATCGTTAACCTCCCAGTGACTTCATAAATATCTGCTGCAATTACCTTTGGTAAATGAAATAACCAATCAATCATTCTGTTTCTGATGTAGCTGTAAAACTAATCTGAAAAGTTTTCAAAATAAATCACTTTAAAAACGTACAGTCATAGAATCTCAGGGTTGGAAGGGACCTCAGGAGGTATCTAGTCCAACCCCCTGCTCAAAGCTTCTAAAAATGAAATCTACATCTATCTCGGAGTTGTGAAGAATATGTATTAAGGTTATAACACCCAACAAGAATGCACTTTTATGTAGAAATCCATGATTACATCAAGTCTTCCTGACTAGTGATTTAAATCAATTGGATTTAAATCAAATCCACCCTGCAGAAAAGAAGTCTGCCTACTAATTAAAATGATGCTAGGAAGAGAGAGAACAGGAAAGCCAGCATGGCACTTTCTCAGGGACTGTTTGGCATCTCAGATGTGCTCACAATCTGGAGAAAGGGTGAGGGGCTACAGGTACATAAGCCTCAGGTGCATGACAGATGCACCTTCAGTGGAGTGGCTCAAAGCAAGGCCAGACAGATTAATAAACAGATTAAATTGGAGCCATTCACGAAAACACAGGAGCCTCTCAGATCATGGACACCCACAGGAGAACCTTGGGTAACATCTGTCCATTTCTGTGCATGCACATATTCCAGCAAACTCATACGCAACACCACTCACATCCTCCTCACAGGCCACTCTTGCACAATCACACACACCAAGCCAACCCCCAGCATCTGCTCCACGGCTGGCGGGAGAAAACCTGACAGCTCCTTGCTCTCAGGGCATAGCTGCCTGGCCTGGAGATGCCAGCAGGAAGCTTCCCCGCTCCCTCCTCAGCCCGGGGGAAGGTCAGACACTTGCTGCCCAAGGCTGACACCGAGGACTCCTCTGTCCTGGTGCACCTTCAGGGCAGGGCTGGAGCAGCGGTTTAGCTCTGCAAGCAAGGTGCTGTACAGAGCACAGGAGAGGCAGGGAGCCACCACTCTTGGGACAGGCAAATAGACTCCCTTAAGACCAAGTGTCCCCTCCGCCCCCCTCATCACCATCCTCTCAGCCCCCCTCCCCACAAGTCACCATCCCCCCAGCTTCCCCCGACCCCTGGTCACTGCCCCTCCCAAGTCACCATCCCCCCAGCTTCCCCCTACCCCAGTCACTGCCCTCTCCCAGCTCCCCCCAAGTCACCATCCCCCCAGCTTCCCCCTATCCCTGGTCACTGCCCCCTCCCAGCTCCTCCCAAGTCACCATCCCCCCAGCTTCCCCCTACCCCAGTCACTGCCCCCTCCCAGCTCTTCCCAAGTCACCATCCCCCCAGCACCCAGCTCCCCCTCTCCCCTCAGCTCCCCCCAAGTCACCATCCTCCCAGCCCCCAGCTCCCCCTCTCCCCTCAGCTCCTCCCAAGTCACCATCCCCCCTGTAATCCCCAGTCACCGTCCTCTCAGCCCCCTCTTCCCCCAAGTCACCATCCCCCCAGCACCCCCTGCCCCCCAGCTCCCCATAGCTCCTCCCAAGTCGCCATCCCCCCAGCACCCCCTGCCCCCCAGCTACCATCCCCCCAGCTCCCCATAGCTCCTCCCAAGTCACCATCCCCCCAGCACCCCCTGCCCCCCAGCTACCACCCCCCAGCTCCCCATAGCTCCTCCCAAGTCGCCATCCCCCCAGCACCCCCTGCCCCCCAGCTACCACCCCCCCAGCTCCCCATAGCTCCTCCCAAGTCACCATCCCCCCAGCACCCCCTGCCACCACCCCCCAGCTCCCCATAGCTCCTCCCAAGTCACCATCCCCCCAGCACCCCCTGCCACCACCCCCCAGCTCCCCATAGCTCCTCCCCAGTCACCACCCCCCGGTGCCCCTCCCCCAGGTCACCGCCCCGTGGCCGGGCGAGCCCCCCCGCACCCGCACACGGCAGCCCCGCCCGCCGCCGCCAGGGGCAGGCCCCAGCCCCCCTTTACCGTATTGCCTCGAAGCAGCGGGGCGGGCAACGCCCCGTGACTCCCCCTGGCCCTGCGCGGCCGCGCGGCCCTCACCGATTCAAACAGCTGCGCCGCCCCCCATTCCACCCTCCTTATTGGCTGCAGGCCGCGTGTACGTCATCTGACGCATATTACGTGAGGGGAACTACAGCTCCCAGGAGCCCTAGGGTGGGGCGGGAGTAGATCTCGCGAGAGGTGAGGAACTCTCGCCGCGTGCCCCTCTGGGAAATGTAGTTCCCAATTACCCCCCGTAACTACACTTCCCAGCATGCCTTGCGGAGTCCGGGCTGGGTGAGGCTTTTGGTGTGGTTCTGGTTACCATAGCTACCCCGAGAGTTCCATATAGTGAGGGGAGAGAGACAGAGAGAGAGAGGAGCAGAGATGGTGAGTGTGAAAAATCTTTGCAGGGAGTGTGAAAAGAGGGGCCAGGCACTGGTGAGTGTGAAAAGAGGGGCCAGGGGCTAGTGGGCATGAAAATCTGTTCAGGACACTGGTGAGTGTGAAAAAAGATGCCTGGGGAAGGTGGGTGTGAAAATCTGTGCAGGGTGCTATTGAGTGTGAAAAGAGGGTGCCATTCCTGGGATGGCTCAGTGGAAACTGAGGCAGCTCCCCCTGCTCCCAAGAAAGACAGGTTCTAGTTACCTATCCAGGTTCTTATACGGCCCTCATCACCCTGGTAGCTGGGTGCCTTAAAGTGCTTGTAACCTGCAAGTTGACTGTGTACAAATGGCCCCCGGCAAAGGGCAGAATTGGCATCCGTGTCCCAATTGCCAAACCGCATTCTGCCGTCGCTGAGTCCCGTTCAGCCCCACACTCTGGGGCGCTGTCCTTTGTACTGTAGTTGCTGTTTTCACAGCCTTGAGAAGGGTGTGAGCACCCCTGGAACGGAGCCGTTTGCTCACACAGAGAGATCTGTATTAAAGAGATCTGGCTCCAGCGTCGGGGACCAACTCACTCTGCCTTTCAGAAGGCGCCTCACTGCACGCAGGATGTTACCAGTCCAGTGGTGCTGTTTGTGGAGTAGACGTTTTCAAAGCATCCCCTTTAACACCATCACCTCTTGTGCTATATGCCAGGTGGCTGCGTTTCAAAGGCAGAGTGATCGCCTCATAGGAAAATGGAGGGGCCACGGGCCCTTGTTAAATGCAGGGGAGTTGCAGTCAGGAGACCACCATCTATATCTGGCTTGCCCTCTGGCTCACTGTGTGACTTTGGGCAAATATCTAACCCCCTACGTGCCTCAGTTTCCCCACCTGTAAAATGGAGGCAACCACACTGATTTCCTAATATGACACTTGGGAAGCTCAATGAATGAATGTTTCAACAGCTTTGGCCCTTTGGATGTGTTGTTAGCTTGTCAAGTGCTTGGGGACTGAAAAGCACTGTGAGAAAATCAGCTCTTAGAAGATAAAACAACATCTGTGAAATCAGCGTGCCAGGGCAGAGGCAGCCGTGCATTTCCACCGGCATGAGGGCTGTGGAGAATAGTAACACTCCCGGCTTTCCAGACATTAGCTAATTAACCCTGCTGGGAGGCGAGCATGGTTCCCCTTCCGCACATTCATAGATCATCCAGTCTGAGCTTCTAGATAGCACAGGCCAGAGAATTTCACCCAGCCGCTGTGTTGGGGATGATAACCTGTGTTTGGCTAAAGCATCTTCCATAAGGCCTCCTGCCTGGATCGAAGAGATGGGAGAATCCACTGATTATTTCCCTGGCGAGTTTGTTCCAATAGCTAATCACCCTCCGTAAACATTGTGTTTAGTGCAGGGGCGGGCAAACTTTTCGGCCTGAGGGCAGCATCGGGTTTCAGAAATTGTATGGAGGGCCGGTTAGGGGAGGCTGTGCCTCCCCAAATAGCCAGGCATGGCCTGGCCCCCGCCCCCTACCCCACTCCCTGCTTCTCGCCCTCTGACGCTCCCCCACTCGGGACTCCTGCCCCATCCAACCCCCCCTGTTCCCTGATGCCTCCCCCAGGACCCCTGCCCCATCCACCCTCCCCGCTCCCTGTCCCCTGACCACCTCTGGAACCCCCATCCCTGATTGCCCCCTGCCGCCCCATCTAACCCCTCCTCTCATTCCTGATTGCCCCCCTGGGACTCCTACCCCATCCAACCACCCCTTCCTCCCTGACTGCCCCCCACCGCCCCATCCAACCACCCCTTCCTCCCTGAGTGCCCCCAGAACCTCTGCCCCTGACTGCCCCCCGCCGCCTCATCCAACTCCTCCTCTCATTCCTGACTGCCCCCCTGGGATCCCTGCCCCCATTCAACACCCCCGTTCCCTGCCCCCTTACCGTGCTGCCTGGAGCACTGGTGGCTGGCAGCGCTAGAGCCGTGCCGCCTGGCCAGAGCCCGCCACGCCACCGCGCAGCACTGGGTCAGACCGGGCTCTGCAGCGGCGCTGCCCCAGGAGCTCACAGCCCCACCGCCCAGAGCATTGCGCCGGCGGCAGAGCGAGCTGCTGCGCGGGAGGGGGAACAGCGGGGGAGGGGCCGAGGGCTAGCTTCCCGGGCCAGGAGCTCAAGGGCTGGGCAGGAGCGTCCCATGGGCCAGATGTGGCCCATGGGCCGTAGTTTGCTCACCTCCGGTTTAGTGCCTTATTTCTCATTTCAATTTGTCTGGCTTGAACTTCCAGCCGTTGGCTCTGGTTCTGCCTTTCTCCACTAGACTAAAGAGCCCGTGATCCGGCGTAGTCTCCCTGGGAAGGTTGTTACCCGTGGTAATCACGTCACCTCTCAACCGGCTATTGGAGAAGCTAAACAGACAGAGCTCTTGAAGTCTCTCACTCACAGGCATTGTTTTCCAGCCCTTGAATCATTTTTGGGGGGGCTCCTTTTTGCACCCTCTTCAAGTTGTAAACAGCCTTTTACAGAGGTGGAGAGCTGAACTGGAGGCAGTATCCGGTGTCCGGCGATCAGTATCCAGTCTCCCCAATGCCGGATACAGAGGGGAAATCGCCTCTCGAACCCTGCTCCCCTCTTTGTACAACCAAGGGCCACGCTAGCCCTTGTGTCACACGGGGGACTCATATTGTTCATGCACTGTGACCCCCAGCTCCTTTTCAGGGTCACTGCTTTCCAAGATAGTCCCCCATTCTGTAGGTGTGGCCTGCATTCTCTGGTCCCGTACAGGGAAACTGAGGCACGGTGGAATTAGGGAATTTGCACAAGGAGAGAGTAGCAGAACTGGGAACAAAACTTCATTGTTAAATCCCCTTCTGGGCTGAGCTCTTTGGCTCTGAGGGGCAGGCCTGTACTTCCTGGGCCAGCAACCAGCTAGGTGCGTCCCTCCCTAGTGAATTCAGAGACCTGCGCTCCACAAAATTAAACATGACGTTAAATGTTGCCAACCTCAGCTCCCCTGCCCTTTTGATTGGATGCGGTATTCTTGTTCCTACCCTAACCCGTCATGTGCCTCGTGCTCTTAAACAGCTGCCAGTTCCACCCCAGAGGTGGCTGCACTCCAGAGGCACGGATGTGAAAGTCGCTGGGGTCGTCTGGGTTGAATGGCGCCATCTGATGGTGTTTTGACGTCGTTACCTTGCGGTGCTGCAGGTGCAGCCCTGTTCATACTAGTCTGGTTGCTTAAGGTGGGAATGCCATGATGATGCTGGGGGGGTTGAAGACGAAAATGTCCTTTGATTTGTGCTCCACCTCAGCAGCACAAAATATCGTTGGGAGCCAGCTAGTGTGTCTGTGCACCACTGCCCTCTCCTGGATGGAATTAGGACTACACAGCCGTGTGTCATGAGCCCCGTACTGCTCGTTACTAAAGAAGAGGCTCTGCTAGTTGAGGTGGAAGGGCCCTGGACTTTGGACCCAAAAGGAGCTGTGTTCTAGTCCTGGCTGTGGCTGTGATGCCTTAAGGGCTGTTCCGGTTTCTTTATTAAAATCCCTCTCCTGCGGTTTTTCCTAGCGTGGCCTGAAAGATGAGCGTGCGATGGGATTGCTGTAAGATCTCACTGCAGGCGCCTCCTCTGGACTACTCCTTCCGAGGCATCAGCTTCATCCAAGGTGCGGCTGTTACTGTGCAAAGCAAACTAGCACAGACTTGTTTTGGGCGCGGGGGGGTGGGGTGGGGACGCTAGAGCTCTGTCCCCACCACAGCTGTCGCTCATTGGCTCCTTAGCTGTCCTGCCCTGCAGAAAGGCCGGTTCATGCAAGGACCAATCTACCACTGGGGAAACTCAGGCCTGGAGCTCCAGTGCCTTGCTCGGGCTCACGAGAGGAGTCAGTGGCAGAGGTGAGAGGAGAACCCAGGCGTCCTGCCTCCCACCAGCAGCGCACACCCGCCCTCCCAGAGCTGGAAATAGAACCGGGAGTCCTGCCTCCCGCTTCCTCCTCTAACCCTTCCCCGCTGCTTCCGGAGCTGCAGCACAAGGCACCGGGAGTGACCGGGAAAGGACGGAGAGCAAAGCGGGAAATCAGCCAACTGCATGTTTCAATGCTGCCGCCACCTCTGTCGTGTGATGGGATTCAGCCAGAGCAAGCAAAGCGCACGGCTGTGCGAAGGGCCGCTGTCCCCAGTGTCGGGGTCCCCCTGCAAAGGGCGTGTCGCTAGGCCAGCCTGGGCTGCTTTGAGTTATGCATGATGAAGGTGCCCGTCGCTGGCAGCTGGTTCAGTCTTAGTCCGCTGGCTCCCTGCTGTCCCACCGCCGCGGGCTTCACAGACCCGGCCAGGGAAGAGGGTCAGATCCCGGGAGCTCTCTCGCAGAGCAGTCCTGTTACTGCTGGGGGGAGGGATAGCTCAGTGGTTTGAGCATTGGCCTGCTAAACCCAGGGTTGTGAGTTCAATCCTTGAGGGGGCCACCAATCTGGGGCAAAATCAGTACTTGGTCCTGCTAGTGAAGGCAGGGGGGCTAGACTCGATGACCTTTCAAGGTCCCTTCCAGTTCTAGGAGATGGGATATCTCCATTAATTTCTAATTTCTCATCAACGGCAGGGACAACGTCAAGCGATGTTGTACTCAGGGGTGCAATGGGGCAGTGCAGGGGGGGGACAGGGGGCTAGCCCTCCCCCTTGGCCAGATCTGGGTGGCGTCATGGTGGTGCCCCTTCCCTGCTGCCATGACAGAGGGCCGGCCAGGCCAGTCTGGAGTGGTGTGGTGACCCTGTACACCAGGTTGCACCGCTAAATTTGGGGTGACCAGGCAGGTAACCTGGGCCCCTCCTTAGCAAAACGCTGGTAATGCCCCCAGCCAGACTCCGGGCCCTGCTGTCCGAGGTGTTGCTCGGACACATAGCCCCTGCCCTGAAGAGCCCAGACGCAAGTGGAAGGAAGGGCGTACCATGACCTGTTCCCCGTGGCCCAGAGAGAGGGAGCAACTTGCCCGGGGTCACCCAGGAACCTGTGGGAGAACCAGAAGTGGAAGGTGGGTCTGCTGCACCTCGGCCCATTGCCTTAGCCACAGGACCAGCATTTCCACCAGCTTCGGAGCAACGAGCAACAGGGATCCCTAAAACCCGCCGCAGAGAACCAGGCTGTGCCGGCACTGGCGATGAGCGCGGGGAACCAGCGGCGCCCTCCCTCTCTGATCCTGCAGCTGCGGGGTGGGTTAACTAGAGTGCAGGGACGTGCCCAGATACCAAGGTGATGGGAGCCGTACCAGAACCAAGATAGACCGGGTCTGTGGCTGCCCAGCCGGTCACTGCTGCCGCCGACCGAATCAGCAGCAGGTCGTGCCCTTTCCCTAGGCTGCTCTAACCCCCTCCTTACTCTCCCCACTAGACCTGCTGACAGAGGAGCCCCGCGCTGGCCTCAAGGTCATCAAGCGCTCGGCCGGGGGGAAGCTGCTGACCCAGGCGGTGCGCCTGAATAACAACACCATCAATGAGCTGACCGACTTCGCCTCCACCATGGAGCAGCTGCTGGAGTACCCCGACGAGCTCTCCTGGGTCGACCTCTCCTTCAACGACTTATCTACCATCGACCCGGTACGGCTGCGCGGGAGCACTGGGGGCTGGTGGCTTAGGGGGTTAGCCCTCAACAGGGCAGGCTCCTAACCCTGCTTCTGACACCAACTGCCCCTGAGGTCTCGGGCAAATTCCTGCCCCCCTGTGTGCCTCAGTTTCCCCACCTGTAAAATAACGGTGATACCCCTCCACCCCCTTTGAGCGCCACAGCCACGTGAGTACAGCCGGATTACACACTGCAGCTGCTCACCTGCACATGGGATGTAAGAGCAAACCCTGCCCAGGGCTAGCAGGGAGTGGAGGGGTTTGGGAGAATCCATTTCCAAAGTGCTCCCAGGTGGCGCCGGGTGCTTGGGCCATGCCGGTGTTACTGCTCTGCAGCCCTGACTCACCAGACTTGGATTAGAGCCCAAATGCTGCTCACCGCCAGGTCCGTTCTGCCCCCTGCCCCTGCACTAGTGCAGCCCGGTGGCAGAGGGGACCAGCTGGCAGAGCAGGCTTGCTGTGGGGAGCGGGGCTGATGCTCTGACCACCTTTAGGGAACTCGGGCGATTCAGGGGATCCCCGCCAGTCAGAGCTGCGGGGAGCTCGGAGGGACTCAGTGTTGGCCTAACTCTGCTGCCATTGTAAAAGCCCCCCGGAGTTCAAGGGGGGCTGACAGGCCAATGGTGGACTCTTTCGGAAATCACAGCCCTATTGTGTGTCCCCTAAGCTCTGGGGAAAATCAGGCTGCTTTTCCCAGCTGGGACCCAGTGGGGTCTTGGGTGAGTCCCAGCTCTTCCCTGTGCCTCAGTTTCCCACTCCGCAGAGCTGGGATAGTGGTCTTGCCCCACTTATAGAATCCTAGGCGCCAACTTCCCCTCTTTCCTGTGGGTGCTTGACCCCCCCCTCCACCCCCGTTCCAACTCCTTCCCCAAAGTCCCCACCCCAACTCTGCCCCCATTCCAACTCCTTCCACAAATCTCCGCCCCGGCCTCGCCTCCTCCCCTGACCATGCCATGTTCCCGCTCCTCCTCCTCTCTCCTGGAGCATGCTAATACTGCAAACAGCTGTTTGGCTGCGGCAGGGCGGAAAGCGCTGGGAGGTAGGCAGAGGAGTAGGGACGTGGCGAACTCAGGGGAGGAGGCGGTGTGGCGGGGGGTGAGGGGAGCTTGGCTGCTGGTGGATGGTCCGCACCCACTAATTTTTCCCTGTGGGTGCTCCAGTCCCAGAGCACCCATGGAGTCGGCGCTTATGTATAGAATCACAGGACTGCAGAGGTCATCTAGTCCAGTCCCCTGCACTCAAGGCAGGACCAAGTATTATTTACATCATGCCTGACAGGTGTTTGTCTAACCTGCTCTTAAAAATCCCCAGTGATGGAGATTCCACAACCTCCCTGGGCAATTTATTCCACTGCTAAACAACCCTGACAGTTAGGAAGTTTTTCCTAATGTCCAACCTAAACCTCCCTTGCTGCAGTTTAAGCCCATTGCTTCTTGTCCTAGCCTCAGAGGTTAAGGAGAACAATTTTTCTCCCTCCTCCTTGTAACAACCTTTTATGTACTTGAAAACTATTATCCTGTCCCTGCTCAGTCTTCTCTTCTCCAGACTAAACAAACCCAATTCTTTCAATCTTCCCTCCTAGGTCATGTTTTCTAGATCTTTAGTCACTTTTGTTGGTCTTCTCTGGACTTTTTCAAATTTGTCCACATCTTTCCTGAAATGTGGCGCCCAGAACGGGACATAATACTCTAGCTTAGGCCTAGTCAGAGCGGAGTAGAGCAGAATTACTTCTCGTGTCTTGCTTACAACACTCCTGCTGATACATCCCAGAATGAGGTTTGCTTTTTTTGCAACAGCATTACACTGTTGACTCATATTTAGCTTGTGGTCCACTATGACCCCCAGATCCCTTTCTGCCGTACTCCTTCCTAGACAGTCATTTCCCATTTTGTATGTGTGAAACTGATTGTTCCTTCCTAAGTGGAGCACTTTGCATTTGTCCGTATTGAATTTCATCCTATTTCCTTCAGACCATTGCTCCAGTTTGTCCAGATCATTTTGAATTTTAATCCTATCCTCCAATGCACTTGCGACCCCTCCCAGCTTGGTATCGTCGGCAAATTTGTAAGTGTCCTCTCTAAGCCATTATCTAAATCACTGATGAAGATATTGAACAGAACCGCACCCAGAACCGATCCCTGCAGGACCCCGCTCATTATGTCCTTCCAGCATGACTGAGAACCACTGGTAACTACTCTCTGGGAATGGTTTTTCAACCAGTTATGCCCCCACCTTACAGTAGCTCCAGTGAGGTTGCATTTCCCTGGTTCATTTGTGGGAAGGTCCCTGCTCCATGCTCATGAAGCCCTGTGGAATCCTGGGGTGAAGGAGGCTAGGGAAAGGCAAAGCCCGGCTGGGGTTGCTTTTGACGGGGGGGGTCTTATGGCCCAGCTTATAGCCTGGGAGAGGCTTGCTTTGCGTCCAGGCTCTCCACGCCCTCCCTCACTGGGGCTAGGGGGGTCTGTGGCTGCAGGTGCTGACTATGTACCCCGACCTCCGGGCCCTCAACCTGCACGGGAACAGCATCCAGAGCCTCGGCGAGGTGGACAAGCTGGCCGTCCTGCCGCGCCTGCGCACGCTGACCCTGCACGGAAACCCCATCGAGGAGGAGAAGGGCTACAGGTGGGGCAGAGGGGCTCCGCCAGCTAGTGCGTCGGGGAGAGGGAAGGACGATGGGCAAAGAGAAGAACCCAGCCCTGGGGAACAGCTCTCTGCCCTCTGCTGCCAGGGTGCCCAGAGAGACTCGCTCAGGGCCCCATCCACCTCCACTGGAGTCAATAGACTCCTGCTACGCCCTGCCCAAGACCCCACATGCCCCCTCTGGGATACACAAACCAGACCATGCCAAGGGAAAACTTTTAAAAGGCTGGGCCCGGCTCCTGTGAACCCTGCTCACGAGCTAGCCTGCCCCATGCATGTGCGTCTACAGATCCTCTCCTCAGTGCCAGAGGACAGCCAGGGCCAGAGACCCTCAGCAGGATTAGGGACCCATCACGCTGGGCACTGCACGTTCACATAGCGAAAGTCCATCCCCAGACCTCACCCAAGGTCACCAGCAGGGCAGGGCAGAGAATCCAGATCCCCCGAGTCCCTGCCCGGTCTCCTCGCTCACGCTGGAGTTGTGTAGGCCCCAAGCAGTGGTTCTGGACTGCTCCTCAGAGAATCACTTGCCATCGCTCCGAGACGCGTGACGGAGCAGGCCGGCCCATCGGATTTGAAATTCAACGATGCCGCCACTATCGGGGCTCGACCAGCTATTCGTTAACCCTGCTCCCTTTTGGGAGACGTGCGACCCCAGTCAGGCAGTAGGGTCCGAGAGCAGCGGCAGCAGGTAACGGAGGTGCCGACGAGCTGTATTTGTTCTTCAGGTCTAGTCCCTTGCAGGGTAGGTGCCAAGATCCACCCAGCCAGGGAGGAGCCCATGGGAAGTGCATCGCTGGTCTTGCCCTTGATTTTATACAATCTGCTCTGCTCCAGGGGCCCAGCGCCAACATGATCCCCAAATCACCCCGAGCCGACACCCTATGCTGTCTGGCCCTAGGAGAGAGGCTACAAGGAGGCAGATCAGGGACTCCTGGGCAGCACTGATTGCAGCAGTTAGTTCTGGCCCCCTTGGGAGAGGAAGTAGTGCCTCCATCTACTACTGAGGGCTTCTCTAGGCCCAGGCTGGGGCGTATAGCGTGAGCTGGGGGGAGGGGAGGAGAAGCAGCCCCCGGCATTCCGGTGGGGAGGCCAGGGAGTAGCCCCCGCCGTTCCGGGCCTGACCAGCCGCTCTCCCACAGGAGCTACGTGCTGTCCGTGCTGCCCCAGCTGAAGTCCTTCGATTTCAGCGGCGTGACGAAGCAGGACCGCTCCACCGCCACCTTCTGGAGACGCATGAACGTCAAACCCAAGGTGGCCAAGAAAAAGCGGAACGACTACTGAGGGGACGGGCTGAAGCAGCATCTGCGCCGTTCAACGGGGCCCAGCGCCCTGCGGGGGTGGGCGGCATGAAGCCCGCGTGTTAGCGTAGGAATAAAGGCTTCGAGCTCTGTAGGGTAGGACGATGAATCGCTACGAGGGGCGGGGCTCAGTCATCCCTGGAGACGGACGGGGAGGGCTGCCGTGGCAGTGGGCCGAGTACACACCTGCCACTGTTAGCACAGAGGGTCTCTGCTCGGCTTGCTCCACCCGCTCTCCTGAGGGGCTGGGAAATGCCCCATCTCCTCTCCTGAGATCAGCAGGCAGCTGGTGGGGAAGTAATGGGGCCCTGGGCCTCCCAAGAGGTGGTTGTGCCCCCAGCAGCGGAGGAGCTGGCCTTGCCCCCTGCGCTCCTTTAAGGTGTCCCAGCTCCGTTCCCGCCCAGCCAGCTCCTGCTGAGGTGCCAGGGAGAGTCCATCTGTGGTCAGGAGGTGCCCGCGATCCCACGTGGGCTGCTTCCTTCGCGGGGAGGATGGGGCAGCACCACTCCCGGAGGCTCTTGTGCCCCAGGCTTGCTCAGGGGGGTTCTCTATGGCTAGACTGTAAAGTGCAACCCTCCACCCCCAGCACATCAGACCCAAAGCCAGCCAGGGCACAGAACCACCCCGACATAGCCCCCGGCTAGAGCCCAGGGACAAAGAGAGGGGCCCCTCCCCGGGGAGGCAAACAGCTCAAAGTGCTACGTACGACAGGACTGTCCGCCTTCCACGAACCTGCCTCCCCTGGCCCCGGCAGGCGGCTCTGCCGTGTGAGCCCAGTCGCTCCTGCGGGCACTAACCTCATCACACGCTCAGCCCGCCTCCAAACGCTCGGTCTCCTCACTAGCAGAGGTGGGATGAGCCTGAAGGCCCCCGACTCCTTTGGGGGAAGAAAGCTGGTAAGTGACTGTCCCACACGACCATTTGATTGAACTCACGGGCTCCCATCAGTCACAGGGCCTGCAGCTTCTGGGACAACTCAGCCCTGCCCCCTGGGCGTTAGTACTTAATGCTCAGAGTTGTTCCCAGCTGAGCCAGCCAGGTTTCCCTTGTGCCCCAGGGTCCTGGGCCAGTCAAGTCATCCCCCTGCAAGTCCCTGCCTGCCACTGTCATCACTTCCCAAGAGGCTTCGAGCACAACTGCTCCAGCCCCAACAGGAAATTGGCACCTCGCTCTTTGTCTTCCCAGAGGCAGAGTTTGCCCAGAGGCAAAGCATGTTTGAACCATCCCAGGCCATGGGTGCGGCTGTGTAGAGCAGCAATCCGATCTCTGACCATTAACTGACATGCATGCCCAGGGGGCTAGGTTGGGGCCGGGGGCTAGCAGTGGTTCCATGGTGTCAGACCTATTCCCCTCCCAGACACCTCTCCCCCACCGGCAGCTGTTCACTGCCCCTACCGCTTCCCCAGGGCCGCTTCCGTGACTAGAGAGGCTTCGGTGAGGCCCCAAGAGGGGTAAATACTATGGAGCTACAGATCAGGCCTAGGGGCTCCCTTCTCCAGTAAGTACAGTGTGGGGAGGGAGCCAGGGTTCCAGCTGTGGCTAGGTCTACCCTGGGTCTGGCATAGTTGAGAGCAACCTCAGGGCTGCTCTAAGTGACACCAGCTGCTAACTGTGCCCAAGGAGCCATTGGCCATGCAAGGGAGGGGTGTAGCACCTGCCTGGCTTCCCTCTGCCCTGGGGCAAAATGGCACAGCACCTGCTTCTCCACCCCTGAAGACAGTCCCACCTGCAGGGATACGCAGCCCAGCGGATGCACCTTGCAGCAGACAACGTCTCCTCAGACTGAGGAAAAACGGTGCCAAAGGGGTGAAATTCAGCCTGGCAAAGCTGCCCCTCCCCCTCCCAGCTCTCCTTTAGCACAAACCCCTGCCCCCACATTCCCTGCGCCTGCCCATGGGCTTCAGTGCACTTCAGACCCAAGCAGCTGCCAGC
This sequence comes from Malaclemys terrapin pileata, assembly GCF_027887155.1. Taxonomy (NCBI): domain Eukaryota; kingdom Metazoa; phylum Chordata; order Testudines; family Emydidae; genus Malaclemys; species Malaclemys terrapin. The sequence continues at coordinate 345,674,155 of NC_071505.1, read as the reverse complement.
CTTGCTAAAGCAGAAGACAACCCCTTTAGTGATGGTATTGGGGGCAGAGAGAGCGTTGTGATCCTCTCTCAGGAGACCCTGATGTGTTAATGCTGCTGTGCCAGCCACCCGAAGCCATGGCTGCATGGGACGCTCAGGCCAGCCCCACAAACCAGAGTGACAGCGGGTGGTGATCGCCCTTGTGCACGGTCTGCCCCATCCCTTGTCCGTAGGACCAGGAATGAACTCCACCAGCTAGGCCAGGAGCAGGTGGTAGAGACGCTCTGGGGTACTATGGAAGAAGCTCCTGGGTTAATGGTCTGAGGGCTCCTTGCCCCGGTTTTGCTGGCGCACTATTAAACACGTCAACTCTCGCCCACGTGGAGTTTCAATTTTTTGAAAGTGGTCCAATTTCTTGACATGGCGCCATGATTTCCAGAGGGGGGCACTGATCATCTAGGCTGCCGCACACAGCCCTGGCTAGAGAATTGCACCCCGTGGTCCTACAGCAAGGCCAGTAACGCGTGGCTGAGTGAAGCATCTCTTCGGGTATATCTACACTACCCCCGGCTCGATGCACCGGGGTTGATTTAGCAGGTCTAGTGAAGCCCTGCCAAATCGACCCCAGATCGCTCTCCAGTCGACCCCGAACGAGAAGAGTAAGGTAAGTCGACAGGAGAATGGCTCCCGTCAACCCAGCGTAGTGTGGACCCGGTGGTAAGTCGATGGAAGCTATGTCAACTCCAGCTACGTTATTCACATATCTGGAGTTGCGTAGCTAAGGTCAACTTACCGCGGTAGTGTAGACATAGCCTTAGAAAGCCAATAGCCATTTAAAGATTATGATGTGGAGAATCGGCAGCAGCCCAAGGGAGGCTGCTCCAATCGTCCCCTCGGTTAAAAATCAGCCCCTTATCGCAGGGATCCAAATTGTGAGCAGAGCAACTGAATGAAAAACCAGTGGATTTTTTAATTCCAAGAATCTTACTGGACTGAAAAAAATTCAGACAATACAACTTTTGGTGGGACTGATCCAGCTGCCTTGAGGAGATGTGGTTTCATACCCTTGTTTTGCCGCACACATCTAGATTACCCCAGAGGGGTATTACAGATAAATGCAGTTCTATCGTTTCTGACCATCTGATCTGAAGCCAGTGCAGCTCGTCCACATCAACTCGACAATCTGAATGCCTGTTAGATCGATTGTGGCCCACAGAACGTGGGTTTTGAGTACAACAGAGGGTATGTCTCTGCTGCACTCAAAGCTGTGACTGCTGCCAGGGGCGCTGGAACAATTTGGATAGTGGGGGTGCTGAGAGCCGCTGAACCGAACTGTAAACGCTGGATATGATGGAAAGCACTTCAAGCCAGGGGGTGCAGCAGCACCCCTACTTCCGGCACCTAGGACTGCTGCCCGTATAGATGTACCTGAGTTAGCTTTGATCACGCTAGCTCAAACCATATGAGAGAAGTTGTGGCAGGGCAGACTGCCTAAACCCACCTGAGCTACTGGGTCTGCTCCTGTTACTCAAACTAGATGGATCAAAGTAGCCCAGTTACGTCTAGACTGCAATCAAAGGTTTGACTGCAGCACACGTAGACATAGCTGGAGTCACTGGTGGAGGACCGCCTCTGGGTCTCATGTTTATAGCAGGAGCATTTCTGGTGGCAGGCAGAAGCCGCCAGGGTGGCATGTGAAGAAGCCAGCATGGGTTGTTTGGGAGCTACTTTGAGGCAGCTTGACAAGCAGTTCCCCATAGCTGGGTAGGAAACAGAGTTCAGAGTCAGCAGTTGGCCAGGGTCAGAGGAGAAGATTTGAAAATCCTTCCTGTGAGACTAGAACTGTGCTAGAAACTAACATTGCCCACAGTTGCCTGCTTTGATGACCAGAATGGGGGGGAGGGACAATCACGGCCAGGACTGGGAGTCAGTGTGCTTGGACGAGTCCCTTAAACCCCAGTGCCTCAGTTTCCCCTTTATGAAGTGTTGAATACTGACCTACTGCATGCGGGGAGTTGAAAGCTGCTTGGATTGCCCTGTTATTGCACAGCCTAGCTAAGACTAACTATTTCATTGATAGGCCCTAAGGGGAAGCTGGCCTTGAATTCTGAACTCCAAGTACCCCCATCAGGTGGTCACTTTGCCTTCAACGAGGACGGGTGAGGGCAGCTGTGACAGGTTGGGGGCTTGGTTTAGGCAGAGTGAGGAGACCTGAAGGCAGCAGCGCAGAAGTAAGGGTGGCCTGGGATGGTATTACCACCCTTACTTCTGCACCGCTGCTGGCGGGGCGCTGCCTTCAGAGCTGGGCGCCTGGCCAACAGTCACCGAGCTCCAAAGGCAGTGCAGAAATGGTGGTTGCAATACCACAATCCTCCCTAAAATAAACTTGTGACCACCCGAAACTCCCTTCCAATTTGAGAAACGCTGGTCTCCCCCGTGAAATCTGTATAGTAGAGGGTAAAAGCACACAAAAGACCAGATTTCACGGGGGTAGACCAGATTTCACGGTCCGTGACATGTTTTTCATGGCTGTGAATTTGGTAGGCCCCCCCCCCCCCCCCCCCAAGTATGAATTATACCAGGGCAGTAGCGTAACTAGGGGGGCAGCGGCCGCTCCCCCTGAGCGCATTCCCCAAAAGTGGCGCCTTTTTAACTCACAAAAAAAAAAAAAAAAAAACGTGCCACCCGCTGTGGCGCGGTCTTCGGCGGCGGGACCTTCACTCACTCCGCGGGGCTTCGGCGGTGAGTCCTTCAGTGCCGCCGAAGACCCAGAGCACCGCCCCGTCCGTAAAAGCGCCGCGCGCTTTTTAATTCACTCACAAAAAAAGGTGCCACCCGCTGCGGCGCTTTTACTCCCCCGGTGGCGCTTTTACTGACGGGGCGGCACTCTGGCTCTTCAGCGGCGGGCCCTTCGCTAGCTCCGGGTGTCTTCGGTGGCACTGAAGAACCCGCCACTGAAGCCCCGCGGAGCGAGTGAAGGTCCCGCTGCCGAGGTGCTGCCGAAGACCCGGTGAGTACAGGCGCCACAGCGGGTGGTACCTTTTTTTCTGATCACTCCACCTGACTACGCCACTGTACCTGGGGCGTTCGTCACCGCCATTCGGCTGGAAGGCTTGGCGTTTATAAGACGAGCTCATCGCAGAGAGGTCAGGGAACAAGTCAACAGTGCAAGGTGAGGGAGTCGGACAGTCCCGGCAATGGAGATGGGTTGTTCGACACGTCTACTAAATCACAGCCCATCGCATGGGGTGTGACCACAACTCAGGCCATTAACTGGTTCCAAGCTCCATTATGCTGGATGACGAGACCAGATCCTCCTGGCAGACCCTGCCAGCTCCTCCCCCAAGATCTCCACACAAGCTCGTGGGATGTGGCTTGGAAAGAAGGGACAGAGGAGACTGGGAGGGTTGGATGAATGTATTTTATCTATGGTGGCAAAAAAAATAATAATAATTAAAACACAAAGGTTCAACCATGTAAAAACAAGTGGTGTTAGAAACAGCCAGTCCTGCGAGCAGAGCCTCAGACCCGGTGGCCACAATTCGTTGCTGGGCTTCCTTTAAAAATACAACTCAGCCCTGCCCCACCCTGAAACTAACGATGATCGTCGTGGGAAAGCTTTTAAACCAATGCTACGTGGGGTGAATTTCCAATGTGTCACTGTGAACGCAACCATTTTCCCCGCCCCCAACCGATAACGCAACAGGTGGCAGCTAGGTACAAATACTGCAATCTGCCCTGACTGAAGAGCCAGGAGGCCGCGCTGCCCCTACTCCTTCCCCGGGCCGCTCCAGTGACTAGAGAGATTCTTCCCTTTGTGGTCAACACTGTGCAATAAAGGCTTCCTATGTGATAAAGCCCCTCCCCCCAACCCATCTACACTGGCCTGGCCTGCCTCACCCCACCCACACCAGAGAAAGGGAAGGCCTGGAGCAGGCTGGCCTTTTAAGTGGTGGTTATTGTCTCCTTTGTGATTAGTCGGACATCTGGGCTATGTACAAGTTCCGTAGCGGCGAGACGCCGATTGGAGGGAGGAAAAAAAGCAAAGAAAAAAAACGAGTGAAAGAGGTGCTCTCGGGCGAGCGTGCTCACGGGATCCCAAACTGTACAACCAGTTCTTCTTTCGCGTCCACTCGGATCTGCGAGAGCGCACTGAAGGCATAGGCGGCTATCCGGGAGACCTGTGGGCAAGAACCAGGGGCAGCGGCGTGAGTGACAGCTTGGAGGGAGATCACTCACCTGCTAAAGCCATTACAGCCACTGCCTGCAGAACACAGAGAGAGAGTCTACACCCCGTCCCGAAGAGCCCCCCCATCTTAATCTCAGCAGACGCCGCTGACCAAGCCATTCTAGGCTGCGGCACATCGGAAGGGCAGCACGGGGGAAGTCGGCACTGCTCATGCTCCGGCCGCCCTCGTCTCAGCCACCTTTTCCCTGGGAAGCGCCATTTATTGTTAGACTGCTCCAGCCCAGAGGCAGGGAGCCCGGCTGTGAGCTCCCAGCGCAGAGATCACCTTTCCCCTTCCTGACGCACGCATGTGATCCAATAACATTCACATGCTGCCACAGTAAAGGCAAACAAAACAAGCGATACCATTGGCGGCGGCAGCACCTGGATCGCCCCACAAAGCTCTGATTGGGGAAGCCCCACTGCACCCTCCTCCCCATCCCCCACCTTCCAGCTATGGCAACTGAAGCAGGGTTTCCACGTAGCTACCGGCCCAAGAGGCCTTCAGAGCTCCCTAGAACCAAGGGAGAGGAGAACCCACCCAAGGCCTTAGTCACAAAGCTGACCGGATGCTCACTTTAAATTCTGGGGCTCGCAGCAGTTTTAGAGCCTTCTACTGGTGGTTAGTGGAGCTGGTCAGAACAAGTGTCCCTCCCGCCCCCTGGAAAAATTCAACTGTGCCGGAAACCAGAGTGAACGTTCTATTGTGTCAACCTGAATGAAAACACTTCCATTTGTCAGACCAAATCACCACGTTGGTTTCAAGTCAGTTTAACATTAGACTGGGTCCATCTGAACAGCCTTGTGGGAGTTACAGTTTGGGTGCCTCCTGACTCCATTGTCTCCAGGGGATGGCTTGCCTGGTGTGACTACATTTCCCATGATGCATCAGACTTCCCTCTTGCTGACCCATTGTGATGCATCTTGGGAAATGTAGTCCAGCCAAGGAGTTCATCCCATAGAGGAAAATGGGAGTACAAGCTACTCAAACTACAACTCCCATGGACACTGTGGCAGCTCAGAAGAATGTGGTTTAGCCTCAGAACAGAATTAAAAGAAACATCCTGATTCGGGAATTGCAAACATTGTGTTGATCAAAAAGTGTCACATAACGTTTAGACATTTCTGAATGGAAAGTTTTGGTTTTCAGGTGTTTGACTTTTTAGCAAGAGCTGAAGTTGCCCACAGAAAGCAGACATTTGCTGCAAAACAGTGTTTTTTACCACTAAACACAATCGTGATTTTTGGCAGGAGCTTTTAGACAGCTCCAGTGGTAAGCCACACTGACCCCACATCACACAAAACTAGCAGACAGCTCAGTGCCTGGAGGCTCATTTTAGAGAGCCTCCAACCACCACTAAAGGCAGAGAGACCCCCCAGGTGATGGGATCTTGGACCCAAACTCAAGAGGTGTGCTCATTATGGACACTACATCCCATGGCAGCTTGCCACTCCGTTGGAGCTACGTTTCCAAGAAACAGCAGCAACTTAGTTTGAAACATTTTCCCACAGATAATCTAAGCGTTTCATCCCAAGGGCGTTACAAACTTACAAGCTTTCCCTAGGGAGTGCATTCACGCACTACAAGCATGCAGCCCCCTCTGGAGTGGGATGGGGGAGCTATTTAGAGCTGCATAGAACAGCGCAGGACAGGAGGGGGACAATGTATCCAAATGGAACTGGAAGCAGTTGCCAGAGTTGGAATTCGCCCTAGACATCGGCGCCAACACTCACACGGCCCATCTTTTGTCAAAGCCACGGCGTTTATATCTTATCCCCAAGGAGATGTCTCCAGCAGCACAGCGCCTCTTACTCCGTGCTGGAGGACTGATTCAGCACTGACACGCAACAAATGCTGTCTCCTGAGACGGCACCACCATTTGTTCCCGGCCAAACCCTGGTGAGGTAGGAAATCTGCTCAGAGCAGAGCCCGAGGTGGGACGGGCTCAGCGTGTCTATAGTTCTCGAAGTCCTGGCTAATCTGGCCCATTGCTTCGCTGGACTGAGGGCAAGAGGGCTCAGTGGAAGAAAGTCTGTCTACATTCCTGAACCCTGGCCTTTCACAAGCCAGCACCTCGCTCCTGCTAGCCAGCCTCAGCTGGTGGCAAGTAGCAACAGGGCTTAGAAAGGAGAGACTGTGGTTTCCTAGTGTGCTTGCTCCTAAATACAGATCAAGAGAGATCTATAGGCACTACGCAGCAGGCATGCTGGGGGGCACTGGCAGTGCACGGTGATTTACTGAGCGAGCTGGGAAGGGGATAAAACCCGCCGAGCGGCGAGGCAGCTGGAGTACCGTTACTCCATGCATGGACGCATGGGCAGGCTCACTTTAAAATGCGAATGTGTCTGTGGGGGGCCAGGATGTTTTTACATGCTCCTCTGGGCCCAGGTAGCACAGGAACAGCTGGCGTCATCCTGCTTTACCAGGCAGCCTGATGTGGCCGATGGAGGTTTGCGCGGACACCATGGCGTTCGTATCACACGGGCTCGCGTGTTCTGACCGAGGCAGCAATGGAACTGCTGGCCGGGAAGGCATTAAAACAGGACCGGCGTAACTCTGCCAGCTCCAAGTCACACACAGGGAGCAGGTCCGAGGCGCTGACTAGCGACCACAGCGTTTTTCCTCTTCGGCCCGTTGGGCCAATCCAGCTTTGGGGCCTGTTCCTTCTTGTGCATCAGCAAGAGAATCGTTTGCCCAGTTCCCGTTACACTTGTGCAAACCCACTGACCGCACCGGACTCTGCTCAGCCTGCATCAGCGGAGAAGAGGCACAAGGAGGAAGGAGCCCACGTCGGTGCTCACATCCCAGGGCAGTTTGTGGCGACAGCAGTCGGAGACGTCTAACTTTTCAACTGCACAAATCTGACCTGCAGCGGAAGGGAACCCTGAGGCTACGGTGCCACTTTTACAGTCAGAAGATCCACATTTAGAAGTTTGGAGGGAGAAGCGGGGGGACACACGACAGGAGGGATGAGCAGAAACAGGATCTGTAGCGCCCGCACAAAGCATCTAAAGAGGAGCAGGGCCACCACCCGTACTGGGGTGGTGTAACCAGCAGGGAAGGAGTGGAAGGTTTGGCTTTCACGTAGTAAAACTAGGAACGGGATGAAACTAAGCAAAGGAAAATTGAGGCAGAGGGAAAGCTTGCCAAGAGCAAGATCTCTGGGACAGGGGAATCATCTTCCAAGGTGATCCCCAGTGCTTGGAGAGTTAGAACTGGACAGACCCCAGGGGGAAGTGGCAGGGAGCCACTCAAAGATCTTTGGTATCCCTGCCCCAGGCTCCTCACCTGCTGTAAGTCTGGATAGGGGACAGTCTCGCTCGCTAGCACTTGATGCGGTTGGCTGGTCAGAGACGGCAGAGGCGGGAGCTTCTTCCAGTGCGTCAGGTTGTTACTCAGCATTGCCAGTCGCGTGCTAGAGCCAGGGGAGAGCAGAGAGCCAGCAGTGAGCTCCCAGCGGGCAGAGTCCCCTGCAGTGCAGTCAGCCCCCCCCGCCCCCCCGGTAACACAGAACTGACCGCCCCCTCTGCAGGGCAGTCCGAGGCAAAGGAGGCTGACTGCACTCACACAATGCGGGGACAGGCCCAGGAAGGGGATCGTTGGGGGGCATCGCACACCCAACCAGCCTTCCAGCTGTGGAGGGGGCCCACTTGGATCCTCCCAGTCTTTCCCTCAGACAGAGAACACAGACATACTTCACGCAGGAGCAATGTTTAAACATCCCAACACCCGGCACGAGGCCTGTCCCGAGGGCCAGCCAAGCGCAGCTGCCGAATACCCAGTTCATTAGGGTGGAGCTAGATGGCTCAGGAATCTGAGGGCCTTTGCTTCCATCAGAAAGACGCCCAGTAGAGCTGGGCTTGAGCGTCAGTGGGTTGGACAGAGGTTGATGGAAGACAGCAGGGCCTGGGTCTCATCAGTATCAGAGCCCGCTGTAAAGGGCCCAAGAAAGACAGGCCAGTGCAACCTTTGGCTTCTTCAACATGAGGCCGGGTGGGTGAGGATGCTAGATGGGAGGGCCCCTTTCCCCTCCATCACCTGCCATACGTTAGGTTTTGCTGGCACTTTTAGATGTCTCCCCACTACCCTGGGGCCCGACACACAGCTGGGATTCCCTGGCCAGACACCCACTGCTCCCCACGGTGCCTCGGGAGTGAATAACGGCTGGAACGCAGGGCGCATTACACCCCCAGTTCTTCCACCTACAACCAGGCAGCCCTGGATCCAGTCACCCCACCCCGGGACAGTCCTTTACCTGTATTGCCTGGCTCTGTCCATGTACTCATGCTGCTCCATTCCCTGGGAATCTGCAGCCGACACATCAATGATGTTACTGGGGAAAGATACAAGATGCAGGTTCGGCTGTTAGTGGGTGACTCTCGTCTCCTGCCCCAACACCCTGAGACATCACGGCCCACCCACGCCCTTGGATCAAACCCTCACCAGTGCAGAGAGCCAGGCACCACAGTTGGTGAATACCCTCCCCTTTGAAGATGGAGGCAGCAGCCCCACGCCCTGACATCGCTGATGGGACGGGGCAGCTTGGTTCGGTTATGAACCAAGGGATGATGGCCTAAGCCCTGCAGTAAGTGGGATACTGGGAGGAAACACAAGGAGGAAGGTGCAAGAGGGGAGGTCTCCTGATTCATACTGAGAAAGCAGGACAATCGGCTCGTTATCCTAGGTGCCTGTACGTGAATGCGAGCACCCTGCGAAACAACCAGGAAGAATTCCAAGTCCTGGCACAGTCAAGGAACTATGCTGTGATTGGAACAACAGAGACTTGGTGGGGTAACTCACATGACTGGAGCACTGTCATGGATAGGTATAAACCAGGGGTGGGAAAACTACGGCCCATGGGCCACATCTGGCCCGTCAGGCCTTTAAATCTGGCCCTTGAGCTCCTGCTGGGGAGCGGGGTCAGGGGCTTGCTGCGCGGCTCCTGGAAGCAGCGGTACATCCCCCCTTCAGCTCCAACACACAGGGGCAGCCAGGGGGCTCTCCGCATGCTGCCCCTGCCCCAAGCACCACCCCCTGCTCCCATTGGCTGGGAACCACTGCTTCTGGGAGCTGCGGGGGCGGCGCCTGCAGACAGGGCAGCGCGCAGAGCCGCCCGGCCACACCTCCGCATAGGAGCCGGAGGGGGGACATGCCACTGCTTCCAGGAGCTGCTTGAGATAAGCACTGCCCAGAGCCTGCACCCCTGAGTCCCCCACCCTGCACCCCAACTCCCTGCCTCAACCCAGAGCCCCCTCCTGCCCTCCGAACCCCTTGATCCCAGCCCGGAGCACCCTTCTGCACCCCAAACCCCCCAGCCTGCACAGACCCACCCCATCGGTTGGGGAGGTCCTGCTTTGAGCAGGGGGCTGGACTAGATGACCTCCTGAGGTCCCTTCCAGTCCGGATAGTCTAAGATTCTATGAAGCTAAGTGTCTCCAAGTGGCACGATAGTCGGCTGAATCGCACCAAGACCCATTCCAGTCCACGAGCTCACTGCGTGGACGCGTCACTGAGCCGCCTGTACATCTCATTAGCTTTGGAGTCAGACTCAGCCGAGAAGGCTAAAGCACTGGGAGTCAGGAGACCTGGGTTCTACTCCAGCCTCTAACACGGCCTAGTGCTGTAACCTTGGGCACGTCACTTAACCTCTGCCTCAGCTTCCCAACTGTAAAGTGGAGAGAGATCCTCCTCTCTCCCTTACAGGGGTTGTGAGGAGTAAGTGCTTTGAGATCCTCAGATGGAAGGTGCTACGGTACAGATGGGCAGTGACGAGCTCCCACTCTCTAGTTCCTTACTAAGAGGGAGCCGAGCACCAAGGCTTAGTCCCTGACGTCCTCTTAGCAGCAGGGCTTCTCTGCCGCCTGCAGCTAGTGCGGAAAGCAGAGGGATGCCGGTGACCATATTACGCCCCCCAGCCCCTGCATTGGCAGCCTGGCAGCTGGGGGTGCTGTAAACCAAGGACAAGCTTTGGTTTGAGCCAGGACCATCTTCAGATTCCCTCCATTTCACGGATGGGCTGGGAAGAGTTAAGCAACTCGCCAAGGCCAGAGGGGCTCAGGGGTTCCTGCCTCCCAGACCTCATTAGTTCTCGCACCATGGCCAGGACTGTGGAAGAGAGTCACAGATCCAGGCCACCACCACCATCCAGTCCAACCTCCTGCAGGAAGCAGGCCAGAGAATCCCGCCCAGTGATTCCTGCAGAGAGCCTGCTCTTGGGGGACCGTGAGCGCCTGCGTGAACAGCACAGAGCCCAGCTCAGCCACTCGGCTGCCTTATCCCCCCATGGTAGCTGGGGATCCAGCGAGTAAACCCTGCTTACCAAGCCAAAATGGTCTAGAACCTTCAGTGACTACGCTCCGGAGCTATAAAATCCTCCCCCAGACACAGTGCGACGAGCCAAATCAGCCCTAGTTTTGTAGCCCACAATGGAGTTGTATTTGATGCATTGTCTAGAGTTGTTGCTTTTGATGGTAAAGCACCTTGGAGTCTACATTATAGCTAGACTGATACACAGATGGGCATCTCTGCTGGGTTAGAACTCCCTTCCATACACTCAAGGAGCTCGGCCGCCTATTAGCATAGTCTGTGACAGGTGTTTGTCATCATCAGAGTCAGGCACTACACATTCCATAGACTTGGTCTGACCCAGCTTGGAAGACTGTGTTACAGTTAGAGGGGAAGTTACAGAGAACTGTAGGGTCTCTGCACAATTTCTATGTTCTGTGCAATTTAAGCTTCTATAAAGTAGTAAGGATGCCATTCTGAAGCAGAGCAGGTTGGGCTTGTGTAAAGTATATATAACAAATGGAAGAAAGGGGATGTTGAGAGTAATGAATATAAATCAGAAGTTAGGAATTGTAGACAATTGATAAGGCAAGCCAAGGGGAAAAAAAGGAGAAGTCTATGGCCAGCAGAGTTAAGGACAGTAAGAAGGATTTTTTTAAAAATATATTAGGAATAAAAAGAATCCTGACAATGGTACTGGTCAGTTACTAGATGGAAATAGTAGAGTTATCTATATTAATGCAGAATAGGCAGAGACGTTCAATAAATACTTCTGTTCTGTATTTGGGGGAAGAAAGATGATGCAGATAATACACTGTCCATTCCACTAGTATCTCTGGAGTATGTTAAACCAGAAGCTACTAAAGACAGACCCTTTAAAGTCAACAGGTCCAGATAACTTGCTTCCAAGAGTTTTAAAAGGTCTGGCTGAGGAGTTCGCTTTCAGTAAGTCTTGGAGAACTGAGGACGTTCTAGAAGACTGGAAGAAAGCTAATGTTGGGCCAATTTTTAAAAAGGGTAAATGAGATGACTTGAGTAATTATAGGACTGTCAGCCTGACATCAATTCTGGGTAAGATATTGAAGCAGTTGATACGGGACTCAACTAATTATGAATTGAAGGAGGGTAATGTAGTTAGTGCAAATCATCAGTTCAGAGAAAATAAATCTTGTCAAACTAATTTGATATAAAAGACATTACAAAGTTGGTTGATAAAGGTAATAACGTTGACATAAGATACTTTGACTTTATGCCGCACGACATTTTGATTACAAAACTACATTTTGAGACCTAATGCGGAATGGTCATTGAGCAGGTGTGTTTCCAGTGGACACAGTACTCTAGCTGAGGCTTCACTACTGCTGGGTCGAGTGGGACAATTCCCTACTGTCTCGTACATACAACACTCAAGAATTACATTAGCCTTTTTTCAGAGTAACTGCAATACATTGTTGACTCATTCAATTTCTGATCCCCCATAACCTTCTAGGATCCTTTTCAGCAGCACTACCACCAAGCCAGTTAGTCGCTTTTTGTAGTTATGCATTTGATTGTTCCTCCCTACGTGCAGGACTTTGCACTTGTCTTTACTGCATTTCATCTTGTTGATTTCAGACCAATTCTGATTTGGAAAGGCCCTTTTGCATTCTAACCCTGTCCTCCAAAGTGCTTGAACTCCTCCCAGCTTGGTGTCCTCTGGAAATTTTATAAGCATACACACTACTCCAGTATTCAAGTCATTAATGAAAATATTGAGTAGTACCGGGCCCCATGACTGAACCCTACGAGACCTCACTAGATAGCAGTCCTCCCATTTTGACAATGAACCACTGATAACTACTCTGAGTATGGTCTTTCAAACACATGTTGTGTCCCACATTATAGTAATTTCATCTAGACCACATTTCCCTGGCTTGCTTATGAGAATATCATGTGGGGCTGTGACAAAAGCCTTACTGAAATCAAGATCTACCACCTCTACTGCTTCCCTCCCCATCCACTAGGCCAGTCACTCTGTCAAAGAAGGAAATTAGGTTAGGTTGGCATAATCTGTTCTTGACAAGTCCATGTTGGCTATTCCTTATAATCCTATTTATACTCTAGGTGCTTACAAATGGATTGTCTATTAATTTGTTCCAGTATCTTTCCAGGTATTGAAGTTAAGATGACCGGTCTATAATCCTCCAGGTCATTTTTGTTCCTCCCTTTGAAAACCAGGACTATATCTGCCCTCTTCCTGTCCTCTGGGATGTCACCCGTCCTCCATAAGTCCTCAAAGATGATTGGCAATGGTTCTGAGATTGCTTCAGCTATTACCCTATGGTGAATTCCATCAGGCCCTGCCGACTTGAATACATCTAACTAGTCTCTAACCTGTTCTTTCCCAGACCAGTGCCCTATTCATCGGTCAATGCGACTTCCCCTATAGGTGTCAACCTCTCCCCATCTCCCATTGGCTACATAGAGAAACTGAGCCACAGACAGGTTGACATACTCAAGACCACACAAGTCAGTGGCAGAGGTGAGACCAGAACCTACATCCTGGCTCCAACCACAGCATGCTAGGATGACGTGTCCCGATGGTATTTTGACACCAAACTAAGTGACTTGCCACAGAGGGACGTGGGTATAATGTCCGAGCACTCAGCCATCTGTTAGCATTCAGCTTCCCTGACGCGGCAGAGGAAAGCACCCCATTGGCACATGCCCTGGCGGCTGCCGGAACAGGCCCCTCCACCACTGCCCCACAAGCTGGCATACACCTCTACCCCACGAGCAGGGGCACGGCTCTAGGCTGCGACTTACGTGGCCGTCTTGGCGAGGATGGACGACAGCATGGCCTGCTCATCCGTGCGGGCTGACGGGACACTGTGATAGTTTTGTTCAGCTCCATTTAACACCTTGTTGGGGGGGCTGACAGGCTCCAGCAGCCGCTTCGTCTCCTCTTCCTGGTGGGGAGGAAGGGGAGTAGGAGAATCAGCTCTGGTTTCAGAGGAAACTCACCTGTTCCAGACATGAGTAACACCTTAGATCCCGAAGCAACCCTCCCAGGGCCGCTTGAATGGGTTACTTTATACTAAGGACATTTACATTTGGATTACACCGACCACCCCAACATGTCCAATGCCTCTCTCCTTGCCCCCAGAATCACTTTGCCATTCTACCTCCTGCAGGAGCCATTTTCTCTAGCAGCCCCCAAGACCTGTTTCAGTGGCAGGAAGAAAGCTACTCTCATGCTTTCTGGGTACCTGGAGATCTTTGCAATCCACACCAGTGCGACTGGAAAAAACAGGCTGCCCCCACTGCCAGTAATGAACCATGCAGTCCCCAGGGAGGCCTGATAAACACGGTGATCATCTAGTCCAGTAGTTCTCAACCACTCAGCACACAGCTGTGGCCCATGTGACGTCCTCCAGGCCATACAGATAGTATATATATCGTGTGGATGTGGCCCACATAACTCAGGGAGCTGCATATGTGGCCCATGATGGTAAACAGGTTGAGAACCACTGATCTAGTTTCACCGCCTGCATAAGACAGGCCAGAGAACTGCCCCAAAGTAATCCCTAGAGCAGATCTTCTAGAAAACCAGCCAGTCTTGATTTAACTGCCGCCAGTGATGGAGAATCCACCATATCCCTTGGTAAGTTGTTCCAATGGTTAATCGCTCTCACAGTTCTAAATTTACCCCTTATTTCCAGTCTGAATCTGTCTAGGAGGCTACAGGAGCAGTCGTGGCCAGCCAGATGGGATGTTACAGACAATCACTGCTTATCTACGCCACGCAGGGGGGCAGTGATCTGGAGTGAGCTACACGAGAAGAGGTTTTGGCCGGTATAACTACACCCACACTCTTTTGCTAGGTCGATACTAGAGCTTTCGCCTGTGTGAAGTGTTGTTTAATAAAATCATCACCCCTCTAACAGACATCACTGAATCAGCACTTGTAGATCCGTCTCAGCCAGTGATTTGAGGCGAAAGGGGTCAGCTGACAGCTCTGGAGACTCAAGTCCAGTACCCACAGCTCAGATACAGCACGGCATCAAGAGAGCAAACCTCCCACCCCCTGTTCAATGGATGTGTCCCCACCTGGACGGAGATCGTCGACTTAGAATCCTAGAATATCAGGGTTGGAAGGGACCTCAGGAGGTATCTAGTCCAACCCCCCACTCAAAGCAGGACCTAATCCCAACTAAATCATCCCAGCCAGGGCTTTGTCAAACCTGACTTGCTTCACCTAAGCTAACAGATGGTTCTAACTTTCACTGAGCACCTGGGCTGGGGGCTTACAAACGAAAAGCTCCACTAGCCCCATGTCAGTCCAGTCCTTGCGCCAGCCACGTTGCTGGCACCGATGTGGCTTCTAGGAAAAGCCTGTTGGACCAGACCAGCTGGCCAGGCAGTCCCAGCCTGTACAGCGACAACCAAAGCTCCAGCAGCCAGATTCCCCTCTCCTGCTAGGCTCAGAGGGACGCGGCGCGGCAGTGATCTGGAAGCACTATCCAGTACAGGGTTGCCAATTTTGGTTGGCTGTATTTCTGGAGGTTTCATCACATGACAGTCTTTAATTCAAGATTAATCTTTAATTCCTGGAGACTCCAGGACAATCCTGGAGGGTTGGCAGCCCTAACAGTACAGGACCCAAGTTCCCTGTAAGCTGCGCGGCCGTGCAGCAGACTTCTTAGTGTCACGCAGGCGCTCAGGGAACCCACCCAGGGGACCTGCTGAGGCCAGGGGAGGAGTGCCCCTTCTCCGCCCCCAACCTAGCCGGTCCCCAACCTGCTGGAGCTGGGGCGGCCCGGCCCCAGCCACCACCGGGGCACCCCTCCCCTGGCCTGCACCTGCCGGGAGAGGAGTGCCTATCGTGCAGCCCCAGCCACGGAGCTGCCGCAATGTGAAGAGGGACCTCTTCCCCCCCCCCGAGCTCAGGTGCTGCTGTGTGGAGAGAGAGCTGAGGGGGGAGTCCTCTCTCCCTGCCGTAGCCCCAGAGCACCCTCCTGCACCCCAAACCCCTCATCCCCAGCCCCACCCCAGAGCCCACACCCCCAGCTGGAGCCCTCACACCCCTGCACCCTAATCCTTTGCCCTAGCCCTGTCTTCCCCCCCACCCCACCCCCACACACACACTGAACCCTTCGGCCCCACCACATGAATTTTGTTATGGTGCACCAATATTGCGGTGAGGTGTCACACATTGCACCATTGGTGCAAATAACAAATTCATTCCGCACATAGGTGGGAAAAATTAGAGGGAAAGACTGTACAGGACCCAAGAGGAGGGGAGGGGAGATCCCTCCCGGCATATAAAACCGCATCATAATCCCAGATCTCGCATTCTCCAGGGAAAACGGCTCTAGGAAGCACAGACTCTCACACGGAGACATTTCCTCCTTCCTCGGAGGCTTCCTAAGCAGGCAAACACAGATTTAAAAAAAGGTTTATGTCAATATTAAAAAATAACCCTATTTAAAATGAACTGTGAAATTATGACAATTTACCACCTAACAAACAGCACGTTTGCTGCCAAACTCAAACCACTGAGCTGGTGGAAATCACCGGCGAAGCACCTGGAACCAGAGTTGGCTGAAGCGTTAAACCAGCTTTTGACAGCAGTCGCCTCTTGTGGAGATGCAGAGAGAAAATTCTCATCAGTTCATTCAATTAATGCAGTTCAATGATCAGCTCATTCAAAGTCCAGAAACCTGTTGGGGGTTGGAAAGGCAGAAAGCTTGTTTTCCCTCTGCCCGTCTCGGAACAGAAACAAGGTGAGAGAGATGAGACCAGACCTGCCGGCTTTAAAAACTTGCAGAACAGGGTGACCAGGAAATAAATTTGTTAGTCTCTAAGGTGCCACAAGGATTCCTCGTTGTTTTTTCAGTGGCTACAGTTAATACCATATTTCCTTTCATTAAAAGGACCTTTAAGTGCAAAAGTTGTTTTGACACTTATTTTTCCTCTTATGTATCCAGGATATTCAAAGTAGTTTTGCTGAATACAAACAATTTGAAAAGACTGTTTATGGAATTAACTGAATTCCAATTTCCATCCAAATGCAGCTCGACACAGATAAAAATGAAGTAGCGTTATTCACTAGCTTCTAGTATAACAGAGTAAAAACTAGGACACCGAATAAACTGATGTTAAGCTATAGAACTGCTTAAATAAGTGTGTCGAGAGAGTATAGCCAAAAGTACCAAGTTCTACCAGTCAACAAGCATCAGCCTCTTTTGGCAAAGAACTCAAAAATACAAATGCAAAGCAAGGACTATAGGCTAGGACTATAACAGGGTTTAAAAGAGAACTAGATAAATTCATGGAGGTTAAGTCCATTGATGAGTATTAGCCAGCATGGGTAAGGAATGGTGTCTCTAGCCTCTCTGTCAGAGGGTGGAGATGGATGGCAGGAGAGAGATCACTTGATCATTACCTATTAGGTTCACTCCCTCTGGGGCACCTGGCATTGGCCACTGTCGGTAGACAGGATACTGGGTGGATTGACCTTTGGTCTGACCCAGCATGGCCGTTCTTATGTACTTACGATGATTTAAAGTTTCCTGCTTGCTGATTGACGTGAATCCAGCCCGTTTCTAAGGCTCATTCTAGCTTGGATACAGAACAGTGTGCCCCACCAATGGGCATGACTAGGGGCCAGCTCCCGAAACACGTCCAGACGCTGCGTAGGCCGTTCCCCGAAGTGAGGCCTTTAGGGAACACAACTGTTGAAGACTCTCGGCTAACCTGCGAAGGTTTGATAGCAGCCATGTTTGGTGCAAGTCCCAGTTACATCAGCTGCTTCCCCACATGGGCCAACAGCTATTTAAAGAAATGATGAGTGTTCTGTCGGCTGCTCTGGAGTGATTGTGCAGTCGAGGGCGGCGTGCCTGCTCTCCGCTACGGTGTTTTACTCTGATTGGGACCAGCCCATCGCACGCTCAGCGCTCTCAATTAGAACGTAAAGACGCCCCAACCCACCCACAGCACCAGCCCAACAAGCAATGAACCAAGAGCCTCCCTTCCCTGCAGCCACCCCTGCCAGATCAGCCTTGCAGCCTGTGGCAAGTGCATCCCAGGGCCAGCAAGTGGGGGCCCCTCCCCAGAGACCCTCCACTGATTCAAATGGGTACGTGTCCCCCAGGGAGAGGAGGCCTCGCTTGTTGGCTGATCCAAGGCCTACAGCAGCGAGGAATGCAGCTAGTCGGAGTAGCCACTCCTGGAGTTAACAGGCTGTCTCGGGACCCTGTAATTCTTAGGCACATAAGCAGATCACAGAGTTAAGCAAACGCACCCACGTATCTGAGAGAAGCCTACGTCTATGCAAGGGAATGCATGGTGGGAATCTGAATCGGACCAGGGCAGTTACAGGCAATAAGACAGCCCTGTCTAGACTGAGGAGAAAGGTTGTCCTAGGGTCAGCCATGACCAGATTGTCCTAGGGTCAGCCATGATCAGATTGTCCTAGGGTCAGCCATGACCAGATAACACATTTTAGGGTGTTCAACTACTTACACCAGTTGTAAAGTAGTGTTTTAAAAGGGCTAGTTAACATGTTGGATGGTCTAGATAATAGTCCTGCCTTGAGTGCAGGGGACTGACCTAGAAGATCTCTTGAGGTCCCTTCCAGTCCTACAATTCTATGTTTTAAACATGACTGATTTCCTTAGCTCAGACAGGGCTTCCGACATTACACTGCAGAGAGTTCAGATGGCCAAGAGCATCTCGTTCTAAGGCTAGGCCTGGAGATAGCTGAAAGAAGGCTGGATAAAGCCCTAGTAAGTATCCAGCAAGGCCATCCTGCAGTCAGCAGGGGGCAGAACAGGCAGTTGTACTGCTGGTGTCAGATTAATCTGATTAAACAGAGACCAGAGCACAACCACAGAGCAATTCCACTCAGGGAGTGGGAACGATTAGACATGTACCTCACCTGGCAAAAACAACAAGGAGGCAGGAGACAGCCAGCTAGAAGCATTGGTAAGCTTTGAAGGGCGTACGGAATTTGGGGTGAGACACTATCGTCAGGAGTAGAGGAAAAACTGAAGAAAGGGAAATTTAAAGCGGGTGTCAGCCTGAGCTGCGAGACAAGATGCTGGAGAGCAGACTGCATGGAACAATCCGGCACTCACTGGGAGATAGAAATGGAAAAAGCCCATTGGGGTAACTGAATAGTTCATATCCAGCGACACCAACAATTGAGCTAATGGCCCCCTGGGTCCTTCTACCACTGGGAGTTAGGCAGCCTTGGACGGGACTGCCCCACATCCAGGTTCTCATGATCTTGTTGAAGGAAGCCAGGTTAATCAGCAGTGACTGGGCCTTTGGGCAGATCATAGAATATCAGGGTTGGAAGGGACCTCAGGAGGTCATCTAGTCCAACCCCCGCTCAAAGCACGACCAATCCCCAGATGTCCCACCCCTAGCAAGGGGAGAAGGGGAGCTATAATGACAGTACATTCCACCAAGGCACAGCTGCGCATAACTGATGAGCCAAGACCACCAAAAGGAGTGGCACAACCTACTCGTCAGGATTTTCATGACCTCAGGCCTCACGCCAAGCTTCCCCACGTCTCCGGGGATGGAAATCAAACACCAGAGGGGTCAGAATACACGCTGCCGTTCTAACTGGAAATGGACGTCTCACTCCTCTGCCTCGAGAGCCGCTGGGCCAGAGCTCCACACCCCCACTAGCAAGCGGATCGCGGGCTCCAGAAAAGGCCACTCAGCACTAGGAAGAGACACTGCCCCTGAGCTGCTCCTGTGGAACGCAATCCAAGCCCTTTTGCCAGCGCGGACTGTGGTCTGATTTGTTCAGCAGCCTCTGGCCCATCAAATCTGATGCAGCAAAACTCCTTCTGACGGTGTTCAGCTCTGGGAGGGGGAATCTCCCTCCCCTGGGGGACGGCGAGACCGACAGTGTAGTAACCACATCCCCAGTTTCTTCCTCCACTGACTTGGAGCTCAGTGCCCACACACACCATCCTTCACTCCCAGATCTCAGGCCTCACTGGGATCAGGCCTGTGTTGCTTGGGGCTGGGTGAGGAAAGGGAGGCAAGCGAGGGAGGGATTAAGCAATGGGCGAAGCAGAAAGCCCTGCGGCTGCCAGACAGCACGGCTGGGGTCGGGAAAGGAGAAGAGTGAAAAGGAGACTGGCCAGGCTGTGGCAGCAGCAAGGGGAGCAGAGGGGAGCCAGGCAGCGTTCACAGCACGTGGGACAGCAGCACCCTCTCGCCAGGAGCTCAGAGGCAGAGCGGGCCCCCGCCAAGGGAACAATCGGGACGTCAGCGAGGCAGCCCCTCCGCCCAGAACGGACACCCGGGTGATCCTCAGCAACAGGCTGGGCCCGTTGTGTTCTGAGGGAGGGGAAGCTGGACACACCCACCCGTCTGCTTTTCCTTCCCTGCTCTCCCCTAAGACTCTTCTGACCGCCGCAGCGGGGCTCTCACCTGGCTTCCTCAGACCTCAATCAGTCTCTAAACCAACTGGCGCAGCCAAGGCCTTAGTTGCTGTGTGGAGCTGATTTTCTGCTCGGCAGTCTCTGCTCCAGAGGGGAGCTCAGGTTTCCTCTCCCCGCAGTTTCAATCTTGTTAGACAGCCAGGAGCACCTCGAGGGCTCACGCTGGCACTATCCCAGCCTCCCACCTCCTTCCCCAGGGAGCTCTGCCTTCGGAAAGGGCCTTTTAGAATATATAGAGATGTACCTATCTCCTAGAACTGGAAGGGACCCTGAAAGGCCATCAAGTCCAGCCCCCTGCCTTCACCAGCAGGACCAAGTACTGATCTTGCCCCAGATCCATAAGTGGCCCCCTCAAGGATCGAACTCACAACCCTGGGTTCAGCAGGCCAATGCTCAAACCACTGAGCTATCCCTTTTCTGCAGTCACTAGATAACCCAGCTCCAGCCCTGCGGCTTTTGCTGGGAAGGGTCCCTGGGAGGCCATTGCGGGGGGGGGGGGGGGGCTCAGTACGCTGGCGGCAGCATGTTTCACACCACGGATGAGTCTCATTCACTGTGCCCTAAATTATACAGACAGGTGACTTGGAAAAGCCAATTGCCAGTAGAAGACCCCCTGTCATTGGGGACAAGGCAGAAAGCTCCTCCAGTGACGAGAGGGGTGCAGAAATTCAGACGTATCGGACAGTGACTAGCCAGAGGCAGAGAGGAGATGGAGCCCAGGGAAAGCGCCCTCCTAGAAATCCCAGCAGCCGACTAACATGCGAGTCCTGCTGACTTCCCAGGTGAAGTATTTCCTAGGCGGGCCACAAGGGGGAGCTCGCTCGCACTTCTCTAAAAATGCAGCACAGCTTCCTTGATTGTAGGTGTCCTAGAACAGTGGTTTTCAAACTTTTTTCCTGGGGACCCAGTTGAAGAAAATTGTTGATGCCCGTGACCCAACGGAGCTGGGGATGAGGGGTTTGGGCTGTGGGAGGGGCTCAGGGCTGGGGCAGAGGGTTAGGGGGTGGGGGTGAGGGCTGCAGGGTGTGGGAGGGGGCTCTGGGCTGGGGGTCAGGGTGCAGGAGGGGGTCATAGCTCTGGGCTGGGGATGCAGGCTTGGGGTGGGGCCAGGAATGAGAGGTTTGGGATTCAAGAAGAGGTTCTGGGTTGAGGGCTTGGGCAGGGAGTCAGAGCTCTGGGCTGGGGTGCAGGCTCTGGAGTGCAGGAAGGGGTTCCAGGTTTGGGGGGCTCAGGGCTGGGAATTGGGGTGCGGGGCTGGGGCGTGGACTTACCTCTGGCAGCTCCCGGTCAAAGGCGTAGCAGCGGGTCTGGCTCCAAGGTGGAGGCGAGCAAGCGACTCCGTGCAACTCTTGCCCAGAAGCACCCCCCGCCCCCCCAGTTTCCATTGGCCAGTTGCCGGCCATTGGGAGTGTGGAGCCGGTGCTCGGGGCAGGGCGCGGAGCCCCGTGGCCCCCCTGCCTAGAAGCCAGACCCGCTGCTGGCTGCTTCTGGGATGCAGCACGGTGTCGGAACGTGTAGGCACTAGCCGGCCTTAGCCAGGCAGCACCGCCGATGGGACTTCTAACATCTCGGTCTGTGGTGCTCACTAGAGCATGGCGAGCCAGCGCCTTACATGCCGCGACTCAGCAGTGGGTTGCGACCCACGGTTTGAAAAAACACTGTCCTAGAACAGTATCTGAAGAAGTGAGGTTCTTACCCACGAAAGCTTATGCTCCCAATACTTCTGTTAGTCTCAAAGGTGCCACAGGACCCTCTGTTGCTTGTCCTAGAACAGGGGCTCTCAATCTTTTTCTTTCTGAACCCCCCCCACCACACCCCCCCTCCCCAACATTGCTCAAGCTTCGGCTTCAGCCCCGGGTGGTGGGGCTCAGGGACCTGCGCTTCAGCCCCATGCCGTGGGGCTTCGGCTTTCTGCCCTGAGCCCCAGTGAGTCTAATGCTGGCCCTGCTTGGTGGCCCTCCTGGAACCTGCTTGAGGCCCCCAACCCCGGTTGAGAAACACTGTCCTAGAATTTGGATCTCACTCTTTAGCTGAATCTCAGCTGAAAAATAAAATCCGTTTACATTAGTCAGTGAGCTGCTGAAGTCCAGGGCTCTCTTCTGAGCCAGGGACAGAAAGGCAATGTGCCTCTAACTCCTTATCCTGTGGAACCCCCTGCCCCAGGATGCACAGCCCGATACTGCAGCTGGAGAATTTAATGTCCTCTATATAACATGGCCAGAATAAACAATGTCCTGCTTCAGCTGCTGCTCTGATGGCCAGGGGTGAACATTCCCCTCTCCCTTCCCCACCTGGTAGCATGGTATTGTATTATATTCCCACACCCTCCGCCTCTCTAAAGCATCAGGGGATATTGCGGCAGATGGATTCCTAGTGTAAACTGGGATATCAAATCCCACAGTCAAGCTGTAAGAAGAATACCCATTTTCAGGTCTGCGATAGCACAGTATAGCAGCGACTAGCCTTGCTTCAAACTTTGTATTTTTCCCTTCCCCTCCAGCTTCTTGCTAGCTACGAGCGGCATCTCCCCACCTCCAGCAGCACCACTGCATTGGCATTCGTTCAGGAAAGGCAGGCAACCACCACAGGGCACCTCATTACCAGGAAAACACTGACAAATTGCAGAAGAGAGGCTACGTGACCAGAGAGCAGGAGGGACCACAGGAAGGAAGGTGAAGCTAGCTAAACACAGCTTGGCTGAGCAATGGCTAAGGGAGAAAGAGGCAGGTAGCTAAGAGGTGTAGACACCAAGGAGCGGGGAGGTTAGTGGAACAAGGGTAACATGAGGGAGGAGGTTGGAGGGGGAATTCATGCTGTAGGGAACAGTCCTGCGCTTGCAGGGAGTTGGCCCAGATGAACGGTTAGATCTTTTTCTGCTCTAATTCCCATGAGTCAGTTTCCTCCAGCCTGGAGGTTGGCCTGACTTCTGGATTCGATTCAAGTTATTGCCAAGAACCCGACACGATGAAGGAAGATTCTGAGCCACCAGGCAGCTGAGTGCAGGCTCCTGCAGCGCGTCAGCTGTCAAGGGTTACCACGGCTACTACGGACAAACGCATCAGCAACTCTTCGCCATCACTTCCCCCATCTCCTGGCTGGCGGTGGATCCTACGCTTTGCTGTGCTGCATGGGAGAGCAGGGCTGTGCTACCCTGGGCTAGGCAGGCTCGCAGCACAGTCCACAGGCAGTATCCCAGCGTGGGGAGGGAACAGCACCACCTGAGCACAGCAATGGGTGCGTTAGAAATCCCTGGTCTGGAGCAGCCAGTGGGTGATTAGAGGAGCCAGCCAGCCCCCAAAGCCAAACTTCCAAAGCGGAGCCCACCTTAAGAAGAGGGTTTGAAGCAATCATACCCCCCACTAGACCCACCCATCTTATCTCAAACCTCCTTCGTGCCACCATAACTAGTCTTTCCTCTTCCTCACTTGTGAAACACTGGGGTAGCTCTTCATAGCACGCTCCTCCCTCTCCTTCCTCCAATGCTCAGCGGAGCTGTGAAATAGCTTACCCTAAAGTGCCAGTGGCACTAGAGACGGCCCCCACGAACGCCTGGGGCAGCTCACACCTCAGAGCTCCTGTTTCAGGCCTTTTGCAAACTCAGGAAGACGTCTGTAACACTCACCTCACAGTTTGGAGAGGTTTTGCCCAGCCAGACCAGCCGGAGATTTGTTTGTTTTAGAGATGAAGGCTGAGAGTTTGAAGAGCAATAGAGAAGTCTGTCGACACCTGCCTGGCTAGTCCAGTCCTCTGCACCTGTTCACACCCTTAGTTCACGGGTGGTGCCGTATTTTGCATTTAGTTCTCGTGGGCTCAATGCACTTTAAATTTAGTCCCCAGCATCCCAGTGTGAACAGTTCCAATGAGATTGCATCCAGGTCTGGACAACGCCGGAAAGATGGACAGAGCGGCGAACAAGGTGATTAAGGGAGAGGCTAGTTTATAAGGAGAGATTAAAGACTAAAGGGGAGATCCATGAAAGCTTTGCCATTTACTTCAATGGGAGAAGGAGCCACACGTAAGTGCACACAGCTTGGCTAAATAAGGGGATGTAGGGGGTACACATGATAGATGCAAAACAACTATGGACGGTGCACACCCCAGGAGAGACAGGAATGCAGAGGCACTTGGGGTTACAACCCCAGAGTAAAGCTGCCATGGGAAGTTCTACTCATCCATTTGTCTGGCACGTCTGACTCAGCCAATCAACTAAGCTGCTGTGGCTTTTAATCACGGCAAAGGGGGAGTGCCTGGCCAGATAGGTTTCCGTGGTGATTCCACAGGGCTACAATAATGACATGAAAGAAGATTTAGGCTGAATCTTAGGGAGAGCCTTCCTCAGGATGAGATCTGGTCAGCTGGACACTAGTGTCCTAGGGGAAGCAGTGACAACTCCAGTGTTGAGACAACTGAGGTTTCATTTGACTGAGGGAAAAGATCTGTTTCGGCCAACACATGCTAGCTACATCCTACTCAAGACAAGCCCATAAACTAGACTGGGCAAGACAGTAGCAACTACACTGCAGAGAATAATCCGACACTGACCAGAGCAGGTGGGGCGGAAAGTGTCCCACAAGCCTCTGCTCTTATTTCTAGGCTTCTGTACCTGATTTCAGATCCAGTTTGCCATGTAGTGGGAAAAAAAGCCAGTTCTACCCGGCTGAATGTGGTGATTCTGCTGCATTCTCGGCAGGTGACTGCTGTGTACCCCAGCAAAAGTAAACCGTTTTAACACGCACTAGAAAACAGAAGATTCCCTGTAGACCCCCAAGGCCATGGGGCAGGGAGCATCAGTTGGGGAAGTAAACGAAGTCTGAGGAGCAGCTGCTCACGCTGTGGCCAAGGATCAGACTCTTTCATTAAAGTTCAGCTATTAATAGATGTCCCACCGGCAGCCCCATAACCTTTTGGCTTCCACTGGATGACTGCGTATAGTGGTGCCTGGGCTGAGAACCGATGAACGGCAATTTGGGATGGCACAGAGCTAGACAGCTGTAGTAAGATGAGGCCCTGAAATATAAATTCTTGCGTCAGAGGCCTAGTCTGAGGACTGAAGCCTGAACCAAAGTACTTCCAGGCACTGCTAAGCAAAAGCTGGGCTGTGAGCCAGAGGCAGGCCCCGCTCACAGAAGTTGGTGAGAAGAAGGTTGTTAGAAGCAGGTGCTTAACATAGAAGAGGAACTTGTGCCAAGATGGCACCTGGACAGCCCGATACAAGGACACTCCATAGACATGACAAGGAACAGGCCGGTGTATCTTAAAGACAGAGTCAAAAATACAGCATGATGGATAGATCTGTTTGTCTGAAACAACATGATCAAAGGGGGGAGACAGCACCCTAATGAGCCAAGGGGCTGTACCTCAATACGTCAGTAGGGATGAGTAATCTGTCCTGTAACTGTATGAAAGTACGTCCCAGAGTGCGCATCTTTGGCCAGCCTAGGGGGCAGTGGAAAGTCCCGCCACTGACTGAGCTGTGTCCATTGCCGGGGGCACATATTTGTAATATGTCCTGTAGAGTCTATAGGAAACTATTACTGTGCTTTGTTGTACGAAGAAATCTGAGCCAGGTTTATTGTCACTTACTAGAGTCTGTGGTCACTGGGGGTTCTCTCGGGGTCTGCTGTGTCAGCGATCTGCGCAGAGCTGGGACAGCACGCAGAGGGAACACGCAAACAACCGACTGTTATCATAACCGAACAAGAGCAGAGCACCACACCGGTAGCTACTGACAACAACAACTACAAAGAAGAGGACACTGGAATTCAAGTCACTCCTGCCTGTCCACTGTTGTGAAAGTTTTTGAAAGCAGAATGACTGGTTCTCATTCCCACACTGGGACAGCCTCATTCACTTGCTGCTCTGGGCGTACACTAATACAACACACCCACAACCGGGCTTTTATGTAGCTACGTCGTTACTGACCACCTGAGTGGGGACAAGGCCTGAATCTCTTGGCCCTACATTCGCAGCCAGGGCTCTGTGCAGACTAGGGTTAAAGGGCTGTTGGTGGAAAGTCTCAGCGAGCGCACTCGAGAACGCTAGCATAGGCGAGGCAAGCTGTGCTTAGCACGCATTAAGATGGTTGAGCAGAAGTCTAGAGGAGTGCCTAGACTTCACTTTAATCACTGTAGCACGTGTTTATAGACTGCCCTGCCGTGCAAGTTCTCAAATATGTTGGTTCTGAGTCCACACTGTTAAATCCTAACTCCTAATAACCCAGCCATGTCCTTCAAATCCCAGAGGATGAGGCCAAGCTCCATCCATGTCTTTTGACAAACACCCTCACTAGTCCCAAGGGTTTGCCATCATCCCTGGCCCAAATTGTCCCTCCAGTCATCCCCTAGTGGGGAGCAAACTGCAAGTCCATAGGGCCCCATTTCCTTAGGATATGATGGAGGCCCTTGGCTTTGCAGGCAATAAAATCAGCCCCCTCCCTGCTGGGACAGGGGGAATCTCTTCCACTCCTCACCCCACCCTCCAGGCCCCACCTTTATCATCTTTCTGGCAAGACACACTCCAGCATTTTCGGAGATCTTTCCCGGCTTCTTTCCAAAGCGTGTCTAACCACAGCCCCATACTAAAACACACTGATGTACGTTTTAACAATACAGAAACTCTCAAGGGATACCTTGGTACCCAGTTACATTGAAGCTAGAGTCACTGATGACTCCATCTCTGTATTTTGTCCATTATGGTTTGGAAACAAGCCAAAGAATGAAACAAGCCACACGCGCCCCCCCCACCCCACGTGAACCTAGATGTGGCTGTTTGTGGTCCTCCGAAGTCTCTCACTTGCATGGGGGTGCATTTCCAGATGGTGAATAGCCCTTTAGCCACCTAATGGAGACAGTCTGGGACACAGCCCCACACCCTGTCTGCCGGCTCAGTTCCTCTCTGGAAAAACAAGCCGTGAGCATGAGATGGAAATTCAGTCTCCATGGATCATTCTATCTATGGCCTCTCTGCTGAGACCAGCAGCAAGGGGAACAGTTACAGTGTCAATTATGCTGGTAGGTTTTTGGAGGTCAACTGCAGTCTAATGGGCATTAGAATGAGGTTGCTAAACCTTCTGCATAGCTCATGAACCGACCACCACCAGATGGCATCTGGTGATTTTGGAGGAGAAAGGCTCCGTATCT